>NC_066841.1:21331961-22572380 GCF_001640805.2 Lates calcarifer
ATCAATAAAAATCTTCTTTTGCAGTTAATGTCACCAGTTTATAGTTTAGTTTTAATAGCATTGTGTCACTGATGTGCCTTTAATTATCGGTAATCAGCATTCACTTATGTGTTTATCTTACGGGGGTGAGCCACTTCACAGGTTGGTTATATTACCTGTTGACCTCAGGTCAGTGAACTAAGACAATGTTTAATGCAGTGTTTTTTTCTGATATGAAAATGAATATTATTGAGCACACCCAGCCTCAGCAGGCCCCTCATCAGAAACTCATATCTTCAGATGTCAAAGCTGGCGTGGAAATTTAAACTGGCTTCAAATTAATTTGAAGGAATTGCAAGTTATTTTGAATTCATGTAATCTTACTCCATCACCCTTTCTGTTTCTTTCCATCTCTCTCTACTCATCTTCTCCCATATGTTTCCCTTGACCAAAGCTAAGCTTGGATTGATGTTGTCTTTACAGTTTGGTTTTGATCAGTTAAGAAATTTCACACGGGTCAGCTGATATTTTCGTGTTACACAGTGTCTGGCGACAGGAAAAGTGCACGTCTACGTCCACCGGTGTCGAGGTGAACCAGCTGAATATAAGCCACTCAAGTTGACGACAAGTGCATTGAAAAGTAAAAGCTGCTGGCCTTTACCTTTTCTTTGTCAAACCACCTGTTCGGCCAGCAGTTAGAAAAGTTATATTTTCAGCGTTGTCCACAGTCTCATGACATGTTTAACACGAAGCACAGCAGGCTGATTAAGCTTATGGCAAATTGTTACTAACAGCTAAAATGAAAGCTTGTCTGTATGTAGTCTAACTGGTTAGTTTGTCACTAATCTCCAAATTTCGCAAATTGCTGTAAACTTCACTCTCTTAGACAAACAAGCCACCAACATTTTAGATTTCTGTCCACTGAGATATTGAGTTTACTGTGATTTTACTGTTGCTGTTCTAGCAACAATGTTTAGTTGTACTTAATATATAACTCAATTCTTCTCGTCTACTGAAATTATTCTTTTGCAAAATGATAAATTAAAAAAACAGTAATAGTCTGAGCCGGACTGATAGGGTCTGTATGGATAAAGATAAAATCCTAATGATTACCCATCCCTACAGCTGGTTAGTGGCTTCACCCTGACTTTAGGCAGATGAGCAATTCACTGTTCAAATCACTTCATTATAAGCCTTGTTTAAGCATAAATTATTTATATATGCACAAAACTAGAGCTCTTTGGCCATAGAGACACTGCTTGTGTTTGGAGAAAGAGGGGAGGAGGCGTACTACCAAAGAACATCGTCTCCATAGTGAAATGCAGTGGTGTGAATATTATGCTGTGGGGATGCTTCAGTACATCTTGGAAGTGGGAATTGTTACGCCAGAGTATGCCCTATGACCTGCATTAACCCCACGATTGCCAGTGTCCCCGCGGTCGCCACTCCCCCCGACGGGCGCAGGGTGCAAGGGCCCGTTCAATGCTGCTCGCAGCTTTAATTATTATGGAAATTAAGAGGATTTAACTGACATTACATCCAGCTTGGGGCACCAAATAGCCAATTCATTAAATTAGTCTCAAAAGATATACTAACAATTTTGGGACCTTAATTAATAATTAAGTTAATAACCACAACCAAAATTACCCCACCAATAGTCAGTCAATAAGTGTCAGAGGGAGAGGTTAGCAAGCTGCATTCAAGACAGTGAGACAGTACCTACATGTGTGAAAATTCTAACAAACCATAACCTGACTACTAACAGATAGAACAACAGAGCACAAGTTGTATGTTGAATTAAGTCAATACATATACTGGCAAAGTTGAAAAGTCCTGTGTTTAGCCAAGCTGTGCTATGCAAGGTAATATAAACTAGGCCCAGTTATGTTACCAAGTCCAGGGGAAAAAAGAAGATGCCTTTGGTGTGCTGCTCACCGAGTCCTGTTGTTGCTGTTGAGGTCCACTGACCTGCGGTTGTCCTGGCTGTGTGGTCTCAACGACACGATGAGGAGATCAGTTCTTCTGCTCTCCTTGCAGAGTTAGCCGGTTAATGCTAACTCTTTTGTTAGTGAAACCGTCTGGCAGACTTGCTGTCATCTATCTGCTGCAGTGTGCCCACTCACTACACTCGTAGTGGAGGCACAGTGAGAGTCATGTTTTTTGATTTCTCCAGTGCCTTTAATACCATCCAGCCTTTGTTGCTGAGTAAGAAGTTGCTCAAGATGGGTGTCAGCATGTCCACCATGTCCTGGATTGCTGACTATCAGATAGACCACAGTTTGTGTGGCTGTCGTTCTCCCTGTCTGATGTGGTGGTCAGTAACACAGGAGCACCTCAGGGGACTGTCCTGTCTCCATTTCTGTTCACTCTATACACCTCAGACTTTCAGCACAACATCTGCCATCTGCAGAAGTTCTTTGATGACTCTAATGCAGTGGTGGGGTGTATTAGAAATGGGCAGGAGTCGAAGTACAGGGGTTTAATAAAAAACTTTGTGGAGTGGTGTAATAGGAATCATCTGTTCCTGTACATCAACAAGACCAAGGAGTTGGTGATGGATTTAAGGAGGACTAGGACTGTGACCAGACCCATAACCATCATGGGTGAGGAGGTTGGAATTGTGGAGGACTACAAATATCTGGGTGTCCACTTGAATGACAGACTGGACTGGAGCACCAACACTGATGCCGTATACAAGAAGGGGATGAGCAGACTCTATTTCCTGAGGAAGCTCAGATCCTTCAATGTGTGCAACAAAATGTTGGAGATCTTCTACCAGTCAGTGGTTGCTAGTGCCATCTACTTTGCTGTAGTCTGCTGGGGGAGCAGCATCAGTGCCAGGGATGCCAACAGACTCAACAAACTAATCCACAAAGCTGGGACTGTCATTGGACACAAGATGGAGACATTTGAGTCAGTGAGGGACAAGAGATCACTGAACAAACTGCTCTCCATCATGGAGAACTCATCCCACCCCCTTCATGAAACAACACAGAGACAGCAGAGCTGATTCTCCAACAGACTCATTCAGCTCCGCTGTTACAAGGAACGCAACAGGAAATAATTCCTGCCATTCTCCATAGCTCTTTACAACAACTCACCTGTGTGTGTCAGATGAACACTGCCACCTGTACACACATTCTGAAAATACTGGGACTATCTATTCACTTCATTCACTAACAGTAACACATGTTGTAATATTGTACATATTTCCTATATATTTCACTGCCTGTTTTTGCACAGCCACTCTTAGACAAAAATACTGCACTGCAACTTAAATTACTTTCCTGTATATATTCTCCCGTATATATATTTTAAAGACTTAGTATTTATAGTTCATACTTTTTTCCATAATGTTTGTTGTTACCTATTGTTGCTGTCTCTTACTGTCTCTGCTCTCAGTAGGCCAACAGATGTAACATAACAAATCATTCATGCACAAAATTAACAAACGCCTCCTTTAATCATTGTATAGCCATATCAGTAATTTATTTGCCACTAAAAATACAGGTCTGCTATAGAGTATTTAGGATATTTTCATCAGTTGGTAAGACATGCTTTCTTGATGTTAAACCACCCTTTTCTGACTTAACTATGACCCCCTCCCGCTGCCAACAGACTCCTTTGTCAAAACAAGTTTTTCAATGTTACAACCCAGAATAATGTAAAATTACTAAAGATAGACCAATATGTTTTTTTCAGGGCCGATACCAATACTGATTATTAGTAGTCAAGGAGGCCGACAACCAGTGTTCCCTCTAAGCTGCACGCCTGCGCAATCGCGCACTGCTCCTGCTGTCTCTGCACACAGCAAAACTATGTAGCGCATAAAATTACAGTGTGCGACAGTGTGCGCGTCTGATGTTCCTCACAGTGGTCCAAGGAATTCTCAGGGAGTTTGTGTGTATGCTCAGACACATGAAAAATTAGGGGGATCATTGCCGATAACTGATATTTGGAGCCGATATTCATTTGCAGTAAAAGTGAAAATATTGGCGTCAAAATTTTGAATAATACAAACTCCAAGACTTAACTTTGTTTAAATGCCTTTAAGCATATGTTTATTAAACAGCTTTTCAGATTTGCAACAAAAATTCTAACAAAAAGTGCAGAGAGCTCCCAAGCTCAGCAGCAAGTTAAATGAAAACTCTAACAAATAGCTCCCTA
This sequence comes from Lates calcarifer, assembly GCF_001640805.2. NCBI lineage: Eukaryota > Metazoa > Chordata > Actinopteri > Centropomidae > Lates > Lates calcarifer. The sequence continues at coordinate 21,336,108 of NC_066841.1, forward strand.
AAGTTTTCTACAATAAGTGATAGTGATGTTGTAGTTGGATTCTGTCTTTCTCAACACCCTGGCCTGTGTGTGCTGTAAATTGTCCAGGTGCTGCACTGCCCTTGTATTGTAGTTCTGCCTCTTTCTTCAAGTCAAGTAACATGTAGAAAAGTGATGTTTGAAGCTTTCTCGAGAACTCAACCATAAAACTTCAGTCTATATTGCACTTCCCTGGGTCCTCAGCGATAAACCCATGAAGCTTGGAGTCAAATGGATGAGTAGTGAGTGAACATTTATGGAATGTTCACTGAGCATTGAAAAAAAATTAAATGTTGTTCAAACTCTCAATGTGAATTTATGCACTATATACAGCACCCAAATATCCACACAATGCAATTAAATAAATGGCATCTATGGCATGTACATTACTTTTAGTTAGTGATCCCAAAATGCATCACAATTGATTGATACAGTTGTGTGACCTGACACCTGTCAGGGATGATGCAAAATGATGATGATCCATTCTCAATATAATGATGTTTCCTTAGCTTGTACTTTACTGAAGCATGCAAAGATGTATGTAACAATATTGTCACACCAATTCAGATACTTGCATGGGATGAAAGCAAAGACAGCCTATAAAATCACAGACACAGTGACAAAATATCTGAACATTTATTATAAATAATCAGTTGTTACTATAGCAGCTGTTATTGCTCACAGACTTTAAAGCCATTATTCTTGGGCAAATCCATTAACATGACAGAATCTTGGCAAATGATCTTCAACTTAACTTTGAATCTGTGTGTCACTCAGTGTAGTCTTCAGTTCTTCATAAAATATGAAAGGATTCAATTTTCTCATTCTAACAAGAAAATGCACAGTTTTCTGATTAAATAAATATGGCTCTGTAGGAGCCAGGCTAATTCAGAGAGAAGCCATGAAGTATTTTGCTTAGCTTGACAATGTCCTTTGGAAAATACTTGTAGAACTGAATGAAAGGAAAAAAACACGGAAACTATAATTGGAATTGGCCCTAATCGAACCAGGTCTTGGGTCTTTGTAGTCCACCACATGGCACTGTGTCCAACAATTTTTATAACGTTCCCACTCAACAGCCCCACACACACACCACCTTCACACAGTTCTTGACTTGCTGTGTGGTGGCATTAAAGCAGCAGGTTTTTATCTTCTCTCTCAAGCTTTATTTTTCATTCTTCACACAACTACATCCATCATTTTTGTGTGAACAGCCATGAATGTCCTCAAGAAGGGACCTAATTTTCAAAAATTCATTGTGTTTTCAAGCATACCCCATCTTCAGACTGTATTTTCGCCTGAAGGCAGCTATGCTGCCTAATATACCGAACACAGAAGATTTTTACATTTTTTTTCTATATGCATTTGTGCTCTTTTTTTCTTTTTTGCTTTTATTGGACAGTAGTGGTGGAGTGATGGCACACATAATGCCTTCATGTCTACATTATATTCATTGAAAAACCAACCAACATTTTCAACGAACATTATCCCAGTTTTATTTTGTATTTTGACCTAACAAGTCACTAAGTCTGTAAGCTTCAACATACTAATGATTTGACTAGAATATTTATATTTTTCTTTTCTTTTCATTTCCTGTCATTACATATCATTTGAAATCACCCCTCAGGTACTTTGGGTCCACAATTCTCAAAATGGGGTGCCCAGACCCCTCAGGGTCTGTAAGCCATAGCTTGGGGGTCTGCAAAATAATTTGCAACAAATTAATTAAGTTATGACATATCACTAAAAAAGTGTATAACTAAACATACTAAGCCAATAACTCCCAAAGACCACAATGTGTCTGTAGCTACAGTAAGAGAGGTCGCCACCTCGCACTTCAGCTCATACCTCTCCGATGTGAACACTGATGCTCTGGGACTGGGTGTGTGACCCCTTTGCACCAGCTGCAAAAGCAAATTGCCTGACAGATATGGCAGAAGAGCAGCTGTTGGAATTAAACTGTGATAGGACACTGAGGGCCTGATTACCGCAGGTTAATCATGAAAACTTTTAGCCTTCCCTCTCACATGACTATCCTGAACTCACAGCTGAGGCCATGCAAATATTGCCCCCTTTGTGAATCATCATTTTCCAAATGTACTTTGAACATAAATGTCCCTGCAATTAAAAGTATTCAAATTTAATTTGTTTAAGTTCATTTCTATGAAAGAGGTCTTAAGTATTTGGGTTGAAACGTTTAAAATAATTTATAAAATAAAAAATAAAATAATTACTACAGTATCTAGGAGTACAAATGGCAGTAAACATATTTATTAATTGCTGTGAGGATTATGAGGGGGTCCCCCGTAAGGGGTCCGTGGCCCCAAAAAGTTTGAGAACCCCTGCTTTGGGTGATACAGCTTATAGCCTCTTTGTGTCTTTTTGGCTTGGCCCCCAAGTAACTGCAATAAAAGTCCCAGAGCTCTATATTAGCATCACTGACAGAGAAAAAATAAATCTGTAATACTTAAGTGAACTGTACAATGTCCAATGTACCAACCAATAGGACTTTTGTATTCAATCAGTGGTTTTCCCAGCTGCTTTGGAATTTAATAAGAAAGTAAACACTGGTGTTTGTTTCCAATAAATCTGGTGTAGAAATCCTAGACTCTGGATTCTGAGCTGTTCTTGTACTATTTAATCTGGATCTATTTGCACTGGGCCGACCTACTGTCAGGTCAGTTTAGATTTGGGTCTGACCCTAACACTTTTAATTAGTTAGGTCCATCTGTTTAAAATAGTCTAGTCTTGGGTCTTTTCTGGGTCAAACTTTGCAGCCTACAAAGACCTCTGACCCATAGTCACACTTCAACACACACACACACACACACACACACACACACACACAGTCCATTGCTGTCTCCATTCAAGCAGAGGTGAGGTAAGCTTGTATTGAGGTACCAAGGAGGACTCAAATGTCAGATGAAGTTCTGTTATACCCTATTTCTATGTGTTTCTCCAGCCACAGCTCTGCCAACTGCATTGTTGATGCAAAGGTACTTGCTCTTGATGCAAGGCACATTTTATATTGCTTCTGCTCAAGACTTGTGTTGCAGTGGACAGGATGATAAATGTGGAAAATTCCTGGTTCTTGACTGCGCAACACTTTCAAACCAGAATTAATAACTTTTGTGAACAAGTCCACATCTTCCAGCCCCCAGCCTAGGATTGAGGTGTCAAAACCTCCTGCTTTTAGTAAATCACTCTTGAAAACACAGGTGATTCCAAAGCCATAATCTTGCCAGAAACCACTTTTCTTAGTCAGTACAAATTTGTTTTCTCTTTGGGCCTTCTCGGTATACACTATCTTGGGGTTGTACTGACTAAAGGCAACAGGGAAATAGGCCTGTCTTCCTTGGACAGCATTGTCTCTACAGCGTTGCAAGGCATCACCGCTAAAGATAAGATCAACATCACAGAAGAACAGTAGGGTGTCATTGTCAAATTGTGAGGAGCCCAGCTCCAGAGCCAGGCCTCGTGAAAAGTTGCCTGTCATGGGGATTATGGAAAGGTCAGCTGTAGGATACTTCCTGTGGTAGTCTTTGATTAACTGAATATGTTTTTCGCTGTTCTGAGTTCTCTCATTGTCCACAAGAACAATGGAGAGTTTAACATTTAGTTTGGCTATCAAACACACTTCCTCAAAGTTCTCCATGAAGTGGACAAAGGTGTCGTAACGACCAGACAGTGGGACGACAATGTTGACCTTCTTCTGGCTTTGCTTCCATATTTCCCTTGTTGATCCATAGAACTGGAAAGGGGACAAGAACTTCAGAGAGTTGGACAGGAAAGACAGGGATTGGGATTCAGAGTTGATGTTAGTCACAAGTTCAACCACATCTAACTCTTCAATTTCAGTAAAGAAGGGCCGGCTAAAGGGCTGCTGAAGGTAAGCGTGCCGCCTCACAGGCACTGTTATTTTGCGTCCCTTATGTTTCTTGTACAGAAGCAGTAGGTCTATGATGTACTCTGCACCATGCATTGGATCCACTCTGTAGTAGCCATACTGAATCTCTTTAAAGTCAATTACACGGCCACGTGTTTTTGAATTCTTATTAATCATTTCCATGACCTGCAGTATAATGTCCTCCAGTGCAGTCCGAAGCAAGTTCCCAAGGCTTTGGCGGGCAATCTTGTTCTCAACAGCAGAATAAATGTGGCGACCTGTAAGGAAATCCCACTCAATTACATCATTTCTCTCATTGGGCTGATAGTGCATGTATGAAGGTGGGGATCCCAGCTGTTGGTCTTCCCACAGTACCTCTGTATCACTGAGGTAACTCATAATCAGGCCTTCGCGGTGGAGCAGGATGGTGCGGTACCGAAGCCTTGAGATCTCACGGCTCAGCGTGAAGCTGTGGAGCCGGTATTGGTAGGCAGGCTTTTTGTTGGGGTGCAGTGTAATGGCATTGTGGATCTTGCTACTGTGAAGTTCTTCAATGAAACCTTTCTTGTTTTGTTCATAATTCTCATAGAAGAGCTGTTGCATCTGTGAAAAGAGTTGCAACACAATATTAAGAGCATGAATGATGTTCAAGTATCACTACAAATAACACTCTCACTTTTGCCATATGTCACCTTGGTCAAAATAGACTAACCATGCTTTTGAACTGTGAACTGAAGTCAGCATTTTGCTGACCAATATACTGAAAAGTATGTTCTAATGATTGGGCTGGTGTCTTCATGTTCCCACTAAACCCCAGCGGATGCAGTTGTGCAGCATTCAGCTTTATCATAATGGATAAGACCATCTGCTGTAATTCTAGTCAGCATGCTACTGTTTAATGGGTGCATGAGACGATTGTCTTTGTAAATGGCATGTACTTATATAGCGCTTTTCTAGTCTTTTCGACCACTCAAAACGCTTCACACTACAGATTACATTCACCCCATTCACACAAACATTCATACAGCACTTGTTCTATACAAATAGTGCTTTCTAGCACAGACACATTCACACACCTGACACACATTGGAGGCAATTTGGGATTCACTATCTTGCCCATGGATACTTCGGCATGCGGACTGGAGGCGCCGGGAATCGAACCACCGACCTTCTGATTGGTGGGGTGACTGCTCGACCTCCTGAGCCACAGCCGCCCCTAAATAAATTTATTGATTTATTGATCTATTTTGTTAGTAATCATTTTGTAAACATCTAGTTTACAACATTTCATACTCACCATGACAGCAAGACACCATCTAAATAGATGTTTTTATGTCCCCTCGGGTTGTGCCCTATGATAATGTGTGATGTTAATTTACCTTGTTCATAGTGTAACAGTACTATCCTGTGATTTTTAGTGAGCATTTTTTTGCTCTTTGAACAACTTTGAACACACAGAGAAGGCAGTTGGCTGTGCCGTGGTCTGTAGCTTCGTATTGGGACATAACTCTTTATATTTCTGCACACTGAAGCAATGTCTGTAAGAAACAGTATTGTTCCAATGTGTGTTCACTACATTAATTTGTGTCTGTGCAAAAGTTAGTCTTCTTGCTATTCATTTGTATGAGCTGATGGTATGTAGCTATGCCAGTGCTCTGTGTTTGAAAGCTCAGATGAGCCTTCTTCATTGTCTTTATTGGACATTAATAAGGTCATTTTTTGGATTGTTTGCAGTTTCACAAAGAAATCCCTCAGTAACTCCATAAACAGCAGCAACTTTGCAGTGACATTTTTGTGAGAAACGTTTAGCTGGTTGGATAGCTGGTGTTACGAGCTTGCAAGGCTTTCACACCTCGGTTGATGTAGACTGTATAAACATATACAGCAGTTTAATAGAGTACCACCATCCCCAAGCATTGATAAACATTCACCATACTGTGTACCAGGCTGCTTGTGGAGCACCCTATGATGTTGGTATCAAGCACACGGCAGGACAGGACTCCAAATGCAGAACTCAAACACAATCAAAGTTCAGGTCCTTTATTACAAGCAAAAGTCCAGTACACGAGTAGGCAGTCCGATAAGGCAACAGTGTCCAAAGGGAATAGGCGAAAATCCAAAATCAGATAAACAGGCAACGGTCAGGAACACAAGAAGTCAAAAACAGGAAACAACGCTGGAAAGCTGACACGAGGGACAAGACAATCTGGCAACTGCCAAGAAGAAGAGACGCTGACTAAATACACCTAGACAAGGAGATAACGAGACACAGGTGAAACACATAAGGGCGGGGACAGTAATCAAGACAAGGAAGTAAAGAGAACTGGAGTAACCAAGGGACAGGAAACAGGAAGACAAGACAAAAATACCAAAATAAAACAGGAAACATTCAAACCCTGACAGTACCCCCCCCTCTACGGCCGGCACCTGACGGCCCAGGATCCTGAGGGTGCTGGCGGAGAAAGTCTCTAATAAGAGTGGGGTCCAGGATGTCCTTGGCTGCAACCCACGACCTCTCCTCCGGACCATAACCCTCCCAGTCCACCAAGTATTGAAGCTGGCGTCCACGGCGACGGGATGCGAGGAGTCTCCTCACAGAATATACAGGGCCACCGTCGATGAGCCGGGGGGGTGGAGGGGGTCTGGTGGCAGGGACCAGCCCACTCACCTTAACAGGTTTCACACGACTAACATGGAAGGTTGGGTGTACCCTCATGGTCCTGGGGAGCTTTAGTCTCACAGCAAGAGGATTAATAACTTTAGACACTGGGAAAGGACCCACAAAGCGAGGAGCCAACTTACGGCACTCAACTCGGAGAGGAAGATCCCTTGTGGAGAGCCAGACCCTTTGCCCAGTTCTGTAAGTGGGAGCAGGAATTCTGCGCCGATCTGCTGCCTTCTTATAGGTCAGGGAACTTTTCAACAAGGCCCGACGAGCTCGAACCCATGCAGCCCGGCAACGGCGGACCAAAGTGTGGGCGGATGGAACAGAGACTTCCTGCTCAAGGGACGGAAAGACAGGAGGCTGGTAACCATACACGCAAAAAAATGGAGACATACCAGTAGAGGAGCAGGGCAAAGAGTTGTGGGCGTACTCCACCCAGGGAAGGAACCGGCACCAGGAAGATGGGCTCTGGGAGGTCACACAACGGAGGACTGTCTCCAACTCCTGGTTTAACCTCTCTGTCTGGCCGTTGGACTCAGGGTGGTACCCAGAGGATAGGCTGGCAGAGGCCCCCACCAATTTGCAGAAGTCCCTCCAGAATCGGGCAACGAACTGTGGCCCTCGATCCGACACAATGTCCTTAGGAAAACCGTGGAGACGGACAACATTGTATAGGACGGCCTCGGCTGTCTCCTTAGCTGAGGGAAGCTTGGACATGGGCACAAAATGAACCATCTTTGAGAACCTGTCCACAATGGTTAAGATGGTGGTATTACCTTCAGAGGGGGGCAGGCCTGTGACAAAATCCATGGAGATGTCTGACCAGGGACGCTTGGGCACTGGCAAGGGGTGAAGGAGACCGTGTGGAGGTTGCCGTGAAGTCTTGTTGCTGGAGCAAACAGGGCATGCTGCAACAAACTCCACAATATCGCCCTTCATACCTGGCCACCAAAAGCGTTGGGCGATAAAAAACTGAGTGCGAAACTCAACGGCATAATCTAAAACTGTGCGCCTCCCTTGCCGTAATGCAGCTAAGGACCTGGCAGCCTCACGGCCCGGAGAAACAGTCTGAAAAACTTGTGTAAGAGTCCGGATGAACAAGGGAAGAGACTCACAGATTGCTGAGCGACGACTCCACTCAGCAGTAGCCCAAGCCTCGGCTCGCCCTGACATGTGGGAGATCATATAGGCAACCTTGGCTCTGTCTGTAGAAAAGGAGGCCGCCTGAAACTCAAAGTGAAGTTCACATTGAGCAAGAAACGAGCGACAATCTCCCGAATCCCCAGAGAATTTCTCCGGGCTGGAGAGATGAACGTGGGGATTCAATCCCAACCCTGGAGGCGGTGAAGATGGCTGGGGTTCTGCATCCTGAGTAGCTGGGGGCGAAGCAGAACTAGGAGAATCAGATGACTGAGGCCCACGCTGAACATGGTCGACCAGGAAATTTAGCTGAGATCCCAAGGCCGAGAGCATCTGCCCCTGGTGCTCTGTCATCTCCCTCATCTCTTGACGGAGAGCATTAAGTTGTTCCTCTTGATGGAGGATCCGCTGCCCCTGGGCTCTGAGGGCAGACCGGAGGTGATCTGAGTCTGCGGAGTCCATAATGTGGCCAGATTGTACTATCAAGCACACGGCAGGACAGGACTCCAAATGCAGAACTCAAACACAATCAAAGTTCAGGTCCTTTATTACAAGCAAAAGTCCAGTACACGAGTAGGCAGTCCGATAAGGCAACAGTGTCCAAAGGGAATAGGCGAAAATCCAAAATCAGATAAACAGGCAACGGTCAGGAACACAAGAAGTCAAAAACAGGAAACAACGCTGGAAAGCTGACACGAGGGACAAGACAATCTGGCAACTGCCAAGAAGAAGAGACGCTGACTAAATACACCTAGACAAGGAGATAACGAGACACAGGTGAAACACATAAGGGCGGGGACAGTAATCAAGACAAGGAAGTAAAGAGAACTGGAGTAACCAAGGGACAGGAAACAGGAAGACAAGACAAAAATACCAAAATAAAACAGGAAACATTCAAACCCTGACAGTTGGTTATGGCCATTCTCTGACCACAAAGGTGGGTAAACATCTAACCCGCAGCCATCTGGTGACCTTAGGACTTACCACCTATGATGACTAGCCAGTAAACTACAGGGCATGGAAAGCATCCTTTTATACTGCCATTGCTGGTTTAGATCTGCAGGAGAACTCAACATCTTAATTAAGCATCTTGGAAAAGAGTCAGCAGAACAAGTTAAAAGAATTAAATCAATATCTGACATCTTTTTGCTGAGCTAGCGATGGCATGGGAGCAGCTCAAAAATATATGGCTCTCCTGAAGCTTTTGAACAGGCTCTCTTCAGTAAACTGGAAAGCGTCCCCAAAATCACAACAAAAGACCCAAATAAACTGCATGATCTCACAGACCTGCTGTTAGAACTGGACGCAGCTAGGCTTGACCGCTACCTCCCAGGCTTGTCATACTTGGACATTTCGGGGGAGTTAACCCAATCATAGAAAAACTCCCACACAACATCCAAGAAAAATTGATATCCTTTGGGTGAAGATACAAACATGTTCATTATGTCAGTTTCCCTCCCTTCTCTGTGTTTGCAGACTTTGTTCAAACTGAGCCCACACAGATCCCAGCTTTAACCTCTTTGTACAAGCCGCAGCGGAGAAAAGGAGCAGGTTTTGTCATGCTCACAAGACACAAGTTTCTCCCACAAATCAATCTGAGGTTAGAGAAGACAGAAAGCTACAAGTCCCAAAGAAACATTGCCCTCTACATAAAAAACCTCATGCAGAGGTTTTCCGGAAAAGACCTCAGAGGAGCGCAAGCAGCTCTTAAAAGAACATTCTGTTTGCTTCAGATGCAGCTCCTCCACTGACCATCTGGCCAGGAACTGTTCAGCTCAACTTAAATACACTGAATGTGACAGTACCAGTCATGTGGCAGAGTTTCATCCAGGGCCACCAACCTGGAAGTCTACGTCATCTTCCCCCACCTCAGAGCATGGTGGGGAGGGAGACAAAGCAGACAACCAGAAGGTCACATCGAGGTGCACGCAAGTTTGTGGGGAAGGTGTACATGCAGAAATATGTTTGGTGAGTGTATATCCACCTTGGCGCAGAGAAGAATCTAAGACTATGTATGCAATACAGGATGAACAAAGCAACTGCTTTCTTGCATGGTCTGAGTTTTTCAGCATCTTCAACATCTCTGGGCCATGCTGAAGACACACGACTACAGGTAGAAGAGCTCATGGGTTTATAATAGTCAGCACATCGAACATACTGCTCTTGCTGGGCAGAGACATCCTGAGGGCTCACAAGGTCTGCAAACAGATAAATGGTCCTGTTAATGCGCCTTTTGCTCAAAGACTGGACATAGGGTGGATTGTTATTGGTGTCGTATGCTTGGGAGGTGCTCACAGACCATCAGAAGTGAGTAGCTACAACACAACTGTCTTGGATAACGGTCATGCAAGCAATCTACAGCCATGCGACAACCAAGTTAGAGTGAGAGAGATATTCAGTCAAGTGCCTAAGTAACTTCAACTTCCTAGAATTTATGGTAGCATGATCAACAAAGAACATGCACCACCTCTACAACACAGACAGGAGTGTTGGTACCTCTCCCTGTTCAGGGTGTACCGTCCCAGGAAGCCTGATAAGCTCTTTGTGGTTTTCGACTCCAGCACACCATATGAGTTGTGTCACTCAACGACATGCTGATGAAGTTCAGGAAAGAATAGGTGGCCATCACCACTGACACTGCGCATAAGTTCCATTGTTTTGTGGCGAGGGAGGATTACAGAGACTTCCTTCACTTTCTGTGGTACAGGAACAATGTTCTTACATCTCATGTAATTGAGGACAGAATGCAAGTTCACCTATTTGGCAACAGTCCCACCTGCACTGTGGCTGTGTGTGGATTATGGAGAGCAGCTAAAGAAGCAGAGGCAGACTATGTGAATGATGCAACAAGATTTATTGACGGTGAGTTTTATGTGGATGATGGTCTAAAGTCCTTTCGCACAGAGGAAGGCATGGCATAACCATCCCAAGACTGGAACTGTGCGCAGCTGTACTTGCCGTGGATCATTGAGCTGATTGTCGAAGAGATGGATGTGACTTTCGAAGATGTCTCATATATAGGGAAGTTAGGGAAGTGCTCTGATACATCTACAATCGGTCAGATTTTATGTCTACGTGCACAAAAGGGTTCAACGTATCTGGCAATCAGTGGAACCAGTGGAAGTATGTGCATTCAGACACAAATCCAGCTGACATTGGATCAAGATCAGTGTCACCAGCCCTTCTAAGCAGCATGATATGGTTCATGGGCCCAGCTTTTCTGCAAGATGCAGTCTTGCACCCATTTAAATCACAAGACACCTATGACCAGGTAACAACCAATCTGACACATGTTCCAGAGCATATGCACTCTCCACACCTTGAACACTTGTCCAAGTTCAATACTTACAGCGGTGGCAGTAATCTGTATAGCCCACTCTTTCTCTGTTCAAGACAAGTGTCAGGGGTGGCAGTGTACGAGGACTACTCCAACTCTAAAAGATAGGCTGTGATGTTTTCTTGTATGTGCTTTAGAGCAGTGCATATTGAGGTGATCGAGGCGATGAGTCAGAGTCAGAGGTCTTGCCAAGCAGATAAGGTCAGACTGCAGTACAAATTTTGTCTGTGCTTCTTGAGAGCTTGGGATGGACTGCACAAGTTTGGACTTTGATAATGTCAACGAGTACTTAAGTACACAGGGATGACACCTGGGTGTTCAATCCACCTCCCATGTGCCGCCCATATGAGGTAGTCTTAAACACATTGTGTTTGTCTGTAGTTGTGACTTAGATGAAGATCAGGTCACGTTTTATGACCAGTTAATGCAGAAAACCAGGTTATTCAACGGCTTTGCTGACTTTTTTTTTTTTTTTTTTTACCACTATAGTAGTTATTTCGGAAATTATAAAAAACTTCATAATTCACAACTGAATTTCCACAGAGCTGATCACATTTACCTACTGTCATCATGATTTCACAGGAATGAACACTAAGCAGATTAACTCAATCCTTACCTCATAAGACCACACGCACTGTGTTCCTCCAAAACGTCGCACACAACGGCCCACTTCCACATCTTCATGGGTGGTATACATCTCTCTCAGGCAGGTACTGATGTGAGGGACCATTCTGCGTAGCACCTCTCTACTGAAGATCATCCCAGGGCCTCCCATGCAGAAGTTCTCTCCAGGCTCTAGGGCCAATCTGCCCAACTCCTCAGCCATGCCCAAGCCCGTCTGGCCAAGGTAAAGGGGCTTACTGCTGTTCAGTGACCGCAGGAACAGCTCCAGCTTCTCACCTGGAAGAGGGTGAAGTGGGAGAAAATAGATGGCTTTTTCTATATACAGTCATCCTTGGCTGGATACAGTTTGAAACAACAGGAAAATTAAAGCTTTTTTTTTTTTGACTGACTACTTTGGTCAGTGTAAACATGAATACAAGTAGAACTAACAAAACTATCATGTTGTTTTTATGTTATTTGTTTTTATATATTTGTGTCATGCACATACAAATGTGCAGCCTACATGAATGTTTACAATATGACACCAAAAATATTATTGCAGTGGTGAAATATTAGTCACACAAACACAAACACAAACACAACAACACACAAACAAATAACTTTATCTTTTCTCCTAGGCTCAACAAATGCTTCCTACAGTACAGCTCAAGTTTCTTATAATCATTCCCCCAAAGAACTCATCAGAATAAATGAGGGAAATTTCACTGACAAGAGTAGCTCTTAAATCATCATACAAAGAGAGGTAAACATAAAACATACTTTCTCTGCAGCCTCACTTATATATACTCATATAAGAATCACCTCTTATATAAACATCGTCGTCTGCCCGCATGAACCACTCGTATTTATCCAGGTAGTGGTCGTGGATGTACTTCAGCATCATGAATGACTTCTTCTGTGGCGGGTAGGAGTCGTCCACACCTGCCAGCGAAACCACTGGGACTGGGACGGGCGAGAGGACCGTACCGGACCCAGCGCTCGAGAAGAACTCCACTTTCCCGGGTATGGAGCTCGCCCAGGTCTTGTATGCAGCAACGGTGCGAGACCTCAAGTATTTTTTCGCCGTCATAACGCCGACATAGAGGAAATGCCTTGGTCTACTTACGGGTCTCCCGGTTTCTCCGCTACTGTTCCCCGCGCTAAATATCCCGTCCTCCTCCCGACTGAAATGCGGGTTGTCCCGGTCTTTGACAACCGCAGTGTCCTCGTGGATGTCGGGACTTCTACCAATGGAGGAGTCACTGTAGTACAAACACACCAGGGATTTTTTCCGTGTACTCTCCAGAACCTGAGGTACGATGAGCCAAGAGGACGCGGTGAATCCGAGAAAGACGCCGAAAATCATTGTCGTCCACGGTCTCCGCGATTTCAGAGCCATTGCTTTTGCCCTGCTCAGAGCTGAGGTAAACACATGAATGCTGCCGTTGTGTGAGGAGGTGCTGACGTGTATGGGCATCCACCACCTCTGTAGCGGGTTAGTAGGGCCTATGGGTGTTCTACCTGATGCGTAAACACACACCCTCCACCTCTGACAGCGGGATGCACAGCGCTAAAAATACACGTTTATCCTGGTCAGAGTGGTCAGCCCCATCCTCAAGGCTCGCCTGTCCCATCTGAAACTGGATCTCACGGCCCCCTCCCCAGTATACAGTAAAGTCCCAGTTCGACTTAAAGCCGGACTGCATCCTTCACATGTCCGGACCCTATTACTTTGATTTATTCCCAGTTTTACTGTCTGGTCGTAACACGGTGCTTCATGGGGATTTAGCTTTTCCAGCAATCTGACCAACACGTCAGTGATGTCACTAAACTTTACGTCACTTTCACCCGCTCCACACCCGCCGTTCAATTTAACGTTGACGGTTGCTTTTGTGTAGCTTCACAGTGGCTTGACTTCCCTTCTAAACAGGAACTAGTAACCTGTCATTATGTTGTCTCTCTTTTCCGTTACCAAGAACGGCAAGACTTCCAGTTGTTTTTTTTTCTTTTTTTTCAGAATAAATGTGTCATTTCTATGAATCTATAGCTCTCAACAGCAGAAAACCTCCAAACCTCCGCAAATTCATACAACAGCCTATGAATTAAAACAACATGCAGATGTAAAGTAGCTATGTACAAGACCAAAAGCAGTCAGAATGGTTTTAATTAATGATAAATCTCACAAGTGCTTTTATCTTGAAGGTTATCTCTCAGTGACCGTTTTTGTTCAGATTACTGTGAAGAGCAAGAGAGTTTTGTAGTATATTCGATGGTGATGATGTGAAGATGATGAAGAGAAGATCTCGGCTGACACTGTCTTTCTTGTATATAAAGGTTTATTACAAAGAAGTTCAGCATCAAAACAAGCACTGCAGTAGCCTGTGAGAGGATCCGAGCTAATATGGATCTCTCTCCCTAACAGCTCTAAACATCAGTATATATAGGGTACTTGTTTACATGTTTTATAATCTAGCAAAACATCCTGACCTCATTCAATGACCTCTTATTCCAAGAAACAGAGAAAAGGGAAGAAAAAGCCCCTCTCCCTAACACTTACATCTTTATGTTCACAACCATTGACTTAAACATGACCCCAGCAAGTAGAAATCACGTGAAGCCTTGGGTTTTCCCAGAGGATAAATGAACTTTCAGACACTACAGTTTCCATCAGATTATTAATTCATTCTTTATTTTAATGTAGCCTGTTTACTTACAGGCTCTTCCCTATGGCTTAAGCAGAATGACATTGACATATATTCATATTTTTTTCCTTTCACAAAAAACAAAAGATAAATTGCCTGCAGATTTACTCACTGAGTTCTATATTTAGCCATATTGTTCAGCAGTAATCAGTTCATTTCTGTTTGATCTCTTTTCAACAAAAGCACAATTTTCAGTTTGTTCCAAAGGCCACAAAGTCTATTTTAACCACATCCAACTATGTCTGCCTTGCCTTTGGTGGTTATAACCGATATATATCAATTTGTTGTAAGTCCCTTTCCACTTTTAGACTGATGAAAAACACAATAAGTACAAGACTGTAAACTCCCAAGCTGTCAAGACAAAAGACAAAACACAAGTTAAAAGCTTATTTTATTTCTGCTCCTCAGCAGATAGTGGAAAGAGTAACATTCCTCTTTTCTCTATTAACAGAGGGATTTTGAAGATGGCAGGAACTCACTTGGATTTAAGTCTAACTGGTTTGTTTTCATCATTCAATTTGTTTTGGATGAGTTGTGGAGAGCTTATGCACCAACAGGTGGCAGCAGAGTCAAAGTGGTGTCGGACTGGAACCTGAGAACGCTCCCTCATGCTGTGAATTTAGGACTAACATCCACCTTTTGATGTCTACCTACAGCACAGTAAAGTACAGATTCACAACATATCCACATTGCCAGCATAGTCTGGCTAAATGATGCAAAATAAAAAACAATGAGAATAGGTCATTATTGAGCTGAACCAGTAGGTTTCAGTGATGAACCTCACAACCCACACTGCAAGGAAAGACACCTGTAGAATGTATCAGGTATAAAATATCTGCTTGGAAACATATTGCAGGGGGAATCTGTAGATAACCATTTCTAGCTGAATCATTTCACTTTCCAAAGTTCACATCCTCTTTAAACTACATTTATAAGTGGTATTTAATGGCTTTATTAGTGTTAATAAGCTGTTCATTAATTCCAGTTATGAATGTTACTGAGAAGAACTTTTATGTTGCAAGGTTGTGATAATTCCTTTTGTTTAATGCATACAGAGTCCTTTTCTGGTTATATATATATAGTATATAGTATATAGTATATAGTCCTTTTCTGTTATAACATATAATGCATATAATACATATAATACTTTCACTGAGCCTCTCTCCTCAAAAGCATTCATTGTGTTACACTTGGTAGTAGTTGCCTACTTAGCCTGTTGCTACCATGACCCAACTCCTGAGAAAGAAAATACACCTTTTGATTAGTAAGGACTTCATAATTAAATAATGTCTGAAACCACTACTTGCAATTGTGTGCCTCTTCATTGTCCTTCTGTTTATCATACCTTCTAATGTTGATTATGTCACCTTACAGTGTCAAGTTGATCAAGTCTGGGGGCTCTTTCTGCTCCCTGCTGAGTTAACAAAAGGTCTTGTCTGTGTCACTATAAGATCTGTGAATGTAAATATCCATTCCCTCTGTGATCCCATCCTGTATCATTGTTCACCCCACCTTTACATACTGTTTGACCACTCCCCTGTACTCACAGTATACTGTTCACATTTACATACTGTTTGATCACAACCCTGTACCACAGTATAACTGGCCCCCTGCTCTTCACTCTTGGTCAGTTTGCTGTCTCAGACCTGCTCTGTGTGTCAGCAGACTCACAGTATTCTGGAATACTAATAAATCACCACCACTAGAGCAAACTTTTAAGGACTTGAGAGTTTTTTTTTTCAACACTCTGAATAAACAGGTGGAAATGAATGAATGAATGAAAAGTAGCTTGAGAGAAATGCTGTTGGACTGTCTGTTTCAGAAAAAAATATCAGATGTTTCTGATCTGTCACTGGAAAGGATGATTCAGACACAGAACAAAACTCCATTGACCATTTAACCCCAGGAAAAGACTGCAAAGACCAAACATCTATTTACACCTTAGTAATATTTGCAACTGCACCTAATGGATTGTGGCTTTATTTGTGACATAACGTTTGCAACTACAGATTTGATGTGTTATTATAAGGTGAGAATGTTTGGATTCATTATTTGGTCACTGGTTTAGTCATTACAACCTGTAATCCCTTTATGCAGGGTGGTGTTTTAGACGGTGCCCAGATAAGCAACTATAATGAAAGTTGATGGCATGCTAGTTCTCTCAAACTGATGCTACAGTAGGAAGAACATTAAATACAGCGGCAAGCTTCTGGTACAGTGATGTGTGGATGGAGGTGGTTTCGCACACTCTTTGAAATAAGAAATATTAGTTTAAATATTAGTTATCAGTGGTCAAAATAACAGCTGTGTGTATAGTACACTGTGTGTCCACAGTGTACTATACATGAACAACAAGGTTGACACTATTCTAACACAGTGGTTAACTCACAGTAGAACACACACTGAAACAAACATAAGTGGCATTTTTGATGAGGTTTCCCCAACTTCAGAGGGGGTGGGACAGACCTCTCATACAGGAAATATTACTTGTTTGGCTTGGCTCGTTCCCTGCTGCCGACACACTCCCTTCCAACTGTGCCCTCTGGGTGACCACTGTCCTCCTCTCTGTCATGTGAGAGGAGGCGTCTCCCACTTGGATCAAATCAAGCCCAAAGCAGCGCACCATCCCACAACAGTAGGTGATTGCATTTGGCACAAGTGTCTCTCAATCACCAATCATCACACCAAGTCACAGAGTCACACCAAATAAACACAACCCATACAACAAAACACTGCAAATAACAAATCAAGTATATATATACACAAACCATAGGATAATCATGATGATGACAACAATAATAATGAAATCATAAACAAAACATGCAGTTCTCAGGTCAATAGATTAAACTTATTCCCTCCTGTGACATAAGCAGAGAGGGAGAGATGCTGGGCTGCGGTGACAGAGGCTAGTGACAGTAAAGTCAGTTTGATAAAATGCTGTTAATAAACTTTGGGACTGCTGTTAATCTGCTAGCCATGCTAACTTCTGCATCTTTACAAACCTACCCACAACATTTCCTGTCCTTTCCTGTCTCTAGCCATATGATGTGGATAAGACAGATTTTAGTCTGACTGCAACATGAATCTGTTTCTATTGTGCTTTGTCGTATTTTGCTTTTACTGATACACCACCTTTTTCAGCTCAGCCAAGCATAAAAACACTTTTGCAATGTTTCCACTCTGTCTAAGGACAGAGAATATTTGGTAAAATACTCTATAATGTGTAACTTTGTGCACTGCTGCTGTTTGCCTGTTAGCCATGCTAACTCTCACAGGTTATGTTAACAACCCTAGCTACACTATCCCTGTCTCCTCTTTCTCATTCTGGCTGTACTACAGTAGTACAGAGTAAATTTTCACCAGGCTATGACTGCATCATGATTTATTTCTGTCCTGTCAAAACTCCCTCCTTATACCCAGAGTCAAAATTTGGACTTTTAATAAGTCAGGATTAGAAATATTTTGCATAATCACACATTGATTACCAATAGGTGATATGTAATCAAGAAAATATATGATCCATATTAAAAAGAAAACAGAGAAGAGCAAAGAGGTTAGTGAGAGGAATACAGAGCCAATTCCAATTTAATAAAATGTTATCTGTAAGACCATTAAAATAACTATGAATGCTCCACAGGCCATCTGAGCATAATTTTAATGTTTATGATTTATGAAGTCAATCATCATATCAGCATGTTTGGTATAAATCAGCTACCCAGACTTCACTGCTGGACCTGTCCCTCACTAACTTAAAACATTTGCACTATGAATTAACAATCAGAATCCACTGAGAGAGGAGAGCAGAAATACTGGGGTCAGTTTTCATTCTACATCTGTCACATATTTAGACTGTCAGGGCTTCACATCTGAGGTCATCTCAAGAATCACACCACATTTCCTCCAGTTTTATGTTGAAATAAATTCCTACAGTAGACTACAGCTACCATAGACTGTAGTCTGTCACATCTGAAAGTTGAATGGACGACACAGGAGTTATACTGTCAACACAGTAAACCATGAAATCAAAATCTCTCAAATGTAAAAGTTTCTACAAGACGACATGTTATCGATCCTCAGCAGTTAGGTGAGGGGACAGCCAGGCGTTTTCCATCATACCCTGTCTTGGAATTGGGGTTGGGGGGCGTTGATATCGTTGTTTATATTTGCATGACGTCAGAGCAAGTTAATCTGACCGCTAGGCACTGAGCCACGATCTCAGGTTGATGACAGACATTGGCGGAGAGGCTAGTGACGTCACGCGGCATTACGGCCAGTGTAGTGAGAATGGGGAAAGTTAGTCAGTGAGTTGGTGAGGAACTGCCGGAGCCTGCTGTTATCTGATCCCCGCGACAAACTGCAGCCTAACGGCTCATGGACAGCGCTGTATTTCACTAACTGCTGGACTTATCAGCATCTTCACCAAAGGACGTATCCATGCGCCAAGGCAGGACCGTCATTCTCTCAAAGATACGGTAAATGTTTCTCTTCAGATGTCTGAGTCTGTGATGTGAGTACAATGTCAGTTATCATCAACGGTCAGTGGATGCAGATCAGTTATTCGTCATTTATGAAAGACGGCAAATTATATGTATATATATATGTATACTTGTATGTTTACTGTTACACTTTGTATGTATGGTTGTGTGTGTAGGGCTCAAATATGGATATGGCAAAGATCACAGGTGTTAAACACTATTACTCATTGACCTAGAAAATGCATTTATTGAATGGTGGATTTTCTTGAGAAAAAAAATCAGTTGAAAAAACTGTTGTGGAAGAAGTCAAGTCATTACTTTTCTCTGCTGTCTCACAGAGCACTCTGTAACTGAAGATGATGACACAAACTGGTTGTATTGCCTTGTGGTACAGACACCACTGTGTACCAAATCTTGCACAGTCTTTGTTCTTGTTCCATCATCTTGGCTCCAGCTGAACTTAACATGCCACAGCCTGCCTGTGAGTGAGTCTGAGCTTCTGGGGTGGGGTGAGAGTGCACCACTGTACAGCAAAGGCGTGCTGTGCATTCACCGACAAAACCAGAGAATCACTGTGAAACAGAATGCAGCACAATAATTATTATATCGCATAATAATTTTATCTCAATTATCTTGTTTTCATCATAGTTGGAGATTTAAATAATAAATAAATTAAGTCAGTTTTTATCTTCTTTTTTTAAGATTGTTTGTTGTCAGCATATTACTTATTTTACCTAAGTAAATCTTCTAAGTACCTCATCTATCACTGTGAAAATGCAGTATAATGATCTAACTCCAGAAATTATGAATACCACTTTTCAGAAACATACAACTGGTTGTAATTCTAACCATAAACTACACCTTACAACCCCTAAATTCTATAAGTGATTATTACAACCTACATCCTACTACGTCTCTAAGCCATTGACAGTTGGACAGCAGAGATCCCAGAAATGGTTACTACACCACTAAACAGAGACCAAACTGCTCTTTATAAGTCACAAGATCTGACTATTTTAGGATGGATGATGTTGCCT
Source organism: Lates calcarifer (assembly GCF_001640805.2). NCBI lineage: Eukaryota > Metazoa > Chordata > Actinopteri > Centropomidae > Lates > Lates calcarifer. The sequence goes on from NC_066841.1 coordinate 21,355,971, forward strand.
CCAGTTTTCTGGGAACAGAACTGGGTGCAGCAGTCGCCCATTCACTTTTTAGTCAGGCAAAACAGTGTCTGAAAGATATGCTGACATTCTTCTGTAGTTTATGTTTGATATGCTCAGAGCTGTGAAAGCTAAGACTAGAAACCTGAAACATATTTTATAACATATATGTTTATAGTTTTAACGAAAAGAAAATAATGGGCTCTATTTTGATGTAATTTTCTTGCACCCCCTTGGTGTCTTGCTGACTTTGGGAGGAGAGTGGACAGGGGAGGCACAGTAGAGGATATGATAGCACACTGCAGTCAGGCGATCTAGGAGGTTTACCTGCTCAGAACAGAGCATGTGAATTCAGTTTTAAAATGAGAGAGTACATTTGAGCCTCTGTATTCATATTTGAAGTTCTGTGCATCCCCAGACATCAAAAAGGTTCCTGTGAGAAAAACTCTTCCACAGGATTCCTAAACTGTTAGCACATCATGACTAGGAGAGCCCTGTATTTTAATAGAGTGAAAGCAAACGTAATGAGCCATGATTGCCACTGCCTCAAATACACTCATGTATAATTTATGATAATGTATTCTTTCTGTTCCCACCCTGTACCTTTGTGTACCATGACATTACCAGGACATGTGTCCCAGATGCACTTGGCAGGGCGCACATCTACACTTGACTGTGATCTCCATCACACTGCTGGGTCAACGAAAATAGAGCAAATAATGAAATATAATTTATCAACCAATAACATTGCCGAAGTACAATTCAAATCCTGCAGATCCAGGTCAGGAGCTTCTGTTAATGTTCACATCAAACGTCAGAATGAGGTAAAAATGTGATGTCAGTGACTTTGACTGTGGTATGATTGTTGGTGTCAGACAGGCTGGTCTGGATTTTCACACACAGTTTTTTCTCAGAAAGGAGAAGGAGAAGGAGAAGAATCAGAAACCATCCAGTGAGCAGCAGTTCTGTGGAGGAAAAACACCTTGTTGATGAGAGAGGTCAGAGGTCATGGTCAGACTGGTTGGAGCTGACAGATTAGACTATGGTAACAACACCTCCAATATTGAGGTGGATGGGCTACAACAGCATCAGACCACATCAGGTTCCACTCCTATCAGCCAGGAACAGAAACCTGAGGCTGCAGTGGACACAGGCTCACCAAAACTGGACAGCTGAAGACTGGAAACACCAGTGACCTCTCCAGTTACTACATCTTAATCCAGTAGAACATTTTGGGATGTGGTAGAACAGGAGATTGGCAGAATGATGATGATGAATTAATGGAATGATGTGAAGCAGTCATGTCGATGTGGAACAGAATCTCAGAGGAATGAACATGAACACAAAATGTGATCTACACAAGTAAACATAATCAGAGAGATTGTGCTGTAATGAACTGCTTCTGCCCTAAAACAACAGGACTTCTTTTTAAGCAAACACAAACAAAGTGTGACAATTTCTTAAGGCTTGTTTTCAAGTTCATAGGTTGTGTTTATATTTTGTGTGACACTGAATGGCTGGTTATACTTGGATTTCTTATATTTTAAAAACTCATGAGGGATACATTCTGCTTTTCTCTAGGGATGTATAGTGTGAAGTGAAGTGTTTCTAATTGACACTGGAATATATCACAGTGCATGAACCAGTATGCTAGTTTGCCACAGACAGCTCTCTAATAAAATTAAATGATGTTATTTATGCAGGGGATGTAATGAAGCTGTTGGGATCATAAATGTAAAACATCTATATCTAAATGACAAAAAGCCATTTAACAGATGAAGCCAATAGTATATACAACATATTTCTGTCCAAAAAGGACATATGTATAGCAGAATAAAAGTGACAAACCCTCTTGAAGCTAAACTGTTGTTTTATCTTGGCTGAATTTAATTTTAACTGAAGTTCACATGACTACATCAAACTGGATCACATTTTTAAAACCAAACCCAACTGGTACTGCTAGGTTTGAGACCTAAACCAGCTCAAAGATCTGAAGTTATACATTTGCTTTATTCCATCCTTAACTGAATGTTACCTCTCCAGGCAAAATAGGCTATACTCTGTCTCTTTCCCACTGAGTATTGCTTGCCCACTTGCAATACATGCTGGGTCACAGACAATTGACAATGTCAGAGAATTTTTAAATTTTCTTACGTTTGAAAACAATCAAACCCAAGTGGCTGAGGCCTTGCTGAATATAGCCAGCTGGTTAAAATTCAGATTGCACCATATATAGATTTCTGTGCTGTTAGCTACAACAGCGAATCCCGGGGGCTGCTTTCTGTGTTTACTTTTGGATTCAAAGACAAACAACTGAAGTGATTCAAATTGAAGCTGTTTTACAAAACACAGGTGGCAAATGCAAAGTTTGCATCATATAGTAATATTAGCCACAATTATAAGAATTATACCAATGATGGAAAAGATCAGATTTTTTCTTTAAGATGTTACACTATAAAACCAAAATGGGGCATTTTCTGTTTTCTTCTGGCTTCTATTCGATTTCTGCTTTTTCGCTGGTGTGGTTTCCATCTTTGAGTTTGAATATCTGAGATTTTATAAATACATATCACTTTGCAATCTCAAACTATAGACTTTTACCATGCATTTCAGAGGTGTGCTTTACATTCTGTGCATGGATCCGTTGTTGTTAACATTGCACCACCTGTTCCTGGTAAGAAAAGTAAGGGACACACTGGAGAAGGACTGAACAAATAGTGCCCAAGGAACTTTAATGGGTCTAATAGTTTGCACCTGCCAAAACCACACACACATATTTTTCCAGATCACCAAGCACAACTGTTGTGAGATATAAACTGTGATGAAAGGTTAGTGCCTTTCAGATACAATCATATCAAGAGGTTGCAGACCCTTTATTTGCTTGTTTGGTGTCCTAAGTATCATGTTGAGAACTTTCTGGTCAGGGTAGACTTAATATTGAGTGAACCAATGGTCCCCCTATGTAGCTTGCAAGTGAAACTGGGATTACCATTTTTATGATTGGTAACCCACTAGGGATAGGCATTTTAGTTACTTATTGAAATCAAATAGTCAAGGCAAATTAAAGCTGATTAGCCGTGACATCATCGTTAACACATGCCCTCCTGCCAAACCAAAATAACAATAACAATTCAAAAAACTGTAATGTTCTCAGCAGTGTATCTCTCCTCTGTGCTGAGTACAGAAGTGTTCCAGTTACATTCGATGTAATGAGAGCTGTCCATGCATCAGTTGTTATTGCTACTTTCTTGACCTCCATCAAATTCTTCTTATAGAGCCATATCTGTCTCATTGTACTTTTTATCAATCTCGCTGGTAATAGTCTTCCATGAGGCCATGGTGTATTCAAGTTCCACAAGCCCGCTCCTTCGACAACGCTAAGAGAAAGCATATTGTCTGAAATCACTGAAGTCAACAAAGCAGCTATTTGTTCCTGTCTGTTGTTCCTGCTGTCTGTTTGCTGTCACATGAGCGTGTAGGTACAACAAATCCAGTCATTTATTTTTGTTGCTCCATTTGGCCTTCTTGTTGCTGAAGCTCAACATTTTTGTGACGTGTTGTAAATGACACATGCTGGTAGAACTGTGGAAAGCTAGCTTCATCCTGCATAACGCACATTCAACCTTGTTGTCCAATTGAGTAAAATAACGCCATACTCGCTTCTTTTTATTGCAGCCATCTGCTTCAGTCTTTTACTTGCTCCACACAAAGCTAAGATGCTCAGGCAGAAACAGAACCATAAACATTAATACATTAAATACATAACACTTCTGTATCTCTAAAACTCCTCCCACCCCCACCCAAATAAGAATGATTACATTTTTAAAAAAAAGATGTCACTGCTTACCGTTTTGACCACTTTGCTAATTGATTATTTGTGTAAATAACCCACATCTCTCTATATTGAGTTAACTTTTTCATAGACCTAGAGCAGCTATGACATTAAGCTGTATGCCAGTAAATTCTACAACTGAATACTCATGAATTATCAGGAAGAAACTTGCTGGCAACCAGGAAAGCATGGTGACCATTAGAGAAATGACTGGCAGCTGGGAAAGACTAACACTGGGGCTGTAGAGGCCAGACTAACTGAGGCAGGGTCCCATGAGGGAGCACCCCATCACGTTGCTATGGAATGTTATGTGTATATCCCAAGTAACCCCCAGAGTCACCCCAACAACGGGAGAGGATGAGGACAGAACATGACACTGAGTGTGCTTGGACAACTGATAACAGCTGATATATGGCTTAAGATTCACCACACAAAGATGGGTTGCTAGGGGACACACCAGCCTCAAGGTGTAACCTTGGTGAGACTGAGGAGTAGCCAAGCCAGGAGACAAACTGTGGTACATAGAGCCTTCAGGAGTTGATTGAGGGAAACACAGATGATTCAGAAAGTATGAGGAAACACAACCCCAACACAACACCAAAGTACAGCAGGGTGGAGCGAGGGTGCAGTGGCCCAAAGCTGCAGAGAAACAGAAATGGGCCCAATTCAATCTCAACACTGTGTCGGAAGATACAATGGCAGGGGGAGCAGGGAAGAAGCTGAAGGCTTTATCAACCATCAATTATAACAGGGGCTCTGAAAGATTTGGGCTACATCAAACAAACTCAGATGCTGTAGTCAAGGAGGGAGATCACAGTGGCTAAAATTATTAAGGGAAGACCATGGCCACTGTCAAGTGAGCTGAGAACCACTGGAAGAACAGAGGAGAACAAGTCAGGAAAAGGGTAGAGTTTACATCAAAGCCCTGAAAGTTCATCACCAGGCCAGCTCTCCAAGGCTCTTTAACATGGAAAAACCAAGGCTAGCAGAAGTCAGACACTAGCATGAAGGCAAGAGCAGGGTTAGCCCCAGAAAGAAATGGCATCCCCCATAGGGATCTGCCCCAGATTAATAACAAGGCTCTGGAGGATGTGTTGAGTCATATGGAAAACAGGAAGCATGCCAAGCAGCTGGAAGAGAGTTGAAAAGTGAGGAGGGATCAGGGGACATTTCACAGTTAAAATGAATAAAATAACAATTAACTGCTGAGAGAGCTGATGTAGGGAGGTCTGTCTGATATGCTATGCCTTTACTTTATAAGATGTTTTGCATGATTGGGTATTGTGGCAAAACTGGACAAAGGATTGTGGTCAACAGGAAATAAGGGCTCCCTACTCACCCCCTCTCTATCACAAACAAGATCTGATATCAGATACTCAAATACATCCCTTGCTCTGGCATCTTAATTATAATAACACAATAATTACAAAATGATTTATGAAGGAAACATGCAATTGATCAGGATGAACAGTAATATTTCAGTGTTGTTCACTCCAAGGTCTTAAACTGTCTCTGGGCCATAGGTTACCAACATTTAGCATAATTTACTACCACTCAACTACAAGTCACATCCAAAGTCAGTCATGTCCATACTTGTAAGAATTATCCATCAGGACTTCTTGAAGATGACAAAGCATTGTGACATGCCTGGCCAGACAGCTTGTCCCAGTCTTGATCTTTACTTGTCACTCAAGTCCACTCTTATCTGGAGCAGTTTCAATGATTTTTCACTTGGTGCAGTCATCTGTATTAAGTACGATGTCTCCAGGAATGAAATTATTCTTGGCTTTGGTTAACTTCTGTTGTTCATGAAGTTGTGACAGGTACTCCTTTGTCCATCTTTTCCAAAACAAACTGGACATACACTTTGCTTGTCACCATCTGTCATCATCATCATTACATCAAGTCCTCTTTCTAAAGAGACAAAGTGGCAACAATGAGACTGGGTTGCCCGCTATTTAGAAATTCAGTGGTTTGATCCCTCACTTCTTCAGCCTTGCTGAAGTATCCTTGGGCAAGATACTGAATCCCAAATTGTGAATGTGTGTGCATGTGTTAGAGTGCTTTATATACATAGAGCAAGGGCTGTAGAATGTTCATGTAAATGTAACCTGTAGTGTAAAGTGGCTTTGAGTGGTCAACATAACTAGAAAAGTGCTATATAAGTGATGGTAAGTGTGGTCATTTACTTCACATAGCAATGTCTGGAGACCTTCCATACATTTAATTTGAGTGGAGCACTCTCATGCTCCTCCAAAATTGAACCAGTTGGAGGATTAAATGTCCACGTATGTAATATCTCTTCTTGGAGTTCCTCAAGGATCTAAGAACAAAGTTTCAGTGGAGTGTGAGTGCTAAAGTTGTAAATGGCATGAAAGGGGTTGAGGACACAGTTAAGTCACTTAAAGGACTGAAATATCATTTGAAGTGAACATACCTGAGATGTTGTCATGTAATGTGTGACAAGGACTTGCAAGTCCTGGAGAATTGACTCTAATATAATGTTATATCTTCAGACCTAATGTGTGGCTTTTGTAGTTTGACTGCAGTGACAATGACTGTGTTCATATGGGCAAGAATAATTCCACCTTTGATCAGTGCTAGAAGAACTGAAACCAACAAACATCTTTGTGTGATTACCTTAATTAACATCAGAAAAAACAATGGAATCAAGTTGTGATTTGGAAATACAATTTACATAGATGTAAGATCCATGTAAGTGAGGTTCTTAATGTTAGTGATGTGTCTCAGTGTTAATTTGAATTTTATCTGTTGGAATTGAAGTGTTGCCCTGAAGCTGATGACTTGTAATTGCAGTGTTGGTGTACATGTGTCAGTGAAAGTCAGCTCACACTGGGGAGATACACAAAGTCAAAACAGACACACACAGCAGCTGTGTTTTTTCAGAGGTTTCAGTTAGCCAACCAGAAATAACTGATGTTTTCAAATAAACAATTCAAGGATATTTATATCTTTGCACTACATCTTCCACTTGTGTGACTGTCATCACAGACTGTGTGTTCACCAACAAATAAGGAGTGTTTCCCATATGTTGAGAATATCTTTGTGATGTGTGTTGGAAGCTATTTGAGTCCAGTACCAGTTAGAGAGGACATTTTTCGTTGTATAGCACAACTATTTCTGTTTCTTGTGCATCCTCAGTATGATCATTTTAGCACATCAAGAATGCAGTTTGTCAGAGTCAACATTATGTGGTCTGGGTTGTATACTATAATCAGTCCAAGCTGTACTTTGTCAGGCTTGCTAAACATCCATTAGAGCCAGCTGTAGTCCTGCTTCATCAGCCTCAGCTGTTATTTTGTTTGGTAGAACCAATGAGCATTGGTGGGAAAGTAAGAGTGCTGCCTGTGCCCACTACTTTCTTGAAGAACCCCTTAAACAAACAAACAAGCAAACAATAAAATACTCTAATACTAATTGGCATCTTATGAATTAATTCAGAGAATTTAAAGACAATCCCAGTATTTGTTTAGATTGTTAATTAGTCTGAATAAAAATGTTAATTTGAACTGTTATTTACATGCTGTATTGGATGTTAATGTACAAAGATTTTTTGGTGAAGTTTCAGCTGTACTTTGAACTGTGCAAACCTTTTTTCCCCCATCTGTTGCACTGTGGGACACATGCACATTAATTTTAGTGTGGTTACCAGAATCCCAGTGTGAACATACTATGCTCTTAACATGGTTGTAATTAGTAAATAGTGATTAAGTGTGCAACTGGAACAGGTTTGAATGTCTTAAATGATCTTGATTTCAGCAGCTGACATGCTGGTAGAGAACTGTGTTTTTAACAGCCCTACATTTTCATTCATGTTGTCACTGCAGTTTTGACCAAGTAGGTTACAACAACAGTTTCTTACTTGTTCTACTAAAGTTTAGCATATTGTCAATCCTCAACTGCTGTCATTATTTCCACTCAAGCTTCAGTTTAAAGTTTAGAAATAAAGCAATAAAGATCTGTACATCTCATTTGAACTATATTTGGATGCTTCTTGCATTTGCAGAAATGGGCTCCTATGTGTCTGCAAATAAATATTGTGAATGAGTACAGCCCTTGTCTGGTCCTGGAGGGACTTCAGACAGCAGGTTTTAGTTCCTGGCAGTCTTTTGTGAGTGGACAAAGAGGCGTCAATACTGTGCTGCCTGGAACAACGTATCAAAGTTGTGCAACCCAGTCTAATCCGCTCCATTAGGGGTTGTGTGTCTGGAGCCCTTTCACACACAGCATGGCCCTTGTTTGTGCAGCAGTGCAGTTGTCTTGGGGTGGGGAGGGTTTCAGTGTTGGTGACTGCAGCTGTGCCTTCTCGTAGCTCAGTGAAACAAGAGAGGACTGGCCTTGCTGGCCCATAAACCGCCTGCAGAGACATGCTGTCAGCAGCCAAACACCCACTGGAGACATCTTACAGGCTTCCTCCATCAACCAACTTTTTTGAGTTGATGTGGCTAGCCAGAAGACACAGGACTAACCTTATTGTCTCTTCAGATGCATCAGGCAGCTGGAGTAATAAAGTTACCATAGTGTGTGCTGTAGTGACCAGCTGTATCTGTGCCATTAAGGAATAAGACCAGACATACTTACCATTGACACACTGACAAATTCTAAAGATCCTTCTAGAGATTCATCCGATACTCTTATACTTTAGCACTTTGAATTAGATTTTAGCCTTTTTTAGTACATGTCTCACATCATTTTTAACAGTGTACATGGGGTTTGGGTCTTCCACATCACTGAGGAGTCAGTGAGGACCATACCAGCATTTTTGCTTGAGCCATTTTACTGATATTAAAGTAAAAGGTTAGGTTTGGAATATCTACTGTACACTGAAAGAGTTATTGGATGCTGTAATCATTCCTCTCGTCCATATGGACTGTGAAGTGATAATGGGATGTTGGTTTGAACCCTCTCAAGTCCTGGAGCTCTAATCATAGTTGGACTGTAAAAAAATTCTTTGAATCCAAAACGTTGATCCAAGAGGAAACATAAAAGGCTGAATTTCTGTCCCAGTACAACCATGGCTTTCTCCATCAAGTGAACTCCCGTGTGCGGTTCAATCTTATTTTATCCAGGTTTCCATCACTCTCTCTCTTCGCCGTCTTTGTTTGCCGTCTTTGTTTACCCTGGTCACTCCACTGACAACCATTTCCACTACTTGGGAAAAGCTGCTGATTGGTGGTAGGTGCACTTCTTTCATGCTGTAAGTTAAGCCTTAATTTTATTCAAAAATTTATGCTGGGTGGCAGACAAAATTACATAGTGAAAGAGTGGCTCATGAGGAACTAATCTAAGATATGATGGTGTCATTATTCTGATGGTATTACATGGTGCTGTCAACATTTACTTCGTATTGATAAAACAAGTTTTGCATTTCCATATTTAAGTCCCCTCCATATTGTAAAATGTCTAATTATGGGAGTGTTGTCTTCATGAAATTGAAAGACTTTTCACTAGTTTTTCATTAATCATGCTCATTGACATACAGGTATTGACGTTTTAAATGTTAACCACCAACTTAAATTTTCCATTAACTGTATCTACTATGTTTTTTGTATTATTTTATTCATATAGGTACTCACTCTGCAAATTTTAATACAATAAAGTGTATGTATTGTACATTGGTAGCATGTTTATTCTTTGGGCATTGTAGATATGGACTGTTCTCCTAATTGTTTTTAGTCTGGTGAAGAGTGTTCCAACTCAAGGGACACACAAGAGACATTTTGATTTGCCATAGCAGGGAAACAAAAGTAATCAGAATCAGCATCAGAATCCTTTATCAATCCCTTGTGGGAAATTGTTGGATTGCAGTGCTCCATTTCACAAGTACAGATGAATAAAGAGGAATAAAATAACATAACAATAAGATAAAAATAAAACTAATTAACTAATTAACTAACTAATGAATGATGGCGCTGTACCAAGACTATACAGGGAGGGAGGAGTCACGCAGAAGGAGTCATGAACTGACACAGTAATGTCTTTTGTACAGCTACACCATATTTATCTAATATTAGCAAAGATCAGCTATCAATAAGCTAGTCATACCAGATCAAGTAAGGCTGTAGCTGCAAATCATTTGCATGTGTTTGAATTGAACAATTATTTATCATTTATGAATTCAGTTTATCTGTAAGAGGAAGCATTTGCTGTTTTAGTCTTCTGTTTCTTGTACATGATCTTGTATCAACTGTATCAGTGAACTGTTTCTGTGATCCAGCAGTCACAATCACAGGGCTCTGGAACTGGCTCGCTTATATGAAAGACAAAAATTAAACCATTGGGCAGAACATCAAACATGGCAGGCCCATTTATATTGGACAAAAAGAAAAAAACATGACACCCACAAACATCTGGCTTTTGTCTTCAGTGGGAAGGGGTACAATTGGCATTCATTCAATACTCAGGTATTTATCGTCCCCAATTCTGAATGGCAGGAAACATGATACCCTGATGGATACTCCATGACAACTCTTCCAATACAGATTGGAGAAGGCATGGCTCCCACTCACCCCAACAGTGATATGAGTACCAGCAGTTCAACCATATACTCTTTAACTTTACCAGCCCAGTCATATGCCTGTGATGCAGAGAAAATCACCACCACAAAACCTGCACAAAGGAAAAGTGAGAAACTAGGTGTCTTAACTGTGCAGGTGAACACTGTGCCGCCTCCAAGATAGGTTCAGTTTATTCCCCATACATGACTCTGTTAACCAAACAGTCACCACCTTCCAGGCTCTTAGCTGGAAAACCTCCCATCACCAACCCCCAACCTGTACCCTAATGATTACACCTACTTCATTCATCTGTATGATGACCTCAGAAGGAAGTAATCAAAAACAGTTTTCCATTCTGGTGGACAACAAGCCTCCATTCTATTCTATTTTCTGGTCAATCTATATGAACTGTATTACCATGTAAAAAAAAAAAAACAATGCTTGACACTGCTATATGGAATTGAAACCAGTGTCTGCCTAGAATGACACAGTCAAACTCTTAAACAGTAAAGTGTACTTTGGATCACCATTACAAACAACACTCATCAAACTCATCACAAATACTTTTTTAAAAGTTGATTACTCATTAACACACTGATATAAATGAGGTTGTCACTGCAGTTGCTGTTTTTGTAAAGATGTGTTTATCAAACTGGTCTCTGTCTCTAAGATTAAGTCTGCTCAGGTAATGTGACTACTGAGGACTACTGATGCTCAGGATGTTTTGTCAGGCTGCTCACTGGGCAGACAGAGAAATATGCTCTGCTGAGTGGCTAAGAGAAACACTAAGGGGCTGGGGTGTAGGACACACACACAAGGATTGGGTTTTCTGTATCTCTGACATGCCAGTCAGTCACAGTCAGCTACTCTAACAGCAACATAGTCAGTGATTTCAGAGTGATGATTTCAGATATGTGAAATGACCACATGAAAAGATGAGACCTGATTTCACTATGTGGAAGGGTTTTTTTTTTTTTTTTTTTTTTTTTTTTTGGACCATGTAAATTAAGCCTGAAACCAAGAACGATTGGTCAGTAGTAGATAGTAGATAGCATAGGAACAGGTATCGTTGAGAATAATGACTGAACTTGCCTTCGTTTCACCCTATCTGCATCATTTTGTAAAAATCCCAGCAAAGTGATTTTCTTTGCCAAAAACTCAACTCATGAACGATAAACTCAATTTAAATCAGCTGGTCTTCAGTTTCTTAGTGCAGTTTGCTGAATTCATTGATTGATTGATTCAAATGAGACATGTTTTATGCTCAAAAACAGAGAACATGGAGCAAAGCCTCTGGGCTGGTTCAGGCAGTCAGAACCAGGTTGCTACACCTGCATGACATTTCCTTCTCACAACAGAAATTCAAGGTGCCCTTTTGATAAATGTGTTGTTCTTAGGCCATTAACGTAGGCCATGTTCAGTCTTGTAAGGCAATACTGCTAACCTGAAACATGTGCTGTCACAGCTGCTGCAGCTGCTCCTATTTATAGACAGTTATGCACTGTATCATTTCAGATCTCCAGCATCCACCTGTAGGTTCTGAGTCAGTGTTTATAGGGTAAATGGTAAATTTACTGCTTTTATAAAACACTTTGCATGACTATACATAACTTAAAATAACTGCACTGTGCGATAAATTCTTCAGTCCTGCTAGATGTACCGGCAGGTCTATATATCATAAACTGTCTTTGCCAGTTTATGATATATAGACATAACTTTAACTTTGTTCAAAACAAATATGTAAGGCTCACTCTTGGGGAAATGTGTATAAATTGTATTTGAGGAATATTTGATATACCAGTTTTTATTAGTTGGCCTCATGTTTTTCATTCTAAAATCAAATTAACTGAGATTTTTTATTAAACTGTAGAAGCTTTGCTCCTTGGACAGAAACTATAGGTGCCTCATGAAGGTCTTCCTTATCATTAAAACGTTCTGAAATGCTTAAGTAACACTAGAGCACTGTGGAACCACCAATCTCTTACTGGAGTTCTGTCATAATGAAATATCACAGCTGTGTTTTCGTGTTTGTAGTTCCACACAAGCCAGATTAGATAGACCTTTGTTGAATAATGTTGATTATATGACCCATATTCATTTATTCCAACATTTATGTTGCTATACTAAAGGTACCACAAATTGAAGGTTCCCATTGAGTGTGTGTGTATGTGAAGAATCTGCTTATTGGTGAAAGAAAATTGCAAAACCTTCAGGTCCATTAGAATTTTCATTCTTACCAAAATGTGTAAACAAAAGTAAAAGTCTTGAAAAGCAATGTGGAAAGTATGAAAAAATAGAAAATATTACATGTTTACAACCTTTAGCCTGTTTCAAATTCAGACTGCAGATAGGCTCAATTCATTTGTACTATCAATGTGTGTATTATCCTGCTAATATTCTCACACATACAAATGTATATTAATGACACAAGCATATTAATAACTTGCAGTATTTGCAGTCAAAATCTCTCAGTTTAACTTCAAAAATCTAAGCTTCTCAGCTAAATAGTTGTGAATCAGGACCTCCAGCATTTTTTGAAAATATTGTGTGCTGAAGTCAGCTGCCTATAGATATTATTTGATTGTGTCAAGTATGTTTGATCAACATTTTGTATTTTCAACTGCTCAACTCATTTTCAGGTTGCAGCTAAAGAACATTAACTTTTTAACTCCAATTCTTCCCAGACAGCATAAAGCACATGTCTCATTTGAATCTTTGAGTTGAAATGATGAAAGCTGAATCCAAATGAATTAATCAGGAATTCAAAATACACATTTTAAAAAGTATTCATTGTTTGTGTGAATGTGCAATCCTGTCACTGTGTTTAGAATTTAGAATAGCATTGAATTTAATGAAGGCTGCAGGATGATTTGTTTACAACTCAAAACAAGTTCAGGACTGTCAGGAGTGGAAACTTGTTCTTGACTAAAGACTTTCCTGCCAAGACTCGAGACTGATTTGTAAAGTAGTGACTTTGTCCCACCTTTGACTCAACATATGTATATTTTGAATTTTTTTATGTATCACTGTTTAAATACTTTACCAAACAAATTTGCTGGTTAAATTCCTTTTTTTGTTATGTTCTTCTGAAACAGACAATGAACCTGTGTCCTCTCCTCATCCTTCCCTGTTTTAAGGTGCAGCTCTGACTGAGATGGCTGTGTTTCTGCGCTGCCAAAGGACAGTTGTGTTGGCTGTGGCCTTCTGTTTCCTGCCTTGCATCACGTCCTCCCTCAACCTGGAGGATCCCAACGTCTGCAGCCACTGGGAAAGGTCGGTCTCAATGCTGCTATCAATTTTAAAACGAATTAATTGTGCAGGTCAAAAGAGTGTTTCAAATTATATGAGATAACCACAGGCCACATTCAGACTGACAGCAACTCTGTGTGAAAAAACATCTCATTCATATTAGTGGTACCAGCCAGTCAGTGCGGGTGGGGGTGGGGGAGTTGTAAAACCGTGTCCCTAGTTACAAACAGTTCTGCAGTGTTTTGGGGTCTGATAAACTTTTAAACACATAAGTCTGTTTCTCTGAACTGTCTGTATCATAGTCCATTGTCATTAACACAGCCCCCTACACTGCTTTAACACAGAGCTGTTTTAATCCTGCTTTAGTATGAAGGTGGAGTCAGGACTTAGCCTAGTATAGCATAATGACTGGAGGTCAGGGGGAACGGCTAGCTCAAATCTTGTTTGTTTTTACATTTGTCTTTGCACATAGTTTTAATGAGTGAATTTACACCAGTATTATCAAGAGACCAACTTCTGTGTGTCAGACACATAAGTAAAACTTTTTCAGATAAAAGTGTTAAAAAGGTGAATAGAGGCTGTTGGCTGATTTTTGAATCAAAGGGAAGCTTGGAAATCCATCAAGTAAGATGTGAAAGAAAAAAGGTGAGGGCAGATTTCCCAGCTATATTATCTTTCACCGACTAACCTGAGGAAACAGCTGCATTGCACTGTGTGTTGTTACTGTCCTGAAGACTTGAGCTGGCTGGATGTGAACTAAAAGACAATAAGAACCAAAGTTATTTCCAAGAAACCTATTGGAAGTTATAAACTTAAATTAAACCAGCCTTCACTGAACACTGAATCTTATTATGAAAGGTCAGTGTAAAGGGTTCATCTGAAGCGTTAGAGTTGGCTCTATTTCAATGGTCTGCTGAGATTTGAAGTGGTGAAGTTTGCTGCAGTAAGCTCAGTATTTGTTGGGGCCAAGGTTAGACTTGATTTGGTTTTCAATAGTAGCTGTGGATTGACTGATTTTTTTTTTTTTTTTATAGATTTGTGTAGGAATCTGTTGATTAAATATGTAGCTGATCCACAGAAAATCGTCAAAAGTTATCACTGTAGTTCTCACTGTGTGACAGTAAACTGACCTGGGGTTATTTTGATAAGCATCTTTCACATTGTCTGCCTTTTATCGATTATATAATGTGGGATAAACATGAGTGGTAGGATGCTGTGTATGCGCGCACACACACACACACACACACACATGTCTGATCTCTCTTTCCTCTCTCTCCCCCCTGTGGTTTCAGTTACTCAGTGACAGTGCAGGAGTCGTACGCCCATCCTTTTGATCAGATTTATTACACCAGCTGCACTGACATCCTAAACTGGTTCAAGTGCACCAGACACAGGTAAGGACCACATCACAGAGGCCTGATGTAGACCAGAATGTGTAAGTGTGGAGAGTAGTGGTTTGTTAATGGATCTGCTTTAGCCTATATACTGTACCAGAATACTTCCCCCATCTATCAACCATTACCAAAACGTACCACCATGTTTTCACCACTGAGCTAGATTGCTGAAGATTTTAAAGATGCCTCCGGAGTACCACACTGAGGCAGAATCAGCTGTAATTAACCTAGATGGATTATTTTCAAATGCTTCTACTGCAGATGTTCCAGGCAGTGGTGGTAGACAGTGCAGACACAAATTCTTCACTCACTTCTAAAGGCTAAAACACACTGCTGCTGAACGGCACATGTCTAAACAGCAGTACCTCCTGGCCCCTGTAGCAGCTTGACTACCCTCTCCTCATCCCTGCCGATGTCTCTCCTGTGGGTACAGCAAATGAGGAGAATCTACTTGTTAAAGCTGACAAATTTAAAGAGATACAACCCACAATCACATTATTACAAAGACAGTGGCACAAAAGATGTTTCCTGACAATCCATAGCTCTGGAGACTGGCTCTTCAGGTGAGAAACCCAGTTTCAGTAATGGGTGTGCACACGTCATTTTGAGTTCATGTCTGCATGCTGCTACAAACATTTCAATTGCAGATATTTTATTAGTATAGAATGATCAGATTTAGTATGGAAGTGCAACACTTCCTATTGGTGGTGCCACTTGATGCATGTCATGTGACTGGAGCTGTGGCATCAGTGTCTTTTCAGTTTACATAGAGCACAGTGATGAGCTACTGTTAATTACATGATATATTCTGTTTCATTTACAGTTTAAATGTGCTGTGTATTAAAAGCCTTGACTTAATTATGTATAATTATGTTCAATAACACAGAATGGTTTTGGTCTCCCAGGGTCTTTATTAGGACAGAAGGCAAAGATTGATGATCCTTGTTCCATATATCAACAGTTTACTCCACATTTTATGTTACACAATGAATGAAGACAAAAGAAACATTGTGTGTATGCATCTAGTAGTATTTCCTTTACTGAGTGTCTGCTCCTGTGTGTGATCTCACCTCCTGTCTGTGTGCAGGGTGAGCTATCGGACAGCGTATCGTAGAGGAGAGAAAACCATGTACCGGAGAAAGTCCCAGTGCTGTCCAGGTTTCTATGAGAATGAAGAGATCTGTGCTCGTGAGTACCCTCTCTCTCTATCTCTCTCTCAATCTCTCTCTCTCTCTCTCTCTCTCTCTCTCTCTCTCTCTTTGTCTGGGCTGCCATTAGCTTGTTCAGGCAGACTTCATATAAAAGCTCTGTTTTTGTATTTGTTATCATGGCAAAAAGTATGTGTGCCTGTGTAATTCTACGTAAGAAATATTCATTTTTGTTAAGAAATTGTTTTTCTGCTCTTTCTACTCACAACTGAACTATTCTGATATTTCAAAATGGAAACTAATCTAGTATATCCAATCATGGAGAGTTTGTTTCAGAAGTAAAACCAAATGAATGAGTGAAAGAGAGGAAGAATTAAAAACTGACAAAACTACTTGTTGAAGTTTGTCATTTAGAGACAGGAAAGGAATCAAAGGAAAATACCTGGATAAATGAGGGAGTAAGTTAAGTAATGCACAATACAGATAAGTGAAAGGTTTGATGATTATGATAATGATGTGAATTCACAGATACCATTTATAAACCAGATTTTGGAAGAACTGCTTACTGCCCCTACAGCCCGAGGAACCAGGCAGGTGTGGTTTAACTGAATGTCTCTAGTCAGATAAACAGAACCTATATCTTCAACATGTGTTGTCTTTACAGTAGCTTCAATGGCAAATGACCTCATTAACACCCCCCTCTCACCCCTCCTTCCACACACACACACACACACACAACAGGCAGTGACAGGTGTGAAGCTACAGCAGCCACAGGCAAAAACAACAACTGCTGCTCAGCAGTGACAGTAAAAGAAAGCATTGTGTTAACACCCTAGACAGTCATTGCATCTGTGTGTTTTGATAGATATGGAGACCACAGTTTGATTCATGCAGGGGATGTGATAATGTGCCCCAGGAGTTCAGAGGGGAGGTTATTTTGGTGTGAAAAGGCTCTGTTGTTTGAGAAACTATCACATGTTGCTCTAACAGTCTCACTGAGCTCCTCAACAAAGCACTGCAGGAAGGAGGGACTGCCAGATACTCCACACAACATTTCCAGATAAGAAACAGTGTTAGGAGTAACTGTAGTATATTATGTTTAGAGTCTGTTTGCCTGCTACTCATTAGAATTAAAAAAATACTGTGAACCCTAGTTAATAAAATTAGTTTGTTTCAAAGTGTGATAGTTCAGTGACAGATGTAGAGATTTAGCAACACAGTGCTACAAATGTCAGGTGGTGAGTTATCAGTGTGCTCTCCAGCAGCAGCATGGGACTCTGGTGAACCCATTGTACACTACCTGTCCTGCACTGAACAGCAGACACATACAATTAGGGCTGCTTTATGGTCTCTCAGCACTAGTTCTAAAGACATGCTGTCGGACTATGTCTCACATGCAGAAGGAGTAGAAATCCCACTTTAGAGACTGCAGACCAAACCAACACCACTGCTGTTCAGCTGGGCTTTTGTTGTTTTGTGAACTGTGAAGCTCTTTTTAATTCTGGTTTTGATTCAAGGGTTCAAGGAATTTACTGTCACATATAACCAGTGCATTTTCAAACACTGAAAAACCTCCAGTTTACACAGTATACAGTTATGCCATCACACAGAAAACACAGAAACATAGGTAAACATGAAAACAGAAACCAAAAAAGTAAAACCAATAGTCTTGAATAATTAGAAGAGAAAGTACAGTGGGATAGTTTCTACCTGCTACTGTGCTGAAAAGTCTTCTTACCTGAGGATAATACTGTCTTTTAAATTAGAGCTGTTTGCCCTGATGTTATGATCTCACTTACATAGTGGTAGCAGTGAAAATAAATGATGGGCTGGATGAGTGTCTTTAACAGCCTGTGCTGTTTTTGTGACCTAGCATGATACATCACAATTACATAACAACTACTGAGTTGCTTCACTTCAAACACAGACAGGTGACCAGACCACACTATTAAACCTCCTGTTACAACACAGTAACACACCACAAACTTCATACCAAATTGAAAATCAGTTTATATCAGTCTGTTCCTTTGAAAACAGTCTGGCTATAAGTAATAATTATTTTTAACTTAACTGATGTACTTTTAAACAATGTTATCCAGTCCTATTTGGGTCCAAATTTGAGGCTTTCAGGGGTCAAGTAAAGCTTTTAAACAGGAAAGTCTCACACAAGCAAAGTCTGACTACACAGTAGAGTGGAAAGTCCTGATTTTACGACACAAGTCAGATTCAAAAGTCTTAAGTCTTAATTCCACAGCGCTATTAAAAGGAAATGAAAACTTTGATTCATTTCCTAATGCAGATTTTTTTTTATGCAAAGTTTTTAAAAACTCTTGGTGACTGTTTGATCACTGGCCTGTCTTCCTGTTTTCTCCATGTCCAGCTCATTGTGCAGAGAGCTGTGTCCATGGCCGTTGTATGGCACCCAACACCTGCCAGTGTGAACCAGGCTGGGGGGGCTCCAACTGCTCCAGCGGTAAGTCCTCCAGCTGTTGTTGTCTGTTAGCAGTTGTGTCTTTGTGTGTGTGTCTGTGAAAATAGACTATTGTATGGCAGTACAAAGTACAGCACAAATATGAGATATGAGTACTTTACTTTACTGCATTTCTGTGGCAAAAATGCACTTTTGCTTTCATACTTTCTGGATGTGAACAAGAATTAAAAATATTTTAAATGCAGGTTGTTGTGAGTGTTGTTATGAAGCACCATCTGCTGCTACAGCAGCTGTCAGTTTGTGCTTCCTTTACTGTGGTCTGGCTAAGCTCAACAGTTGAGGCTGATATTACTTTTCAATTGAATTAGTCTGCACAGAAACTCATTTACAGCTCTGTCTTTCATTCAGACATCAACATAATCCATGATTCCCACACAGTCATTGCAGCCATCAGCTACTATTTTTCACTTTTGGCCAGCTGCAAGTAGCTCCTTCATTTCTGCAGCACCATTACACTATAGTACAACAGAGGCCATCAGCTCTACATGAATTATCTGTGTTTCTAGCCACAATTACATGTACTGCACCCTCAACTGTGTCAAGAAGTGGTGTCTTGTATGCAGTTTAACACCGCTTAAAACACTGATTAAAAGTGTAGTGGGCCACTGCCTCTGAGGTCATGTTACTACAGCTTACTCATGAGGCTTTCTTCCAGGAAATTAACAGCAGAAAATACATCTTGGTATGTGACAAGTTCATGATAACCATATATAGTTTTGTTTCAGCAAGCTTACAGGACAGACTGATGTAAATGCAATGGGGAGTTCCACCATTTTGAGGGCCAGAATTATAAAACTGTGTGGTCAGTTCATAAGGCTACAGAAAATAGTCAGACCCCTCCACTTTTTGTTTATTGAGTTGTAGATTTGATTATTTTTTTTCTATTAGTCTGCACTCAATAACCTGTAATGACAAAGTGAAAATATGTTTTAGAGTTGCATCCACCCAGTCTTTAATTATTCTTGAGATGTGTCTAGAACTTGACTGGAGTCCACCTGTTGAAGACTGTATTGATTGGACACAGTTTAGAAAGGAACTCCCCTGTGTATATAATGTCCCACAGCTCACTCTGCAGTTCAGGACAAAAACCAAACAATCTTCAGGAAAATGATCAGGAACCCTCACTTTGTCATGATGTGTTATTGATGGACAGAATGTTTCTTATCTATCCATTTAAAATCAAATCTAGCAACATAATAAAATATACAAAAAGTGAAGAGGTCTGATTACTTTCCAAAGCCACAGTACACAAAGGAACTCAGCAATGTTAAAATGTTTTTTAGTAGATGATGCTATACTTCTCTTAAGGCCTCAGCCTTTATTAGTTATGACAGTAGAAAGAGACAGGAAACAGGGAGAGAGAGTAGGAGAATAACATGCAGAAAAGGTCTGACCAAATCCGGTGTCGAACCGGAGTCCGCTTGCTTACGTCACTGGGGCTCACGTGGTACGCACCCTAACAATTCAGCCATCAGGGTGCCACTGAAGCTTCTCATTAATATCAGTGTTGTCTGGGGCTCCCAGGTGATCTCAGGACTGATTGTCATTAAGAAAAACTATAATAACATTTTTAGGATGCTCATATTCTAAAGTTGAGGAATTGACAGTGAGATAAAACACCTCTGCAACGGAGGGTCTGTCCACACACATTTGATCTGATAGAAAAGGCAAAAGGCAGGGCTGTGATGATTAATCTGACTTTTCAGTTGAAGATGCAGATGAACTGAAGATTTTTGTTGTTCACGCTCCCATTTCACAGAAAGTTTAAGGGACTATTCCACAGATTTTACACATTAAGGCCTGTTCATTGATCATGGTTAATATTATTCAGACTCTGAAAACAGTTGTACAACATCTGTGGCTCTCTGATGATGTCATAGTGATGTTATCAGGGTCATCTCTGCTTTGGCTTTGAGTCTTCAAGTTTATAACAAGAGGGCTTCTGTTACCATCTGGGACAGGGACTTCAAAGGATGGGAAGTAGTATCTGACAAAGAGAATGTACAGTGGCATTAACGGGAAATGTAGGAGCTGGTGTTTTGGGAGCTAAAAGTCAACAGATCTCTGCCTCTGTTGTTTTGATGTAGACCATTCTTTCTATAATCCCTCTCTTTGTGGGTACACAGCTTCATGGAAGTACAATACTAAATCTCTGCAGAACTTCTATCAGTTCATTCTTCAGTCAAGTAACACTCCACTATTGATCAGGATAGTAGCAGAATTTAACTTTTTATTTAAGCCTTACCTCTCTATTGCATGTCAGTGGTACCTTGAACTCATCAGCACATTAAGACTGTGGTTTGTGTTTGGGATCTTTAATGTTCACTGGTTGAAACATGAACTTTGTTTGCATTAAACTTGCAGACAGTATCCACTCAGTGTCTGTAAGAGGTTATTTTTGTTTCTGCTATGAGCCTCTGAATGTGTCTCCATGCAAGCCTATAAGCTGATATGCATGAGGAGCCCACAGGGTGTGCCCCTGCTGTCTTCAGTTTCAGCCTGTAATAAAGAAGCTTATTGTTGTGTATGGGCCCTGGGGCTCTCCTGGGCCCCACTAAGCCCGGCCTGTCTGTCTGCTCTCACACATACACACACAACACTCATCTATAAAAGAGAAGTTTCTCTTGTCAATAGGAATTTAATGAAAGTATGAATGACTTGGAAATGTGATGCTGTGTCATGGAAATAAGACGTGTGATCTGGGAACCATCAGGGCATCAGTGTTTTCTATGTTTTCTATTTTTTCTCTATATTTCTTTTTTACTTCTTTGTTAAGCAATGAGCAAAACTATCATACATATTTTACAATAAGAATAATATTTATAATAATAATAATAATAATAATAATTATTATTATTATTATTATCACTTGCATAAATAAAATATATGAACTGGTAAAATTTGTTTCAAGTTGGTCTAAACAGAAAAGGTCGAGACAAAGGAGGAGAAAATTAGGAAAAGGAAAAGGCAGATTTTCCATTTAGATATCTGTTAAATTAAACCTAAAAACCTTTACACCTATCAATTAGTTTACTGGGTTATTTTTACTCAGCCATGCCCACATGCATTTCTCCCAAACCATGTTCCCTCCAGTTTTAAGTTGAACTTGGCTACTACAGTTCTTCTAACACTAATAGCTGTCTGTCCAGCTGTGATGATCCAGATGAGAGGATCTTGGACTTGATGACAATATTGATACACTCATCTAGGTAATCTTTAATAGCTACTGAGTGCTCACATTTATATTAACGTCTTGTGCAGCAGCTGCAGTGTTATGGTGAGGATTTGGAGCAGCAGTGTTGTGTGTGTGTGTGGGACAGAATCAAAATTAACTACAGTGTGTGTTGATGGTGATGAAGTAATATGTCACCTAGTGCTTTAGGGTGGATCACTGATGTGTTTTAATAGTGCTGGACAACAGTAAATCTCTATGGCTCTGAGGGATTTAGATATATCAGGCTCTGGACACACACACACTGCTTGCTAGTAGCATACATTTTTCAATGGTTTGGCTCTGCATATAAGATGTGTTGATGATAAGAAAAATATAGAATACCATCAGACTCAAGGGCTTTACACACTGTGGCATTTTTTGTGCAATTATTCACATCAGTATATTTTTTTCAAACTGTTGTTTTTGTCGTGAGTACTTTCACACACTATAATGCAGGCTTTTACACCATGAATAAAGGCGTCAACCAGTAACATACACTGCGAGAGGCAGCTGTGGGTCAGAGGATCCTGGAACCAGCTGTGGTAGAGCTTCAGCTCCTCTGTATTTGTACTTGTTAAGACCATTATCCTTTAAGTGTACATCAAATCAGATGTACAGAGAACCACATCATCTTGTCCGTTAATCAGTGTATGTTTTCTGGCCTTAGTGTGTCTTTATTGTGATCTTTTCCTTCCTAGTAACTACAGCTGTGTGTCTCTGGACAGAAGGTCAGCATCTGATAGACTGACAAGCCTCTGACTCTGACTGACTGATGTACTGGTAATGTTTAGGATAGGCTCGTAAGAGATTATCTCAGTCAGCTATGAGAGCACAGGTTCCGTGGCATTGAACTTCTTGTCAACTGGACAAATTGATAAATATTGAGTTGCTTTAGGAGGAAAGAAGGTATCTTGTACATGTTTTACTGACATGGTTGATTAAGTGGAGAACTGTGTGTGCAGCAAATGTAGTTATATTGACTCAGTCACTCACAGTATTCAGCCACTGTTCATTCACCATCATCTTCAGTAACATGCCTTTAACTAAGACTGTGTTGCATTGACTGTGTTTTACAGGTCAGTGGGCTTCAACAATATGTCTGAGGATCAATTTGAGGGACAAGAGCAGGAAATGGGGGGAGGCTGTGTAAGCAGGAATAATATTAGGAGAGAACTGTGTGATAGGAAATGACCTGAGGCACTGGAGCTTGTGATTTAGTACACATGACACCAGCACAAGATGCTCAGGAGGCTAGCCTAGCTGTGAGAATATAGTGAACAACAGTTTGTACTGTATATCCAACAGAGTCTATGTGTAAGATCCTCTTTTTGTCTTTTAGTCAATAGTACTTAATATTGTCAACCTTTTGTGACCTGTTACAGTCTGTATATCACAGTTGTTTGTGATTTAATTCAAAAAATAATCTCCACATTTCCCTTAAGTTTTCAGCTTTCTGATCTTAGTACTGAACCCCAAAAACTTCAAAAAAAGGCAGCAAGATGTGTCCCAAAGCCAGCTGATCACATCAACAAACAAATTACTGTAATTTAAATTATCATCACTTCAGCTCTGTGACTACATCTGCTGCTGGCCTAAAGATGGTACAACAATGGCTAAAATGATTCACCTTGATGTGGCCACTGTGGTAAATATTGTTTTCTGTAAAAACATGCGTGAAAGGAGTGATGCAATGTTATTTTATATACATATTATTTAGATACATTATTTATTTGTAAAGCACCATGAGTAATGTGATTTAATGAGGTCTGAAGCTCACACTGGTCTGAACCTTGCTTTTCTGCATGTTCTTATAATTAGACAATTTTATCCACTTCTTTTCCCTTTAACTTTACTGAAACTTTATACAAGATTTGTTTAGTTATGCTCCCAGTGTCATGCACTTGACCATGGACTTTCTCATGGTTTCTGTGTGGATCATGTGAACTTTAATCCATTTTGACTGTGCTGTAGACTCTGCTCTCTCAAACCTCTTTCAGAGTTATTCTTACTCTTTAAATTCACAATTAACTCATTGTTTCTGCCTCCTTTGATTTCTTTGAACACCTATTTTCTTGTTCCAGAATGCCCCTCCTGTTTTGTCTTGATTTTAACAGAGCTTGTGTAAATATTTAGGATCTGTTAAAATCTTAAATCTGTACACTTACACTAGACTAAATGTACAAATTTAAAAGGCAATGGTTCACTACATTCTTGTGACAAAATGAAGACAAGAAACTTACAAAGTAGGAATGTAATGATATAAAAATCTATAATATAAAAATGATAATACATCAATAACAAGTCCATGATACAATATTTACTGCAATATTTTTAAAAAAGGCAAATGAAGACTTAAAATTCTGTTTATTGAACTATTAACAAGGCACATTTTTAAACAAAAAATAAACGTTTACTTTTTCAGCTTTCAACAACTGACAACGCTTCCTTTAGAGTTGTTTGGCCTGTTGGCCTTTGTTTCCTCATATCTTCCCACATCTTCCCAGGGTGACTTGTCAAGTGGCTTCTCATATTAGTCGTATTCCCCAGTGTGCAGATAACCTCAGTCTGGTAGTGTCTGCATATTGTTTTGTATTGTTTTTTGTTTATCTGTCTCTTTCGGCACTTGTTACATCCCTACTAAATTGGACTACTGGAGTGTTTTGGATGATAATCTCAACACTAAAGTCGACGTAATTACGGATTACATCAAGTTTAGTATGGCAATTTCCATCCCAGCCATAACTGTCAAAAAATACCTCAACTCCAGACCATGGATGACAGCCCAAATAAAACTGATGCTCAGAGAAAAGCATCAGGCTTTTCATCACAAGGGCTGGCTAACACTTAGAAACATAAACTGATCTGTTAAATTAGGAATGCAAAACTTGCACATAAGGACAAATTAGAGCAAGATTTCAGCAGCATGAATACCAGACATGCCTTTCGGAAGATGAAAACACTCACTGGTTCCACCTCAAAAACCTGCACATCACCCATGGATCCCATCTCCTTCACCACAGACCTGAACAACTTTTTTGCAAGGTTTAACACCACCAATTTCTCTGCTGAGTGTGAGAGGCAGCTGAGGGACCTACCAGAGCCTGAGTAGCCATACTGTGTGCCCTTCACAGAGAGGCAGGCAGTGGCATGCCTCCTGCACACTCTTCTCCAACACCTGCACTCTCCTGGTCAGGGTGAACTTAATAGACTTCAGCTCGGCTTTCAACACCATCCAACGACATCTGGTTATCAGGACGGTTTCAGATACCTCTGCTTTACTCTGTACAAAAAACTGAACTTTAACCAACACACCACAGATATCCATAAACACTGTCAGCAGAGACTCCATGTCATCTGCCCACCTAGGTCCCTCTCAGTTAAACCCCACCTTCTGTATTGCAGCATTATTGAATCCATCCTTTGCACTGTACCATCTGCTATTTCACCATGCTCCCTGGTAACAATAGAAACAAGCTTTTGAAAATCACTCATACATGCTCCAAAATAATTGGCCTCCCCTCCCCCAATCTACCAGCCCTTGTTGACACTGCCATCAGTCACATCAGTCACAGATCAGAGATCATAGATCACAAGCCCTGCCGCCCCCATGCCCGTGTTTCACACTCCTCCCCTCTGGTATCAGATATAAATCTGTAAAAACATGCTTTGGAAAAAGTTTCACTCCATCAGCCATCACAGCTTTTAATAATCTCAGTAGAAGGTAGCAGTGTTTGTTTATTCTGTTGTTTGCCTTTGTAAATTAGTTGTGTTTTTCTGTGTTGAATGTTATTTGTTAAATGTGTGTACAGACTGTAAAAACAAATTTCCCCTTGGGGACAATTAATTATGAATCTGAATCTAAAAAGTACAGGAGGGAAAAGCAAAATGAAAGAAGAATCAAGACTTAATCCCTCATCTGTTTTTAAGTTTCACCCCAGTCATTTTCATTTACAAGTATGCAAGTATCTATGGTGTGTCAGATGTCTGTAAGTGACATTTTTCCTCAGAATAAGAAAAACTACAAATGTATCATTGTAATCATTTTTTTCATGTTCTCTGCTGCAAAGTGGGAATGTGTACCAATTTTAATATTACACTGATAATAATCAAAAATAACTTTACATTATATAGTAATTTTTCCAACAAACACTTAAAAACATCAGATATACTGTTACAGTAACACAGAGTGATTGAATCAGACAGTAGGATAAACAGCTGTGTATCTGGATGCAGACACACTTGGTAGTGACACATTTTGTTGTTTCAATAAACAGTTTTCTAATTTCTTATGACGATGACTTTCTGTCATCGTTTACTCAAATTAAGAATATACCAGAGATTTGATATCAGACAAACTCACAGGAGACAGATTAAAGACAAATAGCTAAAACTGAAGTAGCAGAGGCTGATATGTGATGGCTTTTAGTCCCAAGTATGGGTCAAGCTCCGATAGTGCTTACTCTTCCCATAATGCATAATGCAACTCTGACATCACTATGACATTATCAGGGTTATTTTCATTTTTAACAAAGACATTATGTGACTTTTTCACAGGCTAAATAGTACTAACCCTGGCAAGTAACCTAATCTTAATGTACAAAATTGGTGGAGTTCCCTTTTAATTTTACATTTTTACCAGTGACGTGACAAAGGACATTTTGCAGTTTGTGAGAACAAAATCAGTGACGTTTAGAGAAGCAAAAGATGACCTGTGCTGTAGTTTCTTATCATATTCATAAAAGTATCTCCACATAAAGACACTGCTTTATGGTGTGATAGTTTTATTGTAATATAATGATGAAACTCTGGAGGAGGACACACATTCCCACTCAGCATGGAAAACTGGAGGAATGCTACAGATGTTTTTTCTCACTGTGAATCCTCTGTGTCAGTGTGAAAAGGCATTTTCTGTTCCCATGAGTGCACCATGCCTGGTAGACTGGGTAATCACTAAATAGATGGAAAAACATTCCGGTCCCAATCCCTCCCAAGTGTGGAGAGTGAGAGCTGAGCCAACCATCAGCAAATGGCAGCTCAAGTTACTGGTTCAAGACTTTCTGTCGACCTGACCGACTCTTTTCCCCATGAAGTCTTTCTTGGTGTGAGGTGTGAAGAAGCTTTTGTGTGGTTTCATATGAGTATGTAACAAGTTTCACTGCATCTTGTTTTGTTCACTGCAGTACATAATTCCACATGAACCCTGGAGAACATTTTGAGGTCTTATGGATCTTTTTCTCTAAAAACCATGAGACTTGGATACATCCAGTCTTGTGACCAAACCCTGGCACAGTGCAGTCTTTTTTGTTCACAGCCATCTTGAATAGGCCAGAGAAAGAGAACAGTCTGTTCTGGAGTGAGTGGATGAGGAGCCCCAAGCCCCTGGAGTTTGGCCTTTCTTCAATCTAGGTCAGGTTTCACAAAGGTACAGGGATGGCAGACTTGAATGCAGGAATGGTTTTATATGTGCATTTTAGTATCTCTAATCTCCTCCTCCTCTTTGTCCCCTGCCCTCACACCCCCCACCCCTCACCCCTCACACAGGGCCAGACTGCCTGAGGGGAATTAAGTATGCACTTTTTATCAGGTCAGAGTGAAGTAGGGTAATGCAGGAGGAATAAAAGGAGCCTGTTAATCACTTGAACAACTTGAGAATGGAGGAATGGTTGGAGATGGCTGTGTTACTTTGCAGGCCAAGCACATACACACCAGGCTGTGTTTATGTAGTAGAAGAGAAGAGCCTGAGCTCGAGGGACATTCCTTGCTATTTGAATAAAAATGCCATCTTTATGGCACTGTTTGTATGAGTCATTGTGGCCTACAATAAAAATATAAGTGACCAAAACCTGAATACAATAAATGAAATTAAGTTTACAAAAAACAAACTCAAGGTCTGCTTACAAGCTTTTTTCTTAGCTTTTAACTCATGTCTTCAATAGCACATCACCCATCACCCATGTTGACTAGAAAACTAGAAAAAGCTGGTGCATGTGAATTGAGTTAAGATTGATTTTTTTGGTCAAACTACTGTTCTGAAAATTTAGAGTGAACTTTTGCCCTTTAGTGTAATTGATGTGTAACAAAACTGACAACTTTAACCTACTAAAGACCAATTTATACTTCTGAATCAACACCATGATTGCGCAGACATAGACAACAACAGCTATGATTGGTCCACTCGTGACTAGTCTATACATGTAGACAAGGAGAGACTTAGAACAAAAAGCAAGTGCAAATCTGGAGTAGAATAAAATGTTTTATTGTGCACAGGAGAAATAGACTTTTGGCGTGTAGACCCCGGCAGGAAGTAGATCACCATGGGTGAAGTAAGAAGATTGCCACAGAGAGCCGTTGCAACTGAGGTTGCAGGATCTATTCAAATGAATGAAATGAAAATATAACTGATGAGATAGATTACACATGCAAAGAGCCTTTAAAAGTGATGATTAAACCATGCTTTTGACATGGGGTGATTGCCTGAGGTTAAAAACAGGGAAAGGGCATAAAAGAGGTCAGCCTTGAAAGGACAAAAGGGGAATCTATGCAAACAATAATTATAGAACAAGCACCCTTTGCTTTAGAATGCTTGATATAAAACTAAAATGATTGAGGTGAGATGCCAATTAAGAAGGGAAATACCTCTGTCAGGATTGAAAGAATTTGAAGGAGAAGTGAATTTGACAATTCTTAGAAAGGGAGGGCTTTGAAGGGGACATGAATTCACCCATTCTTCAAAAGCCACAGAATGTTAATAAAATACACTGTGAGAAATCAACAGTTATGGGGAAAAACAGAAATTCTGTAGAACAAACATCATATTATGCTGAAACAGAGAGAGTGAATGGGGAGCCTATAGCTGCTGGGGAGCATATTGAGGTTCCTTTAATAGCACTAATATTGGGTTAGTAAAGGCTAGGTAAAAATGTATCAAAACATTTACCATAAATTGGATCCCAGCAAGCATAGTGATTCTTTATATGGCAGACAGAAAGCATGTATCTGGACAGGTTTCAGGGGAAAAGTTAGTGAAACACAAAACATTTCTTAAATGACCCAAACAAAGTGACTCTGGTAGACCTGAAAATTAAATGGGATAAGAGTCAGAGATAAGAGAATTTACCAGGCATATGCAGACGGTGAAGAGTTGTGCCTAACAACAATCCAGACAAGGGACCTCATAAAGAACATGATCACACTTAAAGGGGAACCCCTAATTTACACAAAAAGTTATCGAACACCCCATGCATTTGTGAAATATTACATTAAGAATCACTCTTAGGTCTTCAAGTGCAATTTCTTTTAGTACAGACACAGCCAAAATGCTAAACAAATCCTAAAAAAGCCATTAAAAACTTAAAATTGATTGGTTCCATAAAAACACATAAGGAATTTTGAGTATTCAGTCATTTTGGTACCAGTGATCCACTAATGAAGATTGTGCTTTTTATTAAAAGACACAGTTTTTGTTGCCGTGCTTTTTTGTCTATATAAAGCCAGCACATTTGAAAGTTCTTCAGAGACAAAAATGGAACCTAACGCAGGAAACACACCTGAAGATACAGATTCTCAGCCAGGAAGGGTCCTGATCCGCATGTGCAGGGTAAACCGCCGAATGACATCACAGGAGCAGTGGTCAAACCAAACTGATGTCCAGTGTTCCACCCACACTGTACGTGGCTGACTTTTAGATCATGGCTTAAGGTCTTACAAGGCTGTCAAGAAGCCCCTGATCAATGGGAGACAGAGGTTAGCCCAGCATCATTGGGTCCAAGCACACAAGAACTGGACAGCCAGGAATTGGAAGAAGATTCTGTGGTCAGATGAGTCCAGTGAGGGTCCGCAGAAGGCCAGGCGAAGCATTATTTCCAGCATGTACAGCACCTACTGTCAAGCACGGTGGAGGCAGTATCATGGTTTGGGGATGCATGAGTGCTGCTGGTGTTGGTCATCTCACTGTCTGCCAAGTATTGTGCCATTCTTGAAACCCACATGCTCCCCGCATGTGCACTGTTCCACTGAGGTCAAAACTGGATGCTTCCACAAGATAATGCCCCTTGCCATACATCCAGGGCCAGTAGAACTTGGCTGCAGAAGCACTGTATCCAGGTTTTAGAGTGGCCAGCTCAATCCCTGGACATGAGCCCCATTGAAAATCTGGTGTGGATTATCCAAAGGTCCATTTCAAAGCGTAAACCAAAGAATTTAAAAGAATTAAAGCAGTAATTCAAGAAGAATGGGACAAGATTACCCCTCAACAGTGTGAAAGGCTCGTGGGGAACATGCCAGCCAGGATTAGAGCTCTACTGCATGCTAATGGCAGGACTACTAAATTTTAATTTGATGATGTGATGGTTTATTTATTTTTTGTTCAGTTTTGAACACATTCTCTGTTATTTGTTGATTTTGATACCGACAATGTTGAAAACTGACACGTTGAAACTGTCAAGAATTTTTTGTTTTTCTTGTAAGCAATAAACAAAAACATATAATTTGTATTTGTTTGTGTCTGTCTAATGCAGCCACACCTTTTAAAACACAAAAACGATTTTTCTCCAAATATTTCATGATAATATTTGAGATTGTGTAAAATTTTAAGGGTGTCCAAAAACTTTTTTCCACCACTGTATAATATTAATGGTGCTTTGTTGTCACATAGCACGGAATACTTTTGCAATGTTATTGACGACTCTAAATGCAGGCAACTGCAAAGGGGTTAATCTCATTCAAGGCGGGGAAGAGCCAAGCTTGGAAACCGAGGTAGGCCCGATACTGCATCCACTGGCCCTGGGAAAAAAGCCCCAAAACCCACAGATGGAACCGCATTTATTTATTATATTTACATCATTATTAATTGCTCATCATGGATGAAACGCATTCATTGTTTATACAAATTAGGGGCTAAAGAGATGATATCTAGCGTATTAATAATTATTAAAATTCTTTCTTCCCTATAGCAGACCGGTGTGGAAGACTAGAAAGGGGAGGAGAGTCAGAGGCCAATTGTAAATTTGTAACCAGTCGCTGTGAAGAAAACAAACCCTGAGAGAGAAAAAGAGCCAGTGATCTGTAAACTAGAGTCCGAGTCCAAATATGACAATGGTTTAGGCCTATCTTTTGAGCCTTATATGTGTTTTCTTGCCGAGGGTGAGCTAACAGAGCAGGAGTTAGCCAGAACCATTCTGTTCTGGTATGGGCTTCCTTGCAAGCACCGAGTATGAATAAATATGCAGCTTGGGTGAGTACAAACTTCTTCTTTTATATATATATCTGTATGTATGTATGTATGTATGTAGTTGCATAGGCATGCTGAATCATCTCTACCTTTTGCCCTTGCTGTCAACATAGGAGGACGAAGGGTATAATTCCCTCGAGACACAGGCAGACACGAGTCGCTTTCTTGCTACTGGTTTATTTGACAATTTTTTTCCAAATCCATCATGAAAACTAAACACACAGTGTCGATGGGACAATACGAAAGACCATGTTAACTTAACAGCAGACACCGTCTGTAAGCAATATCTTTCATAGAAAAAATACAGACAAAATACCTTGTTGGCTGCATGTCACAAAGGGAATGATCCATGAGTCTTCGAGAGCTTCTTTGAAAACAGTTTGTATCAACTTAAAGTCTGCTGTGAAAAATAGGTAACTTCAATGACATCAATCTTGCTTGCTTGTTGCTTGAGTTCCATTCACATGAGAGCAACATAACGAGACAGGATAGTTTAGCTAAGCTCAAAATAAAAGCACCATAACTTTTACTAAATAAAAGTCTAAATGATAGATGCAAATCAAATTTACAGGAGTGACTGGAGCAGCTGGAGTGGTAGGGACTGGAAGAAGACAAATGCCGGCTAAATGACTGCCTTTCTGAGATGAGGAGTGGCACATGTCCTCGTTTACTAATGCCGCGCTTGTCTGGTAAATACTGACAGCAGCACGCTTTCCAGCTCACGGAACTGAGCGAGCAAGAGTT
Organism: Lates calcarifer; assembly: GCF_001640805.2. Lineage (NCBI taxonomy): Eukaryota > Metazoa > Chordata > Actinopteri > Centropomidae > Lates > Lates calcarifer. Next base: position 21,387,787 of record NC_066841.1, read on the forward strand.
TTGAGGCTGGAGAATGCGTTGAGTTCTAACTGATAATCTGATACACTTATCCCAACTCTGCTAGAGTCACACAACGTTGCGATGCTGAAATAACAGCTAAATGACAGCAGAGAGAGAGAATATTTTAAACTTTGACAGCTCACAGGTGATTGGCTCGAGCTGTGTGCGTCAGGTTGTGACTGGATGTAAACAGAATTAGTAGGTGAGGCTTAGAGATAGCAAGAAACTGCTTGTGATTCAGATGGTATGTGCAGATCAAATACAGTGCATCTGGAAAGTATTCACAGTGCTTCACTTTTTCCACATTTTGTTATGTTACAGCCTTATTCAAAAATGGATTACATTCATTTTTTACCTCAAAATTCTATACACAACACCCCGTAATGACAACATGAAAAAAGTTAGCATAAAACCTTTGCAAATTTATTAAAAATAAAAAACAAAAATAAAACATGTACATAAGTATTCACAGCCTTTGCCATGACACTCAGAAATGAGCTCAGGTGCATCCTGTTTCCACTGAACATCCTTCAAATCTTTCTACAACAGGATTGGAGTCCATCTGTGTTAAATCCAGTTGATTGGACATAATTTGGAAAGACACACACCTGTCTATATAAGGTCCCATAGTTGACAGTGCATGTCAGAGCACAAACCAAACCATGAAGTCCAAGGAATTAACCTCCATCATCCGTAAATGTAAGAAATTTGGAACCACCAAGACTCCACCTAGAGCTGGCTGCCCGGTCAATCTGAGCGATCGGGGTAGAACGGCCTTAGTCAGGGAGGTGACCAAGAACCCGATGGTCACTCTGACAGAGCTCCAGCGTTGCTCTGTGGAGAGAGGAGAACCTTCCAGAAGGACAACCATTTCTGTAGCACTACACCAATCAGGCCTGTATGGTAGAGTGGCCAGACGGAAGCCACTCCTCACTAAAAGGCGCATGACAGTCTGCCTGCAGGACTCTTAGACCATGAGAAACAAACTTCTCTGGTCTGATAAGACAAAGATTGAATTCTTTGGCCTGAATGCCAAGCGTCTGGGGGAAACCAGGCACTGCTCATCACCTGGTCAATACCATCCCTACAGTGAAGCACGGTGGTGGCAGCGTTATGCTGTGGGGATGTAGCAGGAACTGGGAAACTAGTCATGGTCGAGAATGCAGCAATGTACAGAGACATCATTGATGATAATAAGGCTGTAACATAACAAAATGTGGAAAAAGTGAAGTGGTGCGAATACTTCCCGGATGTACTGTACATAAAAACAATCCCAGCAAGAATGCAAGCTGATATCAAGGCCAAAGGATGCCATACAATATATTAAGTTTTTTGGTAATTATGTGTGAAAAAGGATTATTTAGTTTTTTCAGTTTGTTATTTGCTAAATAAAGAACAATAACATTTTTAGTTTTAAACAAGTTTTTGAAAGATTTCTAAAATATTTATGTTTTCTTGTTTTTATGACAGGTGGTTTGTTTGTATTATGGTTAAATCCTCTGGTAATTCTGACCTATATAAATTAACATAAAACTGTTTGAAGGTTTCATTTATTTCTTTTGGATATAGTTAATCGTTCTTGAGCTCTCCTGTCTTTAATTAAAAAAAGACAGGACTTTATGAGCTTTTTCCCCCAATTCATAGTACTTCTGCCCTGCAGGTAAATAATAGAAATGGGCATTTGAATTACTTTTTAAAGTCAATTAATCAAGCCAATTTAAGCCAAGTTAAGTTTATTAGTCAATTAGTTGTGATGTCATGGTTAAGATCTGCCCTCCACCCAAACCAAAATAATAATATGCTGTCATGTCGAGTCATGTTTTTTGCAGTGTAGTGTACAGATGCATTAATTTTACCTCCCAAGCCCCACTCATCAACAACGCACCTCAGACTATCAGTGTGTTCTCAGCTGTGTCTCTCATCTGTGCTGCGCGCCTGGAGCATAGAACCGGAAATGTTTGGGTCACCGTCCATGTAACGGCAGATGACAGTGACATAAAACTCTGATTTGAGAGCTGACCATGCAGCTGTTGTTATTGCTACTTGACATCAAGTTCTTTTTTTTAGAGCTGTTGCTGCTTCATTGTACTATTTCTCAATCTGGCTGGTAATCGTTTTCCGTGAAGGGTGTATTCTGGTTCCATGAGCCTTTGACAGCTCCACTCCTCCATCAATGCTAAGAGGAAACATATTGTCTGAAATCTTTTAAGTCACCAAAGCAGTTATTTGTTCCTGTCGTTTGCTGTGACATGAGCGTTTAGGTACAACAAATCCAGTGTTTTCCACTAGCGCCGGCTGTTTGGCCAGATGGCCTGACATTAAAATATTTTCAGCAGACTACTTTCTTAATGTTTCAAGTTACATTACCGTCACTTTTTCTAACATGAGAACTATAATCTTAAACCAGATGAAGGATTTTTGTTATCAGATGTCTGAATCTTAAGCAAACAGAGAAACAAGCTGAGCAAATAGCCCCTCTCAATGTCCTGTGTCTGGGTCATGGAGAAACATTGACTTTATTCAGTGTTTCTACCGATTTTAATTACTTGGTCCGTTTGTTTTAGAGTTAATGAGACCTTTATAGATAATCAACTTCCAGTAAAAACCTCTTGAATGATTAACACTGAAAGAATCCTAACCTAAAAACAAGCTAAGCATCTAGCAACAACCTGAGCTAATGTTAGGGACAGCTCGTTTAACAGCCTGCTTCGCTGCTTCTCATTGCCAATGTCTATTCCAGTGTTTCGCTTGCACCACACAGAGAGAAGATGTGCACTCTGGAGTCAGCTAAAATGGGCCACTTTCTGGCAAATGATTTATAAGACCATCAAATAAGTTATGCATGAGATATAATGATATTTTCATGAATTGTCATCGGTTCCTTAAACATTTATTTCTTTAAAAAATGGAAAAGTACAATTGTTTTCAAATTATAAGAGAGTATCAGCAAGTCCCTGCTTGAGCTACGACACAATGTTCAGGTAAAATGGGCCAATATAAGAGACATTAGATTACAGCTGAAAAAAAAAAAATTAACAGTAAAATGGCAGTAACTATTGTCTTTGGTGTGTAGTAGTAACAAATGTAAATGTATTTCATTTCAAAACTTTTATTTTAATTTTCTTTTTTCAAAAACACATTTAAAAATTAACTGATCATGTTTTGCGTGTGTGCACGTGTGTGTGTGTGCACGCGTGTGCATAGCTATGTGTGTGTGGGTGCATGCTTGTGGGGGCAGCTGTGACTCAGGAGGTAGAGCGGGTCACCCACTAATCAGAAGGTCAGCGGTTCAATTTCCTTTTGGTAATAATATAATTGATGTGGTCTGTGCTTCTTAAATGGTAGGTGGGCGGATTGGCCCTTATTCTGAGGCTCCTCTCTTGTTTTGGAAAGAATTTAGGTATTAGGCCACTGAATGTGACTGGTATTGTTCTGACCTCTACAGAAGACATGGAATAAGGACCTTTCCATTTCCTCCTGAGATGTGACAATCACCACTTCAGAGACCACATCCTCAGTAATAGTCAAGATTGGTGTGTCCTCTGAAATGGCCAGCTCAGTTGCTGTGAGTAACATGGCCCAGTCTGTTGTCATGCTTGGTACATACACATCATCAGGGATGAATCCAGCCTGGGCATTTTCAACCGTAGCGGTCTTCTGTCAGGCTTGGCGAAACAGAAGAACTCTGTTTTAGGGAGCTTCTGTCCTGCCATCCTCCTTGTCCACTTCCACCCCTCCTCATATCAGTTGTGTTTCAAACTTTTGAAGTGCTTTGTCAGCAGGCTGGAGGGCACATGTGGTGTGGCCATCACATGCACATTTTGGCTTTCATCAGTTGGAGGTCCAAACTGAAGACATGGCTACTGTGGCTATCCTACAGGAGGATGTGGGGCCTTGGGTCAGCTCTTGGAAGCTGCTCTGCAAACATCTGATCCCACTTCAAGAACAGGTCACTGTTTATCCACAGTCAGAGATCCTAACAGCAACATTTTCTGAACTTGCTAAAAAGCGAACATTTGGTGCCTGCCCTCTCTCAGAGTGTGTATGTGGCCCATTTTAGCTGAAAGTCGTGGCAACATTTTTTTTCAAAACACCTGTCAAAACATTGTTCATAAACATTTTACTTTGTTCGTAAGCTTATCTATAGTATATAACCCTTATTATTAACAACTAAAATTTGCTATGTCATGCTTACTCACCATATAAATTTTCTGATGCATTTAAAACACTTTTCCCACCAACCTCAGCAAACTCAGACCAATCAAAATTATCCTTACTTGTCAAGTAGTGTTGTAGCAACATAACAAGATCAGTTATTGTGATTAGCTGTAAAAAAAAAAAAAATTAATGAGCAATGATGCTCCAACCTTACCTGACCCACTTTACCTGATGGCCCATTTAGCTGAGTCTACCCTATTTGTACTGTTAAATAAGCTGTTAGTGTATCCCATAATACAAAACTAGAAAGAGGAGAGGAAGCACAATTTGTTTTGCAAAATAGCCTTATCTGTTCCCCAATAAACATATAATAAACACATAATGAGTAGTCTCTGGCTTGGGGGTGTATCTGCCTCCAGATGTCTGTCAAATTTAAATCTTTCATAAATGCCAGGGTGTTTAGTTTTAGCAGTTGATGATTCATCCAAAATAGGGTCTAAACAAAGTTGTCCCCTATAACCATGTATTGATGACCTCCGGATTTCTTGAGAAAAATGTCCTGAATAAAACAGACATCAACATAATTAGGGGCATATAGATTTAAAAGTGTCCAGTGTTCTGAGTAAATTTGACTATTAATCAAATCATAGTGGCCTAATGGATCACTAATTGTTTCCTGATAATAATATTTCTATTTATTAAAATGGCAACTCCTCTCACCTTAGAGTTGAAAGATGAAGAAAACACTTGGCTTATCCATTCTCTCTTTAATTTCTTTTAATCTTTGTTCTTATGTAATGTTAACACCATTTTCCTTTTAATAGGCCCATTTAGACCATTGACACTGAAGCTGACAAATTTCACTACCCTGCTCATATGAAAAATAAACAAATCAGTAACCAGCTCACCATATAGTCTGTCTGAAATAAACTGACAAAAAGAAAAAAGAGAAAAAAAAAAAAAAGCTGCAAGCAGTGTCGACAAACCATCAAAATTCACCATGGCACCACGGACATCCCCTTCAACAGAACATCAAAATTGGCCTTCATGGCCTTCATGATGCCTTATTGTGAAAATTTTGATGTTCCATTGAAGGGCATGATGTTTTGCCATTAACCAGGAAGTTGATGTAACTCATGCATACTTTATCTGATCTGCCCCAAATTTCACAGGTTTGACAACAGACCTGTCCTGAATCATATACATTCCAATATACAGATTTAATCATAGCCCCACCTGTTAGCAACAGGAAATGATGTGTTTTATCTAAGTAGGTTGATCTGATTGACCTCAAATGTGGTCAGGCAAGCATTAAAATCATAATGGTGCTGTATTGTGAAGACTCTGAGTCTTCATGGGACGCCCTTGCTGTGTCGCTGTGGCGAATTTTGATGCTTTGCCATTAAACAGGAAGTTGTTGTAACTCCCGCATACACTGCCCCAAACTTGACATGTTTGCTCACTGTCATTGCCTGAACACATCTACATGTCAATATTCAGGTACAGTCATAGCGCCACCTATTGGCAACAGGAAATGATGTGTTTCATCCAAGTGGGTTGATCCGATTCACCTCAAATGTGGTCAGACAAGCACTAAGATCATAATGATTACTGTGAGTCTTTATGGGACGCCCTTGCTGTGTCGCCATGGCAAATTTTGATGCTTTGCCATTAAACAGGAAGTTGTTGTAACTCCCACATGCACTGTCTGATCTGCCCCAAACTTGACATTTTTGCTAAGTGTCATGGCCTCAACACATCTACATGCCAATATTCAGGTACAGTCATAGCACCACCCATTGGCAACAGGAAATGATGTGTTTCATCCAAGTGGGTTGATCTGATTTACCTCAAATGTGGTCAGAGAAGCATTACAATCATAATGGTGCTTAATTGCGAAGACTGTGAGTCCTCATGGGGTGCCCTTGCTGTGGCGTTGTGGTGAGGTTGGATGCTTCGCCATTAAGCAGGAAGTTGTTGCAACTCTCATATGCACTGTCCAGTTTGCCCCAAACTTGACATGTCTTGGCCTGAACACATCTACATGCCAATATTCAGGAATAGTCATAGCGCCACCTGATGGGGGCAGTGATGGACTTCTGACTCATTCATTCTGTGTCTGGCGGTCATGCAGTTGCAGAACTGTGTTGTACGACCTGCACGGACCCTGTGGTCGCAGGTCCCCCGACAGACGTCAGTGTCGACGTTCAACACTGCTTGCAGCTTTAATTTAATTTTGTGATCTCTTGTGATACGTAAACATCATAAATAAGGACACCCTATAAGGACACCATATAAAAGTACACTTAGTAATAGAAATTGTTTCTGAAGTGCAGCCTCACAAAACCAAGTTCCTTTCTAATGTCCATAATGTCCGAAAAAATTAAATAAATGGCCTTGCACTTAAGGTCAGCAGTCTGTTGAAAAGACATAAATGGGCATGTCGCTCTCAGCACTAGAGAGTGCAGCAGTGTACCTGTATTTACAGGTGAAATCAGAGATTGTCACCTTCTGGAAACTCTCTGAGAAAAGAGGCCATGTCTTCAGGTATTGTGAAGAATTTCTTTTCTCCATTGGGTAAGATAATTATCAAGATCGCAGGATGGAGGAGGCTGAATTGGAGTTTCCTTTCCTTCTTGACTTGGTTGTATTCCTTTCTGCACTTCACCAGGGTTGCACTCAGGTCTGGAAAAAATAGCACTGCATTTCCATTGTACATGATGAGTCCCCGATCCTGATACTTCAGCAAACGAATGAGGATGGGTCTGGGTCGCTGGTCTGCAGGCGGGCAGGATGTTGGGGACCAATGTGCTCGCTCTATAATCAGAGGCTCAGCAAAATGTTCTTGTCCCAGTATGGAGAGAATCCAAAAGCGCACCGGTTCCAACTCTTCACTGCCTTCACGTAGGTTGACAATGCTAGGTTCACGTAGGTTGACAGTTGTTACATCAGCTATGATTCTCCAGTTGGTCAACTTTATCTATCAGAAATATCTTTTTCTTGCTCAGCTTAAGGACACAGGAGTCTCGTTCCGTGAGCTTGTCATCTTGTGATATCAGGCAGCTTCCTTCCAGTTCATGTTGGATTCCCGCCACCATGTCTGACTTCTCACTTGTTTGACGTATTGTCACTTCAGACAAATTTTGAAGCTTTTTTCTCGATCTCAAGTCCATGTTGCAACTTCTAAATGAAGTTGGCGGTAGAATGGGTCTTATTTAATACGTTTAAACTGAGTGTACTTTGAGAGCTCTAGGACAAGCATCTACCTAACTCCGCTGCATCATGTGACCCCGGTTCACCAAATTTGAAACTGATCCTGTTAAAGGGTTTAATTCAACTTGGATCTTGAGGTCCTGCCCAAGTTAGTTACTGAGCTACTGAATATGATGACATCAGTAAAAACAAGGCTGATGGGTCAGCGACATGAGCAGTCAAAGGTTATTTTTAAAAAACCAACACACAGCTAAATGTATAAATGTGTAAAATATATAATACAAAACTATGAAAATATGAGTTTTAATAAATTGAAATGGTCCTTTCATGCTAAACAGTTAGCTGACTATAGTTCCACAGTAGTTTATACACCATAGGTCATAAAGTCCTCATCTTTTCTCCTAGTGAAAAATCTCACTTTCCCCTGAACTTAATATAGACCTCTATGACGCAGAGTGCCATAATTAAAGGTCTGCCAGTCACTGTAAACCTTCCCAGCTCCCTCCTATTTCATCCCCAGTCATTGCCAGTGGTCTCCTGATGTGTTCTCTTCAAGATGAAAGTCATCTAGAATAAACATGTGGTCCAACTCATTGTCAGGTTTACCAGTTTACTGTGGCTACACATGGTGAAGCACATGGCAAATTGTGATGGGAAGACCAGAGCCCAGTGTGTATGAGGAGCAGTCTGTTTAAGGCTGAAATCCAACAGCCAAAAGTTAATGAGGTGGGTTCAGGTCATAGCCACACAGTAATGGAGTCTCTGGCTGCTTGTAGAATGTGATGGTTTTCATGTCAGTGTTGACAAGCATGTTTTGGATTCAGTCTCATGAGTTTGATCAAGTGGGTTGCTTAACTTAAAGTGATGTGGTGTCAGACAAACGTGGTTCAGGCTGGACTATGGCTCATCAGTGATTAACATACAGTGGCTTCAGTGTCCCTTCACTTTTTGTCCATCAGTCTTCACTCAAAAACACATAATAACAAAGTGAAAACATGTTTTGAGAATTCTTTGCTAATTTAAAAAAAAGAAAAGAAAAACTGAAATTTGTCATTTACAAAAATATTCAAACCCTTTGTTATGGCTCCAGACTGTGGTCATGTGAATCCTATTTGCTTTAGTTGTCCTTGAGATGTGTTTGAGACCTGACTGGAGTCCACATGTGGCAAACTGAATTAATTGGACAAATTTCTAGAAAAATCTTGTTTTTTTTTTTTTTTATCATTATGCATTATTGAGTATAGATTGATGGGCAAAATGGCAATCTACTGATTTAAAATCAAATCAACAGCACAATTAAGTGTGTGTGTGCAAAAACTTAAGGGGTCTGAATACTTTCCAATGCCATTCTATAAACAGTGTAACTGGGAGCTTGATTATGTTAAACCTTGAAAGTCATCAGCAAAATCTTGAGCCACAAGGAGCCGATGGAAAGAGGCAAGAGTTGGACTAGTGCAAATGAGAGGAAAATAAAAGCACAAATTACTTCAGGAACTAAGATCAGAAGTGTTTTCTTTAAGCTATTGTCCTCAGCTTAGTGAGCATGATCATCCTACCCTGGATACTTGGTCAGTGTGAGCAGTCTCAAAATAGAACTTTGGACTGATTTTATTTGTTTGTTTGCAGAAAATTGGCAACTGTGCTATCCAGCTCTTAATATCAGTCTGACTACATTAGCATTCTCACATACAATGTGTACCATTTTTAAAACTGGTTGGACAGTTTTGAGAGAGAGAGACCAGCAGGATTAACTCTGAGTAGGAAAAGTCATCAATACCACTGTGGTGCACTTGAGCAATGTACTTAACCAAGTGATTACTCAAGCAGTAAGTCCAATACTGGTGTAAAATGGTTGTCCTGTGTCTTGGACCTACTTTGAGATCAGGGTTATATGTGAATCATGGGTCACTTGATGATAAAGAATCATTACATGATTACTAGGATAATAAAACGACAACAATGTGACTCCTCCCAATAACATGTGGGTATTACATAACCGTACATGTCACCAGGTATGGTGTAAAAAGGCCCCACAATGCAGGCTGATCCTGGGGTCCTTGGTGAACAGAGGCTGTTAGAAGGCTGAATACTGAATAATGATCTGGTTTACAGGTGGTCAGAAGACCTTAATGTATTGAGAATAACATACCCTCTGTCTGGCATCTGCCCACAGAATGACACATACTATAGAAACCTCATCCTCTTCAGAAATGACAACCTGCAACCTGTGCAATCATAAATGTCAAAGGAGATAATCACAATCTTGATTCTTTTCCTTCATCTTCCCTTCAGCTTGTGACAGTAACCACTGGGGGCCCCACTGCAGTAACAGATGTCAGTGTCAGAACGGAGCACTATGTAACCCCATCACCGGAGCCTGTATCTGCACTCCTGGATACAGAGGTTGGCGCTGTGAGGCCCAGTGTGAAGTGGGCACCTATGGAAATGGATGCCAACAGAAATGTCAATGCCAGAATGGTGCTGCTTGTCACCATGTGACTGGAGAATGCAAGTGCTCACCAGGATATACCGGAGCATTGTAAGTGGGAGAGAATGTGTGTTTCTTGTTTCTAATCCCCATAGTGATATTAAATTAAAAGCTCAGCGCCCATAGAGAAATACTTTTTCTGTTTGGGCTGCAGTCAGCCGTGGGGAATTTTGATGCTTCACCATTAAACAGGAAGTTGTTGTAACTCTCATATACACTGTCCAATCTGCCCCAAACTGAAAATGTCTGTTAAGTGTCATGGCCTGAACATATCTACATGCCAATATTCAGGTATAGTCATAACCACCTGATTGGGGCAGTAAGGGACTTCTGACTCATTTGTTCTGTGTCTGGCAGTCACGTAGTTGCAGAGTCACATTATACGACCTGTGGGGACCCCGTGGCCCCTTGCAGCTTTAATTATTATTATTATTTTAACATGTTAAACTATTAGTAATTAAAGGTTGACTAAAGACTGACAAATACCATTTTATTCTGTTTATGTAATAGGTAATGTTTATGTCATTATATAACAATTACAGTCAGTTGATTAATAAATCATTTATCAACCAAAGATTCCAACTATTGGCTGGTTCCTACGGTAGTGTTTTGTGAAATGTTGTTGTGTTTTCTGACTTGTCGTTGTGCGTTGACCATCAGAGCCACAGTAGGCTCCAGCTTCTTAAATATAAACATACAGTATTCTTTTTTTTAAAATATATATATCATTTTAAAGTCAATAAATGAAGTCAATTTATCATTATCAATGAAGTCATAATGGAAATAATTATTCATTACAACCCTTAATTTCCACACAAAATACTGTAAATTGAAACAGAAAATAAAAGTGACACTGTTAAAGATGACACATCTCAACCAAGTTCTACAGTTGTTCAGAAAGTAACTTCCATATGTGACCTTGAGAAGTGGAGAGATATTAACCTGACTCTGCTGTTTTTCTTCGTAGCTGTGAAGACCTCTGTCCTCCAGGTAAACATGGGCAGCAGTGTGAGGAGAGATGTCCTTGTCAGAACGGAGGAGTGTGTCACCATGTGACTGGAGAGTGCTCCTGTCCTGCTGGATGGATGGTACACACCCCCAATTGTTTGTGTGAACCTCTAAGAAGAATGACTCATTATCGTCATCAACTCTACTACTCTAAATAATTATTTTAAGAGTGTTCTGCGGTACAATACATGATTCAAATTCACCTACAATTAATGAACTGCTACAATAATGCTTCCATACAGAAGAGAGGGGTTATATGCATGATTATGACAATTAATGAATCTTTGTTTTCAGTGATCACTCACATCAGCAGGTCTAGAAAACACAACAGCATGTATAAAAGATTGGACCAGGAAAAGCTGCTCACATGATTAACCGCTAACTGTATGTACGTTCCTGTTGTCATTGCTATGTGTAGGGTACAGTGTGCGGCCAGCCATGTCCAGAGGGGAGATTTGGACAAAACTGTTCCCAGGAATGTCAGTGTCACAACAATGGCTTTTGTGTATTGTCTAATGGACAGTGTCTCTGCACCCCCGGATACACAGGAGAACGGTAAGAGCTACTTTTACAGTGGACCAGTATCTATAACAGCATCTTGTGTTCAAGGCAGTAAATCCTGGATTCTCAACCTGGATTAGCAACTATCAACAGAATTATGGTGTGCTACCAAGATATACCAAACAAACTAAGGAATATTAGAGGATAACCACATTACAGTGTACATGTCCTCACATTTTTTATTTAGATATATTGTAAACTCTTTCTATTTGTCCCAGAGTTTCATTTTGTGTTGAACAGTGGTGGGGGTAACATATGTGACTTTAGGAAATATAATGGGGAAAAAAACAGTATAAGTGGTGTATGTATGCAGGATTGTAACAGTAACTGTAACTAGACCACATTGTGACATGCTGAAAAGTGAAACAAACTAATCCAAATGAAATCATCTGTATCTGCCTAACTCCTCCACATCCTCCTGAGAGAGGAGAGAAAACACAAGAAGCTCAGTCAGTATTTTCACAGACAGATCTCAGCAGAGTGCCACGCAGGGCTTTAGGCCCATATAATTAGCAATATCAGAGAGCATGCACCATATACTTAAGCAGACCAGTGACGAGACAGGAATAGCCTTTCCATGTGCCCTTTTATGAGTAAATAAGGGTTTTAGGGAAACCAAACATTACAGTAGCACTGCTTGGAACTGGGCCGGCCATGCCACACCCAAACCCAACAAAGGGGTGGGGGGGTTGGGTTGATATAGGAGTGTAGTGTAGGCATGGGAGAGATAATGAGGACCCACAGCATTCACTTTTAGAGTGAGCTGTTAAAATAGCTGAAGAGCCAACAGAATCCACACTTTTTTCACTGCATTCAGTAATGTGCTGTTGATCAAAGCAATCTATGACACTGTGCTTCACCCATGGCTGCGATGTATCTCTGTGCATCTAACACTGCTCCAGAGGCAGATATCTGCACTTTGACAAAACACAGGTTAATTATCAGTGTCAGGAAAGTAGAATACTGTAACATGTGAACTCTCCTGTGAACCACCCGTAACAGTGTATTGACTTAGACACTGTGCAAGTGTTTTGTCTTTATTGTTGAAGCTCATATACAACAGGTGATTTAAAAGACAACGACAGAACAGTGTATACATACTTGCTTACATACATATATTCATACATACATGCATACATTCATTTTTTTTCTTTTTTTTTAACAAACGAACTTGACACATCTTAGTATCTTGTGACTCTGGGACGGTGTATAAAATGTATATACTGTGCTTTGTTTAATGTTTTGCACTTCAGTCCCAGAGAAATGTTTTCTCACTCTGACCGGTATGGTAAAACAATAATAAACTTGATTTGATTAGATTTGATTTTACATACATACATACATACATACTAGTGCAAGTTCTTTTAATGAGCATGAGGTACAGGTCAGAACGTGTATTCTAACATATGAAATACTACTATACATTGGAGAAACAATAAAAATGAGAGAGATCTTTAATGAAGGTTTTTAATTTAACCACTAATCTTTCAAATGGTTGACAGTGGGTATGATTGTGTCTCTCGCTGTGAATAGGTGCCAGGACGAGTGTCCAGTTGGTACTTATGGTGCTGGCTGTGCCAAGATGTGTCGCTGTAAGAACTACAGCAAGTGCTACCACACCAACGGAATGTGTCTGTGTGAGCCAGGATACACAGGGGAGATCTGTGATGTCCGACTGTGCCCTGAAGCACACTACGGCCTCCAGTGTGATAAGAAGTGTCCATGCCATGCCCAGAACACTCTAAGGTATGCAGTCAATAGTGTTCAGACTTAAAGTAATTCAAAATATTATTCACAGTGTTCAAATCTGATTCAAATCATATCTTTCAAATCAAAGGGTTAACAGACCTCAGAGAGACATATTCATGTGTCTGATGTGTTTGTTAGTGAGATTTTTGACCTTGCAGACAGCTGACTGTTGTGGGTCAGTAAGGCAGCACAGCTGGCAGGTAGCATGTGTCCCTGCAGAGAACAGCTGTTCTGCTGTTCCTCAATGGGACTGCTGTGCCAGGTGGACCAGCTGTCAGTCAAACACAGTCACTAACAAATACAGGAAGATTCCACCTGTCTCACTGCACATTACCTGAATGTGCCAGCCAGGTTTTGACAATCTGTAACTATGATATGTTTCTCTCTTGTCACCAGCTGCCACCCAATGTCAGGAGAGTGTACATGTAAGCCTGGTTGGTCAGGTCTTTACTGCAACGAGACATGCACCCCAGGATTTTATGGCGAGTCCTGCCAGCAAGTGTGCCAGTGCCAGAATGGTGCCGACTGCCACAGTGTAACCGGAAAGTGTATCTGTGCTCCAGGCTTCACGGTAAACCATGCAAAGTGGGAAAGTCAGTGAATGCTTCAGGTCCCATATTGTGTTAAGTCATGAGGCTAACAGTGAACAGTACAAACCTAGACCAGACACCAATACTTTGGGAACTGAAAATATTCTAAATGAATTAAGTGAAAATGTCAGTTCTGCTGTTGAGGTTGCATGTGCTCATTCAGTACACCTTAAAGGTGCTATCAGGAAAAACATGGCTCTTGAGTAACATCTAGTGGCAGCAGTTAGAAACTGTAGTCATCTCAGCAAATACTGCTTCTCTTAAATTCTTTTTAGTTTTCTAGCACGAACCGATGAACAAATGAATGCATTAAATCTGTCTAGATGAGCTTACAGGACACTGCTTACATTAGCAGAGGAATGTCACTTAACAAACATAAATTAACCAGATATTATCTGGTTTAGATTTTAACTTACAGTCTTTATGCTAAGGTATTAAAGTCAGTTTATTTACATCTCCAAATCACAACAGAAGTTATCTCAGGGCACTCATATAGAGCAGGTCTAGAGACCCAACAGTTCCCACCATGAGCAGCACTAGGTGACAGTGGCAAGGAAAAACTTCCTTTAAGAGGCAGAAACCTGGAGCAGAACCAGACTCAGGGTGGGCAGCCAACTGCCTTGACCGGTTGGGTTGAGAAAGAGAAAGAGAGAGAGAGAATATAGAAATAGAAACTTAAAGTAATACTAATGCTACAAGCAGATGGGAGTATTTGGATTGTACTTACCAATATGTTTTTGAGATTTTTTATTGTAATTAGCTTGTCAATATTTGAACATCATTTGGTTTTCATCACAGATATGCTACATTTTGTCTGCTTGACTGCATTACTTTCTTAAGACTATTTTTCATTTTTATTATTTTGATCTTAATTGAAATGTCCTGCACGCATCCATCTGTGATGTTTTAGGATGCTTCACAACAACAGATTTTCTTCAAAAACTGAAATCAAGCTCACTTCTTAACACTCACATTCCTACTGACAGTACAACAGTCTGTTAATATGAGCAAATGAATTGAATATATATCTCTGATATAAGCTGCTGGAAACATTGATCAGTATTATAATTATGACTTTAAGATGTTGAGAGTTACCAGATCATAGTCGAGCATCCACATCACATGTCTGTCACTCTTAAATAATCTGTGTTTTACAGAAAACACACAGACCTGGTAACTATGCATAGATCTTACTGATGAAACAATGTGGAGCTAAAATTACAAGATTCAGTGGTGTCACACTTCTACTAATCACATGTTATGTTTACGTCCATGAGAACTGGTTGTTTCAAAACACAGAATGATGTCAAATGATGTGGCAACCAGACAAGTTAAGAGGACAGGAAAAGGACTGTTCTGATGCACTTGAATCCTCTGTTGATGGTCAAGCTGTATATTAGAAGAATGAGTGGTATCCTCACAGCCAGTCATAACCATATCTGTTGACTTTCTCAGGGTCACAACTGTTCAGTCCCCTGCCCTGCAGGGACATATGGAGTGAACTGCTCCACCAGCTGTAAGTGTAAGAACAGAGCTCAATGTTCTCCTGTGGACGGATCCTGCTCCTGTCAACCAGGTGAGCTGAGGAGGAGAGGGAGGAGAGAAATGCAGGTCTGACAATATAATTCAGTATTAGATAAATAAATATGATGTGAACCTTTAAATGACATTACTGAGTGTCATGTGTTGTAATATTTCAGTGTATAATTTTTATTACAGGTTATTCTTTATTTGATTCCAGCAGTTTTTATTGCAAAAAACAGTTTTATATCACAGCATGATACCAGTCTGCTGTAACAGCCTGAGAAATGTGATCATCTTCAGGGCACAATGTCATGTCCTCTGATATTTGTGCACTCTCTTTTCTTCTATTAGACTGGGTGGAACGGCCCTGTAATTCAATTCTTCTTCTCACATGTACACATTTTTTGGTAGCCATCATAACTTCCTCCTGTTTCTGTTTGCATTATTTCAAACTGCTCCAAGTTTTCTGATAATCATGTTACACTGAGTAATGATTCTGATACTGTTGATCAAAAGTAAGATATGTGTGTGTTTGTTATATCAGGATGGCATGGGGTGGACTGCTCCATCAACTGTCCCAGTGGTACCTGGGGTCTGAGCTGTAACCTCACCTGTATGTGTGGGAATGGAGGATCATGCAACGCCCTGGATGGTCACTGTACCTGTGCCCCCGGCTGGAGAGGAGCCAAGTGTGAACTCCACTGCCAGGTGAGAGGATATGGATCAAGATGTTTATGTAAAAGAAAGCACAAATAATATCTTTGTTTTGTTCTTTTTTGTGTCCAATATATTTGTGTTTGTTATTCTGAGGCTCCAGATATTGATAGTGGTATAGTTGATCTCATACACACATAACATAAGTACAATAAGATTATTAATAAACAAATGAAGGTAAACTAATTAATGAAGGTGTGGATATAAAAAATAGGAGTTAGAAACATGAAAAGACTGAATACCTGCTGCCTGTCATGTGAACAGACATGTTATTGTGATGGTTACTGTTTGTCCTCCTCAGGACGGTACCTATGGTCTTGACTGTAAAGAACGCTGTGACTGCAGTCACGCTGATGGATGTCACCACTCTACAGGTCACTGCCGCTGTCTGGCTGGATGGACTGGTAAGACATAATAACAATGTCCACATGGCTGATCTGTGAATATATGAGAAGCAGAATGTGCCAAAAGTATCAGTTTCCATGACTTCCTTCTCTCTGTGGTTCTGATTTTTGTTTCATTGTGGACTGTTTAACTACTGAGTAGAGGTGATTTCATGTTGAGTTGTGACCATGAGGAGGGAGTTTCTTTATAGAAGTGTTCAGATCCTTTACTGCAGGAAGTTGAAGTACTGGTTCTACAGTAAAATGTCCCCTGATACTGATACATTATTCAGTACAACATTTTTAGATTGTTAATACTGATGCATCAGTGTGTTAGCAGCAGCATTTTACTGCTGTATCTGGTCAAATGGTCAAAGTGTTTTAACATGTCAAACTTGTTTTAACATGTCCAAGCCAATGAGATATATATATATATATATATATATATATATATATATATATATATATATATATATATATATACATGATATTTCAGTGTTTGTGTTGTTAGTCATAAGTGTGAAGTGTAAGTAAGTGTAAGTGTGAGTTTATCAGGAGCAGCTAAACAGAACCCAACTGTTTGAACAGAGTTTCCCCTCTGATGTGTCTAAATGTGGTAAATAAAACTGTATTTAATTTAATTGAATGTGTCTGACACTGTACTCAGAGCACTTTTCAATGTCTTCACTATACAAAATACACTAAAAAGTATCTGTATGTATGTGTGTGTGTGTGTGTGTGTGTGTGTGTGTGTGTGTGTGTGTGTGTGTGTGTGTCTGTGTGTGTGTGTGTGTGTGTGTGTGTGTAGGTATCCACTGTGACAGTGTATGTGCAGAGGGCCACTGGGGTCCAAACTGCTCCCTCCCCTGCAACTGTAAGAATGGAGCTTCCTGCTCTCCAGATGAAGGAACCTGTGAATGTGCTCCAGGATACAGAGGCACCACCTGCCAGAGGAGTAAGTCCTGCATCAGCACCACGTGCTACTGCAGCATCATCACACAGCTGCTTCAAATCTTCACCAGATGCCAAAAGCAACATTTGAAGACCTATGGGTGCCTCAGTACCTGTCCAGGTGTAAGTTAGGGAGTGGGGAGCAGTCCCAGCTCAAGGTCCTTTTTCTTGTCCTTTGTGATCGTTGATGGATCTGTGGTTTGGATCAGTAGAACTTTCTGGACTTCTCTGCATTCATTCTTGACAGGATAGTGAAATAGGAAGACAAGTCCCCATTATGTGACTGTATTAACAGATTTAGGTCCCCACAATATGAATAAGGCCTAGACCACACACACACACGCTCATAAACAGATCCATCTCCATAACAACTGAACAATCAAGCAGCACTACTCCTCTACACACTGTACATGGATTTAAAGAAGGAGGTTTTGAACTAACATGATGGGATATGATCAGTGTATCTAATTGTGCAGTGGTCTGAATTTACCATGGTTCAGAATAACAGTGAGGGTGAGTTTGGTATGAGAATCACCTCTCAACCAAGTCCTAAGTTTGTGATGGGGAAATTAAGCTGTGGTCTACAGGAATGTGTGTCATTAGTTCAAAAACAAATTTAGAAGGAAAATCATATATTTATACTACAGATTAACAGTGTCATTTCATGTATGAATAAAGTACAGATAAAATAGTTATTTGTTCCTACTGAACCTAAATGTAGGTACAGTGGAAGAAAACAAGACTGTGTGAAACAAGGGAGTAAGAAGTGGACATGTTAGAGGAAAGGAGAGATAAATTATATGCTTATTGTTTTCGAACCTTCAGGGTACAGTACTGAGAGACAAAGCCTGGAGATAACGGTATTAACAACACTGATATTCTACACAGCCTATAGAGTAATTCAGATATAACATTTAAATTCACACTATGTTTAAACTGTAGGGGGTTTAGCTTAGCAATACAGTAATGAAACGTGTCACTTGTGTCACTGAGACCATAATGTAGAATCTCATTTGTTTATTACACAATTAGCTATAACCTCGGTAGATTAGAAATGACATGCAGATTAAACAAAGTGGTATCCTTCATGTTTCCCATGCTTTTCCCACAGTCTGCTCTCCAGGTTACTTTGGTCACCGCTGCAGTCAGACCTGTCCACAGTGCGTCCACAGTAATGGACCATGTCACCACATTACAGGACAGTGTGATTGTCTGCCAGGCTTCAGGGGGGCTCTGTGCAACGAGGGTGAGCATCACACCACAGCACACTGTTCCTACTGTGCTACAAAGGCCTCAGGGTTCAGCTGAAGTGGATAAAGGCTGATACTGGTCACAGCTTCCTGTGGGTATTAGCCCTAGAAATGCTGTTCCAAGAAAGTTCTTCAGGTTATGACACTTTCTCAGAACTTCCCTAACATAAGATCAAAGCTGTTCAAGAAGCATCTGTGCCTGAAGACATCTGCCAGCATGAACATCCCCTTGATGGAGATGGGCATTATATGGTATGATTGTATGTAGGTTGTATGTTTGAACCAATCAGAACATTTGGTCATATGATGTAACACACAAACAAATACAAACAAAGTTCAGTAGCTTTACACATGATAATAATATTGACCATTTGTGTATGATAAGAACAGTCACATTGAGCCTAATCAGCAGCTGAGTCCAATAAATTCTTGGATGATATCTGAGATGACAGTGATCCAGTGGGACTATTCCCAGCTAAAATATGTTTCAGAGGGACAGAAATGATTAACACTCAGGTGTCTTGTGCACAGTGTGTCCCAGCAGTCGCTTTGGAAAGAACTGTGTGTGGAGCTGCAGCTGCACCAACAATGGTACCTGTAACCCCATCGATGGCTCCTGTCAATGTTACCCAGGGTGGATCGGCAGCGACTGCTCCCAGCGTGTGTTCACTCAGTAACATTCTACATCATTTATATGGTGGTTCTGATACTGTTACTGTCCTGTAATATACTTGTGTCTTTGTGAAACTGAGTATTCTGAAGTGAAAGGAAAAGACAGGGAGGATATTTAGCTGTGAACTGGTATGACTGACATGTGGTTGTCTCTGTGTTGCAGCATGTCCTCCTGGTCAGTGGGGACCCAACTGCATCCACACATGTAACTGTCACAATGGAGCCTACTGCAGTGCTTATGATGGAGAATGCAAGTGCACCCCAGGATGGACCGGCCTCTACTGCACACAACGTCAGTCACACGTACACACACACACACGCTGACTTTTAGTCAGTCTGTTTATCCAGGGTGGGAGGGGTCATTTGTGATCTTATTTGCCCTGCTGAGACACCTCGTAGTGGCAATGTCCTCCAGGGATGGTAGAGAGCATGTGATGATTTTCCAGGGTGTGTTGATGACCCTCTGCAGTTTTTTCCTATCTGCCAGAGAACAACTGTGATGTATGATGACTTTCTTGCAGGCTGTCCTTTAGGTTTCTATGGGAAGGACTGTTCTCAGACCTGCCAGTGCAGGAATGGAGCCGACTGTGACCACATCTCCGGACAGTGCACCTGTCGCACTGGCTTCATGGGACGCCACTGTGAACAAAGTATGTTACACAGTCTTATATCCTGTCTTTTTTCTATACAGGTCACCAGTCTTTCTTTTTCCCTTTCATTATTTCTTACTGTGCTTACAAGTGTCACTGACTTCAAGTCCATTCAGTGCATACACTTCAGGAGTCTCTCCAGTTCTATCAGTCACCGAAGTGTCATCATAATTCCTTTCTTTGTAACTCTTGTTTCTCCCAGTACTTCAACTTCAACCAGCACCCTGATACAGATACTCTGGGTTTGAGGTAATTCCATATTGTTGATTTAAATGATTACCTGTTCACCTGTTTTTTGATTTTTATTTCCAGAGTGTCCTCCTGGGTCGTACGGTTACGGTTGCCGTCAGGTCTGTGACTGTCTCAATAACTCCACCTGTGATCATATGACTGGTACATGTTACTGCAACCCAGGCTGGAAGGGAGCTCGCTGTGACCAAGGTGAGGACTTGTGATACAAATGGAATCAATCAGTTTTAATAAATAAAACGTTCAGTTCAATCTGATCTGTAATCAGATTGGTTTGGCAGTCAATGGACTAAATGTTCACATAGACTCTAAAACCTCTGACTCTCCTCCTGTAATTCCTCCTCCTGCTGTGTGCAGCTGGTGTGGTGGTAGGCAGCCTCAACAGTTTGACCAGTGCAGCTATGCAGGTGGACACCTACCAGATTGGAGCCATCGCAGGAATCATTGTCCTGGTGCTGCTGGTGCTCTTCCTCCTGCTCCTCTTCATCATCTACAGGAAGAAACAGAAGGGCAAAGAACCCCCCATGCCAGCTGTGACCTACACCCCTGCTATGAGGGTCACTGCTGATTACACCATCACAGGTATATTACAGTTTGATGTGCTTTAAATTGCAACCAGCACAGTGATGTACTGTCCCGGCAGTTGGGCTGTTAGGCAGCTCATTCCTAATGTGACTAACTTGTTTTAAATGGAATCCATTATAATTCAATGAATGCTACTTTTTGGTCTTATCAGTCTACTCTCAGTAACTCAAAGTGAAAACATGTTTTTAGAATTTGTTGCTAATTTATTAAAAGTCAAAGACTGATGTCTCTCATTCTCTCACTTACTTAAGTATTCAGAGCATTAATTCCAGCACTGTGTAGAAGCCTTTTTGGCAGCAGTTGCAGCTTCAGTCTTCTTAGATAAGCCTCTACAAGCTTTGAGCACTTGTCTCTCTTGTTTTGGTTGCATAGGAGGGGGGTAAATATTGTAAATAAGGACATGTAAGTGTACAAAAGTAAGATGGTGAATAAGAATTCATTCTGTGACTACTGCCATCATCAAGGAAATAAAAAGGTACCAAAGTCTGGCCTACACTGTTTGAATGACAAGCACAGAGTAAATCTCTTCTGTGGTTATCACAAAGCACTTCACACTACATGTCACATTCACCCATTCGCACACATTCATACAGCACTCATTCTATACATGTACGTGTAAGTGCCCTCTAACTCATTCATACACTGATGCACACACATCGGGGGTGATTTGGGGTTCAGTGTCTTGGGGTTCAGTATCTCTGAGCATTTTGCATATCTTGTCATGTAAATGGAACAAATCATACAAATGAAATGGCGATAACACACACATTCAGATGGTAGCAAAGCATTTGTGATGTTGAACTTGGTGGGGGGGGGTTGTTCAGTATCTTGCCATGCGGACTGGAGGAGCCAGGGATTGAACCACCAACCTGATCCATAGCTGCCCCGTGTCTGTCAAAGCCAAGGGAAGAAGCAGACCAAAAAATATATTTTTTTATGTACCATACACATTTTGTTTAATAGTGTGATCTGCTTGACTCTTGATTTGCATGACATCACAGGTGGTGCTTCTGTGTCTCATGCTCTGAAAACACTGATAAAGTACTGTACATCAGTGATCAATGCATCCTGTCACCTTGTTATTCTGTAGATGCTCACCCACCAACATGTGAGGCTCACCCCAGCAACTACTTCTCCAACCCCAGCTACCATACTCTGACCCAGTGCATCAGCCCCCATGTTAACACTGGTCCATATGGAAAGGTATGGAGGAGGACATTTCAGTATATATGTGCCTGTTAATTAATATTCTAACAATGGATGTTTGTGCCTTTAACTTTTACAATTATATTTTTATAATTTTTAGGCCAAGAACAACCAGCTGTTTGTGAACTTGAAGAATGTGGATCAGAGAAAAGGGGCTTCTCTAACTGATCACACTGGCACACTGCCTGCAGACTGGAAACAAGGGGACTGCTTCAATGAACTGGGTGAGTCATGGAACACATTACAGTGTACTCAAACATATCAATAGTAATGCTGCAAGTTGTTGGCTTGATAGTGAGTCTCTGTCCCACTATAGAAAATTATTTTATAATGTTGAGAGGATTCCAGTGAGTAGGTTTATATCTCATCTCCACTGAACCTGTTCCATGTAATAAATATTGGTGGTATGTAAGATTTAGATTCAAAACTCAGTCCTATGGCTGTACAGCACAGTAGCCAAGAGGGACCTGCAATTAGGTAGCAGAATCTGTACTTAGTACCAGTACTTAGCTGTACTAGCATACATGCCCAGGATTATTTGTTGTGGAGGTCAGCAGACATTACAGATGGATGTCAAATTTGAAACTTCTTCAACTCCATATCTCCCTGTCACTGTTATTACTCTCCTTCATGTTTATTATTACCAGGCTATGATGTGCAAACAGTGAGTGATGACGACAGGCAGAAGCCACATGAACTCTGATCTGACCGTTTTGACACTGGACCCGCAGCCAGAAACCAGACATGAATTAGATCTGGGACCACATTAGCAAGTGGCTGTCTATCTGATATAAAATACTTGTTTTGCTTCGCTCACACTTCGATGAAAAATCTGATCGGAGTCATGTTGTGGCAAAAAAATAGGATTTTGACAGCTTCAGCAATGTGGATTTAGCCTTAGAGTAGTGATGAGGGAGTGACTTTGCAACAGAGTGTTGTCCATGTTGGAGTCCATGTTGGATTTTATGAGGTTGGTGCAGAGCACTGGGGTGTCACAAACACACAATGGTGGTGAAGTGTGACACTTTGAGGTGCTGCTGCTGTCACACAGTCCCACTGCCTCTGGGTGGAGGTATGTGGTTATCTGACAGCTTCATACTAAATTTGTTGTATTTTGCATCTTAATTGGTGTGGATGGTTGACTTTTCTTTATTGTAGCTAATGTCATTTTTGTTTCCACCATTCACTGACCCATCCCATTTCCATTTTCTTCTACCAGGAGCATATGGAATTGATAGGAGATACATGGGTAAATCATTACGAGGTAGGCTCTGGAAGAATACAAATATAGGCTAAACAGTAACCGTCTAATGCTGGTATTCACTTCTCACTGACTCCTGTCCATGTCATCCAGATCTGGTGAAGGGGACTCCCTATCATGCCAGTTCCTGTTCCCTCAACAGCTCTGAGAACCCATATGCCACAATAAAAGACCCTCCCCTACTTATAGCCAAAAGCACAGAGTGCGGCTATGTGGAAATGAAGTCACCAGCCAGACGGGATTCACCATATGCTGAGATCAGCAGCAGCAGCCCCATCAATAACCCAAATGTCTATGAAGTCGGTGAGGAACTTTAGTTTACATGTTTTCCCTTGTCATGAGTGCTGAGTGCTTTATAAGGAGGTATGGTTCATTTACATTACATGCAGTGTTATATCTAATCAGGGGTAGGCAATAAAATCTGATATCACAACATAGGTAATGTTACATTATAATATTGATAAATACTGCAACTTTCATGGACTTTCAACTGAGAACATTTTTTTAGATAAATTAACAAAATTTTTGTTCTTGGCTGATCCTGTGAGAGATTTATCACCAAAACATTTTGATTCTTTTAACTGGTTGTTTTCTGGCACACAGATTCAGATCTTCTGCACCTTGTTGTCAACTGCAGCAGGGAGCTTTTTCCTCTGTGTCTGCTCAATGTGTCAACAGGAAACTGTTTGATGTGTTTACTGCTTGGTTTTTTGTCTCAATGAAGAAACTCTCAGAGGCCTCACTTATGACAGCTTAGCTAGCAGTTTTCCCTTGCTTGCAGTCCTCATGCTAAGCTAGGCTAGTACTGGATGTACTGGTCACTTTATTTACTTCACCTCTGCAACTGCAGACTCACCTGTTTTTGATTTCAGAGCCAACTGTCAGCACCATCTTGGCCCCTGGAGAAAGCAACAGCCACTTTCAGTTTGGTCAGGATCCATACGATCTACCAAAAAACAGCCACATCCCCTGTCACTACGACCTCCTGCCAGCCAGAGAGAGTCCATCGTCAGAGCTCAAAGAGCTGGACAGTGAATGACGATACAGACTCAGTACAGAGGTCAAGTCTCACCTCCAGTCAACAGCTACAGCACTGGATATTCCATAAACAGGCACACTTTATATCCACATAATACTGTCACTTGTTTCTTGCTGTTATACTTCAACATTATCAATGTAATTATGTATCATGATCTTTCTGAACAAAGTGGGTATATAGAAGTTTGGAGGTTGGATTGGAGATACAGCTTTTATTTTGAAACTGCAGTTAAGTCTTCATAGATCATTCCATAAGTCTGGGTAAGTAAGGTTTACTGAAGGTATGCTTTGAACAAAAAAAAAATCTCTTCTGTGGTTTTCACAAAGCGCTTCACACTACATGTCACATTCACCCATTCACACACACATTCATACAGCACTTATTCTATACATGTAAGTGCTCTCTAACGCATTCATACACTGATGCACACACATTAGGAGTGATTTGGGGTTCAGTATTTTGGGGTTCAGTATCTCTGAGCCTTTTGCATATCTTGTCATGTAAATGCAACAAATCATACAAATGGCGATAACACACACATTCAGATGGTAGCAAAGCATTTGTGATGTTGAACTTGGTTGTGCACACATAAAGTGACCTGCCTTCTTCTCATACCTCTGCACACCTGAATATCCGCTGCATAAAAGTAGGTGTGCTTGTTGGATTGACAGTCCTACCCAATTGCAGTGTCGGAAAAGTGGTTTCAGATGCTGATCAGAGCACTTCGTTTCAAGCTTACCGAAGCCTTTATGATGTTTATGTATAACATTCAATACCAATCAAATCTTTATTTTTGTAACAACGGTATTAGAAAATGGCTAATTGATTATTAGCAATTGTATCAAAGATTAGATGTTTGTTCATGTTTGTTTGGTGAGGAAGAGTACCACAAAACTGCTGACAATGTTGATGTTTGCACACACTAATGACATCAGATGTAGTCAGTCAGTGTTGAATTGATATTTAACTTAACCAAAGGTACCATTTAAGTGCCATTTAACTATTTTCATACAGTGCATTTCAAAGGCCTGCAAACTGATGACTAAGATAAGATAAGATAAGATAAGATAATCCTTTATTAGTCCCACAGTGGGGAAAGTTACAAGTGGTGCCAACTTGAGCCCCCTCCCATTGTAACTATAGTCCATTTTTGATTTTCTTTTTCAGTTAATCAATAACTCATAAATATCATATACATATACATACTGCTCAGTGGTCATTACCAAATCCACAGTAGCTCTTCTGACCTGCATCATCTTCTCCCGTAAAATAGTACTTTTCGGTGTACTGAACATATTTCATATGTGTCTTGATGATTCACATGACACTGAATGCTGCTGGACTGAGCAGATCCAGGTCTAACCTACACAAATTACAAATTCTGTGTGACCATGTTCTTAAAGGGGAACTCCACAACAAATGATTTGGTTTGTCCTTCACATATGACCACAGTAAATCTTGTTGTTATATGATGTTAAACAGGTGATTATATCCAATAAAACACACCGAGTGTGAAAACTGCTTTTTCAGCTCAAAGTTAGCTAACTGTAAGAAAACAGGCAAAACTGAGGTCTGTTTCATGTGTCACCTGCAAGTATTAACCGCAGACTATAGCTCCAATTTGAGTCTTTCACACATACAGTAGCTCCTGATAAACAGTGGTGTAAAAATGACATTATACATGAACAAGATTTACTTCTCTGCAGTGTCAGAAAATACAACACATGGACCTACGATAACTGTGCTCTATTTAGACCTTAATTACATGTTGAGGACTATTAAAAAAGTAATGTTAACCACAACAAACAGCAAAAAAGACACAGGCTTCCCTCGTAGCTGAGCTGCTAGCCCAACTACAGAAACTCTCCCAAATATCCTTCAGCTCTACTACACTCGCACAGTCTGACACTAGCTGTACCTTGCTGTCTCCCTCAGGAGTCACAAGACCACACCCCCACTGTTGCTCCCTCACTCCTTAGCAATTCAAAGCATTTAAAAAATATAAATTTTACTGTAGCTACCCTTTAATAAAACAATCTGCAGAGCAATTTAAGTGATCATCTCACTGTGCCTGCTGTCTCCTGCTACAGGCTCTGACACTCAACACTGAAATTATTTGGTTTGTTGTTTCACGTATAAATAGTCAGAAATGTATGAAAAATGCTTATTTCAGTTTCCTTATATCTATATTTTTCTTATGACATTATATTGAAAATAAGTTAAATATTTTTTTCTTTGTGTTGATGATTTCTCTGTGTTGATATACTGAATAACTTTATTGTTATGCATGAATGGAGTGTTATTTAATACATTATTCTGTGTGGAAGTAGACAGAGTGTGCAGGATGGGGGTGATAGCAAAGAATTCCAACCAGTGTGTGGATCAGCCCAGTATAGTCCCTCCCACTGCAGGAACCAGAACCTGGGTCTCTACAAAACCTGAACTTTTTAGAACCCTGTACAGGTCTTCCTTTTGTTTCGACGGCATTTTACAAACTGGGATGTCTCCGATATATATCATCAAAAAGGCAAAAGAGAGACCCATTTCATCTTTTTTTCAAAGAACTTATACCATAACCTGGGGCTTCTCTTTAAGAGCCCTGTGAAGGTTTGGTACTGGACCTTTATATCTCCACCGTATTTAACAAACCAGGACATTTCAGATACACACCTTTAAATGGCAAAAGCAAAGGAAGTAAGAGGTGGTGGGACAGGCAGGTGGCACCATAGGCATTGCCAGACCCCTTTTACTGGGGGATATACCCCAGTATAAATGCCATTAATACTTAATTTTTTAACAACTACAAATATTTATCATTGTATTAATTCAGAAAATTACAGAATACTGACAGGAAGAGAATAGATGTATTTCTACTCAAACATGTAGCAAGAGTGTTGAATCTGAGGTGGGGAGCCTGTGCCACTGTAGAGCTTTATGCTAAGCAACACCCCTGGGTGGCACTAATACAGTTACTGGTATTCTTTCTTGTTTATGTGAAGATGTTTATTTCTGGTGAAGAATCCATGACACTTCTTGGCCATCACAAGCAAGCTAGTGAGGTTGGACAAATCTCACCAGTTCTCCTCTTTTTGGTTGTCCAGCTCCATGCAGTAATAGTGCCCATACCTTGAATTTCATATCATCTCTTAGCAAAGCACAAATTTAGTTTCAACGGTGGAAGCAAAAGCAGTGCCTGTGGCAGTGGCTACATGTTAAACTACATTGCACTGGATTAAGATTGTGCAGTGCTGGTATGTCCAATGAGCATTTTCTGCAGTTTTTCTCTTTATACATAAAGCTTTGTGGTGGTTATTGTGTTTGTCTCAATGCTGCCACCTATATTTGAAAGTACCTGAAACTTGCAGTCAGTATCGCCTCCTGGGCAGAGCCAAAATTTAGTTCCAGGGCCTTTTACTCACAGCAGGCATTCAGTCCTCCACATGGATTCCTGACCTTCTGTTATTAGCAGTCTTCAGTTACCATCCTCATATGACCAGATTAACCCAGTCGTCAAGACACAGTCAGTGACACAGTCAGTGACACAGTTGCTTATCCTTATTACAGTGCAGTTTAAAGGGCTCAACATATCAGATGAAACACAAGCTTAAGCTGGACTTTTGCTTTTTGAAAAGATAATTGTAACAGCAGTTCACATTATTAACCAGTATGAAACTTTGTCATTTCACAGAAAATATTACTTTTCAGTTGTAGTTTGATCGTAGTAGTTCTTTTTTTTTATCTTTCCTGTATTCTGAATGGCCTAAAATATCAAACAGTCTTAAGCTATTCTGAGTCTATTTGAAAGTGTTTGTAAAATACTGTATATAATTTGAACAGCTCTGATCTAAAATGTTAATATCACCCAGTGTCTTATGTCTGAAATGGACTGAAATGTGGCATTTGGTTTATTATGTAACAATTATGTAAACTAGGAAACTTGAGACTCTTGTCCTCTATAGTTACTGGATTAAAGATGTTTGTTCTGAGAGGAATATTTGAGATTTTCCCAAGCATCATCTGTTTCTAGGCTCTTATATTGGTCTCCTACAATTGGAAGATCATTTACAGAAATGACAATGATTTAACCTCTACCACCATGGAACTATCTATCTATTATTTTTTTTCTTTTTGTGGGGGAGGGGTGATTATAGAGTTGTTTGGGCAAATGCTTTGTAATAAAATGACAATATGATGAAACAGCATCTTATGGAATTTTTGATCCCTTTTACACTTAATGCAAGTATGCAACAGCAAGTATGCATTTTCATGTATTTCTGATACTGTTCAGCACTAAATACTTTGGAAACTATTATTTTCATTTTCAAAATCAAATCAGCCAGTTTGGGCACAGGGAAGGTTACTAGGGCTCATGTTCGACATATACCTCAAAGTCCTTCCAGTACAGAATCCATTGGTATGTAAATGTGCAGTTCTTTACAATTCAGCTGCAACAACAAAAGTATGTCAGCAGAAAGTAAACCACATGTGTATCTGTAGGCGGTCTGCAGGGGATGGGATCATGAGTGGAGATAAATTAGAAAAGGAAAAAAATCGCTCTTAAAGGGTCAACACACCTACAGTGATAGTCCAAAGGGCAGCATACTGTACAGCAATGCAAAGTTTAAAATTGATACCTACCAGCATGTGCACACAGCTGCCCTAATGGAGATAAAAATATATAATTTATGAGTAAATGTATCCTTTGTGTCACAGATTAGTGTGGAAGCAAGGATTAGGTTACTGTATTGAATTATTTAAATGTATAAAGTCAAGTCAGTTTTATTTATATAGCGCCAAATCACAACAGAGGTTATAGCAGGTTTAGACAATACTCTTTTTCATCATGAGCGGCACTAGGCAATAGCGGAGAGGAAAAACTTGCTTGAAGAGGCAGAGACATCTAGCAGAACCCCTCTCCAATACAATATACAAAGTTTCACAAACTTTATCTCTGAGATTCTGCTCCACGTTGACATGACTGCATCATATTCATTCTAAATGGTATGCACAAGGTGGTGCACAAATGAACAAATGGTATGCAAAGTCAGGGATGGATGGCATCACACAGACTGCAGCCACAGAAATGACTGTAGAGTTGACTCCCTTTAATGTTCAACAAAGGGATGGCAAGAATTGTATTTTATTATACTGTATTTTAGTTCTGGATTGTGTTGGCTGCTGAGTGTTTGTAAAAGATAGAAGTAAAGAGACAATGGAAATGAAATGAAGATGTAAAGGGTGTACAAATCCTGAGGTGTGTCTTTTATGGCACTTAAAATGTAATTTTGTATTTTATAACAGGGTCATATCCAATTCAGCTCACTATGGCATTCTAGATGTGGCCCACATCTATTTTGGTAATATTTGTGTCATATCTGCAAAATAAATGGACCACACTAGATTTCCACTGCCATCAGTGAGCCAGTGAGGTTCACTCTGTCAGTGGATCACTGGTTCTCTCAGTAATGTCATGTTTTTCATTACAGAGAGTGTGTGTGTGTGTGTGGGACGAGAGAGAGAGAGAGAGAGAGAGAGAGAGAGAGAGAGAGAGAGAGAGAGTCTCAGCAGGTTTGTTGGAGTCATGCGCGGTTGCAGCCTGCGAGCTGAAGTTGTGGAGCAGTTTTGGAGTGAGGTGCGCTGTTCCCACGTCAACATGATATCTCTGCTGTTGAGCAGCGTGTTAGCGGGACTCATGGCTCTTGTTTTCTACCAGAGGATGGCTTATCCTTTCTTCTGGGTGGATCTGGGTTATCACTTGAAACTACGGAGGTACAGAAAGACGTTACAGGCCAGTATGCGGCAGGGGATCATCTCATACCTCGACTGTTTCCTCTACCAGGCGAGGAAGAACCCGAACAAACCCTTCATTATCTTCGAAGACCAGACTCTGACATACCAGGACGTGGACCAGAGAAGTAACAAGTTTGCCAATGCATTCATGACCGAGAGCTCTTTGAAAAAAGGAGACATTGTCGCCCAGTTGATAAGCAACGAACCTGACTTTATCAGTGTGTGGTTGGGACTGTGTAAACTGGGCTGTGAGGTCGCCTTTCTCAACGTAAACAGTAAGGCCAAGTCTCTGCTTCACTGCTTGCAGAGCTGCGGAGCCAAGACGCTTGTCGTTGGCGCAGGTATTGTACGTTTCCTATCACAGGTTCGACTCTGTCAGCCCTCCGAGCCTCTGAGGCGGTTTGAAAGTTTTTACTTACTCTCAGCACACTGTTTCTAAGTGACGGTAGGAATGCGTAATGTACTTTAATACACATTTGATTCAAAAGACATGAAAATGTTCATTGCCATCGATAATTTTTACAAATATTTATCAGTGGGAAGAGAAAACAGAACACCTCACATCATTCTAACCCCTGTAGCTAACCTCTGTCAAGTCACAGCAGATAGATCCAAATGAAATCATCGAAACTAACTAACTGATTAACTTTACCTCAGACACAAAGAGCATTATGCAGCGACATAGTTACCATCACTGTAGACTGTGCAGAGTGCAAATCACTAAAAAGAGAAAAATGTAATATATTTTTTTTCAGAAAACTGGAACGTTTCAAGGTGAAAATCTGGTAGTCAGACATAAAACAGAATTGTGTAAAAAGCCCAACATTTCGAATTTGACTTGAGTTGTAGCTCCAAAATGTTAATTAGAATTCAAATGTGTTTCATTTATTCCGGATGCCCCCATTCAGAGTGTTCGAATAGTATAGATATTATGTCACTGGGTTATCATTTTCTGTAACGGTCATTATCCTTTTTTTGTTTTCTTTAAGTTGATCGAAGGTTTTGTATGTAAAATCTTTACTAGTAACTATAGCAGGCAGATAGTATAAACGTAGTGGAGTAGAAGTGTGAAGTGGCAGGAAATTAGTAGTACAAGCACCACAATATTCCTGATGCTGTCAGTGGAACTGATAGTTGACCAAAGTACTGCACCATGACTTCTCCCATCAAAAGAACACCTGTGTATCTGAACAATGTCCAGTCCCTGAATCAGAAGGAGATGTTTATATTGAATTTTTACTTGTATTCTTTCAGTGTCATGGTCTGACATATAATCATATCTATGTCTAGAGGAGGACTAAATAACAGATCTGTCAGTATAGGCAGGAGGCTGGAGTGGAATCAGCAGCTCTCTGTTTACTGGCTCTGGTTGTATCTGATGAAGCAACACTGAGATAACCAATTGTGTCTCTTTGTCCAGATTTGGTGTGTTTGGTGGAGGAGGTGCTGCCTGATATAAAGAAGGACAGCATAGCAGTGTGGGTGGTGGATCACACATCACCCTCTGAGGATTTCAACAGTTTATTAGATAAGGTGGAACACATGTCTGGGGAAACACTGCGTGAACTTCCTAAAGTTGACATCATGTCAAACTTCCTCTTAATTTTTACTTCAGGCACCACAGGTACTGTATGAATATTGTGTTATTACATGGCCTAAGGGTGGTCAGCCACCTTACACTGCACAAAAGTCACATCTAAATAATTTTAGCAACACTTAAGTCGAGAAGACGTAAGAACAAGTATTAGCCATGCTAGTGGAATGGCTGTAGGGGAGTCTGTCAGTCAGGTGGCCCACCACCATTTCTGGTTCAGGTTTCTTCTCATTTCCACACATGAATTTGACATACACACAGGACTCTAGTGCAACATACAACAGACATACAAACACTACACAGTGTTGTAGGTAAGAGTGAGCACCGCACTTGCAAATAAATATACAGCATGTGGACCATGTCTGCAGTCACTGGTACCATTCTCTTCCAGGTCTCTCCAAGGCGGCCCACATAGGTCATCTGAAAGCCATTTTGAGTATGGCCTTCTTTCCAATGTGTGGAGCCACATCTGATGATATTATCTACATCACTCTTCCTCTTTATCACATGTCTGCTTCCCTGTTGGGAATTGGAGGATGCATACACCTTGGTAAGAACAACTCTACCTCAGTCAGTGTCGAATTTAAACTTGTATACTTATTTAATAAGGATGGCATCGTGGTACAGTAGTGAGCTCTGTTGCCTCACAGCAAGAAGGTTCTAGGTTTGACCCCAGTTTGCCCAGGGCTTTTCTGTGTGGAGTGTACATGTTCTCCCTAGGCATTCAGTCCAAAGACATGCAGGTTAACTAGTGACTCTAAATTGCCCATGAATGTGAGTGTGATGTAGTAGTTTGTCTATATGTGTTGGCCCTGTGATGGACTGGTGATCGGTGCAGGGTGTACACTCCCCCCGATGTTATTGTCATATCATTGTGCCCCCATCTTGTTTTGCAGTGTGTGATACCATATAAGGGAGTAGATTAGACCACACATATTGACACTTAATGTGATACAGAAATGAGCTAACTTTAACAATGCGTGATGTCAGAAAAAGACCAAATGTTGATTGGTACACAGTAGACAGACAAAAGTCTCATTGGTGGGTGATAACAGAAAAGGAGAGGCTTGGGAATCAAATGGTACTATTAAGTAAAGTGTATTGGGAAATTTATCCAGTTTGCATTCTGCAGAAAACAACTTCAGATCTCTGTGGAAATAAAGGATCTTGAACTAAGACCACCATAACACATTTCTCCAGGGCACTCACTTTACCCCCAGTCCACTAGGCACACTGCATTCCACCTCCACCTCCATGTACAGACAGAAAACAAAAAGTGGGGCAAGTAATACTGAGCAACCATTGTCATGTCTTAACAGATGAAAATGAAACTTGTGGGTGAGACTTGTGGGTTCCAGATGAGGGCAATAAATTCAGCATTTATTTGCTGGGAAAATTCCCTCACTACCCCCAACACACTCTCCAAGTAAGTTTTAAGAGGCTTCACAATATAATGATTATACAAATATAGTCCATTTCTGTTACACAGGGAGCTGCTGCAGAGGCAGAGAGTTCATACATAACCTTGTATGTAGTCCTTGCTTTGTTGTAGCAAGTGTTGTCCTTTCACGTAGTAGCACTTCATGAAGAGGTTGAAATTCTGCTTATTTCACCATCCTTGCCTTTTTCTGATTTGCTGGCAGCCTGGCCTGCTGCTTGCAACTTATGATCTCCACAGAGCCTTTTCACCTGCTGACGCCTGCTGATCTGCTGCTGCCAGATGCTGTGTTCACTTGGACCAGCCTTTTGTTGCATTA
Source organism: Lates calcarifer (assembly GCF_001640805.2). Lineage (NCBI taxonomy): Eukaryota > Metazoa > Chordata > Actinopteri > Centropomidae > Lates > Lates calcarifer. Next base: position 21,421,179 of record NC_066841.1, read on the forward strand.
GAATTCACTCTTCTAGGGAGGTGACTGGCTCTAGTGATACTAGCAGTGCTAAGATAGCCATATGGCTTTTACTTACTGTTTTTGCTGCCTCATCTGCTGCATTATTACCTCTAATGATGTTATCATTGGATATGGGGCTTTGATATTGAGTAGGGCTTAGTAATTTTGTGCTTGTTTTTTTTTTTTTACTGTTTTTACTAATCCCATATCAGCATTGTGTTTTGACCATAAATATCCATGTTTCAGTATGATTCAGCTGACTCTCTCCCAGAGGATTCTCAGGGCACCCCTAGTAACCATGGTATGGCCGCACCCACAGATTCTCTGGGCCCCCTCGTCCACACTGAGGTGGCTGATCCACAGATCCTATCTGGACCAATTAGCAGCCAGTCATGGTTCACTGGACAGTTTTGGCATGTATGTCCTGGCTGTTTCCAACCCTCTGTGGCGGCCTGAGGTCTCCTCATTTTTATAGCATTTTGCTGTGTTCGTGGCTGTTGAGCTTAAACATTAATGATGGGAAACAGTTGAGCAGGAGGAATAGTTGGGGCAGGTGGAGCAGCTGCATCCTCTCAGTTATTGTTACTGTTCAATAACTGGAGCTAGAACCTTTTTCTCATCACGTTGTAGCTGAGAAACTTTTCTTTGGACGTCTTTCTCCTGCTCCTTCAGTCTCTGTTCATCCTTTCTATATTTCTCTATGTGATTTATCACAGAATTCTCCATTAGGCTTTGATGATATATATATATATATATATAATATATAACTATGCATTCAATACTTTGTCCTTACATACAAGCAAGCTTTTCTAAGTTTTTCTTGTTTAATCAAGTTGCATCTCCAGTGTTTGTGAAGCAGGTGAAGGAATGCTGCTCTTTTCTTTTCAATCCAGGGTGGCTATTCTGTTTCCCCTGCTTCCGGTATTTACGCTAGGCTAGGCTGACTGTCCACAGGCACGAGAGTGGTATCAATGTTCTCATCTCACTCTCAGAAAGAAAGCTAATTAAAAATGTAACTATACATAACTTTAAAAAAAATCTAACTGCATATTATCTCACAAGTGCAAATTAATCCCCATCCTCTGGCTGGCCTGTCTTTAAGTAGCTGTGTTTTCTCACTGGTTAAACACAACTCTGAGACTGTGACTGCAAATGATTGTGACAAACATACACAATTACTGGAAGAGGTCCCATTTGTTTCAGTATATTATAAGGTCTAGGGCAAATGGTTGAGGAAACCAACATGATGACGGATATCCTTTTTAAAAGTGTTCAAGGAACTCTTACTTCCTCATATACCAGGAGAAAGGGCTGAGACAAAGCAGAGGAAATTTGTCACTACAGCTCCAACTTGCACTGACATTGTAGTTGAAGTATATTGTCTTACACTACTGACTGTACCTTTCCATCTTCACCCAATTTTCTCATCACAGGTGCAACTTGTGTGTTAAAAAAGAAGTTTTCCGCCAGTCAGTTTTGGAAGGACTGTGTGCAACACAAGGTGACTGTAGTGCAGTACATAGGGGAACTCTGTCGATACCTGGTCAACCATCCCATGGTAAGACTGATAGCTTTTAAACACAAGTAATTGTCTTTATCCCAAGTTAAAAAACTTTTGACCAGACATTTAAAGACATGGTATAGGCACCTATAAGCTACACTGTTCACTGTACCCAGTGGTAATGATATTTCTGATTATGTTATAATCTCTAATTTCATCATTATCAGTAGAGGGGTTAAATGAGTGAAAAAAAATCATCCTCAGAGGCCTGTGAACATTTGTGATAGGTGGATGCAGCCCTTGGTTGGCATAAGCACTGACCAGTACATATGCATCTTTCCCAAAATCTAGGGCTGTACCATTACAAAGTCAAATACTGCTTTTTATGCAAATTCTTTCCTGTTTCCAGGTTCCAGAGGAGAGAGCTCACAGTGTTTGGCTGGCAGCAGGAAGTGGTCTCAGGTCAGATGTTTGGAAGGAGTTTGTCAAACGCTTTGGTAGGATCAAGATCAGAGAGGGTTATGGCTTGACAGAAGCAAGCATCGGCTTTCTCAACTACACCGACGAGGTTGGACCAATTGGGAGGGCAAGCTATTTCAACAAGGTCAGGAATACGACATTTAGTCATGTTTCCTCCTGGACCCCACCACACACTGCATTTTGATATATCTTGTGTTTTTGGGGATACAAAATATTTATTTAGATTACTGCTTTGTAATATTGGAAACCGGTTAGTCAGCAGGGTTAGGTATTCTAACCCCACTGAGTCTGGGGTCAGAGTATGAAGTTAAAAGATTGGGGCTGCCTTTTAAATGTCCATGAGTTGATCCATCTGTCAACAGACAGAGTCAACAAAAAATGTCAGGTACATCATTACACGTTTTTGTAGCAGCCTTACAGTGCACAGAACACATGTGGCAGACTGGAAACTTTACAACCAAGTCTTGTCTTAAAATGATTGAATCACAAAACTAACTGAGAAGGAAGTAGAGATGTGATGGAAACAAAGAACAGAGACATTTTGGGGGCGCCCCCATAGCCGAATGGTTGGGGTGCGTACCACACGGGCCTAAGTGCTCTGAGCAGCTGGTCCTTGGATCGACTCCCGGTCTGGCTGGATCTTTACTGTGTGTCATTCCCCTGTCTCCTCTCCACTATCCTGTCAATAAAGGTGAAAAAGCCCCAAAAAAATAACTTAAAAAAAAAATTGATAAATATGTACAATATAATATACTGTATTGTTAAAGCAGGCGTGGTCTTTTTTCTTTTTCAGCTTTCTATGCCATTTGAACTCCTTAGATATGATCCACAAACATATGAGCCAGCCAGAACAGACTCTGGGAGATGTCTACGAGTACAAATAGGTAAATGAATGATGATACCAAGTCCTTTTACACGAAAGTCATTCAGTCTGTAGTGCACAGCTTTGTGTACAGATGAAGAGCTGATGTGACCTCCAAATGTACATCCTGTGTCTGTACACAGGAGAGCCAGGGATCCTGGTAGCACCTCTGACAGCTATGAACCAGTTTCTGGGCTACGCTGGGAGCAAGGTCCAGTCTGAGAAGAAACTGCTCAGGGATGTGTTTAAAACTGGAGATGTCTATTTCAACACTGGAGACTTACTGCTCCACGATCACAGGGATTTTCTCTACTTCCATGACCGCATTGGAGACACCTTCAGGTACCATAACTGTCTGTCTTATTAAAACTGTGCTAACACAGCTGCACTAAGGTAACTGTATTTCAGTTATTTAGAATGAGTCAAGTCAATTATCTGTTTTTAGACCCCAACAGTTCCCACCATGAGCAGCGCTAGGCGACAGTGGAGAGAAAAAACTTCCTTTTAAGATGTAGAAAACTGAAGCAGAACCAGACTCAGGGTGGGCAGCCATCTGCCTCCACTGGTTGGGCTTAGAGAAAGAGAGAGAAAGACACACACAGTTAGTGACAGGCATTTATGGGATATCAACCAATTTGTACTTAGACTGTATAGATCAGTCAGTCAAGTGTTTTCCACTGCTCAGACATAGGATTGATTCATATTTTACCTCATATTAACCTTATAGTAATACTGACATGCCCATGTAATATGTACATTTAAAAGTGTTGCTGGTCATTGCAGTCATCCCTTTCTAAAGTGATTTCAGTGGAAAAATCCACAGTCCTCAGTCTGTAAAAATACAGGTGGTTTCTGCCCATGACATGGTGATTTACAGCATCTCATGTGAATTTAATTGAAAGAAAATTAAAATGTGTTCTTAGCTGAAAGATAACAGACAACAGTGATGGGATGGTTTAGGGACTCACTACACTCCCTGATGGACAGTCATGGCCAACAATATCGGCACCCCTGCACTTCTTTCAGATAATGCACCACAGAAAACTGTTGCAATTAAAAATACTTTGGTATTCACATGATTATTTCTTTTGTTTGCAGTGGAACAACACAAAAAAACTGAAAAAAGGCAAATCTGATATAATTCCACACAGAACTCCAAAAATGGACTGGAAAAAATATTGACACCCTTAACTTAATATTTGGTAGCACACCCCTTGCAAAAAATAACAGAAATCAATTGCTTCCTGTAATCATATATGAGTTTATTACACTTCTCCAGTGGAGGTTTGGACCACTCTTCTTTTGCCAGCTGCTCCAGGTCTCTCAGATTTGAAGGGTGCCCTCTCCCAGCTGCTGTTCTGAGATCTCTCTACAGGTGTTCTATGGGATTTAGATGTGGACTCATTGCTGCCCACTTCAGAACTCACCAGTGCTTTGTCTTCCACCATTTCTGGGTGCTTTTGGAAGACTTTGGGTGTCCTGCAGCAAAATCCATGACCTCTGATGGAGATTCAGCTCTCTGCCACTGGGCCCAACACTGCGCTCCAAAATTCTTTGGTAGTCTTCAGATTTCATAAAGCCATGTACACAATTCAGGCGTCTGCTGCCAGAAGCAGCAAAGCAACCCCAAAGTATCAGTGAACCTCCACCGTGTTTGACCATTTGAAGGCCTCATTTTGTTTTCTGTAAACAGAACAATGATGAGCTTTACCAAAAAGCTCTATGATGGTCTCATCCATCCACAGGATATTCTCCCTGAAGGATTTTGGCTTCCGCAGATACATTTTGGTAAACTCCAGTCTGGCTTTTTTATGTCTGTGTGTCAGCAGTGGGGTCCTCCTGGATATCTGACCATAACGTCCCATTTCATTCAGATGGTGACGGATGGTGTGAGCTGACACTATTGAACCCTGTGAACCCAGGTCAGCTATAATTTCTTTGGAAGATGATCAAGGTTCTTTATCCACCATTTGAACAATCCTTTGTTGCAGTCTTTCATAATTTTTTCTGTTCCGTCCATGTTCAGGGAGATCACCTACAGTGCCACGGGCTGTAACTTTCTTGATAACATTGCACACTGTGGACACAGGAACTTCTTTCTTTTCTCCATGCTCACTGTGGTACACACAGACGCACAGCACAAAGGTTGAGTCAACCTTTCTCCATTTAAACTGCTTCCAAGTGTGATTTCTATATTGCCAGCACCTGTTACTTGCCACAGGTAAGTTTAATACAAATTAAAGGAGCATCACTTGCTTGAAATCCAATTATTTCTTACAATTTTGAAAAGGTGCCACTGATTTTGTCTAGTCAGTGCTGTGTGAAATTATTTGCCCTTTTTCCTCTGCTTTTTATGTTGTTCCACTACACACAAAAGAAATTAACATTTCATTGCCAAAGTATTTTTAATTGCAGTTTTCTGGCAGAGGTACATTATCTGAAAGAAGTGCAGGGGTGCCAATATTTTTGGCCATGACTCTAAATCAATATGCCTTGAAATCAGGGGGATAGAGCTAGAAAGTTATTTCATTCATTTGTTAATCAGGCCTAGGTGAGAATTTTAACTAGATGCTGAATCAGAAAACAAATGAGATGTACACTGAAGCTGGTTCTGTTATTTGTCTGTTCACAAGAGTATCAAACTGTGGTGAGTTGGTGAAGATCAAATTTGTCAAAGGACCACCACAGTATAAGACCCACAAAGATCTCCAGACACATATATATTGACTTCAAAAAGTATTCAGACCCTTTTACTTTGGCACTGTATTGTGTTGCCATTCTTGCTCATTCAATTACCTGTATTAACAGTGAAAACATGCTTTTAGACATTTTTGCAAATTAATTAAAAGAGCATCTAAGAATACAAATTTGTAGTTACTTCATTTATCAAGGCCCTTCTCCCCTGATTACTCGGTAGGTCTCCTGGTTGTTCCAAACCTCTTCCATGGAAGAATTATGGAGGCCACTGTGTTCTTGGGAATCTTCAGTGTCGCTGAATTTTGGCACCTTTTCCAGATCTGTGCCATGACACAATCCTGTCTCTTAGCTCTGCAGACAGCTCCTTCTTTGTCATGTCTTGGTTTTTGCTCTGATATGCATTGTCAGCTGTGAGAACTAACATAGACGTGAGTGTGCCTTTCTAAATCATGTCCAGTCACCTGAATTTACCACAGGTGGACTCCAGTCAAGGTGTAGAAACATCTCAAAGATCCATTCATCTATCAATATCTATACCACTTAAGGGTCGCAATCTCAGCTGACATTGGGTGAGAGGTGGGGTACACCCTGGACTGGTCACCAGTCTATCACAGGGACAAACAACCATTCACACTCACATTCACACCTACAGACAATTTAGAGTCACCAGTTAGTTATGGACCAGTTATGGACTGTGAGAGCAAGCTGGAGAACCAGGAGAGAACCCACACGTGGGTGGCTGTGGCTCAGGAGGTAGAGCAGATCGCCCACTAATCGGAAGGTCAGCAATTCAATCCTGGCTCCTTCAGTTTGTGCCGAAGTATCCTTGGGCAAGATACTGAACCTCACGTTGCCCCCGATGTTTGTAACATCTATGTGCTAGAGCGCTTTGTAGTGCAAGCGCTGAATGAATGTGTGGGTGAATGGGTGAATGTGATGTGTAGTGTAAAGCGCTTTGAGTGGTCGATACTAGAAAATATATATAAGTACAGTCCATTTACCATCTACAGGAACAGGGAGAACAGTAAAATCCACACAGAAAAGCCATGGGTGAACTGGGGCTCAAACCTGGATCCTGGAACCTTCAGAGGTGACAGACCTAACCACTGTACCACCCTGCTACCCAAAACATCTCATAGATGATGAAGAAAAATGGGAGGAACCTAAGCTAAATTTCAAGTATCAGAGTAAAGGCTCTGAATACTTCTGTCTATGTGATATTGCAGTTTTTCCAGTTTAATAAATTTGCAAACATTTCTAAAATTCTGTTTTCACTCTATTATTATTGAGTATTGATTGTAAAATCATTATTTTAGTATGAGGCTGCAGCATTACAAAATGTGGGAAAAGTAAAGGGATCTGAATACTTTCTGACAAATAAAAAGAGAAGAAAAAAGCACACACCTCTTGCCTCCTAAATCACAGACTCTTCAGTTTCTGCAGTATGAGTCCCTTCCACACAGTTCGCAGTTCAACAGTGTCCTCTGTTGTCCAGAAATGTTAATGGTACAAAAAAATGTATAGTATTGCAAAGACTTGATGATATCAGTATGTTCATACAATATGCTTAGGTTATTAAAGTAACAGGCCACACATATGTAGTATTCTATACTGTTATTAAAACAATGTTATGACCTCAGGTACAGTTTATTTTTAAGTGACCATAAATAATTTTATAATAGCATTGTATCAAATTATGATGTGAGAATGACATGATAATGTGATAGTGATGAATCCACACAGAATTATCATTAGGTTCTGCAGCTTCTCTCAGGTTTACAGAGCTTTATAGTGAGTTTCTGCTCATTGTTTAACTGTACAGCCCACAACTTTACTGTAGTTCACTCTCAACCAACACTCATAGTGTGGTTTTAGATGGCAACAAACAGCTGTTTTCAAAGAAACGGCTCTAAAAACCATCTGTCCACTACCTGCTGACCTCCAAACAGCACCTAGACTCAGTCGGAGACTCACTGGTGAACACAGTGGAGCATATAGCAGCTGAGCCAGAGATTTCTGGAGTTGGTTAGTTAGAGACTAAAAACAGAGCTAACACAGAGTGAGCATTGAGCGTAGATTCATATGATGGAAATAAACACCAAATGAATAATAATTATTCTCTGCTAAGTAACATGTTGATCGTATCAATCTAATTGGTAATGATATGTCAGTGTCTTTGCAACTTTTTTCTGCAGTTGTTGCAGGTGTAACTGCATCTAACCTTGTGCCTTACAGGTGGAAAGGAGAAAATGTATCCACCACAGAGGTGTCAGAGGTTTTAGGTCTTGTTGATTTTATCAAGGAAGCCAACGTCTATGGAGTCACTGTACCAGGTCTGTGGAATCTAAGTGTTACACTGTGATTTAGAATTATCTTTAATAATCTACAGTAGCTTTGTGGTTCAAAACAGTGTCTGATTTGTCAGTGTCAGTGTGTTTTTTATTCTGTTTATTTGGTATAGAATCATTAAGCAGACTGTTATTACTCATGAAGTAGTGAGTTATTAGAGGTGTTGCAAGAGTTTGCAAATATAAGCAAAATCCAACTCTAATTCAGCTGAAGCTTATGAAGCAGCCTGAATTAGAACAGATGAATATCTTCATCCTGGTAGTCTCATGTAGGCTTATTAATGGTGTTTTGTCCTGTAAGTAAATTAATTTCTAAATTAAACATGTCTTTAAATGTGTTCAAATCTTCAGTCAATGAAACCAAACTGGAGGTGTGTGTTAGAGCTTTGAGTTTTGAGTTTTCACAAGAAGCATCAGCTGCTATGAACCAGACCTCACAGAAAAGATCTCAGAAGACTCAGCAAGGGTTACAGAGTCAGAGTTCCAGGATAATGTCAAGGTGTGTGTCCATCATCTGAAGATTAGCAGGACAATGATCCTGAACATCAGAGTAAATCCGCTACAGACTTCAGACAAAGAAAATCCACCTTGTAGAGTCAGAGCCCAGACCTGAACCCAACAGAGCTGCTGTGGAATGAGCTCAGAGAGACATTTACACCACACATCCTGAGAATATGTCTGAGCTGAAGCAGCTCTGTGGGAAGAATAATCCAAACATCCTCCTGAATGTTGTGCAGCTCTGATCCACTGCTTCTGGAAGAGCTGGACTGAGGTTACTGCTGCCAAAGGAGCTTCAACCACTTCTCACATCCAAGGCTTCACTGACTTTTTCCACCAGCACTGTGAATGTTTAATGAGTGTGTTCAGTAAAGACGTGAAAGATTAGAATTGTTTGTGTGTTACCATCTTAAACACATTGTGTTTGTCTGTAGTTGGGACTTGTGATTACTAGGATGTTGGTGCTCAGTAAGGAAACACTGTGGAAACACTAACAGGAAACTTTGTACCAGAAATAGTCCCTGTCCATCATACCCTTGTGTCTAATTCAGAATGCTGAAACCTCATATTTACTTCAGCTGAACAGATTCACATAAATGGGCCTTTAAATTAGAAGCAGCCCTGCTTAGTGCTGGTGGTTGGGTGTGGGTTCTACTCCATAATACTACTTTCCTTCACTCTGCACCTCAGGGCTTCCACAGTCATATATCATAGACAAATTAAAGCAACAGAAGTACTGCAGAGTTTACTCTTGTTGGTTCAGTATGACTTGTTGACTTTTTCCAATCTGTGTCTGCAGGATATGAAGGTCGAGCAGGTATGGCTGCTATTGTCTTAAAAGATGATCACAAATTAAAAGGAACAAAACTCTACAACCATTTGGTAAAAACACTTCCTGCATATGCCTGGCCGTGGTTTCTCAGGATACAGGTGAGTCATGCAGGTGTTACCGTCATTATGTATTTTTAAGTGTAAAGTAAGATTGTTCATTTGCGTCCCTGTCTGGTTTTTAGGCCTCTCTGGATGTGACTGAGACCTTCAAGCAGCAGAAGATGAAGCTGGTCCAAGAGGGCTTTAATCTGACTGTCACCCAGGACCCTCTGTATTTCTTAGATGTCTCTCAGAAGGACTATATTCTCCTGACTGTCCCCATATATCAAGACATTGTGTCAGGAAAGATCCATTTATAAACATTTATAAATTTTATTTAAAAACAGCTTCATTCAGGAGTTCTGACAGGCATCTGGAGGACATTTAATGAGAAACTAAAGATAATCTGTATTATGGCCATTTGTCTATGTTTAAAACTCTGATCTGTGATTAGTGCTACAATGAGTGGTTCCCAGCATTTTTAATTGCAAACCTTTAAAACACAGAGCCACAGAGCCTTATACCCCCCCACCCCCTAGTTTCAAAATTAGTTATTAACTGTAAATTTTCAAACACCAGCCACAGCCTTACCTCAACTACAGAGGAGAGAAGCAGACCTTTATTAGAAACAGGTATATATAGAGACATGTCTCTCTCTTTCTAATTTTTCCTGTTTTGTACAGTAAATATATTTGTTTTAATGCGATTCCCTGAGTTGTGGTCTGCTCATGTGTTGGTTTGCTAATGATACAAATCATATATCATATCATTTATCATATCTACATTTTCACAGCACCAGTTCAATCAGAAAGGCTGTTTTTATTCACTTATTATTACCACTTGCAGCTGCTTAACTATTTTTTTATCGCTGCTAATGGAGTTCAGCAGCTAATGGAACTCAGCACTCTGACATTAAAGAGCAATGTGCATGTTGAAATGTTTCATGAATTTATGTCTAACCTCCGATGGATATCACAATTCAACAGTTCATATATGATTTCACAAACCATTCAGAGAAAAAGGAGCTGTTTTCATTAATGCTTTGGGGGAGAATAAGGCTTTTTTTCACATTATGTCACATGATGTCAGTAATGGGCTTCCCAGGCTCTGGCACAGTGCACAGTGCAGTAGCGACTCTGGGCAGTTTTTAGCCCACAACATTTCTTACAGTTACTGTTTATTTGTGCACATTCCAGCCTGTTTCCAGTCTCTATGATGCCAGACAGACTCAACATTTGGATCCACCTTTATTGATGTTAAACTTGACCCCTGAGGGAGTTCATGATTTCGTTTATAATAGCTGAAAGAACTAATAAACAAAAAAACCTGTACCTGAATTATTTAGTGAGCGAAAACAGTGTTTATTTCAAATGAGAAGCTCAGAGCAGCAGAGTGGTGAAGATGACATGAGTCTCTTGTTGTACTGATGGAATTAGTGCTGTGGAAATAGACATTATACTGAATTTATCACGTGAACTATTGGACTACTATATATACAGCTCTGGAAAAAATTAAGAGACCACTGCAAAATTATCAGTTTTTCTTATTTTACTATTTATAGGTATGTGTTTGAGTAAAATAAACATTTTTGTTTCATTCTTTAAACTAATGACAACATTTCTCCCAAATTCCAAATAAAAATATTGTCATTTATAGTATTTATATGCAGAAAATGACAAATGGTCAAAATAACAAAAAAGATACAGTATTTTCAAACCTCAAATAACGCAAAGAAAACAAGTTCATATTTATTTAGAAACATCACAATACTAATGTTTTAACTTAGGAAAAGTTCAGAAATCAATATTTGGTGGAATAACCCTGATTTTTAATCACAGCTTTCATGCATCTTGGCATGCTCTCCACCAGTCTTTCACATTGCTGTTGGGTGACCTTATGCCACTCCTGGCGCAAAAAAAAATTCAAGCAGCTCAGCTATGTTTGATGGCTTGTGACCATCCATCTTCCTCTTGATCACATTCCAGAGGTTTTCAATGGGGTTCAGGTCTGGAGATTGGGCTGGCCATGACAGGGTATTGATCTGGTGGTCCTTCATCCACACCTTGATTGACCTAGCTGTGTGTCATGGAGCACTGTCCTGCTGGAAAAAAGCAGTCCTCAGAATTGGGGAACATTGTCAGAGCAGAAAGAAGCAAGTTTTCTTCAAGGATAACCTTGTACGTGGCTTGATTCATGTGTCCTTCGCAAAGACGGATCTGCCCGATTCCAGCCTTGCTGAAGCACCCCCAGATAATCACCAATCCTCCCCCAAATTTCACAGTGTGGCTTGTGGGCCTCTCCAGGTCGCCGTCTAACCATCAGATGACCAGGTGTTGGGCAAAGCTGAAAATTGGACTCATCAGAGAAGATGACCTTACTCCAGTCCTCTATGGTCCAATCCTTATGGTCTTTTGCAAACCTCAGCCTGGCTCTTCTTTGCTTCTCATTGATGAAGGGCTTTTTTTCTAGCTTTACGCAACTTGAGCCCTGCCCCTAGTAGCCTGTTTCGAACCGTTCTCGCTGTTCACTTCACCCCATCTGCCGTTTGCTATTCTTTTTGTACGTCACTTGATGTCATCCTGTGGTTGCTGAGTGACATTCGAATGAGTTGATGGTCATCCCGGTCAGTGGAGAGTTGTTTTCGCCCTCTGCCAGCCTGTAGCTTTGTTGTCCCCAAAGTCTGCTGCTTGACCTTGTTCTTATGAACTGCCGTCTTACAAATTTTAAGGATGGAAGCAACCTGACGCTCACTGTATCCCTTTCTGCCAGTAAAGCCAGAATTGAACCCTTCTTTTCCTCACTCAAAACTTTTCTTTTCAACTCTTTTGGCATGGTCAGTAGTTATTTTTTTTATTTCAATTACTTTTGAGGTACTACTAGCACTGTTTTTGCCACCCAGCTGGTCCTATTGCAAGATGATAGTGATGACCACAGCAGTGGTTTTTATACCTTTCCTTGTTAAACAAGATTTGGTTCAGGTGATCACCTAATCAATACCTCATTAAGTAGAATGAGGTGTGCTTGTGTTGGAATTCAACAGACACTAGAATGGAATGGCTGTTAAACATGTAGAGATGCTGATTTCAGAAAAAATTGAAGTGGTCTCTTAATTTTTTCCAGAGCTGTATATATATACATAAGACATACAAAAGATGACAAGATAAATGTTATTAATATATCTTAAATTAAGAGTTAGCCACTTGAAGGATTAAGGAGCAAGTTGTTTGACAGTTAAATGGGAATATTTTAACACTATGAGATTTCATTCTGTTTTTTATTTTTATTTTTTTATTTTATTTAGTTTTTGTAGTAAATTAACAAGCTTTGTAGTCATGTTTTTTTCCTTTTATTTCGCACTAGTGCAACTGTAGACTATGTGTTATACAGTAATTTGTGAAAATGTCATTGAAAATTTGCCTCTAATCTGGACATGTCATTAATTGTTTAGTTTAAAATTACACACTACTGTGTCTCTAAAAAATACATAAATGTTTTTTAAAATTAACACATCTTTTGTCAACTGTCTGTGTAATATGAATCCGCTAATTGATCAGAGAGGAAGTATTTTTAAAGTGATTTAGATTAAGAATTGACTACGAGGGGGTGGGGGTAGTTATCCGGGCGCTCCCGGTAATGGGAGGAGTCACGGTCGAGCATACGTGGCAACACAAGACGTCATCACAGTGGGTCGGTGGTTCCTCCATGGGTGCGGTGAGTTAGTCCTGCTAGCAGGTCAGTATTTTAGTTGCACACATTATACACTGACGCTTGTTTCGTGGAGAATTAGGTCCTAATATAGAAGTCGCTTCTTCCGTGTTCACATGTTTGCTTTGCTCGAGCTGAGTGTGTTTAGACACATGGACAGCTGAGCTGGAAACTGCCGCGTGCAGGGATAGAGGAAGCTAATACTGACTTCAGCTCAAACGCCAAAATTTCGATGTTGTGTCGCTTATAATCAAACACACGTCGCTGGTGAAGCCTATCATACAGAAAGTCTTAACTAACCTCCCATTGGTTATAATTAGCTCTTAAACATTTTCATTTGATGTATTTATATTGTGCAGTAGTGATCCATACTCCAAAGCAAATCTTTGCTGTGGACAGAGAAAGTTAACTTGTGTGAGTGCATGTGATGGATGGACCGGTTTAATCTTTTTCTCAAATACCAATTCTGATATAGTTGCTAAACATAGAGATGAATAATAATTTAAAAGAAACGTGAAACGAAACGAAAAAATGTTAAATACTGGCCACAGTATTTAAAGTTAACCATTATTTATATGTAGTATAGGGTCAATATCGATCTCCTTCACAAGGTTTCATGGATAGATGCTTCCTCAGTTGATGTGACTAGTGAAAAAACAAGTTGAACACATCTTAATTCATCACGTCTTACTGCAGCTATATTGTGGGTTTAAGTGTAGGTATAAGGCTGAGAAGATGATGGAAGAGAGTGGGATTGAGACTACGCCACCTGCCAGTCCTACACTTCCTCTGACTGTGGCTGCCACAGTCAGTGCCCCACCAGTGACCATAGGTAAGACATGACCTGTCAAGTGTTCCTGTGTGAGCAGAGCAGGTTCCCTCTGCTGCAGCGGACTTCCAGTCATCATTAAGTCAAGTCCACCTTTTAGGCACTCATTTGCTATAGTTCACAGCACTATGAAAGTCACTGGACTGGTAATCCATGTCAAAACTCCATTATTATGACATAGGCATTCTGACCTCCTAGAGTAAAGCTATCTGGAAAAATTTATTTTTTCTCTTATGATAAAAGTTATGTCTTAATGTAAAATACATGATATATCACTGCTGAATTGAAAAATTATTGATTATTGAAGAATCAGATATTGACAATTAGTATCTGTTTCATATGTCCAGTACTGGTTGAGCTATATTATTTGCAATCTCCCCATAATATTAGTTCCCACAGGACCACTCAGAAAAAGTAAAAAAGGGGAATTAATTGTTGGCTTAGATGGGTTGCACAGGTAGGATTGCATAGGTCTCTCCAAGTTTATTATTATAGCTTACTCTGAGCTCTTAGGTCTAAGGTATAACTTTAGTGATTATAGTTTCAGGTCTGTCCTTCCTTCTGTCCTTCCCAGGCACCAGCACCATCTCCATGGGTTCCCTCTCAGTCTCCACCACTCTTCCCCCTGTTCCCTCCCCCTCTGCCTTCAACAGCCCTCTGGCCTCACCCCCTTCCCTCTCCTCCCAGTTTCCCCCTCCCTCCACACTCACTTCTCCCTTCACCAGCAGCTCTCCCTTCCCTCCCTCCGCCTCCCCCTCTCTGCCTCCACTGGCCTCCCCCATCAGACCACTTCAGCCCTCAGCTGTGTGCGCCCCTCCCATAGGCCCACCCATATCCAGCTTCTCCATGAGTGCAGGATACGACATCACACGGGGTCATGCTGGTCGAACACCGCAGACACCACTGATGCCAACGTTCTCCAGTCCTTCCACCATGCCAGGTAAGAGCCACACTTTTCTTGGCTGTATAGTTGTTAGCTCGTCCAACTCTACTAAAATAATACCACTGAAACTACGAAACTCAACATAGATATGTATAAATAAACCTAGTAGTGGTGAGTGATGATAATAGGCGACAAGCCACAAAAATAACAAGAAGTTATTCAAAGCTTAAGTCAACTGTCAATCTGTAATGGAAGAGATGTCCAAACACATTGACAGGGAACCTGAAGATGACACGCTGGGTAAAGTTGACCATGACCATGACCAGGACCTCCAAGAAGAGAGGAATTGACATCATCTAAAATGGACCTTTAGGTGGAGATAAAGCAAGAAATAGTCTCGCTCAGGCACAATATTGAGCACAAACTCAGTATCAAAGAATTACAAGAGCAAAAAACAAGTTAACAAAAGCCCAGGGCCACATAGCTGAGTTGGAGGAGTGGAACATGGAGGCAAGTGAAGTGCTGCTGAAGGTGCTAACTCAGACTCAACACATGCAAGACAAAATAACTGACCTCGAATGAAGGTTGCAGAGAAATAATATCCGCACCTTTGGTCTACCTGAAGAATCTGAAGGAAGCTCCATTACCAACTACTTGGGGAAAGGATCTGGAGCTTCCTGAAGGAATTTGCCTGCAGATCCAATGCACCAGCAGAGCTCCCCATTTAAACCAAGTGCAAGCAGCCCTCTAACACGCATTTGTATGTTAACTTACTGTAGGAGCTTGAGAAGTTAATGGCTTCAGTAATTTCATTCAGTTCATTCTATTGCAGACTGAGAAAGGATATGTTAAAATGTTGGACAATTTTAGGCAGCGGGGAAATCCATTTATTAGGTATAGTTGTGAGCCCTCATTGGAGATGAGAATCTCCTGTCCACCCATCAACAGGGACATTGGGGTAAATAGAGTGACCCCCATGTGGAAGTGCCATGTTGTTCATATTGATTTTGAATACACAGTTGTGTAGCTTTATTTACATGGAGACGGAACAACATGCCATGTAACAGTCTGAAGATATTATTGCTAAACTGATACTCCACTAAAGGAAGAGTCATAACAAAACTGAAAAAGTTATAAATCTAAATCTAAATATAAAAGGTATAAATCTCATTCCTGCCCCCCGTCCCAGACAGAAGAATAAAAATGAAAATGATACAGCTTTCGGAACTCTAATTCAACTGTCCCTTCATTAAGATACAGATGGTGACAAATTAAAGGAAAAACCAACATAAAGGGTAAATAGACTGCTTTTTGTAGAGCTTTTCTAGTCATGTCGATCACTGAAAGTGCTTCACACTACAGGTAACATTCACCCATTCACACACATTAATAGAGTACTCACATGCACACATGTCAGTCACACACATTCACACACAGCATGGCTTTGGGGGCAGTTTGGGGTTCAGTATTAGAATACTTCGGCACACAGACTGGAGGAGCCTGGGATCGAACCTGCCACCCTTACCATCAGTGTGGAAACATGTCGGTCAAATGATTCACATCATTTTCTTACTCATCAAATGGTTCAGTGAACCTCCGTGTTTTTAAATGTTTATTTGATCTACCAGTATCTTAGTGAAGGAAAAGCTGGAAAGTGAACCACTTACACTAAGATTACACTACATTATTTTAGGCCTGGTTTTCCACTTGCTGACATCACTATTTGTGAACTGTTCAAATACAAGAGACAAGACCAACTCGCATCACATATTAGTACAATAAGCTATAATAAGTGACAAAATTAAGAGTATTTAAAATAAACTGTATTTTAATAGGAATTATGGCAATGACAGATAGAAAATGACAGTGGTTATTATCAACAGTGTAAGCAGTAATTTTCTTTGAGGATCCATGTCACCTCTCGTGTGTGTTTTCATGAAAAAACCTACCTTACAGACCACACAGAATTGATGGGGATTCCTCCTCTTGAAAGATGTTATAATATGCATTCCCCTGTTATTGATTGGTCATTTAGTGTGTAAACCACAACAATTTCAAAATTCCTGATTACAGGATTAAGATTAAGATTGTGAATTTGATAGACAACGTGGCTGCTGCACGAGATACTCAGCTAAACATGAGAGAGGCGGCTGTACTTGAGCATACAGTGGTAAATTAGTGTCTACAAACTATACAACATCACTGCCACTAGCCTGCAGACATTCATTTTGTTATCAGAAGGCTAAAATATTAAGTCCTGTTTTTTATGTCATTTCACAAGTGTTATTCTCAATTGGCCGCTTAAAACCTTTTGTCAATTTCATGTCACTTGTATTTCAGTCAAAGTCTCGTTACGTGTGTGGTTAACATTACTTTTACACTCTGCCAGCTATAATTTCAAAACAAGTAACTGGCATGTCGAAACATCAGTGAAACCACACAAACTCCCCAGATCCCAATCTGATCCAGTATCTGTGGGACCTTTCTAATATTGTGTAGGTTCCTCCTCATATTGGAGGCCATGCTTGGTCTACAGCAATGTTAAGGTGGGTGTAGGGCTGGGAGATATGGGAAAAAATTCATATCACAATATGATTTTTCATATCAGTCGATATTGATATATATTACAATATAAATCAATCACTATTTTTGTCGAACTTTAGAGGTTCCCTTTTACCCCTGGGTGTGATGTGAAGATACCATAAGGTCAATTTTAGGGCTGTGCCCTAAATGTTGACCATTTGATGCATCAATTGGGAAGACCCTGATTCAACTCACAGAATGTCAGTGTCAGTTGTTCCACTTTTTTTAATTGCCTCACGACAGGCTCTAAACTTTACAACCACATCTTGTTTTGAAATGACCAAACCACAAACTAATTGTAAATGTTAAATACTTGATTACAATGGAGGGCAGAGTGAGTGCGATGCAGGCAGTGTGAGTCGCTCTGCTCCTGTGTCAGGTGAGAGTTGTATGCTTGTCACGAGAACGGACACAGCTAAAGCTGAAACTACCAGCGATATGAGTTAAAAGTGGCTGACGGTGTCAGAGACCAAGGCGCCAACTTTATGTCTGCAGCGTCTCTGCTGTATATATTTTCTAGCAGTGGCCTGCTGCGGGACAGTTATTGCCGCTGCTGCTATAGCCTGTTATAAATTTGCGAAATACCCGCTTGAGCCGAGAGGGAGAGAGAGAAAGAAGAGACAAAGGGAGCAATGAACTAGCTAACATTAAGTCAGACTTGTATTTATATTTTCTACTGGGACCACTCCCAAATTCAACAGTTTTTATCAGCCGTATCTGTCTACCAGTTCTCTGTACCTGTCAGTCCTCTGTCATTCGGGCCTGTGTCTGTTGGGGCATCTTCTCCAGTAACGCTGTCGCTAGAGTTTTCATTATCATTTTCTGTCATTTTCTCTTTTATCTTGCTCCTACTCCTGGCGTATAGGTGTGCAGGGCTGCAGTATCCAAAACATTAGCATTAGTGTGTTTACTCCTGCGCTCTGTGCTGTGTGCATCAACCTAACCTGACGTGTCCCCTAACGCTGTTCCAACCTCTTGATTGGTTCGGCACTATTCTCATTATCATTGGCTTTTCATACTGTCTGTCAAAACAGGTGGAATGAGTTCTGTCAACATCGTTATCAACCATATCTTATGTGTCTATCAAGGAAAGGTTCTATCGTGGTATATATCGTTATTGTGTTATTGCCCAGCCCTAGGTGGGTGTTATGTGTCAAAGTATCATCGAGATGAATGAAGGACCCAAGGTTTCCCAGCAGAACATTGAATTGTAGCAAGATGATCAGTCAATTATTCACTTCACCTGTCAGTGCTTTTAATGTTGGTGGCTGATTGGTGTGTATAAATAGTTTTTATTTCTTTTGAACAATGTAAATACTAAACCATGGCTTTAAACATCCCTCCAGTGATTAGACATTAAACCTGTATAAAATCAGAGGACACAGATGACACAGATATAAAAGAAATGGTCAAAATCAAAGCAGCAGAAGCTGCGATTTCCTGACTATTAGTCACACACACAAACTCTGTGAACAATGTATCCTCCAACAGGTAGCATCTTTCATTACATTTTCATTTCATTGTTTGCCTTTACATAGTCCTCCTGTAACATTGAAAGTTGGTACATTTTCAGTTGTCAATGTGGGTTTTTCTTCCCCTTTTTTCTAGAAGTTGTCCCATCATATCTTCCAGGCGTAGTGTCCAACGCCATGGTTCAGCAGCCAGCCATGACAGGGGGATTAGATACTGGATCTCCCATAACCTTCCCAGAGGAGCAGGAAGATCCCAGGGTGTCTGGAGAAATCAACACTGGTGGAGGCATCTGGGGCTTCATCAAGGTAATACCACTCCAATCAACTGTGGAGTGACACAACTTGTGGGTTGACACATTCCAAACTTGCATGCATGATTTAACTTCACTGCAAACTAAATCTCACAGAAGCTTAGTTTAGGTTCACTGGGTGAAATCAATAAAAACGGGAAGAAACAGATGACTTAGAAACAAACAAAAAAATAAGCAAAAATAAAGAAAAGAAAACTAGTCCGCCCGTTACTGGTTCACTTGCCAGGGCGGACTAGACAGAAAACACAAACTCAGACCAGAGCCATTAATTAACTATGGCAAGAGCAGCTAACCCCAGTTGTTCTGCAAAAAAACAAACGTGTTACACATCTTAAAACACTTTTATTAATCCAACATTAAAAATCACAATGATAAAATATTAAAACTAAACTTAAAATACCTGAGACGTCGATCTATCTACTATGCTACCGATGACCAATCATTTCCCACCCAACAGGTGAAACAGATGGGACACTGTTAAATAACAATAATTATCAGACTCGAATTCAAATTTAAGAACTTAAAAGACAACACACTGTCCTGTCCAAATAAAGGCAAAGGCAGGCCCCAAAAAATTATTATTAAAAAAAAAACACACACACTAAGGCCTACCCATTGTTCCTGCACACCAGCATGGAATGAGGTGTACACCTGCCTCATTCCCCTGACTTGAACCACAGTTGCTACCTGTGTTCCCCCTACAGGTAGCCCTATATCTATGTAATACACGTTAATACACTACCACAAATGTAATAGTCAGCATTTCGGGGACAGCCTTAGAACCTTACACAGTTTTTTTTACCATACCTGACGAGCTCAAATAGACACAAGGAAATTACAGACTCGATCAACTACCGCTTAGTCAAACATTCAGTTTAATTCATTCAGTTTTATTTATATAGCACCAAATCACAACAGAAGTTACCTCAAGGCAGGTCTAGACCATACTCTTTAAGATATGGCCTGTCCTATATCAGGCACCATTATATTTTCTGTTCCGCTTCCTCGTGTATCGGGTAAATTAGTACATAAAACATGTTGGGGAAAAAAATCATGATCATCATTTTGTCCAGAATCATGCAGCCCTAGTGGTAATGGTGAAAACATTTCTAAATAACCTATAACCTGTCTTTTGTATTTTTGTAATTTCATATTACTTACCTACCAGTATATACAAATATCATTATACCTCATCCACAAGGATCCAATTTTAACCCATACATAGATTGGTAGTGATCTAGTCAACTCAAGGTGATTACTTACCTGCACAGATTCATTTTCTAAACCTTGTTTTATCAAAGTAATAGGAAAATGAAGTATTACACGTGATGTGAACTGTGGCCTTAACAAAAAATGAAGTTGTTTCATTTTCATTGTGTTGATAGTTAGTGGTTAATGTGATTTCAGATATACACAAATTGTGACAATACGATTAATCTGTGTTAATGTTTTTTTTTTTTTTTTTTTTTTTAAGTACTAACTGTGTTATGCTTTGGAAGTCATGCACTGCTCAGTGACAGTCATGTCATATGCTTTGACTTTGTGTCCTCAGGGAGTAGCAGGTAACCCTGTAGTAAAGACAGTCCTGGACAAAACCAAACACTCTGTGGAGTCCATGATCACCACTCTGGATCCTGGCATGGCTCCATACATTAGTAAGTCATCCTGCTCTCATCTTTTCTACATTACCATGTAATGAAAAAATCTCAGTAAATGTTACTGTGTTATTGCTTCCCAGAGTCTGGTGGGGACATCGACATTGTGGTGACTTCAGATAAGGAGATGAATGTCGAGGCAGTCAGAGATGCTTTCCAGGAGGTTTTTGGAATGGCCATGGTGACTGGAGAGCCTGGTCAGTCCAACATTGCCCCGCAACCTGTGGGCTATGCAGCTGGTATCAAGGTCAGTTCATTGCACTTCTCCAACCTGCTTTTTACTTTTGTAATTTTCAGTAATAACAAATAACAACAGAACTACTGTAGATTACATTTGTGGTGGAATTTTGCATGCTTTGTAATAACAATGATTTATCTTATACTTTATGTAATTAGTAAATACCTTCCTGAAGAGGAAGATGGCAAATGGTATCTTCATTAGCACAGGAGATTACGCCCAGTTATAAATTCCTGAGATGGGTCACTGCCTTTTATTGTACCCCAAGTGTTTACTCAGTTGTAGAGAAATGTTCTGTGAAAGTTCAATCAGAGGGCCAGAGGCATATCACAAAGTATAAAAAAAGAGGTGAAACGTTTGGTCATGGGGCACACCTCTGAACTGCTTACTGCCATGTGGTTCTGTGTGTCGCTTCCTCTCTAGAGATTAAACATTTTGGTGCATGCTACCTTGCCAGTCTTGTTTTTTGACCCTCTACAGGCAGACCAGGAAATTTGTTTTAGCTGTATTGTTACACCCAGTGTGGCTCCTGTCCTATACTGGGATTCACAGCCAGCTAAACTCTTTCTGACATCATGCCCTCCAAGGAACAGGCAAAGTTGTGGTTGGACAGGATTTAATGCCAAAAATTGTGAAACTGAAAAGAGGCATAAAGTACACAGAGCATCAGTTAACAACTGATACAAACACGTTGTCATTTAAATGAGTCGACGTGTAATACCGGAGATGGCGGATCTAGTATTTACAGATCTACGGCAGAGCATCAGAGCATCATCTCGATAGTTGTATTAACAAAATTACCTAGATCGTGTCAAATGCTATGAAACAGTTTGCACTATAACAATGATAAATAATAATAGTTCACTCACTTATATTGAGGATTGAACACCCATGAACATCTCTGATTGAGGAGGTAGTTATCTACAATCATCTTACCAGGTTTCAGAGGATCCAGCTTCAGCTACCTGGATGCACCAACAAAGTTGGTCCCACAGTCTGACCTCAGCTGCTCTTTCTCAGTGTAGGCTAATCTGGCTTTAGCAGCCTGTGCTTCCGCTTGAGCTTGTGCTGCTGCCATACTTGCTCTGCTTGATGTAGCTGACCTTCTCGAAGCTCCTGCTGATGATCTAACAGTCAGCCTTCCTGAAGATTTTGAGGACTTGAAGGAGTGAGCGGCGATTGATCTGGTCTCCTAAGGCTTTATTAGGTTCTGTGTGAGCAAACAAAGGCAAAAAGGCGAAAGTCATCTTAACTCCATTATTACTCGATCTCTGTGTAAAATGGGATAGTGTCTTCAATAAAATGTGCCTCATCCTAAGAAAATCCCACACAAGGTTAGGTGTCTGTCAGATGGTTGTGTTACTGTTTGGTCTGAATTAGGGCCGATTTTTCATAATTAACAAAGAGTGTGATTACTTTTACAGCAGAGAGTCAGTGGATGTGTTGTTACACTTTTTTAGCTTTTTTAGCTGCCTCACAGTTCTCACACAGAGCACTGCAAAAGCAACAGAGTGACAGGCTGTAAACTTTACAACTGAATCTTGTCTTGAAATAACCAAACCGCAAACTAACTGTGGAGTTAGACACTTGATGAAAACAGAGGACAGAGCAACAGCGCGATGCAGGCAGTGTGAGTCGCTCCGATTCTCTCCACTCTGGTGTCATTTTATTCCTGAATGCCCATCCATGAGAACGGACACAGCTAAAGCTGAAACTACTGGTGATATGACAACTTAAAAGTGGCTGACAGTGTCAACAGGCCAGCAAGAGAGATAACTGAGCTGTGATTATAAATTTGCAAAATACCCAGTTGAGCCGAGAAGGAGAGAGAGAAGGGAAGAGAAAAAGAGAGGAAATGGTAGGAGAACTAGCAAACATTATGTTAGGTTTGTATTCCTATTTTGTGATTTCTACCGGGATAATCCTGTAGAGTTTTAATCAGCTGTGTCTGTCTCTACCGGCTCTCTGTGTGCCTGTCAGTCTCCTGTCATTCCCCCTCAGTGTATCAGCATCTGAATGACCGATGTAAAGTTACTACAAAAAAGGTGCCAGAAGCCATTACTCCAAAAGCAACATAAAAAAGCCAGATTGCAGTTTGCAAGTGCACACAGGGACAAAGACCTCAATTTTTGGAGACATGTCCTGTGGTCTGATGAAACTAAAAAAACTGTTTGGCCATAATGACCACCCTTGCACCACCCTTGAAGAAGGGGGAAACTTGCAAGCCAGAGAACACCATCCCAACTGTGAGGTACGGGGTGGCAGCATCATGTTGTGGGGGTGTTTTGCTGCAGGAGGGACCGGTGCACTTCACAAAATAGATGGCATCATGAGGAAAGGACATTATGTAGAAATATGGAAGCAACATCTCAAGACATCAGCCAGGAAGTTAAAGCTTGGGCGCAAATGGACAATGACCCTAAGCATACTGCCAAATTAGTTACAAAATGGCTTAAGGACAACAAAGTCAATGTTTTGCAGTGGCCATCACAGCCCTGATCTCAATCCCATAGAAAATTTGTGGGCAGAGCTGAAAAGGCATGTGCGAGCAAGATGGCCTACAAACCTGACACCAGTTCTGTCAGGAGGAATGCCACAATTCCAGCAAACTATTGTGAGAAGCTTGTGGATGGATACCCAAAATATTTGACCCAAGTCATACAATTTAAAGGCAATGTTACCAAATACTAAGGAAATGCATGTAAACTTTTGACTTTGAAGAAACTAAAAGAAAATTCTCTTTCTCATTATTCTGGCATTTAGCAAATAGAAATAATTTTGTTAATCCTAACTGACCTGCAACAGGAGAAGTTTAGTCTGATTTAATGTCAGACAGTGAGAAAAAAAGTTGTGTCTTTTTATGACTGGTTGCTTTTCAGGAGACTGTGCAAGACATGCACTGTTGAAATTAGGAAAGCCAAAGCCAATCACTTTCTCACACACTCATTAAGGACTCAAAAAACCATCAAGTCCTTAATGCAAAATTACATAGTGATGGAGTTGCCACAATGCATTGTGAAGGACTCGCAGAAAATCTCAAACAAGGCTGAAATACTTGGGTGTTTTAATGAGCATTTTATAGCATCAGGGTCCTTGTTCAACTCAACAAATTCTTCCTACATGAGTCCCCCAGCTGTCTTGTCGGAAAGTAACATCTTAAATCAGCGTTTCAGTTTTGCTCCTTTTACAGTTATGGAGGTACGTAAGCACTCAGGCTCCTGAACACTAAAAATCAGCTGGTCCTAATAAATTGGAGCATTACTTTTTACATTTAGCATCTGATTTATTGCACCTCCCCTGACCTATTTTTTAATTTGTCTGTAGCAACCAATGTAATCCCAAGCATTTGGAAATCTGCCTTTGTCCTACCAATGTTCAAAGGAGGTGACCCCACTGTCCTGAACAACTACCGGCCCATTTCCACACTTTCTGTTGTAGCAAAGGTTTTGGAATCTCTCATTTGCAATCAACTCAAGGAATTTCTTCATTATAATAGCACCTTATCTGATTTCCAATCTGGTCTCAGAAAAAGACACAGCACAACAGCAGCAGCTAAGTAAACACTAATAAACGATATCATCGACTCCCGTTGCAACAGACAGCATTGTGCAGCTCTATTCATCGACCTATCAAAAGCATTCGACACCATGGACCACACACTTCAGAAACAAAGGCTACTGAGCATTGGTTTATCTGAACACTCAGTTGGCTGGTTTGGTTTTAGGACCTCTCCTATCCTACAACGTTGACCGTAACATTTCAAATGCAAATTTTCATTTTTATGCCGATGACACAGTTTTGTATAGCTCAGCATCCACACCCAACCTGGCTCTCACCCAACTTCAAACAGCTTTTAATACAGTACAATCAAACAATTTAGAGTGGTCTTCTTTGTCCAGTCGCAGACTAAAACACTTGCATGTGCTTGTCTATAAATCTATCTTAGGTCTGCTTCCATCATATCTCCAGATTCACATCAGTCAAAAAACTACAGGCAGTTACAGTCTTCAGTCCCAGGACCTCCTCTTATTATCTGAACAAAGGGCTCGTACTGAACTGGAAAAAAAGGCATTTAAATATGCAGCTCCCTCTTTGTGGAACACTCAGCAAAATGTCCTGAAACTGAAAAAGCTAGTTTCACTGGATACTTTTAAAGTGATTTTGAATGAGTTGGAGGATGCAACATCTGGCTGTCAGTGTTTTGTCTGACTAATATCTGGAACTGCTTTGATGTCCTTGATAATTAGTTGCTTTTAAGATCATTTTTCTTATGTACTTTGTATTTTGTATATTTATATGTCTCTATGAATGATTGCAACTCTGTAATCTATACTACTTCTGTCTTGGCCAGGACACTCTTGCAAAAGAGATTATTAATCTCAATGCGTTTCTTCCTGGTTAAATAAAGGTTAAATAAATAAAAAAAATATATAGGGTATGTAAACTTCTGGCTTCACTTTGAAAATTATGTTGCAAATCAAATTGCAATCACAATATCTGTCAAATTGCAATTAGATTTTTTCCCAAAATTAGCCCTAGTCTGAATTCTGAAGAGCATTCTCTGCCACAGCTAATCCTCACATTTAAGAAGTTGTAACTATAAAAATTACTGAAACAATTTATTGATTATTAAAATACAGTAGTTGCTAATTAATTTTATAGACTTAAATTGGCTGAGAATTCCAGTTATATTATTATAGATAAATGATCAGAAATTTCTTTTTTACTCTCTCAGGAAACCTGTCTTACATAGACAAGCTGTCTTTTGTTACAATTCCTCCTCTTCCTCTCCTACCAAGATGTGCTACAAGTTGGGTATCTGAACATTTGGGGACCTCTCCTTCTGAATGTTTGGGGGTCAGCTTTGGGGGTCAGCACTACATTTGTTCACACATTTGTGTGTGTGTGTGTGTGTGTGTGTGTGTGTGTGTGTGTGTGTGTGTGGTGTGTGTGTGTGTGTGCGCGCGCGCATGCGCGCGTATGTGCAGGGGGCTCAGGAGCGCATTGACAGTCTGCGCCGGGCCGGTGTGATCCATGAGAAACAGCCAGTGGTCTCTTTGGAAAACTTCATTGCTGAGCTCTTTCCTGACAAGTAAGAAGAAAATATCTGACTTACACCAGCACACAAACATATATACACATGTATTTGTAATACTTTCAAAATTCTCCTCCCTGTCTCAAATAGTCCCCGTTTGAGCACAAATTTGCTTTGCTCTTGCTCAAAACTGTTTGTCTGCACTACATATATTGTTGCTTGCACAAATGCTCCAGTTTGAGTCCCTTTCCTTGTGTTCAGGCTGCTTCTGTGCACTTGTGAAACTTCTGCTCTCAGATTTCTGTTCTCACACACTGATTTTTGTATCAATAACTCAGATGTCGAGATATCCCTACCAACAGAATTCCAGGTCTGACACTGAACACAGTGAAATCATGAATGCGTCCGTGTGAACAGCTGTTAGGGACGCTTATTTTACAGGTTCAGCTGATAACTCTTATCCTACAGGTTTACCCAGGTTCAGCAGACTCACAGCATGGAGCACCAAAGTCAGGGACCTCAAGTAAGTGTTAAAATGATACTTTCTTCAGATTGAATTGGTAAAGTCATATTTGCAACATGGGAATACATCTGTGATACCATTAATGGCTTTTAAGTGTTAATAACACTGAATTATGTGAGCACTGTTGCTAAGCAACAGACAAATCAGTGGACGCTGTTGTGGAAATTTTCAGCTGCATGGTGAAGAATGAAATAGAGACTTCTGCCGGCCGACAAAGTTTTATTTTCCTTGCAAAGAAAAGGTCAGTCACCACCTGAACAGTCAGGAGATGGCAAAAGACCCTGAGCATAGGGACATCTAGACTTTTATGCCTGAGGAACACCCCTCAAGGTGAACAAAAGGTCATTGATCTTTTGGCACCCCTTTGTCTGCCACCGGAAGTGGCACCCCACCCCTAGGGTTATCTTTCACACTTGGGGTATCCTATAGAATTTACATCTTGATGAGAATGTAAACAGGTAAGTGGTCTAGATGTCACAAATGGTCACAAAGAAAGAAATTTACCATTACAACATTAACATGTTTCTCTGTTGTCTGCATTTCAATGTTAATGGGGAAAAGTACCAGCAGCAAAAGTAACGAGGTAACACATTAAGACAGTTTAAAACAAGATGCTGGTTGTGTTTTTTCAAAATGCTAATGTAGCTAATGTAATATGACTTTACCAATTAAATTTGAAGAAAGTAATGGTACCATTACTACCACTGACTTGACAGTAACCACCCAGAAGGACACTGTAAGAAGTAAAGCAAACACACCCACAAGGAGGCAGTAGTGATTTCATTGGTCAGTATCAGACGTGGAATTTTGACAGGGTCATTTTAAGTAAAGTCACAAAAATCCATATGCAAGTGCAGAAGTCAGAGAGCAGACGTTTCATAAGTGCATAGAGGTGCCTGAGCACAAGGAGAAGGACTCAAACTGGAGCTCAGACACAAGCAACCATTGTGCAGACAAACAGTTTTGAGCAGGAGGGACTATCTGAGAGAGGGTGGAGAGTTTTAATGGAAAATATTACAAAATGAATGTTAAATAAAGAAATTATGCCCTTAGACTGAAAGACCATGCTCTTGAATAAAGATAGGAAAGAAACTCCTTGTCAAAGCTGTTTCTTATTTCTTCTGTTTCTTATACCTATTTGAACAGGCTTTTTTATTTATCACGTACACTCACATATACTGAAAACAGAACACAAAATAATAACCCATGTACAGTGGAGCACAACCCTATCCAATAACTCTAATAAACACTACCTATGTGGATTTTGGAAGCTATAGTTTGCGGTAGTTTGTTGTGTAATGGACTGAATCATATTTCATGTGATGTAAACCACATGAAATATGAAAACAGCAGTCTTTTCAGCCTCCATATACATACACTGAAACCTAACAACAAAAAGCAAAGGGGTCAGTGTATAGCTATCATCTGTTGAGTGTGACAAACACTTGCCCACTTACCCCGTTGACCCAGCTTCCTCCTCCTAGGTGAGAATCCAAAGTTCATTTATAAGCTGGTGAATAAAAAAAACATCAGAATGAGGTAAAAATGTGATGTCAGTGACTTTGTATGATTGTTGGTGTCAGACAGGCTTGTCTGACTGTTTCTGTAATTTTCACACACAACACTCTTTCTGAGTTTTTACTCAGAGCCAGAGACAAACAAAAAAAAAAATCAGGATAAGGGACAAAGGACAACCGTGGTGGAGACCAACACCAACTGGAAATGTGTTTGACTCTCTGCTGGACATGGCTCTCACTCTCGTAAAAATGGGGGGAAAAAAGGGATGGATGGGTTGTGCCCCATACTTCCACAGTGTGCCCAACAAGACACCCCGTGGGGCACAGTTGTAGCCCTCTCAAAGTGGTCAGAGACGTTTGAAAACTTTTTCATTGACCTCAGAATGCTTTTCTTGCAGGCTGTTTTTAGGGCTCATTGAATGATTAGTTAAAGGCACTTACTTTTGATGCAGCAGCTTGCACAAAAACTAAAAATGCATTCACCCACAATACACGTGTGTTTATGTAGCATCTGTGTAAACAGTTTTAAAATGTAGCCACTAAAAAGATGAGGTCGGCTATGGTGGGTGGAATTTATTGATAGTTTTACAGTTATCAGTCTCACAGCTTTAATAAAAATCAAGAAGTTATTGTCTGTCCAGCAGCTCATCTGAGTTGTCCATGTATATAATCAGTTCACTTTGTTTAACTATAAATGCTGTCATATAATACATACATGTTCAGAATCCTGTTGTTGTCTCCAGGTGGTTTGACATGGGCTGTTTGATCCTGGAGGACCCTGGTTACAGCATCCGCATCGAGGTCTTCACTCAGGCAACTCCTCTGGCTCTAGATCATGTGCAACAGGTACAAATGCATTGGACCATTAACATTATAACAGGTTGTTTTCCACAGCATACTCACATTAGAAAGAAGAATTGAAACAGTCCTCAAGTAATCCCCCTTTTCTTTAACTAAGGTTTCTGAAAAGAAATTGTTTTAGAGATCTTCTCTTATATTGGAACCAATACAGTATAATTTCTCTCCAGAGCGGTAGAGAACTGGCAGCATAGTGTTTCTATTCATTAGGTTTAGGCACTGCACCTAAGAGTTATAATGCCTCTGATAATATGATTCTTGGTGATGAAGCCTGCTAAATTAACACCATCCTTTTTAGGTCAAATGCAAAAATCATACTTTTTTCTTTTAAGATTAAGTTTTAACTTAAAACTTAAAATAATACAAATGTCTTGTCCTCTTGTACTGCAAAGTATTATGGCCACTGACAAGATGTTTGCCAATGTCACTGTTCTGTTCAGAACTGCTTATCAGATTGTTTGCATCCTGAATGTACTTTTCACTGGCATCTTGCATCCAAACCCCTCACTTCAGTTTTCAATCTCTGCAGCTGCAGCTTGGTTTATCTTCATTGATGAGGACAAATATCTGCTTCAGCCTCAGAAACCTTATTCACTATCACCCAATTCCTCCAGCAACTCATCAGACTGTTTTTGTAACTCTCCCTGTGCAGGCTCAATCCTTGACCCCTTCTGACTACAGCTTGCGCTGGTCAGGTTTGATTGTTCCAGTGGGTGAGGTCCTGGAGCGCAGCCTGCCCAACATCAACAGAGCAGACTGGCATCAAACAATGACAGGCATGACCCAACGCCAGATGATCCAGAGCGCTGCCAAAGCTCTGGCTGGAATCTACAAACAGCAGCTGCCACCCAGGACTGTGTGAGACTGAATTCTTCCAGTTTTTTTCACATACTGGGAGACAGGTGGAGACATGTTGGAATAAAAAGTAGCTGATGGGACAGAGAAGTTCCTCATTGCCCATCATCAGTCCCCCATCTGTCCTTGCAGGGCAAAATCAAATGCCCATTTCTTTAAAGTCATTGATATTTGTGCAGCACACAGCACACATCAGCAGGGTTTTAGAGAAACACTGTAAGATATCAAGTCAGTTTGTTTCCAATTCAGACTTAGAAAGACATAACATAAAGACATAACCCTTAACTGATCATCTCCTCCTATCTGTGTGTATCCAGTGTGTATCATTGACTACCACCATAGACCCTCTGACACACTTGCAATGAGACGGTTGAGGGGATGGATATTTAGTTGGTTCCAATCTGCATTCTCACCACTAGATGCTACTAAATCCTACACGCTGCTCTTTCGATATCACCAACCTTAAGCCAAACTGTGGCAATATTTTGTTTTCTTGTTTAGTTTCTGAATGTTTAAGGTTATTGTAGTGACTTAGATTGACTGTGTCCCAGTTGTATTCTATATCCTAGAGGTTGTCACAGATCCAAAATTTTGGAAAACCTACTTGAACATTACTTGCACCAATTGATTTTTTTAAAGAGAAGAGATCCAGAGAGACCCAAACAGTGAGAGAACATCAACACTTTGACCTGAAACCTGAGACAAGTAGAAAAACATGACCCTATCACACCCAATAAAACTTGATATGATGTGGACCTGCCGTGACGTGGATTGGGTCTTTGATGCTACTAAATCCTACTGTATACTTAACACTGTAAATCTGACTTTGTACTAAAATTGGCAGGGCACTATTTTGGCAATTACTACACAAGAAACTAGTGTGCTGTTTTGTAGTAACAGGAAATGATGCAAGGGATGTGTCTTTTTTTCCTCCTGATATCCTCACACTGCTGCCAATTTCAGACCTTAAAAAGTATATAAAATGTTTTCTAAGGATTTGATTTTGTGTGTTCATTTCTGTTTTCTGAGCTGTTGCTATAACCATCAGTCCACTGTCCACATTTTTAAAGATTACTTCTTGCTGTGAATAACTTTTTACTGGAAAAAATATTACACAAGCATGAATTAACTTGCTGGGAGGCCCTGGGGCTAAAATGAGCCACTAGGCCACAATCAGTAGTGTTTGTGCACTCATTTCCTACACTAATTTATGTAATCCTTCATTGTATGGTAATTTGATCAAGCACAAATTAATTAGGCAATTTTCAGCATGTTCACTTGATAATAAATTGATAAAGGTATTAACTCTAGCCATCTGGTAAGGCCTTTATGTCAGGTGATGTTATGCTTTAGTGGTGCATACATAACTCTCATAAATTGCCACAGAGTGAACAAGGGGTAAAGAATGAACCTTAGAGGTGGCCCCGGGGGTCAGAGGCTAATCAATACTGTGCTGAAAGTGGTTCATTGTTTTGAAGCAGTAACTGCAGTCAAAATGGTGTCATCTGTTGGCCAACCTGTGGTACTGCTTTTGTGTGAAAGGGTTGAAAGAAAGATAATAATGAAACAATGAGTCAGAGGTGAAGTCGTCTCACTGCTCACATTACTGAGATTTAGTATAAAATATCTCATAAAATGAGCATATACAGACATTCTAATTCCACTACACTGATCCTAGTTCCATGCTTCACTCAGTTAATAAGTCCAGCAAGTTTTGTCTGCATACTTCTCTTTCTGTGTGTACTTCACTGATCATCACTCATTTTTCCACTGTGAATGCACTAAAGCCATTTAGAATCAATATATAGTGTGCAACTGGGACACAACTAGAATGGTCTGATGATATATGTTTTAGATATGTGTCAGTTTAAAAACAGTATAATTTCATTCATTTCATATACACATACATATTGATTCTTGCTTGTTTTATTGTAAAATATTTGCCCACCATAACTCTCGTGCTGTATGTACTCATCAGGTAAAAACACATTCTGACCCATGCTAACAGTAACCTGGGCTTTGATCAGAGGGAACTTTGTGAAGTTTGGGGGGGAAGAACATTCTTCGCTGTACTCTGTGTCCTCTAAATGTGCCTTTTTACTCAAATAAAATCAGTCACTTTGTCATGCTGGTTTGTATTAGTGCACACACCTTCAGCCACAATACACTGTAAGCTTTTAGAGGACATTATTCTCTTCTCTCACCATCTCACAACTTCATTTCTAGTATTTACTGAGTATACTCCAAGCACTGCAGAGAGGACATTTGCACTGTGCTTTTTTTTCCAATGTTAGATAATGGTAAGGGTGTTTGAAGACATTCTTTAATGAATGTCTGATGGCAGTATAGCCAAAAGAGGAGCCGCTCTCCATGTAAGTCTAAAAGTTACAGCTGCCTGATTATTGTGCTTCGGCAAAAGATTGGGAGTTCATGAATAAAATTGTCATCTGCTGAGCTCTCAGTTAAAGCTGAGGAGGGCTATATGAGATTTTCTGAGGAGTCAGCTTCATCCTGGCACTGAGATCCTGTGTAAACCTCCTGCCACCCTTGAGCACACTCTTGATTGAGCCTCTGTCACTTGATTCTAACACATTTCATATTTTGGAAGTCAGTGTGTGCCATTATTTTTCTTCATCAGATATGTATTACTTAATAGTAAGGACATGGGGTTCAAACAACCATCTAGAGGAATAAGTGTGACTAATGTGGCATGAATTTTTTTCAGCATGGTGTTCATATCTGCCCTGTAGCTTGGGACAAGCAATTTCAGTAATCCCAATGAGATTCACCACAGTGTTGTAGATATGTCAACAGCTACTGGCCATATTGCTATTTAAGTTTTGGGAATTTGGGAAGTTTGCTGTGGTTAGCTAAAGCTTCTTCCTAAATATAAATGCAATATTCTGAGGAAGCTGATTATATATTATAATGCATATAATGCTCTCAGCCATGCTTTTCATTCTTCTTGCATACATGCCAGATGGATGGTGCAGTTGTCTGGTCAGGTGATGAGTCAGTTCATTGAATATTTTATTCCATCCATCTCAGAAACTGCCATATCACAATTTATTCATGTTCCCTAACATGTTTTATCTGATATGTAATAGCATGCAGAACCATCAGATCATTTTCCGATCTGATGGTTTGCACATCATCAGTATCTTCTGATTATCATGAATAGCTTGCTTTCTGCTGCAGTCCTAACAACCTAGATCTGAATACACTCAAAATGGTGGAGATGACAGTGGACTTCAGGAGGAGTTGCCCAACTTCCTGTTCAATATGCCTCAAGAGCTGCTGATCCAGTCTGGCCAAAAAAAAAAAAAAATCTTTTCTAGGATGGAGCCTGACCATTAAGAGCTTTTTAGGTGAGGAGGAGGATTTTAAATTCTATTCTGGATTTGACTGGGAGCCAGTGTATTAAGGCTAACTCAGGAGAAGTATTGTCTCTTTTTCTAGTTCCTGTCAGTAATCGTGCTGCAGCATTTTGGATCAACTGGAGAATCTTTAGAGACTTGTTGGAGCAGCCTGATAATAATGAATTACAATAGTCCAGCCTGGAAGTAACAAATGCATGTACTAGTTTTTTGGCATCCTTTTGAGACAGAAAATGTCTGCTTTTGGCAATGTTACGCAGGTTAAAGAAGGCAGTCATAGAAGTTTGTTTTATGTAGGAGCTAATGGACATATCCTGATCAAAGATTTTTTACAGTGGAGCCGGAAGACAGGACAATGCCATCTAGCATAACTATGTCATTAGAAAATGTATTTCTGAGGTGTTTGGGGCCAAGTACAATAACTTTGATTTTGTCTGAGTTCAATAGTAGAAAATAGTTGGTCATTCAAGTCTTTATGTCCCTAAGGCATGCCTGAAGTTTAGCTAACTGATTGGTTTCATTAGTCTTCATTGAAAATATAGTTGTGTATCATCTGCATAACAATGGAAGTTTATGGAGTGATTCCTGATAATGTTGCCCAAGGGAAGCATATACAAGGTGAATAGAATTGGTCCAAGCAAGTTGGACCTTCATGAATCTGTGTGAAGTCACTGTGGACCACAATCCTTCCCTTACCTCTCCCAGGTGCTACAGTCATTATGAGTTTTGAGTTTGCCTCACCTAGTGCACTTAAATGAGTGGGAACCAGTGACTGCCTAGAAATTAGATCAAAAAAGTACAATATCAATGTCAACCCTAACAATCAATGATAAGAAAAAAAAAATCCTGGTGCAAATACAAAGAAAATAATTTAAAATAAAAATAAATGTACAAATAAAAATATTCAATGTGATAGACATTTGTTTTTTTAAACAGGTGAATTAACGTACACCTGCAGGGATTCAATAATGAATTCCTTTTACAAATTTTCCTTTTCAGTCCTTTCAAAGCTTTGTCTGAAAGGTTCTTGTTACTGCAGTCTTTTCTTTCTAAGTATGTATGGGTCATTATTGGTTTGCAATCATTTATTTCAAATTCAGGTCAGATATGAATTACATAAGAAATGTATCAAGACAAGATTAATTAAGAAAAATAAAAGAAAATTGATAGAAATAAAAGAGGGAATCAAAAAAAAACAATAGAGAAAAGTTTAAAAGTTAAATGATTGTGGATTACATCAGTTGTAGTTTGGCTAGTTTGTGGGAAGAGTTAGCATAAAATGTCTTCTCAGTGTGACGCTACTTATTCCAGATCAACTCAGAGATTATTTTAACAAGGTTCTTAAAGAAGGTGCTGCATTCATTTGGCCAGTCAGTGAGGTGGGGACATTTGATTGATATGTTCTGTATGTTCAAAACATTTGAAAAAGTTCTGTTTGAATAATCAGCAAATGTTCTAGTAATAGTTAGCCCCTGTACCAGACTGGAATTCAAACTTTAAACAGCAGACAGCTGAATATTTATTTTGGGCTTGGGTGTTTATGGAAATGAAATGATTTTGCAGATACTGACCTCCTTCTCTGATACCCAGCCAAGCTCTCTAAAATAGTGACAATGTAAGTAATGGTTGCTTGAAATGTACAGTAATAGATCATTAAGATCATAAGATATATTGGCTGATACCTGCATTTGGTAAACCAGGACTTTGCTTACTTTTCCACCATGTTTGTAGAATCTCTGATGAACTCGTGATTAGACAGATTAGCTGTGTCTGAGATAGAGAGGAGATTTAATTCAATTCAAATGGCGGTGAGGGAAAAACTGCATGTTGCTGATGAAGTCAGAATTTTCTTTTTGGACTTGAGAGGTTGATGCTTTACATACACACACACACACACACACACACACACACACACACATACACACAAGAATACACGCACAATATCACAATATTATAGTCGTTATACTCATTATTTTTTAACTGTGCCGATAAAGGGGGGCAGGGCTGATGTGGACTGGGCTGAACCGCCCCTTCCTTCCAGCCGAATCAGGAAGCGGAGCGGGCTCTGAGGCTGCGGATCCCTCCTGTCGAGCATCAGCACGCACGGGCAGCCTTCGTGTGTCGAAACCTCGCCGTCTCCTCCGCTGTGTTTCCTGTGTGTCACATATGCCGCTGACAGTGAAGCGGAGAGGTGCAGGTAGAATGGGCCAGAGCTGCTGGTCCCCTCTGTAACTCTGGAGATGGAGCCAACAGCCTCGCAGACAGACACAGGTATTCATCATCCCGCTTCCGCTGTGTGTGTGTGTGTGTGTGTGTGTGTGTGTAGGTAGGTAGGTAGGTAGACATGTCTGCGACAGCCTCCGGTGCGGTCAGTGTGGTATTGATATTAGCTATGCACTTGTTGAGTGATGTTGATGTGTTCCCGCTCTCACCGTGTAGAAGCTTCGATCAGCCTCCACACCTCACCTGTCACCTCCACCCTCGAGGTGTCTCTCAGTTGAATATGAAAGTGATAAGGTTATAGCGTCCTTGTTAATTGCTGCCCCCCAGCTCAGGACTCAGTCATGGGGTTGCGTTTTCTATGCTGCACTGAGTGAAGCTGCAGATGAACTGTCATACATTCAGAGCGGCTCAGATGCTGTCTGCAGCCAGAGGCAGACGGAGGCAACCAGAGCATCTTCCAGCTCTATCCCTGTGTTTCGTGTGGGAGGGGGACTGCAGGGACATCAGGGTCATAACCCACTTGACAGAATGTAAACGTGGCCTCACAGCAGCTGCAGTAGAATCAGGAGACTGCAGAGCATCTTGTCACGCTTTCTATTCTTGCTGCATTTTTCTGCGTAAATTCACAAGTTACTCATTTATTTCACAGTAAATGGCAAATTCAGAATCTTTTCACTAACACATGTCAGTTGTCAAACATTTCAGACAAGTTTCAGTAGTGGGGCAGATTGTCATGCTCTACAGGATAAGCTGTCACATTTACTTTGTAAATTTGCAACTGATGAATTCAGCAAGTTCTCCAGGCTAAAAAAAATAAAAGAGCTCTTTTATCACTGGTATGGCCAGAGTAACCTAATATGAGCACATTGGACAAAAATGAGTGGGCCCAGCTGAACCTCCATTCTTTAAAGTCTTTGTACACACAGGTTTAAGTGATTAGTATTTAAGTGGTGCTGGTAGGACACCACATGTCAGAGATAAAGTCATGAGTCTGCTGCACAGACTATTACATAGCTTACATGGATTCAGAGAATGTTTTTTGTGGACACTTCATAAGAAATGTAAAATTTTTAGGAGAACATCCATGTTTCCAAACTGAAAATCAAATCAAAGCCCAAGTGAGATCCAAAGTACTAGCCCTTTTCAGTCTCTGCTCCAGACAACAAAAAAAAAGACTTCATGCAAGAATATTTTATGTTCTTATATAATAAATGAGTGGCCGACAGAGTACATTTGACAGCTGTGATGCTCATGCATTAGAATGATATGTAAGGAAAAACAGAAGTGCAGCTCTTCCTCATGTGACTGAGGAGGTCAACGCAGGATGTGACTATGTCAGCAGTCGTAAAGAGGGATATTATAACAGGGTTGCAGTGCGGGTTGCAGAGAATAGTGGGAGAAGAACATAGCATAACACGGGTTCCATATAAAATGTAAGGTGATGCCAATAATACAGTAGTAGTAATGATAATAGTAATAATTAAAGTATTAACTGCTAACAAGCACTAAAACTAATAGCAGTACAAGTAATTTCTAATTCTAGCAGCAGGTATTGAGTGGTGTTGTAGGAGCAGCAGGACACTTGTCATCACAGATCAAACTACAGCTCCAGAGGCAGAAATACCTGCAGAAACAGACAGAAGAAGAGAGAGAGACGGAAGAGCACAATACTAATAGCATGTATTTATGGGATATGGATTCCTACTGAGAGAGAGTGAGAAAGAGAGAAGCTCAGTGCATCATGGAAAATCCCCCAGCAGTCTAGGCCTATGGCAGCATAACTGAGGGATGGGTCAAGCCTGAGCCAAACCTAACTATAAGCTTTATCAAAAAGGAAAGTTTTAAGCCTACTCTTAAAAGTGCAGCCGATATCTGCCTCCCGGACTGAAACTGGGAGAAGGTTCCACAGTAGAGGAGCCTGATAACTGAAGGCTCTGTCTCTATTTCTGCTCCTGGAAACTCTAGAAACCACTAGTAAATCAGCATTCTGGGAGGGCAAGTTCTAGTGGGATTGTAGGGAATTATAAGCTCTTTGAAATAGGATGGAGCCTGACCATTAAGGGCTTTGTAGATGAGGAGGAGGATTTAAAATTTTATTCTGGATTTGACTGGGAGCCAATGTAGAGAAGCTAACACAGGAGAAATATGGTCTCTTTTCTAGTTCCTCTCAGTAATCGTGCTGTAGCATTTTGGATCAACTGAAGTTTAGCTAACTGATTGGTTTCATTAGTCTTCACTGACAAATATAGCTGCGTATCATCTGCATAACAATGGAAGTTTATGGAGTGATTCCTGATAATGTTGCCCAAGGGAAGCATATACAAGGTGAATAGAATTGGTCCAAGCACTGACCCTTGTAGAATTCCATGTCTGACTTTTGTGTACATGGAGGAGTTGTCGTGAACATGTACACACTGAAGCCTCTCAGGTAGATAGGACTTAAACCGGTTTAGTGGGAATCCTTTAATGCCAATAAAATGCTCCAGTCGGATGTGATGGTCAATCATATCAAAAGCAGCACTAAGATCTAACAAGACAAGTACAAAGACAAGCCCATTGTCTGATACGATTAGGAGGTCATTAGTAACTTTCACAAGTGCTGTCTTTGTGCTAGATACAATCTAAATCCTGCCTGAAAATCCTCAAATAAACCATTGTTCTGTAGAAAGTCACGTAACTGTTTTGCAACTGCTTTCTCCAATTTGATACAGTTGATAATTTGGTGATTTCACCAGCAAGAAGAGGTAATATTTGTGACAGAAAACACACAAGCAATTAAAGAAAAATAATGCAAATAAACATAATTCTCCAACTGGTAGACTCAGTGAGATCAAGATTACGATTTTAATGTGTTTAAAGCAACAGAGTAAAGTGGCCTGTTCTAAGCTATAGGGTAAATGACTTCTTTTACCTCTCATCCACAACTAATTTTATTCTGTCTGGATGCTTTCACTTTCATTTGATTAAATCCTAGAGCTTTTTAGAAGGTGTCATTGCACACAAGGATCCATGTGGTTGGTATGATTAAATCAGATGCAAACATCACCAGGCCGCTGTAAAATGACCTCACATAATTCCTTTTTCCTGATCATGGCTGGGTTAGCTAAGGGGCCCTGGAGCAAAAATGCAAACATGTTGATATTTACTATGTTCACATTTTCAGTCAAGTTTACAAACACAGGATGATAAGAGTGTTATCAGTTTTGCAGCTCTTTGGTTCTAGATCAAAGTATTAGACAGTCTGAGATGTTGACCTGATGATGATGCTAGATGAAAGATCAAAGCCAGAGTTAGTAGTAGGAGAGTGTGAACATGTGTACCAAACTTTTTGACAGTCCATCCAACAATTGTTAGATGGATTGAAATCCACATCAACAACAGTATCAACAGAATGATTAGGATTAATGTTTCAGGATCATGAAAAATAGTGGACTAACTATTTTTGACTTTACCCCCTGGTGGGAAATGTGTGAAGACCTCTAGAGCTCTGGTTGGACTAGAGACTTAGACTTAGACTAGACTTTATTGAGGGAGTCATCCCAAGGGATCAATAAAGTCTAAGTCTCTAGTCCAACCAACCAATTTGCACACCCTATACAGATTCTGTCCAACCTGTGTGGTAATGTGTGTTCCATTTAAGCATTGCTTGTATTTCACCTTGTCTGTAGTAATAAATAATAGTAAATGTAATAGTTTTTTACTTTCTCTCTATTTCTGGATGCAGTCAGTGTTTTCCTCTTTTGTGTCTTTACATATTTGAACTGTGTTGATAAATGCAGGTTTGTGTCTGAGTGAGTGTGTGTGTCCAGTGCATCTCTGGTTTCCTGTTCCTTGGATGCTGCTCTTTTCTCTTCTTAAACTACTTTCCAAGGTGCCCCAAATACATCTCTATAACTACATCCAGTTGTTGGACCCACCATGATGGCCTGGATTTCTTGTTGACTTCAAGGTTTTTGTGTCAGATCTAAGACATTTGTCTGCAACAGGCAAATGGTACAGTACTTGTTGTGTCTGGCTCCTTTGCTAATGCTGGTGTTCAGCGGTCTTCAAACATAAGTGTATGAGTGGTGGTGTTATTAGTAACTCAAAAAAGATTTAATAACGTAATAATAATTAATACACATTTGTCTTATCATTGTAGGCATTATGTTATTACATCCAGTTGTGCTCAAACTCTTGACTGTAGATGACTCGCGCATGCAGTACATATATTCATACGTGTTTTTTATTTCATCAACATCACACTTTAAAACCATGTACATGCACCTAATCACAACAGAAGTTATCTCAGGGCACATTTCATATAGAGCAGGTCTAGACCGTACGTATTATTATAATGAAAGAGAGAGAGCCAACAGTTCCCACCATGAGCAGCACTAGGTGACAGTGGCAAGGAAAAACTTCCTTTAAGAGGCAGAAACCTTGAGCAGAACCGGGCTCAGGGTGGGCGGCCATCTGTCTGTATTAGGGTAGAGGCAAAATCTCAAAAGATGCCATGAGAGGTCAAAGAAAAATGGTGAATATGAGTGAGCTGACCATTGACCTTTAAGAACTTTGTGACTGTAGTATGTTAACAGTTATGCTTTGGTCTTATGTCTCTCCAGACAATGAGGTCCATTGGAAGGGGCTGGGCCGGGCTGGAGTGAAGAAGATGCCACAGCGTCCCCCGTGGGATCTGCAGTGCTGCTGTCCTGCCCCTGTGACACACTTCTCTTCCTGGATGATGGAGGGAGAGCCCTTCACCTCTGCATTCTCCTCTCTGCTGTACTCTGCTGGGGGACACTTTGTTGCCCTCTCCTCCTCCTCCTCGTCTTCCTCCTCATCCTCCACTGATTCTGCCATCACTGCCATGTCCCTGGAGCAGAAGACAACGTTTGCCTTGGTCATCTTTCTCTTTGTTTTCCTCCTCATCCTCATTGTGCGATGTTTCCGTATCCTGCTGGACCCCTACCGGAGTATGCCGACCTCCACCTGGGCAGATGGCCTTGATGGTCTGGAGAAGGGGCAGTTCGACTATACTCTGGCCTAGGGTTATGCACAAAATACACACACATCCAAACAGACTAGTGTATATTTATGTAGAGACACACACACACGTGTTGTTGTATTTGCTTTGAGTTCGTGGAGACACCAAAGGGCAGAACCACTCTATTGTAATGTTGTAGTTGACGCTGCCTTTGTGGTGTGTGCAGGTGCAGCTGGTCTCACAGGCACAAGCTAGCTGAACAACAAGCAGTTCAGAATTTGCATCATATGGGTTATTTTACTCCCATTCTGCTTTACATGGATCAAATGGACTGTTCTGGCTGACTGTCAGTGTGAGCACCCTGCCAGGCTGATAACACAGAATAACATTTTCAGCGACATGCACATGTAGTGAAAATGGACTCTGATTACTTGGTGGCGGTTTTAGACATTCTTCTGGTCTGTTCAGCTTGAAAACAAAGTAAATTTCAGCCTTGCTTTATTTACAAAAAATGTGAACTTTTTTTGCTGCAGTGTAGTAAGTATACAGATGTTAACAAGAGCTTGATTTGGAGTCTCAGAATTTACAGAGACATTTTCCTTTTACCTCTCATGGACTTGCCTCAGTTTGTGCTACCCAGAACTGTCCTCTTGCATCTTTGCATTGAATTTCTATGAAAATGTGTTGCCTAAAATTGCTTTGTATTCAGTCTGAACACACCTTTAGGTAAATATGTTTACCTGGGCTGGGTATTATTTCAAGTGTTTTGTACTGATTCTCATCCTAAAATGATTTGGGGTTTTTTGTTTGTTTGTTTTGATAGCTTACTGACAAATATAAACACAGTTTTTAGGAAATCTTTTTTTCTCATCCAACAAAAGAAGCCAAAGTTACAAATAGCTGTAAAATAAGTTGAAATACAGTCTAAGAATATCGGAATATTACTGTTTAAATCGGGATCTCTCTATTTAAAGGAGGAGTAAAGAATCTAAACAAATATTTCTGTCCAGCTTTTGGTATTTGACTGTTTTTGTACTTGGTGCTACTGATACATTTCAGTTGGTCAGTTGGGATAGTATTGAGTTTTGATACCCAGGGTTGATTGAACTTACAAAGACACAAAAAAGTGTTGGAGAGGCACAAATGTGGTAATGGACTTCTTCACTTGAAATTTTGATGATTTGTTGGCTGGTTTGATCGAGCTTAATATTATACAGAATGTATGTCTACTATTCAGTGTCTCCTGGAGGGTATGAACTCTCAACAATGAACATTTTCTAACTGAGATGTGGCTACTCTAGAGAACAAAACAACGTTTTCACAGTGACAGTCCCTGTGCACATTTGTAGAGATCTCTGCCACTTCTGTTGTCAAACTGTGAACTGTTGACACTGTCAGCACTTTGGTGAGAAAATCCCATTGAGAGCATAAAGAAACAGTGTTTGTAAGAGATGACCTTAGGGTGCCTCACTCATACAGGGTAGCTATTTTTCTTCACCACACCTTATTGTCTTAGCCTTCTTGTGTCTGTTTGATGTGCTACGCTGCCAAATATTCAAGCTTAAAGAGCGACTTAACACCAAATCCACTTTTCTGAGTTAGTAAATTATTTCATTTTATTTTTACATTTGTTGCAAAAGATGATATTTTACTTTCAAAAGAAAATCCAGTAATTCTGTAGATAAATTGTAGAATATACCCTGACAGTCCACTCTCAAATTGTGGGCTGATGTCACATTCACCCCCACCCTCATTGTACATGTAATACATACGACTACAGCTTTCTTCAGTTTCCAGGGAACAGGCTTTTACACTAACAGATTCAAGTTGATTAACCATTATTATTTCATAGTTTATTAGTTTTTGGAGGACCTAAACCAAGCTTGTGCAGTTATTGGATTTTTTTTAACATCTTTAAATTTTCTGCCTTTCAATGATACCATCAGGGTCCTTTACATTTCCCAGACAGAGACAAATAAAAGCTGCGTGAGGTTGAAGTCCTCATATATATGTTATCTTAAGCCTTGTGATACACATTTTATCAATTCATTTATTTAAACAAGCAGTAAAGATTATCCACTAGGGGGCTAGAACATGGTCAGATCATCCCTGACCAATGCTGGAATATTGGCTTGAGAGGTTGACGGTGACAGTCAAGGTTACTACAGTCAAGGTTACTTTGCTACTGTTACTGTTGCTATTGTTACTGTTGAGATGACAGCAGACATCACTGGCAAGCTTAATGTTTCACTGCCAAGCTTCCCACCATTTTTGTTGTGATTTGATAAGAATGTGTAGTTGACCTTCCTTCACAGCTTGATGTACTGATTGGCTGTGTGACATGCATGCAAACGTGTTGTTAAAACCAGTTTTTTATCACAGGCTTAAAGATGCAGTGGACTGCTGCCATGTAACGTTTGATAAGATTGTCATTGACCTGCCACTGGTGTAGAAAAATACAGTTTGAATCCACATTCAAGTGGTATTTTTCTATACCAGTGGCAGAAAAATATCTGTTAAATATATTTGTTCACGTTTTTCCCATGGACTCTTCTGCCTTCTCCTTCAGCCGCCCAACTCCTGAACTTACATGTTCTACCCAGATACTGAGTACATACCAAGGCAACTTTTAGAATTCTTATCATATTCATTTGCAGATTTTTACCCCATTTCCTTCCAGTTTTAAATGCTGAGTTTACTATAGTTTTCTGGAGTTACCATCCTCTTCCCACGTGTTGCCTGTGCAGCTGAAGCAGAGAAAATTGCATCTTTGGGCATAATTAACTTTTTTCTACTTTTATGGAGAAGTGCCATGTAAAAAAATACAACCCACAAATGTACATTGAACTTATGAATGTATGTATCAAGTTCACTGTATTCAGTCTGTAATGGTAAGTACTGCCTCTGGTAAATCAGACTCCCTCTCTGAATTTGACACAGCACCTAAAGCACACAGTGGGAACAGAATCTTTCAGATGTCAGTAGAGGGTTCTGAATGTTTGGTTTTCTTGCAGAGATTATTGATCATCATCTGACTTATTCTAACACCACAGCTGATATTACAACCAGTGCTGTCAAAAATCTTCATGGTTAATGTTTGAAGATCATTAGAATTAGTGGTGTAAATATAGTGCTCAGATTTTTTCAGGTAGTGCAGTAATAGTAAAGCACGTGCCAGAGTTCCCTGCACTCAACAAGAATTATTTGATTCTTTCAGGCTGTAGTCGTGCATTCATGTCAAATACTGCAGTGAGCACTACTTTCTGTGACAATCATGATGCTTACTCTCACTTTCATTTCTTTTCCTTTGAAATGGTTGCTTTTAAGCCATGCTAGCACTGTGGCTCTATGGAGTCAGTCTTTACCAGTCTTTGTCCTCTATTTTTATAACGTACAAATAACAAACAAAAAACAAAAATCACAATGGCATAACAATAACAATGGATAAGAATGTTACGGAACAATATTAATAATATTAATTAAGTACATTTAATATAATGTTAATTAAAGTATAAATCATTTCTGTTTATAGAATAGTGGAATGTTTGAATGTGTGTTTTCACCAACAATAAAATTAAGGATATATCATTTAACTAAAGAATAATTTGTACATTTATGATTGAGGGGGAGTCAATGTGTTGAGTAATATATGGGCATCTTGCCAAACTTTCTGAGAATGTGGACAAATCCAGAATAAGTGCTGTAGATCTTCAGGTCACATGTCACAAAAAAGCAATTAACATCCATTCCTTGGAAGAGTAATATCAATGCATGAGCTTAAAAAACACTTCATTTGTCTTATTAGTAATCAGAGATTTGATGATTAAGACCAGAACAGAGAGTTTCCCTGCTGCATATGTGGAACAGAGATGAAGCCTTTCTGGAATGAAGAATTCAAGAATGAAAAAAATATACTGTTATACATGGAGTGTTCTTCAATACAGCATCTCCTGCTACTCTTTCTGAATCATGTAAGAACCAGAGGTCATAGCTCAACTGAGCTCTCCAAAAAATGTGTCATTTACAACTGAATGTGACTGAAATAAAAGTCAGATTTCTGCTGCTTTGTAAATGAAAATAAACTTTTAATCTTAATACTACATCTCAGTCCTTTGGCATTCAAAGTAGCAACTGTTAGTCATTAGAACAGAAAAAATGTAATGTCTTCAGTTTAAACAGTCAAGATAGTCAAGTCTAATCTTGGCATATTCCAAGGCACTGGATGTTAAAGAGTAGTATCTACAGACAGCATGAGGACAGTAACAGCCCTCTGAAATGATGTGGAATTCAAGGCAGTCCTGAGGTGTCCATGTGAGATGATGTA
The DNA here is from genome assembly GCF_001640805.2 of Lates calcarifer. Taxonomy (NCBI): domain Eukaryota; kingdom Metazoa; phylum Chordata; class Actinopteri; family Centropomidae; genus Lates; species Lates calcarifer. The sequence continues at coordinate 21,465,789 of NC_066841.1, forward strand.
AGTTGTAGCTTCTAACATGCACCATAGGCACCCAGACATTTTCAGGGCAACACTTTTGTTAGTCTAAACGATCAGCCTGCTTGTTAATTTGGGCTGAAATGGAGTGACAGTGTAGCCAGTGTCATGTTTTTTTTATTCATTTTGTATGGTGTGTCAAGGTTAAGTCAGGCATAGGCTCTGAAAGCTCTGCACTGTAACATATTTCCCCGTTAAATTACAGTAAACTATTGGCAGCTACAGTTGCCAGGATGATACTGTTATTCTACAGTGTACCACAACAACAGTATATTGCTGTAAAATTGTTACTTTTTTTTTTTAAACAGTAAACTACTGGCAGCAGGGTTGCCATTATCTTACTGTAAATTAAACAATATCTTGCTGTTGCTAAAATTTACAGTTTGCTACTGTTTTTGTAAAAACTGTTATTTTCTTCCTTTACAGTAAAATACAGATGAAAGCAGTGAATAACTTAGACTTGTCGTTAAGAGACTAACAGACTGTGTGAGTGTGTGCTCACTGACTTATATAAAGTCCCACTCAAAGTTCTTGCATTTCTTTAGTAGACTGGAGACATGAGGGTTGGCTGATGTCATCTTTTTCTGGGTGACTTTGCCACGTCCAGTCACATCAGAGCCTCACTCTGGATTTATCCCATTGAACCACCTGAAAAACAAGAGGTGTGAAAAAAAGTTTACTAATTGAGATAATAATATAAATCTTTTATTTAGCAAATATTTCCTCCTATCAATAACATTGTTCTTTACTACCTTAACTGTAAGTGATGTTTCATTTTATCATCTTTTTTTTTTTTAGGAATTACATATTGTCAATCAATACAGTTTTATAAATTCAATGATGACTTCCTCCACAATGAGGAGTGATAGTTTATTTTGTCTTGATAAGTGTCAGAAAAGCTTCCCTAACATGCCCCAGTGATGAGATGTTTTGGGCAGCTTGTATGTGACCTGTGAGATGAAACTCAAGGAACACAAGGTCCTCAAAATATTCAAAGCTGCTGTGAGCATAGTACCAGCAGAGGGATGTAAACATCTAACCTCTGAATGAATTCAACCCCTCCCGGGTCTCAGAGAAGTGAGCCATCAGTAGGTTAGGACTCAGTGACAGGACTCCCAGACATCTGCAGTGGTGGGTTTGTTCTCAAAGACCTCCATAGCTGGCTCAAGTCCACGCAGCACTCTATTACTTTAAGTTGGAGATAAAACTGAATCAGTGAATCACACTTGGCACTACAAAGTCAACACAGCATGTTAGGTGTATTGTAGGGTACAAATTTAATCTAGTCTCCATCATACACTCCTTGTGATGTCTGTTGAGATGCAATTTTGAACCTTAACATTTTTGGAAGTTCTTGGGGAGTCAGGGATGCCTAAGTATGTAAGTAAGAAGTAACAACATCTAAGTACTAAGTTAAGAGTGTTTTACATAGGCCACTATAGTGCTAGACTGATGTCCCCAGATGTGACAAGGAAACATGCTGATAATTTATAAAGTGAACACAGCTAAGGCATCAGAGAAAACTCAGTCTGAATAGAACATGTGAACAGAGGTGGTTCAACCAGAGCATTTACCAGCTCCCTCCAGCTCAAACTGACATTAGCATTCTGTACTAGGCTAAATAACATTAGACCAGCAATTTATTACAGTGTAGGCACAAACTGCTCAGAGACAGTGCAGAGGAGGCTTGGGTATTTTCTGCATGGGGCTTTCATCCTTTACACTCTGTGCCGAGCTCAACTGGTAAATCAAGAGCTTTGCTTTCTGGCTCAGCTCCCTCTGCACCATGACTGTCAAATATCCATATTACTGCTTATGCAGCACCAATCCACCTGTCAATCTCTCACTCAATCCTATCCTTACTTGTGAACAAGACCCCAAGATACTTCTTCATTTGGGGCAGCAACTCTCCCCCAACCACGACCTCAGACTTGGAGGTGCTGACTCTCATCCCAAACATTTGCAGTCGAGTGGCTGGACACACTCCTCACCATGGCTGAACCTTGATATTCTGTCCATGAATATCACAGTACTGGGGACAAGGGACAATGCTGCACCACAGGGAACATGTTTGACTTTGTGCCAAGAATGCAGACACAGCTCTCACTTTGGTTGAAGGATCGGATTGCTCACATTAGCAGCCCTGATAATTGGAGCCCACTCTCTGGACCCCTTTGTGGGAGCCAAAGTATATGTTTAGTTTAATAAATAACTGTAGATTATATTTTCTCTGATAGTTCATGCAGTTGAAATAAATAATTTCATTGAATAAGTTAACTGATAAAGATAAGTAATTGGTTGAAAGTCAAATAATAATATTTTATGTTAAGTAATGATATTCTGTATAGGTTACTGTTACTTTGAGAGATATGGTTTCTGACCATAGTACATTTTTACTAGGAAAGCTTCGATTTGGAATAATCATGTAAAGAAAAGACTCACAAACTGTGGAGGAATAAGTGAGAGAGACGTGCCTGTTATCGTCCGGGACTGTGTCGGAGGCACTGGGGCGGGAGGGTGCTGCTCGCAACTTCTAGTGTTGCCAGCAGCGAAGATAGTTGAGTGGGGAGCTGTTCCTCTGTCAGGAGAGGAGGCTGGGTGCTTCCTACAGGTAGTGAGGGACTGGAGAGTAGTTGTGCTGCAGCCAGTGCTCACGGGGTTATTGTCATCAACCCTTCACTCTTCACCTCACACCGCCTCACCATCCAAAAATGTATTTTCTACTATTTCTACTTTTTCAAATATTCAGCTTTTTGTGCAATTTTTTTCCCATTCAAATGAATGGACAGAATGTTCAAATGCTCCAAAACTTCAGCCTCTTTAAACCTTAACTTGTTCAGCATAGTTTCACCTACAAACTTCATTTAAGCTATAAACAAGTCCCAATAAGTTCAGCTATTAAGCTCGCATTCAACTTTTTGATATCTCATACAGTTTTTGAATGACAGCAGTTTATATTTCATCACAAACAGGTCATTGTGATCAGCTGATCTCTGATCTCTGTGCTGTTTATCAAACTCTTGACTTACTCTTCTGTAAAACTCCTGCTACGAAATTTTTCCACACCACATACAAGCCATTCACACCCAGTTCAACATCCAGATTTGGCTGTGTATTATTTGCCTTAAGCTGATTCTACAACATGTTTGTGCTCTCTGCTTTTCTGTCTAATGCACTTAAGCTTCCATCTCCAGTTTTACATTTTTACTCCCAACTTTTGATTCTGCATTTAACTGTTTTTCCTTTCTGCTTCAGCAGTTATTTTTGACTTTCACCTTTTAAGTTCTTCTTTTGCATTTCAACAATAATTTCAGCCAATTTAAGCATTGTTTCAGTGATCCATTCAGCTATCAGCATTCACTCGCATTTTCCACAGGAAACGCATTTTCTATTGTTCTTCAAATCTTTTCTATTCTTATTCTTCCATACGTTTTTCGGCATCTAACTACTCCCACATACTTTGTGCTAGAAAAACCATTCATCCACCAAAACGTTCAGCTCATTCAGGACATTATTGCTTGCATTCAACTTTTTCATACTAATTATACTTTTAAAATATTAAACTTTTTGTGCAAATTTTTTCCCATTCAAATGAATGGATGGAATGTTCAAATCCTTGAAAATTTCAGCTTCTTTGAACTTTAATTACTTCAGCATACTTTGTGCTAGAGACTTCCTTTAAACTTTAAACAAGTCCCAATAAGTTCAGCTATTAAGCTTGCATTCAACTTTTTGATATCTTGTACAGTTTTAGAATGAGAGCAGTTTATATTTCATGCTTATTTCTGGCTGTTTCTGAGTTTATAATGGGTGTATATTGCGCTGGCTAGAGTGGGTGACGTCAGCCCCTCAACTTTTTCTCAAATGTTTGTACTTCAAGTCTTCTCCTGCCCACATCTTTCACTTCTCACACACAATTTATACCTCAAATTGTAGATATTTTTGTGCTCTGTCACACAGCGTCACTCCCTAAGCCATAGGATTTATGGTTTTAGAGGTAGCAGCCTCTGATCACCAAGAGGAGCCCTCAACTGCTCAATTGATCTCCATATCAGTTCTCCTCAGACATTATCCAACCAGGCCAGTTTTTAAACTGCCATACTGTGGTCATTTTTCACTTTATCTACACAAATAACACACGTCTGTGTTCAGTAAAGTCTCCCGGCGCTGGTAGTTACCAGATTGTATCGATAGGAGTTATGGTTTTTGAATTATTAGGAGGAGTTCAAGAGGTGTGCAGAACAAAATCTGACACAGTAGAGTCTGAGACCTTGATATTGCTATAGCAACCTGTGAGCGCAGTTGGACACAAACAGGTGACTGTGATCAGCTGATCTCTGATGTCTGTGCTGTTTATCAAACTCTTGACTTACTTTTCTGTCAAAATCCTGCTACAAACTGTGTCCACAGCACATTAGAAGACATGGATTCACACACAGTTCAACAGTTTTCACTTCAAACAGGTTATAGAGCAGTTTTAATCAGGAGTAACTTGGCAGTTAATTTCAGTTGGTGATAGAAAACACACAGACACAGATTTTCAGGCCAGATACTGGAATACACAGAGAAAGAGGAGGACACTTTAACACAACATGTACTGTTTACACTCACAGACAGATAGACAGACAGACACACACACACAACTATCATCTATATATTAACACATGGGCCATTCTGTTGGATTCCTCTTACACAGAGATCACTGATTGGTGAATTACCTTTAAGCAGTGTTTAAGACTTCATACCTCTTTCTCTCCATTTTAACTGTTTGAGTCAAACCCTCAGCAGCTGATTTTACCTTTCAACTGTTTCTACCTCTTTTACAATTTAACTTCCTACTGTTGATTCTGCATTTAGCATTAATTTGCAAAAAACTTGCTTTTGCTTTGTGATTATGTGGTATTGTGTGCATATTGATGAGAGGTGAAACAATTTTCTGAATGATGTAGGCCAACAGTGACTATGTTTATGGGAGAAAGGGTACTCATATTTGAATATGACTTTAAAAATATTAAAAGATGGATAAACATATATCACCAAAAGGTTTATTTTTATTATAGTAGAATAGTAAACAACCCAAAAGTTTATGGAACACATTTAGCTACATATAGAACAGTTTTTTTCCTCTCTCTCTTTTTACTCAATTAGTTAAACTTATTTGTTTATTGTGATTGTTTTGATTGTTTAGAACTCTCTTTTTTCTCAATTAGTTCAATATACAGTTTATAGGCTAATAGAAGAGCCCATCTACTATTCACTAAGAGTAATTAATCAATTTGCTTGTCCGTCAACATTTGTGTGAAATAAACCAATGAGCACTTGTGGAATCACTAAAAACCCACCCACCAACACGTAAACAAGGTATTATAAGACAGCAATGGCTTCAAAGACTTTTAGTTAATAAGGTCCTGGAAACCTTACCACACTTCAGCAGAGCAGCCAAGACTGAGGCACTCTCAGATGGTTTGGTTTCTACCATGAAGGGGACTAATAACCATTGGAAGAAGGGTAAGTATTTATTTAATATCTCATTCACGTTTTATGTCACAGTAATAGTTAGAGATCGTAAATGTGACGATCCTGGCGAACGTTGTGTTGTAATAATTATTGTGTTCTACCATCTGGCAAAAAAAAAAAAACGTAATGCTAATTTTTCATTTGTGCGCTCATCCTGTGAAGCTTGATATGTAATGTAAAGTCATTATTCAGTGCCATTTATCTCAGAGTAAAGATATATTTTCACAAATTATGTCCCTTTTTTTCTTTCTAAAACTAGGAAAGAAAATAAGCCATACCCCAACTTTTGTGTGTGCTGTTGACTGAAGCATGTGCCCATACGCGGTCTCAGTGCTCCTTAGGTGGCTAAACTTTAGCCACTTGGCAGCACTGACAGAGGCCATATATATTTTGTGGTCTATACATAAATTTTATGTATATTTATTTTGTGATCTTTTATTTTGCAAATAGTTTTTTTCTCACTGCCGGTAAATACATATATTTTATGTATATTTATTTTGTGAGCTTTTATTTTGCGAGCTTTTATTTTGCTAATGGGTTTTTTCTCACTTCCAGTAGATTCCTGGGAGACTGGTCTCTTCCCTCGGCGTCGGGCTCCGCTGAGGACAGGTAAGACTGTACAAATTTGCCTGGCCGTAGTGTAAAAGCGTGGGAAAAACAGTAATTATGGGAGGAAATTTACTTTGTGCGGGTTGTAACTGCTGTTTCTTGCTGTTGTGATATGTAATTCAAGGTGTATTTGTCATTGGACCCTCCATCAATACACGTCGGTGTGTGTGTGTGGAGGACCAGCGCTTTACAGAAAGTGGAGGGGTGCTGTCTGGTGTTATAAAAGACAATGTAGTTGCAGCATTTGTTTTGTCATAGGTTTATATTTCACTGACAATCCATCCCTTTTCATGTTTAGTCATTATTTTCCTTGTATATTTTTGTTTTATATATATTTATTTTGTGACCTTTTATTTTGCTAATGGGTTTTTCCTCACTTCCGGTGAGCAAGTTTTTAGAAATGTTTGCAAATTAATGAAAAAGGGAAAATATTCTAATATCACATTTACATAAGTATTCAGAACCAGGCAGGTTTAACTGATCAGAATGACCCATCAGTTAATGTGTAGATCAGTTGTGTGTGTGTGTGTGTGTGTGTGTGTGTCTGGTTGTGTGTGTAAACAGACATGTTGTGTTTAAGTGTCCTTCTCTTTCTCTGTGTATTTGAGTGTCTGGCTCTGTTAAACCCCTGATGTTTTATTTTGAAAATCTGTGTGCGTAAATGTGTTTTCTATCTCCAGAAAGGTAACTCCTGATTAAAACTGCTCTAAAACCTGTTTGAAGTGAAAACTGTTTAACTGTATGTGAATCCACATCTTCTATGTGCTGTGAAGACAGTTTGTAGCAGGATTTTGACAGAAAAGTAAGTCAAGCGTTTGATAAACAGCACAGACATCAGAGATCAGCTGATCACAAACGTTTACAAATCACAATATATTTCAAACATGAAAGAGGATGCAAATATATAATAACGGTTCTGTCCTTACAAATAAAGTAATAACTATCCGGTTTGTTTAATAAAGGATTGGCAACTGACTGCAGATTGTTAATGGTAATTCATTCAGGCTTTCAAAAAAGAGAGAAGGGATGGAGGTAGAAGGATTGTGAATGATAATTAATTCAGTAGTTTAGGTAATATAACAGTGGAAAACCCTTTCTTAATGGTAAAGATGAGCAAAAGATGCATTGTTAGGAAACAGCATCCCTCCACTTTCTGTAAAGCAAATTCAGGTAATTGTAAATTGATGAAGAGCTACGCAAACAGTAAGATGTGTGACATTATCAAGCAGTGACTCTCATAACATGTTCCTGAAAACTATGAACTTCTTTGTAACCATTATTTGTAAATTTATTAGCTAACGTACAAAGACTGGTGGTGTATTTATTGTCACTGAGAATGATAGTCACCCAAAATACATTTTTATGAAGTTACATTAAACTATTGACATGTTTTCAACACTGACACCATTATCACAAAAGCAAGTTAAACTAATATGCACATATTCCAGTGCATGTAGTCTAAGAAATCCCTGTTTCTGGGTCATTACTTTCAGTCTCAACAGGTTGCTGTCTTTTCTTAGATCTTGAGGATCCTGTATAATAAGGAATTATGAGAATACTGATATTAGAATACTGACAGCTAACTGATAACACACCTTCACTGTCTGAATGTAAGCCATCTAGATAGACTTCCGTACATTACCTAATCATTTTGGTAAAATGGCGCTGCACGAGTGGCAGCCTGTTGCGGCAGCTCTTGGGTACTGTTTTTCCTCTTTTTTCCTCTCTATGTCTGTGTTCTTTAAATTTTCTTTAGCTTTTTTGTGTGTGGTTTGTGTCCTTTTTGTTTTGTGCACTATGGGCCCCAGTGTCGCTATTTTTGCTGTGGCCCTACTTGTGCTTTTTGTACTTTTTGCAACCGCGTCCGGGGATACTGTACGCAGCCATGGCCCTATTGTTTACTCTAGGGATCAGCTGTTGGTGCTCTGCAACTCAGAGCTGCTGCCCCAAGAGAGGCCCGAGATGGCCAAGCTGACGGCGCTGACCCAGCATCAGAGAGAATATCGGGAGTGCAGCATCTTGGTGTTTACAGAGACATGGCTGACCACGGTAACCCCGGATATGAATGCTGCTCTGGACGGGTTTCATCTGGTGAGGGCAGACAGAACAACGGAGAGTGGTAAGGACTGGCTATGGACTGGCTATGTTTGTTAATGATAGATGGTGTAACTCTGGGCACATCACTATTAAGGAATGACTCTGCTGTAGGGACACTGAACTGTTGGCCGTTAGCATGAGGCCTTACTATCTGCCGAGGGAATTCTCGCACGTTACCGTGATAGTAGCGTATATTCCCCCCTCTGCTAACGCCAACGATGCTTGCACTTGCACAGTGAAAAGATGATCCACCGAGACTGAAGGGGCTCTGAAGGACTGTTTTGAGACAACTGTGTGGACCAAGCTCAGTGACTCTCATGGGGAGGACATCGACAGCCTAACAGACTGCATAACGGACTATATCAACTTCTCTGGAGAACGCCGTACCCACCAGGACTGTATGGTGTTTCTCAAACAACAAACCCTGGATTAATCCTGACATAAAGGCTCTCTTCAAGGAGAAAAAGAGGGTCTTTAGGTCAGATAGAGATAAGGAGGAGCTGAAGGCTGTGCAGAGGGAGCAGAGGAGGAAGATCAGGGAGGAGAGGCCTGAAAACCATCTCTGGGCACAGGAAACCAGACCACCAGACTGTGGGGACTCAGGAGTGGGTGAATGACCTGAATCTGTTTTTTTAATAGATTTGATCAGTCACCCGCCCCTCCCCCTGCTCAGTCATCCCTGCTGCAACCCCCCTCATCTGCTACCCCAGTACACTGCCCCACCCCTACCTCCACACCCCTGCCCACAGTGTTCAGCTCACAGCTACCCCCCACTGCTTCTCCTGCCACACCCACCCTAGCCACCCACACCTTCCAACACACAGCCCTCCTGCTCCAATCTGTCCCTCACAACAACCCAGGTGAGAGATGAGCTCAGGAGGATCAGGGCAAGAAAGGCCACAGGTCCAGATGGCATCAGCTCCAGGCTCCTGAAGTCCTGCACAGACCAGCTGTGTGAGATCGTGGAGCACCTCTTCAACATGAGCTTGAAGTTGGGGAGAGTCCCACAGCTGTGGAAGACATCCTGTGTGGTACCGGTGCCGAAGACGCAGCACCCCAAGGACTTCAACAGCTACAGGCCAGTGGCGCTGACATCCCACCTGATGAAGACCCTGGAGTGATCTCCGGCCCTCGGTGAGACAGTCAATGGACCCACTGCAGTTTGCCTACCAGCCTGGCATCGGGGTGGATGATGCAGTCATCTACCTTCTCCACAGAGCTCTCTCTCATCTGGATAAACCTGGGAGCACTGTGAGAATCATGTTCTTTGATTTTTCCAGTGCTTTTAACACCATACAGCCCATGCTCCTGAGGGACAAGCTGGAACTCATGGGGGTGGACCAGCATTTCACATTCTGGATACTGGATTACTTCACCAACCGACTGCAGTATGTGAGGACACGAGACTGCAAGTCTGACATGGTGGTCAGCACCACGGGGGCCCCACAGGGAATGGTGCTGGCTCCATTCCTCTTCACCCTCTACACTGCAGACTTCCAATACAACTCACCTCACTGCCACCTGCAAAAGTTCTCTGACGACTGCAGTCATCGGCCTCATCACAAATGAGGATGACAGGGAGTACAGAGAACTGACGCAGGACTTTGTGGACTGGTGCCTGTGGAATTGCCTCCAGATCAATGCAGGGAAGACCAAAGAACTGGTGGTGGATTTCCGCAAGAGCAGACACTCCCCCCCCCAACACCAGTGAACATCCAGGGAAGAGACATTGAGATGGTGACATCTTATAAGTACCTGGGTGTTCAGCTGAACAATAGACTGGCCTGGACAGACTACACTACTGCACTTTACAAGAAGGCTCAGAACAGACTCTACCTGCTGAGGAGACTCAGGTCCTTTGGAGTGCATGGGGCACTCCTCAGGACTTTTTATGACACTGTTATGGCATTAGCCATCTTCTATGGAGTGGTCTGCTGGGGCAGCAGCATCTCAACAGCAGACAGGAAGAGACTGGACAAGCTGTTCAAGAAAGCCAGCTCTGTCCTGGGGTGCCCCCTTGACCCCGTGGAGGTGGTGGGTGAGATGACAATGAGCTCCACCCCATGCAGGACAGTCGGACAGCACTGAGCAGCTCTTTCAGTGATAGGCTGCTTCACCCAAAGTGTGTGAAGGAGAGGTATCGCAGGTCCTTCCTTCCTGCTACTGTCAAACCCTACAACCAGCACTGCTCCTAATATACCACATACCCACATGGACCTTTTTTCACTAGGTTTCTGCACTTTAATTAATCCAAAACAGCTGCTATCAGTTATTCATTGTGTGCAATTCCATTTTCAAATGTGCAATATCTGTATTTAGATCATCTTCTGTCTCTATGTATAAAGTCCTGTGTATATTGCTCTTCTGTTAATATTTTTTATTACAGTCATGTTTATACAGTTGTGTATATTTTTTATAGCCTTATCTTATTTTTATCTTGCCTTTACTCGTATTTATGTCTTTTTCTGTCTTTTCAATCACTTATGCTGCTGCAATGATGTAAATTTCCCCATTGTGGGACTAATTAAGGATTATCTTTTCTTATCTTATCATAACAGTGCACTGCATTACAGTTTGTTTCACTGGTGGTACTGAGAGAGAAAACATTTAATCGCTTAGTTTGTAAGTTTGTCTTAACATTGCTAAAATGTGAACTGAGCACAAAAATTCTGCACTGTATTATCTTTTAATTCCACCTTTTAAGACACTTAAGACATCTAGTATCTTTTGTATGTGAACTACCTGTTTTAAGATGATCACTGTAAGACTCAACAGGCTGCAGCATTTTCTTTGATCTTGAGGATCTTGTTCAAACAAGGAATTATGAGTATATTAATACAAGATAATGTCAGTTAGTAGGCAACATAGCATACTATCAGCCTCTTAATTGATAGTGCAGATAAAGAAAGCACTGTGTACGATGTATTTCTTAAACTAGCTAAAGAGTGATTAGAAAATTCTGTACTTTGTCTTGGCCACACACAGACAGTATCTTTCTCAGCTGTTACAGTAATACTTACCATTTGTATCTGCAACTTTGAAATAAAAGCATCATATTTTTTAGATGTTCAAATATTTTCGGCCTATGGAAGCTCATTTCCACCGGTATAAGAAAAAAACTGCAAAGAGATAGTAAGTCATAATCATGAGATGATACATTAAAATTGAGATAATAATTTGGAAAAGTCTGTATGCACTCCAGTGGTGCACCAAGTTGTCCTCACCATGCCAACAATATGTTATCCTAAATAAGGTAACCATGACACTGACCAGATGTTTCCAGTTGCTGTTCAATGAAGATTGCCACTTCAACCACATCATTTTTATTCTGTCTACACAAGGGTGTGTTTGCTCCATATAATCCAGTGTGAATCAGCAAGCAAATTAAGTATTTCATCTGTTGTAAAGCCCTGTTTAAAATAGTCTTCAATGTGCTCACAATCCATGTCATTGTCAAGGTAAATAGGAGAACTCATGCCAAAGAACTGCTACTTTGAGTCTTGTGTGAAAGTATCTTATAATTTTGACATGATCTCATAATTATAATTTTTTAATCTCACAATTTCGACATTATCTCATAACTTCGATTTACTATCTCGTAATTTTGATTTGTTATCTCATAATTTTGATGTTATCTCATAATTATGACTTTTTATCTCATAATTTCGACATTACCTCAGCATTTTGACTTATCTCATAATTTGTACCTATCTCACAATTATGACTTTTTATCTCATAATTTCGACATTATCTCATAATGTCGACATTATGTCATAATTTCACTTTTTCATTATTTTGATTTATTATCTCATTATTATGATTTCTTATCTCATATTTCCATCTTATTTCATAATTTCAACATTATCTCATAATTATTTTTTTTAATCTCACAATTTCAACATTATCTCATAATTTCGACATTATCTCATCATTTTTGATTTATTTCATAATTTCGACATTATCTCATAATTTTGACTTTTTATCTCATAATTTTGACTTAACACAGGCAGTTTTTTTTTTTTCTTATACTGGCGGAAATGGGCTTCCATATCAGCTCTGCTATGGTGAGAAAGCTGCCAGTCAGAGGTAGTTTTAATCGTGCCTGTTGTCTTTTGGTGTTCTGTGTAGAAAAGGTAACATAAAGGTTTGTATCATCAGAGTTTTTACCTCCTATCCTCTTGTCCTCTTCTGAAGAAACTGTGGACCATGTCCTTATTCAATGGGTCCTCTGTGAAGACACATCTTCTGCTTCACAAATGGACTTTTGGTTACAGGACGGTCAGGTTTTTGTGGGCTGCCTTTATGTACTTCCTCTGATGGAGTATAGTCATCACCAGTGCTTTCAATACAGCTTGTACAGGCCTCTGATCCCTCAGATACTTTGGAGAACCGTTCAAAATATTTCTGGTAAGCTGAAAATGAAACATACAAGAGGCTTATAGTTAAAAGAAGAGACATGAACCCAGTGTGAAAATCTTAAATTGTCTGTGAGACCCCCTTAGAATCTTGGCAACCTAACCTGACAATGAACCCTGTGTATTAAGCAGGGTTAAGAGTTGGTGGTTTTGCAAGAGCTACAAGGTTAATAGAGAGACATGGTGGTTAATTCCACTGACTGTTTTATTTACAGTTGGATTCATTTTAAATGAATGTTAACTTGCTATGTTTCAGAATGCATATTTGCAAGTATACTGTCAGTTCTCCTCCAAGCTGATACATCTGGGTCATCACCAGCATCAACTTGAGCTTCCAGGGATGTATGCATCTGCACTGCTGTCAGAATCTAGGCTTATATATATATATATATATATATATATATATATATATATATATATATATATATATATATATATATATATATACATATATATACACACACACACACTCCTGATCAAAATTTTAAGACCAGTTGAAAAATTGCAAGAATTTACATTTTGCATTGTTGGATCTTAAGAAGGTTCTAAGTAGTGTTTCAAAATGCAAAAAGAAGAAATGGGAGTGAGACAAGAAAAAATTTTGAGTAAGCAATTTATTGCAAACATATATATATATATATATATATATATATATATATAGAGTATATGTAGAGAGAGAGAGATACAGATATAGATAGATAGATAAACAGATAGACAGATAGGCAGTAGAGAGAGACATGGGGGAAGGAGCAATCTCACTGTAGCTGCAGCAAATTCTAATCACCTGGGAGGACACCTGCATTGCAACTGGCCAGTAACAATAACAGGATAGAATGTTCTATTAAATTACTGCCATATGAAATGAGCTAAAAACGAATGACTATTGAACATGTAAATTGTAGCCATGTCTTTGCTGATGTAAGTTGCAACATTATCTTCTTCCATCATTGATGCTGCAGGCAAAAGCCTCTTGCAGCATCTGAGTCTGGGGTTTGTTTTGAGCACTTTACTTTTGTGGAACTAATCTATGGATTCTCTCCATACTGTTTGACTGACTGATACTATTTGACTATTACTTAGGTGGTAAAAGAAGCTAATGGTGTACTATACAAGAACAGTGTAATGCGATTATGGTATCACAACTGAAAATCAGATGGCCAAATATTGAGCCAGCATTATTACCTGTGTTTGGTATTTTTGTATTCTGTGTGCCTGGACAAGCAATTAAAATAACGCCCCCTCAGGTGATGTAAGTGTGTCCTCATTCTGGTGAGTTGGCCACTCTGTCTGCAGGACATCAAAGACAAAAAAGTGACTCTACCTGATGTAACATCTGACCATCAAATACATTATTTTCACAATTTTGATGAAGAGCCACACTACAGTTAACGTTGTTGTTGCAGCATTTGTTTTGTTATAGGTTTATATTTCACTGACAATCCATCCCTTTTCATGTTTAGTCATTATTTTCCTTGTATATTTTTGTTTTATATATATTTATTTTGTGACCTTTTATTTTGCTAATGGGTTTTTCCTCACTTCCGGTGAGCAAGTTTTTAGAAATGTTTGCAAATTAATGAAAAAGGGAAAATATTCTAATATCACATTTACATAAGTATTCAGAACCAGGCAGGTTTAACTGATCAGAATGACCCATTAGTTAATGTGTAGATCAGTTGTGTGTGTGTGTGTGTGTGTGTGTGTCTGTCTGGTTGTGTGTGTAAACAGACATGTTGTGTTTAAGTGTCCTTCTCTTTCTCTGTGTATTTGAGTGTCTGGCTCTGTTAAACCCCTGATGTTTTATTTTGAAAATCTGTGTGCGTAAATGTGTTTTCTATCACCAGAAAGGTAACTCCTGATTAAAACTGCTCTAAAACCTGTTTGAAGTGAAAACTGTTTAACTGTATGTGAATCCACATCTTCTATGTGCTGTGAAGACAGTTTGTAGCAGGATTTTGACAGAAAAGTAAGTCAAGCGTTTGATAAACAGCACAGACATCAGAGATCAGCTGATCACAAACGTTTACAAATCACAATATATTTCAAACATGAAAGAGGATGCAAATATATAATAACGGTTCTGTCCTTACAAATAAAGTAATAACTATCCGGTTTGTTTAATAAAGGATTGGCAACTGACTGCAGATTGTTAATGGTAATTCATTCAGGCTTTCAAAAAAGAGAGAAGGGATGGAGGTAGAAGGATTGTGAATGATAATTAATTCAGTAGTTTAGGTAATATAACAGTGGAAAACCCTTTCTTAATGGTAAAGATGAGCAAAAGATGCGTTGTTAGGAAACAGCATCCCTCCACTTTCTGTAAAGCAAATTCAGGTAATTGTAAATTGATGAAGAGCTACGCAAACAGTAAGATGTGTGACATTATCAAGCAGTGACTCTCATAACATGTTCCTGAAAACTATGAACTTCTTTGTAACCATTATTTGTAAATTTATTAGCTAACGTACAAAGACTGGTGGTGTATTTATTGTCACTGAGAATGATAGTCACCCAAAATACATATTTATGAAGTTACATTAAACTATTGACATGTTTTCAACACTGACACCATTATCACAAAAGCAAGTTAAACTAATATGCACATATTCCAGTGCATGTAGTCTAAGAAATCCCTGTTTCTGGGTCATTACTTTCAGTCTCAACAGGTTGCTGTCTTTTCTTAGATCTTGAGGATCCTGTATAATAAGGAATTATGAGAATACTGATATTAGAATACTGACAGCTAACTGATAACACACCTTCACTGTCTGAATGTAAGCCATCTAGATAGACTTCCGTACATTACCTAATCATTTTGGTAAAATGGCGCTGCACGAGTGGCAGCCTGTTGCGGCAGCTCTTGGGTACTGTTTTTCCTCTTTTTTCCTCTCTATGTCTGTGTTCTTTAAATTTTCTTTAGCTTTTTTGTGTGTGGTTTGTGTCCTTTTTGTTTTGTGCACTATGGGCCCCAGTGTCGCTATTTTTGCTGTGGCCCTACTTGTGCTTTTTGTACTTTTTGCAACCGCGTCCGGGGATACTGTACGCAGCCATGGCCCTATTGTTTACTCTAGGGATCAGCTGTTGGTGCTCTGCAACTCAGAGCTGCTGCCCCAAGAGAGGCCCGAGATGGCCAAGCTGACGGCGCTGACCCAGCATCAGAGAGAATATCGGGAGTGCAGCATCTTGGTGTTTACAGAGACATGGCTGACCACGGTAACCCCGGATATGAATGCTGCTCTGGACGGGTTTCATCTGGTGAGGGCAGACAGAACAACGGAGAGTGGTAAAAGGAGGATGGACTGGCTATGTTTGTTAATGATAGATGGTGTAACTCTGGGCACATCACTATTAAGGAATGACTCTGCTGTAGGGACACTGAACTGTTGGCCGTTAGCATGAGGCCTTACTATCTGCCGAGGGAATTCTCGCACGTTACCGTGATAGTAGCGTATATTCCCCCCTCTGCTAACGCCAACGATGCTTGCACTTGCACAGTGAAAAGATGATCCACCGAGACTGAAGGGGCTCTGAAGGACTGTTTTGAGACAACTGTGTGGACCAAGCTCAGTGACTCTCATGGGGAGGACATCGACAGCCTAACAGACTGCATAACGGACTATATCAACTTCTCTGGAGAACGCCGTACCCACCAGGACTGTATGGTGTTTCTCAAACAACAAACCCTGGATTAATCCTGACATAAAGGCTCTCTTCAAGGAGAAAAAGAGGGTCTTTAGGTCAGAGAGATAGAGTAAGGAGGAGCTGAAGGCTGTGCAGAGGGAGCAGAGGAGGAAGATCAGGGAGGAGAGGCCTGAAAACCATCTCTGGGCACAGGAAACCAGACCACCAGACTGTGGGGACTCAGGAGTGGGTGAATGACCTGAATCTGTTTTTTTAATAGATTTGATCAGTCACCCGCCCCTCCCCCTGCTCAGTCATCCCTGCTGCAACCCCCCTCATCTGCTACCCCAGTACACTGCCCCACCCCTACCTCCACACCCCTGCCCACAGTGTTCAGCTCACAGCTACCCCCCACTGCTTCTCCTGCCACACCCACCCTAGCCACCCACACCTTCCAACACACAGCCCTCCTGCTCCAATCTGTCCCTCACAACAACCCAGGTGAGAGATGAGCTCAGGAGGATCAGGGCAAGAAAGGCCACAGGTCCAGATGGCATCAGCTCCAGGCTCCTGAAGTCCTGCACAGACCAGCTGTGTGAGATCGTGGAGCACCTCTTCAACATGAGCTTGAAGTTGGGGAGAGTCCCACAGCTGTGGAAGACATCCTGTGTGGTACCGGTGCCGAAGACGCAGCACCCCAAGGACTTCAACAGCTACAGGCCAGTGGCGCTGACATCCCACCTGATGAAGACCCTGGAGTGATCTCCGGCCCTCGGTGAGACAGTCAATGGACCCACTGCAGTTTGCCTACCAGCCTGGCATCGGGGTGGATGATGCAGTCATCTACCTTCTCCACAGAGCTCTCTCTCATCTGGATAAACCTGGGAGCACTGTGAGAATCATGTTCTTTGATTTTTCCAGTGCTTTTAACACCATACAGCCCATGCTCCTGAGGGACAAGCTGGAACTCATGGGGGTGGACCAGCATTTCACATTCTGGATACTGGATTACTTCACCAACCGACTGCAGTATGTGAGGACACGAGACTGCAAGTCTGACATGGTGGTCAGCACCACGGGGGCCCCACAGGGAATGGTGCTGGCTCCATTCCTCTTCACCCTCTACACTGCAGACTTCCAATACAACTCACCTCACTGCCACCTGCAAAAGTTCTCTGACGACTGCAGTCATCGGCCTCATCACAAATGAGGATGACAGGGAGTACAGAGAACTGACGCAGGACTTTGTGGACTGGTGCCTGTGGAATTGCCTCCAGATCAATGCAGGGAAGACCAAAGAACTGGTGGTGGATTTCCGCAAGAGCAGACACTCCCCCCCCCAACACCAGTGAACATCCAGGGAAGAGACATTGAGATGGTGACATCTTATAAGTACCTGGGTGTTCAGCTGAACAATAGACTGGCCTGGACAGACTACACTACTGCACTTTACAAGAAGGCTCAGAACAGACTCTACCTGCTGAGGAGACTCAGGTCCTTTGGAGTGCATGGGGCACTCCTCAGGACTTTTTATGACACTGTTATGGCATTAGCCATCTTCTATGGAGTGGTCTGCTGGGGCAGCAGCATCTCAACAGCAGACAGGAAGAGACTGGACAAGCTGTTCAAGAAAGCCAGCTCTGTCCTGGGGTGCCCCCTTGACCCCGTGGAGGTGGTGGGTGAGATGACAATGAGCTCCACCCCATGCAGGACAGTCGGACAGCACTGAGCAGCTCTTTCAGTGATAGGCTGCTTCACCCAAAGTGTGTGAAGGAGAGGTATCGCAGGTCCTTCCTTCCTGCTACTGTCAAACCCTACAACCAGCACTGCTCCTAATATACCACATACCCACATGGACCTTTTTTCACTAGGTTTCTGCACTTTAATTAATCCAAAACAGCTGCTATCAGTTATTCATTGTGTGCAATTCCATTTTCAAATGTGCAATATCTGTATTTAGATCATCTTCTGTCTCTATGTATAAAGTCCTGTGTATATTGCTCTTCTGTTAATATTTTTTATTACAGTCATGTTTATACAGTTGTGTATATTTTTTATAGCCTTATCTTATTTTTATCTTGCCTTTACTCGTATTTATGTCTTTTTCTGTCTTTTCAATCACTTATGCTGCTGCAATGATGTAAATTTCCCCATTGTGGGACTAATTAAGGATTATCTTTTCTTATCTTATCATAACAGTGCACTGCATTACAGTTTGTTTCACTGGTGGTACTGAGAGAGAAAACATTTAATCGCTTAGTTTGTAAGTTTGTCTTAACATTGCTAAAATGTGAACTGAGCACAAAAATTCTGCACTGTATTATCTTTTAATTCCACCTTTTAAGACACTTAAGACATCTAGTATCTTTTGTATGTGAACTACCTGTTTTAAGATGATCACTGTAAGACTCAACAGGCTGCAGCATTTTCTTTGATCTTGAGGATCTTGTTCAAACAAGGAATTATGAGTATATTAATACAAGATAATGTCAGTTAGTAGGCAACATAGCACACTATCAGCCTCTTAATTGATAGTGCAGATAAAGAAAGCACTGTGTACGATGTATTTCTTAAACTAGCTAAAGAGTGATTAGAAAATTCTGTACTTTGTCTTGGCCACACACAGACAGTATCTTTCTCAGCTGTTACAGTAATACTTACCATTTGTATCTGCAACTTTGAAATAAAAGCATCATATTTTTTAGATGTTCAAATATTTTCGGCCTATGGAAGCTCATTTCCACCGGTATAAGAAAAAAACTGCAAAGAGATAGTAAGTCATAATCATGAGATGATACATTAAAATTGAGATAATAATTTGGAAAAGTCTGTATGCACTCCAGTGGTGCACCAAGTTGTCCTCACCATGCCAACAATATGTTATCCTAAATAAGGTAACCATGACACTGACCAGATGTTTCCAGTTGCTGTTCAATGAAGATTGCCACTTCAACCACATCATTTTTATTCTGTCTACACAAGGGTGTGTTTGCTCCATATAATCCAGTGTGAATCAGCAAGCAAATTAAGTATTTCATCTGTTGTAAAGCCCTGTTTAAAATAGTCTTCAATGTGCTCACAATCCATGTCATTGTCAAGGTGAAATAGGAGAACTCATGCCAAAGAACTGCTACTTTGAGTCTTGTGTGAAAGTATCTTATAATTTTGACATGATCTCATAATTATAATTTTTTAATCTCACAATTTCGACATTATCTCATAACTTCGATTTACTATCTCGTAATTTTGATTTGTTATCTCATAATTTTGATGTTATCTCATAATTATGACTTTTTATCTCATAATTTCGACATTACCTCAGCATTTTGACTTATCTCATAATTTGTACCTATCTCACAATTATGACTTTTTATCTCATAATTTCGACATTATCTCATAATGTCGACATTATGTCATAATTTCACTTTATTCATTATTTTGATTTATTATCTCATTATTATGATTCTTATCTCATATTTCCATCTTATTTCATAATTTCAACATTATCTCATAATTATTTTTTTTAATCTCACAATTTCAACATTATCTCATAATTTCGACATTATCTCATCATTTTGATTTATTTCATAATTTCGACATTATCTCATAATTTTGACTTTTTATCTCATAATTTTGACTTAACACAGGCAGTTTTTTTTTTCTTATACTGGCGGAAATGGGCTTCCATATCAGCTCTGCTATGGTGAGAAAGCTGCCAGTTCAGAGGTAGTTTTAATCGTGCCTGTTGTCTTTTGGTGTTCTGTGTAGAAAAGGTAACATAAAGGTTTGTATCATCAGAGTTTTTACCTCCTATCCTCTTGTCCTCTTCTGAAGAAACTGTGGACCATGTCCTTATTCAATGGGTCCTCTGTGAAGACACATCTTCTGCTTCACAAATGGACTTTTGGTTACAGGACGGTCAGGTTTTTGTGGGCTGCCTTTATGTACTTCCTCTGATGGAGTATAGTCATCACCAGTGCTTTCAATACAGCTTGTACAGGCCTCTGATCCCTCAGATACTTTGGAGAACCGTTCAAAATATTTCTGGTAAGCTGAAAATGAAACATACAAGAGGCTTATAGTTAAAAGAAGAGACATGAACCCAGTGTGAAAATCTTAAATTGTCTGTGAGACCCCCTTAGAATCTTGGCAACCTAACCTGACAATGAACCCTGTGTATTAAGCAGGGTTAAGAGTTGGTGGTTTTGCAAGAGCTACAAGGTTAATAGAGAGACATGGTGGTTAATTCCACTGACTGTTTTATTTACAGTTGGATTCATTTTAAATGAATGTTAACTTGCTATGTTTCAGAATGCATATTTGCAAGTATACTGTCAGTTCTCCTCCAAGCTGATACATCTGGGTCATCACCAGCATCAACTTGAGCTTCCAGGGATGTATGCATCTGCACTGCTGTCAGAATCTAGGCTTATATATATATATATATATATATATATATATATATATATATATATATATATATATATATACACATATATATACACACACACAATTTACATTTTGCATTGTTGGATCTTAAGAAGGTTCTAAGTAGTGTTTCAAAATGCAAAAAGAAGAAATGGGAGTGAGACAAGAAAAAATTTTGAGTAAGCAATTTATTGCAAACATATATATATATATATATATATATATATATATATATATATATGTAGAGAGAGAGAGAGAGAGATACAGATATAGATAGATAGATAAACAGATAGACAGATAGGCAGTAGAGAGAGACATGGGGGAAGGAGCAATCTCACTGTAGCTGCAGCAAATTCTAATCACCTGGGAGGACACCTGCATTGCAACTGGCCAGTAACAATAACAGGATAGAATGTTCTATTAAATTACTGCCATATGAAATGAGCTAAAAACGAATGACTATTGAACATGTAAATTGTAGCCATGTCTTTGCTGATGTAAGTTGCAACATTATCTTCTTCCATCATTGATGCTGCAGGCAAAAGCCTCTTGCAGCATCTGAGTCTGGGGTTTGTTTTGAGCACTTTACTTTTGTGGAACTAATCTATGGATTCTCTCCATACTGTTTGACTGACTGATACTATTTGACTATTACTTAGGTGGTAAAAGAAGCTAATGGTGTACTATACAAGAACAGTGTAATGCGATTATGGTATCACAACTGAAAATCAGATGGCCAAATATTGAGCCAGCATTATTACCTGTGTTTGGTATTTTTGTATTTTGTGTGCCTGGACAAGCAATTAAAATAATGCCCCCTCAGGTGATGTAAGTGTGTCCTCATTCTGGTGAGTTGGCCACTCTGTCTGCAGGACATCAAAGACATTTTACCACTCTTCAGGAATGTACTTTAAAGTACTGTGTTTTATTTAAAAAACACACAAACAAACATGTTTTCTAGACATTGGAAGTTTACAAAGACTAATAAATAAACATGATTTTGTTGTTATGTTGTCTTCCATTCCACCTGATGATGGGTGATTTATTTTGTGACAGCCAGGATTTATTAAACAGGTATGGCACTCTGGAGCCACAAAGCAACACTGGCCAAGAAATAACGGCTAACAGATGGTAAAACTTTTAGTATCATGATGTTAATCTCTTGAGCCTGCTTATTCATATTGCTTAGAAATACATCTATACTGAACAGAAATATCTCACATTTTGTCACATCTGCCCCAGCCACCTCCCTTGACACCCCCTCCACATGTCATTCTCTGTCCTCCTAATGATAAGCAGACCCCCAAGAAAAACCCCAGATACAAGAAACAACAAGAGACTTGTAACATTGCAGGTGCACAACAAATATCTAGCAGGTTGTTGGGGAGTCCAAATCCAGCAGTGTTAAAATTGTTGTGACCCATTTGTGAACAACAAAGAGTGCGGCAATGAGCTAAAGCCAAAGAGAGCACAGGACTTTGGGGAGTTGTACAACATCAACAACAACTTTGTGTCTTTACTACAAATCAGTGCAAAATCAACTTGGTTCTTGCCAACATTGGTTTTGGAAGAAAAAAAATCCTGTCTTGCACCTGGTATTGTGTCATTTCCTGTGTTACTTCTTGTGTGTGTTTTCATGACAAAACCTATTTTGGAGACCAGACAGAATGTAACTTAACATTCTGTGCTGGTGTTCTCCAGGTGCTCCAACACTGTAAAGATGTACAGGCCAGACTAATGGGAAACTAAGTATTGGTGGGCTGAAATAAACTCCACCCTCCTCTTACATTCCAGTGAGGAGAGAAAATCAACTGATGCACACAACATTAAAATAACAATATGTATATATTCCCATTGCTGGCTTTACACCTGCCTTGAAGTAATGAACAATATCACTCCCTACTAATCAAATGTCAAACTTCATTATATAATGTGGTTTTATGAATAAATGCATGAACACACTTTTCTTCATGCCCAATTTGTATCTGTTATTAACTGTAACTTAGCACATAAAGACCTAAAAAATCTTCTGCACAAGGTACTGGTCATAATATTTAGCATTCAACATGCTGTATTTGACCAAACAAAACCAATCATTCTTCATAGGCCAGAGAGCATTAAGAGAAAAACAAAGATTTAAAGAATAAATAAATAGTAAATGTTGCACCGCTGGTTCTTTTGTTCTGAAGTTGATGGGTTTTGAAGGGCCTTTGTTAGATGTTCAAATAAAATCTGTGATGTTTTATTTAAATCTTTTCTGCTCCTTCTTGTACACCTCACCTCTGACTTTCCTTTGAATTTTGTAAAACCAGCGACTTTTCCTCTCACCCTCCTGTGCCAACATTCCTCCTCCTCTGCCTCACAATGCTCCTGGTTTCTTTCCTGCTGAAGCTGACTGTGTGATCAATATTATTATTTGTGGCCTCATGTGATTTCTTTCATTGGCCAAGAAGTAATTGCTAAGTCCCATCATATGAGTCCTGTATAATGTTTGTTGTACTTCTTTCAAGATGTCTGGTCTGCTGTCTAAGTGACTGTAGACTTGTTAGTGATGAGGTTGAATCTGAACAGATAGTTGCTCTCAAGTGGTCTAACCTCCTCTACCTCCACTGCCGACAGTATTGCAATCATTTCAACCGTGTATACTGATAAACCATCACTGATCCTTTTCCCTGACTTGAAATTCTGGAACATAGACCTATATTATCCATCTTTTAAGTCAGAAGCTTAGTGGTGGTGACGGTAAAGTCATGCGACCATGGTGTGGTTCATTTGTAGCCTAACGTTAGCCTGTTACAATTGTATTTTTTGGTTCAAAAATTATAAAAGTAGCGTTCATCTGTGAAGATTATCCAGCTTTTAAGTATCAGAATCGTTTGTTGGTCACAGTTTGATGCGATCAAAATAAGTCATCCTTGCACCCCTCAATTAAACTCTCAATTGATGAACCATGCTGTATGTGCAGTATTAAACCTTACAGCATCAGAAAACTTTAATTTTCTGTGTTAAGTCTGCGTCCCAAACGTACAATCAGAAACTCCGCAGAAAGTCCACTCCGGTAAACTTGTGGATTTAAACAGTTCTCGGTGATGCTGAAAATGCTTAGATTTAACCAATGAAATGAATTCAGACTCAGCCGTTAAAAGAAAAATCAGGCAGTGCTTGTTGTTTACGCCGGGGCGCTCGGTTTCAATAACCGGGGTTAGTTGCTAAACTCAAAGTATAACAGGCGTGGAGAGAAATCGACTCCGCCTCCTCTGGGGAGTATCGGCACACGCCGGCAATTTTTGAAGTGAACCCAAAAATTAAAGTTGAAAGACGCATTGCGTCGAGCCACCCCATTGGCCAGTGGTTCACCCCGTAAAATTTTCAATGAGCCGCCATATTAGGAAGTCAACCCCTCTTTCATTCGTGAAGGAAAACACAGGATATACTTCCAGGACAATTTTCAGAAGCGCTGGCTGTTGTTGCGCGCTCCAATCTAAATCGTTACATCAGCACGAGTGGTATCCTGGTTTGGTTTCAGTCTTTAATACGGGTTATTTAGCTACTGTTCTACAATGGCGACCGCGGCTGCAACTCCGACCGGCCAGAGAAGCACGTGCGGCAGCGGTACACCGCTGAGTCCGACTAGGATAAGCAGACTACAGGAGAAACAACAACTCAGGGAACTCAACGACCGCCTGGCCGTCTACATCGACAAAGTCCGTAGTTTGGAGTCCGAAAACGACACACTCCACCTGCAAATAAGCGAGAAGGAAGAAGTGAGGAGCAGGGAGGTGTGCGGACTGAAAGCCTTGTACGAGACCGAGCTAGCCGACGCCAGGAGGTGTTTGGATGATTCCTCTAAGGAGCGGGCCTGGCTGCAAATTGAGCTGGGAAAGATCAAGTCCGAGCATGAGCAGCTTCTACAGAAGTAAGTCGTTATCAGTTTCATTATGTTACACAGTGTAATGCAGACGCGAACTGTTGAAGATTAGTTTAGGGCTGTATGCTGAGTTTGATTTTCGAGCCACTATTGTACCACGACGCAGGAAGTTAGTCCGGTGGATTACGTTTTCTCGTCTGCGGATAGCGTCACTCAAATTGCAGTACTATGGTAAAGCATGCTTTATGATTTCATTGTCCATTTTGTTTTGGGCCTCGTTAGAAGGCCCTCTTAAATTTGATATAGTTAAACAGCATGTCCTTTAAAAATAAAAAAATACTGGCCGTTACCCATCCACCACTGTCTGTGTTACTGAAATAGAACTGTCAGACCACGTTTTCTAAATGTTAGATTTATTTTACCATGGCTAAACCCAATGAAATAAAAGATCAAATATGTTAACTAACCAGAAAACAAAATGTATTCACAGAAATGTATGTGTGTTTTAGAATAATAGAGTAATGTAACAGAATAATAATTAGAATGAAAAGGCTCCGCGTTCCCTGAAAGTGACACGGTGCCTTTAGGGTCTAACATTAGGATCTGTTAAGGACAGAAGGCGCAAACAGAGGCGCCGAATTGCAGTGATTTAATGAGGAAAATGATAAACCGTTTTAAAAAGGTTTAAAAGCATTCGGTTTTTATACTATTTAAAGTGGCACACAGAATTGATGTATATTTAGCACGGCATAGATGAGACATATAAGTAACATGATGTTAATATGCAAATTGTGCTAATTGAATATTGGATGTTGTAGTCATTTGAATGGACAGCACCCACGTATTAGCAAACATGAGCGTGTTTCTGTGTATTCTCATATATCTGTGAAAACGTGACAGCAGCAGCTGTTACTCACAGCTGTTAAAGTGCTTCAAGAGTCAATGTGGAGTTTCCTCAGTCAAAGTATGGTGTTCTCTGAATTCAAATGTCAATTAGATGTTCAATTAATAGTAACAAATATGTCAGAAAAATAAGTGTATCTGTGATGTATCTATATGATGCAGTTACTAAACATAAAATGAAAACACATTTATTTGATTGAATTGATTAAAACATATTAATCAACAAAGCAGAAGACTAGGATGTGCGGTGTAACGGTCAGACGGGGTACCGCAGTTATGTAGTTTGCCTCTAAATGTTTACTAGGATGGTGTTTCACATGCTCTCTGACCACCCATAAGGGTCACACAAATTCTAAACAAATGAACCACACCATGGTTGCATGATGAAGTCATGTCACCACCACTAAGCTTCCAACTTAAAGAGTTTAAGGGGTAAAATAGGTTTATGTTTCAGAATTTCAAGTCAAAATATGGAAAAGGATCAGTGATGATTTATCAGTATACACAGGTGAAATGATTGTAAGAGCTCACTTTGTCGCTTAGTGCTTGCTCATGGTGGGATCTGTTGGGTTTCTCTCTGTAAATTTTATAAGATAAAGAGTACGGTCTAGACCTGCTCTATATGTACTGTGCCTCGAGATAACTTCTGTTGTGAATTGGCGCTATATAAATAAAATTTGACTTGACTTGACTTTGGCAGTTGTGTTTATGAACATGGCTGTCTGGTTTAGCTGAGCTACCAGTGGCTCATGCTAGTCAGTGAGCAGTTGCTTGGTTATTGCAGACCAGGAGCTGAGTGTCAGACAGCAGATGGCACTGTTGCAGCTCTCATTAACTGTATAAGCAACAGCCTTCTGATTTTAGTATAAATGCTTTTTACTGGTGGCAGTAAATCTTTAAAGACCTCCTGGGCTGATGAAGTTGGTGCAGCATTATTTGTGCATCTCTAGGACATCTGTCTCAGCTGAACAGCTGTTTCCAGCAGCTGCACAAATGTTAGCTACAATGAGCAACGCACAAGTCACTATCATAGTATACAAGTTGGACTGTGACTGGCCTGTTGTTGAAGAAACATATGTCACTGTTAACCAGCTTTATCATGGAAAGTAACCACGGTATTTCATAAATTAATGATTAACTATCTGTTGATTTGTCTTCTGCCAATTAAGGAAATTACTAAAAATGTGCATCTCTAATTATACAGAGTAGTCAAGAGATAGTAATGTGTTTGCTTATTATTAGGAGCCAGTAGTCAAAGGGATTTCTTCAATGTGATTATTTTGGTTATTATAATTGGTTTAAACTGTTAGTTGGTTGCAGTCATTTATTTTTTTCAACTGATCACTAACCACATTGGACTGCTCTTTAATTGCTTAAGCTTTCTCACTGTGGTGCTTTCTGATGAAGCTGTAAACTTATTGTCTTTGTAAAGCATGTCAGATAGATGTTGTCAGATATGTTCTTACTGAGAATGCTCCAGTGAAGTGAGAGCCTGTACAGGCTGTTTTTGTCTCCCAGCTAATGTTTCTCAGTAAAATGTGAGAAAGCAGACATACCACACTACATTCCACTCATAGTTTAACCACTTTAGCTGCAGTCCCACCCACCCATCATATCCCTGAAGCACAGCATGAGATAATAAGTAGCCTCTGTCTCAGCATAGCTCTTCCAACACACCACTTTACTCACAAACCCACTGAGCAGTCCATGTTGACTTGGGCTGGGAAATGGATGTGCTGTGTGTTTTTGAAAATTATGTCTATTTTTTCTATCCAAGGATTCAGGAGAATTAAAAAAAATAAATTCCTAAAACTGAAAAGCATTTGTTTTTAATAATCAGCAGAAAAATGACACAGAAAGCTCATATTCTAATTAACAGCTCTTCTCTTTACTTTTCTCTTGTTCTAACCTTTTGTGGCTACCAGAGGACCCGATTTACTGTAAACTGAGCCGACCACAGTCAGCTGGCAGCAGAAACCAATCTAAAACTTTTTGACATAATGTACTCTCTGTGAGTACTGTGTATGTTGTGCTTCAAGTTTTGAAAGTTTACCCCTTACCATAAAGAGAAGGAGGAACAGCTAAAATTAATGACATGTAATCAAACATGTCATAAATCAAACCTGCCTTAAATCCTAGCTTCATGATGATTTTAACATTCACCTACTCTGAACCTAACTTTTATTTGGTTGTTCACATTAAAGGTTTCACAAATAGTTGTGTAAGAAATGCAAAAATAGTCAGAGTGAAGTTGAATGTCTGACTCCTCACACTTCTGCTCAGCTGGCCAATCACCATGTAAATATCAGATTGTTGGTTTCAGAAAGTTGCAGAAAATGGTTGACCCAGATATCCATCTGACATGCAGTTCAAACAGCCCATAAATCCTGCTCACTCATCGGGTTTAGGTTTGATCCAACATTTCTCAAATTTGTGTTAGGATATACATGTAGGTCCTTGTTGGCAGTCTTTGGGTTTTAATGCACACTGTGATCCACATACACTCACCATGCTGTGTCCTTTTCCTTCCAGCTACAACAAGAAGGACTCTGTGGCAGCAGGAGCCCAGGCTAGGTTGAAGGACTTGGAGGCTCAGCTGAACTCCAAAGAGGCCATGCTGGCTACAGTGTTGTCTGAGAAGAGGGGCCTGGAGGCCACACTGAGCGACCTGCAAGAACAGCTGCAGGAGGTACAGCAAGACTGTATAATGAATATGATGAGGCTAGTGGAGAGAGATTTTCTTTTCCCTTTTAACTGTTCCTTCAAACAGTAATGGAGCAATGGAGAAAACTGATTGTAAATACTTTAGTACCCCAACAAAATGTTGTGCTAGTTTGTTTTTCTGTGGTGTGTCCAGTGCTTCTCTTGAATGTTGCTCTGGGCACGTTAAAAGTTGTTAACCACTTTCCACTCATCTAGACTTATTTTCAAAGCACTGCCTGTCTTCTGTGTTATCAGCTGGATACAGGTCTCGCTCAGGCCAAGAAGCACCTTGCAGATGAGATGCTCCTGCGTGTTGACCTGGAAAACCGCTGCCAGAGTCTGACTGAGGAAATGGACTTCCGTAAGAACATGCACGAGGAGGTGAGAATTTAATATATTTGATCAAGTAAGAATAGATAAGACTCTGATGCTGATGGCCCAAGCTGGCAAGACAGAATCAAAAGAGAGGCAAATGGTAAATAAAAAGATGAGAGGATAATAATTACATATTGTGCTTAAATATTAAAGGTTCCTTTTTTCCTCCTCAGTGAGATATGAAAATATCATAAGGTTAATTTTTTTTTGTTGTAAGGCATGGTGCTGGAGAAAGTGGACACCCTGGTCTGTTGTTGTTGTGCAGGTATCCCACTGGTTGTTTTAGGGGGACCACCAGCACCTGCTTGGGTCTGGGACTGTAAGGTCTTGCATTGTGCTCTAAAGGAAAGCCACTGCTGAAACAGAATAGTGGTCTCTTTGATAACACTGTCCCTCAAATTTTCGTTAACATTTTCTGTCATCATTTTCTCTTTTCTCTCACTCATGATGTACTGTTATTCACGGCTGCAGTTGCCCAAACTTTAGCACATGCTGCTCTGTGCTGTGTCGGTCTGGTGAAAGCCCCCACAGAGGTTAAATACTTGGGTCTCCACACCAAAAATCAGTTGGACCAGTCCCAGCCTGGTCAGCTGCGAACACGAACTGATGAAGCCTCTTGGATGAGAGGTGAAACGTCTTCTAGACTATAACTAAGTCCAGTTGCTTTCGATTAAACTTTTTCCTTGAGATAACTATGACCTGGATGAATGAGAATATTCACAGAAAACTTTTTCCCTGAGATATCTGTGCTGTGTGTGTCAACCTAACCTGACATGGCTGTAATTCTGTTCCAGCCACATGATTGGTTTGGCACAGCGCTGTTCTCATAATTATTGGCTTTTCATATTGTCAGTCAAAACATGGATGGAAGGAGTTCTATCAACATTGTATTGACTGTCTTACATTTCTATCAAGGAAAAGTTACTTTGTGGTGATTATTATTATTATTATTATTATTATTGTTTTATCGACCAGCTCTACGATTGATTCAACCTTATGACCACTTCAGAAGATATAGTTTGTGGTGCTGCTGAAGTGTGTTGCATGACACAGGTGTTTCTGTTATTTTGGTGGGAACACTGCGGACTGTTGATATAGATGTGGTGGGCAGAATAATAGAAAAACCTGCTGACTGGGCTTTGAGAACAGAATCAAGGAACCACAAGAGCAAAAGCATGATGACCTTGGGGGCGCCCCATAGCCGAATGGTTGGGGCCTGTACCACATGGGCTCATGTGCCCTAAGCAGCTGGTCCCCGGATCGACACACGGTTCGGCCGGATCTTTACTGCGTGTCATTCCCCTGCTCTCTCTCCCTGTTTCCTGTCTCATCTCCACTGTCCTATCCAAACAAAGGAGAAAAAAAGCATGATAAGATGAGATAATCCTTTATTAGTCCCACAATGGGGAAATTTACATTGATTAACATGATGACCTTGTGTTCTCAAAAGAGCTGTAACTGACAACTAAGTGAATAATTTTTTTCACTGAATTGATGATGTTTAACCTAATGAGAGATGACTTGAGTTAATTACGGCAGGATCAAACCTGAGACCAATGTCTAAGTGTTGAATGTGTGTTGTACTACAGGAAGTAAAGGAGGCCCGGCAGCGGTATGAGACCCGACTGGTAGAGGTGGACTCTGGACGGAAAGAGGAGTATGAGTATAAACTGACTCAGGCCCTAGCTGACATGAGGGCTCAGAACGAGGAGCAGATCAAGATATACAAGGACAACATGGAGAGCACCTACCTGACCAAGGTAAGAAAACACACACGCACACATACACACACACACACACACACACACACACACTGTCTCAGTACATATGCTCCATTCACAGATCAGAAGAAGAAAAACTTGATTAATCCTCGCAGGGAAATGATGTCACCATTGATCAATACTTGGTTATGAAAGTGAATAAGTAAAAATTACTATAAAAACGTAATAATAATAAATATACAGTAAGTGAGTAGAAAAATGTACAAATGCAAATGTGGAAAGTAGTTATTAAGTAGATTAATTGGAATTTCACAGTGACATTTACTGTCAGTAAATTAACAGTAGTCTAACAGCAGTACTGATGGAGATGTGCAGAAAGAAGTGAATTACTGGATGGTCACAGGAAGGTAGGACCTTCTGCACCTTAAGCCAGATACACATTCTGTGCTCTTTTGGCAAGAACACTGTAGTGGTAGCCGTAGACAGCTGTTATCATTTTACAAGAATCACGGCGAGTATTTGACTGACAAAAACTTAAGGCACAGGCTGTTGGTTCAATCGCAAAAGGAGGGGGTGTCAGAGAAAGGGAAATCCCATAAGCAGGAACCCAGATATTACTTGTTCTGGATATTTTCAACTCTGACTGTGGAGTTTTTTGCAATGTCTTGACTCTGTCGGTTGCAGCTTGGTTCGAAAAGATGGAAGAAATCAGTGATAAAATGAAATGCTTTTTCACAGTTTCTGCAACTGGAATGACACTCTGGTGACAAAAAAAATCATCTTTCAATTAAGACCACACCCCCTGCCCCTCCTTTTAAAAAGGAGGGCTGTACTTTTACACACTATAAAAGACATCCGTTTGGAGTGTACGATATCCACTGCTGAAATAACACCAGATGAACCATGCCCTCTATCAAGAGAAACACCAGGACCGTGCATCTGATGCCTAAAGACCTTTCAAAGTTTTGGGGGTTTACTCTAAAACTCTGACTGCTGAGACCGACCAGCAGTCTGAGGGCGAGGTGTGTATGGACGGCCCTCCACCTTCCACAGAAACCCTGGCATCGCGCCCCCCGGAGCATCTCTTCTCTGACCTGGTTCTGACCCTACCGTCCCTCGGACGTTCACCGTCGTTCGCTGAGCTCTCTTGGCCTCTCTCAAAATCATCCGATCTGACTCTACCCCCCAGACGTTTGGCGGCGTGCCCTGAGATGTCTCCACCACTTCCATGTTTACTGCCCACACCGGAAGGTGAGAGCATGGCGGATGTGCCTCCGCCTCTTTCACATTCATCTTCCTCTGATTCGAGTTCATCCTCATCAGAAAATGACAGCAGGGTGATACAGCTGTGATATTTCTGTATTTAGTAAAATATGGGGAGAGGGGGTATCAATAATACAAAAGAGGTAATAAAAGAAATAAAAAAGTTGTAAATGCAGTGGTAGCAGTAATACAAGAAGCAGTACTAATCATTTCTAAATAAAACTGCAGGTGTTGAGTGGGGTTGTAGGAGCAGCAGGAGGCTGTCCAGGGAAGATGTTAGAGTTGGTGTGATGTAGGGATGCAACGGTATTCGGTAAAATATTGAACCCTTCAGTCCGCCCTGCACGGTACAATACGCCCTAATGGACCGCAGGTTTTCGGTTTTGCAGTTCATTTTGCATTGGTGCTTACTGCTGTCCAGTGTGTGTGTGCCTGTCCAGGCAGGCGAAAGCCCTCCCCACGAGTTAATGTCCAATCACTGTTGTGCCTCCACCCACTCACACTGTAACTGGAGCCGGGTTGAAAGTGCAGCTTACAGAAGCGGAGACAACGAAAACAAACGGGCATGGCCAGCACTAGCGGAAGGGTTGAGAGGCATGAGGTTGAAGAAGCACCGGCTTCATTCAAATTTCCAGTGTGGTATCATTTCGCTTTCGCTGTTGAATACAATGACGAGGGAGTGAACAGTTTTACTGTCTGTAAATGTTGCCTGAAACATGTCCACTACTCAAAAGGAAACACAAGCAGTATGTCCATATATCTCCAGCGTAAGCATCCTGATTTAACAGTTCCTGAACAAGGGACAGACGAGCGACTCGAAAAGGCAGCAAAACAACTGTCTACCGAGAACGCTTTTGAACAGACCTACTGAGCCACTTCAGACAAACACAAGAAAATAACTTGTGCAGTGGGAGCGTTCATTGCCAAAGATTTGCAGCCCTTTTCTGTGGTCAAAGATCAAACTATACAGTGTACACTGTGTGCACAATTATTAGGCAAGTGAGTATTTTGACCATATCATCATTTTTATGCATATTTTCCAACTCCAAGCTGTAAAAACTTGAGTGCTCGTTGGATTTGAGCATATCAGGTGATGTGTATTTGTGTAATGAGGGAGGGTGTGGCCTAAGGAGATCAACACCCTATATCAAGGTTTGCATAATTATTAGACAGATTCTTTTCCCCAGGCAAAATGGGCTGAAAAAGAGATTTGACTGACACTGAAAAGTCAAAAATTGTAAAAAAAAAAAAAAAAAAAAAATCTTTCAGAGGGATGCAGCACCCTTGAAATGGTAAAGATATTGGGTCATGATCAACTGTCAAACATTTTGTGGCAAAAGGTCAACAGGGTCGAAAAAAACGTGTTGAGAAAAAAAGATGCAAATTAACTGCCAAAGATTTACGAAAAATCAAGCGTGAAGCTACTAGGAACCCATTGTCCTCCAGTGCTGGCATATTCCAGAACTGTAACCTACCTGGAGTACCCAGAAGTACAAGGTGTTCAGTGCTCAGAGACATGGCCAAGGTAAGGAAGGCTGAAATCCGACCACCACTGAACAAGACACATAAGTTAAAACGTCAAGACTGGGCCAAGAAATACCCGAAGACTGATTTTTAGGTTTTATGGACTGATGAAATGAGAGTGACTCTTGACCGACCAGATGGATGGGCCCATGGCTGGATCAGTAATGGGCACAAAGCTCCACTTCGATTCAGATGCCAGAAAGGTGGAGGTGGGGGTCTGGTATGGGCTGGTATCATTAAAGATGAGCTAGTTGGACCTTTTCGGGTTGAAGAAGGACTTAAAATCAACTCTCAGAACTACTGCCAGTTTTTAGAGGACACTTTCTTCAAGCAGTGGTACAGAAAAAAGCCTGCATCTTTCAAGAAGACCATGATTTTTATGCAGGACAATGCTCCATCACATGCATCAAAGTACTCCACTGCATGGCTTGCCAGTAAAGGCCTTAAAGATGACAGGAAAATGACATGGCCCCCTTCCTCACCTGACTTAAACCCTATTGAGAACTTGTGGGCTCTTCTTAAACGGGAGATTTACCATGAAGGAAAACAGTACACCTCTCTGAACAGTGTCTGGGAGGTTGTGGTTGCTGCTGCACAAAAAGTTGACAGTCGTCAACAGCTAAAGAAATTGACAGACTCCATGGATGGAAGGCTTGTGACAGTTATTTGAGTGACAGTTTTCAGTTGTTTGTTCATTATTTTCACTTTAACAGATGAAAATAAACAAGTGAGATGGGAAAATATTTGTTTTTCATTTAGTTGCCTAATAATTCTGCGTACCAATATTTGCCAAATAATTGTGCACACTGAGATATTCTCTTAAGAAAGACAATACCTGACTTTTACTTTCTTAAATATTCAGGTTTGAGCTTTATTAACATTTTTGGATTGAGTGAGAGTGCTGTAGTTGTTAAAAAATAAGATTAATCGTCAAAAAAGCAAAGCAAGCAAAGGTATGTGA
Organism: Lates calcarifer; assembly: GCF_001640805.2. Classification (NCBI taxonomy): domain Eukaryota; kingdom Metazoa; phylum Chordata; class Actinopteri; family Centropomidae; genus Lates; species Lates calcarifer. Next base: position 21,499,809 of record NC_066841.1, read on the forward strand.
ACCCTTTGGAATTTCAGGGTTTTCTGCATTAATTTCTCCTAAAATGTGATCTGATCTTCATCTAAGTCAAGGGTATTGACAAATATAATGTGCCTAAAATAATAACACAATTTTTTTCTTATCTTTCACGTCTTTCATGTCTGTTGAATGCACTCATTCAACATTCAAAATGGTAGTGGAAAGAGTAAGTGAACCCTTGGAATTAATAGCTGGTTGACCCCCCCCCCTTGGCAGCAATAACCCCAACCAAGCGCTTCCTGTAGCTGTGGACCATACCTGCACATCGTTCAGGAGGAATTTTAGTCCATTCTTCCTGGCAGAGCTGCTTTAGCTCTGTCATATTCTTTGGATGTCTCATGTGTATGGCTCTCTTCAAATCATTCCATAGCATCTCTATTGGATTGAGGTCTGGGCTCTGACTTGGCCACTCCAAAAGGTGGATTTTGTTGTTCTGAAGCCATTCTGTTGTGGAATTGCTCCAGTGTTTTGGCTCATTGTCCTGTTGCATCACCCAACTTCTACAGAGTTTCAGCTGACATACAGACATTCTCACATTATCCTGAAGAATTTTTTGACACACTTGGGAATTCATCTTCCCCTCATCTCCCCTGATTGCAAGCTGGCCAGGCCCTGATGCAGCAAAGCAGGCCCAAATCAGGATGTTTCCTCCACCATACTTTACGGTTGGGATGATGTTTTCATGATGATGTACAGTGCCCTCTTTATGCCAGATGTAGTGCTGCGTGTTCTTTCCAAATAGTTCAATCTTAGTTTCATCAGTCCACAAAACATTTTGCCAATACCGCTGTGGAGTGTCAATGTGTTTTCTCACAGACTTCAGGCGTGCAGCAATGTTCTTTTTAGTAAGCAGCGGCTTCCTTCATGGTGTCCTGCCAAAGACACCCTGCTTGTTCAATGTTTTACGTACTGTAGACTCATGAACACAGATGTAAGCCAGCTCCAATGATGCCTTCAAATCTTTGGCTGTCACTCGGGATTGTTTCTTTACCTCATTGATCAGTCTTCTTGTGCTCTTGGGGTCATTTTGACTGGGTGCCCACTTCTTGGTAGAGTAGCCACAGTCCCAAAGTGTCTCCATTTGTAGATTGTTTTCCTAACTGTAGACTGGTGAATTTCGAAAGTCTTTGAAATGACTTTATAACCCTGTCCAGCTTTATGTAAATCAGCAATTCTCAATCAACAAAACTTTTTGGTGAAGCATGGCTCACATAAGCGTATTCTTCTTGTGATGAGTAAAGTCAAAAAGTCAAAGTAGCTCTAGTCCACACCTCCAAACTCATATTTGTCAATACCCTTGACTTAGATGAAGATCAGATCACATTTGAGGAGAAATTAATGCAAAAAACCCTTAAATTCTAAAGGGTTCACATACTTTTTCTTGCAACTGTATACCAATAGTCAAGGAATAAGAGGCAGTTTACCATTTGAAAGTGTTGTGTTTAACAGTTGTAACAGTTAACTTGAAAGGAAAGTGTTATATTATTCAGTACACGAGTGATACTGGAATTTGTTTACTGTGAAATGCAGTTTTTGCTGACAAGCAAAATAAAGATATAATTTTGGGAGAAAAAAAACATAGTTCTCTTTACACACAAAGCATGTACCGAAACTGGCCCAAAGTGGCCCCTAGTGTGATGTGAACTAATGTAGATGATGGGCAATATATGGAGCATTAGACATAGTCAGATGAAGTGATTATTTGGCACTAATCAAACCATCAGAAAAACACAAGTGGTTCAACTGCTTTGCACTGCTGACACCATAATAAATTATACAAGGTGAAAGCACAGTCATGTGATCTGTGGTATGTTGACAAACCAGTTTTGTCAGCACACTCAATATACTCTATATATGTAATACACAATTAACCTCATACACGGTAAGCTAGTAAACAATAATCTGTCTCAAGTCAATCAGTGAGTAAGTAAGCAGTGAGAAAGCCAACACACAAACAACACTACTAACTTCCTGCATGTCAGGAAGTGACTGACTCTGCTCAGTTCCTCTTTGAGGGTGTGTTGAGAAGGAAGCAGTGTTGATGTTGCTGAATCTCGAAACATCTGTGTGTTTGTCTCCAGCTTGAGGACCTGCGTCGGTTGTCTGAGATGAATGGAGCATCAGCCAACATGGCCCGAGAGGAGCTTAGAGAGTCCAGCCTGAGGATTGAGAGTCTCACCGCCCAGCTGGCAGGACTGCAGAAGGAGGTTCACATTTTATCTACTCATTAAGTTTTTGTTTTTTGACAGAATTAGTCTCTTAAGCAGCAATATGTACACAGTAACTCAAACAGAAAAGTCCAAATGAATCTTAATATAATACAGGAAGTCCAGTTCAAGTTTTTACATCTCTGGAAAGTGACAGACTTTCTGCAGACCAACTCTTCCAAACATTATATCCAGATAAATGTCCTGTAGGCAGGACAGTATGGTCCTGCTTCATACAAAGTGCTTCCACTATCTCTGTTGAACTTTCTCTGTGAAAATTGTATATTTAAATAAAAAGGTCTAATACTGGCTTTTAGATAAAATAAGGTCTGTAATTCACACAGAACTTTCACTGGAAAATTGTTACCTATCTTGTTTTAAATATATTGATTTTATTGAAGCAGGTACCAAAGTTTGCCAGATAACTTGATAAAGTGTTGGCTTGGCCTGTGACACGGGCATCACCTCACTCTCTGACCTCGTCTCTGTTCAGACTCGTGGTTGGCGTGATCGTATAGCAGAGCTAGAGGCAGCATTGGCTCAGGAGAAAGACACAAGCCGCAAGATGCTGGCAGACAGAGACCGTGAGGTGGCTGAGATCCAGGCCAAAATGCAGCAACAGTTGAACGAGTATGAACAGCTGCTGGATGTTAAACTGGCTCTGGACATGGAGATCAATGCCTACCGCAAACTTCTGGAAGGAGAGGAAGAAAGGTGAGGACCCCCAATTTTTATAAGTAGATATGGCATCAGTTAAATGTCCGCTCCATTTCTGACTCACCCACACTCACAGTATTAGTAGATTTTGTACTCAGTTCTCCAGTTCTATAAAGAAATGTACGGTGGCCCTGAAGGTCAACGCACAACGACAAGTCACAAAACACTTCAACATTTCACAAAACACTTCAACATTTCACAAAACACTACAACATTTCACAAAACAAAACAACATTTCACAAAACACAACGACATTCCAGAAAACACATTTGACAAAATGGAAAGGGTAGGACAGTAGCTCTTCTTTGTGATTGGACAGAATCCCTGTCAACTCAGAGTTTATCCAGTGATGTGTTCACGGTCGGTGGATAATAGAATTGAGCATAAGGATGGCTTTCTCAGCATGTAGTGCGCAGCACTCAGGCTACTTATAATATTAATGTTAAGTTGATTATTAGCTAACAAGGCAGCACGAGTCGCAGTAACTACGTTAATTATATAGCCATTATATAGCCAGTCATTAATAATGAGATTGTAAATCAGTCTGGAAACTGGGCAACACCACTTTATCTGTGTGTCTATATCGCTAAACTGCTGCAGCTAGTACGTAGAGAGAGAGAGAGATGGATGGGAAAAACTGGCCTTTAGCGCTCATGCACTGGGCATCGGGAAGCAGTCACTTCTTAAGATGAAGGATAGTCTGATAGTTTCAGCGGACTGTTTTTAACATTAAAAACTACCATGTCACATCTGCATCGCACATTACAAAGCTGTGTGTGAGCTACAACACGATAAACACACACCCTCTCTTGCCCTCTCTCTCTCCAGCTGCAGCAGTTTAGTGCGGTATAGACACACAGATAAAGTGTGATAAAGCAAGTCTGTTGTAATGGGTCTCTGTCTATAAACTTATCTTGTGTGCACAAATTAATCAAGACGGAGGAACATAGTAAAGTGAACCCTCACTGTATAGCCTATACACTAATCTTCTTTCTCTATGATCATTCTGTCAATCCTTATGCTCAATTCTATCACCCACCAACCGTGAACACATCACTGGATAAACTCTGAATTGACAGAGAAGAACTATTGTCCCTACCCTTTCCGTTTTCTGAAATGTTTTGTTTTGTGAAATGTTGTTTTGTTTTGTGAAATGTTGTAGTGTTTTCTGACATCGTTTTGCATTGACCTTCAGGGCCACTGTAGTAATGATTTCATTAGATAAAAATAAGGATATCAGGATTAATATCAGGGAAAGGTGAGCCAGACCTTCCAGAATGTGCCACCTGTCACATCCAGCATTATCCTTGGCATTTCAGCCACGCTGTTGTGTGCTCTGCAACAGACAGGGCTGAGTGTGAGCATCATGCAGCTCTACCCTCAGAGAGGCATAAGTGGTGTATGCAACAGTTATAAATGGGGACCCTGGATCTCTAACTCACTCTCCTCCCGCAGACTGAAGCTGTCTCCCAGTCCTTCATCTCGTGTCACGGTGTCCAGAGCGTCGTCCAGCAGCCGCAGTGTGCGAACTGCTCAGGGAAAGAGAAAGCGTGTTGATGTGGAGGAACAGGAAGCCAGCAGCTCAGTGTCCATTGCTCACTCTGCCTCAGCCACAGGACCCATCTGCATCAACGAGATCGACACTGATGGCAAGTTCATCTGCCTCCACAACAGTGGAGATGAGGTGAGGTTTTTAGATGATACACGCATTTTAGTTACTTTATGTGCAGAAAGTGTTGACATGGGCAGCCGTAGCTCAGGAGGTAGTGGTCACCCACCAATTGGAAGGTTGGTGGTTTGATCCCTGGCTCCTCCAGTCTGCATGCCGAAGTATCCTTGGGCAAGATACTGAACCCTGCTTTGTCCCCAATGTGTCATTGGTGTGTGAATGTGTTAGAATGTACTTTATATAAGGGTGCCCCCATAGCCGAATGGTTGGGGCGCGTACTGACCAGCTGCTCAGGCCTTAGCCCTGAGCAGCCCTGAGCAGCACCACTTTGTATGTGCTGTGTGAATGCATGTGTGAATGGGTGAATGTGACCTGTAGCATGAAGCGCTTTGAGTGGTCAATGAGACTAGAAAAGCACTACATAAGTGTAGTCCATTTACCATTTTGAGATCTGCTGTAACTGTAGTATATTAGACCTGTGACATTGTTTTGTCACTGATTGTGTCTGTCAGGACCAGGCCATGGTGGGTTATGAGATGATTAAGACAAGTGGAAATGCTACAGCCACCTACAAGTTCACACCCAAATACGTCCTGAAGGCTGGCCAGAAAGTCACGGTAAGAGTTTGTCCTGGGAGTCCAATAATTTTCAGCTGAACTCTTTCTGGGGTTTTGGAATTTAGTATGTTTAAGAATCAAACTCATGTCAAAGAAAATATTTTTTAATTAGCTATGTAGTGTGCAGACTGGCATTAGCTGTGCATTCTGCAGGTCAATGTTTGTATGGCAGCTTGCTCATCTTGTCTGTGTACACTGTGTTCCAAATTATTATGCATATACTGTTTTTGTTAATTTTTTCCTAAATAGTCTATATAACTGGCAGTCAATAGGATTAGTCATTCATCAACAATTATATTGTAATCTGGATTTTATTAAACAAAATTACCAATGATGACAATGGCTTTTTTTTTTTTTTTTTTTCTCTGCAAAATAACTTACAATGCAGTGTTCCAAATTATTATGCAAAACAGAGTTTCTAAACACTCAATAGTTTCTAAAGGATTGAAACAGAAATCTGTTGTCATTTTTTTGCAGTAGGAGGTAATATTTCCCAAATCAAAGCTATTTCAATCAAAATCATCTCTACAGATCAATTGACATATTAATATAGGAGCCCTTCTTTGATATCACCTTAACAACTCTCTCATCCGTTGAACTTGTAAGTCAATGTATAGAATCTGCCTGTATTTCCTTTGAGGATGCTAGAATTGCCTCCCAGAGCTGCTGTTTTGAGGTAAACTGCTGTCCACCCTCATAGAGCTTCTTTTTAAGGATGTTCCACGGGTTCTCAATGGGGTTGAGGTCAGGGGATGATGGTGGCCACACCATGATTTTTTCTCCCTCTATGCCCATAGCAGCCAAGGCCTCAATGGTATTTTTTGCAGCATGGGATGGTGCATTGTCTTGCATGAAAATTATTTTATATTTTATTTTAAATTAGTTTACTCTGGAAGGCACATTTCTTCTTTTTATACTACAGCAGGAAATGGGCAGTTAGGAATTCCATATATTTTGCTGAGGTCATTGTGACACCTTCAGGCACCTTAAAGGGGCCTACCAATTCACCTTCTATGATTCCAGCCCCAAACATCACTCGACCACCTCCTAGCTGACATTGCAGCCTTGTTGGGACATGGTGGCCATTCACAAACCATCCAGAATTCCATCCATCTGGACCATCCAGTGTAGCACAGTATTCATCAGTAAATAAAACTGAAAATTAGTCTTCATATATTTCTGAGCCCACTGCATTCGTTTCTCCTTGCGGGCATTGGTTAAGGGTGGCCGGGTGGCTTTACGCACATCAGCAAGCCTCTGGAGGATCCTGCATTGAGAGGTTCTTGGGACTCCAGAGGCACCAGCAGCTTCAGATACCTGTTTTCTACTCATCAGTGGATTTTTCCCAGTTGCTCTCTTAATACAATTAATTTGCCTTTCCTTAATACACCTTTACAGGAACTGACGGCATAGAAAATGCCATTCCAGTTGAGTTCTGTCTTTGTGAAAACCCTGGCATGTGTGTGCTGTAAACTGATGTGCTGCACTGCACCTTTTTTCATGTCAAGTAACAGGGGTCCTTGTTGTGTCTTAACAGAGGAGCAATACACCTGGAAAGCTTAAAGTCGGTCAGATGAGCACTTGTTGAGAAATCGATTTAGGGACAGAGAGACAGATTCCTCCATCTATAGTTAGCGGTCATGATGGCAGTCTTAAAAGGGTACACCTGTAACATGTCTGTATCAGTGTAAGAATTTGGCACACAAAGTGGAACATTAAATCATAGGCTACAATCACACTGTTTCTCCTGTTACTCAAAAAACAATTTAAATCTATGTCCACAGAAATCACGTAAGAATTCATTTCCAGTTATGTCGCCAAGATTCCTGTTTCTACCTTATTCCAGTTCACAGCAAATGAGCCATATCATAAGAGGACAGATACTGATGATTAGGCTACACCCTCATTTATCAGTATGACACTTTGATTCATGGTTGATTCTTGCCCCCTATACCCACCAGTTTTTGGTATTTGTAGGGCCTCCACCCGCATTGGGCTCAGAATGCTCACAATACACAGACTGAAAATACCTACCAAGGTTTATGATAATTGGACAATTTATTAATGAGTTAAACGCCAGTTTCCTGCTCAGCTCCACCCTGGGCAATGTTTTTTGATTGGTGGAGGTCATGTTTTTGTACTGATCATACGCATTTATAATAGAATTGTTTCACATCATACAAATTAGTTAAAAATCCATCATGGTGGCCTTAATTGGCCAAGAGACTTTTTTGTGGAGTATATAGAGTTGTAGTTGAGTCAGATTTGAAGTGAATAGAACACACTCAGATTTAAGAATTATGGAGGCCACTGTACTCTGGGAAATCTCCAATGCAGCAGATTTTGTAGCCTTCCCCAGATCTGTGTACCTTGACACAACCCTGTCTCTCAGCTCTGCAGACAGTTCCTTCTTCCTCATGTTTTGGTTTTTGCTCTGATAAGCATTGTCAGCTGTGAGACCTTATATAGACAGGTGTGTGTCTCTCCAAATCATGTTCAATCAGCAGATTTTACCACAGATTGACTTCAATCAAGGTGTAGAAACATCTCAGAGATTCTCCAGAGAAATGGGAGGAACCTGAGCTAAGTTTGTAGTGTCATTATGGGGTACTGACTGTAAAATCAAAACATGTCTAAATTTAGCAGGAGGCTGCAACATTACAAAATCAAAATGTGAAAAACTGAAGGGGTCTAAATACTTTCTGAATGCATTAAAATCCTAGTTAATTAATTATTGGAATCACTTTGTTTATTATTATTATTATTATCATTGTTATTTTCTTCAAAAAAATGAATTGCAGTTTTGAGGGGCTAAATGTTATGTAAATCTAATGTCTAATGCTTGCAAAGGTGCAGGGCTGTCAAATGTGTGTGTGTGTGTGTATGTGTGTATAAAATATTATTTTTGGTTCAGCCATGACCAGAGGCGTTATGCTTTTAGGTTGTCTGTTTGGCTGTACATACATACTTCCTAGAATTAATTTCTTGAACTTGGTACAAATGTTCTCTTGAACTTTAGGATAAATTGATTAGATTTTGGCGGTCAGAGGTCGCTGTGACCTCACAAAACAAGTTTTTGGCCATAATTCCAGAATTTACAAACTAATGAACTGCAACTGGACTGGTTGATTGAGGCATACAACCACAAGTTAGTGATTCTAGTTTTTGTTTTTTCCTAAAAAGGTAGCTAAAAAAAGAAAAGTAATAACTGATACGGGAACTGACTGATGTTAGTTGATTCTTTACCTCTGAGCAAAATCTCAGTGGAGTCACTTTGGATTTTATGGATATTGTGTGGTGTTATTCACTGAATGTGAAGCTTGTGTTGAAAATTAGGGTCTTTTTGAACCCTGATGTGTTTGTGTACAGGTGTGGGCATCTGATGCTGGTATGAGCTCAAGACCTCCTGCAGACCTGGTTTGGAAGAACCAGTCCTCCTGGGGTCCAGGAGAGGACGTCCATGTGGTGCTAATCAACCCTCAGGGAGAGGTGAGACACACACACACACCCATTCGTCATCTCCATCCCTGTACACTGTCACTATTTAGTCTTTACATACTGGTTGAATTGATTGATTGATTTGGATTCATTATGTTCTTGATGGAAAAGTTTTGAGCAACTCATGATATGTGTGTGTGTATGTGTCAGGAGGTGGCAAAGAGAACCACAACATACAAGACAGGAGTCGAAGAAGAGCAGGGTGAGGAGGAGGAGGATGATAATGGTGTGGAGGCCGTGGAGGAAGACCTCTTCAACCAGCAGGTGACAACATCAGCTCATTAAAGACTCATTCAGGATTTAAGCCCAACAACTGAATGTGCATGTATTTAAAAATATTCCACTGTAGGAACACATTTCTGGGAAAAGAGTTGTTGGTGTCTTCTAATCTGACCACTGTGTTTCTGTGCAGGGAGACCCTCGTGCTGCCAAGAGAGGCTGCTCCATCATGTGATCCCACTGTACCAACCAGCCACCTCTTCCTCCTCCTCTGAGCCCAGCCAGTCTGCTGCCAACTGTAATACTAGAACTATTTTTCTATCTTTTGTAGTGTATTATTTTATCTTTATTTCTCATAAAAAATACAAAACTGATTTTTGTAGGTGTATTTATATCTGGAAACCAAAATAACATGGTCATTGAACAAAATTTACATTTGTAGGTCAGAAGCTTTTTTTTTCCTTTTTAGACCACACAGCATGTAGCTGAACTCAAGGACAGGACAGACTGTTTTTAAGAAAAAAATGAGTCATACCATGTCATTTTAAAAATAGATTTTCATTTTGTTATTGTGTTTTATATTTAATCTTAATTTTATTGTTGATGCTATACTCAAGGCCTTTAAATTCCAAGAACAGCCACAAGATGTCAGTAATTAGTTCAGGTCCTGGGCTGGTTTTGATGTGTTCTTCACTTTGCTTTAGAAGGATTGTTTGGGGGGCGGGGGACTTAACACTAACAGGGCACGTACACTAAAAGCTCTGCAGTAACAGGACATAATATCATAAATGACTTCCCTCATCAGCCTGGACCTTGAGTGGACAAAATGTCAGCGTTATATAATCCAGACACTTCTGCTCAATGGCATCCTTCTAGTATCTTTAGGAACAAATTAATTGTATGATTGTTTTCATAAGGAAGTTAGAGGACAGCTTGTTAGCAGTTACTGAGTTACTTTAAAGCCCTTTATGTGGAAATAAAGAAAAAGATCTGACAAGGGCACACGACCAAAAATGGACTGAAAGCATTTCCCCCAGGGCATGTCATTTTTACAGAAATAAGATCAGGTGCCAACAGAAACATTTGACAGATGTCACACACAGGGGATGTGATGGCATGAGTTTCTCTTCACTGACTCTGAATAAGCGTTGCACCACTAATTAAGAAGTGTTGATTGTATTCTTAACTTTTGATATTTTAAGTGTTTGAAGTACTTTTGTGTCTGTGTGTTACTATGCATGCTATGGCTGTAATCTTGATAGTTGAAAGATTAAATGTCTTCTCGTACTTGTGTTTTACTTTTCCATACATCATTCAATCAATCAAGAACTCAGCAAAATAAAGTGATGCTAGATAACAAAATGAGAAATATATCCTATATCCTGTATTTCAGCAGATTGCTGTTGTCATCAAACAGGTCATTATGTGGTCTTTCCAAATTTAATGTTTTAATGTTGTTTATTTCAAAGCGTGAGAGTTTGGGCTGTCCTAGTGAATCATTTTTAAATAATCGCTTGATTTTACTGATAATCTTCAACCTTTATACAATAGGTTTACTCTCTGGACCTGGTCCAAGGAGAGACAGCATTCATCCCAATGTTATCTGCAGCGGCCTCAATCTCTTATAGAACTTGTGACTTTCAGTGGTGGAAAAAGTACTCAGATCCTTTACTGAAGTAAAAGTACCACACAGTGACAAACTAACAGATGGAGGCAGTGGTATCTCAGCAGCTCCCAGTAGAATTCCTGTTCCTGTTTTTGTCAGTGGAGTCTGGTAGTGATATATAAATAAAAAGATCTGTCTCTGTAGTGTCTGTTGTAAGGTACTTAGAATAACAATCTGAGTCTGTTGGTGACAAAAGCAAGAACTTTAGTGGACGGACTTTGACGTGAACAGTTGTCCATTGGATCACACTGCAGCAGCTGCTGCTGGTTCACTATTCTTGATCAATACTGCACAGATTCCAAAGATATTTGTCCCTATAAATCTTTTACACCCTAAAACATGGGAAATAAGATCCAGCTTCAACCTGAGAAAAAAAACTCCTTTCCATTACTGACCCTGATGTACTGTCCAGTACAGTAGCTTTAGAATTAACTGTAACAGCTGATTTATATTTAGACTTTTATATATCTCTCTGAGGTGACTCCAGCTGTTTCTTAATCTAAACCATCAACTTGTCTTTTGGATTCTATTCCAGCTAGGCTGTTCAAGGATTTTGGCTTTTTGTAGTAAAACAGAACAGCTGTTGCTTAGCTTTAGAAAAGTGAGGTCTGTGTTATTTTAACTTGCATCAAGTAATCCACCTCAGAGTGCTCTCCCATAATTCATCTGAAATCTGAATATTCAATTCCTTCTAGGTGGTTTAGATAGTAAACATTTTCTATAGTACATGTCTGAATACAGACCATCTCACAAATTCACATAAGTGTGTAAGATGTTTAGTGCAAACAAAGAGGAGGAGGAAGTGCAGTATGCAGAGAAGAGTTTATGGCATCACCACAAACATGAAGTAGTTGAAGCTCTGAGAAAACAAAGGTCACTTTATGTCTGTGACAGCTGTACCACCATATATCACATCATGTTCATCTTCATCATCATTATGTTCATCTGGACTGAAAAATGTTCATGTCTGGAGCTCCCATTTTCAGGGAAAGGGTGAAACAGCAGCTTTATTTCAGTGCGAATGTCTGTGCAGAAAAATAGAACAGAGGCAACATTGTACCACTGTCCAACACAAGTGATCTGATGTCCATTCTCAAATGTCACCACTGTAATCTATGGAAGTGATTCCACAACTTGTACATCAGAGCTCAGACGTGGAGAACTGGAGTCTTACCTTAAGATCTGATGTTAGAGTGACAGTAAATACATTCGTTCTTATTGTGGGGAGGACTAAATGCACAGTGTTTAGGTCAAAATCTGGTAAAAGTAGGACTCACTTTACACTTCACTATGGGAAATGTTACTGAACAAGTGGCCTAGCTGGTTTTTAACAGAACTGAACAATAGTGGCATGAGATTAATTACCACTGATTTTAAAGGATATATGATACTGATTTATGAAAATGATCCACTCCAACTAAACTATAGTGAGTCTTTTCTTTTTTACATCAGCACAGAAACAGAACATATGAAAAAATGACTCAAATTAAAAAATAACCTTTTGTTTAAGTGTGTCCCAATCATCAAATCAATTAATTAATCACTCAATCAGTCAATCAGTGTGAAAAACTGTTGATGGACTTATCATTAGACTTTAAGTAGATTGCCTGTAGCCGTTTGTGTGCATGAACTTGAACCAGGCCTTTAAGGCTGAGGCACATTATGGTTACAGATCAAAGTTTAATATCAAACATTTTCACTTTGTTTCATCCATACATCACATCTTTTTTTGCTGCTGAAATCTAAAGATGTCCACAGTGTTTTGATGTTTGAAAGTACAACAAAGGACAGTCTGATGGTTTGGGACTTGAACTTCTCAGCTGATTCAGTCAAACCATTTCTTGAAGCAGTACTAGAGCCGTGGTGTCTTCACTATAGTGTAAGAATGTCTGAGGCTTTTCATCAGGCTTCTGTCATTTGACCGGAGCCACGTTGGTGTCCAGGTGAGATAAGTGTGAGAGTAAAGTGCTGCTTGGACCATCTTACCTGTGGTCATTCATACATGTGACATTAGCTCTGACATAACATCTCAGAGTGGTGCTGTAAAGTGCTTCAAAGCAGAGGATGAACAGAGTCCACCTCCTAATCAGAGTCTGTCTTGGAGCTGGCTCCATACTCACACTGTCGACTCCTTGGATGGCTGCTTCCCTTGCTGTGAGCCTTGTAATGGGTGAAGCCCTGACACTTCACTGTGTGACCTGGGGAGGAGGAGGACCACTCTCTGATTGGACAGTCGCCACTCATTGTACAGTCGACAGTGATACCTGAGAGACACCTTAGGAAAAAAAACATCAGGATTTCACCTCTGAACTGAGTGAACTTCATTCAAGTGAAATTAATTTAACTAGTAAAACTGACTTATTTTAAATATTTTGCATATGGGTTTCTTGGTCGTAGTTAGTACTCCTCAGTATGTGACTATTGTATAATGCCTTCTGTGGTTCTGGAGGAGCTTAATTGAGTTGGAGAAAATAACCCTGATGAGGTTATTTCTGGTGGGGCTTGGATACTACACAGATAATATCTACCAGAAAGCCTTCACCACAAACGTGAAGTGTGGAAGATGTCAGTGAAGCTCTGACCAAAAGGATTTCCAGCTTCCATTGGTTGCATTATGAGAAATATAGGAGTCAGTATTTTTGGAGCTTGACCCATTGACCCATCTCCACTGTCTGTCTGCCAACTTTATGTAGGTGCACTACTTAACTGTTGGACGATCACTTCACCTGTTCATACACACACACACACACACACACACACACACACACACACACAGAAACCACAAGATGTGGGTCAAAGGAAAGTGTTAGAGGGGTGAAGAGAAGGGTTGAGCTCAAACTGTTATGCTTTAATATTAAGCCAAACACCAGACCAGACAGGGGTGCCAAAATTTACCACTAGATAATGCACTTGACTGAGCTCCAGAGTGGAACATAATGAGACGGAGAGAACCCATGACTCAGTTTGTGACAACTGAGGGCCACTTAGTGGCAGCAACACAACTCTAAGCTGGTTTTCCAACCACCAATAAACACTGAAGAAGAAGAGCCACATCCTGTTTTTATTTCTCCCAACAACCAGCTCCACTTTTCTGTAGTTGTGTAGAAGGTCCACAGGACGGTCTGCAGTGGAGGCCTGATATTTTCACAGCTTGGTATGAATGTGGATATATATCTTGCAGTGACTTTGAGTGAGATTTTGCCTTATTGGCACAGTTGTAATTTTCTTTGAGACCAAGTCTGCATGTCTCCTCTCACCATCATCCCAAAAAACATCAGCTTTGTAGTAAATAGACTCAAACCGCCCCCTCTATCTCCTGAGCCACAGCTTACATCAACTACATTTCAAGTGGCACCAGCAAGTAGCACAGGTTGTATTACTAGCTGAGCAGACAAACGTGGTCTGGCAGACTCCTGCATCAAGTACAGGGTTGTGAGTGTGATTGTACAGGGAGATGACCAGACACCTGTGGGTAACCTCATGCAGAAACTTGGCTGGAAATGTTATTAACAAGAGGACACAGTGATCTACAGTATATGTACTGTATGAACCTCTTCTAATGATGCTAACAGCTCTGCTGCTGATGTCAAAGAGTCTGGTCCTGATCAGAGCACTAACAGCTCTCCTGCTGTTACAGCTGCACCCCCAACAAATAGAGGAGGACAGGCCTTGCCCCGTGTTTACCCCAGTATCCGAATGGTTAGGGCGCATACTGCATGGGCCTTAGTGCCCTGAGCAGCTGGTCCCCCGATTGACTTCTAGTCAGACCTTTATTGTGTGTCATTCCCCTACTCTCTCTCCACTGTCCTATCCAAATAAAGGCGAAGCCCCCCCCCCCAAAAAAAAAACCTTTAAAAAAAAGAAAGAAAACAAATGCAGAATATTTCATTTTTATCACAAGTAATGAACACTGCACAACATCCACCCCTACACTGCTCGGCATACTCACCAGAGTCCAGAAGAGGTAAATGGTGAAGAGGGCGATGGTCAGAGCGATGAGCCCCACAGCCTCCAGCCGGCTGGAGAAGTGAAGGTGATCTATGGCACCACGAAGGCAGAGCCAGCCGGAGATGGTGGCCAGAGGAGTGATGAGCAGGAAACACACCATGTCACCAAACAGCGTGCGCCTCTCCTGACGAAGACCCGGGTTCTGCATCCACTGCACCACCAAGAATTAAAGCACAGTTATCTTCCAGGTAAAATGAATGTGATGTAATGACTGACTGAACTGGATGTTCCCTGATCATCCTGTACCTCAAGCAATGGCCTGGACTTCCTCTGCACAGTGAACTGGTAGTGGCAGAGCTCACAGAAGCTGGTTCCTGAGGCAGACAGCCAGTGTTCCAGACAGCTGCGGTGGATGGTGGCCAGGGTCCCAGAACACTCACAGGGGGACAGCAGCTCCTCCTGGGCTCCGCTGTCATGACAGACACGACACATGGGGTTCTCTGACCCGGCACTGCTGAACAGAAGAATCAAGGAGGACATACTAACTATGACTTTTTGTTTTCAAGATGAATTCAGATGCATGGTCATCAGGAACTCCAGCAGCTGTGGGGAGCCATGCCTTTAATCTCAAAGATCTCCATTCTACCAGCGCAAATTCAGAGTTTCCTCAAAGACCATTTAGTGAAGAACAGAGAGAACTCCTGAGCTAAAAGAAGGGGTGGTGCAGACCACATCACCATTTCCTGCATGGTAAATGGACTCAGTGTCTTCTGTCTCTTCATGTAATCTCAGACTGACTCTGTGAGACAAGGGCTCTGTGGGGTCAGACCATCTACTGCAGGACTCCTTGTTCTACTTGTCTCTGAGGACAGTTCTTTATGATGCTGACTCACTGTCCTGCTGCAGATTTAATCTGGGACTGATCAGACACCTCCCCGGTGGTTCTGATGAAGGATAAGAGTAAAAACTGAACTGCCTAAAACTTTGACACAGTGCTGTAGATACAAACATGACCATTCACACCCACAGACAGTTTAGAGTAACCAGTTAACCTGCATGTCTTTGGACTGTGGGAGGAAGCTGGAGAACCTAGAGAGAAGCCACACAAAAACAGGTAGAACATGTAAACTCCACACAGAGAAGCCCTGGGAGAACCGGGGTTCAAACCCTGAACCTTCTTGCTGTGAGGGAACACTGCAACCACTAACCACTACTTGTCAGGTCTAGAAGTTGTGCACAACCACCAGAAGTGGAAGGGACCAGTGATGGAGAGAAAAAGAGTCAGAGTGCAAGACAAGGTGAGGCTATTAAGCTGCCAAGTCATTAGCAGTGCATTAACACAAAGCAGATGGTTACATTATTTTAACAGTTTTTTTAAATGAAGGTACTCTGCTCAACGTTAAGTTAAATCCAAATAGGGAGGAGAATTCTTAAAGTGGGAGGTTTTGGAACCAGTGTTATGTGGTGTTAGCTGCTGACAATCTGAGATAGACTGTTGTGAAAAATTAGAAGCGTTTTTTGAAACTGAATTGAACACATCAATTACCTACCACTGTTTGGTGTATGTGTCCAACCCCGGAGACATCAGCTGACCGTCCAGCTTGGTCGACACCTGTGTGTAATACTGAGGCTGTTCACTGGCAGACACACTGCACTCCTCAATGGTTTTACCTGGCAGAGGCAGATCAGCAGACAACCCACACATGGGCTCAGAGTCCAGCTTAGGCTGGTACCTCATAAGACACTGATTTGGCAAAATTTCTGGCAACAACGAGCAGTGACTGGTCATCATGGTGGTAGAACACTGGACACAGACTGGTCTTAATGGGCATCTCCCATCTACAGGAACAAGAGAGAGGTGACTCAGGTGAAGCCAATGACAGAGAGGAAGGTCTCTGACAAAACACCTACATTCACTTGTACAAAGCAAACACCTCTTAGTGCTCAAGTACATAAAACTGATGCATGCCAATGTGATATCTATGTTTACTACTGTAAGGATAGACATCACAGTGCATTCAGAAGTATTCACTTTTTTCACGTCATTATGTAGCAGCCTTTCAGACAACTGGTTAGGTGGTTAGTAGACATGGATCATAGTAGTAATATTATCAACAGTTAATATGAATAATTTTATTGTTCATCTTCATTTTTTCAAATAAGTTTGACTTGACCTTTAATATTTTAACTACTGTTCTTCATAATCAACATCAGTGTTAATTTTTATCATTTTTAATTTTTATTATTTCAGCTCAGGTTTGGTCTCCACCACCTCCTGAGGGAAATCCCTGTCTCTAGCTGCTGAATGTTTCACTGTGTACTCCAGGTGCTCACTGACTGTGTGTGTCTGCTGCTGGATGATGAACAGGTTGCGGACAGTGACTTTATCAGAGCTTTTTATCTGAAAATAAAGCCTACAAATGCAAAACAGTGACTTACAACAAGCTCTCTTTTTCCATCCTGTACGTATTAATATCTCATAAATACATGTCACTAACTCAATATCTTCCTTTTCCTGTAGTTTTGCACTTTCTCCTCTCCTCCCAACTCTTTCTGCAGGTACTTCTGCCTCTGGAGCAGTGGAGTCTGATCTGTGATGACAAACCTCCTGCAGCTCCTACGATCCTGCTCAACACCTGCTGTTATATTTAGAAATTATTAGTTCAATTCAATTTTATTTATATAGCGCCATATCACACCAACAGTCATCTCAAGGCACTTTTCATATAGAGCAGGTCTAGACCGTACTCTTTAAAGTAGGTATTTACAGAGAGAGACCCAACAAATCCCACCATGAGCAGCACTAGGAGACAGTGGCAAGGAAAAACTTCCTTTTAAGAGGCAGAAACCTCGAGCATCTGCCTCGACCGGTTGGTTTAAGAAGGGGGGGGGGGGGGGGGGGTAGAGAATAGCGAAAGAAGAACATAGCATAACACAGGTTCCATATCAGATGTAAGATGAGGCCGGTAATACAGCAGTAGTAATGATAGTAGTGATAATTAAAGTATTAACTGCTAACATAGCAATACAACTAATAGCAGTGTAAGTAATTTCTAATTCTAGCAGCAGGTGTTGAGTGGAGTTGTAGGAGCAGCAGGAGACTTGTCATCACAGATCAGACTCTACAGCTCCAGAGGCAGAAATACCTGCAGAAAGAGACAGAAGAGGAGAGAGAGACGGAAGAGCACAATACTACAGGAAAGGGAAGATATTGAGTTAGTAACATGTAACATGGGATATGAATCCATATTGAGTGGAGAGAGGGAGAGAGAGAGGGAGAGAGAGGGGGAGGGGGGGAGAGGGAGAGAGAGAGAGAGAGAGAGAGAGAGAGAGAGAGAGAGAGAGAGGAGCTCAGTGCATCATGGGAGATCTCCCGGCAGTCTAGGCCTATAGCACCATAACTAAGGGATGGTTCAAGCCTGAGCCAACCCTAACTATAAGCTTTATCAAAGAGGAAAGTTTTAAGCTTACTCTTAAAGGTACAGAGGGTGTCTGCCTCCCGGACCGAAACTGGGAGAAGGTTCCACAGTAGAGGAGCCTGATAACTGAAGGCTCTGCCTCCCATTCTACTCTTGGAAACTCTGAGAACCACCAGTAAACCAGCATTTTGGGAGCGCAGAGTCCTGGTGGGATTGTAGGGGACTATGAGATCTTTAAGGTAAGATGGAGCCTGACCATTAAGGGCTTTGTATGTGAGGAGGAGGATTTTGAACTCTAGTCTTGAATTAGTCCTTATTGCTACTATTATTATTACTAACAGAATTGTCATTACCGTTATTGCTATTATCACTATTATTAATACCACTTTACATCTCTCCTTCCAAATATTAACTCGTTTAAATAAGATGAAGGCTACATCACAGAACATATCATTACATGAACAATAATTATAATTACACAGACAATGTGCTGTTTATTCAACATACTCAACGTCATCACTATTTTCACGTTTAATTCACTTTCCATTCCGCTTCAATGTTTTCTTTCTCTTTCTTTCTTTCTTTCTTTCAGATAACTCACAGAGGATGAGACAGTCCAAACCGGGGCTGGGTCATAACAACAGTCAAAAGAGATGTTGTGGGGATTTCCCCATTAACACGTCATGTAGCCTCCTTTAATAATGCTGTGGTTATCAGGCCTCAGTCTGACAGCTGAGGAATGCACCGAGTAGAATAGTGGTGCGTGTCCAGCTTTGTGTTACACTGTGGACCACCATCTGCGGATTGTGCTAGGCTAGCTAACGACGGGCATAGTGAACAATATGTCCTCATTAACACGAGCGTAGCACTGTTCAACTACTACAATGAACAGTGATGTAACGTAGACATACAACGATACAGTGTCTGTATGTTGAACTGAATGTCTCCGTCTTGAGACGCAGTTTGAAGTTCCAGTAGGCCCAGCTAACGAGCCACGCCTCTCCTCTGTCTCTGTCTCTAAAGCCACATTCTTACCTTCGATCAGCCTCCTGAATTCACGGTACCACCAGCTTCCATAGCAAACAACACTGTGAAACAGTTCACCACCGTCGGTCTGTATTCAGCCCGTTAACAGGTCGCTGTCACTTCCGCTTTGAGCTGAACCAAGCGGCGACAGCAGGGGGCAGTAAAGAGCTAACTCACATCTTGTCACAACCAACAAAATGTTACCAAACCCCAAAGCAATGGACAGACATTTACAGGTCATCTGATCATGTTCTTCTCTACAGATTACTGAAATGCCATACGGGAACTTTGTAAGCCCTGTTTAACTTCCACATTAGTCTCATATAGGCTTTATACAGAAATGTTGTCTAAGCTGAGTTACAGGAAGTGAACTTCTGGTTAAAAGCAACTGAAAGTAGATGAGGAATTGATGTCTGCTTCGAAAGTGAAAGTATATGTTGGAATTTGAGGAAGAAATTCCTTCAAAGAAAGTTTTGCTTAACTAAAGTATGTTTCTAAACCTATTCAATTTTGTAAGTGTCAAAGATTTGCTCATACATATAAAGGAAGAAAATGTGGAGAGGATGTAATTGCAGAAGCCATAGTGGTAATGAATAAGGAGGTAGAGATTCATTAGGTCAGAGTGAAAGACAAGAGCAGCCAGCAGCAGCTGTCAAGATGGTGAACCAGAGGAGAGGGACACAACAGGAGAAAGAGGGTAAAGGGTGGATTGATGTAAAGAAATGGGTCTCTTTCATAGCATGAGTCATAAATGCTACAATGGAGACAAAACAGAAATAATTCAAATAATGATAAAAGCAGCAGCATGTCACCTGAAGACCAGTGAACTAACATCAGTGGAGGTGGGAAATAAGAGGAAGATGAAGAAAATGAAGTATTTTAATTCACAAAGTGTAAGGAGATACAAATGCAGAGAAAGAGAAGGGCTGTTGGAGGATAACAACTTGGTGTGTCTTAATACTGAGAGAGGTAGGAGGATAGATGTATACACAGGTAATAGTTCAGCACTAGATTTGACAATGGTGTCAATAAAGGCAACAGGGATATGTGAGATGAATTATGGGAAGACTCAACAGCTGGTGGTGATCATTATTCAGTATTTATTCAATATATGCAGACAGGGCAATAAGAGTAGAGGAAAGAACCTACAAAATGTAAGTACTTGTGTGAGATGGAAAATAGGGAATAGACCTAAATTAATGGAGTTTTAGAGAAAAGCAGCAAATCTGTCAATTCCTTGAAGCAAAGGGAAAATGAATAGGAAAGCAGTCACATGGTGGACAGGGGACTGTGGTAAAGCCATCAAAGAAAGGATCAGAGCTTTTAACCACAACCTAAAGGTTTTTAAGGAGGAGTGGAACAACCATGGTGTTTGGACAGTGAGGCATCAGACATGATTCAGACAACTGTCCAGGGAAGTTTTCAGAGACAAACCACTCAGAGAATCCTGGATTCATCACTGATCATCCAGGGGCAGATATTACAGTGCTCATTCTGAACTGGCAAGCTGTTGTATCTGTCTCTCTCAAGCAATGCACACCAAGCCCTGCACAGATGCATCAGCTCCAGAAAGTAGCTGCTTTGGCAAGACCTGTTGACAGTTTGGCCTTAGATATATGGTTCTTCCAAGTGTTATTAGCATTTTAGAGTAGCAAGTTCAGACATTCTCATACCACTGCTGCTCCTACTTCTGTTTTTTCTTCTGCACACAGAAGTATACAGCTAGCCAGGCAAAACTAGCTACAACTGAAGGAACAACTTGGAGGATGGATAAACATTTTCAGTAGTGTCCACTTGGCTTTTTTCCTACACAATATTCACACATCTTTCCCAACACTGCTGTGTTATGAGAAACAGATTATCTATCTGGGAGATGTGTGTGTCTCCTTTCTTACTGAGAGGTTTGAAGACTTACAGTGGGGGAAATAATTATTTGATCCCCTTCTGAATTTGTAAGTTTGCCCACTTACAAAGAAATTAACGGACTCTAATTTTTATGGTTGTTTACTGATTATGGCAATAGACAGAATACCAGTCGAAAATGCATAAAAAACAAACAATTTAAAAGTTATAAAATGTGCATTTTATTGAGTGAAATAAGTATTAGATCCGTCAAACTCCTCGGTCTGGAGCTCCATGCAAGATCTCACCTGCTCAAGAAGGCACATGTATAGGCCTGCCTTGTGTTTGCCAGTGAACATCTAAATGACTCAGCTTGGGAGAAAGTGCTGTGGTCAGATGAAACCAAAGTTGAGCTATTTGGCATCAACTCGACCTGCCATGTTTGGAGGATGAAAAAATGCGAGTATGACCCACAGAGCACCATCCCAGCATGGAGGTGGAAACATTATGTTGGGGCTGTTTTTCAACCCAATAGAAAACTTGTGGAGGGAGCTGAAGCTTCAAGTTTCCAAGTGGCAGCCAAGAAACTTGAAGGATTTAGAGACTTTCTGTAAAGAGCAATGGGCCAAAATCCCTCCTGAGCTGTGTGCAAACCTTGTGACCAACTACAAGAAACGTCTCATCACTCTGCTTGCCAACAAGGGTTTCTCTACCAAGTACTAACTTATGTTTACTTGGGGATCGAAAACTTATTTTTACTTTTATATTGTGTGTTTTATTCATATTTGACTGATATTCTGTCTATTGCCATAATCAGTAAACAACCATAAAAATTAGAGTCCATTAATTTCTTTGTAAGTGGGCAAACTTCCCCCACTCTATATTATTTCCATGTCTGTGTGTTAAACATGAATCTGAGGCCAGCAGCTGGTTAGCTTAATTTAGGATTAATGCAGGGAGAGCCAGCTATCCTGGCTCTGTCTAAAGGGACCAGAGTAATCAGTAATTAACTCCTCATATCAATCTAATTTGTACAAAAAGTGTAAAAATAACAAAGTGTCATTTCATGAGGGCAGGGGTTGTGTGTCAGTATGTAGCAGATACAAATTACTCATGTGACTGCCATCTGACACATTCCTGCCTTGTGATCTTCATTACTCTCAATTACTCTCACACTGTTTTAGAGCCCCTGGAACCCCATTAGAGGGTTGCTGGAGTCATTATGGTAAAGAGTGTATGCTGGGATGTTACTTGCAATTATACAATGAGTGTTAAGCATTTGTTATATTGTCTATTACATGAAGAAAACAATCTGTGCTAACCTTTAACTCATCACCTTATAATGAATTCAGTCTCCTGTAGATTAGATTCTGGGAGGAAATGAGTCACAGATAATACACACACATTCATACAGCACTTGTTGTATATACATATGAAGTGCTCTAACACACACACCCGTTCACACTGACTGGAAGAGCAGGGACTGAATCACTTACCTTCCAATTGGTGGGCAACTTGCTCTGCCTCCTGAGCCACAGCAGCTGCTACTGTACATACACATGCATACACACATATGCACATGCACACACACGCTACACACAGATGTATACATACATACATGTACACATTATGTCACACCTACAATCACATCTCAAGTCAATAAAGCCTCTAACCTAGTGTCTGATCTGCCCTTTCAGTATCAGTATGTCAAGTTTAAGTCAACTCTGTTATTAATTCTAGATAAATAGAGCATAATAGTTAGTTAGTTAGTTAGTTACATTATTGTCCCCATGGGGGAAATTAATTTTTACGGCTGTACAGGCAGGGAAACACCATAGCACGCACCCACACATGTAACACACTACAGTCATTTGTGACAAAGTACAGATATCAATTTCAGACCATTATTGCATATTGTTCAGAGTATTGATGGCTGTGGGGATTAAACTGTTTTTAAAATGTACTCTGTTGTATCTGATGGGCCTATATCGTCGACCAGAGGGTAACAGGGAGAAGCAATAGTTCAGTGGGTGAGTGTGGTCCTGTGTTATTGCCTGAGCGATGCGTGTAATGGCCTTAGTGTTTAATTGTGAGAGGTTGGGAGTGGGAAGACCAATGATTTTAGCTGCTATGGAGGTTATTTTAGTGAACATGTTCCGGTTTTTGACTGTGAGTATTGTCATGAAACAAGGAGAACAGTATAGGAGGATTGGCTTTTATACAACATTAACAGAAGGTGTGGGGAAACATGAAGTCCTTTAAGTTTACGGATAACTGAGAGTCTTTGCTTGCATCTTTTATGAATGTCCATTGTGTGTGAGTCAAAACTGAGTTTATTGTCAAGTGTGACTCCCATATATTTGAAATGTTCAACCATATCAATTGTGGTATTGTCAATGATGATGGGATGAGGTGTTGTGATACCAACAGTCATTTCTTGGGTTTTCTTGAGGTTGAGTTGAAGATGGTTATGTTGACACCACTTGGTGAAGTGTTCTATTGAGTTCTGATAATGTGCAAGGGAGGCGCTGTCCTTAAGAAGTCCCAGTATGGTGGTGTCGTCTGCATATTTGATGTACACTGTAGTGGGTGATGGGCTGGTGCAGTCATTTGTATAAAGTGTATACAGGAAAGGACTTAGCACACATCCCTGGGGGGCTCCAGTGTTGGAAATAAGTGGAGCTGTTGCTGTACTGCCGGTCCGAATTGTCTGCTGTCTGTTGGATAAGAAGTCATGGATTAAATGAATCAGCCGGGGTGGAACATGGAGTCGGTGTAATTTAGGTATCAGAATGTGCCGTTGTATGGTGTTGAAAGCCGAGCTGAAATCTGCAAATAATATTTGAAGGATGTTTTTCCAAGACCAGTATTTACTTCAAAAACAAACACTGTCAGTCAGTCCTGAGAATGGAGGTTAGAGGTAGAATGTCTGAGGAACAGCAGTGGTAATAAATAAGGAGGTAAGCAATTTCTGAAGTAGTCCTTTATAAATGAATAGATAAGAAAGAGGGAAGCCAGCCCATCTTCTGTTACAAGACACAATGATGGGTTCCATATGGTCTGAGAGAATGTCTATAAATAACATCACCATAATCCTGCTGCACAGTGGTAGTCAAGGCCTGTTTCTATACAGAAAACTAAGTTGCATTTTTGATTTGCAACTTAAGTTGTTAAATTAATTCAATATCAAATATAAGGTATTTATATATATATTTATAGTGGGGAACCTTCTCACTTCCTGTTCCTGGTTTCCTCTCCCCTTCTCTCTGACTTAATTCTTAATTCTTACTTCTCTTTCTGAACTGAAGCTGTAGTGTTGTCCCTCACTGGGGGTTGACATGTTCATGTTGATTCCTTTGGTCTCAGTTATACTGTTCATTAAGCTAAATGATGGGTCCACTACAGGAATGTGGAAGACTGTATGCAGCTTCCACCCCTTGTTTGAGGGCCGAGTGGCCACTCACTGTGAGACCCAGTACGACAGCTCCTGTTTCCACAGGGAGGAAAGTTTGTCTTGAAGCTTGTTGTTAATAATGGCTGCTTTATTCAGCTGTGAGTGTGACTACAAACAGAGTTACACTCAGTGATGGAGTCAGAGTGGGGAGTCCAGTTTGAGAAAGATATTCCTCAAAATGCAGCCCCAGTTATGTGTCCTAGATGAAGGAAACCCCACATACCTGTGCAGTTCTATTAAAAGGTTAAGTAATAAGTTCCCCTGCCTGAGACAGACATTTGATATTGGTTAACACATAAAAACAACAAAAAAACACTTTAGCAGAATAAAACAATTGTGACTGATCAAAGTGAAAATCCAAGGACACTTCTGTACTGAAAATAAATTAAACCTCATATCAGTCATCGTCTAGTTGCTCCTATCTCCTCTGTTCTCTCTTCCTTTCTTTGCATTTGTTATTCTGTGTATCACCCCAGTGTTTGACTGTACCTCCTGATTTTTACAGAACACCTGTCTGCAAATGGTGATACCAGCGTTTCTGGTGAAGCTCTGGCAGAGTGATGTGCTGTGGAGGGGTTGGGACTTCAGTGTCTGTGATCAGAAGGACGTGCCAGTCACACTGGCTATGAGGTGCACGGGTTGTATGCTATGTCTGTTTCCCATGGACAGCTCTCGTCTCTCCACCCTCTGTTCCCATGCTGATGTCTGGATCAGTGGAATCCTGTTAAAACAGAGAATTAAAAAAGGAGGTAAAAATAAGTGATAAGCAGCCTCTTTGAGAGACTACTCATGAGCTGCCTTTTAAACTCCAGTGACATTCAGAAGCCACCTCAATTGAATGTCAAATGTGAAGGAGTCCAAGTTATGCTGAATCACAAACTGGAAGGCCTGGGTCAGGACAAACCTGTAGTCTGCATCCAACAATTTTCAGTCTCTTTATGTTTTCGGTCTTCTAGAAGCAAATAGTGTAGCTCAAAAATCACTGGAGATAATCAAATGTGAGAGTTTATTGAAGTATTACAGCAGCAATCTCAATAAACCCAAAGAGTCCCAGTCACAAGACAGTCAAAGGACAAGAGGGCTTCTGGTTTTCTACAACAAGATGTCTCCACCTCTCCAAAAGCATCTCCTCCTTCTTTCTAAAAGAAACATATTGAACTTGTTTTTAACCATGTATGCTTTTGTGTCTCTTGAGATCTTATTTCTTTTTAACCATGTCTGAGAGTCATGTTTTCCTAGGTGTCTTGGAGGCTCTGGTAGGCCTTTTCAGATCCCATTATTTCTTGTTTAGCTGTCAATGTCAGGGCCTTTCTTCTTAATATGGTTTCTGCTTTGACATGCTTATGTCAGGACTGTCCCTAGTTTTTTTTTTTTTTTTTTTTTTTTTAACATTTGCTCCACAGGTTTACCACAACATCTACACAGCCTCAACAGGTCCTCCTCCTGATTTATGACATATAAGATAACAGCATGCAGGATCAAATTTACACAACATGCAGGCTTGGGTGTGAGCTTTCCCTTTAATAATGTAAAGTCTGGGTAATATATACTGTAGAAATAACTGAAATGACACTCCAATATCTGAGCAAATTTGTCACTACAGTTGCTAAGCACACATTGGACAGGATATCAGTTTATAACTATCTGTTGTTTTACCCTGTATCTCCTTTTAAGGTCCCCCATTTTTTGGCTTTCTCACTCAACACAAGACCAATTAGCTTCATTTCATTGAGTAACATTAGCCCCCTCTGTTGATTTTGTTTTGTCTGCGGTTAGAAAGAGTCTCTGTCTGTCTTTTAAAGAGAAAAGCGCCTCAGCACGTCAACCCCTTAAACTTATCTCTACAACTGTCGTTTGAGTTCACTCCCAGAGAGACTGTCAAGTAGCCTCAAGAAATCAGTCACACAAGAAGTGTACTGAGTTTTCTCTTCAGAATAAAATACTCCCGATTCCTCTCCCATTCCAAAAGAGGTGTTTAGTGTTACCGTGTGTCATAGAGGAGGGTAAAACACTAATTTTAATGACCTGTATTTAACAATATAAAATTAATATTAAAAGGTGAATGGTGTATTAGGTGTTTTTTGCATACCCTGTGGTATGATGTGTGTTATTGTGACACTTAATATTCCATAGGCTAAATAAGTCTAAATATAGCTTGGTACTTTCCTCATTATCATAGTGGAGAGCAAACATGTTGTACTATATTTTCAAAGCTGTTTTCAATAATTCCTCTTTTCCTGCCTGCAACTGCTTTAAGTCCGTCTTTACTTTATTTCTTGTCTTGTCTGGCATTAGGGGTGACAGTGGCTCAGGAGGTAAAGTAGGTCACCCACCAGTCAGAGGTTTCAATCCCCAGCTCCTCCAGTTTGTGTGCGGAAGTATCCTTGGGCAACATACTGAATCTGTTGGCAAACCATTGGTGTGTGAATATGACCTGCAGTGTAAATTCTATGAGCACTCAACATGACTAGAAAAGTACAGTCCATTTAGCATTTGGCCTCATCATGATGGGTGACCCCTGAGCCAAAGTTTAGAGTGACTAACAGTTCTTGTTGGGAAATCTTCCGTTTCAGGGGATGTCCTGATCATATTTCTTTCCAGAGTTTAATCTGCTAATACTGACGTCATGTCTTCAGAGACCTGCCTCATAACCTGTCCAAAGTTATTAAGCTGTTTTATATGGTTCTGTCTTTTGTTGTTATCGTTTTGTTCCTCACGTGTAACTATTACCAGGCTTACCATATGACCAGCGACTAGTCTTTAAAACTTGTGGAGATTTTTTGTATTTACAACCGTATTCTTTCCAGCACTGGTGACAGGCTGATACTACACCCACGCCTTTATTTTGAAGGCGTCATATATTATGTTCCTGCCCGACGTTGTGTAAGTCGTTGGCTGACGTCACGCTGACGGTCAGTGTTTATCACCTGGAACATGTAGCGGCGAAGAATTTACCGCGCACTCGTCTCTCCGGGAGTCTCCAGCTGTCTCCCCCGGGGTCCTCTCAGCTTGTCACAGCCGCAGACATGACTCTGTCTCTGGGCTGGTTCTCAGCTCTGGCCGCGGGTGTTTTCTCCGCTCATGTTCTGCAGAAACTCTTATTCCCTTACTTTTGGAGAGACCTTCTGTTTTTGATGAAGGTGATCAGGTACGGTGTGAGGCTGGAGCTGTTCAAGTTTACATCCAGCGTGTGTACAGTCCTCGACAGGTTCATTCAGCAAGCCCAGCGCATCCCCAACAAGCCGTTTGTTATCTACGATGGAAGCGTCCACACTTACAGAGACGTCGAACAACGGAGCAACAGACTCGCCAATGTTTTCTTCGACAGAGTCGGTTTGAGGAAAGGAGACTGTGTCGCCTTGCTCATGAGCAACGAGCCCGACTTCCTGTGCGTTTGGTTCGGGTTGGCGAAGGTCGGCTGCTCGGTTGCTTTTCTCAACACTAACATCAAGTCTAAGTCTCTGCTGCACTGCTTTAACTGCTGTGGAGCCAAAACTCTCATCGTTGGTTCAGGTAAAGCTCGCACCCGGTGTCACCACAGGGGCCGTTCTCCCCTAAACCATTATGGCCTCATCAGAACCACTTATCTTACCGTCAACTGTCAACTACTTTAAAAGGCTGTTATCTAGTTTAAATGTAACTTTATGTAACCTCAGTCAACTTCCTCTCCCTGTCATCAGTAACCTGGGCATTACTCCCTGCTAGCTTTAATCATTCAGGATTGGGGATATAATCTGAAACTAAGAAACCTGATTATTGATAACTGCATTATCCAGGTTTTCAGTCCTCAGTACAGGCATGTCTTTGACTACTCAACTCAACTTTATAGCACTTTCATACTAACATGCAGCCCAGACTGCCTCACATGGAAACATATTAAATAACATAATAAATATGAAACAAGTAGTTAGAACTGGAGTTGCCTGAGGGGAAGTGTGAATGTAAACTGCTTTGCCATCCATTTGTTCAGTGCCTTAATGAAGAGAGAGGGAGGTAGAGACCATGACTTCTACTACTAATAATAATAATAATAGCAATAATAGCAGCA
Source organism: Lates calcarifer (assembly GCF_001640805.2). Classification (NCBI taxonomy): domain Eukaryota; kingdom Metazoa; phylum Chordata; class Actinopteri; family Centropomidae; genus Lates; species Lates calcarifer. Next base: position 21,528,157 of record NC_066841.1, read on the forward strand.
GTGTGTGTTAGGCAGGATCTTAAGGTGTGTAGGTCGCCTGTGATCACAGACCCAGACTCTACAGCTCCAGAGGCAGAAATGCCTCTAGAGAAAGAGAGAGAGAGAGAGAGAGAGAGCAGTTTCAGATAGAAAGAAACTGTTTTTGTGGTGTGAAGTCTTGGTTTTGATGGACCACAACCTCCTGCCAGAAGGTAGTGTCCTGAAGAGTTTGCCTACTCTTAAAAGTTCAGAGGGTGTCTGCCTCCTGAACCCAAACTGGGAGAAGGTTCCACAGTAGAGGGGCTCTGCCTCCCATTCTACTCCTGGAAACTCTGGGAACCACCAGTAAACCAGCATTCTGGGAGAACAGGGTTCTAGTGGAATAATCTGGAACTATAAGCTCTTTAAGATTCAATGGTTCCTGACCATTAAGGGCTTTGTAGGTGAGGAGACTTGTTGGGGCAGCAACAATAATGAATTACAGTGGTTAAGGCAGGTGTAAAGGGCAGTCCTTTTCCACCTGCGTAATATTGCTGAAACCAGGTAGGGCAGGGCAACAAAACGATAATGATATAGATCACTATATAACATTTAAGACATGGTCAATAACAATGCCGATAGAACCCCTTCCACCTGTGTTTTGACAGACAATACAAAAAGCCAATGATAATGAATGATGATTCTCCAATAATGAGAATAGTGCTGTGCCAAACCAATCATGAGGCTGGAACAGAGTTAGAGACACATCAGGTTATGTTGATGCACATAGCACAGAGAAATGGCAGTCCTTTTCCACCTGTATAGATATATGCCATCTACTGTAAATGTCATTAGAAAATATGTACTACAGTAATTTCAGTTTTGTCTGAGTTAATTAGTGGGAATTTGCTTGTCATCCAGGACTTTATATCCTTAAAGCATGCTTGTAGTTTACTTACCTGATAGGTTTCATCAGGCTTCAATAATTAGGTATCAACAGTTGGTGATGCAGCAGAACAGTGAGCCTTAACATTAGAATCTGCAACAGACGTCAGACAAAGAAAATCCATCTTGTGGAGACAGAGCCCAGGCCTCAACTCAACAGAGCTGCAATGGAATAAGCTCACAGTCACATTTTGTGACTAATTAATGCAGAAAACCAATTAATGCAGGAAACGAGGTCATTCCAAACAGTTCACTGACTTTTTATTGCCTCTGTATAAACAAGGCTCCTTATTAGAAATTCTTCTGTTTGACATTTGACACTTTCTCCAGTGTGAGAAGTTGGTGTTTATTTCTGTCTTATATCATTGTAAAATATCTTTTGGTTGTAGACTTTATCCTACTGCATGAAATTTTAAGATGTCAACCTTGGACTAATTAATTACTTGATTAATTGATAATGAAAACATCACTTAGCTGCAGCCTAGTTCAATGGCTGTCAGTGGTTAAGCTTATTATACATTTTATTGTAATTTTTTTTGTTATTGTTTCCAATTTAAAATCTAACTCTGAAAAGTAACTAGTAATACAACTGTCAGAGGCAGTGGAGTTAAAGGTTCAGCATTTTCTTTTGAAATGTAGTGGAGTAAAAGTGTAGACTCAAATGAAAATACTTTTCATGATTTTCAGAATGAATCAGTTTACCAAATAAAATATTAGAAAACAGCAAAGCTTGCCAATCATAATTCTCTAGAACCCAACGAGATGTCTTCCAAAGTGTCCTGAAAATGCTGCTTTCCGTGCAGTTCTTAAGGACTAATATAATGTAGAATAATGTACTTTTCATACATGTTAAACATTTGGTAGGCCTATTAAATAACAAATAGGTGCAGCACACTCCCTGATTATGTTATAATGCCCAATAGTGAACCCCAGTCTCCAAATGACCCACCACATTTAGCTGTAAAATGTGTCTATTCATCTAAGTGATTTCTCAGTGCGAGAGTCAACTCTGAGAACTGCCAAACAGCAACATGAAATTTTGTTGAACCATATTGAGCTTCCACCCATGTTTCACTGTAAGAGTCCTGTTTCTGCAGTTAATAGGATTCACCATGCTGCAACCATGTGACAGGATGCCACATCATTGCTCAACCAAACAAACATGATGTTTGTCAGGGACACTGTCCTTACTACAACCCCAGTGCAACAGGAGAAGGATTCATGGAATAGCTGGAACAGTGAGACACTGATAAGTGTAGTGTGCACAGAATATTATACCTGCTGCTGAAGTCATATTGTTTATGACAGATGTAGGTGTAAACTTGCTCAAGAGCTTACAGGACTTTGCAAATTGCAGTATATTTTATCACTAGTCATAGAGATTTTTGTCACTCTGATTGGCATGCTTTCCAACTGCTGGGCTCAGTAGATTCTCACTGAATGCTTTCGAGATAAAAGTTTGATAACAAAAACTAAGCTCACTAGATTTAGGTTGGCTTTTGCCAGAAAAAAAGATGTACCTACCCCACCCACATAATATATATAGTGGTACTTTTTACAGTGGTAAAGTTTGTGAACCCTTTAGAATGTTCTATATTTCTTCATAAATATGACCTAAAACATCATCAGATTTTCACACAAGTCCCAATTAAACAAATGAGACAAAAATAGTATACTTGATCATTTATTTGTTGAGGAAAATGATCCAATATTACATATTATGATATGTTCTTCTCTTTATGCTATGTTCTTCTCTCTTAGTTTAGTCCTGCACATCAGCTTGGAGAAATTTTAGCCCATTCCAACTGGCCAAGTCAAAGCCGACTTTACCGACAGTCCATAAACTTTATTCTTCTTTAGCCAGTCTTTGGTAGACCGACTTGTGTGCTTAGGGTCGTTGTCTTGCTGCATGACCCACTTTCTCTTGAGATTCAGTTCAGGGGCAGATGTCCTGACATTTTCCTTTAGAATTCACGGGTATAATTCCGAATTCATTGTTCCATCAATGATGGCAATCCAGATGTAGCAAAACCCAGACCATGATACTACCACCTCTATATTTCACAGATGGTATAAGGCTCTTGTGTTGGAATGCAGTGTTTTCCTTTCTCCAAACATAATGCGTCTCATTTAAACCAAAACATTTTTCCAATAGCCCTCTGACTTGTCCATGTGATCTTAAGCAAACTGCAGACGGGCAGCAGTGTTCTTTTTGGAGAACAGTGGCTTTCTCCTTGCAACCCTGCCATACGCACCACTGTTCAGTCTTGTCCTGATAGTGGACTCATGAACGTTAATATTAGCCAGTGTGAGAGAGGCCTTTAGTTGCTAAGAAATGACCCTAGGCTCCTTTGTGACCTCATCAACTATTAAACACATTGCTCTTGTCACCTCCAGGGGAGGATAACAATGGTCTTGAACTTTCTCCATTTGTACACTACCATCTGTCTAACTGTGAATTGGTGGAGTCCAAAGTCTTTTGTAACCTTTTCCAGCCTGATGAGTGTCAACAACTTTTTTTCTGAGGTCCTCAAAAATCTTATTTGTGCCATGACACACCTCCATAAACGTGTTGTGAAGATCAGAGTTTGCTAGATCCCTGTTTTTTAAAAATAAAACAAGGCATCCACCCACACCTGATTGCTGCCCAATAGATTGAAAACACCTGACACACCTGACCTGAGGCAGTAACTCAGGATATGCTCAAGTGTGCTAGTATTTTCATATAGGGGGCAGACTGGTTGTTCTGCAAGGCCCCACCAGTGCAGGTGGGATAGAATAGGATTGGCATTGTAAACAGCCTGGATCAGGAACATGTTGCAGTCAGATCCACCTTCCAGAGATTCCTCCATGTGATCTTCCGCTTCACCCCCTGCTCCCATCTAGTCAAGGCACCTTATTGTCTCATTGCTTCTATTCTGCTGTTCCTCTGCTCCTCCACAGCTGCCCTGATTTCCTCCTGGATCACTTCTTGGCACTCTTTCCATTATACTATGTCAAGGCTTCAAGGCCTCCAAGAACAACTCTTCCCTAGGCGACTGCCCCCACCAGCACCTTATGGCGCAGTCACGCCTCAGCTTCTTTCACTGCAGCTTCTGTTCTCCACTTTCTTCTAGTTCTCACTGCCACTCTTGCCCTGACAATCGCACACATAGCTGATAGCTTGGGTAGTCCCTGAAGGATGGCTCTGCAGTACTAACATGATTCACAGTAAGGACCAGTGGTGGGCTGTGAAGGCCAGCAAGGCCTTCTGTGCTGGCCTAAACACTGTCATAATCACTGAATTATAGTTTTATATATGTTTTTTATTCCATTAATACTGTATGTACTAAATTGTTCATTCTCTTCATCTCATAGCTTTCCTCTTGTTTGCATTGCTTCCAATACTGTCTGTTTATGTTCGAGCTTTTATCCAATTAGATTTCAGCCCCATGTTGCCAAGTTAAAAGAAATCTGCCTTGAGGCCTTCAGAATCATTAGTGCAGGCCCCTGTAATTAAAATAAATTAGGATGATACTGTCTAGCATACCCTTTAACCAATCAGATTTTGAGTTGGTGAGACCAGGGGCCCTCTAGCAGGCCCACCATGACATCGAAATTTTCATGTCATTTGGTTGGATGGTCAGAGCATACCAGTCACAGCTAGCAAACCGCATTCAAGCTAAAATGTATTAGTATAGATTTAGCTGTTTTTTTCAACCCACAATGGCTGAAGGAGGAGGAAGAGTTCAATGACTCTAATTTAGATCTGTGCAGGTTCTCAGTCATCTGGGTCATGGTAGTTTTAAGTGCTGAAGTTGAAGGCAACTGGACTTCTTTTAGCTTTCTTGAAGACGTTCCCCCTCTCATCCAAAAAGCTTCTTTTGCTGGTTGACAAGGGGAGATGCACTGTTGTTCTAAACATAGAGGATTACTACACTAATCCTCCCATTCCCAAAAATACACAGGCAGCCCCCCTCAGATCCATTGTGAGCAGTATCGACTCTGCCACCTACAACATTGCCAAACACCTTGCCACCATTTTAGCGCTGCTGGTAGGCAACACTCATCACATCCAGAACTCTATGGATTTCACCAACAAGGTCTGGAGACACAAACTGGCTTCAGACAAAACCATGGTGTCTTTTGATGTCACCTCTTTTTTCACCTGCATACCCACAGCTGAGGCAGTAAAGACGGTCAGGAAATGTCTACTACAATGAGGGTCCCCCAGTGTCACCCATTGTGGCCAACCTCTACATGGAAGAGGTTGAGAACACAGCTCTGAGCACCTTCAGAGGAACAACACCCAGTCATTGGTTTAGGTATGTGGATGGCTGAAAATCAAAACCCAGGAAGTGGAGGCCTTCACTGAACATATCAACTCATTATACAAGCACATCAAGTTCAGGCACAGGTTACTATTTCTGGACTGGCTGTGCTCACTGAGGAGGATGGTAGCCTCAACATTAAAGTCTACTGGAAACCCACATACTCAGATCAGTACCTACTCTTTGACTGCAACCACCCACTGGAACATAAACTCTATGTTATCAGGACTCTATGCCACCAAACACAGAACATTCCCTCTAAGACAGATGGAAAAGAAAAAGAACACAGACACCTCAAGACAGCACTTAAAACATACTCGGAACAACCCATAGGTGAAACCAAACAACCACTCCACAAGCACATGGCACAAGAGAGAGAGCCAGCTCATCAGGACAAGACTTGGCTATTTGTTTACATCTAAAGGAGAAGGGACATTCCTTTGAGGACAACAAGGTCCACGTTTTGGATAGAGAGGACAGATGGTTTGAGGCCATCTTTGTCCATCTGGAATGTCCTTTACAGTTGGTGTCGTAGGCCACCACCTCTATCAGCCACCTATAATGCAGTCCTGAAATCCTTACCCAAGCGATTCATCCCCTATTTGTACTTTGAGACATGTGACCCTAAGGACTCACATGAGGTCTCGCAGAAATTTTTATTTGTTTTATGGCTGAGAATGTCTGCTTGTCAGAAGCAGTTTTTAAAAAAATGTCTACAAATAATCAGCAGTTTCAGTGACTAAACTGCATTTTACCTGTATTTTGTTATGTCTTTGTCATTTTATTAGTTATTAGTTTAATTAGTTACTGCTGGAGATGATGTGTGTGGAGCAGCTGTGGCTGCAGTGTTTGGAGAGCTATTGAATTGTGTGCTAATGGGATTTTTATAACATTGCTTTAGTAATGGCATTTGTTCTTGCTACATCAGAAAGTATTATACAAACACACATATATTTTTAATCACTTAGGAAATCCCAGTCAGGACCAAATTATTATTATGTGATAGAGTCAAGTCAGGTCATTTTATTTATATAGCATGAAATCACAACAAAACCCATCTCAATGCACTTTTCCCTTTAGAGCAGGGTCTAGACTGTACTCTTTACATTATTACATTTACCGAGAAAGACCCAACAGTTCCCTCCATGAGCAAGCACTAGGGTGGAGGTTCATTACATCAGTTGGTTCAGAAAGGCAGTTGCACATATTTATCAGTTCCATTCTTAAAATATCCACAGTCGCTTTGTGCAGTTGCCAAGCAACATTATTACTAGCTGCACAATCCTCTTAAAAGTACATGTAATATGATATATTATTAGCTTGCTGTTTACTCTGGTGTATCTACATCACACTCAGAAAACACATCTGTTTACAGCACACTTACAATTAAAGCTTTAGGACAGGAAGAAAAAGGAAGCAGGTGGCTTTTCACTAAATACACTTTGGCTGTCTCCACCTCACAGATTTATTTGAATGTCTGGACGGCATCATAACCAGCCTGCTTGAGGACAACATTCAGGTGTGGGCCATGAACAGCCAGAGTGAGCACACAGAGGTGCACACTCTGTTGGATAAGATCAATACTGCCTCTGACCAGCCTGTACCTGCAGTGTTGCGTGTCACTACCTCCCTCAAATCACCCACCCTGTACATCTTCACCTCTGGAACAACTGGTGAGTCTGCAATTTTATTCATTTTTTTTACAGGTCAGTGAGGAGCGACATTTAAAATCATAGTGCTCATGTTTCAGTCAGGACAGCTCCTACTAATAATATAATAATCTAGTCTGTTTTTACAGAAAAAAACCCCATCAAATTGAAGATCCTGTGTCATGTTTCTCTGTATAATGTGTAGTTCTACTCTGTCTGATAGCGACAGTGTTATTGTAATGCAGGGATTCCCAGTTTGAATATTTCCTTTTGAAAGGTGTGATTTATTTTGGAGAAATAACCAGTTGTTGTTGAGGTAAAATTTAATCCTAGACACATCTGGGCTGTTATGGTATACCTGTCAAAACAGTCTGACTTGATGGAGATGTTTTCTCTGTTCTGTGGTTATCAGCAACAGTAAATTTCAACTTGACTTGAAAAAACTAAGGCACAAACCTCTGCTCCATCAAATCAATTTTACTTTTGTAAATCTCCAATGTTATGCTCACATTCTGAGCAGCATGCTGACAGAGGCCTGACCTGCGATCACTAAAGACAGAGTCCTCTATCTCTTCCTTCCTTGGTACTTTCTTTGCCAGAATTCCACTTTTACAGTATCATGTGTTTGTTTTAAATGAATGGGACTTTTCTCCTCCATATATCACTTTCACACCCACACAGTTATATGTTCGGCTTGTCTGTACATCTGTACATCCATCCCATTCCCCACTCTCATACTCAAGGATTAACTGGTTAGATGTTGGTGGTCAGAGGTCAAAGGTCAAGGGTCATTGTGACCAAACAAAACCTGTTTTTTGGCATAACTCAAGAATTCATGTGCTAATTATGACAAAAATTAACACAAATTTCTGAAACAATAAAATGACGAAGTGCTGACATTTATATCTAACAGGTCAAAACTCAACTTCACTGTGCCATCATAATGTTTCTGGAGGTTAACTCATGAACAGAGGAGGAGACTGACCTGCTCAGATACTGAATTTGTGACACTATTAAGTGCATTATTCCACCTCATGCAATTAACAATATTTATCTCCTCTATCAAAATTGAAATGTGCAATACAATATTCCTTTCAAATGTGCAATACACTATTTTCAAATGTGCGAATCACTATGTTCAAATGTACAATATTCAGCTGTGCAATATGGTATGCAAGTGTCAATGCCAACAATGTATATACTTTGTTTATTTCACGTATATTTATTTTTATACATGCACACACTTTTTTATACACATATCTTTTCATATTTGTGTGTGTATCATCTATCATGTATCATCATCAGTATCATGGAGTAGCATGATGAAGGGGAAACAATTAAATGAGATGATTTTAGCATGAGACTGAAACAACAAAATGTGAAAAAATAAAATCTGTCCTTTCTCAATAAGAACATTTTAGAAACACTGAAAGCCTATAGTCTACCTGTCCATCTCCATCTCTGTGGGCCTTCCCATCATACAATCCAGCTCACTTATTCCTGTTTCAGACCTACACTGTAAGAACATTCTTGCTTATAGATATATTTTGTACTTTGATTCACAATAATTTGACTTCTGTCAACTTTTTGACTGAACACTTTTACAGTTTCCTTCTTGTTGTATGTATTTTCATTCTTTTGGTTTTGGTTGTGTCTGATCACTGTGAAAACATTTGAAAAATATGTTAGTCCCTGAGTTTGTGCTGTCATTGTGATTATTGTGTCATCTACCAATATATGGGAGGTCATGTATGTAAATGATAAATAACAACAGTCCAAGGCATCTCTCTTTTGCCACAGTTATCTGTATGTAGCAAAGAGTAGGAACCATTCATACAGACTGACTGACTGTTTTCTGTCACTTAAGTTAGATTTTAACCAATTAATAGAATATTTCTTAAAGGCATTTTGAGTTATTTTTTTAAGCAATACAGGTCAGTTACATCAAAAACAGCTGTGAAATCTATAAAGAGCAGGGACACAGATGTTCATTGATTTAGCACAATTAGCCACTGGTTTGTCATGTCATCAGCATGACATGTCAGCATGACTAGTGCTGTATTCCTGGTTTAGTTCAGATTTTTCACTCTGTCTTGGCACTGACAGGAGATCCACGTTTGATCCACAGAGTAAACCCCTGACTGTATTCCACATTCCTTTAGAATTGTTTGCACATCAAATGTGTTTTTATAACATGCTGTTTTTTCTGGCAATTTAACTTCACCATGAGGTTTTCCTTATTGGTGCATAATGATTGATCATATCAGTAAACACACAGTAAATCAATCAATTGCACAATCAGTATCATCCTCCAGATACACATGGTCTCATGGAGTCGCCAAATCTCTGATAACATTGTAGTTTAAATCCTCTCTTTGGTGCTTTGGTTTATTATGTACTGTACAAAATGTTGTGATCTTTCTGAGACAACAGATAGAATTGATACAAAATTTCAGATCAATAGTAGTTTCAGAACATAAATACCTCAACTAATACTGCTGTCTCCACCATCTCCATCACATGCACATCACTGTGACCTGCAGAGAGGCTTCAAACAGAGGGAGAGCTTCTAAAATTAGGGGGCAGTGACAGTGACAGACAGAGTGAGTGACAGAAAATGTCAAAAGTGTTTTTGCAGTGTAATATAATGCAGTATCATGTCTTCATTTTCACAGGGCTCCCGAAGGCTGCAGTGATCACTCACCTCCAAAGTTTGAAGGCAGCAGCAGGTTTTTGGGCATTCGGGGCGACTGAAGATGATGTGGTGTACATTCCTCTGCCCCTCTACCACAGCGCAGCTTCCTTGATTGGTATAGGAGGAACCATAGAGCTGGGTAGGCCTCAGAATCTCCTCATGACCCTAACCCAAATCTGAATTCTTTGTGTTCACTATGTCTTGTAAGCATTTCTTTTATTGTGTCAGATGAAACCTAAACATCTAGCAAAGCATTGTCTAGATCAGTCTGACAATGAGCATCTCTCCTGCACTCGAGAGGCAAATGTCCCTGATCTAGATGTTTTATTATTGCCAACATTAATTTTGAAAGTTTACATTATTACGTATGTATCAGCAGCCGAGCGATACATACGATGATGATGAAGGCCTGGTCTATAATGGCCCAGATTAATTAGTCTTACCAATAGAGCTCACACGTAACTGAAGGTGAGCTGAAGTTTTGCTGAAAAGTCAGTAGACTGCTGATGTTTTCTGTGATGCCCTCAGCTGCTGCATGTAGCAGTAACCTTGTTTTATTATATTTATTTATATATTTATTTATGTATTTACAGGATGAGTCCTGAGCTCCATCGAGGCTGTCAGGGCATTTGTGTTTTACTGTGTGCCAAACTCTGTTTTCTCTGAGATATTTAATCTGTCTTAGTTCAGTTCTTTTGCTTAAATGTAACGTTTCATGATATTTGTAGTGGAGTGGAGTGTAGTGAAGCATTTCCATATACTGAACACAACTTCTCTTATGCTAAACCAAATAATATGACAACAGAGAGTAAAAACACACTTTGTTGACTTACTCTAAGCAGGACATGTGGACAGGAATGCAACCACATTGGCAGTGTATGCTTCCCATGAAGCTGCACCACAGAAGAAATCCTTAAATTTTGGTTAAAATCCAATATGCAGACTTTTACCCAGCATATGATTCGAGTTCCATGTTAGCTACAGAGAAGCAGTTCTCTTGGTAAACTGGTGTTCAGGACTGCAGACAGAGTTCACACTGTCCACAGCGTGACTGCTAAACTATGTGACCCCTTTGTGGACCCACTGTTTCACTTCAACTAGCAGCTTAATTAGAAGCTTTGGAGCTGGAAGTGGACACTGGAGACTATTATGGAGAATATTAATCAGCTATCCTGTTGATAAATTCTTGGTTTCTGCATTTGTTCCAACTGTTACCAAAGGTGGCAGTTCAAGGTCTGTCACTGACAGAGACCAACCAGTCTGAGCTAACAAACCTTTGGTGAGGCCAGTGACCTGTCAGATGTTGAAATGTAATAAACTTTGTGTGCATTTGTCACATTTAGCTTTTAGACTCTCTGCATGGAGCCAGCTGCTCTGTCATTGTTGGAAAAGGTCTACAACTGCCAACCTTCACCACCTGTAGGAAAGAAAAGGGAAAGAACAAATTCTGCACATATGGACATGTTACCACCTTCAGGCAGGGAAAGTAATAGGAGCTTTAGATTTGACTCACAAATCACAAATAGAAGAGACTGAGCCAGAACCTCAGGCATAACTTTCGTTATATTCACACATCATGTAAGTCTATTTATTTGTTTATGAACAGCTAATGAGAGTAGGAATGATTACAGTGACCAATCAGAGAAAGTGGAAAGAGGTGGCATGGAAGGAGTGTTTGGTACGTCCATTAAAGCTTATGTTCTAACTTTGCTGAGAGAACAAAGGTTACAGCCAGATCACAGTCAACAGTGTTATTTTTTTAGATGTAGAGTGCTCAGTCATAGGACTGAGATGAGCTTATAGGACTAAAGAAAATAACATCTGTCTGTCTGAACCTTTACCACAAGATAACATTGGCAGACATTCTGTCTTTTTTATTTGTAGTAGATTAGTAGGTCAAAACGAGTGCCACATTTGGTACTTTGTACCTTGGTTTTTGAAAGACAGCAGTAGGGAACCATGTGTTCTGTTTGTGCTAATGTCTCCACCTCTGTTTGTGGAGTGCATCCACTCAGGGAGGTCAGTAAATGGGTTCTGTCTCAGATGTTGTCGTTATGTTGGGTTCAAGTCCATAGGGCTGAAACAGTGTGTTGATGGTCATTGGTCATTTTTCTTGATTTCTTAGATCTTTATGTGTAATATTCTGACTGGAAAAACATGGATGGTTTGAAGAAAGCATCTCTTACTTCATTTAAACAATTCACTGGAGTTTGGAGATATTTCTGGCAAGAACTGCACCGTGTAGTTGATGTAACCAGTGATAAAAATGTAGGCAGTGGAACCAGTACAGCAGCACTGGGGGTGTGTGGTGTGAGAGTGTCCATGCACAGTCCACAACAGCAAAGCTGATGGAAGAATAATCATGACTATTTAATGCAGTGAGTGGAGGTGAGAGAGTGGTGGTTTGAACTTCTCTCTTAAGCTCCTTTTTTATTCTTGACTCAAGTATTTTTGTTGTTTTTTCTTTTGTATGAACAACTGAGTACACCAGGAATGCTTTTTTGGAGATTGATACAGTAGCCAAAACCTGCTCTGAAGAGCAAGTATTGTTACTTTGTAAAACCAAGTCCTCAAGATGAAGTAAAAATGTCATCAAAATAACTACAATTACTGAAAAAAACAACCAATCTCTATCTCTCTAGTGAGATTTCCCCCCAGACACATACACACAAATATTACTCAATACTGTCTGAGTAATCTTCTGTTACCTGCCATTACCTGCTATAACTCTCGCTCCTCCAGATAGTTTCTTTACAGGGTTCCTAGGATTTTTACAGAACTTGGTAGAACAGCCTTTTCCTTTACTGCACCTTGGTCATGAAATAATCTTCAGAACACACTGCAGCTTAGAGATCTTCTCTCTTTGGATAAATTCAAAATGCTGATAAAAGTGTAATTGCTATTCTTAGGCTGGGTCTTCTTTTATCTTTTTTCTTTCTCTGTTTGTCATGGTATATTGTTGTAGTTCCTGTGAAACTTATATGGAATGGTGTGCCTTCTTGGCCAGGTCTCCCTCAAAAAAAGAGACTGTAGTCTCAAAGGACTTCCTGGTTAAATAAAGATTAAATAAAAAATAAATAATAAAATAAATAAAATTCTTGTGATATTGATCTCAGGAACACCTTTAGGAAATATCTTCAACTTGTGCACAAATGTCCACTTTGACCTTAAGGATAAGCTGATTAGAATTTGGTGGTCAAAGGTCAAGGTCTCAGTGACCTCAGAAACACATTTTTATATCCAAAAAGTCAAAGGTCAACTCATTGTGACATCATAATCTTCAGCAAAAACACATTTCTGGCCGTTATTCAACGCCGTAACTCAGGAACAGAGGGGTAGATTGACTGGTTGACTCAGGTGTACAGCTTTGAGACAGAAAATCTAGTTAAGTTACTTTATCAGGTTTTTCCTGTCCACTGTGGCCTCTCTGCTCTGTGTGTGTGTGTGTGTGTGTGTGTGTGTGTGTGTGTGTGTGTGTGTGTGTGTGTGTGTGTGTGTGTGAGAGAGTGTGTGAGAGAGAGACCGTGTGTCGGTCAAACAGGCACACAGATCTGCAGTTCTTTATACATCTATGACACTGACAGAGAGCAGAGGAGAGAGAAGGAAACAGTGATGTAACCTAGATGCTATGTTTTTATAGAGTCCTGCCCTCCCTGTGTGCAGTTACTGGCTGGGGGCTCCACCCCTGCTGACCGAAGGTTACAGCCCAGATATGTCCTGAACATAGCAAAATGAGTAGGAAGGTCGCAGGTAGGGGAGAAATCATGTGCTGATCTGTATATTACCATGCATATTATAGTCACCAGGTTATATGTGCATGTAAATAAGTTCTTTGATTACCAAAGTAACTTTTTTCTCAGCGTAACCTGGATACTTAAGTACAAGGCTCTGTATCACAGCAGACTTGCACCTGTCTTGCATACGGCCATTGGTAACAGGTTTTAACGCATTTGCCTTTAGACGTGTTTGGACAACAATTCATAGCAAGGAGTTGGTTTGAAACACACTGGGACATTAAGGTACCATGGTATATTTGGCCCCGGGTGATATCTTGTTAAAGTACAATGGATACATTTATCATCAAAATGTTTAAAGTATACAGTACATTGTAACTGGAAATTCCAATGCCAATCTGTCTGTGTATTAAGGTCCACGTTTATGTTAATAAGGAGTAGATTTACTTAGTATTGAAAATGTTGAAAGTGAGAATTGAATCTCTAAATAGTAAATGTAATGACAGTGTTGTGTGCTGTGTTACAGGTGCGACCTGTGTCTTGAAGAAGAAGTTCTCAGCCTCCCAGTTCTGGAATGACTGTAGAAAACATAACGTGACTATTTTCCAGTATATTGGTGAACTCTGCAGATACCTCTGCAACCAGCCTAAGGTAATCTTCTGTTTGGTATTCAGCTCTGAGTATTAGAAGCTCTTGCAAAAATAAAAAATGTACATACTGACAGCACCAAAACATTTTTTTCCTGGTATGATTTAGTATAATTCAAATGATATTTTTGTTGTTCTATTACCTTTATAACTGGAAATCCACAGCATGACATGAGCGGTGCTAAACACTACTAAAGCATTCCATTTGTTCAATCTATGCTGACCTTACATCTGTGGAAATTATGCTTAACTAAGAACACCAGGGAGTAAAACAAAACTTGGAGCTTAAAAATCCCTGGGGGTCTGGCCTGACATGTGTTTCACACACATATACCCTGGAGTTAATGTGAACTGATATGTGTAATAAAGTGAAAGTTTGTACTGTTCCATGAGGCGGGCAAGTGATGGATGTCAAAAACACTTCCAAATCGCTTCCTATGTGGATTGGCCTGAAAGGAAAATATCCCCTTTGGAACTTTCTTGTTTGCTATGAAATAGATGCAAATAGAAGTCACCCACAAGATGTCCTGTGGTATTTGTTTCCCCAACTAGAATTACTTCTTCCTGTGGGAGGTTTAGAAAGAAATGCTCATCTTGATTCTGGTGGAGTGACAGTATTTCTTTTGTTCTGTACTTTCTATTCTGTTCCATTCTGATTCTTTTATTTTATTCCATTGCTTGCTTTTAATATGCCAACATGGCTTAACATTGTTCTTATTAATATTTATCTTGTTATCAGCTTCTACACTATAAAACAGGTCCAGATAATCAACTTATGTTGCCGCTTAATGAACGAGAGAACAGGCGAGTTAGAGGAAAGGAAAAAAGCATGAGTGTCCCTTACACAGAGGAGACTTTTCTCCTTTGTAAAGAGTAGCACTCTTTGCTACTTATGAATCATTCACGTAACATTGTGCACAACTGTGGCAGAAAGATAAGCAGGCTCTTTGTTTTAGTGTTGCATCCTCCGATTGTGGACAAACACACACACACACACACACACACACACAGTGTGAGGGCAGAACTTGTCCCCTCTTGAGGCTGGACTCAAAGTCCTCTTTGTTCACTCTTTGTGTTATTTGGCGTGTGGGTGGAGGGCTGGCCATGACTGTCCTCACCACCGATTGGCAAATTAAAGATGTGGACACGTAGAGCACATATGCACCCTTTCAATGAGGGTTAATGTGTGCACACAAGAGTGTGTACTAATTACTGCTTTGTATGCTGTCATTATGCACAGTGATCAATGCACAAACATGACAGATACCTTATCACAGAGGAAACAAATACAACCAGCAAGCAGGCATATACACATTTTATGAAAAAATAAATTAATAAATCACCCAAATTCCAAACCAACCAAGTAACGTGAAGAGGAGAGAGAGACTGACTGCTCAAGCACACATATATATAGATGAGCAATCACAGCCAGCCAGGTGTCAGCCACCCCTCCCACTGAGCCACTCCCCAGATCCCAGCAACAAGGAAATAAGTCTTGAGGCCTGAAGGCCATCACAGTGTTTTCATTGACATGAATGAAGGAGCAGTCAGGGAATACACTGTGTTACCCAGAGTCAGATATCCATCCATCCATCCATTATCTAAACCACTTATCCTTTAGGGATTGTTTGGGGGGGCTGGAGCCAATCCCAGCTCCACCACTGTCCCAGAGTCAGATAGAAAAATCAATATCATTGTTTTCTTTGTGTGTCCAGTGCAGGGATACTACTTCAAGTAGCTTTAAAAATACACCTCCAGCAACTTCAAATTCTGTCCTACCATTAGCACAAGACTGATAATGCTCAGTTGGTGACTGTTTTTTTGAAATCTTTACATGTAATTGTTAATTGAACCAGGAGTTATTTTTGTTACGTTCCTAGAATAGATCCTTTCTTTCAACATCAAATAAGTGCAGAACCTCAAACCTTACCCTGACCCTAACCAAAACCTAATTTTAACCTGAACCCTAATACCAAGTCTTAACCCTCAAACAGCCCTTTGAAGTTGTGAGGACCAGCCACTCTGTAAGGTCTATTGCACAAGCTGTCCCCAGTTAACTGTTAACTTTAGTTTTTATTTCAGTGCATCACCGTAACATGAATAAACATGATCTTGAATTGCAAGTATTTAAATATGATTGAGAAATGATCAGTTGTCACCTGTCAGATCTATTTTGCTCATGTTATTACTTCCTTCTCCCTCCATCAGACAGAGGTCGATAAATTTCATAAGGTGCGGATGGGAGTCGGGAACGGGTTACGGCAGGACGTCTGGCGGGAGTTCCAGAGTCGCTTTGGAAACATTAAAATGTGCGAGGTGTATGGCTCCACTGAGGGAAACCTGTGTTTCATGAACCACATCGGCAAGATTGGGGCTGTGGGCCGCTCCAACTTCTTCTACAGGGTGAGTGCTTGGTAACCTTTCCCCCACCTGTGTGATACAAAAACAAGATCAAATCCCTTGTCACGCACACTACTTCTCCATTCACAAAGGTGAAGATTTTCTGAATATGCACATTACTCTAGTGTTCAGCCATTCAGAGTTAAAGGCCTTTACTCAAAGCCTTTACCAAAAGATCCAAAAAAATTGAATCATTAGTGACTGCACAAATTTAGTTGTTGAGGTATTTCATTCTAGACCAAAGAGTCACCAAGCAAGAGACTGACATTAGCATACCTAGAGCCAAGCTGCTAGCATGGCTTAAATACTCAAACTATAGAGTTTTTCCTAAAGGTGGTGTTAGAAAGGACTAATTAAAAGCAGAGGTTCAACTTCTTAGGGTCATAAATATGGTCTTTATATGTTATGACATTCTATCTCTTGTAGTATTATATATCTTATGTGCAACTGACATATTTCACCTAAAAAGTCAGGGTGTTGCTGATGAGAAAAGTTAATGGCTGTTGCAGGTTTGCCTTGCTCTTTCTGATGTAATTGAAGGGCAACAAGTTGTAGATATTTGTCATGGAATTCTAAAAGAACACAAAGAATGAAATAAAGTTGGGGGAAAATTGAAATTACAGTTTTAACTTTGGTGTAGTAGAGCATCAGTGTTTATTGAAAGCATGGAGCTGCATACACACATATTGGTTAAACTTTTTAAGGAATTATTCGCAAGGAAACAATCATTGATGGCGGCACGATGGCGCAGTGGTTAGCACTGTCGCCTCACAGCAAGAAGGTTCTGTGTTGAAGTGAAGTGGAATTTACATATTCTCCCTGCGTGGGTTCTCTCTGGGTACTCCAGCTTCCTCCCACAGTCCAAAGACATGCAAGTTAGGTTAATTGGTGACTCTAAGTTGCCCCTGAGTGTGAATGGTTGTTTGTCTATATGTGTTGGCCCTGTGATAGACTGGTGATCTGTCCAGGGTGTAACCTGCCTCTCACCCAATGTCAGCTGGGATGGGCTACAGCCCCTTGCGACCCCTTAGCAGTATAGATAATGAATGAATGAATGAATCACTGACATCTCTGACACTGTGTGTCAGTATGAAGGCAAAGTATGAAGGAGTGCTGTGTATTTAAGGCCGTGGTTGTGTTTCTCAGATTCAGTTTCTGCATTCTTGTGAGAGCATTTTAGTAATGTCTTGTTGGCATGAGTCCAACAGAAGTTACTTGGAGTCATAGCAGGACACTGAACATATGCAGCTGCCTTGACCCATTAGAATGCAACATACTGTACATCTTAGGAATGCACAGAAGAGTAACAAATAATGTAGCTGCTTCAGCAGAGCACACTGTGTGACAATGAATGCTGTTTTTCCTGTTCGCTCTGCAAGGGCAAGGTACTGTGGGTAAGTCTTGGTTGTGTTATTTTTACTTCTTAAAGGAATAATAATAATAGCATTTTGGGAAATGCACTTGTTCTCAATCTCATGTCAGTGTGTTAAGCACAGAGCTGAAATCAGGACATGGTTAGCCTGCATTTCTAAATGTGTCTTAAAATGTGTTCAGATTTTCATCTAAGTTGCAGTGCTGCAGCAGGAGTACTTTTAACATGCACTCTACTATTTGTGCACAACTCAAAGTAGACAAGTATGAGTAGGCAAATACACCGACAACTTTAACAGAGGCAGCGTGCAAGACTTGAATTAGTTTGCTTTAAATGCACATGGTTAGCTGAGTGAACTGTAATGAGTGGTGGGGGAAGGGTAAGCAGCTTAGAGGAGATCTGTCAGGTCATGTATTATTCAGGATTGAGCAAGTGTCCTCCATCACAGGGGTCTACAGGGGGTCAGTCAGTTGATGGTATGACAGAGTTGCAAAGAGATGGAACATTTCTGGTAAATTTCTGGAAACTTTTCAGAAACTTTCCATGGGAAGTTAAGGTGGGGAATTTGGGAAATATTCCAAGTTGGAAACTTGAAAAATATTTAATGATTTATGCTGGATAATTGAATAGAAACAGGTTAGATGAACAGATACACTCTCCTCAGTCAGCTGCTAAATTAAACTCCTACAGTCTATGAACAGAAAACTGACAGAAAGCAGAAGAAACAGCATCACAGCTGAGCTAACAACATGACAGCTTCCCTCTTATATTCAAGTTGAGTCAATTTTTATTTATATTGCACCAAATCACTCTCAAGGCACTTTTCATGTAGAGCACTATGCAACACTGGAGAAAAAAAAAAGAGGAGAAAAACTTCCGAACCAGACTCAAATTATTGATGAAATGGTGTTAGGTAGTTCACATTTAGCATCTCTGGTTTACCAGTTAGCTAGCTACTGTATAAAGACATTTTGAGTTATTTTGTCGCTAGTAAAACTTTAATACCACAGATCAAATATATTGAGCCTAGTAATCTGATCCAGACTGACTGACTGGATGTAGTGTGTGGGCTCAGATGCAGTAGTGTGGCTTCATTAGTCCTGCTGTAGTGAGCAGGATTCTAGAAATGATCTTTGCATGTGATGGAGGAATGACCAGTACAGGGGAGAATTTCAACTCAAGTTGCATTAAATCTTATTGTTTTAACCAAGATTATGCTGCAAGATGTGTTTTTTTTTTTCCAACTACATTTAAGTTAAGTTTTGCAAATTTCCAGTTAATTCCCATTAATTCCCATATATTCCTGTTAATTCCCATATATTCCTGTTAATTTCCATGGAAAGTTTCCAACTTTGGAAATTCCTGTAATTTTGCAACCCTAGTATGAAGTTACTGTACATGGGGTGGGCACAGCATGGACTCACAAGAGATGACAGAAATGAATAGAAATCAGATCCAGAATATGACGGAAGACATTTTCAAATGATACTACAAAAATTAAGAGTTACAATCATATATCTTACTAAAGGTTTTTAGACCTTCAGGTCAATAGCACAGCTCATGCATTGCATTAATTACAGCTATGTAATTTTGACCTTCAAGTGAAATCCAAGTGAAGATTGTCCATCTTGTCTTATTTTCCAGGCTTTTGAGACAAAGTTAGCCAATTTAAAAACATTTCAAATTAACTTCTGTTTTTGAAAATCTGGAGATCATCAAGGTACACCTAACAAAATCACACAGCTCACACAGTCTGTCTTTCTCCTGAATATTTTTGAATCTGCCAACCCCTATAGCCGGAAGAAGAACACCAGTTCTTAGTTTTGCAACTGAAGATCTTTGGCTTCTGGTTGATTTCTTAATTTTAATGAGATGACATTTATTTCTTTCAACTTGGCCAAGGTCGACTAATGATGTTCACATCACAACATATGTCCTGATAATATATAGTACATTTCCCAAAACCAAGTAAAGACATTGAGTGAGTAAATTTCATTCAATACAATGCACTGTAGCACAACAGTAGACTGGTGATCTATCCAGGGTGTACCCCACTTCTTGCCCAGTGTCTGCTGGGATTGGCTCCAACCCCCGTGACCCTTATATAGCTGATTGATGGATGGATGGATGAAATATTTCTTAAATGATAAAAAAATAAGACTGCACAAGTTTTGTGATGTGCACCTAAAAACTTAATTTGCTGTCAAACCAAACGCTAAAATTCTTTGCAACTAGGGATGTACTGATACCACATTTTTTCAATCCAATTACAAGTACAAGTACTTACATTTGAGTACTTGCCGATACCGAGTACCAATATGAGTACTTGTTAATGCCATTACACTTTGTACATTTACTTGAAAACGTGTTTTATTTTCATCAGATATTGTTTCATTCTCTGGCTGTAAGAAATTGCTGTCACTGACCCTAACCCTTTTTGAACTCGGCGTCGTGTTGGTTTTTTAGATGTTTTATCAGACTGCTTGTGTTGAAAGTACTCACTTTCGTCCCTCCTCAAAAGCTGATATGCTTCAACAGGAAACCAGCAGATGGCAGGATTTGTTCTGCTATATGTCTCTCTTTTGCTCAAGTTAAGCTGCAGAAAATGTTGTGCTATTCAATTAGGCAGGTACATCTGTCTGTCATCGGCATTAGGGGAAACAGGGGAAGCATCTACTGAGAAAATATAACTGATCTCTAAACTGACCGTAGAGATTAAGCTGTAAGTCTGTTGGGGCAGTTAAGAAAGATGACTTGTGAAATGGCTTTCCTGTGGCCGTCGTAGGTATTAGCCTCACTAATGCTTGTCTGTGGAGCTGCGGTTAATCAGAGGAGTTACCAAAGAGTGACTGCATGTATTTAACTCTAATCTCTGACCTCAGCTTCTTGGGTCTGTCTCAATGACTGTTACAGAAGAAAGTTATGAAAGTGAACTTATGAAACACAATGATTTCAGGACATGTATCCTAATGTAGTTTGAATTTAGACAGAATTGTCACTTTTAGTTGTTCTTAGATTTAGTTTTGGAGTATTCATGTTTTACTTTAGGGAAGCCTGTATATATTTTCATTTGTGTATAATTACAGACCCTGTTTTTGCATTATGCATATTTTTAATGATTATTAGGAAACCAATATGTAACAAAAACTATAATAGATTACAGTAAGAACTATAAATACTAAGAAAGTCTTTAAAATATATACAGGAGAATATATACAGGAAAATAATTCAGTTGCAGTGCAGTATTTTTGTCTAAGAGTGGATGTGCAAAAACTGGCAGTGAAGTATATAGGAAATATGTACAATATTACAACATGTGATACTGTTGTGAATGAAGTGAATAGATAGTCCCAGTATTTTCAGAATGTGTGTACAGGTGGCAGTGTTCATCTGACACACACAGGTGAGTTGTTGTACAGGTACAGGTCACATTCACCCATTCGCTCAGCATTTGTTCTGAACATGGAAAGTGCTTTCTAACACATTCACACACGGATGACACACATCAGGGGCAAATGTGGAGGCTGTGTAAAAACATAATATATAAAGAAAATAGGTAAATTCCATGCCAACTCATCCAGAATTCAGAACTTCTACAACTGATTCTTTGTATGTGTATTCTAAACCTAATTAATCACTCACTAGATTGGGTTGAAATTTGTGTGTGTTTATATACGTAGTTATTGTTGAATGCCTTATAGTAATCAAATATATATTTTTGAGCAAACAATCTTTAATTTTCAAAAACTTTTCACATTCTTGTAACCAAATATTGATTCTGTATAGTATTAATATAGTTCTAAAACATCTAGAGCTATATACATACCAGAGTGCCACAGATCTTTCTAATTATACCATAAGAAATGAAAACCTTCCTTATATTTTGACTGTATATTATATTCTATTTTAATTTCCTTGAGCCTGGAAATTTTGTTGAAATGCTCCATGTCACAAAGCAAAAGTCATCTCAGACTGGTTTCATGAGCATGACAGTGAGTTCAGTGAGCTTCAGTGACCTCCCCAGTCACCAGATCTGAAGCCAGTCTTTGGGTGAGATCTGCAGCGTGAATGTGCAGTTGACAAATCTGCAGAAATGATGTGATGCAGTCATGTCAACATGGAGCAGAAGAATCTCAGAGGAAAGTTTTAACATCTGGATGAATCCAGTGCAAAGGGAAGAACTACCTGGTGTTAGTGTGGTGTTCCTAATAAAGTGCTCACTGAATGTATACTTCCACAATGTTTACAAACACACTTATGAAATATATTCTTATATGAAAACAATGAATTTAAGATCAACCGCAGCCTCAAAGTGGAATGCCTTTTATCCAGTTGAAATAAGCTGTGTGATCTGCTGAAGATGCTTTCCTTTAGACAGCTGCTGTTATGTGTTCCACCAACAGATTCAAGCAGCCAGCTGGTGGCATGTTATCTGCTAGGCGTATCAATACTACAATAAATAGAAAGCCTGTCTCCACAAAGGTTCAGTTGATTTTGCCATCAAGAAGTTTTTTTGCTTCAGGGTCCCAGGGTATCTTCCACAAGTTGTAGCTATTCAAACATGCTACACAACATTCATGTATGTGTGTGTGTGTGTGTGTGTGTATATATATATATGTATGTGTGTATATGTGTGTGTGTCTGTGCTGGGAAATCATTATGGCTGCTATTAAAGTTATGTGGTATTTAACCATTAGTTTAGAAGTCTGTGCCACTGCCCCTTTAATAATATGTCCTCTTAACTTTTTATGTAGCTCCTGTTCAAGTATGAACTGGTAAAGTATGACATGCAGAAAGATGAACCAGTGAAAGATGAGTGTGGTTTCTGTCAGCGAGTGGAAAGGGGTAAGACTGTGACTTCTCAAGATTTCCACACATTCACATCCAGTGAGCTTGTCTTTGAAAAACATTTGTACTGATTTGAAACTTTGTCTCCTGTTTTTCCTCTCAGGTGAAACAGGGCTTTTACTGTCCAAGGTGAGCACCATTAGCCCCTTCTTTGGCTATGCTGGAGGCAAGCACCTGACTGAGAAAAAGCTGATGAGGAATGTGTTTGTGAAGGGAGATGCCTACTTTATCACAGGTGACCTAATGGCTGAAGACTATGAGGGCTTCATCTGTTTCAGAGATAGAGTGGGAGACACCTTCAGGTACAGTCTGACTTGTTTGAGATGTCTTAACCACAGGTACAAACTATGCACTGGGACCTTTAAAGAATCTACTCCCTGCGATGATGTCCAGTCTGTTGGCCTAATCGCATGATTATTTATTGCAGAAAGCCTGCGATACAAAAAGGACAATGTAAAAAAAAGAGCCAAAGTCACAACGTCACTTCCTGTCTCACCTCTGTGACACAATACAATCTCTCATTCAACATTTTCTTTTGTACTGTGGGGTCCAAAAGCCTGACATCATTCCCCACTCCCACTGTCATTTGAGGGCTTTGTGGGGTTTACTTTCCATTTTCTAAGACAAATTTGCATCTACTACGGCTCCTGCTATTACATGGTGAAGTCCCCATCATGTTAACAGAGTTAAACAAGGATTACTTTGTGAGTGAACAAGAAATTACAGCTCCCATGAAAATGTAATGGTGCAGCAGTGTGGGTACTTCAGTTATTAGGGCCGGAGCATGGGCCCACGCAACGAGTTGCAAGGACCCTCTTGTTGTAACTTGGCTTCATCCATAACATTCACCAATGCTCTCCTCTAAAGTCAATTCTGTCTAACAACAGCTGTCTGTCTGCTGATGGATGTGTCTCTTCTGCTGTGCTGTGACGCTAAACCTGTGAAGGTCTAAGATTTATGGGAAATTAATTTGTTAAAGGCCCTGTAAAACAGAAATATTGAATAAACAACTAGATTTTTCAGGCAGCAGTACTGTTAGAGTGACAGCAGGATGCTCCTGTTTCACCTCAGCTATCTGTTGAGTTACATAATGAGAAATTAGGATTCACAGATGTTGGAGCTGATGCACTCACTTAATCACAAATTTCTAAATGATTACAATCTAACCATTTGAAACTGTTATTTGGTTTCATGGGTTTTTACTCTTATAAGTAAAAACAATATCCATAGTACTGACATAGTTCTTATTAAAGTACACATAAAATCTGTATTTAATACACAGGACCACACTGTCACTATTAAACTGTTGTAGAGATCTCATCCAGGCATGTTTTCACAAGTATGAAATGACTTGGCTTTGAATAATAATTAGTGTGTGATTTGATTTTTCCACAGGTGGTTGAAGTTAAAAGTTTGTCTCCTTCTCTCTCATTATAAAATCCAGAATCATTTCATTTCATTTTGTATTGTCAAACTGCTGTGCTGGACACAAGATGTGAGCACAGAGGAACAAATGTGAGGACAGGCCCTGGTGTCAGACTGCACAGGCGGTTATCAGAACTATGTTATTACATAAGGTGGCCAGTAGGTGGACTATAGGACCACAAACAGGGTCAATGTACAGTATGTCAAGGCTACAGTTCAGTGTAATACACAGCACCTAAAAACGGCATGAAGTTCTGTTTGCCATCAGACTCATTGTGATTGTAGATAGATCACATGACACATTGAGTGAAGGGGGAACTGCTTGGTTGAAATGCTTGAAATGAACTAGTTTTTCCTCAGAGGAATTCATGGTGTTCACTTACAGCTGTATGAAGGATGGAGCTCTTTATTTTTACATTATCTAACTACCTCTGTATGTAATAGTTTTTACGTTTTGTGGAGTCTGTCCTGTGTTCCACAGCAGCTTTGATTGATCTGAACCTGCCCCACCCTGAATATAATGACTCTTCATCACTTTAACTGAAGTCAGCGTTTCTCCATGATTTCAGGTGGAAAGGTGAAAATGTAGCAACAACAGAGGTCACAGAGATTCTAGGGCTGGTGGATTTTATCCAAGAAGTCAATGTGTATGGAGTGGAAATACCAGGTATGTTTAAAATGGGTTTGTGTTCACATGTCTGCCTCTGTTCTCCAAATACTACTCATCTCAGTGAGAGATTGTATTTTTTTAGCAAAAAAGATCTGTGTCCAAATAAGAGCAGGTATACTGAGAGTCAGCCCTGTCCAGTGTGTGATTTAGGCGACACTGAAAATTAGTTTTGAATGTCCTTTGTACCGGGACCTAGGTGTCTTACTGTATGATCCCCAGAGGGATGAAGTGAAGAAGTGAGCACAAGCTGGTATCCCTGCTGCTTCTAATACTAATGAATGGCACTGAGCTGTAGAGGACTGACAGAGGTTACACTGAACCATGTTGTTCACAGGACATGAGGGAAGAGCAGGAATGGCGGCCATGATTATAAGACCAGCTCACACATTTGATGGGAAGAAACTGTTTGAGCATGTGATGAGGGATCTACCAACGTATGCTCGTCCACTCTTCATCAGACTCCAGGTAATGAGCAGAGATATCCCGACACACTGAGTCTGCAGCTGGATTCTGTTCTGATGTGTGTTCTCTATTCTGACCACTGTAGTGGAATGTACATTAATTCACTGTCACCTCACAGTAAGAAGGTTCCAGGTTCAAGCCCTCTGGGGTTTTTCTGTTTGTCTGAACCTCTGGGTTCTCTCTAGGTTCTCCAGCTTTCTCCCACAGTCCAAAGACATGCAGGTTAACTGGTGACTCTAAACTTACTGTAGGTGTGAATGTGAGTGTGAATGGTTGTTTATCTCCCTGTGATAGACAAGTGATCTGTCCACCCCCCAAGGATAAGTGGTATCTCAGCTGGTGAATCTTTGGAACAAACTCACACTCAGTGTGAGTTCAGTCCACTGTCTGCCAAAGCAAAACTGTGAGACAAGTTGATAGAGGATACTGAGAGACAGTTTTTGTAGCTAATCCACCGTGTCTTACGAGTGGCAGAGTTAGGAGAAACTCCTAGAGATAAGGGGTGTGCCAGTCCTAACTTTGGTCTAAAATTCCAAGTATTAGACAGTTTAGTTTTTCATTTTAGACTTGTTTGAGACTGCTGATAGCCTGAAATTACACTGACTGTTGGTTTCTCCATCAGGAGTTCATGGAGATGACAAGCACCTTCAAGCAGCAGAAGTTCCAGCTGGTGCAAAGTGGTTTCAACCCCTCAATGATCTCTGAGCCTCTGTATGTGTTGGATTACCAGCAGAAGAACTACATTCCTCTAACAGACAGTATCTACCAGAGCATCCTAGCTGGAGAACGCAAGTTATAGAGCTCACAGCTGTGATGATGGTTTGAAACGGTGCACATGACATGATCAAGTCAGCGAAGAAGAGTCGACACATCAACACTAATGTCCCTATGAGTTGTTTTTGTTTTGTTTTTTTTAATATAAATAATATTCAAGGGTTAAAAACCATTAAAACTGACCAAGTACCATGAAACCCAGTACTCAGTAAAAGTTCAGGTTCATTTTGGAATTAATCAGTTAATGAATGGAGAAGTGAAAGGATTGTAATACATAAAGCAGTTTGGAGTAAAATGCCCTGAAAATGACCAGATATCATGAAACTATCCCTGAAAGTAAACTTTGAAATATTGAGACACGTTAAGGTATAAATTAGACACGACTTTCCTTTCATTCATTTGGTCAATTTAGAGGACCACTTTAAATGCCCTCAAACTGTACAGAAAATCTATTAAAATACCTTAATATATTACAATAAATTAAACTGTCCATTAATTGTTTTCTCAAAATCCCACTGACATGCCTTAATTATATCTTCACTAATGGATAAATCAATGGATTAATTAATGGATAAGCAGTATAGATGATGAATGGATGGACTTTCACAAACAGAATCACACATATGTCTTTGCTGATGAGTCACATTGGTTAAGATTTGTTCAACATCAACAAATTTATCCAACATATTCCTACGTTACACTGACCAATCACAGCTCACTGCATATCAGCTGACATTATGTATTTATGAAACGGAGTATGAAAGCCCAAAAGTATATATACGTGTGTGTGTGTGTGTGTGTCTGAGAGAGAGAGAGAGAGAAGTACTCCCAACAAGGATGACTGCAGTCACAGGACACATCAAACCCAGTAGAGCAGGAGTGGTGATAATGACTTCCCCAGGGGGATGTAGACTCAGAGCCAACAGGTGGATGCTTGGTGGAGGTGGGCGTTTTGAAATGCTATATGAACAGCAGCAGCACATAGCTTTCAGGAGAGCAGTGTGGCAGCAAAGCAGTGAACTGACACTGTGTCAGACATATGTTACAGTGACGTGTGTGTGCCATGTTCTACTAATGAAACTGGCTTTGCTTCATTTGTCCATGGATCAGTTTCTCTGCACAGTGACAGATTATTACAGACTCCACTTTTCAGTGGTTTGACTCATTGGACTTCTGTTCCAAGATCCCAGCTGTTTTAATGAATTCCCTGTCATCACTGATAGAGATGATGGCCAAAACTACCAACACAAGACCCAGGTTGTAATTGAGCAGAACTATCCTTTAAAGGACCTGTTCTACACTTTAGAAAATGCACTTGTGTGTCCAGTACAGTAAAAGTTTTGAGGCATGTTTGGCAAATTAACAACAACAACAACAACAACAAAAACCTATTCAGTTCAGTTTCACTTATTTGTATAGCACCGAATCACAACAGAAGTTACCTCAAAGCACTAGAAAAATACAGCCCTGTTGCAGGTTTGCTGTTCACTGATGTGAAGCTTGGTTTCTTTTTTTCTTTCTTCATTGTAGCACTCTAATGACTCAGGTGCCTTTAGGAGCCAACTCATTGCTGATGAGTTCCCATGTTTCTTTTGTAGCTACTCTGTCACGTCCTGCTCAGTCTCAGCTGTTTTAAACATGTCTGATACTCAGTAAGCTGTTACAGAAACAAGCCCAGGATGAAGCAGTAAAGTTGTGCAATTTTAGATATCCTTACCTTCCCCTGACTGGAAGAGCTGCAGTCCTGACGGACTCACACAAAGCTGTGAACAGAGATCTACATTTACGAGACACTCACATGGCCTGATACCAGCTCAGAGTGAACTAACACACAGATCATCACCAAACCAACTGACTTGTTGGTCTGGAGGCTGATTTATAATATGAATTAAAACACAACTTCTCACTCAGTTATGGACTACATAAAATATATGTTTTATTAATCAGCTTGTTCAACACTGTGTAACTGTGACTGAAACTGTCTCAGGTGAAATGATACTGATCCTATAGTTGCAGAACATCTCACATTCGTCCAGCTATGTCAGTTCTTCATGTTGTATGTTCCAATCAGATATTTGTTAGAACAATGTGACACATTCACACCTCTGCTGCAGGCAGGAAGTTAAAAGAACAAATGACAGATTTTTAAAATCCTGTTTAGATCACAGAACTAAAGTATCATGACAAAATATTTCTATCATGTCAGCAGGGACAAATGCTGTGGTCTCAGCTGGATCGATCTGATGATGTCGGACATCCTAATCATGATGGTTAAAATGTATCCTTACTGTAAAAACTCAGATCTAAAGGATCATTACAGTCTCCTTCCCAGTTTTGGCTAAAGGTTCATGTTTTGTTCCATGTTCATGCCAAATCTAACAAAAACAGACAATCTGCAAAACATTGGACTCTATTTTGACTTCACTGTAGCCAGCTACAGATTCATGCTCATTTGGTGACTAATCTATTCTGTGAGAATCGTAGAAAATCATGCATCACAGTAAATGAAGTACTTTCAAAACTTAATTCACTAAAGAGACATCATATGATAATGGAGAGCAGAAAACAAAGAAAGATATAATGAACATGTTATCACAGCACATTAACTGTTGTCATTGCACAGTAACACTGTACTGCTCATGATCTCGGGGTTTACAGAACATTACTGAACTATAGAAGCTCTGGGTATGCATACAAACCTAATCTCCATCAGGTCACACAATTATCATATTGTAAAAACACCACCAAGAGAACACAGTGGCAGTGTTACCATATAATATGTGATCCCCACATGAGCAAAGCTGTGGGTATAGGCTCACTAACAGAGGGGAGGGCTGTATGACAGTAAATCTAATGCAGTGTTTGTGAATCTGAGCTATGGTCCAGCTCCGGCATCAGACCGCCAGCTCAGGTTCTGTCATCCTGTCCTGGACTGCCTCCTTTCTTCTCTGGTCCCTGCCGTACCTTTGACACAAACAAGCTGAGCCGCAGAGCACATGCAACACTCTGACTTTCACTTTTGCCCAACAGATTGACTGTGTTGCAATAACAACCTCGTAATACGGTTATCTGATTTGATTTCATCCTCTTGTTGTGTGTCTCCCAGTCTGATATGGGTCTGTGATGTTCTGTCCACTGACAGCTGAGCAGTCTGACTGAGATAAACTCAACTCTCTTTCTTTGTTTTTGAAGTTTGTTTTTGTTTTTTTTGTTTTTTAAATTATACATGATTATAATTTAGTTCCTTTAAAATGACCTCTGTCCCCACTATTTCTGTGCAGAGACAGTAATAGTTTGCCATAGATGCTCATTTAGCTTGTGAATAGACAGACAGACAGAAAGGAACACTCAGTGACATATGGACTGAGTTACAGGAACCAGTGGAGCAGAGCTCAGAGATAGCGTCAGGACTGTGGCTCTCTGTTAGAGAATGCTTGAACACCTCATATCTTCTGCTCCCTCTTTTCTTTGTCTAGCTCTGTGTTAAGTCTCTTTTAGTCTAGCTTTAAAACTCAGTTAAATTTCAACTGCTTTTCTTTTGACTGATTTTGAGTGTGTTAACCCTCTGCACGTTTGTTTAAATTTCAGAATGTACTAGCGTTTGACAGGTAATATATTGAACTGAAGATATACCAGTCATTTTTATCCTGGGTAATTGCTATTTCTTCTGTTAATCAGTGACCCATATTCAGGCTTGATGCAAACATGGTGTACAAAATACTCAAAGAAATAAATCTTGCTTGACTGAATACAAAAAACAGTGGTTTTCATTTTAAACGTCATTTTTAAAGCACTTGTGGAGAGCATTTGAAATGTTCTGACTTTAGTGACTCTGTGCTAGTATAAGCAAAGTGTAACTGCAAAATAACACCAGATACCTGCACACAGTCAACTGAGGATACATTGAAAAGCAAACATCTCACCACCAACAAAAGCAGAGGCATTTAAGAGAAGCTTTATTACATCACAATTCAGCAAGGGGTGGCTTTAAATGTTAAAACAAAAGTCATATTCATAAAAAATCATTTGCCCTTGCCAACAGATACTACACACAAGATACACACAAAATAAAGCATTTAGCCCCTGTACCACACATCAACATGACTTTATATGTCTTAGATGTATCATCACATGTTAAAGCAGATCACATGACAGAAAACCTCTCAGTGTTGAGAGAGAGTCTGAAGATTGTGGTGACTTTCTTCAAGGTGTTTTAACACACCGTTACTGATAACCATGACAGAAAATGCAATAATCGTAAATGCAATAGTAGCAGTAATACAAGAAGCAGTACTAATAATTTCTAAACAGTGGGTGTTGAGTGGGATTGTAGGAGCAGCAGCAGGCTTGTCATCACAGATCAAACTACAGCTTCGGCGGCAGAAGTACCTGCAGAAAGTGACAGAAGAGGAGAGAGACAAAAGAACACAAAACTATGAGAATGGGAGGATATCAAGTTAATAATATGTATTTATGGGGTAATTCTCTAACTTCTCTAAAAATTTCATTTAAAATGAACAGAAACCAATAGAAGAAGAGGAAACAAGAACAGCCTTAGTCCTTTTAAGATCCTCTTTGCACAGCGGATGGAGACAGGGATTGGGCCTATTAAAAGACCATTCCCCTACACCAGTGCAAGGATGAAGTGGTCGGTGGCCGGTGGAACAGGGCCTACAAGATTCTCCTCAACACAGAAACGTGTGAAGTTCGGAAAGGGCAACCTGGATCCACGCCAGCCACTGCAAACTAGTCCCTGAGCCCAGAGAGAACACCTCATCAAGCATCCATTAGCATCAGTAAGTGAGACAACACCTTCCCCTGCCTTGTGTTTGTGTGAGAGAGAGAGAGAGAGGTGTGGATTGTCAATAGAGCAACATGTTTCTCAAACTCACGAAGAGGCACACTGCTGATGCAATGACGCCATGTGATCTCTTCACACTGGCGTAGAAGAATGGTCTTTTAACAGGCCCAATCCCTGTCTCCATCTGCCATGCAAAGATGATCTTAAAAGGACTAAGGCTGTCCTTGTTTCCTCTTCTTCTTTTGGTTTCTGTTCATTTTAAATAAAATTTTTAGAGAAGTTAAAGAATTCCTTTGACTTTCAGTCATCATACCCCCTTTTGACACATGGTTCTTGCCATGTGTCAACTTAACATAACGATCTAACAGGTATTTGGGTAACCAAGGTTTCGTTTGACTTTGTCAGTGAAAGAGCAGCCTGCTTTCTTCCAAGCGAGTCTCTCTTTCTGGGTGTTTCTGGCCTGCAATTCCTGCAAATCAGCTGTGAGTATTAGTGGTGAGTTAGAAAACGGTAAAGCATTGAAAAGTCAGTTTTTTGTTTGCAATTTTTTTTTTCGCCAAAGCATCCGCTCTGGCATTCTGTGAAACAAAATCATGATTGTTACTGTGTACTTCACATTTGTAGATAGCAACCTGTGTGGGAAGGAGGACAGCGTGCAATGGGTTTTCCCAATGGATGTTAAGAAATTCCTATTGGCCCAAAGGCAGCCAAAGTCATGCACCACTCCCCATACATATCTACTGTCTGTGTAGATATTGACTGTTTTGCCAATTTGCCAATTTACATGCTTCTGCCAAGCAAATAACTCTGCTGCCTGTGCAGAGTAATTTGAGAGGAGTGATTCAGCCAAAATAGTGTCAATGTTGTGTTGTTACAGCATAGCCCGCTTGGTTTTTACCAGTTGCTGGGTCTCCTGAGGCTGAACTGACCACAAACAGTTCCAGGTCAGCGTTCTGCAAAGATGTGCCCCGCAGGTCAGGTCTGGGGGAGCAGGTTTCTGTTATCACTGCCACACAGTCATGCGGTTGTCCATTATCTGGTGTTGGGAGAGGAGTAGCACTGCTAAGAACATTGCATCTTTTAACAGTAAGTAGTAGTTGAAAAGTAAGCTACAGGTCTCTGTTGGCCCCCATGTTCTTGTATAAGTCATGTATTCCTCCCCCCACTTGTCAGCAGTCTGTGTGGATGAAGTTTGTGTGAGGAGATTGCAAAACCAAATTTTAAATCAGCAAAAACTTTTTCCTGCTTCAGGTGTCCATGTCACCTTATCTTTGACTGTGCGGCCTTTCCCATGAGCAACTGCAGCCAATGGTGCCTTGATTTCAGCATAGTTAGGGATCCACTGTCTGCAGTATGACATCATGCCTAAAAAACTTAAAACATAACCTGTTTCTTGGTCTCTGGCTGTGGAATGTTTTGGATGGCTTCACTATGTTTGGGTGAGAGGGTTTGCCCTCTGCTGTGATCACATGACCCAACAAAATAAGCTTTTTTTTCCCCAAGACAAATTGTAACTTAGACAGACTGGCTTTGTGACCATTATCAGCTAAATGATTTAGCAAGGCAAGTGTGAATTTGGAACATTTGGAGTGTGCATGTGGACTGCTGCATTTACTGCTTGCAGAACCTAAAAAATCTCCATTCATCGGGCTGTCCAGAATGTCAGATTTTTTTTCTTCACAGGAAAAATTGGTGTTCAATCAGGAGAATTTCCACATGGGATGATTACTCCAGCTTTAAGGAGAGATTCAAACACTGGTTTAATGCCATCAACTGCTTCTTTATTTTCAATCAATATTGATTTTTGCATGGCCTGTACGAGAATTTTGGTGTGATCACAACTGGTTTGGCACCTTTGATCAATCCTACATCATATTTGTGATTCACCCACAAACAAGATGGCACCTGATTTAACTCAGGAATTTCAGAAATGTTGTTTACAAAATTGTAACATTTGTGATACAAATCAAATGGATCCTTTACTTTTGAGATTGTGTGAAAACCGGTGTCTGAAAGAAGCTTAACAGTTCTTACCGCAGTCACTACAGCAGAAAACCTTTTCCGGTGCACCTTTAAATGCAGATGGAAGTCAATACCAGAATCTGAAGCTGCTTTCCACCCCAAGGCCTCGTTACATGTTTTTTGTCCAAGGTCCTAAATCCTCCCACCTCTTGTTTTTGGGTTTGACCAATGAAATATGGGGATTGGAGTGTGGCACCCTGAATAAAATTTGACATGATGGCTTAGGCAGAGTAACTGATACAGTAAAGTTTAAATTCCTGTTTATCCTGGCTTTGCCTGTACCATTTCTCCTCAAAATTATTCCCAGTCCCATGAGAGATATGAGATGTGCAGTGTACGCTCTGTGTTGTCATGAAGTCTGTGTGTGTACCTGTAGTGTCTTGGCCTCCTGTACCAGTGTGTTATTGACAGAGTTGAATGCAGTGCCTGGAATTCTTCACTGATAAGCATGTATCAGGTCTTCTTTGCTTTACTTTATAAAAGAACCTGTTTTAGAAACAGTCATAACAATGCCATGTGGAGTGAAAAACCAATGCAATACCTAGGCGACACATAAGATCTTTCCCTAGCAGATTTACAGGACTGTGTTTGGACAGCAAAAATGAATGTTTTTAAGCTTTCCCTCAACATCATTATAGCAAGAGAGTGGGACTGTGTACCTCTCTAGTACATAAGTACCTGATGCTGCTACTAATTAGGGTATCTGTACTTATTTTTGGGATGGGATTAATATCTTTTGTCCAATTACTGACTCTGTTGATGAGTGATGTTTTGGCCTTGGACTGGGATTGTGTGTTTTGGCATTTTCTGAATGCACTGTGTGTGTATTTTGTGTAAAGCTCAGAAATTTTCAGTTGTTTTTTGTGTAGACTCAAGATGTTGCATGGCTTGCAAAAGTAGCTGTTGTGTGTTATATGTCTCTAATTCTGTCTCATTGTGTGTGTGTGTGTGTGTGTGTGTGTGTGTGTCTGTGCATTTCCGCTTATCTGCATCCATGTTGGGGTTGTTCCTCTCCTTCAGGTCAGGAGCACTGGCCTCCATGGCTGGCCATCTTCTGGGTGGAGCCGAGTCCAGATCAGGGTCTAGTCTGAGGCACTGAAACATAGGGATTAGTGATTCTGTCTTTGCCTTTTGTTTTCTGTCATGCAAATGCTTCCCAGTCTGCTTTAAATACCTTTCTTTTCCCCTTTTGTGTAGCTTGACGTCTCACACGAGTGATCCCACTTCTGACACAAAAATTGTTATGGGAATCTTCTGTTGAATAAAGCAGAGTCAACAGTTGTCTCTCTGTAGGTTTAATTCTTACATTTGCAAACAGACTCACTGTACTCCTCAAGCATGAGACACACAATGAGTTCAGAGTACAATAGATTACAGGTTAAATGCAAAAGAAACAAGGTTATGTCCAGAGACGAAAAGGAAAACATCTTAGATTAGATTAGATTAGATTAGATAGATACTTTATTAATCTGCACAGGAAATTCACAGTTCCAGCAGCATCAACAAACTTAAGATAAAAGGTTGGAGGCATGCAATGAATATTGGGAATAATAAAAACACTGCTAATAAAAAACACAGTGAAGGAACTTCAAGTCCAGTGCAGAGTCCAGTGCAAACAGAACCAGTGCAAAGTCCAGTCCAGTCTCTTCTGGAGACTACACAACAGTGTAGCCATGAGAGAAAAGAGTCTGAGGTTACACAGCTATGCAGCCCTGTATCAGCCCCTGTCCTTGATGGGGTGAAGTTCCCTGTCAGCTTACTGACATGTGGAAATGTATTAAGCATATGATATTTCATAAGGAACAATTGTACAAGTACAACACAAATGGTCAAGATAATAAATAAATCATAGTTATCATGAACCATATGAGAATTTCCAATACAACTCCATACTGAGAGAGAAGGCCAGTGCATCATGGAAAATCCCCTGGCAGTCTAGGCCTATAGCAGCATAACTATGGGATGGTTCAAGCCTGAGCCAACCCTAACTATAAGCTTTATCAAAAAGGAAAGTTTTACACCTACTCTTAAAAGTGCAGAGGGTGTCTGCCTCCTGGACTGAAACTGGGAGAAGGTTCCACAGTAGAGAAGCCTGATAGCGTAAGGCTGGAAACTCCAGGAATCACCAGCAAACCAGCATTCTCCGCAATGTCCTAGTGTGATTGTAGGGAACTATGAGATCTTTGAAAAAGTACAAAACTGTCTGTCTGCCTGTCTGTCTCTCTGTGTTTCTGTCTGACTGACTGTCTTCACGACTGACTGTTTGTCTCTCTCTACAGGTGTGTAGTTGAGATCAAAGTGAAGTTCTCAGATTAATATGGTCTAACCCATGAATACTGAGTACTGAGTACTTGTGTAATGATGTAGTACTGACTACCTAGGAAACAGGTCACATTCATCCATTCACACTAACATTCACACACTAGCCATCAGGGACAGTTTGGGGTTCAGTATAGATAGACTATAGATAGATAGACTCTTTATTAGATAGACTCAGTGTCTTGTCCAGGGTACCTTGGTTCATGGACTGGAGGAGCTGAGCCATGTAATCATTTAGTTAGTCATGACCTTTGAGTACTCATGTAATAATGCGGTATTGATTACTGTCCATCCCTGCACACATGGTGTTCTCAGTCTAGACTGTTATGGTTTGTGGTTCCCTGATGGTGGAACCAGCTCCCGAATACTATCAGAGCAGGAGTGTCCCTCACTGTCTTCAACACCCTGATATGCTCAACTAACACTGACTGCCAACTTTGTTACTTTACCTCCTGTTCTTTGTTGGATTCAACAGATTTAGTTTGGGGTCTCCTCCTGCTCTGAAATTTCAGTGTCATCCCTCACTGTGAGTCACTTTGGATGAAAGCATCTGTATAAATGTCTCGAGTAACCATGTAATAATTTGTTAATGACTACTGAGCACTATAGTTGCACATTAGCCAACACAGTGGACACCAGTGTGTCTACCATATACTACCACCCACTGGCCAGTCAATGTAAGTGCAACACAAATTTTTCAAAATCAAGATGACTGACAGCCAGAAATTCTGATTAGCTCAGGAGTATCTTCACTTTAATTGTCAATCTCCCCACAGAGGGAGGCCCCTGCAGGTAAAAAATAGAAAACATCAAGAAACATCTGAGGAGCCATTGTTAAGATTTCCAAGTATTGATTTTAAATTAAATAAAAATAATTTATGATTAATCATCTGCTCACTGACAGTTAATCTGATAAGATGAAAGATAAAATTAAATAAACAAATGTGATAAAATAAAATTGAATAGAATAAAAATGTAAATATACAATATACATGCTATATATAATGAAGACAGTAGTGTAGACACTATAAATACAAGTAATGTACACAGATTTCCTGGAGGAAGATTAGTGCTACTAAGGATTAAATTTAGGTTCAAATTAACCCTTTCAGGAGGTAGGTTTAACTTCACATTAATGTCATTTGTTGAAGACAAATGGATTACTTGCAATATGTCTATCAATGCAGACTGACTTATCAGGTCAAATGATGGTATCAAAGACAAAACAGATGGTCCTTTCACCCCTTCAACAGCACTGTGATTTTCAATAGCTTTTTGAGCATCTGTTGCCTTTATGAGGAGTAGCCCAGGACACGATCAGCTTTTCTGAACCTTGCTGTTCTATTCACATACACCTGCAGTGCCCACACTGGACACAAGGTGTTTAGTTTCTGTTGCTCACCTGAGGAAAAAGGAGGAGGGTGAAAAGCCAAACGCTCCCCATGGGACATCTGTAAGCTGACTCAACCACCTTTGGCACAAAAGCCAGGTTGGGTCGTATGCAGACTTTAGTGCCACCTGGGGCAAATTGCCAGCAGGAAGGGCAGATAGAAAAAGCTTGCAAGTCACTCACATGCCTCAATGTGGTTAAAGCCAAGAGCAGAACTGTTTTCAGAGACACAGACTTCATCCCTACAGCCTCCATAGGCTCAAAAGGGTGATGAGATAATGCATCCAGCACCACTGACAGATCCCATAGAGGAACTAAGGGTCTGGAAACTGGGAGCTTGCGGCATGTACCCTTCATGAAATGACAGACCAGAGAATGTTGTCCCACCAGCTTGTCTCCAAAGCCCACATGGCATGCTGAGATAGCTGCTAAGTAGGCTTTAATTGTAGAAAAGGCCTTCCCCTTCTCAACCAACTCCTGAAAGAAACACAGAAGATCAACCACTGAACATTGAAAAGGAATGACACGCCTAAAGTCACACCATTCCTCAAAAATCCGCCACTTTGCCCCATAAAGAGGGTGGAAGGGGCCGTTGCACTCTGAATGGTGTCAATGACCTGTGCAAGCAGACCTGCAGCATTCAGATTCCACCTCTCACGGGCCAAGCCCAGAGAGCTATGCGGTCTGGGTGAGGATGGTAAATCTCCCCATGCGCTTGGGACAAAACATCCCTGCATATGGGGAGAGACCAAGGCTCTCCTGCTAGAAGTTGTACTGTCTCTGCAACCAAGTTCTTGGATGACCACTGCGGCGCTATCAGAATTAGTGACAAGCCCTGCTGTCTCACCCTGGCTAGGGTGGGGGAGATCAGACTGAGAGGGGGGAATGCATAGAGCGTTTTTGTCCCACAGGGAGAAAAACAGTGGACAGTGGGTGTTTTCCTGCCAGGTGAAGAGATCTACAGCTGCCCGGCTGTACCTCTGCCAAATCTGTTCCACTACCTGAGGGTGAAGAGTCCACTCTCCGTACAGGGGGTTTCCCCGTGATAGGTGATCCGCCCCCTGTTCATTACGCCTGGCATGTGAGCCCCGGGCTCCAGGTGCCATTCACCCCTCTGCCCATCATGGTCGCCCCCCATCTCGATAGGGACGCATCTGTCGTCATGGTTACCCTGGATGACACCGTTCCCAACGGGACTCCCGACGCAAGCGCAAACGTCACGAACTTTCCCAGCTGGAAAAGGGAGAGGCAATGTATGAGAGATGCTAACCTCTCCTCCGATAGCG
Source organism: Lates calcarifer (assembly GCF_001640805.2). NCBI lineage: Eukaryota > Metazoa > Chordata > Actinopteri > Centropomidae > Lates > Lates calcarifer. The sequence continues at coordinate 21,565,864 of NC_066841.1, forward strand.
TGACGCGATAGGAGAGGGAGTCTATGTTGAGACCAGATATTCCGTACATTGCGCGGGTTCCACTCGGCTTTTCACCCAGCTGATGCTGAACCCCAGATCGCTGAGATGATCTATCACCATAGCAGAATTCCTGATCGCCTGATCCCCTGATTGGGAGCATATCAGATAATCGTCTATGTACGAGAATATTCTGATGCCGCTGTTCCGTAACGGAAACAGCGCTGCTTCCACACACTTGCTGAACACCCTTGGAGCTAACGATAGCCCGAATGGGGCTATCCCTGGCCAGATATCCGTAGGCTCTGCCCTTATAAGCGAACCTGAGAAATTTCCTGTGTGTGGGATAAATGGCGATGTGAAAATAGGCGTCTGAGAGATCTATTGTCACAAACCAATTGCCACTTTGTGTGCCAACATTCTGAAAGTGTACTTTCGTAAGTGCTTGTTTAACACACGGAGATCTAAAATGGGGAGAAGTGATGAGCTCTCTTTCTTTGGAACGAGGAAGTAATGGGAATAAAATCCTAGCTGAGTTTCCTCGCTCGGAACGGCTCTGATCGCCCTTTTCATTATTAGGGACTGTATTTCGTTCTCCAGAACATGTGCAGCATCCCCCCAGGCCACAGAAACCAACACACCGTTGAATCTGGGTGGTTTCATAGCGAACTATAGTCTGTACCCCTGAGACATAGTGGATATAATCCACGGGTGCAGTGCGCATGCGCGCCACCTGTCCACCCGGGCAGCGAGAAGTGTCACCTCCGGGATCTGAGGGAAGATGTCTGCACCCAGTGGAGCGAGAGCTCCCCCTGTGGGTACAGTCGGGGCACGCCATGAGTTTGTTTTTATTTTGTGTTGGGGAAAACATCCCGCCCTTGGCCCTGGGCCTGGCTGCGAGAATGCAAGCTTTATTTGGGAACAAAGTGGAAGTGCTTGATGACACTGTGTTATTTGTCCCTGACTTTCCCCCTCTGAAACATGAGGGGAGAGAGGCTGAGAGAGGACACCTGGGACAGAACTCACCAGGGCATCTGAACCATGAACTTTGGAACTCTGATCCACCTCTCTTCTCTTCTTTGTGGGAGGAGGGGAGAGAGAGAAGCTGTGGGTACTAGGTTGCATGCTTTTTCTTCCCTTCCCCAGGGTGGGAGGGGCGGTTTCTTGTTGCCACAGCAGCAACACCGCGGAGTGCTTGCCCCATAGTTCTGGGTTTCCTGACCTGGGCTGCTGATTAGTCTTTTGATTAGTTACCTGTCTCTGTGGTCTGGGACCCTCGTGTCTCCCTCTCACAGCTGCCGCTTCCAGATCTCATCCCAGAGAGCCGGGTTAGGTGACCCAGTGTCCAGCTGCCTGCCCATCTCCTCCAGTATTTCTGCCTGGTATGCAGACAACAGCATCATTCAGGGAGCACACTAATTGTGCTGCATATTTATACATCCTCTGGAAAACGGAAGCAGTGACACGTTCCATTTTGCTAGGCAGAGAGATGCTGCTGGAGGCCAAGAGAGAGCGACGGTTAGGGTGGAAGTGATAAGCCACTGAAGGCTCCACCACTGGGGGTTCGGCCAGCCCCAGTTACCCCATCCCGTGGATCTCCAGCTTAGAGTAGCCTTTGGTGGGAAGCTTACTTTTGAACGGATTAGACCAGTACCTACTCACTTCCTTCATGCAGGCAGGCACTGCTGGCAGAAGTTGTTTAGCTGGCGGCTGGGCTGGAGGGAGCCTCTTGCCATCATAGAGGTCTCTCTCTGCCCCTTCAGTGTCCTGGGCTGCTGGCCACTGAATCCCCAACTTGGAATGTAGCCCGTTTGCAGACCTCGTATAAGCTGCTGTCTACTGGTGGAACAGCGTCAGATGCACTGGGGGGTCTGGACTGTGAAACTGGGAACATGGAGTCATCCTTCTCTTCCTCCATCTCGTCCATGTCAAGGAGGTCAGAGTGGGCGTCAACCTCTGCCTCCTCGTCACACATCTCCCCCTCGAGGAGCTCCTTGAAAAGTGGGGGCATGTCCGGAGGTTCAGCATCCATGATGTCCGCCAGCTTGGTGCAGCTTGTGGCAGATGGGTGCTGGTTGTGGCTTTTGGGGTGGCTCCAGACAGGCTAGGGTCCTGGTTGTTGGCCACCACCACTCTAAGCCGCCTTTCCAGTATCTTTTCTGGCATAGACGCACTGTGAGAACATGACTGGGGGTCCACCAGTGACGCTTGAGCGTGTTTAGCACCCATGCCCTCGGGTGAGGGTCCCTGCCCGAAATGGATGACCCGCATGACACGGGGCACAGGTGGGATGCAACCTCTTTATTCTTCGGTTTCGACCCTTTGGCGGGGGTATTGGCCGAGGACTGGAAAGGGGGATCGGTGATTGCGTTAGCACACAGGGTTTAGCCCTAGTTAGCCAGCGTAGTGTTAGAGTTTGCTCACCGTGACACATTAGCAGAACTCCAGGCACCCGGCTCAGCTAACTAAATTAATGCTAGCCAGACCCTCAAAAGCTCACCAGAACATGTTAGCCGTAGGGTACATTGCAACACAATCACCGGTACACTGGTAATCAAATACAGGGTACGTAACTAACAGCTTGCCCTTATGCGGACACTGTTTTCAGTCACTAGTGTAACCGTAAAGTTAACTTCTTGCAAAGAACTCAGCAAATCCAGACTTAGATCAGAAAAACTGCGTTCGGCGACATGGTCCTTGACGGTTTGTCTATGAACAGTTAAGCAGCTAGCCAAGCTAGCCTGGAAGAGCTGAGGGAGCTTGTATAGTTTCTTCATGGGAAGAAAGCGAGAATGATTTGAGAGGGGCTGGTTGACTGTGTTGGTATACAGGGGGTGTGCCCCAGCACAGTTCGACCTCTCTGTCACTGACAGACGTGGTGTCATTGGAGCTTCCGTAGTTGGTCACGCCAAAGCGATTCCCATAGTGAAACACCAAACAACATGTGATCAACTGCACTGCAAGAATTCTTGGACAAAGTACAGCCTCCCTCTCACTGTCCATAGAGATTGTGCATCTTTCACATATGTAGTGACTCTGGATGTTATTTTTTATGTCATCAAATTTATTGTAAAAAAGATATTTCCTAGATGACACAGCATGCTTCTCACTTATAACATTTATCTAAGTGTGTCTACTAAAGCTTCATCTGTCAGTCCATGTTTGAGTTTTAAAGCAAGTAGCAGCTCATGTTGTTTTCTGGTATCCTCAACATTTGCAGTTTGTGACACCTGCCCAGTTGCACATGAAACATTTGTAGAGAACTGGTAGACTGGTGGTACTGGTTGTGGGGGTACTGTTTCACAGACCTGTAAATGTGCAAAGAAAAAAAAGGGAAAGATTGCATTTTTAGTTTTTATTAACAGCCAGCAGTAGTACATAGCACTATAGCAGTTACAGTCCTACTGTTATTAGCATTATGAAGTAAGGTCAGTCACTCACATGTAAAGAATGTAATTTATTTTATGAAAAGCATGCACATGGAGATGAGCACAATGATAATGATTAGCATTCTGGTTTTAGATAGATCTCAGAAGTAAAAAGTTGCCTTTAAATCTGAAAATTTTTGATATACTGATGAGATAATGATATTGATTCATATGATAGATTGTGATAACATTTTCAGGTACATTGCCCAGCCCTAAGCAGTAGTATTAATAGCAGGGGAAATGTCTGGATTAGATTAAGGAAGTAAACAGCTGCAGTAGTTGTATGAAATAAATAATTACTTGCAGCAATAGTAGAAAATGTTACAGTAGTATGAGCTGCATTAGAAACAGAAAAAGTTAACAAGAGAAAAGGCAACAGAAAGGAAGGCAGCACAGGTTGGTCAAACAGAATGATACAGACTGGCTGCTTCAGTGTCAGCAGCCAGTCAGATCACCAAGCTTTTCCTCTGACAAACACAATCTTGGAGCAAGGTATATGCATACATTTTCAGTTGCAGAAAGACTTTGGTGTAAGGATTGCCCACTGGCTGTGGCTTTCCCAGGAGAACTGACACCACAGTTGTCACCAGCACTTGCAGGATCACTTGGGAAGAGTGCAGGCTCACTTTACACTCTCTCTCACGCACATACATGCCATACACACACACACACACACACACACACACACACACACACACACACACATACCTGTCCAGAGGTGAGGGACAGATCAGGGCAAGAAGTAGTACCAGACTGTGGCCTGCAAACCTGCAAACACATACCAACAACAGTTTTGATCAACTAGTATTGTATATTAATGATATTATTTGTGGGAGCACTCTAATTATCTAAAACAGAACATAAAAAACAAATTGTGAAAGTATCTCTCATTATCCTTAGTGAGCAAACAATAAGGGGGCTATCTAACTACAGACAATTCACAAAATAATGTAAAACCCTGAAAAATGAGTGGTGAAACAGGATGACAATGCCCCCATCCACAGTGTACGAGGGGTCACTAACTGGTTTTGTGATGATGAAAATGTTGTTAAACATACAATGGTCTTAGCAGTAACCACATTTCAATCCAACTGAACATCTATCGGAGATTCTGGTCTGACGTTATAGACAGCATTATCCACCACCATCATCAAAACACCAAATGAGGGAACATCTTTTGGAGGAATGGTGCTCTATCCCTATTCAGAGATTTGGACAGTCAACACCGATACTGATCAATACAATCAAATTTATCCTTTCAACTGTCACCCGTCTGTATAGTGACTCTAATCGAGGTTGTCAATCTGCTGCAACCACACGTAGCTAGCTCTCTAACATCATCAATTGAGGCTAGCTAATTCTGTCATTAGCCTTTACCTAGAATAGCTAATATCTGCGGAAAGCTTTACAGATATCTTACCTTTTCCACCAACGCTCTGTTCGCGTGGGGACTGGTCTGCCCGTGCAAAGATATTTCAGATACTTAATCTTTTATTGAATTACTTCCCAGCACTGTTAACCAGAGACTCTCTGTGCTAGTGCAGCTATAGATGGACGTAGCCTCCATGAGGTCACCCATAGGAATCTGAAGAGTGGTTTTGAAGCTCAAGGTCATCACCATCTTGGCAGTGCCTGACTCCGCCCAACTTCTGGCTAACCAAAAATGGACAAAGAAACATAAAAATTATGACAGTAATGCAGAGTTGTTAATCATAAAAGAAATTTGTGTGTTTAAATTCTGTAGATATTTAGCTTTGTATTAGAATGTGGTTTTCATTTTATCAGTGCACTACCGAGACAATAATTTCAGTTATTTCATTTTAACAGTGACAGCACAGAGCAAGCTGGGCTCTAACCTTAAAATGTCTGATTGGTAATGATATTATTAAATATGATAATGTTTAACGTTAATATTGCATAATGTTAGCTAAGTAACGTGGAGGACCTTTATTTTCTAACCTCACTCAGATGCCTTACCTAAAATCTAACACTTCTCTTTTACTTTGAGAAGTGACAGTCTTTGTCCGATACGTGCATGAAAAAATCCCCAAAAGGTACCCACACCACCAGGCACATGGCCAAGAAGTCAATAACCTGGATTAGCTGAGGTGCCGCCTAGCAGACAGCTAGCAGTTAGCTAGCTCAGAGCAGCTAGCCAACTGTGGTGGCAGCTAGCTGTCACTCAAAGTGGCTCCACCCATTTATTCACAACAAGCATTAATACAATTTAAATGGGTTATAAAAGAATTCACCCCCGTACAGTTGTCACAACAGGGGAAATTAGCTATAGAGACCAAAACCGTTTGTACCAGGCTGTAAACATGTTTATCCACGCTGTAAAGTTGGCCATTTTAATATGAAAGTCTAAGGGGATTGACTCGCTTTTGGAGCCAGCCTCAAGTGGCCATCTGAGGAATTGCAGTTTTTGACACTTCCAGGTTGGCTTCATTTTTCAGCAGCGGAGGTTGCCACTTAGATGCAGCTCAGGAGACCACATGAGAAACAGGTCTAACTAATGGAGGCCAGTAGTCCATCCAACTTGGTGCATTATGGGCTGGCCACTTCTGGATGATTTCTGTGTTCAACAATTAAAACAGCATATAAAATATGAGAGATAATATCTTTGTTTTTAGTGCTAGTCAAATTAATATAGCCTTGAAAAGGTGAAAGAAAAAGAAAAGTACAGAGTTCCTATCTCCATAGCAATCCATTGTGTTGCCATAACAACACCCGTTGTTTACCCAGGGTATACTTCACTGTGTCGCACGATCCGGTAGACTTGAAGAAAATGTTTGCACTGATTAAATGGTCAGGAGGGAATGATGGGAAATTAAGTATTGCCCCTACCAAAGAAATAAAGTTTAGTACAGAGAAATACTTGGACGGGATGATTTCCTTAAAAGTAGGGCTGGGCGATATGGAAAAAATATTGCAATATGGTTTTTCATATGGATTGATATTGATGTATATTTTGATCTAAATCAAATCACTATTTTTGTTGAAGTTAAAGTTTCCCTTTTACTCGTAAGTACTGACTCCTGTTGGGGGCAGCCGAATCTTTAGCCACTCCTGCTCAGCTCTGCTGAGAATCCATGCAGGCAGGCAGGCGGGACCATGCAGCTAATCACATAATTCTGTGTTCAGTTATTCATTTAAAGATTTGATTAAAATGTTAAACAATAGTAACTGTGTATTTTTTTTGTAATGAGAAGAAATGCAAAAAAAAATAAGGTTTTTATGAAAACACTAAATAAAAAATTGCTTACCAACACACAAACCATTCATAGTCGCTAAATTAGGCTAAAATAGGAGGCTCCAAGTGATATTAAATGAAGAGTGTAGATTTATTCTGTCAAGCGAGTGAGTAAATGATCACAGCGACCTTTTACCAAAACAGTCAATTTTATTTGACACAGAACAAGAAGCATTTTTCCATTATGCAGGTGAACTAGCATGGTCTGTCTGACAGGAAGGACCAATCTAACCGTCTGCTGTGACATCAGGTGTTCAGCAGGGGAGCCCAGTTTTGAAACATAGGGGATGTTTCTGAGATTCAGGAGACTGAGGAAAACATCAGATGCCATCTCTATGAGACTTCTCCATCAGCAGGCAACTGGACTTCTTTTTGGTCTTTTTGAACCCATGCTAGTGTACATTTAGATTAATAGTGATGAGCTAATCCACACCAGTATAAAGACTGCCTTATACCTGAATACTTTTTTCTCTACATTCCTAGATGCTGTCATGTTGAAGTAACCCATGGCCAAATTGGAATAGCTTTGGACCTAAGCTCTCACTGTCAGAATGTCAGTGGTGTGATCCCTGAGTCCTCCAGTCCACATGTCTTAAGTATCCTTAGGCAAGACACTGAACCCCAAATTGCCTCCTATGGCAAACCATCAGAGTGTGACTGTGTGCATGTGTTAGCTCTGTATGTATAGAACAAGGGTGCGTGTGACTTGTAGTCTGAAGTGCTTTGAGAGGTCGACATGACTAGAACATGTGTAAGTACCGTCCATTTACCATTTAACTATACCCTGATTTGAGGGATTTTAGGGTTCTACAAGTCAAAAGGGTTGGCAACCCTCATAAATTTAGCATCTGTGTCTTTATGTAAAATCCTACTCAGAAACATACCAGTGATAATAGCTGTAAAATAAACATAACAGAGTAAAAAGTAAAATATTTCACACAGTGGACAACAAAGTGCTGCAGTCCATACAGTGGCTGCAGTAGAATAGTCCTTTTTGCTGAAGAAGGTTCTTAAATAAGTGAAATGATCCGGAGGTATCTCAGTAGCAGCCATGATAAGAGCAGGTCAAATTTTCAAAATGTTAAGGAAAGGAGCCTCTGAGGTCCTATCTTATCTCCTTTAGCATAGGATACACTGGACCTTCCTTTATGAAAGGAAAGGAGAGAATGCCATCCACAAATTGCAATAGTAGCGTTTAGAATAATGCACCGTAGTTTCACCACGGCAGATCCATGTACACAACAGAGCTATTTTATGTTTGTGACACAATCCAAAACTTCTTAAAATCTTCCCCCCTCTAAAAAAATTAATTGAAAATTATTTTTTATTTTTCTCTACAACAAATGAATAAAAAGGTTTAAGGCACCCATAATGAACACAACCAGTGTATCACAGTTTGTACAGGAAGTCACATGGATTTCATAAAATGTTATCAGACCATTATATCAGCTTGTACTCTTCTGTATCAAATGCTCCACAGGCCATCTGAGCATCATGTTAGTGTTAGTATAAATCAGCGACATTCACACCATGAACCAACAATCAAAATCCACTGGGAGAGGAGAGCAGAAATACAGGGGCCAGACTTAGACTGTCATGGCTTCTGAGGTCATATCAAGAATCCTCACACCACGTTTCCTCTAGAAATGTAAAAATTTCTAGAAACCATTCGTGTTTGAATGACATCAGAGCAAGCTGGGATCAAGTCAGTGATTCTGCACAGACCAGGGGCTGAACGAGCCTGTTTTGACTTCTCAAAGCAGGTAAATTAAACATGTAAATAATCACATTAATGATGGCTCCATGATTAACTGATATTTGTCTACTGCTGCTGCAGTCAACAATGAACTTTGAAGCTCCACATTCAGTCCAGACTAGATGTTTCTGAAGTGCATCTACAATTCCAATTCACTCACCAAAAGCCATCTCATCTGCTGATGGAGAGCAGCTACAGTACTCACCCTGATGTATACGCATACTAGGTACTATTATTGTCCTACTGGATATCTCTTGGGACTTGCACATTTAAATTACAGATAAATGGGTTGGAAGAAAATATATTAGTGACCTAAAAGCTGGAAAAACAATATCAGGCACCTATGAAGTGATTAATTTATTCCAAATAAGAAAGGTTCTTTCCATTAATATTGATCTGAATCATTTCAAATCAAAGATGATGCAGGACTGTGAGAGGACTGTCAGACTGTCTAAGCAGCATTCGACTGGTCTGAGAGCAGCATGTATAGAGCTGCATACAGATGTGTGCAAAACAGCTCCTCCTCACACTGAATACTGACTAACTTTGGAATAGAAGATGTTTTCAGGAGCTCTTCTTGACATTTTAATGTCCATAGGGCACCATCAATATTGACATCCATAATGTTTACTGTGATTCAGTTCAACCAGTGATCTCAACACTCCATGCTCCAGCTGGAAGGATAAATGCTGGTTGTGCTTCCATGTGTGTAAGCTGACAACAAGCAGCTGTGTGTACAGGGTATCCAGAGAAAACTTTCCACTCTGCCCAGTCTCCACTCACAGTGGGAGTGACCCTTTGTGTGCTGATTTGTTTGTCAGTAATGTTATGCTTGTTAATGAGTGAGGAGCTTCAGAGAGGACAGGCTCGCTTTAAACACTGTGTACTGAAAAGTGAAAGCTTCTTTTTCCTTTCAGTCTTTCTCCTTAGTTTTAATGTGGGACTGATGCTAACGAAGCCTTTATTTGTTCAACAACACTGTTTATTGGATGCAGAAAGTTAAATGGTCACTTCACCCAAATTACAATAAGTAGAAGACATGTGAAGACATTTCCATTCCATGTTAATCTCTGGGGCCTCCAGAGAATAATAATGCTACAACCAAAATGGGACATGTCTGTTTCACCTAGAAATGTTCACACTGCCATCACAACACTGCATCTTGACATCTTATCACACATATGGTATAGCGCTGTATACTGCATTTTGCATCTGCTCAGAACCTTTGAATGTGCGTGAAAATATTTTCACCTGCATGCTGTTTGTGATGGTAACCCACTTGTTTTGTGTTTGGCAGCTTATCTGCTCATAGGGAGAGGTAAGACTCACTACAAGTTTTTAATCAACTATTGCAGTAAAACAATGTACGATTTACAGTGTGTGCAAACATGAAAGAATAAGGGGTGTTGTCCTCACCTCTGAATTTCATACACTTATGTTTTAAACAATATTTTATAGCTGTGTCTTTGGAATTAAAGTATAGAAAGAAATAAGTCTCAAAACCAGTTTAGAAAAAAAGCATTTTTCATGACAAAGATTTATAACTGTATATGACCCTGAATAAATGCTTTATATTTCTCCATAGAACAGATATGAATGTAAAGTACATTACATTATTTCTGAGTAGTCATTCAAAATTACCCAGGTTGGAGCGTTTGTATGTGTCACCTTGCAGAGAATGAGCTGTGTTCAGATGGTGATGGCAGTTTGATAGAAGTCATTGTTAGTAAAAGTCACACTACCCTGTTAACTGAAAGGCCACAGATATGGTCAAAACAAACAAAATATTGATGACACATAAACCCTGTCACACCACCATGTAGTGTTCTAGTGGGAAGTTAAAATAGCATTCATCATTCATCCAACTGCAGAGCTGAAATTAATATTTTCATCTCATAATATTCCATGTATGTTTTGTGGGGGAAATGGGTTATCTGGAGAGTACTAACGCCAGGCTCTAATTGCAGCAGTGACTTGGTAGAAGTGCTTTTGTCATCAGAGGTGAATTATTTGAAAAATAAATAAATAAATTAGGAAAAGAAAAATGGTGTGGCTGATCAGCGTATATTTACACTTCCTTAACTGTAATCATACTTAAGGAAATCAGTACATGTATTTTGTTCTGTGTATTCTTAGTAAAAGAAAAAAAAACAAAACACCTATATTCTCACGCTAAGGTGCCACACATAAAATTAACTAATTCAATTTTATTTTGTTTTTTAAATATGAGCAATAAAAAGAAAATTTTTGTCGTTTTCTTCTTTCTGTAAAATTAAAATTAAGAAAAAGATATTGTTTTCATTTCCCTTGCTATCAGTCTTGTGGTGAAATGAAAAGGTTTCATGAACCATTGTTAAGATGATAATGCGAGTGAATGTGGTCATATAAAATGCGGAGTCATGTCTTTACAGACAGTAATTTGATCTCACTTGGGTTGGTTTCACTGTTGACTCAAGTCAACACGTTGACTTTACTTAAAGAACTGGAAAATTGGAGAAACTAATTTCTTAGAGTGAAGCTGACCATGCTAAAATTACAATGCACTAAAATGCATTATTTGTAGTTAAAATCTGGGCAAATTGAACTTTTTGGTCAACTCTTTATGTTACAATGATTTTCCAGTTTAGTGTTCGTTATTCACTTAAATCAAATATTTGACTTGAGATGACATATGAATGAAGAGAGAACTCAAAAGACACAATTTACTAGTAAACACACAATGCAGACATTTAACAAAACTTGATTAAAAATGACATAACAGGAATAACACACAAACTGAATTCTGTCTGTGGAGTACAGCGCACACCACCCACTTTGGAAAAGTGGTCCACATCATAGACCCCTTTTACTGGGGCACTTACCCCAGTGGGGGAGGAGAAATAGAGACTTTGGCCAGCCGACAAAGTTTTATTTTGCAAAGAAAAGGTCAGTCACCACCCAAGCAGTCAGGAGATGGCAAAAGACCCTGAACATAGGGACATCTAAACTTTTAAGACTGAGGAACACCCCTCAAGGTGAACAAAGGGTCATTGTTCTTGTTTGCCTTTTGGCATCCCTTTGTCTGCCACCGGAAGTGGCACCCCACCCCTAGGGTTATCTTTCACACTTGGGGTATCCTACCGAATTTACATCTTGATGAGAATGTAAATAAGTAAGTGGTCTAGATGTCACAAATGGTCACAAAGAAAGAAATTTACAATTACACTAACTATAAGCTTTATCAAAAAGGAAAGTTTTAAGCCTACTCTTGAAGGTACAGAGGGTGTCCACATTCCACAGTAGAGAAGCTGATAACTGAAGGCTCTGGAATTGTAGGGAACTATAAGGTCTGTAAGATATGATGGAGCCTGACCATTAAGGACTTTGTAGGTGAGAAGGAGGATTTTGAATTCTACTCTGGATTTGACTAGGAACCAATGTGGAGAAGCTAACACAAGAGAAGTATGGTCTCTGTTTCTAGTTCCTGTCAGTAAAAGTGCTGCAGCATTTTGGATCAACTGTAGAGTCTTTAAAGATTTGTTGGGGCAGCCTGATAATAATGAATTACAATAGTCCAGCCTGGAAGTAACAAATGCATGGACTAGTTTGCATCTTTTTGAAACAGAAAATGTGATTCTTTATAGTGGAGCTGGAGGCCAGGGCAATGCCATCTAATGTAAATACATCATTAGAAAATGTATTTCTGGGGTGTTTGGGACCAAGTACAATAACTTTGGTTTTGTCTGAGTTTAATCGTAAAAAGTTGCTCGTCATGTCTCAATGTCCCTAAGGCATGCCTGAAGTTTGGCTAACTGATTGGTTTCATTAGGCTTCATTGACAGATATAGTTGTATATCATGTCAGAATCAGAATCAGAATCAGACTTTATTGTAGAGGTCAATGGGAGCGAAACAGTCTAGATTAGGTGTTACAGTTGTTTCTGGGGATCCTGTGTTTTGAGATAAATCAGTGCTGGTTGAAGGCAGGATGTGATGAATTTTGTCTCTATTAGTAAACATTTTATCACTGCTGAGGGTTATAGGAATACATGGATCAATAGAGCTGTGACACTCTGTCAGCCATGGCTACTGTGCTGAAAAGAATCTGGGATTGTTTTTATTTTGCTCTAATAATGAGTAATAGGCAGCTCTGGCATTACAGAGGGCCTTTTTGTATATTTTAAGACTGTCTTGCCAGGCTAAGCGGGATTCCTCCAGTTTGGTGGAACGCTATATTGTTTCTTTTGCTTTATTGGTTTCTTTTTTGGGGGGGGGCAATAGGGAGGGCATTCAGGGTAACATACTCACCCTAACACAGCCAGGTTTCAGTCAGACAGAATAAATCAAGATGGAAATCTGAAATCAAATCATTTACTAGTACAGCTTTAGATGAGAGAGATCTGCTATTAAGTCATTCACATTTAATTATTTTATTTTGCTGTAAATTTGAATTGTTGATTATTGGGGTTAACTCCTCATCTGCTAGCCTTTGATGATACATCCTCAGTGATGTTCCTTAAGTCATCTGGTATTTTGGATCTGTCACCAGCCCAGGGTTGATCAGACCCCAGCTTGTGTCCCAGCACCACTGGCCCATGGACCTCTCATCATGATCCAAAGCCATCTGGAGGCCCTCTCTGCAGCCTCCATGGGGGACCTGATGGCTTTCGTTTTTGCAGCTCCAGTGATAGTAGAGTGTAGACCTTGCAGAGTCTGATGCAGAGGTTAGCAGACTAGCTCCTGATCTGTGCTGTCTCACCAGCCCTGACAAGGCAATGTTTCTGTGGCTGCAGACATGCTTTTTGTTGGCAGTGACTTCAGAGATGGCCTATGCAGCAGTCTTCAGCACCTGGTCATGTTACCAGTGATAGTGGCCCTCCACAAAGGCTGTTGGGCAGCTGCTGAAGATGATTGAACTTCAGCACAGAATTGGAATCACTCTAGATGTGGAGATTTGTTGGGCTAGGTAGAACTATCATACACACTTTCGACCATGTATTTGAATCACTGGGGTTCTGCCTGCCAGATATCAGTCCATGATATCCTCCTCTCTGGATACCCTCCCACCTTGTCCATGCTCCCTGCTTCTGCATGCCCACCGTTCTGCTGGTCCATTCCTCCCGACACCTGCCCCCACCTCTTTCAGACAAGGTAAATGATAAATGGATTGTACTTATGTTACTTACTTGTTATATTCATTTAAGTGCTCTCTAACACACACTCTCTAACACACACACACAACACATCAGAAGCAGCTTGGAGTTCAGTATCTTGACCAAGGATACTTCAGCACGCGGACGGGAGGACCACCAGGATCGAACCACCGACATTCCGATTGGTGGGCGACCACTCTACCTCCTGAGCCACAGCCATCCCCATCTGTCCTTGTCCCATAGCATCACAGTATTACTATGTTAATATCTGTTCCAAGTATATCACTCCAAACTTCACTCCTGATTGCACATGAGGGGTAGAAGTGATGCATCAACCCCATAGCCTGTTGGCACCATTCATGTTTCAGAAAAGATGGACAGATGAACTGACCAGTGATTATTCTATTTGGCTAAATCTTGCTTGAAAATCCAGATATTTTCAGGATATGTGGTAATTTAACATGTCTCTGTGGACTGGCATTGAAGGGCATGAAACTCAGAGCCAGTACCTTCTGACTGGTATGGTATAACTACTCAGGGTTCCATCTGTCACCCTAATGATTTATACATGGTCACAACAGAAATAACCCAGGGGTCAAAACCTGTGGCACACTTCTCAACTTACAGTGAGCGCAGAGAGGATGGGTCAGTTAGGGAGCAGAATGATGAAGAGGGTAGGATTCTTTTTCATGATTATTGTTACTGTTATTATTAACATTTACACAGATTTTTTTTACAGCCTGGGGTTTGTTTTTATCATTTTGACCATCATAGCTGTCAGTCACGATAATATTGTACTGACCATTTCCATTGCTGAAATACATAGGTGCAGGAAAGTCAACTGTAAAACTACAAAGTGCTGATAGTCAGGGTTGGGCTGTCTTCTTCCCTTTCCCTGTGTTTTCCCACCTTGTGTGGTTCTCATCATAACACTGAACACATTGTGTTGTGCTCACAAAATGAGGAGTTATGACAACTGATATAAAAGCTAAATATAACAATGGGATTACTGTGTAGTAAGACTGTAATGGGCCCAAGAATCAGTGACAGTGACATTTAACCACTTGGTTTCCAGGATGCCCCCTCTATGTTGAAATGCTTATAGTGGCTACATTAGCCATTACAACATGCATGTTTTATTCTTTCTTCTTCCCTCGTCTTTGTTGGTTCAATATACTGTATGTTGGTTATCTGATTTCTAGTGTGTTTTTGGAGGCAGAAAAGGAGAGGAGAAAGGGATTAAGACCAACCAATTTCAGTTATTCAGTGGGGTGTGTCCTTGAAATTGCAAAGCCCAACATGATAACCATGCAGCAGGTCTTTATGGTGGGTAACCAAGCTTGCTCAATGTGGCATAGTAATCATAACCTTGAAGACCTTTAATATTGTTGAACACTATGCACAGATGGAGAAGGAGTTACTGTCAGTGGTCTTCACATATTTCATGAGACCAGTTGTGGTTGATTGTTAGTGACAATCCACAAGTCTTTCTTGTCATGATGTTAAGACTGCAAAATTTCAACTTGACTCTGGTCACAAGAAAGGAAACACCTCAATCTAGCCAACACCCCCTCACGCACCCCTAGGCCAAACATCTGCCCCCAAAAATAGGATCAACGTGAGCTTGAGGTAATAGTTGTCCAGCTGGTATCTCACACAGCAACTAGAGGAACTCCACGAGCACACAGCTGAGGAAATCATTCTGAAGGAAAAAAGGAAGTCTGAAGAAAAAAAAATACAGACACATCTTATGTCATATCCCATCACACATGCAAGTGTACCAGATGCACAACATCAACATGAACCCAAAGTGGACAAAACTGAAACACTGATAAATATGAACACACACTTATGAAACAAAAACATGCAAGAGCCACAGAAGTTTGTCATGACACAGGACAAAATTATTATGTTATCTTCATGATTCTCACTCAGTGTGTCAACAACCACCTTCTTTTAGTCATTTAGACTCTGCAGTGAAACTCAGATAACTGAGTCCTGTTTGTCTGGTTGAAGACAGACAATGGATTAGCAGCCAAACCTCAGAAATGAGAACCAATCAGTTGTAGATTAGCCATGGCATGCCCCAGAGGAATGTTCTTGGGCCCTTTTATTCTTTTGTCCATTAACTGGCCTTTTCCATGACATGTACTTTTCCTGGATCCAGGACCATTTTTGGGAACCAAGGAATTTTCTTGAGTACTGCACTTGTCTGCAGTAACAGCTGAGGTCTTAAAAAGATGAACAATAGGCAACACAGAGGGCACTTTGCCCTGACAATCTACATGTATCACTGTGTTGTTTTTTAAATTTATGTATATAATTTATTTATTACCCTTGACAGTAGTTTGCTGCTATAGCACCCTGACGTTCTGAGCATGTTTCAGTACAGGCACAGGTCTGCTCATAGGTGTTACAGGTCATGAGGGGTGTGGAATAGGGTTGGAGATAACTGCCTGTACTTCCAGTTCTGAGCTCTGTGGGTGTGATATATGTTTGCAAAACCAAGTGTTGTAATTTTTCTTTATGCCACATGCTGAATGTGTTGTCAGGTAAACGTGTTTAGACTCAGTTTGCTTGTATCATATGTATTCACAATGTTTTTGCTGCCATGTTGTCATAGTGGTGGAAATCTTTTTGCCCTTTGTGCTTTTCTGCTTTTCATCACATTGAGCCCTGTCAGCCACAATAATAAGTCCAGTACAACTTCAAAGAAATGAATGTGGGGCTGTAGCTTCAGAGTGGGTGAAGAGTTGGGTGTGACTGTGGTGTAAATGACAACTGTTCCGAGGTGCTTTGGTGAATGGTGAATATTTCTTTACGGTGAAAACTTCATGAGGTACTTTTACAGGGTTCTAACCACATACAGGTCAACTGTAGATGAAGAGCCACAGGTTTCTGATGAGCATTCGGGTGACTGGAGTGACACTTTCTGTAGTTTGTCATTTCTTTGCAATCAGACAATATACATTGAACTTTTAATTATTTTTAACAATTTTCTTTGTAGATTTTCTTTTATCAAAATAGTTCTGTTTCTGTAATCTGGTACTTGGTGCTCTTCTGTATTTTTTACTCTGTAAATTCAGATTTCTTCATTTGTAGTTGTGTTTTAGAAATCCTTGATACTTATTTATTTATTCTTAGGGAAAAAGCAACATAGGTTTGGTTGAAACATTGCGCTGTTTCTTATAAACTCCACCCACTCAATCATGGTAGAACAGTGAGGAATATCAATTTTTGTGCAGATTGGATGAAACAGAAAATTTTAAGAAAATCTAGTTAGGTGAAGCTGGGTAGGTCCACATATGTAAGTTTCATATTGGTCCAAGGAATCTAAGGAAGAAAGAAATTTTCCTTCACAGTGCACAGTTTGTTCACTGTTGGTGCCTCAAGGCAATCTCACAGGTACAAACTGTACCACATTTGATGTCATTTGGTGTAGCTCCCTCATAGCATCACAGATACAGGTCAGTTCTTTTAAACAGCCGTTTATTGCTTTGACACTTCGCTGTGCCTGAACCACACCGTGAGAACTGCATTTGCAATTAAATATAAGACATATCAACATGCTGTTCTGGACATAGCAAGAGACCACAAGCAGCACTAGCCAACATGAAACAAAGTATTCCACAAATAAATACCTTGTCGTTCAACTTGCTATGATAGGCGGTTAGTTTCTTTGAGTGTCCGTGTCAACTTCACAGAAAAATATAGAATAACACCAGCTTTAGAGGTTCTACATTCAGCAGTCACTCATGCCAGTTTGTTTCAAACTAAGACACCAGGTGAAAAGTCTGCATCACAGCAATATAATTCTTTACAGATATGAATGTGACATCCCCTCTGAAAATTCATATCAAGACATTATTTGTGAAGTTTCAATACTGTGTATTCAGCATTCTTATCTCTTGTTATGAAGTTGGCTCCTTTTAGATATTTGAAGGCTCCAGTCTATGTGGCTACTTTTTGTGATTGTGTGTGGTTCCACAATAATAACGGTAATTATGAGAAAAACAGGAGACAAGCTGTAACTAGAAAGTCCCAGACTTAGTGAGAGTTTGTAGGACAGCTGCATGTGGACACCCCTACTCATACTGACAGACTAACAAACTGGTGCTTCACATGTAGTTCATACAGTCATTCAGTGTTGTATTTTTCCCTTCATATTGTATATATCTGTGTTGTAATGTGTATCCTGTTTTGTAACATAATAACACTGATGGACTTTTCTGTGACACTGTAACCATCCCCTGCAGTGCTGAATATTGTGAATTTATTGTTGACAATCCGCACTGTTCCTTCTAGCTTTAACTAGCTTGAGTCTCTAAGTAATATTGGCCTGTTTTGAATCTTCCGTTCTTCTCTAAAATTCTAAATATTCATGTCTCAACAGCTTTCAGCCCACTTAGGTGATAATAATCTTTTTAAACCTTTTCAGTCTGCGTTAAGGGCCTTTCACTCTATTGAAAAGGCGCTTGCTAAGATAGTAAATGATCTTTTACTCTCTGTGGATTCAGATTCTGCCTCTCTGCTCCTCTTACTGGATCTCAGTGCAGTCTTTGATACTACACCGATCAGCCATAACATTAAAAACACTGACAGCTGAAGTGGATAACATTCATCATCTTGTTACAATACAATGTTCTACTGAGGAACCATGGGTTCTTCATTTGTCTGGATGTTACTTTAACACGTACCACCCACCTAAACATTGTTTTAGACCAAACACACAACACTGCTCAGAAATGTCTCCAGAAACACAACAAAGAGTCCAAGGTGTTGACCTGGCTTCTAGACTCCCCAGATTCCAATCTGACCCAGGAACTGTGGGATGATCCAGAACAAGTTAGATCCATTTAGGCCCCATCCTGCAACCCACAGGACCCAAAGGATCTGCTGTCAATGTCCCGGTGCCAGACACTACAGGAGATCTTCAGAGATCCCACGTCCAAGCTCTCACTCAAAGTGCTTCACACTCATTCACTCACACATTCATACATCACTTATTCTATACATAAGTGCTCTCTAACACATTCATCACACACATCAGGGGTGATTTGGGGTTCAGTATCCCAAGGATACTTGGGATCTTCAGAGAAGACTGGAGGAGCTGGAGGATCGAACCACCAACCTTCTGGTTGGTGGATGACCACTCTACCTCCTGAGCTGCCCCCTACGGGTGTGTGATTGGTTTGTGACAATATTTAGGTGGATGATAAGTGATACAGTAACGTCCAGATGAATGTCAGGACCAAAGGTTCCTCGGGAGAACATTGTGTTATAATCAGATGACTGATGTTATTCACTTCATCCACCGCCATAATGTTATGGCCCTCTCTCTCTCTGGTCTGGCCCTCAGCTGGTTAAAATCCTACTTATCTGATAGAACTCAGTGTGTCTCTTGTAATAACACCACATCAGCATTTTCTGATGTGAAATATGGAGTATCCCAGAGCTGTTCTTGGCCCCCTGCTTTTCTCTCCTTATATTTCTCTTCTCAGCCAAATCATGGAATACATTTTCACTGTTCAGCTGATGATGTCCAGCTGTATATACCTACAAAGGCTGACATTGCCTCTCAAATTGTTTGTCTTCTGTGAGCTGGATGTCTCAAAACTTCCTGCTTCTTAATTCAGATAAAACCGAAATGATTGTTACTGGCCCGGGCCGATATAGACACCAGTTTGATTAAGTAACAATATCCCTTGACAACTGTATGATTTCTCAAAGTATGACAGCCAATAATCTGGGTGTCACATTTGATCCTCCTCTTTCCTTCGATCAGCACATCAGAGAGTCTCACCAAGACTCAGGACGTACGCAATAGAACTAGGATTCTGTCTTTTCTTTCCATGGCAGACACTGAAATTTTAATTCCTGCTTTTGTTTCCTCTAGACTTGACTGCTGTAATGTTTTGTTTTGGGGCCTGCCACGTGCTAGCACTAAAAGTCTACAAATGGTCCATAAAGTTTGACCATATTACTCTGATTATAGCCTCCCTTCATTTGCTCCCTATTCATGTTAGATCATACTTTAAAGTGCTCCTAATGACCTACAAAATTCTAAATGGGCTAGCCCCCTCATACCTGCCTAATCTTCTTAATCCTCCAATTCCTTTCTGTGCTCTGCTTTCTCAGAGTGTGGAGTTAAAAAGAAGTCAGCAGGCTGCAGGGCCTTGTCCTATTGGGCCCCCTTCCTATGGAATACCCTCCCTATTGATATTAGACAGGCTGACTCAGTTAAGGCCTTTAAATACAAACTAAAAACTTATCTTTATGCCTTAACTTTCAGTTAGCACCTATTTCTCTTTCTTATTTCAGGCTCCACTGGTTACCACTGTCAGTCTCAATGCATCAGTTAAGCTTAGTAGTTAGTAAATTTTGTCCATGTTGTCCTGCCGACAGGATTACTTAAAATCGCTGCATCACGGTAACTCTGTCCCCCTTCAACCACTTTGTCCTCCTGTCTTCATTATTCTTCACTGTAGTTTTGTGCTTTTGTCTCTCTCTTCTTCCCCTGCCCCCTACTGCAGGTTTTCTACCTCTGGAGCTGTAGAGTCTCCTGCTGCTCCCACGATCCAGCTCAACAGACATTTAAAATGTATTAGTGTTGATGGTAGTCTTAATGTTATAAGACTCCCCATCTAAACCCAGCTGGACCTATATCTAACCTTCCCTTTCCTTCCAAAATCTTAGAGAAAGCAGTTGCAAAACAGGTGTGCCACTTTCTACAGAATAATAGTTTATCTGAGGATTTTCAGTCAGGATTTAGGTTGTATCACAGCACAGAGACAACACTTGTAAAAGTTACGAACGACCTCCTAATTGCATCAGATAACAGACTTGTTTCTGTACTTGTCTTGTTAGATCTCAGTGCTGCTTTTGATACAATTGACCATTACAGAGCATTTTATTGGCATTAAAGAAACTGCACTAAACTAGTTTAAGTCCTATCTAACTGATAGGCTTCAGTTCGTACATGTTAACAACAATTCCTCCATGTACACAAAAGTTAGACATGGATTTCCACAAGGGTCAGTGCTTGGTCCAGTTCTCTTCACCTTGTATATGCTTCCCTTGGGCAATATTATCAGGAAACACTCCATAAATTTCCATTGTTATGCAGATGATGCACAGCTTTATCTGTCAAGCTAACAAAGCCTAACAAAACCAGAATCCAAAATCAGCTAGCCAAATTCCAGGCTTGTCTTAGGGACATTAAAACTTGGATGACAAGCAATTTTTTACTCAGATAAAACTGAAGTTATTATAATTGGTCCTGAACACGTCAGAAATAAATTCTCTAATGATGCAGTTCCATTAGACAGCATTGCCCTGGCTCCCAGCTCCACTGTAAAGAATCTGGGAGTCATCTTTAATCAGGATATGTCCTTTAACTCACACATAAAACAAACGTCTAGGACTGCCTTCTTTCACCTGCTTATTATCATCAAAATTAGACATTTTCTGTCTCAAAAGGATGAAAAAAAATCCATTGCATGCATTTGTTACTTCAGTATGGATTCATAACCCATGAATACATGTTACTAACTCAATATCTTCCCTTTTCCGTAGTATTGTGCTCTTCTGTCTCTCTCTCCTCTTCTGTCACTTTCTGCAGGTGCTTCTGCCTCTGGAGCTATAGAGTCTGATCTGTGATGGACAAGTCTCCTGCTGCTCCTACAACTCCACTCAACACCTGCTGCTATAATTAGAAATTACTTGTACTGCTATTAGTTTTAGTTCTACATTAACAGTTAATACTTTAATTATTACTATTATCATTACTACTACTGTATTATTGGCATCACCTTACATTTTATATCCCATTTTTTATCCCGCTATTCTTTAACACCCCCCCTCCAGTCGAGGCAGCCTCTTAAAAGGAAGCTTTTCCTTGCCACTGTTGCCTAGTGCTTGCTCATGGTGGGATTTGTTGGGTCTCTCTCTGTAAATACCTATTTTAAAGAGTATGGTCTAGACCTGCTCTATATGAAAAGTGCCTTGAGATGACTTTTGCTGTGATTTGGTGCTATATAAATAAAAACTGACTTGACATGAATAAAGTTCTGTATTGTTTTACGTTATCTTAGCCAGCTTAGAAGGAATGTACACTTTAAATTACTACTGACACAAACCCTGCTGCTGTGTCATTTTTAGATTTTTGCATGGATCATTCGTATTCCAAAGCCCCCAGGTGGGAGGCTTGTGTAGTGTAGTCACTATTAATAATCAGTAATAATACACATTCATTACAGAAGAAACAGCTGAAACAAAGGAAAACTATTTCACACACACACACACACACACACACACACGCACACACACACACACACATTAAAACTGAATTCATTTTCTGAATTTTCACTTTAAGGACAATTATAAAACAATATTTTTAATTATATGTATGTGGTTGTAATCTATATTATTTATCTATATCTACATTTAGCTCAGAGTAGAGGCGCTGCTCCTTTGTGTTGAGACAGTTGTTTCGGGCATCTGTTTCGGGATCCTTGTGGCCACTTTCCTTTGGAGGTTTTCTAGGCATGTTCACTCAGGACCCTGGAGTAGATCCAGAACTCATTCCTTCCAGTTCCCCTAGGAGGAGCTGGAAAGTGTTGCTGGGGAGAGGAATGTCTAGAATATTTTGCTTAGCCTGCTTCTGCCACAACCTGACAATGGATAGTCAGAGGAAAATGGATGGATGGATGGATATTATCTATGAAGGAGACATGGATGGACATTTGCTGTCTGTTCACTAAATTACCAAACACAAGTTATTTCCACAGAAATTTTCATGGTTTTAATATCATCACATTTATTGATAGATAGATAGATAGATAGATGTACTTTATTGATCCCATCAGGGAAATTCTTGTGTTACAGCAGCAGAGACAGTAAGAGACAGCAACAATAGGTAACAATAAACATTAAGAAAAAAGTAAGAACTATAAATACTAAGAAAGCCTTTAAAATATACACAGTACAGGAGAATATACAGGAAAATAATTTAAGTTGCAGTGCAGTATTTTGTCTAAGAATGGATGTGTATATGAATGTGTACTGTTAGTGAAGTGAATAGATAGTCCCAGTATTTTCAGAATGTGTGTACAGGTGGCAGTGTTCATCTGACACACGCAGGTGAATTGTTGTAAAGAGCTATGGAGAATGGCAGGAATTATTTCCTGTAGCGTTCCTTGTAACAGCGGAGCTGAATGAGTCTGTTGGAGAATCAGCTCTGCTGTCTCTGTGTTGTTTCATGAAGGGGGTGGGAGGAGTTCGTCCATGATGGAGAGCAGTTTGTTCAGTGATCTCTTGTCCCTCACTGACTCAAACATCTCCATCTTGTGTCCAGTGACAGTCCCAGCTTTGTGGATTAGTTTGTTGAGTCTGTTGGCATCCCTGGCACTGATGCTGCTCCCCCAGCAGACTACAGCAAAGTAGATGGCACTAGCAACTACTGACTGGTAGAAGATCTCCAACATTTTGTTGCACATATTGAAGGATCTGAGCTTCCTCAGGAAATAGAGTCTGTTCATCCCCTTCTTGTACACGGCATTGGTGTTGGTGCTCCAGTCCAGTCTGTCATTCAAGTGGACACCCAGATATTTGTAGTCCTCCACAATTCCAACCTCTGCACCCATGATGGTTATGGGTCTGGTCACAGTCCTAGTCCTCCTAAAATCCATCACCAACTCCTTGGTCTTGTTGACGTTTAGGAGCAGATGATTCCTGTTGCACCACTCCACAAAGTTATCTATTAATATACTACAGTATATTAACTGTACTGTACTCTGACTCCTGCCCATTTCAAATACACCCCACCACTGCAGAGTCATCAAAGAACTTCTGCAGATGGCATGATTCAGTGTTGTACCGAAAGTCTGAGGTGTATAGAGTGAATAGAAATGGAGACAGGACGGTCCCCTGAGGTGCTCCTGTGTTACTGACCACCACATCAGACAGGGAGGACCCCAGCCACACAAACTGGTCTAGCTGATAGATCCAGGACACGGTGGACATACTGACACCCATCCTGAGCAGCTTCTCACTCAGCAACAAAGGCTGGATGGTATTAAAGGCACTGGAGAAATCAAAACATGACTCTCACTGTGCTTCCACTGCCAGTGTAATGAGTGGACATGCTGCAGCAGATAGATGACAGCATCATCCACACCCACATGAGGCTGATAAGCAAACTGGAGTGGGTCAAGAGCAGGTTTCACCTGTGGTACTAGGTGGGCCAGAACCAGTCTCTCCAGGACCTTCATCACGTGTAAAGTGAGGGCAATCGGCCGGAAGTCATTGAGGCCAGATGGTATGGCCTTCTTAGGTACCAGTACAAAGCAGGATGTTTTCCATAGCACCAGTACCCTTTCTTGCAGCAGACTTGGGTTCAATTCAATTCTTTACTGTCATTGTCAGATTCTGTTGAGCATCTCAAAAGTGACATAGCAAAATTAAATTTAAAAAAGTGCATAATGTGTAAATGAATGTGTAAATATATACAGTGTATTCTGTCATAACACAGTAAGATAATAATTCGAAAAAGGCACAGTCACAGCATCAGACGGATCAGATATGTAAATGGTTGTGGAAGAGCTGCAGCAATGCAGATTCAGTTCACAATTATTGCAGTGGTGGAATGTGAGGATGGATGGGGCTGTTCATTTAGGAGCCTCACTGTCTGTGAATAGAAGCTGTGGGCCATTCTGGTGGTTCTGGCACAGATGGACCTGAATCTTCTTCCAGAGGGCAGCAGGAGGAATAGGTGGTGAGCAGGGTGGTGTTCATCCCATAAGATGTTGTGCACATGGCGTAGACAGCAGGTAGAATAGATGGTGTTTAAGTCTGGTAGACTGGTCCCAATAATTTTCCCAGCTGTCCTGACTACCCTTTGGAGTGCCTGCTGCTCAGCTTTGGTGCAGCTGGAGAACCATGCTAAAAAGCCATAGGTCAGGATGCTGTTAATAGCGCAATGGTAGAAATTAACCATCGGCTGCTGAGGGATTTTGGCACTTTTCAGTTTTCTCAGGTAGAAAAGGCGCTGTTGGGCCTTCCCTACAGCTGAGGTGATGTTCCTGCCCCAGGACAGGTCCTCTTGGACAGACACATCCAGGAACTTCTCTCCACCTCCTCTCTCCCAATGAAGAGTGAGGTAGGAGTGGATTTTGTGTTTTTGCGGAAGTCCACAATCATTTCTTTGGTCTTTTGTGATGTTCAGGACCAGGTTGTGGTCTCCACACCATGATGCCAGATGTTGCACTTCACTTCTGTAAACTGACTCATCGCTGTTTTTGATGAGCCCAAGCACCGCGGGTCATCAGCAATTTTACGGTGAGATTGGATGGGAAGAGGGCACAACAGTCATATGTGTAAAGTGTGTAAAGCAGCGGACTAAGCACACATTCTTGTGGGGCCCCGGTTAGTTAAAAAATCTAAAATCCAGTTGCATAAATGTGGTGTTTAGTCCAAGGTTGTGTAGCTTAGACTGAACTCGTCGGCTGAATTGTGTTAAAAGCCGAACTGAAGTCAATGAAGAGTAGCCTTGCATAGGTGTTTTTGTGCTTTATATGTTCTAATAGAGTGTGCAGCAGAAGCTAACACAGGAGAAATATGGTCTCTTTTCCTAGTTCCTGTCAGTAATCGTGCTGCAGCATTTTGAATCAGCTGCAGAGTCTTTAGAGACTTGTTGGGGCAGCCTGATAATAATGAATTACGAACAAATGCATGGACTAGTTTTTCTGCATCCTTTTGAGACAGAAAATGTCTGATTTTGGTGATATTATGCAGGTGAAAGAAGGCAGTTCTAGAAGTTTGTTTTATATGTGAGTTAAAGGACATATCCTGATCAAAGATGACTCCCAGATTCTTTACAGTGGAGCTGGGAGCCAGGGCAATGCCATCTAATGTAACTACATCATTAGAAAATTTATTTCTGATGTGTTCAGGACCAAGTACAATGACTTCAGTTTTGTCTGAGTTCAGTAATAAAAAATTGCTTGTCATCCAAGTTTTAATGTCCCTAAGACAAGCCTGGAATTTGGCTAGCTGATTGGTTTTGTTAGGCTTTGTTAGCTTGACAGATAAAGCTGTGTATCATCTGCATAACAATGGGAATTTATGGAGTGTTTCCTGATAATATTGCCCTAGGGAAGCATATACAGAGTGAAGAGGATTGGTCCAAGCACTGACCCTTGTGGAACTCCATGTCTAACTTTTGTGTACATGGAGGAGTACTTGTTAACATGTACAAACTGAAGCCTATCAGATAGATAGGACTTAAACCAGTTTAGTGCAGATCCTTTAATACCAATAAAGTGCTCCAGTCTCTGTAAAAGGATGTGATGGTCAATCGTGTCAAAAGCAGCACTGAGATCTAACAAGACAAGTACAGAAACAAGTCCGTTGTCTGATGCTATCAGGAGGTCGTTTGTAACTTTTACGAGTGCTGTCTCTGTGCTGTGATACAACCTAAATCCTGACTGAAAAACCTCAAATAAACTATTATTCTGTAGAAAGTCGCACAACTGTTTTGCAACTACTTTCTCTAGGATTTTGGAAAGAAAGGGGAGGTTAGATATAGGTCTGTAATTGGCTAATACATCTGGATCTAGAGTGGGTTTTTTTAGAAGAGGTTTGATTACAGCTGTTTTATACGACTGCAGCACATAACCTGTTACCAAGGACAGATTTAACATATCTAATACAGGACTGCAAATTAAGGCAGAGCTTCCTTAAGCAGCCTAGTTGGATGGGTCTAAGAGACAGGTTGAAGTTTAGATGCTGAGATAATTGATGTGAGCTGGGCTAGGTCGATGGGAGAAAAGGAGTCAAGGTTAGGTTTTGCAGCTGACTCTATGGATCCTGTGTTTTGACATAAATCAGTACCGATTGAAGGCAGGATGTGATTAATTTTTATCTCTAATGGTAGAGATTTTATCATTAAAAAAGTTTATAAAATCATTGCTGCTGAGGGTTATAGGGATGCGTGGATCTATAGAGCTGTGACTCTCTGTCAGCCTGGCAACAGTGCTGAAGAGAAATCCTGGGGTTGTTCTTATTATCTTCTATTAATGATGAGTAATAGGAGCATTACTCATCTTGCATTACAGAGGGCCTTTTTATATCTTTTGACACTATCCTGCCAGGCTAAGTGGGATTCTTCCAGTTTGGTGGAACGCCACACTCTTTCAAGCCTACGTGCTGTTTGTTTCAGTGAACGGGTTTGGGATTTGAACCATGGAGCTTGCCTCTTTCTCTTTATTGTTTTCATTTTTAGGGGGGCGATGGAGTCTAAAGTTGTATGTAGTGAGTCTGCAACACTGTCTACAAGATGATCAAGCTGGGAGGGAGTAGCTTCTGCAAAATTAAGATGAGGCACTGGACCTAAGTTAGTGGGAATCATTTCCTTGAATTTAACTACTGTATTTTCTGAAATATTTCTAGTCAGGATATTTTTTGCTGATAATACATAATCCAGCAATATGAATTCGAAAGTGATTAAGAAGTGGTCTGATAGAACGGGATTCTGTGGGAAGACTGTTACATGTTCAATATCAATACCATAAGCTAAAACAAGGTCGAGAGTGTGACTGAAACAGTGAGTGGGTTTATTTACACACTGAGAGAAGCCAATACAGTCTAGTAATGAGGGAAAAGCAGAGCTAAGGCTGTCATTATTGACATCAACATTAATATTGAAGTCGCCTACAATAATAACTTTATCTGTTTTAAGTACCAAACTCGACAGGAACTCTGAAAATTCAGATAAGAAATCAGAGTATGGACCAGGAGGACGGTACACTATAACAAATAGAACTGGCTTTAATGTTTTCCACCTTGGGTGGGACAGAAAATGGCTGCAACTCCACCTCCACAGCCGGTGTCCCGGGGAATGTGAGTATTAATATGACTGGGGGTGGATTGGCCTGAACTCTGGATTGTCAGGGCTTTGGCTTCCTAATAAACTCTGTCAGATTTCTAGATATGAGAGACGCTCCATCAAAAGTAGGATGAATGCCATCTCTCCTAACCAGACCAGGTCTCCCCCAGAGTAACAGTGAATAACAGTTTTATTATATCTACGCTTATCCTTGGTTAGCAGCTTTAAATAAGATTCAATGTCGCCCGCTCTGGCCCCGGGAAGACATTTAACTATGATCGCTGGAGTCTCTATCTTCACGTTCCGCAAAATGGAGTCACCAGTCACCAGAGTTGGCTCCTTAGCGGGTGTGTCGCTGAGCGTGGAGTATCTGTTTGAAATGTGAACTGGGTGGTGGTCGGCAGGGGTTTTTTGCTTACGACTACGCCTGTCCTTACGACACCCAGTCACCCAGCCAGCCTGCTTTCCCGGCTGCTCGGGAACTGCCGGGGGAATGCTAACAGGAGCTACGCTAGGCTGCTCCGCACCGGCTACAGGGGACTGTTTAGCACCAACTGCGGAACAGATTCAATGGTGCGGAGCCGGGACTCTAATTCACTAAGCCTCGCCTCGAGTACAGAAAACAGACTACATTTATTACACATACCATTATCATTAAATGAGGCAGAGGTGTAACTGAACATCTGACACGCAGAGCAGGAGAAGGCAGGAGAGGGAGAAGGAGAGCGAGAGGCCATGGCTGAGAGTTCAGCTAAATCAGTAGCAGAAGATAGCGTGAATGGATAAAGTAGCGCACAGACAGTGGAGAGTTGAGGGTGACTTAGCAACTACTGTTACTGTGAATGTGCAGATTAAATTGGTAATAGAGTCAGAGATGTAATGTCGGTAAAAAGAAAGTATCTAGTCTGAGACAGGTAGGCAAGAAACGATGATCACCAAACACCGGTTTACACTGTATCCCTTTCAGTTCATCTTTGTCATCCTTGTATTGGTGGTGGGGACCTCAAATATTGCCACAAATAAATGAATAAATAAATAAACAACAGATTTTATTTGAAGAAAAAAATACGATATTATTCATTCATTCTTTCCAAATCTAGGGCCTTACAGAAAATCAATAGGTTACAGTACAAACATTTAAGGCGTTTTTATATATATATTTTTTTATTTAAACTTTTTTACAATGAAATAAGCATACACATATTGGACATAAAGTACCCAGCGCCGCAGCACTACTCAATAGCAGAGGAGAAGAAGAAGAAGAAGGGGAAAAAAAAAAGAGAATCAGGGGACACACACAGCTCCCAGCATCAGTCCAACCATATCAGTCAATAGCAATGTTAATATAATGGGAGATTGTCCCTTTCAGCAAGAAGGCCCTGGGTACTAAGAAAAAAAATAAACAAAGATGAGCAAACGAACAAAACTGAACTCAAACATATAAGTTAGGGGACTACCAGAAAATAAATCAATGTACAGAACAGGGCAGAGTTTATACCAAAAAAAAAGTACAACATGGCAGATAAGATTGTAAATTGTACAATTAGGTCTCATTGCAAGGCACTTAAGAAGGCTACCATATTTTCTGGAAATGATTCCATAAGTAGGGTTTACGGATCTGCTCCATCTTGATAATTAGGCGCATTTCATTGAGCCATCTCTTAAAGCCGGGTGGCAATGGGGATTTCCAATTTAAAAGTATTAATTTTTTAGCTGCGACCATGCCTGTTTTAAGAGCCTGTTTTTGATGGGAAGAGAGGACCGATATCTTGTCAGAGGAGCCAAATATTGCCAGTTTACAGTCTGCTTGAATGTTTATTCCATATTGTTTAGAAAACCAATTGAATATATCACACCAGTAATTACTCAATATTGGACATTGCCAGAATAAATGCGACAGTGATCCTTCAGCTGTGCCACATCTATCACACATAGGAGACACTGAATCAAACAATTTGCTGAGTTTAGTTCTAGAGTAGTAAAATATGCGTATGATTTTAAATTGAATTAGTCTATATATAGAATTGATAGAACAGCTATGTATACCGGACAGGCTTTCTTCCCACAATTCGCCTGACAGAGGGATACCCATTTCTTCAGCCCAGGCATCCTGGAGGTGATTGGTGTTTATTGGTGTCATGAAAGCCATGACAAAGCGGGAAATCAGATGTTTAGAGTTTGGATGTAAGAAAAGCAAATCATAAAAGATGTGGTTTGACTGCAAACTCTTGTATGTGCTCTCGTACAAAATGTCTGACTTGAAGATAATGATAAAAATGTGATTGGGGAGGCGGTATTTAGTTTTGAGCTGAACAAAAGAGGCAAATTTATTATTTATGTAAAGATCTCCAATACAGCTCAATCCCCTTTCCCTCCAATCGAGAAACACTCTATCCATCAGTGCAGGTTTAAACAGGTGATTGTATGTTATAGGAGTCTGCATTGAGATATTAGGGAGTCCAAAAAATCTCTTAATTTGATCTTCAGGGAGTTTTTTAGAATGAAGTTATTACCAACTACTTTATATGAAGGCTGTGGAAAAAAACAATGCCGGGAAAGAGGTTTTCAAAACTGACCGGGATTCAACTTTTAGCCAAAGGGGAGAGATAGCAGACCAGTCATCACAGGGGAAGCCCCACTGCCAAAAGGTGAGAGCCCTTGCATTTGTAGCCCAATAGTAATGCTTAAATATAGGGAGGCTGAGGCCACCCTTGTTTACATTCTTTTGTAAATGGATTTTAGAAATGCGAGAGTTTATTTGCCCAGACAAAGAACCTTGGAAGTGCAACCATTTTTATTGCATTAATGCAGCCAGTCATTGAAAAGTTCCTGATATTAGCTTTAAGTTTGTCAACCATATCCAAGAAATTTAATTTTAGTAATAACTTGGGGTTTCTGGGAATCTTAAGTCCAAGATAAGTAAAGTGGCTTGTAACTAATTTAAATGGCAAAGATTTCAGGAATGCAGAGCTCAGGTTGTTTCATCAAAGACACAAATTCACATTTATTTCAATTAATTGTATATCCTGACAGTTTACTAAATGACTTAATGTAATTCAGAAGGTTAGGAACTGAAATTGCTGAGTCAGACAAGCAAACCAATAAATCATCAGCATATAAATTCACAAGACTTTCAGCATCAACAGTTTTTTTGGGTGGGCCCTGATGCCTATTGCAAGGGACTCCAGAGCGATGTTAAAGAGGAGAGAAAGGGGATCACCCTGTTTGACACCGCGTTGCAAATCAAAAGGCTGAGATTTATCTGTGTTAGTGAGAATAAAAGATACCGAATTAGAATAAATTATTTTCATCCATTCTATGAAGTTCTCGCCAAATCCAAATTGTTTCAGAACCTCAAACATATAAGGCCATTCGATCTGATCGAATGCCTTTTGGGCATCAAGAGATAAGATGGCGGCTTGTGCATCTTTTTTGTGAGATGAGTATAATGTATTTAAAAGTAGCCGGACATTGCTGAATGAAAATCTACCAGTAATAAATCCAGTCTGGTCAGGGTGTACAATTGCTGAAATATGGTTACCCAGTTTTGTGGCCAGAACTTTAGTTATCACTTTCTGATCATAGTTGAGGAGAGCAATGGGTCTGTAGCTTGCAGGGTCAGTCTCCTCCTTTCTCTTTTTTAGGAGCAAACAAATATTTGCTTTGTATAATGAACTGGAGAGCCTCTTGTTTTTTTACTGAATCGTTCACCATCCTTAACATAAGAGCTATTTATGTATTATAGGAGCTATTTATAGGAGCTATGTTTTTTCTCTAAATGCTTTATAGAATTCACAGCCAAACCCATCTGGGCCAGCTGCTTTTCCAGAAGGAAAAGCTTGAATAGCATTTAAAAGATCTGCTTTAGTGACTGGGGTATCAAGGGTATCTCTTGAGGCACTGTTTAGTTGGGGAATATTTAGGGTGTTAAAGAAGTTACAAAAATCTGCTTTAGAGGCAACTATTTTGCTAGAATAGAATTCCCTATAATAATCACTGAAACAAGCGTTTATTTCTTTAGGGTTAGTAATCAATTTGCCTGATTTGGATTTAATCCGATAAATGGCCTGGCCTGTTCAGATTTGCTAATAATTTCTCTGGCTGGTTACCAAGTTCAAAATGTTTTTGTCTGAGTTTTAGCAAAAGGCTGCTTACACATTTGCCAAGGATAGTGTTATATTCATATTTGAATTTTAAAATTTTGTTGTAATCAGACTGTAAAAGGGAGGATCTGTACATCTCTCCAAGGACTGGAAGTGTTTTTTCAATCTCTGTAAGGCAACGGTTAAGCTCTCTTTTTTTAGAAGATTCAAATGAAATAATATGGCCCCTGATCACAACCTTAAAAACCTCCCACAAGGTAGAATCTGAGACCTCTCCATTGTCATTAGTGATAAGAAACTCATCTATACGTGCAGTCATATACTCCATGAAAGATGGATCTTCAAGAAGGAGAGGATTAAAGCGCCAGCTGTATTTTTGTTTAGGTAAGATGTTTTCAAACTGAAGTGAAACAGGGCTATGATCAGATATCACAATGTTATGATAGGTGGAACTGGTAATATTAGATAATAATTCAGAAGATATAAGGAAATAGTTAATCCTGGTATAGGATTTATGAACATGCGAGTAAAAAGAGAAATTTTTATCAGTAGGCATGCTGTAGTCGCCAGATGTCAACCATGTTTCTTGATTTGATTAGGTCATTTAAAATTTGCACTGAAGCTATGGCCGGATTTGTTTGGTCCGGTTTTGTTGAAAGTCTAAAAATCTAAAATTGGGTCAAGATAAAAATGAAAGTCGCCGCCAATGATAACATTTGAGCTGGAAGTTGGTATCACATCAAAAACCTTGCGAAAAAATTCAGGATTATCGATATTTGGACCATAAATATTTAGCACTGATACTGGAAGAGAGTTTATATGACCTGAAATCATTAAATACCTGCCTTATGGATCTACTGTCATAGAGTCCAGTCTAAATGGTATGTTCTTGTGAGATAAGCTGTTTTTAAGGCTATGAAAATGAAGATGAAGGGCTGAAAAAATATGAAAACAGGATTTGAACAGATTCTTACAGGGCTTAGTTTTGGGACCTAAACATTATATAGACAAACTACAACAAAATCTGAGATGGTGCTGCAACTATCTCTTCTGATTTGACATAGGATAACAAGCATCCTACTTGTAACTATCACAGCTTCCCCTGTGACTTCCAGATTTCCCACAGTTTCCTGTGTTTTGTCTCCCTGTCTGTTCCCCCTGAGTGTCTCCTTCCCTGTGTCTGTCTGTCTATCTGTCAGCTCTGGTCCTAGATCACCTCTACTTCCCATTAGTCGTATGTTCTGTGATATCTCTTTGGCCGCTCAGATTTCTCAGTGTTTTGTGCCTGTGCTCATTTGGGCTGTCCTTGTGCCCAGTTTTCACCTGGACTGCTACTGCTGCCTGTCTCGGCTGTTCTCACCTCCCTCACTGCCATTCCCTTCACCTGCTCCAAGCCTCCAGTCTCCACTGCTCCTTCAGAGCCACTCCATTCCCCTGCCACTGCCTGCTTGTCTCCATACCCCTCATCTACTACTCCCTCTTCCCCAGGCCACCACCTGCTCCCCGGATCATTAAAACCACCAACCCTTTGCTCATGTCTGTCCAACGATCTTTCATTAACTATTTTGGCAAAATGTAACCGTAACTTTGCTACTGCAGTTGATCAGTTTATTGGTCCATTTCACTCAAATATCAAATCTACTGCTAAGAATCCTGTTATCATCTTTGATCATCTTTAACCTCCGGGTGAGTAAACTCATCTTGTCCAACTCTTGAACTGTTACAAAAGGTTTATTGGATTAGAATCACCTACTCTACCTTTAAGCAGCTTCAAAAACATCTTTACAGGGAAGCCTTGTTACAGACATCCACTCCTGTCTTGTGTTTTGGTTTGTCTCTCATTGTGCTGTATTTTATATTATAATATATTCTCACCTTATTTGTTAATTCATTTATATTTTATCATTTTATATGTGTGCATGTATGTGTGTGTGTGGTGCACTATGTAACTGTGTGTTTTAAAAAGTGCTATATGAATAAATCCATCCATCCATTATCTCTACCACGTAATGGTTGTGGGGGGCTGGACCCAATCTCAGCTGACATTGGATGAGAGGCAGTGTACACCCTGGACAGATCACCAGTCCATCACAGGGCTGACATACAGAGACAAACAACCACTCACATTCACACCTACTGGCACAGAAGAGCCCTGAGAACCAGGGTTCAAGCCCCACTCCCTCTTGCTGTGAGGTGATGGTGCTAACCACTGCACCGTACTTCCCACTATATGAATAGAGCTTTACTTAATTACCAGGTGTGGGATCCATTCAGATGAAACAGATTCAGAAACTCCAGTCTGCAGTGTGGGTCATACACTTAAATGTGTCCTTTGGAGTGAACCTGTAAACAAATAAAAGTTATTTTTACTTACCAAAATCACCACAGAGCATCCTTGAGGTCTACTAAATGTGATGAATGCATTTCCTTTCACAGAAAACATTTATGAAGCTGATTCTTTAAACATATAAGATCCTGTTCATTCATGTTTAGTAGCTTACAGTCTTCTTCCCTGCCTGTGCTAGCACATTGCTTTTGACCATCAAAAACTCTACAAGTTACCTTTAACCCAAGGACTTGCATTCCATCCAATAAACCAAACAAAATTTCACTTTCACTTCTTTTATCTACAGTCTTTAAGCACACTCTCTCAAGTTGGCAAAATTATATTTAAGTATCAATATAATTTGAGGAATTTCCATCCTTAATATTTGTAATCAGTCACATTTGTGTTGTACGCACATGACTCACATTATAGCCTATCAGGTTCCTGGATGGCAATGTACACTCCGGACCAGAGCTGGACATGGGTGAACCCCATGCAGGCATCCACTGTAGATACTATACAGAAGAAATGGTTGTCTATTTTCAACCACAGAAATTATGTGTATTAACAAATAATTTTAAATCTCAAATATGTGTTGTGGAAAACATAACTGTGACTGGATTATGTTTTCTATTAATTTGATGAGAATATGTTGTAATAGGTATACTATGCAGGATTCCACCATTCAAAATTGGTCCCTGAGAGAGAGCAGCAGTGGTCAAAAGAACTAGAGAGTGAATGAAGGGAGGGAACAGCATTAGTGATAACAAAGCAGCGAATGAGAGAAATAAAACTTTATTTTCTGAAACACAAATAAACTTACCCTCTGTACAATCCTGTGGGAAGGTGCCACACTGCTGGATTTTGTGTGAATGCAGCTGAAGCTCAGGCTTCTTCGTGTCTGCTGTGGCCTCTGCTGTATGTGTGTGTGCAGCTCAGCCCCACCCTCAGTCAAACAGACACACAGACCTGCAGCCCTTTATACATTCATGACACTGACAGAGAGCAGAGGAGAGAAACAAAGAGATGTGACTTGGTTGCAACTTGGTTTTTATGTCCCCCACACCCTACATGCTGTGACTGGCCAGGGGGTGCCTGCAGGTTTCAGCTCAGAAACTTCCTCAACACAGCATAATAAGAAGGGGGAGGGTAGAAGACAGGGTCTCTGCAGATAAATACACTGCCAATCACTTACTAAGCCATATGTGATGACTGAGAGGGATTAATTTTGTTACATATCAGTAACATATTCCCAGACGTCGTGTTTGTTTCTCAGTCTCATCTTGAAGCACAATATCCAGCTGTAGTGACTCCCACATCATGAGACAGTTTTTCATCATATTAGTAGTGCAGTGCAGAGTAAAGCTCACTGGTGTTTCACAGGTGTTATTTACTTGGTCACATTATGTTTCCTTTTAACAAAGTTTATCCACACTCAGCTCTGAAAAAGGGTGTGATTGTCATGATAGTGCAAAGACAATGGCAATGGCCCCAAGGCAGAAACAGACTCAGACCAGACTGTGGAGTGTTGAGGAGAATGCCTGGGAGAGGGGAATCCAGGAGCCAAGGAAGCAGTTACTGGTGGAGTATGGAAGAAGAAATGGAGCAGTAGAGAGCAGGTCAGGCAGGCAGGCAGACGAAGTTCCACAGCAGGGGCAGGAGACAGGAGACACAAGACAAATATGGTAAGTGTGTGTAAAACACACTGGGAAATGACTCTGTAAACTACACTAATTCAGGTAGAGCAGCTGGTAAAGTTACCACTTGATAAGACAGACAAGCTGGCTATGAGTGAAGACTGGAGTTCTTATACATGAGCTTGATGAGCTAAGTGGAAACAGGTGAGCTGGGTAGCAGTGCTATGACAGTGATGCCACATTTCTGATGTGAGAAATAAATAAATGTTGACCAGAGCAACACAAACAGAGGATGAGAGTCATGCTACAGCTTGTGTGATCTAAACTTATTTACATGCTGTATGTATGAGGAGTATACTGTAAACAGCAGAAGAAAACAATTTAATGCAGAAAATGAGGCAGACAGTTTCTAGGTTAAACCTGGTATCATCAGTATACAGATCTTTTTGTGACATAAATCATAAGCACTCTCCTGTTGAATTTATTATAGAACATGAAAACATGTATCTGCAGAGTTTTTCCATTGGCTGCATTCCATTTCTATACATGTATGATCAAACCTAAACTTTCTGGAGTGGACATATAGGTCCAGTTGCTCAGAAACACCTGTACCATGAGAAGCATTCTTGCTGAGGCACAGAGGGATGGCATTTCCACTTTCAAGGAGACAGTGTTTGTAATGCATTCATGAGAGCCATGGCAGCACAATGGTACAGTGGTTAGCACTGTCACCTCACAGCAAGAGGGTTCAGGGCTCAAACCTTAGGGCTTTTCTGTGTTCTGTGTATTCTGTGGGTTCCTCCCATAGTCCAAAGACATGCAGGGTAATTGGTGACTCTAAACTTTCCATAGGTGTGAATGTGAGTGTGCTAGTATCGCAGTTCACTCAGTGGAGGAAGAGCCCATGCAGTTAGGCTGAACACATCTGTCTTCCACTAAGCAGCTTTGCAGTATTGCTGTGATCAATCTAGTAGTGTGTTTGCTGATGATAGTGTAGATGGGTAATGTATGTATTATAAATGTAGTTGATTAACCATAATGGAGGCAAGGCTCCACAACTTGGCACCAAAACCATTTGCTGCTATTGTTAGCTAGTCCCCTGTAGTTGGTGAGGGCCAAACCAGTCTAGCTCCTTCGGTAGTCCCAGGACTGGGTGACTGACCATAACCAGATGCACAGCCATAAGCAGAAGCCCACTGTTCACCAACAGCCAGATCACATTTCAAACAGATTCTCCCGACTCAGTGACACACCCATTGAAAAACCAACTCTGGTTACTGGCAGCTCTATTTTCAGAAATTCAAATTAGCGACATCAGCAACCATGGTTAAATGTCTTTCAGGGCCAGAGCAGGCCATGTTGGATTGTATTTAAAACTGCTGACTAAGGATAATTGTAGATACAGTAAAATCGCTATACACATCAGCAGTAATTAGACCCAACAACATCAGTCAGAGGTCCCAAAAATTAATGTTGAGTGCATGTGCACATAATTGATCAGTGATGATGTATTCAAACGCTGGCTGTTGAGGTGGCGTCAAGCAAACAATGTGGGCTTGGTAGATAATTGGAAGACATTCTGTGGAAGTTCTGGTCTGATCAGGAGAGACAATATTCATCCCACTTTGGATGGAGCAGCTCTCATCTCTAGAAACCTGACCTTACTGGTAAGCCAAAGCCATAACAATCCAGAGGTGAGACCAGGAGACAGAGTTGCAGTCCTATAGGCTTCTCTGTTTCCATTATTCCATCAGAGCACTTGATCTATTGATCCTGGCATATTAGCCAACTATAGACCTATATCTAACCCTCCCTTTTTTCTAAGATCCTGGGGAAAGCAGTCATAAGTCACTCAGTGTGACTTTCTACAGAACAACTGTTTATTTGAGGATTTTCAGTCAGGATTTAGATTGCATCATAGCACAGAGACAGCACTGGTGAAAGTTACAAATGACGTTCCAACTGCATAGGCTTATCTCTGTAGTTGTCTTGCTAGATCTCAGTACTGTTTTTGATACTACTGATCAAGCATTCTATTAGCATTAAAGGAACCACACTAAACTGGTTTAAGTCCTATCTATCTGACAGGCTTCAGTTCGTACATTTTAACAACAACTCCTCCATGTATACAAAAGGTTCTGTGCTTGGACCAATTCTATTCACCTTGTATGTGCTTAATTTAGACAACACGATAAGGAACTGAGCTCCTCTCTCCTTTTCTATTTGCATGTGTTCATATCCCATAAATACTTGTTACTAACTCAATACCTTCCCTCTCTTGTAGTTTTGTGCTCTTTTCTCTCTCTCCTCTCTCCTTCTATTTCACTTTCTGCCTCTGGAGCTGTAGACTCTGATCTGTGATGGCAAATGTTCTGCTGCTCCTATGACCCTGCTCAACATGTGCTGGTATATTCAAGAATCTATAACAAGTGTAGTCTCATGTTTTTGTAAGGGAGCACAGTACACTCTCTGCACACCTAGTGTAGAGAGTGCACTTCATGAAATCTCCTGAAAATGCCCTTTGAATATGCTGCAAACATGACTAAATAGGTTCCCAAAATGTAAGAGAACAGTTTTAAAACTTGATTATCTTTATGTGTCAATGCTGATAAGCTGTTCTTTTATTAGAATCTCAACTGTAAATGTGAGGGAAACAACTTCTGTCCAGTCATTAGTGCCAGAACTCTGGCAAGGTGAAGCACACATTCTGTGTTAGCCTGTTGCTAGTTACTGTGAGGACAGAGTACACTATATCTCCTGTTTCATAAAAAACATTTGGGTTTATGAGAATGCTGACTTTGAAGTTAATTTTTCACCTTGTTTAATTCATGACATTCTCAGATTCTTTCATCTCTGACCACGACTCTGTATCTTTTAACTTGTAATGGCAGTGTACAACATCTTATGTGTACACACAGTCATCTCTTGTAGACTGTACTTAACATGTTTTCTCCCTCAGTGCAGCCTGTAGATTTACCCCCCATCACTTACTTTGAAATTGAAGGGATTCTTTTGCTAGGAACAAGTACAGTGAAAAATATTTCTTTCAGAGTGCATATTATTTTATTTGAACCCAAATCATGATCTTTTCATAAACCTAAGAAAGTAGTTTTTGTGCCTAAACCTAACCAAACCAAGTCCATTCCACAACAATAACCACATATTTATTGTTACCATGATGACAAAGGACCAATATATGTGCCACTGATGCACTTCTATGGGTGGTATTTTTGTCACCATAATAATGAAAGTCCAGTACACCTGTCACTGGTGCACTCCTACAGTCCATATTATTCAGTTTTATTTGTAGAATTTTGGAAAAGCTGGAGAGTCTTTAGAGACTTGTTGGGCAGCCTAATAATAATTCATCATCATTATCCCCAAGGGTTGGGGTGGGGGCTGGAGGCAGTCCCAGCCAATATTAGGGGAGAGGTGGAGTTCATCATTTAATTATTTTTTTTGTTGTTGTTTTTTCTTACTATTTTCTCTCTTAGAGCTGAGTGTTATTCACAATGAGCCTGCAGTGCTGTCTATAAGATGATCACTCTATTGCACTCTACACTTTACATTTTAATTTAATTATGTATATTTATGCTTCTTTACTTATGTTCCTTGTAAATATAGTTTTTGCTTTTTGCTATTTTCTTTTTATTATAATTGTCCTTTAGCACCAATATACCAAGACAAATTCCTTGTATGTGCAAACTTACTTGGCAATAAAGTCTGATTCTGATTCTGATTTGGGAGGGACTAAAGTTAGCATAGGAGTCCTCTGTTACACTGAGACATGGCATTGAATTAAGAGCTGATGGAACCACTTCCTTAAATTTAGCTACAACACTATCAGATATTGTTATTGTTATTTTATCATTACTGATGACAATGGTTATTGGTCATCGGGTTACTTATATATAAATGTATAATTTGTAGGAGACCGGGTCAGTAATGTACTCTGCCAGCAAGTATATAAATGGATATTGTGAATATTAGCATGTTAGTACCCAGTCACATCACCTAATCATTCCCTTAAAGTTTCATGCCCTAACCCATCCCACTTTCTAGATCCTTCACTTCCTGACCTTGTTTTTCCCACCTGTGCAATTGCCTGCTCCACCTTGATTAGTTTCACCTGTTCCACATTACCCTTCCCTCCTGGTGTATTTAGTCTGTGCGCTCCTCTGTCTCAGTGCCAGTTTGTCTTTGTGGCCTGAGTCAGGTATTCCAGCCTTTTTCCAATTGTTTGTTATTGTATTTGTCTCTGATCTCTTACCTGTTTTACCTGGACCTTGCCTTTGTCTTCTCCCTGCCTGATTGACTGTGCATTGAACTGTTTGCAAGTAAAAACTGTGATTTTTTTTTTTTTTTAATCAAGATTCTGTCTCTTAGTCTTTCCTTTTTGCTCCTGTTGTTACAGAACAGCATACCCAGAATGAACTGTAAGTGTTATCAGCACTGATGAGGACCAAGAGGCAGCTCTCATCAACATCAACAACTTAACATTTTGTAAATCATTTTTGAAACAGGAAAACAAGTTTGTGATTCTGAATTTGCAATACTGCATATTTTAAGCCCTGTACTTTCCTGTACAGAATATATACAAGACACAAATAAGTTTTTAATGAAATTTTGGTCAGAATAAAAAATGACAGTATAAAATAATAGTAATTTATTTGAAGCAAACATGCACTGTTACAATGTAGAGGCAGTGTAGGTAGCAGACTTGGTGATTGTGTGTCACAGTAATGATCTCCTGCCGAAGGGAGCAGCATTAACTGGATTAGCAGTCCTCCTGGCTAATGAGCAGGGAAAACTATGTGGGGGGCCTGACCTTCCACACTGCTGTGGAAAGATATAGCAGAGCCTGTCACAGTGTGATTATCAGCATGACACCCCGCTGCAGTACAGACAGCCAGCCAGATCAGGCTGGGGAACTGTAGACCTGATGGAGGATGTCATGGAGCAGCATGAGCTCTATTTCAGTGCTCTTCTGCCCTACATGTGAGCTATTTGAGCAGTCTGTCTGTTTGCCCAATACTTTCTGAGGGGCCCTGCAAGCCTTAAGGTCGTCTGGGCCTCTCACATACAGTCATTCTCCTTCACATGTATACAGTATATACTTACTCTTATATTACTCTTATATTCATACAGTCAGACATACAGTTCCTCTCTCAAAGAACGCCCACATTGAGCTGGTTTCATTTGTAAACACATCTTTTGTCTTTAGCCCTCTGTCCACATGGAAACAGCATTTTTCTCCCTCCAAAACAGAGCTTCTCTAAAACGGTGCCATGATGACATTCTACAGTCATCCCTAACTTTCACTGTCAGTTGAATGGTAAATGGACTTGTACTTATATAGCGCTTTTCTAGTCGTATCAACCACTCAAAGTGCTTTGCACTACGCATCACATTCACCCATACATCCACAACCATTCACACACATGATACATCGGGGGCAACGTAGGTATCTTGCCCATGGATACTTCGGCATGGACTGGAGAAGCTGGGGATTGAACCGCTGACCTTCCAATTAGTGGGCGACCTGCTCTACCCCTCCTGAGCCACAGCCGCTGCAGTTGAAATGTCTATATTCCTCAATACACAGCAAAGTTGGATTATTGTTGGTGAAGTTGTTTGAGAATGACAGCTAATCATGTTCATGGGCTGAGAGTAAGTCATTATTTTATACTTGCTCAGTCACTGACAACAGAAACATGAGAGTTCAGCTGCATTAAAACACAGTGACAGTGAGCACAGAGAGCAGGAGGATGTGATGGGCTGACACTCGGCACAGTAACTGGATCTGTATGTAGCCTATAGATTGGAGTTGTGTGGTAGCAAAGTTAAGAACTTTCTATGCTCTAACTTTTTTTGTAATCACACATTTTAAATGTTGACATAGCAACTGTTGTCAATAATCTGTATTCATGCAGATTTTATGCCCTGACCATGAAATAATGATTTGGTCAGCTGGGTACAGGCCATAAAGGGATGAACATGGTCAGCATTCAAACCATGACTGATTGGTATTAAGGGCCCAGAATGAGTCAAGAAAACATTCCCCACATTATTATACTACCAGCAGCAGCCTGAACTGTTGACACAAGGCGGGT
Organism: Lates calcarifer; assembly: GCF_001640805.2. Taxonomy (NCBI): domain Eukaryota; kingdom Metazoa; phylum Chordata; class Actinopteri; family Centropomidae; genus Lates; species Lates calcarifer. The sequence goes on from NC_066841.1 coordinate 21,607,493, forward strand.
TGGCACTATGGATTCATGCTGCTGAAGTTAGACCCTCCAATCTGCTGTCTCAGCAGAAATCCAGATCCGTCAGACCAGGGTACATGTTTCAGTCTTCAGTTTTGGTGAACCTGTCCACTGCAGCCTCGTGTTTCTGTTCCTGGCTGATAGGAGTGGAACCTGACGTGGTCTGACGCTGTTGTAGTCCATCCACCTCAAGGTTGGAGGTGTTGTTACCATAGCCTAATCTGTTAGCTCCAACCAGTCTGACCATGACCTCTGACCTCTCTCATCCCTCCCTCCACAGAACTGTCGCTCACTGAATGGTTTTTGTTTCTGGCTCCTTTCTGAGTAAAAACTCTAGAGATGGTTGTGTGTGAAAATCCCAGAAACACTCAGACCAGCTCATCTGACACCAACAATCATACCACAGTCAAAGTCACTGACATCACATTTTTACCTCATTATGATGTTTGATGTGATCATGAACAGAAGCTCCTGACCTGACTCTGCAGGGTTTCATGAACTGTACTGCTGCCACCTGATTGGCTGTTTGGATAACTGCATGAATAAGGAGGTGGCGGGTTCCTAATAAAGTGCTTAGTGAGTGTATATCTGCAAAATGACAATAAATGGCATCACTAAAGAAAAATTCCATACCACACAGATGTTAAACAAGCAGAGAACATGGGTTTCCAGGTTGCAGAGAAACTTCTGCTTCAGGGGAAACCAAACAAAACAGGGTCCAGGGATAAAGAGAAATGATCTGAGAGTAAAGTACAGTATCTGACAGAAGTGAGTACACCCCTCACATTTCAGCAACCATTTTATTTTATCTTCTCAAGGGGACAATACTATAGAAATTAAACTTGGATATATTTAGAGTAGTAAGTGTACAGCTTGTATAGCACTTACTTACTTAACACACAGCCATTATTGTCTAAATAGCTGGCAACACAAGTGAGTACACCCCTAGTGATACCTGTACATGTCGTTCAAACATGCAAAGCCACCTGTCCTATTCATCGTGTTCATGTTTTTGCCTGCTTGACTGGACCATACAAATTTGTGTATTATGGATTAGAGATGTTAATTTTGGTGCTTTGGATGTGAGAAATACAATTGTTGCTCTCCACGAAGATGGCCTTGGCTATAAGAAGACTGGTAACACCCTGAAACTGAGCTACAGCACGGTGGCCAAGGTCATATGGCGGTTTTCCAAGACTTGGAACAGGCCTCGCCAGGGTTGACCAAAGAAGTTGAGTCCTCATGCTCTGCGTCATATCCAGAAGTTGGGTTCGAATAACGGACGCATGAGTGCTGCCAGCATTGCTGCAGAGGTTGAAGAAGCGGGAGGTCAGCCTGTCAGTGCTCAGACCATACGCTGCACACTGCATCAAATCGGTCTGCATGGCCATTGTCCCAGGAGGAAGTTCTTCTGAAGCTGGCTCACAAAAAAACATGATAATGACCCCAAACACACCTCCAAGATGACAACTGCTTTGCTGAAGAAGCTGAAGGTGAAGCTAAGTAAGTAAGTAAAGTTTATTTGTATAGCACTTTTCAAGACAGAGCAGTCACAAAGTGCTTTATAGTAGGAACATTTAAAAACTACACCATAAAAACATAAAAGGAGACATAAATAGGCAAACATAATAAACACAAACACAAGGCACTACTCAAATGCTTGTCTAAACAAATATGTTTTTAGCTGCCTTTTAAAATATGCCACTGAGTCAACAGTGTAAAGTGTGGGTAGCAGGTTGTTCCACAGCTTAAGAGCTAAAATTTGTCACAAGGCACAGTCACCCTTAGTTTTCAGACTGATACGTGGAATCATAAGAAGACCTCTGTCTAAGGACCTAAGAGCCCGGCTCGTGGTATAGTGGTGGAGTAATTCCATAATGTAATTTGGCGCCTCACCCCGGTAAGGCCGTAAAAGTGAAAAACAAAATTTTAAACTGAAATCTAAACTTGACAGGAAGCCAGTGCAAATGAAGGTGATGGTGGCCAAGTATGTCTCCAGACCTGAACCCAACTGAGCACCTGAGGGGGATCCTCAAGCGGAAGGTGGAGGAGTGCAAGGTGTCTAACATTCACCAGCTCCGTGATGTCATCATGGAGGAGCAGAAGAGGACTCCAGTAACAACCTGTGCAGCTCTGGCGAATTCCATGTCCAAGAGGATTAAGGCAGTTCTAGATAACAATGGTGCTCACACAAAATATTGACACTTTGGGCACAATTTGGACATATTCACTGTGAGGTGTACTCACTTGTGTTGCCAGCTATTTAGACAATAATGGCTGTATGTTGAGTAATTTTTAGTGGATAGTAAATTTATACTGCTATGCAAGCTGTAGACTGACAATTCTGTAAGTTATATCCAAGTTTTATTTCTATAGTATTGTCCCTTGAGAAGATATAACAAAATGGTTGCTGAAATGTGAGGGCTTTACTCACTTTTGTCAGATATTGTACATACTACAGTACATGGAGGTGAATATAGTGATTATATATGTTAAAATTAATGGATGACAGTAGATGACCACCTTTCCACCTTTATATGAGAAATATCCTAAATGAAGGAACATTATATTGTATGTGACATGAAATGTCTTGAAATGTTCTGAGACTTGTGTTTATCTGAAACTCTGCTGTGACATGTTGTGTCTTACTCAACCTCTCAGAGGTTGTTCAGTTTCACCAGACGTGTCCACACCCTCCTCTGACAGATCAGACAGTCCCTGCAGTGATTGGCTGGAAGCATCTTCAGCACCCACTCCTTTCTTTGACAGAAACAATAGCTGCTTAACCAGAGACAAGATGTTTGTCAGTAAACAAACAAACCTGGTTCTGACTTATTTACACAATAAGCAACATCTGTTCCCACTGTGGCGTCATGAGGAGGGAGGGGGCACACTATAGAGCTAGTTTCATACTCTCACAGCACTCCACTCAACATCTCTGACAGCAAAAACCCACCACTGAAATAAACCAAGATCTTCATTTATAATACAGCTTGAAATTGGTGAGACAAACCTCTGTCTCTGTAGTATCAGACTGTTGTGAAATGATAAGATCAACAACCAGGCAAAGCAATCATTGATTGTTCTCACATCATGCATATGTGTACTTACATTTCTGTTTAATCAAATGACCACAAACCAGTCACCACACTGAAAACCTGGGATCATGCAGTCCTGTTTTATTCTAGCCCAGGACTACTGGCTAGTTTCTGGGTCTTTGTGTGCACTGTACCTGATGGGAGAGTGGAACTGACAGGGAACATAGACAACGTGCAGAGGGGGAGGGTTTAAAAGGTGCCCTGGAGCCCCCTAATAGTGTCATGCTTAGCATAAAGTGTTGAATGACAGAAAAACCATAAAGTTGCTCTGTGGAAAGTGGGAAAAGGGTTTATTTTATGTTATACTGATATTTAACAGTTCATATTCAGACATATTTCCTGTTTGACTAAATCTGCTCTTCTTAAAGTGAAAAAGAGCCTTGATAGTAGCTGTTGAAACCATCTCTGAAACTAGTGTGCTGTGTATTTCATTCCTTTTTTCCATTTTTGTTATTTGAAATAGATTTTCTTTGGTCTCTGTAATTACAGGAAACAATGAAAGCAAATATTTTGTGAATAATATTTATTTTAAATGGCCAACATACATTAATGGTCACTGTTTCATGTACTGAAAATGAACTTAAAGGATAAATTCAACATTAATTAATTGTTTACTGATTTATTGTTGGCAGCCTGGAGATGAGATAAGATTGTTCCATCTCTATCGTGTTGCCTTTTCAATGATAAATATAATTTCCTGCCTCAGAAAAAGACAGTGGTTCTTCATCTGCATTTCTTTAGCTGTTATTACAGTGACAATCATCATACTATCAGATTTGTGTGTGTATGACCACAACATTTTTCATTCTAATTAGGAAATGCTTAATATTTTACACTCCCTCTGTCCTTGGTCAGTGGTGACAATAACCATGAATGTCTATGACATCATAACTAATATGTTGACACAACAGTTGTGAGCCACAAATATTTACTGGGCATGACCAGCTACGTAAACTCTGTACTCCACGGTGTTTAAAAAGCAACAAGAAGTGTCCTGCATGTAAAGATCACAGGTCCTTACCACTGTTATTAGTTCTGCTAATAACATGCTTTATTTGGACAAAAGAAAAACCTCATCTGTCTGTAAACTCTGTGGATTTGGAATAAACTTGTCATTCTAACTTTGAGTCTGGGTCCTGAAAAGCTGTTACAGTCTTTCAGCTGCTGTTGATGTAATTTCCATCCTCTGCCGTTAACTGAGGTCTGCTATGAGAGAGTGATCATGTGGACACAGCTACTGTATAGTATATATATATAAGCCGTAAAAATGCATGATTCATATTTATGGCCTTTCTTAAAGTATAAAATTGTTCCATGAGTATGAGGTCACCAGGTTGTCCCTGGTCTAATTTAATTTACCACCAAAACGTCTAGTCTAACTTGACTAAAGTGATTCAATTTGACAGGACAGAGTGGAGCAGTAATGTATCACAAGGTATTCTTATAGGTCACAGTAATCAATGAGTCAGTGTACTGTCAGCTCATGGGAACACTGGTCTTGGCTTTGAGCTCTTTTTGCTTTTTATTCACAGATAATGTGATAAAAACCTAACATCACATTTAGAAGACTAGACTAGACTAACCTTTCAACACCAAGCTGATGGAGAATGTATTTATACTTTAATAGGTTAGCAGTCCACAGTACAGACTACACAAGTGTATGGTCATATCTACGCTGTTTAGATGTCAGTATTAGGGCTGCACAATATATCTAAAATGTACCTTCATCATGATATCAACATGTATAATATATGTATCACAAAAGACTGCTTAAAAACCAGATTTCCATGTGCTATAACACCCACCCCCTATGTAGATGCTATTAGCTGAGGTGGAAGTGCATGGAGATTTAGGTCCTAGTGAGCATGTATTTTTTAAAAATAAAGACATGTTGTTTGAATGGAAATGATGCATTTCATTTTTTCAGTGTCAGCAAAGTCTACGTACAATATGTGCAATACCCAGTCAATAGTGTAATATTCTGTAATTTTCTGTATATTTTGTATGGCTATTGTTTTGCTCTTGTTTTTCTTTGTTTTTTCTTTCTTTGTTATTACACTTGTCCCTTTTAATTTTATCTTAATTTATATTTGGTGATGGTTGGTGTGCTGCTGCTGTAACAAAGCAATTTCCTGTCAAGGATCAATAAAGTATTATTATTATTATTATTATTATTATTATTATTATTATTATTATTATTATTACTCACTGTTCAGTGTCTATGTTAGCAGTGAACTCAAAGCGGAAAGACATTAGTATACAACACTGTATCCTAAAGTGTTAATTTATTGCAGGTCATAACGTCAACATTCAACAATGCTGTCACATGTTTTCCTAATGTCATGCAGGCTTAGGCAGTATGTCAGTGTGTGGTGGCACACACTGTAATAATTTTCAGTTTACTGTAATAAATTACAGTAAACTCCTGGCAGCTACAATTTCCAGCATGATACTGTTACAAGCTTTACATTGTAATACTGTTTGCTTGTCTGTTTCATATTTTAGTGTAACTACTGTAAACTCCATAAACAGTTTACCACTGTAAAATGTATTACAGAATGTGATCTTTACAAGATAACACTGGTGGAAGCTGACGATTTCAAAATGCAAACCCATGAAAATTCCAAAATTGAACAGAAATGGCCCAAACAAGAGATGGCCTTACAACATTAGACTTGTATTAAAGCCAATGCCATTCCAAACACATTCAGTGACGGACAAATTTAAAGTAATTAATTTTTAGTAAAACACAGTGAATAATAACACCTTCCTCATGCTGAATATGTTCTCTGCATGTCCTAGTCCATTTACCCTGCATTCCGTTTCAATTTTACTTTAACTATGACAAGGAATAGCCAAATAACAGCAGAAACAGTTAGTAGCTAAAAAAATTCAAGTAATCAAAGTATGTACCCTGCTATTTTTCATTAGTTATGATCATGCTCAATAGACAGCAAGTCACAAACAAATCTGGAACTGTACAGCTGAGAAAACTGGACTGAACTCTACTGAAGAGACCAGAACACACAGCTGACACTTGTTACCTTCAAATGACAACATGAACATTTGGTGGCAGTGTGGGCTATTCCTTCGTGAAAGTGAAGTCCTGTGTGGAGATGTATTGTGGGTTACATAAAGCCCCACTCAAAGTGAATGAGATTTTTAATGAGGGTGGCCACATGGGGATTCACTGTCACTGCCTTCTGTTGGACTACTTTCCCTGTCTGACACTGCTCTTTGTGCTGCTCACTGGGTTGGTACTGATGAAGAGCCTAAAATGCAATAACAGAGAAAGCATATTTAGTGTAGTAAGTAAAGATTATGTGTAGTTGTTGTTGTTGTTTTTTTTAACTTTATTTACTTATGATATCTCATACTGCTGCAAATCATTACTTTTATGACTTAGGATGGAAAAAACAGCACTAATGAGAGAACTACATTTGTGGGAGATTCCTCCATCTGCTTTGGTGCCAGCAGAGTAAGAGTCAGGTTGAAAATCATCTTCACTTCCTCCTATTATTATTCCTCTTCCAGCTATGTTAAATTAAATCACCTATCTATAATATTTTACACTTGTTGACACTTGTTGAGGTGGTGGGGCTTTAGCGACAGAAAGGAAAAATACTGTATTTTACTGTAAGATTTACAGTACCTTGCTGTTAATATTTTGTGTCTTCAGAAGCATCAATATTCATAGTATTTAACTGTATTGATGTAGAACAGTACTGTACATTTCTACAGCAATTTGTTACAGTGCAGGGAACAGCCTCCACCTTGCCATAATTAGACATCTGGCTACGCTGACCTGCAGCCACTCTGCCACAGGAGAATTATGAGGTCTAGCGCTGATTCTGGGTGATCAGGCCTGGATCAGAGCTGGTAGTCCAGGTCATCCTGAAAGTGTCGGGCAGGGTCAGTCAAGTTCTTTCACAGCAAGTGGGAAAACCACTTCTTTATAGAGCTGGTTTTGTGCATGGGGGGCACTGGCACAAACACAAACAGCTGGAGTATTAAACATTACCCTGCAGTGGATTAAAGGGGAACTTCACTGGGTTAACATATCAAAATGTGTTTCCAGGTGTTGTGGAGTACCGCACACAGTCATCATAAAAAGTTGTATAAAGCCCTCTGTGGCTCCAGAGAGCCTCCTCCTCTACCAACGTTAGACATTAAACAGTCCTGTCGCTGCTGCCTCAGATTTTTCACAGAGGTTAGCCTGTAGGTTTGTGTTACCAGATGTGCTCTGCGGTTTCTCTGACATATGCTTAAGTGTGATGTGATGTACAGGTGAAGATGCTGTTTTGGGCCCTAAAAGCCTTGGACCACCTTGGCTAGAGTAGTCTCCAACAAAGGAAGAGTTAAAACACCTTAGTACTAACCAAGTGTAGATATTGGTTGGCTTGTTGGTGCAGTTTTACCCCCTCCCCTTCTCTGCCCCGTCTCTTCCTCCTACTGGAGCTTAACAACGTCACGACTACTGTTTGGGTATTGTGATGTCTTCTCGCGACATTTCCCTCCTCCTAAAAAAAAGACGCGATCTCGCGAGGCTCTTCACAGCGGGAGCCCACCCTTTAGTGATGCCGACTGCAGTGTGTATAATACCAGCGAGGGAATCTTTGGGAGCCTAGGAGGAGCTGCGGCAAGGTCGACAACAGCATCCTGCTTTGAACAATATAAAGACCAGAGGTGAACGGGGTTTAGTCCAGAGTTTCCCAGCGGGGAAATTTGGATTTACTGCCACAGAAGAGGAAGGAGGAGAGTGACTGAAAGTTTCCAGTACGTAGCCTCGAGTTAGCTAACGAGCTATCTCCGTGTCGAGCCACTCTATCGTCGGCTCCCTGCACCTTTTCTGACCAGTCAGAGCAGCGTGTTCTTCACTGTCAGTGGGAAGCCAGCGGAGACTCCGGGGCTGCCACACTTCCTCCATTCAGTCTGCCGAGCCATAACGTGGCCTTTTCTGTACGGTTTTCACTTCCATTTGTTGTCATTCGAGCCATTTAAGCCATGTCTGCGCCATCCTCCTCGCCTTCCGCCCCAGCAGAGAACGTCGCGACAGAAGGTGATTTTCTAGCCCCTGATGCGGGGCAGAGGCCGGCCGGTCCGACGCCCAGTCAGAGCCGCTTCCAAGTGGACCTTGTGGCTGAGGCAGCGGGCGCCACCGAAGACAAGTCCCCGAACTCCGACGCCTCTTCCACGGTTCCATCCAGCGATAAGGCCACTCCCGCCACTCCCCAAGATGCTGATCCAGGGACCGGCGGAGAGGAAGCCAAAGGCCGGTTTCGGGTGGTGAACTTCGCGGATCCGAGTGGATCTGGGAGCGCGGCCTCTCCGGAGGCAGCGCCGGCTGAAGGGCTGCAGAACGGGGACACAGTGATGAGCGAGACGAGCTTGCACTCATCTACAGGGGGGCAGCATCACTATCACTATGACACCCATACCAACACGTATTACCTGAGGACCTTTGGTCACAACACCATCGATGCCGTGCCCAACATCGATTTCTACCGGCAGACAGCGGCACCACTGGGGGAGAAGCTCATCAGACCCACCCTGTCAGAGCTGCACGACGAGCTGGACAAGGTAAGCCCCCACACAGGGCTGTAAGAGTCGTGACGCCGACTGGGTGTACCGCTCATCCCGCTAGAAACCATCTTAATATGCGGACGAACACGTCAAATTCTCAAATCCCCTAACCAAATAATCCTACAGAGCCACTCAACTCATACAGGCCATGTGTTGTGGGTGGATGTCGGCGGTCTGTGCCGACAGAAACGGCACGTGCGTTTCCTTGAATGTTCCTTCTGGGTTACAGAAAGTCTGCACCACCGCTGTGTTTGTGTTATGCGTAGACAGATTTCAGTCAGACATCTGTATCAGAATCTGTAGCTGACATGAGGTTAATGTCTCATCACAGTGAGCTGAGGTGCAGGTGTACAACTCTGTAGTTCTCTGTCGTTTGTCCACACCATGAGCTATAAACCTATTGTTGTAACTGGTCAGGTGATTGTCTTGTCAATGGCACACTAGCTATGTGTGATGATGACTTCATGACCTGTTAGATGTTTGCTCTATCTTGAAATTTTCAATCTAATTCACTCGGTCTCACTTGTCTGACCTGTATATGGCCAGATGTAACATTTCCTCTATATGTGATCACTGAACATGTGATTCACACAATGTTTGCATTAATGTGCTGCAACAACAACCCTCAGTCTCGTCAGAAAGTTTTCCAGCAGGAAAATGCATCAGTGAGGTCCAGTGCTGATGTTGGTTAATAAGACCAGGCTTACAGTGTTCTGGTTCATCCCAAAGGCGCTGGGTAAGGTTGAGGTCAGGGCTCTGTGCTGGTCAAACCATTTCTTTATGGAGCTGGCTTTGTGTTCTGGGGCATTGTCATGTTGACGCAGGGAAGCGACAAACACCAACTGCTGACATAAACATTGAAAAACATTGTACATGGTAACATCCAGTGTCCACTCCTGACTTCTAACCTCAAGTATGTTTACCCTGATGTCCTCAGATTTTTGGCCATATGGCGTAATTGGCTACTTAAGGGTGTGTGTCTACATTGTGTTTTTTTCTGAGTGCCAGTATTTTTTTTCAGCTGTTGTCAAAGAGGGCAGTGTATGAGTTCACATGCTCTGCACCCAGCACCTTTTCAGAGTACTGGCCTTTTAGTGTGGCAGCTCCGAGCACTTCTAGCTGACGGTCTCTGAACTTTAACAAACAGTAATAAAAAGCAAATGGGCAATGCTCTACAATGGTGGTGGTGATGTGTTGTTATACAAACAAAATCCATGCACAGTGCTTTTTTGATGACGTGCTCCTAGAAACATATTATGGACATCCATTCTGCCTACGACACCAGGAGATAACTAAAGACTTGCGCCATTAGTATGTGGTCACAGTGCTCTGTTTCCTCCTAGCCATACAGCAGAAGTGACTAACTAAAACTCTTGGCTATATCACAAAAGCACCCTCACACACATTATTTTTTAAAATATTATTTGTCACTTGTTTGGTGGCTTTAACTCAGTTTGAGCTTCAGTCATGTCCGATCATGCAAGTGCTCCCTCCAGGCAAACTCGACAACAGCCGACTTGACTGATTAGTTTCTCCTCTGTGAATGTAGCAGAGCAGCATGTGGCTGACGACTGCTCTCAAAGATGATTTTGCTGAAGTAACCATAAGTGCCCTGATCTCTGGTTTTAAAGCGTCATTTCTACCGGATCACAGTGAACTGGAGGCTGTTTATCTGACCCTGAGTTGCCTCAAGGTTAGGTTTTGATAAACTTCAAAGTAGTTGTTGGCAGCAGTTGCTGGCTGATACATCATAGCCCTGATGAATTTGCACTTGTTACTCTCTCTGGAACAGACAGCTATTCTAATGCCTATACTGTAAACATGGAGGTTATGAATAGAAGATTTTCATGAGACACTGTACATAATCTGTGGCTACCTTTTTTAAACTTTGTATCTCCAAGCGCTCTTTCTAAATGAGAAATCTAGTTCTTTGAGGCAGCTCAACTTTCAGAGTATTAAGATAGCCTGACTGATACTGGATGTTTGAGGCTAATACTGATGTGTACTGGTGTTTAAACGACACTTAACAATTCACATCTCAGCTTTTTAGGGTTAAGTGAGAAAAGGTATTGTGGAGGAATGTTTTTATTTCTAAAAGCAATGTATAAAAAAGTATTGCATTTGCACATCGCATTACCACTGTCATCAGTAGTCCATTTAACTAAGCATTTCAGAAGTCCTGTTGTCATGATAAGGTTGCTGTCGCCTCATACTTTGGGTCTGACCCACGTCATTCTCAGATATGTAGCTTGCTAACAAGGCAGTTTATTTTTCCCCTTATGGTGGAGGTTTAGGCTCCAGCATCCCCACGACCCTTAATGGATAAGTAGTATAGATAATGGATGGATGGATGGATGGATGGATGGATGATGTAGGTTTGTTTGCAGTCTTTGTGCTAACCTAAGCTAAACAGTCCTCAAACCTGTACCTATATCTGTACCGAGCATACAAAAATGAAACTGCTATGCATCCTTTTATCTAACCTCCATCAAGACAGCTAACAAGTCTTGGTTTCCTCTACTTTTTGTGGCATAATTTTTAAACAGTAAACTGGTAGACCTTGAGAGCCAATCTTCGTACTTAAAGTGTCTTATTTCTCACTAACATTTTGCATGGTCATTTATCATATTTACACCACACTGCAGTTAAGATGCAGAATGTCTTGCAAAAGTCCTGTGCTGGCATGAAGTAACTTCCTGTTAGCACATCTTCTTAGAATAAGTGGCTCATTGTGCTGGTTACATTTGCTTACTATGTAAACAGTCAGTGTTTTGGAATTACAGTGCTGCATGTATCCCAGTGTGTGAGTGGACTGATGAATTTAAAGCACTGCTTCAGTAGAGTTGGAATGCTGGGGAGTTAACCACTACTTTAGACACTATTTACTTTTGTTTGGCAAGACAATAAACTCGTACAGACTAGTGATAGCCCGATATGTTTTTTTCAGGGCCGATACCGATACCAATTATTAGTAGTCAAGGAGGCCAATAACTGATATTTGGAGCCGATATTCATTTGCAGTAAAAATGAAAATATTGGCATCAAAATTTTGAATAATACAAACTCCAGCACTTAACTTTGTTTAAATGCCTTTAAGCATATGTTTATTAAACAGCTTTTCAGATTTGCAACATGTTAATGTTTTTTTTTTTAAATCTTAGACAGTAGACATCTTTGTTTTAAAAGCCAACCAAAGTGCAGGGAGCTCTCAGGCTCAGCAGCATGTTTTAAGTTAAATGAAAACTTAAACAAATAAATAGCTTCCTAAAGTTTTCTACAGTAAATAAAGTTTTCCAAAATTTCAATACAACTGAAACGTTATTTTATCTTTCACTTATCTTTGTTTTAAGTTCAAACAAAAACAAAAAGTGCAGGGAGCTCTCAGGGTCAGCAGCATCTCTTATAAAGTTAACTGGAATTTTAAATAAATAGCTTCCTGAAGTTTTATAAAGTAAATAAAACAAAGTTAAATAAAATTTGCACAGAAATGTGAGTCACAAATCAATTAGTAGGCCCAATTGAGCAGAACCAGATTGTGGTGCAAAAAGCAGAGTTGTTCAGTGTGTGTGAGCACTGTGCATGCACAGCTTTCACTGCTGATTGGCTGTTTCCGTGGCTCTTTGTGTAACCAATCAGATGGTGCTGTGGGTGGGACAATGCTGGAGAAAGCGTTGTGACTACAGACAGAGAGGCATGGCTGCATCAGAGCCAAAATAACTGAGTTTTAAATTGATCTCTTATCGCCGGTCGGATTAAAAAAAAAAACGATAATCGGTCTATCCCTAGTGTATGGGCAAAACCAGGATTCTGCAGCTCCACTCCCTGATCACTACTGCATGGTTTCTGGCTCCAAATTAAATCACCAACACAAAGATGGCAGCAGCAGGATCTGGGATATTTTGGCTTCATTGTTGTACAGTGGAATGAAGTGGAGATGCTTCGTCCATCTTTATATATAGTCACTGGTATAGACCTGAACTTTGCATGGGTTAGATATGTTCTACTTGGAGGTGCACATAAATGTGAAGATTCAGCTCTACATGACTGTATATCAGAACAAACAGGTTTATTGTTCACTATGATGGCTTACTGAACTCAGGCATGGCTCATGTCTCTGCAGGCTGATTTTCATAGTGTGCATAAATAGTGGAAGCAAATGACTTCACCTCCTTAGGGAGGTGAGAAATACATATAGATTAAAGCACCATGATATGGTTTGGAAAGTGGTGCAAGTGGTTATGGGGTTTGTAGTAACTATACCCACTGGCTTAGTTCTTTAAATGTGGTAGTGTAGTGTGATTTGTTGCTTTGTTAGAGGCTCAGTTTGACCTAGTACACTGCTCCAGTGATCACATGATGGTCGACTCTACGTGGTCCACATTCCAGTGCCGACAGTGGTTATGAACCAGAGCATTAAATTAAGAACCTTTGTAATTATACAAATACAGCTAGTGGACAAAAGGCAAAGAAACACTTGTAACTCACCAGTACTAATACTGGCTGTTTGTAGATAAAACATTTTTGCTCCTTCCCAATGTGAATAGATATAATTTTACAATGGAATTTTTGGACTACCTGCTGTAAATCTGTATGGAAACAACCAAAGAAATGTCATTAAACATAACAAAGGACGTGAAAATGTATGAGACAGTTGCTTTTTATCAACCTGTGGTGGGTGTTGTTTTCTCCCCAGAGGTAAGTGTTGTCAGGATGTTGAGGTGATATAGGAAAGTGATGAATAGGCTACTGTCCAGGGACCAAGCCATTGTGAGGACTGACTATTATTAGTAAAGCAAAAGCAGTGTATGTTGTAGTAAAGCCAGTAGTGTTGATCCCACTGACCTTGCTTTCAGTTTATCATATTAGTGAGCTGAAGTATCGGGCTGTTCAAGGGAAGGCCATCATGTGGAATGCCATGTTAACATTCCACACTGAGATATGACCTGGAGAATAGACTGGTCAGGACATAAACAGCTGCAAAGATGACTGCATTTCTCAAGAATATGGCTGAAGTTTATCTCCTGGCACTTTTTCCACTTGTATTATCTTTCATAAAATGCCATCAACAAAATACTGTGAAATACTCTGTTGGCACTGAAGCAAACATCAAGTGCAAGAAGACTCTCCAAACTGTCCTCTGAACTCTGTGGTATAAAGATACCAGCACAATAGAGATATTAATAGGGTCAGGTCACTGACCTCACTGATGATGTCCCTCTCCCTTGTCATCCTGTGCATGGCAGCCAAATCTAAGAGAGAGAGACAAGTCAAGTCTGTCAGCAGCTAATGAAAAAGCCAGATAACTGTGTGCTTCTTTAGTCAGATTTTCCTCTAGGTACCTGACTCTGTTTGTCTCTGGTCAGGTCACACCTGCTTGCATACCTTTGGCATGCACTACTTCAAAAATGCATCTTCTGAAAAACACATTGAAGCTCAGGTGATTTCTTCAGCCACAATATAGTTGATGCTCACCGCTGCATCATTTTTGCTATAACTTTTGCAAACATATTCTGCTGAGAATACAGGCTGTTTTTTAATTCTTGGACCTCCTGTTGCTCTTCTCTGTGGCTAAGGAGTTAATTCCCTAGTTTAATACATTTTTCACAAATGAACTATATCATTATAAATAAAATACATACACAGTGATAGAAAGTTTTATGTGTATTGGCTGCTTTTATGCTTTTATTTTGCCGCAACTTATAAATAACAAAATTCAGTAGATTAAAGAACCTAAAAACATATCATATCATATCAACAAAAATATCATCCCCTATTTGGATTATTTGATCTTCTTAAATATCAACATTATTATTAACCTAAAAAATCCAGTAATAGTCAGACTCTAATTGCTCTAAGTGCTCCCATTCATGCTGACATCTACTGCCCTGAGCCATACTCTTACTGCTGGAAATGGAGTGACCATTTAGCGTGTCAGTGCACAGGATGTGATGCAACCCCCAATGGATTAGTTGGACATGTTGTTGCTGTATTTAGAGTGGTAAAACACAGCCACGACCAGGCTGTAAGTTGTTCCTGTTGTTTATTCAGTTATTACTGTTACTGACAATGTTTTCATTGAATTTGTCCAGATTAATGAGAGAGACAGATCAGTGTTTTACCTGTAGATGCACTGTACATAATTTTCATGTGTGTGATAAAGTCAAATGTGACGTCTCCAATCCAGCACTATAGGATGGAGCAAGGACTAAGCCTAACTGGTACTTAAAAAATAGCAATCTAAATTTATCTATATTTTTCTTTATTTCTTCCATTGCAGATCTTAAACTTATCCAATTAATGCAGCACTGTAACTAGGGCTGTACCTGACTTAAAATTTTGTCAGAATTTGGTCGTATCAGATTTGGCTGTTCAATACAAAGAAATTATGATTTATTCTTGTTTTCAGGCACGGACATGCACTCTGAATGACAGGTGAATGTCAGGCACAGAGAGAGAGACGGTAAAGAGACAGACACTACAGAAAAGTGTAATAAGTTGTCAAATGACATTCATGAGTGGAGTTAGGGTCTTCCTGACAGACGCATCAAATCATGGACTTGCAGGGGGCAGCCTTGCTGTGACTATGCTCGTCTGTTTTGCCCCTTCCTCTGGGCACTGCACATTTCTTGTACTTGCAGCACATGGCACACATGGACACAGATGATTAGCGGAGAGAATCCCAGGAACGTCTTAGTGAAGTAACTTTGGAAACAGCTGAACCCAACACCACATCAATACACAAGCTTGAAGCCTGAGCCTGAGGCTTTGTGCAACAAGATGCCCTGAACCCAAGCAAAGTCAGTCTATATAGCTTGAGATTTTGGGTTGAGTTATGGTCTCAGATTTGGCAGTAAGAGTCAGGTTCAGCTGAGTGGGGTTCAGTCAAGTCAGGTCTTAGAGACGTGGGTATGGGCTGTGTTCTGGATTTACACCAGGTTGTCTGGTATGTCTTTCAACATTAGCAGGGTGCCTTTGTCGAAGATCACTGCCCCCGGTCAGTGGTATTGTAAATGAAAACTGGTGAAAAACAAACTCCCCTCAGTGTTGCTTAATCTCTGAAGCAGCTGATGAGCTGTTCCCATATCCAGCCATCAAGTAGCTGGTGATGAAAAGCAGGTCTCATATTCTTAGGGTTGTGTGGCTGAAAGAGGGCTGCTGTTGTGTTCCCTGGTCAGAATACATTGGGTCTTAATGGCAAGTATCTAGTACAGTATGAGGGGTCGAGCTGGTTTCATTACCACAAAATTACTGCTGCTAGCAGGTATCTATCAACTGATAGACAACAGGATTTAATTAGCTGCTGTGGTTGGCTCACATTCACAGAGACAGCACTGTTTGACTCGGTATCTAGGAAATGGCTTTGGACTTTGAAATTCAGGGGCTTTGTAGTGGTTTGAAGGTCATGGTGGCCCTGGTGTTTCCAGTTTATCAGGTCTAACATTGAAGAGTTTCCCCCTCTCTCTAGGGCACGTTCAGATCAAAATGTGGAATGGAAATTCCACTGTACCAATTGACTGTCGCCCATGGACTTTTTCTCTGCGATCAATGAGTCATTCAGTGTAGTGTTAGAGCAGCTAGAGACTGAGTAGCACTGCATTTCCCTGATAATGGATGAGCATTTCAGCTTCTTCTCGTAACCAGTTTGGGGTACTGATGGTAAAGTCCATAAGTGGGAAAGTGGGTGTATTTGGTGGGATGGGACATCACCAGCAGGGACAGGCAGGAATGTCTCACTGTCCTGATATATTGAAAAGGCAGCAACAGCAGTCATGATAGCACTGTGCTGTAGGTCCATATTGACAAGCCAGAAGGGGAAAGGGTAATGGGGCAGATTTATTCAGTCCAGAGCGGCCAAGCATAAACGCAATGCGCTTAAATATTGATGTCACCCACAGTGTTGCTCCAATGTAGCAGCTCCACTGTGTCTGAAAAGGCTGGGGCATGATACATAGCAGTAGCATGCTCTTTACTCTGTGAGTAAATAAGGTGATGTTAGAATGAGATCTGTATAAAGTTAAATGCTACCTTGAAAGTGACCTCTCTGCCATAAGACATGTGCTCTTCAGCTCTCATGCCAGTTGTTGCAGTTGTGCTTTTTTGCTCTGGCCACTGGCCACAACTGGTAATTATAGGATGATGGTAAAAGCTAAAATTTAGTATGTGGTGGAACTCTTTCCTTACAGTTACTCTCTTTTGGGATTAATCTATCAGTTTCTTCTTAAATTAATCAATATATTCTGTAGACTATAAAATATGATAAAATAGTGGAAATGCCCAGCATACAGGGCTGGGTGATAACACGGTATCAACTATCAAAAAATTCCCCAATGGTGGTGATGGTTAACATATGAGTAGGAATACAACAGATGTCCCTGAGCTGATGAAGACAGTCACAGAACAGACCTTTCCACAATTTTTATATTGTACTGTCCCTCTGAGTATACAGAAAGACAAAGTCTACACTCTCAAATTACACAAACAGCAGCCAAGGTTTTCGAATGCTCTGTTTTTTTATTATAGGTACATTACAACAAAAATCCCAATAACCCAAGAAATACAAAAAAGTAATCCAACATTATTCGTCTTGCATCAACAATAATTATTTTTAGTTATTCTAGACAACAACATTTAATCACAGTTAGTGCGTCACGTGACACAGTTCCTTTGCCAGCATTGAGACTGGGACTGGGACTGGGAACCACATAAAAGTTACAACTAAGCCAGCAAGATGTGGAGAAAGTCAAACATCTGGTAAGAAAAGTTAAAAATGTGAGAGGACGAAAAAGTCAAGCAAACTGGCAAATCACCTGAAAACTGTAAGTAACAGCTGAGCTGTCTGCAACTATATGTGACCTGCATGCGAACAAAGACTAACAACGTTAAAGTCCAATTTTTTTCCCCGATAAGTGGAAAGCCCACTCCACGCCTCCTCTCTACCTCCTGAGCCACAGCTGAGGTCAAGTCAAGTCAGTTTTATTTATTTACAGCATCAAATCACAACAGAAGTTATCCTAGGGCACTATTCATGTTGAGCAGGTCTAGGCCATACTCTTTTTATTATTATTTACAGAGACCCAACAGTACCATGAGCAGCACTAGGTGACAGTGGAGAGGAAAAAGTTCCTTTAAGAGGCAGAAACCTGGAGCAGAACCAGACTCATGGTGGATAAACCAAATACACCCCTCAAATTTCACATGGTTTACATTCAGTTATTCACCAAGACACATTGTGTGTATCCCTGATGTCAAAGGCCAAATGTTTAGTGTGTCTCTATCCTTATGAATGCTATTGAATGTATACATTGAAAATGATCCATGTGAAATAAATGCAGGTTAAGACATCTGTCTTCCTGTTCCTCATGTAGTGTTGTCACACTGATTGGTTAGATATTACATACACAGCATGAATCTGAACGATGGCTGATACACACACACACACACACACACACACACACACCTATCTACTCAGTCTTCCCTACAGCTCACCCCCAGCAGTTTACATGGGTAGCATTTGCCTTTATTTCACACATGGGTCTGTGGTCTGCACTGTGTGTGAAACACTTCACTCAATGTTAGATTATGTTCTTGAGCTCTTGAGAGACTGCTTGTGTTTAGAACATCTAACATTTGAGAACTTTGTTTAATTAAAAAAGGATTTGTATAAAAGAAGTATCTTTTTTAATTAGTCTAAATTTCTGTGTCAGTTTTGCATTTATTTGATAGTCAGTTGAGAGTAACAGGACAAGAGGGCAGGGAGAGGGGATGATGGGCAAAGGGCCCAGGCTGGATTTGAACCTGGGACTCAGCCTTGATATATGGTATGCCCTTAGCTGTGCACCAGAGTAGGTATATCATTTTGATTTAATAGAGATGCCCCAAAAAAATTCAGCCCTGTAACTCATTGGTTAGTCTGGTTCAGTGTGCCTGAGGATGAAGATAGAGAAAAACACAGTTCTGATTATAAGTAAGTAAGTAAGTACCTTTTAATTCCTGTCAGCTAACTGTACTAACATCAGTGAGAGGTCTGAAGCCAGTTTGTAAACTACAACAAAGTTGCATAAAGTCTGATTTAAACAGTCTGATTTAGAAATCTGATTTGTCTGAGCAGCAATGAGTCCAACTATTCACAAGTTAGATGTCACAATGGAACCTCTGTTTGGGTGTTAGAAGGTCTTTTTTTTGAGCACGTCTCTCCTCCTGTTTCCACCCTGCTCCCCCTTCTCTTTGTTTGCTACACAGACTGTACACAGAAACAGGAAGCGAAGGACGCCCTGGGCTTCTGCTGTGGCCTTTGACAGGAGAGGGACTCCTTTTGTCTCAGCATCAGCCGTAGCTGATGGCCTTACAGCTGTTGTAACACTCACACACAAAGCTGTTTGGCAACAGATCGTAAACCTCTTTGTGTGTGTGAGTGTATGCTGGCTTCCTTCTTAAGCCCCACATCCAAGTGCGTCACATGGAGCTTGATGTCAGAAATAGCACAACCCGGCTCCCCCCCGAGACCATTTGTACTAGCTTACATGTACAGTAATTAACTGTGCACAGAGTTGGGTTTTTTCCCCTCTCCTTACAAAGAGGTGAGCTCTCAGCAGCAGTTATATAGATTTAGTTTGAAACCAGGAGAATTATTCAGGCAGGAACATTGTGTCCATAAGAAAATGTAAGCAGAATCTGATACATGTGCCCATTTAGCTTCACTACCAACCTGTCTGATCATCTTACAGCTCATGTTTCTGACCTGTCTCATGTTGTTACTGTGTTCACTTAGCTCAGCTATTTAGTTGGTTAAAACAATAGAATATTTCTGATAGGAAGGATTATAAAAATGTGCTTGACATTCCCTGACCTTAATCAATGGGTAAGGGTAAGTCCCAGGGTAAGTAGTATAGATAATGAACGAATAACAACAATCATATGGATCATAATAACAAGTAGTGTAGTTCCTTTGGGGAACTGTAGTGTGTATGTTAAGAGCAGGTGTGTGTATAGTGGGTGGGGGGAGAGAATTCGTCAGCAAGTAAGTGCTCTAGCTCTAGAGGCTGAATCATGGGTCTCACTAACTTCTGTGAGTGTGAGGAGGTTTTCAGTTGGGAATACTGTATACTGCAGGAACATTTTTAAAGGTATCAAAATTGGATTGAATGAAGATGAATTGTCATGCGTTCAATCTGTGACTGATGGACTTTTGGTTGATTTAAAGAAACTAAATAAACTCTGTCATGCTGCTGAGAAGATGAAAATCTGAGTAATACTGGACACAGTTTAGTGTGTGGGCCTGAAGGTGAATATGTTATCACTGCAGCTTGAAGTGACTGGTGTCCTGTTGAACCAGTATGCCCAGCATTATCTGGGGCAGTGGTGGTGAGTACAGATATCACTGATGGCCTGATTGCCAAATTTCAGTCAGCTTATACTTGTCATATCTCAAATGTAGTTTTGAATGGTGTCATTGATTCAAATGGAGCAGTTTAGAATGAATCAGCTCCCATCAGATGTCCTATCCACTGGCCTGAGGGCAGCACAGAGGCTCAGTGGAACATTACACTTCAGTGCTTACTGGGTGGCTTTAAACTGTGAACGCACCATAGGAAAACAGCCTATCTGAAGTAAGTGGTCTGAACCCTCCCTGTGCACAGAGTGATGCTGGCACACCATCACAAGCTAAGGGATAATGTGAAGGAAGAAAAGGAAAAGCTACCATACTGGAGCTGACGGCGATGGACGAGACTGCCAACAGTCATGGATCCACCAAGTTGACAATGTTAGCCCAGGCTCAGGTTGACGAAGCACAGCCAGCAAGCACCTTGTCCTCAGAACACGCATGATAATTCTTCAGTAGATAGCCTGTATGCAGACTGTAATAAACAGTCAGTTAGTTGATCCAGCGCAGCAGCCAATCAGGTTTTTTGTAGAATATAAAACTTTGATATTATTTATTTGAATTTGATTTGATTTTCTGTCATTGTAGGTGAACACAGACTGTACACTGTCACATTCTGGAAGATTCAGCTGTAGATGTTGATTCTTTTAAATGTGTGTAGAATAAGTTATTTATTCAAAAAAAGCTTTTAGCACTGACTTAAAGGTGGAGTAAGAGATTCTGTAGGACTGTTGATGTTTGAACTCAGCAGTTACACATATACACCCCTCCCTTCAGTGCTTCTTGAGAAGCATTACCCACCAAATTCAGAAATGTGCAGAGCCTCCTATAGGATCGGGAAATGAATACTCATTAACTAGTGAGCTTTGGTTGTTTAGATTGTTTTTGCAAAACTCCAGTGACAGAAGAGAGGATCGTAGGTTTGTTGCTAAGCTTACAAGGGAGGTAACATTACCTGGCACAGCAGCTCAAATTACGCATTAATCCAAATAAATCCACTGTGCTAGCAAACTTGTGGCTAAAAAAGCCTTCACATATTGTACAGACAAAGGAGACAAAGGAGACAGCAAACTGTCACTACAGTTGCTGCTACAAAGCTAACATGCAGGGAGGATAAGATGGTTTCCCAGAGCCGCCAACAACACATCTTGGGAAACTAGTAAGCCAACTAGTAAGCCAAAAAGCCATGTCCATGTCCATAAGTAAGCCATGTAACATTAGCAGACACACAGATGTAACACCGGTACCTGCTTGCTAACTAACCAGTTGGGATTAGCCATCACAAACATTAAGTAATGGGACAGAATACTGACCTACTGGCTCTAAATCACAACAACACTAATGCTACCCATCTGTCAAACAGAGCAACGTCAGCATTCGTCCTCATATCTTTCAACTCTTGAACTGTTACAAAAGGTTTATTGGATTAGAATCACCTACTCTACCTTTAACTAAACTATTAACTGTAACATCTAGTTCCCTCTTCTGCATTTTATTTAATGACACCTTACTGGAGAATTGGCAGGACTGGCTTTTTATCTCAACAAACCAACTCCCAATATTCACATAACAGCAATGGATGAAAATGTAAATCCATTTGCATTTTCTTTTTTCTGAATTTCTTTAAATTTACTTCAAATTTGCACTATATTTAAATAGACACCCATCTACTGTCCTGATTGGACCATTGCTGGAAGTTGCATACAAATTAAAAGAACATATTTAGTCTGTATGTTTAGCCTACATAATGTCACCTATAACTTGACCCTGACACTTGACACCCAGCTCCACATGTTAGAGATCTCTGGGACATACAAACATGCTAGCCAATCATTTTACAGGACTGTGAAGGAAATAGTGAAGTAGTATTAAAGAATAATTGGGGTGCTCACAGTTTTGGCTATTTGTATGGCTAACCCCCACTTTCACCACCCATACCCAAACCTAACCCTGTCTGGCTGGGAAGTAAAATGTTACTGCAACTAATTATCAGCAAAAAGTCTGAGAAGACTTCTTATTACAGTACTAAACATTAACTGTATGGATTTTGTTACATGAGTCTATTCTGTTATAATTGATAATTGATATTATGGACATGTACAGTTTGGCTACTTATAGTGATGCAGTAGTTGTAAATGGTCCCACCTGCTACCTACTCACTCACACACACAATATTCCCTCGTCTGCTTTCTGAGAAAGATAAATCTTGTTCCTTTCAGAGAAGACACCTGTGATGATCTTCATAATCACATTTCCTTTTGCCTGCAGTCCTCTCTTCTGGAGCACTCTGCACTTCATGGCTGACCGACTGTTTGCTCCCAGCCCTGCAAAGCTCAGCAATTCAAGAGTGCACACACTATTTTCACTTCAGGGCTCAGTCATGGTATGAGGGGTGAATGTTGACATCACTTTCTGACATGATACCTCTCCCACCCCACAGAGTAGCACAACAACTCTGAGTGAGTATGACTGTGATAGTGGAAGAAAAACAAAGCAGAGTTGATGAAAATCTATAGGTCAGAGTTTGGGTTTCCTGGAAAATAAATGCAGATATGAATTAATCAAGTGTCTCAGAATGAAACAGTCGAGCTGAAAGTAACAAATTCATAGTTTCCACTTTCCATCTTTGAGTAGTAGCAGTTTCTGATCTAAATCGTCATTTTGCCGATTTCAGTTTTATTGTATGTAAGTTTTTGTATGAGTTTGGCACTTGGTTTCTATTATTGAATAAATATTGCTTTTATATTTGTATCAAAACTGATTAACTGTATTGGCACTAGTTGAGACAAATTTCAAATGAAACAGAGCCCTAAATTATTAAACCCTAAATAACCAATACACAGTATGGATTCTCAGGAGCTTTAAAGTTAGCCTTGTCTCTAAACTGGAAATGAGTTCTGTCTCTTATTCCCTTCAGTAGCCGGCTGTGAAGAAAGTCAAGACTTCCAGTTTCTAATTCTTCACCTTGAACTGAGGACACTGAGACAATGAGAGCTTGTGTCTTTGTAGATCAGTCAATGTAGCACATGTGTTCAGAGCTGACCTGTGCAGAAGGAAACCGAACAAGTCAAAGATGTTTGGAGGTCAGTTTGATGTGAGAGCTTGTAGAAACAGCCTGTGTCACGAGCAGGGACCTAAATTCTCTTTCCTGTGACATTGTACTTGGCATCATGGAAAAATGGCAGACGTCCTTTACATACATGTTTACAAGCTGCCACATGTGTGTTTGCTTATACATATGCAAGCCGCAGGCAGGATGTGCCCACAATCCACTTACTTTTCAAGCAGTTGCAAAGTGAAGTCATTCATGGTGGCCCACTTCTGTAAACACATGGATACAAAGCACCTGTAATGGAAAGTTAGAAAGGAACAGATCATAGGAGAAAAAAAGCAACTGGTATGTTACAGGATACCCTATTGATTTAGCTGAGAATTGTATTCTTGGTAAGTATTTGTACCAGTATGGGACACAGTGTTCTCCTTATTGACAGTATAATAACTAATAATACGTTTATTTATGTCACACATTTCTAAACTGAGTTACAAAGTGCTGAAGAATAAAGTCAACAGAGTAAATAGTGCAAATTGTAAATTGAAACTGATTACAAGAAAAATTAAAACTGCAAGCAGCATTGAACGGGCCCTCGCACCCCACACCCGTCGGGGGACCAGCGGCTGCAGGGTCCCTGCAGGTGTACAACGCAGTTCTGAAATTTGCCATGGCGACACACAGCAAGGGCGTCCCATGAAGACTCACAGTTCTCACAATATAGCACTATTATGATCTTAATACTTGTCTGACCACATTTTAGTCAATCAGATCAACCTACACATCAAAACACATCATTTCCTGTTGCCAGTAGGTGGCACTATGATTATATCTGTATATTGGAATGTAGATGTGTTCAGGACAGGTCTGTTGTCAGATCAGACAAAGTATGCATGAGTTACGACAACTTCCTGTTTAATGGCTAAGCATTGAAATTCGCCATGGCACCACAGCATGGGCAAATATATTGCCCAATATTCACTATACCTGAATATTGGCATGTAGATGTGTTCAGGCCATAACACTTAGTAAGTATGTCAAGTTTGGGGCAGATTGGACAGTGCAAGCGGGAGTTACAACTTCCTGTTTAATGGCCAAGCATCAAAATTTGCCATGGCAACACAGACATGCCCTCCAACAGAACATCAAAATTTTCACAATAAGACCACATGAAGTCCTTAAGGCTTTCCTGACCAAATTTAAAGTTGATCACGTCAAACTGCTAGTAACAGGACATCAAAGTCTAAAACATGTTATTTCCTGTGTCCAGTAGGTGGCGCTATAACTTTTTGTGAATAGTGACATGTGGGTATGTTCATGTTGGGACCCTTATCAACACTGTGAAATTTGGGGCTGATTGAACAAAGTATTGCTGAGTTACAGCAACTTAAACACAACTTCCTGTTTCATGGCAAGTCATCAAAATTTGAGGTGCCGCCACGGCCACAGCCTTCGACATCAACAAAATCTTTTAATAATAACTATCCTGACCAAGTTTGAGGTCGATATGATAGAATCTGTAGGAGGAGTTTGATCAAATACAACTTCCCCAATTGGCGAAAAATAATAAAAATTTGTGTGATAAAATCAAAATGGCCAACTTTCTGTAGGTTTGAGGCCATGATGTCAAGAGACTTTTTGCTGCATTTCACCATGTTACATTATGCCTCAGAATTTTGTTCACCTTGGACAAATTAAGCCCAATGGCAAGGGGGCTTTGAGTACGTCCAGCCCTGAGTATGTCCTTTGCATGCTAGTGCTCAGGCCCTAATAATTCCTACGATTACAATAGAGCTTTTGTACTGTTCCACACTCCTTCACTCTGTTATTTCAGCCATCAGAGCATTTCTGAACTGATGCATACAATGAAGTGACACAGACTGTGTGCTGCTTTATGTTGGGAACATTTGGGACGGTCATATCCCTACAGTCACCACCTCAGGTTCTATAGCTGAAGTGTAATATTGTAGAAAAATACTGCTAAACCAGTGCTGGGCCTTTGCATGCCTAACACATACCTCCTTCCACTCCAGACTAAAACTGATTGGCGTTTGCAAAACTGCATCTCATTCCGAGTCCATTCACAGATGCCGAAACCTCATTGAGCAACAAATCTCCTCACTTTTTGCAGGTGCTTCACTCATCACCTCTTTCACACTAACGTCTGAATCAAATAGTAATTCGACACATTTGCAAAACAGAAATCTCTGCAGTGTGAAGCCAGGCCATTTTAGCTCCATCAACAGGCCTCAGTGGGCAACAGGGAATCCAACTCTGGGAGAGTTTCAGGGCAGGCAGAGAATAATGAGCTGAGTGGTGGGAGGTTTTTCTAAACAATGGTGAGATGTCTGAGATGGTGGACATCTGATCGTTCCTCTTGGTCACTGATTGAGTCATGCAGGGAGGGTGTATCTCAGCTGGGCTCAAAAGATGTTTGCCATTGCAATGTAAACTAATACATATATGGAACACAGTGCACCAGTGGACAAAGCTATCAAGGTATTAACCAATATGATTTTGTGGAGTATTGAAATGACAAACAAGTAATCATCATCATATATGATCAAATAACAATAATTTTAACTTCAGTCAGAAGATTTAAATGCCCTTGCTGTAAATGCAGTCATGAGGTCAGTTACCTTCAGTATGTGGCTTTTCATTAAGAGGTGCTCTGCTCTTGCGCAACCAACACAATCCTTTCTGTTCAGAAACACTGAGTGCCTGTAGTGATGCCTGTTTTTCCGTGATGTGGTCTGTAGTTCAGAGGGAAACTGGCAGTTCCAGCCTCACTGACACAAACAGGAGCTGTATTTGTTTTTTGATTAGCTGTGTTGCGTCAGTGCTGATAATTTACAGGGGATGAATTATTCATTAATATGTAGTCAGCAGAACATGCCAGTGTTTCCTGGAAATGAAGTATTGCCTCTCCAGCCTCTGGCTATTTCATTGTCTTGAAAGGTTTCTTGAAACCATCCTTGACTTTCAGGTTGTGTTTGCCCAAAGTTAACTTCTGTTTTTATGGGAACAGTGTCTTTTGTGGCAAGTCATGGTACAGTTTGCAGTGTCGTGCTAACCTCTCGATGCTCTGTCATTGTTGTGCAAAGCCAGCCTTTGTGTTGCTTCAGCCATGTAGATAATGTTCACTAAGTCATCCTGTGTCATCTGCATTGCTTTCTGGGTTGTGCATTCAGAAGTGAGAGCTTTCAGCTCTCAGCCAGTGAGTTGAGTTTAGAGTGTCTGCTTGATAACTGGTAGGTGACATATAGAACTGAAGAACACCCAACTGTGGAGGAATGTGAGGCCTGGATTCAAAATCTGCTGCTCCTAACATAGAGCAAGCAAAGTGAGCTCTGTTACAGATTGGCCTAATGCACAGAATGTGATGTAGCTTTCCTCCTCTCCTGTGTACACTGACATCAGTGTTTCAGTCTCCTGCCTGGTTCCCAAGGAGATGGTGTTTGTACAGTGTGTTGTAGTGATTCAGAACCATTTAGTATGGGACTAGCAGCAGTGTTCACAGTGTCTCTCTCACCTGTGTTGAGACACAGAAAGTGTTCCAGTCACCGTTGATGTAATGGAAGGTGATGGTGACCAAAAAATCCAACATGAAAGCTGTTCATGCATCAGTTGTTATTGATATAATTATCTAACTGTGATCTTAAACCAGATGAAACATTTTTGTCATCAGATGTCTGGATCTTCAATAATCAGAGAAACAAGCTGAGCAAACAGCCGCTCTCAACATCATGTGGAGAAACATTGGTTTTTTAAATATAAACAGCTTTATTCAATGAGGCCTCTGTGGATAATTCAGCTCCCAGTAAAAACCTCCTGAATGATAAACACTGAAGGAATCCTAACCTAAAAACCAGCTGAGCATCTAGAAACAACATGCGCTAACGTTAGTGGCAGCTCGGTTATCAGCCCACAAGGCCCTATTAAGCAGATTTTGAGTGTGAAACTACTAAAACAATAACTCCTCCAAGACCATTAAATAGTAATAGTAATAAAAAGATGTGTAAAAGCAGTTGATCATTCCTGACAGATTTGTGTCACTTTTAAAGAATGTCTGCTGATCTCTAAAACATTCTACATTCCTGAGCTTCAACATCACTGGTACCTTAAAGGTAAACTGGTCAAAACAATCAGGCCTCAGAAATGATTCAGTCATCTTCAGTAGGCAAACAGAAAATATTCTAGAGCAGTTGTTTATAACACTGATAATATGAGGAACACTCTTGGTCTGAGAGATGACACAAAGAGACAGAGCCAGGCTGGACTTGGCATCAAGTCTGACTCCCTTCTGTAAATCAACCAAACAGATGCTCCCTGGTAGACTGTGTCCCTGATGCCACACAAGGGCAGCAGACCTGGATTCAGTGTTTCATAATGACATCCATCTGAGAATGTGATGTCCCACTTCCCAGCTGTTTCAATCAAGTCTGCCTAGAGCAGATTTAATTATTATTATTTAAATTATTAATCCACATAAAGATGTGCTGGAAGTCACTTTGCTTTTCAAACAGCTCAAAATGACAGAGTAATTTTAATACTGTTGAATATCAAAAAGTACAAGAAGCTGTCATCAAAAATCTGATTCACAGTGTAATTTACCTGTTCGGTGATCAGTTAGGCTTTTAACTGCATGTACAGCATAGTCTACTCGAGTACAGTTCACTTCCTGTCATTCTTTGGTCCTGCTCTCTGCTGTGTGTTTAGAGCTCAGCCACGCCCTTAGTCAGACACAGACAGAGAGGAGAGAACCACAGGGATGAGAAACGCCATAAACTATCATCACCATCAAACACCATTTTCTGATCCGCTCATCTCATTCACTTGTGTCTTCAAGTACAGATGGTGCTCTGGGTCCTTTCTAATGTAGATCTGGTTTAGAACTGACATCTCCAGGAACTCGCACCAGTGCGCCCCAATCTTTTTTTCACATTTGCACAACTTATTTTCACTCACAAATGAGAGTGACAGACTCCAAGTTTGTTAACTCCTGACTCCAGTTAACTTTGGTTGATGTCATTAGCTGAGGGGTTCACATACCTTTTCCAGCCTACACTGTGAATGTTTGAATGATGTTTTCAGTGTGGACAAGAACAACACAATGATGTGTCTGTTATTAGTTCAAGAACAAGATTCAGATCTGAACACATTTTAACAGACAAAGATTAAGGGTTTTCTTGCCACTGTAAATACTTTTGTCTTTCAAGATCATTGGACAAAACGTGATACAGTAGAACTGTCACAGCTTCACATTTTCCTTATGTAGAGCTTCAGTCAGAATTTGTGCTCAAATGATTGATACCTTTGTTGACCAGATCTTTAAGAAGATGTGGTCAGCGTCAGATCAGGCAGTGGTAAAGTCTGTTGTAGTTTTGATCACATGTTCTCTGTGAACTGTGCTGCACATGTTTTCTTTTGGGCCTTACATCTGTATCCAGCAGAGACTCTGCATCATTACCCAGAGCTAGATGGTATCATGACTTCACATTTAGAGGGTCACCTCACTTCAGTCTTTGACGTCCTAATGTAGATACAGTGTTTTCAGACCACAAATCACGCAAAGAAAACAAGTTCATATTTATTTTGAAACATCACAATACTAATGTTTTAACTTAGGAAGAGTTCGGAAATCAATATTTGGTGGAATAACCCTGATTTTTAATCACAGCTTTCATGCATCTTGGCATGCTCTCCACCAGTCTTTCACATTGCTTTTGGGTGACCTTATGACACCCCTGACGCAAAAAATTCAAGCAGCTCAGCTATGTTTGATGGCTTGTGACCATCCATCTTCCTCTTGATCACATTGACCCATGACAGGGTCTTGATCTGGTGGTCCTTCATCCACACCTTGATTGACCTAGCTGTGTGTCATGGAGCACTGTCCTGCTGGAAAAACCAGTCCTCAGAATTGGGGAACATTGTCAGAGCAGAAGGAAGCAAGTTTTTTTTCAAGGATAACCTTGTACGTGGCTTGATTCATGTGTCCTTCACAAAGACGAATCTGCCCGATTCCAGCCTTGCTGAAGCTCCCCCAGATCATCACCAATCCTCCACCAAATTTCACAGTCTGGCTTGTAGGCCTCTCCAGGTCTCTGTCTAACCATTAGACGACCAGGTGTTGGGCAAAGCTGAAAATTGGACTCATTAGAGAAGATGACCTTAGCAGTCTTCCATGGTCCAATCCTTATGGTCTTTTGCAAACCTCAGCCTGGCTCTTCTTTGCTTCTCATTGATGAAGGGCTTTTTTTCTAGCTTACGCAACTTGAGCCCTGCCCCTAGGAGCCTGTTTCGACCTGTTCTCGCCGCTCACTTCACCCCATCTGCCATTTGCCATTCTTTTTGTAGGTCACTTGATGTCATCCTGTGGTTGCTGAGTGACATTCGAATGAGTTGATGGTCAACCCGGTCAGTGGAGAGTTGTTTTTGCCCTCTACCAGCCTGTAGCTTTGTTGTCCCCAAAGTCTGCTGCTTGACCTTGTTCTTATGAACCGCCGTCTTACACATTTTAAGGATGGAAGCAACCTGACGCTCACTGTATCCCTTTCTGCCAGTAAAGCCAGAATCAAACCCTTCTTTTCCTCACTCAAAACTTTTCTTTTCAACTCTTTTGGCATGGTCAGTTAGTTACTTTTGAGGTATTACTAGCACTGTTTTTGCCATCCAGCTGGTCCTATTGCAAGAGGATAGTGATGACCACAGCAGTGGTTTTTATACTTTTCCTTGTTAAACAAGATTTGGTTCAGGTGATTACCTAATCAATACCTCATTAAGTAGAATGAGGTGTGCTTGTGTTGGAATTCAACAGACACTAGAATGGAATGGCTGTTAAACATGTAGAGATACTGATTTCAGAAAAAATTGAAGTGGTCTCTTAATTTTTTCCAGAGCTGTATATAGTATCTTTGTTGAGTTGTATCAGCCAGTTCAGTTGTTGCCCCTTTATCTGAACAGGGTACCCCAACATCATGTTCTGGATTTTAAGAGGATTGATAAAAGCATTAATGAGAAAGAAGTGAACAGCTAATGGAACAGGAGCTAACCCAGACTTAGGCTCTCAACAGCCTGTCTAGCTGCCACGGACAGATCACAGCAGATTTGCTGAGTCACTGAAGGGACACAGGCAGGGTGTTGATGCTAACAGATAGCCCAGGTGAAGTGATGCTGAGTGATGCTTGGCTCTGTACATGGCAACGACCTGGCGCTCTTGGGTAATTTATAGCTACTATTTATACGGCCATTGTAACAGAGACTCTCTGTTGAGAGATGTTCATTCACATTTGTTTCATATTTCAGGTAAATTCTCAAATAAATGCAGGCACAAAGAAACACAGGCCATTTGCTAATGAAGGCTTGGGGTTAGTGGCCCAGATTATAAATGATCCTAGTTTACCACCTCATTTCTATTAGGTAAGGTAACTTTATTAGTACCCGTAGGTAGATTTGTTTTGCATCCAGCAAGATCATGACATCCATTAACACACAAGTAAAATACAGGTGCAACAGAAAAGACCTACCAAACATGTTAAAGATCCTCAACAAATGATAAGAGCAATGAAATGATAAAAACAAGCCAATTATATAATATATAATGATAAATGTACTTAAAGTTCCCCTAATTGTGATAAAATTGATAAAAATTAATAAAAGTAAAAGTAAATAACTTCTGGAACTGGGCCAGGTTAAAATACAATAAATAAATAAGTAATAAAACAAATATATAGATAAATATGTGCAAAATCTGCCTACAGCTTATTCAGTGCTGTTACGGCAGTTGGAACAAAGCTGCTTCTGTATACTCCTTGGGCCTAAAAACCTCTGAAAGTTACCATATAGGGGGTGTGAGACATCGTTTAAAATTGAAAACCCTATCTGCTGTACCTGCTGTACAGGGATGCTGGAAAGAGCTGAGACTCACCAGTTAGTCGACTGGACAATTTAACAATTTGGTTTAAAGAATGTAGCATTAATTCCATCAGTACAACAAGGGAGTCATGGACTTGGCACTCTGATCCTCTTCATTTCTCTCTCTTTTTTTAAATATAAATCAAGTTCTATTCACTAAATACTTGTAGCTGGTTTTTCAGTTATTCTGTTCAGTGTTCATATAAATAAAACTCAACATTTTCTGTAGAAGTTTCACATTAAAAGCCTAACAGGAAGTGGAGGGATTATACCTTTTAATCTACTGGAAAACCTTTAATGTGATAAATCTATGCAAGAAGTGACACCTTAGATTGACAGGAACAATCACTGAAAAGAAGGCAAAGTAGAATTTATCAAAATAACAGGTAAAGAGAGAAAAGTATTGATATAGCATTTACTGCAAATTAAACAGGAGCAGACCTTATATAACATGATAAAATAACAACTAACAAATGTCAGTCTTTAATATTAGCCTGTTGCATATAAATGCCAGGGTCTATCAGTATTTGAAGGACACAAGTTTAGAAAAGTTGTTTCTATATCTATTACCTCTGATAACCATTTTTGGGGTTGAAACCTGGACTGAAAATATTGGGGAGGTTCATTTGAATGAAGAGAGCAGTATATAGAGGAATAGAAGCAGTGGGTGTTGTCAATGTGATGGAGATAGATTCACCTTTTTCTTGTTCAATCTGCTGATCTTGTGCTATCCACTCATTTTATATGCATACATTAGCCTTAATGCACACTAAGTCTTTGGCCACAATGAAATGCCTGTGATATGACGTACTGTTACATCCTCAGCACTGGACATGGATCCTGAGGGCTTGAGCACATCACTGCTGATCAATGAACATGGCCTACATAGCAGGCCAGAACTATATCATTACACTGTGTGGTAACACAGGATCTATAAACCAAGGTCATCCATATCCAGAGGAAACACATTTTCAAATGGGAGTGCAAATTATGCATTTGAACAGGATCTCCAGAGAACCGCTATATTGAGAGCAAGTCCAGTGTTGATCCAATCATATATGATGTGAAATCCATCTCAGCAGACGATTGAAGCTCTGATAGAGTGACCGTTGGGTTCTTGGTCACCTTCCTGACTAAGGCCCTTCTTTGCCACTTATTCAGTTTGGCTGGACAGCCAACTCTATGAAGAGTCCTGTTGGTTCCAACTCAAAGCTTCAGAGATGGTTTTCACGAAATGTCATTATGGGTTATTGAGTGTAGACTGGTGGGCAAAAGTGGCAACACGCATATTTAAATTAAGTTAACATAATGAAGTGTGCAGAAAGTGAAGGGATCTGAATACTAATCTTCAGCCATCTGTGCCATGCCAGAGTGCAGTGCCATTAAGCACACCGTTCACTGTGTTTACCTTCATTAAATCACATACAAATGACACAAATAAGCACACACACCTCTATACACACCAGACTAATCTGTTTTAAATCTGTATTCTGTTGTTTATGTTGGAGACATTGGTTTATCAGCTCTCAGGGTCATTTCCTCCTTTCCAACTTTCTTTTCAGCACAAGCTATTGCGTCACATTTTACAACATTATGTAACCATGTATGCTATCAGATGCAGTAGAATTAAACAGAAATATCAGAAGAACTGCTCCATCAGCAGGCGTGCTTGGAGCTGACCTGTCTCTGTGCATTTGTTGTTGCTCACTTAGACTTGGCCCATTATTAATTGTGGCTTATTTTATTATATAAAATTGAGTTTTGTAGAAAAAAAGAATTTATCTCATTACCTGCAACAAAGGGAAAAAATCCTGATGATACATATCCTTAGATGCACCTTTTTCCTGTAGCACAGAACAGGCCAAATGACCATCTTTGTGGAGAAGATAGTGGCTGTGTTTCTGTTAGATTTGACTTGAGTGTTCATTGTCCTCAGAGGGTTAACCATTTGTGAAGACCCTGTCCTTAAACCCAGTTCTCATGATATACAACATGTCAGACACTGATTGCACTGAGATTTGCTGAACACATTCATGGTACACTGAGAACAGATTTTTTGTTCCAGCCCTCACTGTTGGTGGCTTAGCCACTGGGCTGACTAATGGCCATATAACCTTACACCATGAAAACGATGGTAAGGCCTTACTTTTGTTCAACTGTTGTATAGGATGTTGGAGCTGTTCCAGAGTGTTGCAGTGAAGCTTTTTTGGTTTGACACTGGTTTATGTACAGTCCTCCTGGTGAGTGGGGGAAGGAAATGCAGTGAAAACATCAGAATAAGAGCAGAGGATTGTCTTACAGATGTCCTGTGTTCATCCTGGGTCATTACAAGTGCTATAAATGCAGGAAGGTATGCTGTATACCCAGGGCCCTGGCAGGGAGGCAACCAACATCTCCACATTGTGTGTGAATAGGAGGTAGGCTTTGTGTGTTTTAACTGCTGTAGACATCCTCTGTCCTTGTGTCTGTCTGTTAGAGAGAGTTAGTGTTGCCCAGAGAAATGTGACATGTCAGCCAGAGGATTTAATCACTTATACATTACCTGATTATTTTGCTCTTTAAAGGCTCTTCGGGTAGTTGTGTTGTGTGTTGTATGAATGTAGCCCACTTATGAGATGGAAATACAGTCAAATCTCTATGTTTCACTGTTTCCAAAATCACCAGAAACTGCCTTTGATGAGGAGTTTTTTAAGAGCAACAGCACCTAGAAATCAATACACTAAACCAGTCCCAGTCTCACTTATATAGTCAGAATGAATGATGTATAAAAGTCCCACATTTTCTTTGAAAACATAGAATATATTTTTCTACAAGTTCCAGTTACAGTATGTATTTGAATTTAATTTGACTTCTGCTTGATTTTGAGAATTTTGAGTACAGTATGTTCTGGGGACATGTTTGCTTGACTGTTTTAGCCAATCACAGTCAGCTATGAGGACTGGTTCCTTGTTCCACCAGATGTAGAAAGATGTTATGATATGTGATGATGATCTGTTCCACATATAAACAGGATTTTATTTTTGGACTTTTCAGGAGCCATTTGAGGATGGGTTTGCCAACGGTGATGAGCTAACCCCGGCTGAGGAGGCTGCTGCCAAAGAAGCAGCTGAATCCAAAGGAGTGGTGAAGTTTGGCTGGATTAAGGGGGTGCTGGTGAGTCATGGTTGAAATGTTTTCTCTTGTAGTCATTACATTTTCCATTGTCTTTACCTGTTTTTTACTCTGGTCAGGGAATATGAAACATATAACAGTTCATATTAGTGCCACTATCAGAATCACAAATACTGTGACTCTTCCTGTTTCTGCCTTTGCACTGTTAGCAGTGTTCTGTCAGCCAAACCCACTACAGCATAATGAGGCTTATACATATGATATCAGAAAACATGTATATTTTATCAAAAGAGTTTGGGTGGACTGTGAATATCTATCGGTCTCTCTATTTATTGATGTACAGAGTTACTCCTTGCTATTCTAAAATCTATATCCTGACACCTATTACAATCCTAGGTTTTTAAATCCAGTAGGTGGAAGAAAGCTATGTTAAGTGTACACAAGCTGCACAACTGAAACTAAATGTTACTTAAAGTTTTGCAGCTTGCACAATGAAACAATTGCAGAGGAGAAATAGCTTCACTATTTGTTAATTTTACCAGTTGTTCTGTCTCTTACTGTAATTAAGACCAACATATAAAAGCTCTATTGAGCTTTATGTTGTCCCCTCATATTCTCGCTCTTGTTCGTGTGTCCAAGAGGTCAGTGAACCTCAGTGTAGTGCATCACAGATGTGCCACTACACAGTATAATTTGAACTGTGGGTGAGAGTAGATGACACTCTGTGAAGGATTTTGGAGCATGAGTGTGAATTAGCAGCAGCTCAGACAGTGGTACTGAGGAAGGAATCACTCACAACAACTGAAATATGTGGTTCATGCTCAGTTTCATTTTACTGAAAGTCAGCAGAGGGTGAATTTTTCATGTTAAGAAGTGTCTGGATATTATAATCCTGCTTTTATTTTGACATGACTCATCCTGGCTTCCTCTCTAATGTAAACCCTGCACTCATTCATTTGTCTTTTGGTCTCTAATGGCTTTTATCAAGTGGTGTAAGATATTTTCTTAATATAATCCTCTTGCAGCCATCTTTTCCTCTTGTTGCGGCCCCACATGTGTCAACTAGGAAACTCTGTTGCTGTAGTCCAAGGGTGTCAAACTAAAGGCCTGCGGGCTAAATCTGGCCTGCCACTTCATTTTAATGTGGCTCACGACTGTTTTCAAAGAATATGAATATTGTAAAATACAATCCTGTGCTGTTTTACAGACGTACAGTGAATGCATCTCAATTTTGTTGCCTGTGCAATGAAAGCTTTTAGCCACTTAATGGGAGTGTCTCAATATTAACTATTTCCTATTTTTTAAGCCAGTGATGGGGTTGGGGAAAAAAGTAAAGTGAATACATTTTTTTGCTTAATGGAGACAAGCTGGTATGTCCAGGCAGTGGCAGTGCCGAAGGAATACAGTCAAATGTGGAGCTAAGTATGCTAACCTTAGCCATTGAGAAGAGCAACAGAAGGTCCAAGAATTAAAAAGCAGCCTGCATTCTCAGCAGAATATGTTCGCAAATAATGCAGCGATGAAAGCCAGCTTTATTATGGCTGAAGAAATCACCTGAGCTTTAAAGTGTTTTTCAGAAGATAATTTTTGAAGCCTTTGAAGGTATGTGAGCAGGTGCGGCCTGACCAGAGACAAACTGAGTCAGGTAACTAGTGGAAAATCAGATTGAAGAAGCAAGTAGTTATCTGGCTTTTTCATTAGCCAATGACAAAAGCACTGACAATATTGATAGAGTGCTTCAAGAGATTTTTAAAGAGGTGTGAAACCAGACTTGCCTGTCAGAAAGGAGCTCTTGGATTTGACTGCCATGCACAGGAAGACAAGGGAGAGGGACATCGTCAGTGAGGTGGAGACATCCATACCCTGGGAGAAGTTGGTGGGGTTTATTATCGATGGTGAGCCTGCCATGTGTGGTGAGAGAACTGGCTTGGTTTGACTGGTGAAAGAGAAAATACATAAAAGCAACTGCCACACACCCTTGATAACTTACCTTACCACCAAAGTCAGTTAGACTTAGACTTAGACTAGACTTTATTGATCCCTTTGGGATGACTCCCTCTGGGAAATTAAGTAATTATTATTAATAGTAGTTATATAAAGTAGTAGTTATTAATCAAGTTATTATTAAAACTAATAATACTTGTATGCAGAGGCAATTAAGTACATTTATATAGTCTTACAGTTATAACTGGCCCTATGAGGTCAACCATAATGCTGATGTGGCCTGGCAGTGAGTTTGACACCCCTGCTATAGTCTGATTGGATGATTGTGAAGATGAGAGTTTATCCAAATCCAGGACAGTTACATGAAATGACTAGTTTATCATTGTTATTGTGTTTGGTCATTTTTCTGTTGTAATTATCTAGATTGTTTTATTACCCATCTCTGCAGCACAATACAGTCACATTCAGCTACTTACTACCTTAAGAAGTAAGACACACACTCACACTGTGCTGTACAACTGAAGAAGCAGCTGCTGCTGAAGTCTTAAGTACAAATCCAGTGTGAAAGGAGTAAAAGGACATAAACAATGGAGTGGTGTTTATGCCCTAATGACAGTCATGCTGTGTTTAATTTCATGTGCCCTGTGGCAACACAGCGACACACACACACGCACTCAGCCCTGAAGTGCATGTATTCACACCCCCATTCCACACACACACACACACACACACACACACACACACACACACAACACACACACACACTTATATAGAGTGAATGAAAAGAGCTATAAACTCAGCAACGTTCAGTCATCTCCTGTGGATCAATCAATGTACTTTAATCACAGGAGACAGTGAGTGTACTGTGTGCAGCTAATGTCACCTAATGGGACTTATAGGTGGTAAACCTGTTCTCTACCTCTTACCAGCATGAGCCACATGTAGTTTTATTTTGTTTCGCAAGCACTTCTGTCAGTCTTCCCCTAAAACAGAGAATGAAAATCCTGAATGTCTGGTTATACTGAATCCACAGTAACAGTCCCTCCTCCCTGTAGGTCCGCTGCATGTTGAACATTTGGGGTGTCATGCTCTTCATCCGCATGTCATGGATCGTTGGTCAGGCTGGGATTGGTGAGTAGAATATATGAAGAACCAGTTACCTGTTCTCAGTGTATTTACTGTAACCTAACTGTGTTTTGGACATTGCGAGTTGTGTGCAATCTGTGTGTGGTAAGTGTGACAAGAGAAAGTAGATGGTGTAAGACTACTTGTTCAATTTCAAAACTGGTGACTCATTTATTTTTGTGTATTGTAATGCCATGCTGAGGAATGAACTGAGTGAACAACATTGTTCAGTACATCGGACATGTTCAAAACATCAAAGAGCTCACAGAAAATGACACTTTGGCACAAATCATGTAAACCACTAATGATACTGGCAACATGAATGTTTTGTACACTATGTTATCAGCTGTCACATCATACCATCAGAGTCCCAATCAGACAGCTGGAGCATAGTGAGGCTCCAAGCAACCACACACCTGGTTCTTCACAGTGTTACAGTCTTATTCCTAATACTGTTTACTTGCATCACTACTTCCAGACAGCCAGTGTCATTACAGTTTGCTCTGATATCAGCTTTGTAGCTCCAGTCACCATGTCTGGTTATATTACAGTCACATCATCACATGACAACAACCTGATGATTCCTGGTGGAAAGCAGTGCCTACCTGACAGTTACAATGTCAGTAATGTGAGGTTTATGTGATTTGTAGTCAATTCTGATTCTTTTCCTGAAAAATGAGCCCTGATGAAAACAGCTGATGGTGTGTTCTGTGGAATGACAGAGCTTCTGAAAAGAGTGTGGCTGTAATGCAGTGCTCTCAAGTTACCAAGTGTTTCACAGAAGGCAACAGATTAAGATCAACAGATGATGAAATCAAAACTAAAATCACATTAAATGGGAAGCTGTAAGGTGACAGAAGATATTCACAGAGATGCCAATGGAGACAAGTGAGAAAATATGTTGTTATTTCAGTTAACTGAGCCTTTAATGTTCCTTTTCCCACTTTGATACATTACCAGGCATGTGGCATGAGATTTAGACAGTGTCTCAGTGTCACTCAAATTAAAGCACAAAACAAATAAATAATAAAGATCAAAATAAAAGAAAATTTGTCCTAAATTCTAATTTGAATCAAAAAATTTGACTGATCCAGCAGCTGAACACTTGTGACCTTCTTTCTCTAATGGAAAGGAAACATTAAGGGAGTTTGTCCCAACTCTGTTGCAGAGGTTTCTACAGCTGTGTTGTTGCTTTACTTTCACCCATTAAATCATTCATCATCTTTGGTAACCTAAACTTTTTTGACCTCACTGACCTTTGTACCATTTCTGGTTATTGACTGAACATGAAGTGCTTAAATTCAAATAAAGACTGGAGACGTGGGGTCAGAGTCAGGCTCTGAGACTTCAGACCAGTAGTGTACCTTTACATGATGGTTGGTAATCCAGGATACAGAGAAAGAAAGCAGTCAGCTGGTCAGGAGCCTGGTTGATATACAACCAGTGATTACCGTGGTGTGACAAAGACTGCACATAACTGACTAATTCAAATATCACTGTCTTGAGAAGTTAGCAGGCCGTGTTGCACACAGCCTGTATTTACTGACATGCTGGTGCTCACTGGGCAGTCACTGTGTTCAACACTGTGTCAGCTTCACACAACACTCCTTCCTAATGCCCCTGCCCCCCCCAGCAGCATGTGTTGATAATTCTCCACTTTGAAGTGAAATATCACCACAAAGTGGCACATGTGGCAGCCTGGACACGGCTCGTCTTCAGGGCTGTGCTGGTGTTTTTTCACAGAGCTCTCAGAGTGATTGGGAGGCCTGGTAGAAAACTGTTAACACTGTCGCACATTCTTTTCATTCAAGAGTTTTGGGAAGTTCATTCTGTGTTTTCCTCTGCAGTTCTCTCCTGTGTGATTGTTGCCATGGCTACCGTAGTGACGACCATCACCGGCCTCTCCACCTCTGCCATTGCCACCAATGGATTTGTACGAGGAGGTAAACATGACTCTCCTCTCTACAGTGATTGGCTGTGTGGAGCAGCAGAGTTCTCACGTAGCATTTGACCTCATCCTGCTGTTTGGTTTGAACCTGGGTAATCCACCTGTGTGTTTTTAAACAGCAAGAACTATGAGCTATCAGCCATTTCAGAGGAGCATTATATGTGGAGTCTGATGAGAGAAGCCTCTCCCAGGCGTCTCAGTGAGAGGAGAAATTCAAGACTGCAAAACCTTGTGTTGAAATGAGTGGAAGCAGTAGTAGACTGGGTGGTCTGACATAGACATTAACACATTCCTCTTCTATTAGATAGATCAGCCAAATAGATCAATATTTCATAGAGAAATTAAAATTAAATCATTGAGAAGATGAACTGATATTTTTGTTGTTTTGTTTCCCAGACATTGTATTCCTTCTTTCTTTGAGACTGATAAAAAGCAGTATCATTTTACCCTCTGCTCTGTTTGGACTGAACAAGGGTGTTTTCTGCATCGTGGGACTGAACATTTGTTCCCAATAAAATGAGAGAGCCAATACAGATTTAATATTTTAATTTGTGTCCCAAATTTAAATATTAAAATTATTACTAAGCTCCATTTCAAACAGCTGATTGAATGAGTGTTACGTGATTCCGGACCTAAAATAACCATGATGTGGAGTGTGGGCAGCCACTGGAGTCCTCTCCCAACGGTTAGCTTTGTGTGGCCATGATATTCTAAAACACATCACATGAGAGGAGAGCGCTTAATTGACCATTAGTCTTGCTAGTTTGGACCATACTGGACATGCTGCTAAAAGTTTTTCCCCAGTGTAATACATTTCACTATCATCCCTCTGTATGCATAAAAATAGTTAGTAGAAGAATAGTAAAACCAAACTGTACACACTGTACTCTACATATTTAATTTATTCACAGTTTTCACAGCAGTTAACTTTGACTTCTTGTCCATTTTCTTTTATTTCCAGGTGGAGCATATTACTTAATTTCAAGGAGTCTGGGCCCAGAGTTTGGAGGCTCTATTGGTCTGATATTTGCCTTTGCCAATGCAGTGGCTGTAGCCATGTATGTGGTGGGCTTTGCTGAAACAGTTGTGGAACTTCTTGCCGTAAGTCTCTCAACACCTTGTGGTGCTTTTAGACAATTTGTGATTGCTGCTGTTTCTCTTGTCAAACACCCTGGCTCTGACTATATTGGACCTACCCCAGGTCCCACAGACAACTTACTGCTACAGACCAAGAGAGTGAATGGTTACCAATATGACACCATACAAATTAACTGATATCAGCATAGTATATCAGCCCTCCATTAGCTATACCTGCTTGGCTGGATCTGATCCCAACTGATACTCAGTGAGGGTTGGGGGTGCACATCCTGGACAGATCACCAGTCTGCCACAGGGCTGACACATAGAGACGGCTCATTCACGCTCAACCTAACCTGCATGTCTTTGGACTGTGAGATAGCAAAATAGATGTCTTTGGACTGTGAGATAGCAAACCCACACAGGTACAGAAAAGCCCCAGCTGACCTGCACGTTCAACCCAGAACCTTCTTGCTGTGATGAGACAAAGCTAACCACTGCACCACTGTGTCAGCCATACTTGATAATTCAACTTAGAAGCTAATGTCAACCCAGAATGTTTTTTAAATTGGTGCAGGGGTGTCATTTTTGGGGTTTGTGCTGATGAACTAGGTCCCTCATCATTATCCTCTGTTTGGATATTGATAATAACATAGAGCTGCAATTGAGAGCTGAAAAAGTCAGTCAATGGTAAGTGATGAGGGACAATGTCCACAGCAGGCTGAATTAAAAAGTTCAACTGAGTAGCATTGGACTTTTTAGTGGAAAGTTCCTTCTTTGTGTTATGACCAGTCCACAGCAGGTCAGCTGTCCACACAAATAGAGGGAGAGAGAGAGAGATCTGTTCTGTATTATCTGTAATATTTATAGAACTATTAAACGGTGTCTTTTGTCATATCAAGTAACTAAAAAAAATGTTATGTAGGAATTGGCTGGTAATTGTTATTCCTTTGAATGACACCTTGTATTGTCTCCCAGGGTGTAGATGCCATCATGACGGATCAAATAAATGACATCCGAATCGTCGGAACCATCACAGTAATTGTTCTCTTGGGCATCTCTGTGGCAGGAATGGAATGGGAAGCCAAGGTATGAACAGGATCTGATCTTTGGTATGAAAGAGCGGTGTCCATGTCTTGTCAACAAAAATCCCACAGTGGACTTTAAGAAAAGTCCGTCAGACTCAGGATACACACTAACTGATCCATACAGTGGTCAGTGTTGACTAATGCATTGGTTCATTTGCTTCTTTGTAGGCCCAGATCTTCTTGCTTGTTGTCCTCATTACAGCCATTGTCAACTTCTTCATTGGAACCTTCATTCCTTCCAAATCAAAGGAATCTGTTGGCTTCTTTGGCTACGACGGTATGAAACTCTTCTTATATGTACAACCTCCTAACCCTGACCGATGGAGGTTTGTTGAGGCAGTGGTGGGACTGACAGCTTGGTCAGCTGCTTTTTCTGTGTTTTAAACTCTGTGTTCCTGTCAGGTGCAATCATGT
The DNA here is from genome assembly GCF_001640805.2 of Lates calcarifer. Classification (NCBI taxonomy): domain Eukaryota; kingdom Metazoa; phylum Chordata; class Actinopteri; family Centropomidae; genus Lates; species Lates calcarifer. The sequence continues at coordinate 21,649,233 of NC_066841.1, forward strand.
GGGAGAACATGGGTCCGGATTTTCGAGGGGAGTCGTTCTTCTCTGTCTTCGCCATCTTCTTCCCTGCAGCCACTGGTATTTTGGCTGGAGCCAACATTTCAGGAGATCTTGCTGTAAGTCACTTGTAATTATGAACAAAATCTCCTGGACTAAGAGATGATTGATCTCAAGGGCTTTATCCTGATGGAGGACATTTGTAGAGCTGTCAAACTAAGCAAACTCATTATCTGTAGACTTTTCTGAACATTGTGAATATTATTGGAAATAGTGAGACTGTGATTGAGCTAATGACCTTCAGTGTGACAGGCAGAGGATTGATGACATCATCTGAAAGCCTTATTTGATAAGGATTGAGAAGTTCAGTTCAGTTTTAGATTGCATGGTATCTTAAGTCTGTGTTGTGGTTGTTTGTTGCAGGACCCACAGCTAGCCATTCCCAGAGGAACCCTCCTGGCCATATTGATCACAGGAATAGTCTACCTGGGTGTTGCTATTTCAACAGGTGCAGTAGTACCTACTGTCTCGCATCTTCTCTGAAACTTTAACAGTTGTTTCCTAGCACAGTTTTAACATATGACTTCTTTAACAATAGGCTCCTGTATTGTGAGAGACGCCACTGGAAACGTGAATGACACACTCAGTGCTCAGTTCATGAACTGCACTGATGCTGCCTGCAAGTTTGGCTACGACTTCTCTGCTTGTAAGAGTGAAAAAGGTAGCTGCAAGTACGGACTCCATAATGACTTCCAGGTATGAAGCAGCTCTAGATCAGGAGCATTTCAGAGAGATAGGATAACACTATGAAAAAGTCAAACAATTCAATTTCCATTTTATTTTGGTTCAGGTGATGAGCCTGGTTTCTGGCTTCGGGCCCATCATCAGTGCTGGAATCTTCTCTGCGACTTTGTCCTCAGCCCTGGCCTCTTTAGTCAGTGCACCTAAAGTTTTTCAAGTAAGACCGCCCTCAGCTACATTGAGGTTTCTAATGAATAACACCAACAACCAGTTAGTGATTCATTTTTAATTTGATAGTAGTTCATGCTGCAGCTTTCTTTTTTCCATTTTAAAGGCTTTGTGTAAGGACAACATCTACCCTGGCCTGGGCATGTTCGCCAAAGGCTATGGCAAGAACAATGAGCCCCTCCGTGGCTACATCCTGACCTTCGGTATCGCTCTGGCCTTTATCCTCATTGGTACGGCTGCACACACTGCTCATTTACATGCCCGGGCCTCTGACAATTAGACAATTGGTACTAATTATAGTATCAATTGCTACTATACTGGTAGTAATTGTTACCAGTTACAGGGAAAATGAAGACGATGTTTAGTTGATGCATTAAATGCGTTAATTATTTCAACTATTTGAACATATATGAATGATAAAATGACTAATGACTGAATATTTAATTAAATATTTAATTAAAACTACAGTATCTTTGAGAGGATTCCCTTTTTGGCTACAGTTAACACCAAATGATGTAGTTCTATGCTGAAATGTATTTTGGAAAATGTTAATTATCATTTTTATTATTTAGCTCTTTTTAGAGACCTTACCATTTGGCAGACTAAAAATATGCAGTCTGACAGTACAGTGGCACAATCTGACCCCTCCTCCTCCTGTAACACCACCTGATGGTTTCATCAGGAGACATTAGGAGAAGAGCAGCACCTGATGGTGTTCAGGGTTTATCTAGAATCATTAGGAGGTGTCCTCTGAGGACCCTGAGTTTTTCCACCAGTTGTTTCATCAATAGTTGGATCCAATAAACAGTCCATGGACAGTGATGACATTTTTTCAGTATGACAAAAGTGAAGTGTAGATGTTTTAGAGAACATGGATTTGCAGGTGGGAGCTCTGGCCCATTCTGTCTTGACTTCTCTGTTTTCTCATTGTAGCTGAGCTGAACACCATTGCCCCCATCATCTCCAATTTCTTCCTGGCGTCCTATGCTTTGATAAACTTCTCTGTGTTCCATGCCTCATTGGCTAACTCACCAGGTAAGACCAAGACCCAGAGACAGAAGAAAAGAAGTCAAAATATGATAGATCCAGAAGTAAGACAACAGAGGAACTTGTCATAGGAGACACAGAAGACATTTGTGTGATTTTAAAAACAGAAGTTCAGGTACGGGTCTTGTGGTGTTTAACAATGATTGTGATGGGAAATGATGGGATTTCGAAAGGAATTAGTTGAGCTGTAGAGAACCTCAAAGAGCTTAGAGCCAGTGACAGCTCACAAGACAGGTTGTATCAGACTGTTCATGGAAAGGCTAATAGAACATCTGATGGCAAATTAGTGTGTATTTTCTCAGTGTACTGCAGGAGCAGTCAGATGATCATTTCCATGACTCAGGGACATGAGCAGTATTACTGTAAATTGTAAATTTACCCAGTTTCTCCAGTTTTCAGATAGCTGAGCCTGGGATCACTCCATGTGCCCATCCATTTGCCCATGGATTTAGCTTCATTGTCATGAAACTATGAATTAGAACTTTAATTATTCTCAGAACTTTGAGAGCATTTGTTTCACCTTGACAGAACAATAAGCTTTGTCAAGTGTCAACTTGACAAATAATAAAAAGACACAATGACTCCCCTATTCCTGTTACTGTAGTTCAAGTCCTATGGTGAAGTCTAGTGTCTTGTGAAATCTCAGTGTTGTAATTGGCTGTTACTGTCAGTCACATGTTTATGATGTTTATTAAGATGGTGTTTCCTATTGCCCTCATCTCCCTCGCTTATGCGCCACATCTGATAGTTAATAGTTTGAAATGATTATGAGCAACAGTTGTGTTAAATGAGAACAAAAAGCCAGTGGCACTTTGAAGCTCTTTTAAATGTAGAGTAAATTCTTTCTCTGCCCATGCAGAGAGAGCAGAGCAGTTTTGCCAGGAGCTGTAATGTTACTGGGTTAATACAGCAGCATGAATTACAGCAGACTGGGTTCTGTCAGTTCACACTGAGGTGAGGGACTGATCTCTGCTAGTTATTTGTTTGTACAGGGTTCATTCACCAAAGTCACAGGAAAGCATACTGACTTGTTTTGACTTTGACAGTTTTATCATCTGTATAGATGGTTTTGGCTTTATTTTTCCAGTTTTTGAGATATGTCTCTTACTCCAGTTCAGTACAGTGGAATGTAGCTTGCAATGCAGAAACAGTACTACTCTATGGGTTTATTAGGAAAGAGAAACAAAACATCTTCCACTTCACCTTTTAAGTAAATATTTGAAGTTTACAAACTTGATAGTTATGAATCAGGACCTGCACTGTTTGGATCAGGTAACTGGTGCAGGGTAAAGCAGTAGTTGTAGCTATTACCGTATTCCAGTGTGTCAGATACATGTGGTCAGCACCTGATATCTTCTGTTGCTCATCTCATTTTAGGCTGCAGCTGCAGGTTGTCAACAGTGATGAGATTACTACTCAAAACTGTTTTAGGCTTCTCACGTAAAAAAAGATCTAAACTGAAGCTTCATGCTTTAATTATTTATTTATTTAGTTTTTTTTTTTTTTTTTTTAGAAATATTGGAAGCTACATTTGATAAGGAGTTAGAAAGGATTCAGGTTTGATCCTATACAATGACATTGAACCCTAACTTTTCTTAATCTGTTGAACTATCCAAAGTGATGGAAACATTGTTTGTGGGAGGAGATGACATTCTGTTCCCCTCCATTATATCAGTGTGGAAGCAGAAATCACACACAGATACCTCAAAACCTGGACTAATGAGACCTAAACCTGCAGGGTTTTTGGAATTTCAGTGAACTGACTCTTAAGACTGTAGACTGAACAGCTGAATGAAATGCTATAGTTGATTTTTTTTTTATATTGAGCTGTGTGCTTTTCTCCCTCTCACTACCAAAGCTCTAGCAGAACTTCAGGTACAGATTCTTTATCTGCTTCTTTTTCCTTCAGGCAGGTCATGTAATTACATGGACTTAAATGGTACATGACTCAGTCAAATGCCAACAGTAATACAGGCTCTCTGCAACCACAAACTACAAACTCCATTTGGTGTTCAGGCCTCTTTGGGGGCCAATCCCCCCCCCCTCCCGGGGACGCATAAAACCCCTGCACTGTACTGAGAACAGCACTGTCAATGTACCCTTTATGTCCAGTGGTTTGTTTTAGATTCTGTCATTGTGTAACCACACACAGTCCAACTGTGCCCCATCACTAAAATCCCACTAGTCTAGTTTCTTTGGTACCCAGTAAATAAACATGGTCCCTATTAGCTGGTATAACCCTCTGGTCTCCAGTCTAACAGACTGCTTTTCCCATTCTTTAACACAGCTTTAACTTGATCCATACTCTTTAACAGCAACATCTAATACATTAAGACCATGTAACAATGAAAATGATTGGAAAAGGAGGATGACCACAGTTTCTCCTAATTTTCAGTCTTTTGAGTTGCAGGTCTGATTTAATTTGGTGAGTTAAGGAGACAAACTGAATTTCTCCTCAACCTTAACATGAAGTGCATTTCCTCAGTTTACCATCTTTATTTATTTTACAAACATTATGATTCCCACACAGTAGGTGACTAGCACTCTTGAGTCTGTTATTTGTTTTTAAATGTCCTTTCATGTCTTTTTGTTGCTCTGTTGTGACCTCTTGTCATTGGTGCTGCAGGGTGGCGTCCTAGCTTCATATACTATAACATGTGGGTTTCTCTTGCTGGAGCCATACTGTGCTGTGTGGTGATGTTTGTCATCAACTGGTGGGCTGCTCTCCTCACTAATGTCATTGTCCTGGGTCTCTACATCTACGTCAGCTACAAGAAGCCAGGTGAGCTACTGAATATTAAATTAACACAGTTTGGTCCATAAGGTCATGATAGCATTTCTTGTTTACAGCCACTGAATTTCAACAAACATTTGAAACCTCAGAATCATTTAAAAGATGCTCTAATTATGAAAACATGATGCACACAGCAGCTGTTTACTGTAACCTGCATATATAAATAAATATAGCCTAGCATCACCAGCAGTGAAAAACATATTCTGTTCAACAACGGTCTGATTATTATGGGGTATTTATGGAACTCAAAAAATCAGCCAAAAAAATCAGCAAATACTTTATTCTGTATTGTGTATGTATTGTATTGATTTTAAATTAAATTAAATGTGTTTTTTGGTAAATGATCATTTATTTATTGATTGGTGCAGCAGCTCCACCTATAGCAGGAGCATGTTGATGTCATGTTGTTGATTAATGAATATTCTGAATATGTCCCACACACAGATCAAAAATTTTTAGAGAATACACAAAAGTGTAGAGGCTGCAGATAACTCACAGCATGAACATATGAGGCTGAGGGTGTTGTACAATCACTGCACCAGCGCTGTTTGTCGAGAGTCAGCCCTCACACCAAACTGAAGCCCATGAGGTTTCAGTGTCTTATATTTCAATTTCTACATGTGATACTTGACTCACAGGAAACATGAAACATGTAGAACAGTACAGGTTAGGTAGAGGGGTTGGAGCTCAGCTTACAGTTTGGCCCGCCCCTGGTCTTTGCCATAAGCTCAACTGAACACCACCTGGACCCATCTCTGTGGCATTTCCAAAACTGTCAGACTGTTGTTATTTTTGTTTTTTTACCAAAGTGAAAAACTGTCAACAAAAAAACATTTTTCTGTTGAATTCACATATCGCACTGCTACATGATACTGAGCCATCAAGTTGTTCCACCCCCTGACACTCCTTGCGCCTCTTCAAACACAGAGCTGGCTTTGGGCACCTGTGTGCACACTCAGTTTGACATGCAGCTACACACACATAGGAGGCCTTCTCAATGCCTGTAACAACACAGGAGTCACACGGTCTTTGGCCTGGGCCAGACCACCTGTAAACACTCGCCCTAACTGAACTGTGTGTTTCTGCCTGCATGCGTCCTCCTCTCCAGATGTGAACTGGGGCTCATCAACCCAGGCTCTGACCTATCACCAGGCCCTGACCCACACTCTGCACCTCAGCGGAGTGGAAGACCACATCAAGAACTTCAGGTAAAAAAACACAGAGAAGCACCCCTACTGACTGACTAATTAAATAAACACACCTGTAGTTACTGTCATCAGCTCTGAACCAGGCAGTGGTTTTCTGAAAAAAATCTTATCATATATTGAAAGTGGCCTTATGGCTGGTGTTATGGCTGCTATACCTCAGACTAATCAGATCTGTTAGCATACTAAAACATACTACAAACACTGCAGCTGTCCTCAGATCGTACTGGTACTGTCTACTTACCTTATTTGTCGGTGATATATGACAATAGTTTATGGAAAAATGATTTGACAGAGTCAGTAGGACAATAACCCTGAACATCAGAGTAAATCTGCTACTGACTGCAGACAGAGAAAATCCATCTTGTGGAGTCAGAGCCCAGACCTGAACCCAACAGAGCTGCTGTGGAATGAGCTCAGTGACGTTTACACTAGAAGCTGGTGTTGTTCATGTATTCCCCAGGCTCTGGGGTCATGCTCTGAATGCTTCCACATGCAGCACATGGTGCACTGGTATTATTAAGGATGTATTAGTGATAATGTGCCTTTGGACTGTTCCCATGGCAGCAAACCAAGCAGGAGATTAAAAGGCATCTGTTGGTGTCCTCAGAATGACTCGTGTGTTCCTCTGAGCTCCTTCTTCCTCCTCTCTCCGCCTCCATTAAATCCCATGGTGCTTAACATATTTGCTTTGATGTGCGCTACTCTGCTGCTGTTTTTTTGTCCTGTGCTGAGACTGGAGGTCACTGTGTAGGTCAGAAGAAAAAGTGGTCGCAGATTTTAAAACTAGCTGCTCTGTCAATGTCTCAGCAGAAGATTGAACTGTTAAACTGTTAATGTGTACGTTTATACTAAAAACTGACATTAAAGCTGACATGCTGATGTTTTCTTTGTCTGACTGTAGACCCCAATGTTTGGTGATGACTGGCTACCCCAACTCTCGACCAGCTCTTCTGGACTTGGTTCACAGCTTCACCAAGAACGTAGGCCTGATGATCTGTGGTCATGTTCGCGCGGTGAGCATATACCTTCTAGTGTTTGTTGTTTTGCCTTTTGTGGTTATACAAAATGCTCTAAAAAACCTGTATACGCTCCTAAAGTACTTCAGACTCATGACCCAGCCCAGACAGATATGATATTACTAATGAAATACTGCAGATGTTTGTTGAAAAGAAGTTTTCAGACACCCCGTGCATTTGTGAAATATTGCATTAAGAATCACTCTTAGGTCTTCAAGTGCAATTTCTTTTAGTACAGTCACAGCCAAAATACTAAACAAATCCATAAAAATACATAAGAAATTTTGAGTATTGGGTCATTTTGGTATCAGTGATCCACCAATGAAGGTCGTGCTTTTTATTAAAAGACACAATTTTTGTTGCTGTGCTTCGTGTCTATATTAAGCCAGCACATTTTAAAGTTCGTCAGAGACAAAAATGCCTAAAACAAGGAACCAAATGCAGGAAACATGCCTGAAGATACAGATTCTCAGCCAGGAAGGGTACAGCTGCCACCAGATAGCCAGGAAGTGCAGATGCAGTCCTTCAGCAGTTGGATACACTCTGCAGAAATACAAACGAACCAACAGCTTGGAAGACAAGCCAAGATCTGGGCGTCCAAGGGTTTCTTCAGCAAGAAATGACCACATCCTGATCCACATGTGCAGGGAGAACCTCCCAATGACATCACAGGAGCTTCAGCAGCAGTGGTCAAACCAAATTGGTGTCCAGTGTTCCACCCGCACTGTATGTGGCCGACTTTTAGATCATGGCTTAAGGTCCTACAAGGCTGCCAAGAAGCCCCTGATCAATGAGAGACAGAGGTTAGCCCGGCGTCGTTGGGCCCAAGCACACAAGAACTGGACAGCCAGGAACTGGAAGAAGATCTGTGGTCAGATGAGTCCAGCTTCCAGCTTTATCCTCCTCCTGATAATGTGAGGGTCCGCAGAAGGCCAGGCCAAGCTTTATCTCCAGCATGTACAGTACCAACTGTCAAGCATGGTGGAGGCAGTATCATGGTTTGGGGAGGCATGAGTCATCTCACTGTCTGTGATGGCACATTGAACTCTGCCAAGTATTGTGCCATTCTCAAAACCCACATGCTCCCTTCTGCTCTTGCACTGTTCCTTTTTCAACAAGATAATGACCCCTTGCCACACATCACGGGCCAGGAGAACTTGGCTGCAGGAGCTCTGTATCCAGGTCTTAGAGTGGCCAGCTCAATCCCCGGACATGAGCCCCATTGAAAATCTGTGGTGGATTATCAAAAGGTCTGTTTCAAAGCGTAAACCAAAGAATTTAGAAGAATTAAAAGCAGTAATTCAAGAAGAATGGGACAAGATTACCCCTCAACAGTGTGAAAGGCTCGTGGGGAACATGCCAGCCAGGATTAGAGCTCTACTGCGTGCTAATGGAAGGACTACTAAATATTAATTTGATGATGTGATGGTTTATTTATTTTTTGTTCAGTTTTGAACACATTCTCTGTTATTTGTTGACTTTGATACTGACAATGTTAAGAACTGACATATTGAAATGGTCAAGAATTTTGTTTTGTTAGTTTTTCAAGTAAACAATAAACAAAAAAATATCATTTGTATTTGGTTTGTTGGTCTGTCTAATGCACCTTTTAAAACACAAAAAAGATTTTTCCCCAAATATTTCATGATAATATTTGAGATTGTGCAAAATTTTAAGGGTGTCCGAAAACTTTTTTCCACCACTGTATATCATGTAAGCATGTTGACTACATGTCACACAATCAGCAGTGCCTCACATCATTAGTACAGATATAACAACTGCAGATCCACGGTCACAATCTCAGAGTTATTATCCATCTTGAGCGAATTAAACTAAACTAGCATAACTTTTACTGAAGGTGACATATTTACTTAATTTCCCTGAGGGAGTCATCCCAAGGGATCAATAAAGTCAAGTCTCTAAGTCATGACACAGCTGTGATTGGGCCAATACAGTCATGTGACACATGCAGTTGGAAGACCATAAAACAGGTTTAATGAGTAATAATTACAGCATATACAGCCTGTCCATCATTTTGTGATTTTATATAATTTATAAAAAATACCATGGTTATGCCTTCCTATGTCACAATGTGATATGTGTGGAGGTTTCAGAATAATTAGAGATGTCTGTGTGAACTGGAGCTAAATGGTAAATGAACTGTACATATACTGTATAGCAGCGCGTTACTAGTCATATTGACCACTCAAAGCACTTTACACTGCAGGTCACATTCACCCAATTCACACACATATTCATACAGCACTTGTTCAATGTACATAGAGCACTCTAACACATGCACATACATTCAGCATGTGGACAGGAAGAGCTGATGATTGAACCACTGGCCTTCTGATTAGCGGTTGACCCCCTCTACCCCTTGAACTCCTCACGGTATTTTAACCGTAGACTTCCCTGAAGGTCAGAACATGCTCCAACTATGTCTGCATCCATCACCAGCACCCCAGCAAACTGTTGAGAGGGAGGCTCAGGCCCCTGGATGGGCTTACACCTTCCTAGTGCTTACTAAGTCTGTAACATCCTTACTTAGCTCTAGAGCCGACCCTTAAAATTTAAAGTCACTGAATGGGGAGTGACCCGATAGCCGAATAGGGCGCGTACCACATGGGCCTCAGTGCCCTGAGCAGCTGGTCCCAAGTTTGACACCTGATCCGGCCATACCTTTACTGCGTGTCATTCCCCTACTTTCTCTCCTGTTTCCTGTCTTCTCTTCACTGCCCTGTCAACAAAGCAGCATGTGGTTGTTGGAAAACATCACTGGTGTAAATGTGGAACCAGTGAAGCATCACGAGCTGTTGCAAAAGATTCCTTCAACTAGCTGCTGCTTTGGCTCATTTAAATTAGCATATATGAGGTAATGATTCTCGAATGTTTCAGAGCACTGCAGTCCTGTTTATAATGTGCTGGTTTAAAATCTGTGATGTGAAGACTTTGGTTGATTAGGATTCTTTGTTGTCACTGAATGGAGTCTGCTCAGTGTCAGTGAGTTTAGACCAGTTTATGGACAGTGGTTAAGTCTGATGGTGAAGTCACTGTCCACCTATTCCACCAATCTCAGATACATAGTATCAGCTGTAGCCTGAGTAATACTGTAACACTGTAGTTTACAAATCCAGGCAAAGCATCAGGCTTCACAATGGAAAGGCCATTTTGTTTGGCTGAATGCAGGCTCTGTGCAGTCCAGTAGCTCCAGCTCTGTACAACACTCTGCCCTCCACAAGTGGCCTCTGATCTGCCCCAGTGCATGTTTCTATTGCTTCCATTAGGGCCGAGAGAGACCTCAGCACAAGTTAAATGGTGTAAACATTCCCAGCTAATGGCATCGCAGTTTCCTGGCCGGAGAACAGCTTTGTCAACTGTTTTCTGCAGAAATAAACAAACTCCCCGATGAGGAGGTTGAAAGGAGGACTTTGTTCTGCAGGTTGAATTCTCCAGTCTCTGATCACAATCTGATTAAATTAAGCATCCTGTGACATCTGACCTTGGACATGTGGACCTACAGATTAGAGATGTTTCCAGTGACTAGTTTCCCTAGTGGCTGTTTAAACAGACACTTAAATGTAAAAGTAAAAAAACACTAATTGAACATGCAGTGCTTTTGTTGAATGGTTATATTCCAGTTTATTCTGACACAGTATCAGATTTTGGGATTTTGGTCATTGTGAGGACATTCTGGCTGGTCCTCACAGCTTTAAAGGGCTGTTTGATGGTTAAGACTTGGTTTTTAGGTTCAGGTCACAATTAGTAGGTTATGGTCAGGGTTTGAGGTTTTGCATTTATTGAGTGTCCTCATAAATATAGCATGGTGTGTGTGTGTGTGTGTGTGTGTGTGTGTGTGTGTGTGTGTGTGTGTGTGTGTGTGTGTGTGTGTGTGTGTGTGTGTGTGTGTGTGTGCGTGTGCGTGCGCGTGCGTCCCCACAGGGCTACAGAAGGCCAAACTTCAAAGATCTGGCCACAGACCAGTCTCGGTACCAGCGCTGGCTGCTGAAGAATGAGACCAAAGCCTTCTACACGCCAGTGTTTTCTGAGGACATGAGGCAGGGCACACAGTACCTGCTCCAGGTGAGAAAACAGCACTGTAGCACTGTGATGGTGTTAGAAATGAGACCTCAGGTGAGTAAGGCCTGTGTAAGTAAACTGCACTGAGATAAGTTAGCTGCCTACATGCAAAGATTAATTCCCAGGGAGCGTTGTTCAAGCCCCTTGTACCCCCTTAACTTGCTCAGAGAGACCCAACAGCCAGCAGTATTAGCTCACTGTGCTCTGCTTGTGTTTATAATGGGGCATTTCTCACAATTGTTCAAAGATTCTGCCAACAAGAAAAGTTTGAAATGATTTCTCCTGGTTGTGGATGATTTTATTAATTGTGCAAGAGGCTATAAAGTTCATTGAATTTGGGCCCAGCATGTCCTTAAACTTTCTCTAATGATCTCCGTGTATGTCACATCAGATTAATATGATTTTTATAGACTAATATCACAAACAAGGTCTCATTAGGCTGCATAGATGCGTATAAATGATTATTCCCAAGTAGAAAAGGAAAGAAGAAATAGGAAAAATGTGGGGTGAGATTCCCTGCTTGGACTGATTTTATTCTTTTTTTTTTTCTTATCAACGAATCCCATGAAAAGATCCATCCAATGATCTGTTAGTCTGTCTTTTAATATTTTGTGAATTCACTGGTTAAAGCTGAATGTCAATCTCACAAGTATATCGTTTAAAAAATAAAGACTTAGCCATTTCCTAAAACTACTAGACACTGTAGTTTTCAAATATTACTCAAACAGAATAAAAACATTTTAAGCTGCAGATGAAGCAACATGTGGTGCTCTCTCTGTGACTATTACTGACAACAGGACAACATTAATGAAGGAATAGTTTCAATGGCTCAGTGGAATAAAATGTGTGTCAGGCTCTGGATACTCTGTACTCTGCACATGGGATTTGTTGACAAGAGGAAAAAAACTGAAAAACACAGGAATTATTATTAATCCTAAATATGGTGTAAAACATCTTAAAATGGGACTAGTTTTAGAACATGTGGTGAGAAATGAAACTGGCAGGCTCCAGTGAACTTACACAGGTAAGTCACACACAATGCTGTCAAAGTTTCCATCTCAGGTATTAAAGCTGGAAGTGATAACAACTGACACTCAGATTGTTCACGTTTTGAACTTGTTGCTCCAGAATGACCGTGGCAGTGATTCTTAGGAAAGCCTTTAACATATGAATATGTGAATTCATTTAATTGTGTTTGTCCCATCTGAAGGCTGCTGGTCTGGGTCGCCTCAAGCCAAACACCCTGGTGCTGGGATTCAAGAATGACTGGAGGGACGGTGACATGATGAACGTGGAGACGTACATTAGTATGATCCAGTGAGTAGAGTTGCCTGAGTGGAAAGAGTCAGTTTGCTAATGCAGTGACAACCCAAAGTTAAAGAATTGTGATGCCTTCAGACCCCTGGTTTGAACCATTTCAAACCCAAATCCAAATCCAGATTTGACCACCAATGTCTGATGCCTCCTCCTCAGACAGGCTTCAGAAACATGTGTGAGATAACACAGATACAGCAGTGCTGGACTATTCTCAGGAGGCCATGGAGAAAGATTTTCTTTGTTGTAACTTGAATAAGCACAAATTTACTCTGGAGTATGTAGAATGTGAGCACAACGTACTGGAACATAAAAGGCTTATAACTTGGGCCTCAGGGTCATGGAATAATTCAAGTGTTGCCTTAAGGCCACGGTTCTCAAAGTGTGTGGTGCGCCCTATCAGTGGGGAATAGAGACATGACAGGTGAGGCATGACGAACAGGAGGAAATGTATCTTTTCTGAGCCTGTAGTAATTGAGTTATTGACAATGAATATCATATACTCAAAACATCCACACACAAACAAATGAGTCCAGGGGACCAGGAAGAAAATGTAACATGGAACTATAGTGCGGAAATAATGATTTAACATTGACAGTGGAACAAGAAATAAACTTCACAGAGACAGTGGGGGGCATAATGTTAAATAATGGATCAATTCACAACACGAGCAACAAAGAAAACAGGCGATGCAGTGCCAGCAGAGAAAAACCTGATGATAATAAACCAAAGAGTAAGCCAAAAACAAAATATGACAAGGCGTATCTTGCTCTTGGATTCACAGTGGGGGTGGGGGCAGAGGAGACACCCATGTGTGATTTACCAATCACATCAATAAGCTCTCTCAAGATCTCTGAACAGCAAAGCACAAACGGCTGCATTAAAAGTTTATACAGAACTGTAAACAGAATTGTCCAAGCCAGCTGTAGACATAGTGTCAGTTATGCTTGATGAGACACATGCTGCAAAATTGAAAGCTAAAACAGGCTCATTGCAGCCACTAATATAGTAATAAGACTCATATACTGACTTGTTTATCTTTCTTGCCAAATGCATTTGCTGTTTTTTTATCATTTAGTGATAAAACAATTGCATTTTTAATGCTTGTATTTTTGAACTTGATGTTATTTGATGCAAAGTTATAACACATCAGCTATATTATTTTCAATATTTTTTTTACTTTTTAAACTTGGCCTATTTCGCAACCATTTTGTTGGGGCTATGGGGGACAGGTGGGGCTCAGTAATCTCCACCCTCCCCAGAATGGGGAATGGCAGAAAAAGTTTGAGAACCACCACCTCAAGGCTTTATTTTGATTCATAACAGCTTTATTTGTTCATGAATTATTAACAAACATGTTTTGAGTGAATTGAAATAATTAATTAATTCATTGCTACAAGATGAACCTGGTACTACATCCATGGCCAGTATGCTCACCACAGTCTCACACAGTCACAGTGAGAACTGGCACTACTACGGTGACCTTATTAGTACTTGTATTAAAACTGGAGTTTGTTCATATGAAATCCAGTTTCCCTGCTGAAACCTGGATCAGTCATGTGAGACTGAGTGAAGGACTTAAACTGAATGAGTTCCTCATTGTAGAGTGTGGGGATTATGGCATTAGAGCTGAAGGTCAGAGATGGTCCAGCCCCACAATATTGAAATCACGCCAGCTAATACTCTTAGCAATGTGCCCTTAACTTTCAATCCAATAAACAGCCGTAGCAATGTACACACTACAGGACTGAGAAAGACGTTTGAACCTGGCATTTGTTGTATGCTGTTCTCGTAGCAGGGCTTATTTGTCTTCCTTTTTCAATAGTCCATGTCACTATGAGTTGAGTCCCTGTTTAGGTTAGTGAGCAGGTCATGCCTCCTTCTGTCCACTGCTCATGATGTGAACCTTTTATTTATGTTTTTCCCTCTCAGCGACGCCTTTGACTTTCAGTTTGGTGCTGTTATTCTGCGACTGAAAGAGGGTCTGGATGTGTCCCATATCCAAGGACAAGGTATATACACACACACACACACACACACACACACAATATAATCCTAGAGAAGTATTAACTATAGGGTGGAATAATAGTGGCAAGGAAGTTTTTGCTTTCCACTGTTGCCTAGTGCTTGCTCATGGTGGGAACTATTGGTTCTGTCTTTGTAAATACGATAATATAAAGGGTACAGTCTTGTGAGAGACAAGACCACAAAAAATAGACAACAATGGATGAACAGTTGGGGTTTGGGTTTAGACAAAGGGGTGGGGTGGGGGGTTGGGGTAAGAGAAAGACAACATTGCAAATATACAAACTAAGTCAAAATGTAAATGGTAATAATAATAATAATAATAATAGCTAAAGGAATAATAATGACAGAACAGTGAAACATTAATAGAACTAGAGTCTGGAGCTAGAGTCACCATTTAATAGGGATTTAACTATATCAAAATTTCATGATATGATAATACCTCGATAACAAATCCACAATACAATATTTATTGCGATATTTAAAAAATGAATAGGCAAATGAAGACTTGGAAAAAATTTATGTGAAATTATTGTTTATTTAACAATGAACAACGATTTATTTATTTATTTTTTTAAGTTTTTTGGGGGCTTTTTTGCCTTTATTTTTAGGACAGTGAGAGAGAGACAGTTCAGTTCAATTCAATTCAGTTTTATTTATATAGCGCCATATCACAACAAAAGTCATCTCAAGGCCCTTTTCATATAGAGCAGGTCTAGACCATACTCTTTAAAATAGCCAACCCAACAAATCCCACCATGAGCAGCACTAGGCAACAGTGGCAAGGAAAAACTTCCTTTTAAGAGGCAGAAACCTTGAGCAGAACCGGACTCAGGGTGGGCAGCCATCTGCCTCGACTAGTTGGGTTAAGAAGGGGGGGGTGGGGGTAGAGAATTGCGAGAGAAGAGCATAGCATAACACATGTAAGGTGATGCCAATAACACAGCAGTAGTAATGATAATTAAAGTATTAACTGCTAACATAGCAATACAACTAATAGCAGTACAAGTAATTTCTAATTCTAGCAGCAGGTGTTGAGTGGAGTTGTAGGAGCAGCAGGAGACTTGTCATCACAGATCAGACTCTACAGCTCCAGAGGCAGAAATACCTGCAGAAAGAGACAGAAGAGGAGAGAGAGACGGAAGAGCACAATACTACAGGAAAGGGAAGATATTGAGTTAATAACATGTTTATGGGATAGGAATTCTTACTGTGGAGAGAGAGAGAAGCTCAGTGCATCATGGGAGATCTCCTGGCAATCTAGGCTTATAGCAGCACAACTAAGGGATGGTTCAAGCCTGAGCCAACCCTAACTATAAGCTTTATCAAAGAGGAAGCCTGATAACTAGACAGGATAGACAGGAAAGAGAGTGGGGGAATGGTACGCGCCCTAACCATTCGGCTATGAGGGCGCCCCCAAGGGTTTAATTTTAAAGTGCAAAAAACAGAGAGAACATACAGACTCCTTCCTCTTGCTGTGATGTGACAGTTCTAATCACTGCATCACAATGCCACCCTAATCAGTGATTACTTTAAGTCAGTGACCCCTCTGACCTCCCACTGGTCATGTTCATCAGGAATAAACCCCATGGGGTTACAAATTATATGTATGGACTATCAGTAAAACTGGTGCAATGTTCCAGACACAGCTGAACTTGTCTAGTGCAAATGTCCAGCAGGTAAAGGCGGTTCTGTGATCTTGGCCTGCTGTGGTTTCTAGTTGTTGCCGTGGCTCTGCAAACTCAGTCACCCATGGTGTTGGACTCTTCAGTATAGTCTGCTGCATTCCCATCTCCTATGTATCAAATCCCAACCAGTCTATCTGAGATAAATCCCATTTGTGTCCAAAGCTGTTGGGCATGATCAAGAGAACATGAATCTATACTATGTGTTGAACATGTCCAGAACAGTTTGCCCTGCACCTTGCAGTTGGAGACTGATTGCTAAGAATTTTGTCGATCACATGGAATTTAATGAATACATATGTGTCAGTGAGGTTGTGTAGTGTGTGTTGAAGTAATATAATAATTTTCACTGCATGGTAGCGACTAGCAGGAGGTGGCATTAAAATTCAACAGGTTAAACCAAGCTGCCTTCAAACTGTCATAGAAATAAAAAGTAAACATGAAGAGACATATATACATTTTCAAAAAGTACACACAGCACGGTCCTTCTTAAAAAACAAAACCATACTCCTGTCTATAAATGCCCAAATATCTACTTTAGCTTTCTTAGCTATCAGGGTTGCCATCATCTTCTGAAACTGAACCACTGCCTTGCAATTCCTGTGGGAAATGTGCAAGGGAGACCATGCTGTCAGTGAAACCGAGTATGATCATGGCCAGTGGCTGTTGAAGAGGTTATTTGGTGTGTAGCTGAGAAGAAACATTTTTTTTAATAAACGGATTGAATATCCATTCTCACACATGTATGACCAGCATGCCAATGATTACACTGCCTAAAGTTGCCAACTGCTCTATAATATAGTTTTCATCTTGTTTTCACTATTTCTTACTCTCACAAAAATATTTTTCTCACTCTCTTCTTTCTTTTTTCTTCTTCTCATTGTCCTCTCATTCCATTTCCTCCCAGATGAGTTGCTGTCTTCTCAAGAGAAGTCTTCAGGGATGAAAGATGTCATTGTGTCCATAGACACCAGCAAAGACTCTGACGCTGATTCATCCAAGCCATCCTCCAAGGCCACCAGCCTCCAGAACAGTCCAGCTATACAGAAAGGTAAGCCAGCCTCAATATGAATAGCTCTACATTCATCTTAGTCACTTTTCATATTCCAAATTTGACTTATTGAGTTATTGTTAACTGTGACACCCAGGTGACACAAATCAGGTTAGTTTAATGTGTTTTTAAGTCATGAAAAGACTTCTATTCTAAATAACTAATTTATACATTAGAGAGATTTGTGTGTGTGTGTTGTTCAAAAATGGTTCAGTTCACGATGGAGGAAGGCTTTTCATCCAGGAAATCAGTTTAACGCTTTTCTCACAGATCCTTTTTAATCCATCAATAACCTCCCTTATTCTGCCTCTACACACACACACGCACATAGACATCTGTAGACCAACAAACTGGGCCCAGTGGGACAACTAGGGTCATGGGTGACTGCAGCAACTTCCTGTCACTGCAAGTGTGTGTGTGTGTGTGTGTGTGTGTGTGTGTGTGTGTGTGTGTGTGTGTGTGTGTGTGTGTGTGAGAGTGTGTGAAAGAGAGAGAGGGAGAGATCACCGTCATATAGTGTGTAACTGCCACCCACACAGCTCTGAGCAAAGCAAGCAAACAAACAAACTGTTCCCAGATTGTGGAACTGTAGTACCAAACATTCCCAACAACAGCCTGATGACCAGACCCCATCCAGTCCAGATTCATGACATCTGGTAGAATATTTGGTGTCTATTTATTGTTGTTAAATTTGGTTGTTAAATTTGGTCAAACTTTTCATCCAAACTTTTCATCCAAGCAAGTGCAAGTAAATGAAATCCCAAGGACATACCCTCCTGTGCCCATATCAATCAAATCTACATACCCATGAAGGGGTCATTAGGGCCCAAGGTGCCAGGAACGTATTTTTTGGATATTATTGTTATTATTGTTGTTGTTTGTTGTTGTTATTATTATTCTTTCCACAGAACCACAGAAAGGTGCATACCTCAGACCTAGTGAAAATTACATTATTCTTGAGTGACTGGGCTCAGGTGTGGTCAGTGGGCTCCACAGTGCCCCCAAATGTAGGCCATGTTGGAAAAAAGGTCCATGGATTTTTTTGAAATTCAGTGAGATCATTGCTTTCATCACTGTGAATGCAATAAACTTTTTTGGGAATTTTTCATCAAACAGGAAGTCAGCCATTGTGGATTTGCTGCATCAATTTTCATTGTATGATTGCTATTTTGAGGCCTATAGGATGCACAAAAACTCACCCTTGCACCTATGTTTGAACTCCTGAGCACTTTGATTTGATATCACAATTTGCCATGGGTGTGATATTGCAGCTCTCTAGCGTCCCCTAATTACTTTTAATTATTTAATTTTTGGGGGGCTTTTCGCCTTTATTCAGATAGGACCGTGGAGAGGAGACAGGAAACTTTTCAGGTGGTAGTTGTGCTTGGATGTTCATGAAACTTGGGATGTGTGTCATAAGTCACAGAGCATGATATCCGATCTTGGGTTCTGGGAATGGGTGTGGCAAAATGGCTCAAGGGTGCCCTCTAGAAAATTTAAATGAAGCAGCCCTCCGTGTTCTGAACCAATTACAATGACTTCAGTTTTATCTGAGTTTAATAGTAAAGAATTGCTTGTCATCCAAGTTTTAATGTCCCTAAGACAAGCCTGAAGTTTGGCTAACTGATTGGTTTTGTTAGGCTCCATTGACAGACATTTATGGAGTGTTTCCTGATAATATTGCCCAAGGGAAGCATATACAAAGTGAAGAGGATTGGACCAAGCACTGACCCCTGTGGAACTCCATATCTAGCTTTTGTGCACATGAAGGAATTGTTGTTAACATGCACGAACTGAAGCCTGTCAGATAGATAGGACTTAAACCAATTTAGTCTAATTCCTTTAATGCCAGTAAAATGCTCCAGTCTCTGTAAAAGGATATGATGGTCAATCGTATCAAAAGCAGCACTGAGGTATAACAAGGCAAGTACAGAAACAAGTCCGTTGTCTGATGCAGTTTGTTTGTAACTTTTACAAGGAGGTTTTTCCTCACCACTGTCACCCAGTGCTGCTCATGGTGGGAACTGTCGGGTCTCTCTCTGTAAATACCTATTTTAAAGAGTATGGTCTAGACCTGCTCTGTATGAAAAGTGCCTAGAGATGACTTTTGGTATGATTCGGCCCTATATAAATAAAACTGAATTGAACTGAATTGAACTTTTACAAGTGCTGTCTCTGTGCCATGATACAACCTAAATCCTGACTGAAAATCCTAAAACTATTATCTTGTAGAAAGTCACACAGCTGTTTTTCAACTTCTTTCTCCAGGATCTTAGAAAAAAGGGGAGGTTAGATATAGGTCTGTAGTTGTAGTTAGCAAGGACAGATTTAATATATCTAATACAGAACTGCAAATTAAGGGCAGAGCTTCCTTAAGCAGCCTAGTTGGGATGGGGTCTAAGAGACAGGTTGAAGGTTTAGATGCTGAAATAGTTGATGTGATGGATCTATAGAGCTGTGACTCTCTGTCAGCCTGGCTACAGTGCTGAAAAGAAACCTAGGGTTGTTCTTATTTTCCTCTATTAATGACAAGTAATAGGTGCCTCTGGCATTGCAGAGGGCCTTTTTATATCCTTTGACAGACTATCCTGCCAGGCTAACTGGGATTCTTCTAGTTTGGTGGAACACCACATTCTTTTGAGCCTACGTGCTGTTTGTTTCAGTGTACAGGTTTGAGAGTTGAACCATGGAGCTTGCCTCTTTCTCTTTATTGTTCTCATTTTTAGGGGGGCGATAGAGTCTAAAGTAGAACGCAGGGAGTCTGCAACACTGTCTGTGAGATGATCAAGCTGGGAGGGAGTAGCTTCTGCTAAATAGAGATAGGGCACTGGACTATCAGATAGATTTCTAGTTAGGACATTTTTGCCTGTTTGTACGTAATCCAGCAATATGAATTCAAAAGTGATTAAAAAGTGGTCTGATAGAACGGGATTCTGTGGGAAGACTGTTACATGTTCAATATCAATACCATAGGCCAAAACAAGATCAAGGGTGTGACTAAAACAGTGAGTGGGTTTATTAACACTCTGAGAGAAGCCAATGCAATCTAGTAATAGGATAATGCAGTGTTAAGGCTGTCATTGTTGACATCCACATGAATATTGAAGGGTGGTACACTACAAGAAATAAGATTGGCTTTAGTGTTTTCCACCTTGGGTGTGACAGGCTAAGAACAAGGTTTTGAAATGAATTATAGTTGAGTTTAGGTTTAGTGTTGATTAGTAAAGTGGAATTGAAAATGGCTGCGACTCCACCACCACGGCCGGCGTCTTGGGGGAAGTGAGTATTAATATGACTGGTGGGGGGGTGGAGTTCATTCAGGCTAACATACTCATCCTGACACAGCCAGGTTTCAGTCAGACAGAATAGATCAAGATGGTGATCTGATATCAGATCATTTAACTAGTACAGCTTTGGATGAGAGAGATCTGATATTAAGCAATCCACATTTAATTATTTTATTTTGCTGTAAATTTGAATTGGCTGTGTTCATTTTTATTAGATTATTGCGACTTACTCCTCTTTTGTTGATCTTCAATTTAGTTAATTTAAGTGGTGGGGGGCAGATACAGTCTCTATGGGGTAACAGGGAGGTGACTGCTCTAAAGGAGGCGCAGAGAAGCGTGTAAGACTGCAGCTCTATCTCCTGGCCTGAACTCTGGATTGTCAGGGCTTTGGCTTCCTAATAAACTCTGTCCGATTTCTGGATATGAGAGATGCTCCATCAAAAGTAGGATGAATGCCGCCTCTCCTAACCAGACCAGGTCTCCCCCAGAAACTCTTATCCAGGCTGCTTTACCAGCATCGACTTGAAGGCTGCTTACTTCCATGTCCCTGTGGCATGACATGCAGTTTATTTGTTTTGCCTTCAAAAAACAGGTGTACCAGTTCTGGGTTCTCCCATTCAAGCTATTACTTGCCCCTCAGGTCCTCACCAGATGCACTGCAGCAGATTTTTCTCTTCGGCAAGCCAGGGTTATGCAGAGTCTACCTTACTTGGACGATTTGTTAATACGCACTCTGACCCAATAATTTTCTTGGTTCATGTAACCCAGTTGGGGCTAATGTGAATTTCACAAAGAGTCCTGTAGATCCCAGTCAATGTGATGTGTTTATTGGTGTTGCCCTTGATTCAGTGGCAATAAAAGTTTCTTCCAGGCATCCTTGACTGGACCTCTGTATGCCAACAGGTGGAAACCTTTTTTCCAGTTGGTGCATGGATCAAGGTGTGGTCCCAGAGCATTGCTTTATGCCTGTATTGTTCAAATATTTGCAGATGCTGCTGGATATGGGGCTCTGTCTCTACCATCAAGGTCTACATTGCTGTCGTGTATGACATGACTCTGACTCTGTTGTTGTACTGATGGAATTATTGCTGTGGAATTAATAAGATACAAGCTACTATTACTGCCCCATACCTTCATAGGGACTTGATCTTACCAGCTTAATACTCCTTCTTTGGAGATGCCAAAATGACAGGGCCACACACATTGTGAAAAAGTTGTTGTGCTGAAGGCACAAGAAGTAGCAAAATGAAGATGAATGCCTTGATTTGGATAATCCTCTTAGTCCCAACCAAAGCTCCTACCTGAGTCATCATTTAGACAGGAATCCTTTTGTTCCTGCTGCTTCTCTGACCTCTCTGTCTGGGGGGATGCAACCTCACTGCACACACACGCACACACACACACAGTTGATGACGACTACCCTTGTTACTCTCGAAGTGCATTAAAAAGTTAAAGATACTGGCCTTTATCTTTTCTTTATATATTTTCAACAGTTGTCCGTAGTCTCCCGACATGTTTAACAGGAACCACAGCACCAAAACGAAAGCTGTCTGTATGTAGTCTAACTGGTTAGTTTGCCACTAATCTTAAAATCTGGCAAATTCCTGACAAACCAGCCCCTGGCACATTTTAGATTTCTGTCCAGTGAGATATGGAGTTTACAGTGACTTTACTGTTGCTGCTCTAGAAACATTATTTAGTTGTATTTGTGTATGTTTTTGTCTATTTATTACCAAAGTATTTATCAGTAATATAGTTAACATGGAGAAAATATGAATATGTTGCATTGAATGTCAATTTAAGTGGTGCCCCTAACTTTTGGGCTGGTGCTCCTAAAATTTTGAGAAAGGAGCACCAGTACTACTAGAGGAAAAGTTAGTCTGGAGCCCTGCTGCCGCTGATTTTATTGCTCAGGTCAAACCTGCCAAATTAGAAAAAAATGAAGTTCTCTGTTTAAATTCATGTAAGTAGAAAAGCTTCAGCAGAGGTTCTTGTTTTTCCATGAACCTGCATACCAGAGTGTTTGCATCACAGCTAACTATTCTCCTCAGAACTGTACTATATGTGTGTGTCTCCTTTGTTGTATTTTTGATGTTTTATGTTACTGTACATTTTCTGTTATACTTATCCTCATCTTAATTCATGACCAAGAAACCTTGGTTGTAAGAAGACAGCACATCAAAATAGCATTTCACCTCAATTATGATTTTTTTTCTCTCCTTTTGTCTTAAATTTCCCAGATGACGATGATGATGGCAAAGCTACAACTCAGCCCCTGTTGAAAAAAGGCAGGAGATCCACTTTATTGGGTTGCCTTAAAATGTTCTCTCTCTGCTTTGTTTTTGTCTTTCTCCATCTCTTTTTGCTCTCTTTGGTGTGCTACTTCTCTCCTCTTAAGTCATATTTTCCTTTCCTCCTGCTCTCTCTTTCCATCACCTCGTTTTTCACAGTATTTTGAATTCTTCTTGTATTAACATACCATCCTGCACCCTGCTGTCTCTGTCTTGTGTCTCTCCCTGTCTGTCCTGTGTTTCTGGCCCCCTGGCTACTTGTCTTCAGGGCATAACATTTTGTCTTTTCTTCTCTTCCTCCTGCCTTCCTGTTAACTCCAGCTTGTAGATCAAGCCTAGATTCTGAAGCTATATTGTATGTGATAGTGCCTTAAACACAGTCCAAGTCTTGAGTATTTAATGTTGTGAGTGTGTGTCAGCATTTCAGTTTCCTCCAAACTGTCTTCAATGTCCCTCCTGCTGTTTCCTCTCTCTCTCTCTGAAGGTGACAGTTTGTCTGTAGTTCTCTCTTCTAGGATGAAAACTGCTCTCCTGTTTTCATGTTTCCAGCTAAATCCTGAGCCTCTCACAGCTTTCTCTCCCTGTGTGTTTGCTGTTCAGTATTGATGGTGTTTCCCTTGTGGTTCATTAAGCCCAAATTAAAGAAAGCATTTAAACTTTAGAAAAATAGTCCTTATATCAACATTTGGTGTGAGACTGAACACTAATGCGAGGACCTCATCTCAGGCTGCTTTCTGACATTTCGTATTTAATTCATCTCAGTAATTTATTCTCTGCATAGATTATGAAATGAGCTAGTATGCAGACATAGAAAATACCATAATATCACATCAGACAATTTATTTTTACACAAAAAAACAATGTGTCTGAGCTTTAGGGACTCCATCTACTCTCAAACTTACCATTGAAAATTCACTCTGTTGTGGTGAGGTGCTGGCTCAGACAGACTTCACAGTCTTGTCTTATGTTTAGTTTTAGTCAGTGTTTCTGCACATCCTGGTTTCATGTTCATGTTCATTCTAAAACACTGAAAGATTTCCTCAGAGCTATCAGTCTGTGGCCTTTTACTCTCCTTACCTACTTTAAATTATTGGTGATTTTTAAGTAATACCGACAAGTAAAAATGCTGGTGTGGTACTTCTAGAAAGGTCCTACAGAAAAGAACCCTCCCAAAATCCACAATTCAAAAAATCTACAGGGGACATACTGATCACAGCTGTAGGATTGTAGCTTGTCTTTTTAGTTTTATTAGAGTTGTTTGATATTTAAATGCTCACTTCAAACCTTTTCAAAATAACAGTAGTCATACTGTTTGATTACTATCTAACATAAGTCAGACTCTCAGAACTCCTGACAGGCCTGCAGATGTACTTTTATCTTGCCAATTTATCTCAATGTATTTTTCTCTGGTGGTGTTGTTTGTGTGTGGTGTGCTGTGGTACATGTGTACGTGCATTTTGCAGACAAGAGGAGTCCGACTGTACCACTGAATGTGTCTGACCAGAGGCTGCTGGAGGCCAGCCAGCAGTTCCAGAGGAAACAAGGGAAGGGCACAGTTGATGTGTGGTGGCTGTTTGATGATGGAGGTAAGTCTGGGAGAAAGAGATAGGTCAGTTTGTTGGATATTAGTCCTGTGCTGGATGTATGCGCTGTACACACAGAGCTTGTATTTTTCAGAAATGTTTGTAAGGCATCACTGTCTGCTTACCACAGTAACAGAATCGTGTTGGTAGTTAATGCATTTTTATGTTGTGCATGAACATCAATTCAGTGTCCTATCTCTGAAAAGTCAATATGAATCAATTTTAACATGAAAATTCAGAAACATAAGTAATTGTGTCAGATGTACATGGACAGGCATTACAGTTCACAGCTGTTAGAAAGGTTCAGTCTGTCAGTAATGTGTTGAAGAGTGGAGTCGACATGATACAGATACAGACAAATTTGTTGGTACCCTTACAGCTTTTTGAAGCAATGTTTCATTCCTCTTGAAAAATGATTAAATTAAAAGCAATCGTCTCATACATTCTTGCATGCCTATAGTATTTGATAGAGAAAACTGATAAAATTGTGAAAAGAAATGATTTATCGTTTATTTCACCAAGATATACTAAAACTAGCCTGGACAGTTTTGTTGGTACCCCTAAAAAAGATTTTAAATGTAACTGTGGAACAATCCACAGAGTGCTGTGCCTCGGTCTCCAGGTAAATACTGAACACGTTTAATATTTATCAGGGCTGCTCCAGTGGTCTTCGGAGCAGATCAGGGAGGGTAAAATCACTCTGAACACACCTCACACAACAGGAAAATACAGCAAGATAATCTACCATCAAATCTAACCATCAAATAATTGGGCCTTTGCTGACTTTGATCAGGAGGGGGGATTCAGGCCGATAATTGTCCCAATTATCTTTTAGTGTGAACCCCACTTAAGAGGCTCAGAAGTTCAGGCTCACAGTGTTTGTGGATGGAAGCTTCTGAGGCTTATGTCTGAGCTGCTGCAGCAGTGACTCCTGCTGGTTGATCATGGAGCATGTGGAGAGGGTTTCCCAGGCTAAAATCTCCTCTTCATGTTTTTCCTATTATCCATTATCCTCCCAACAAGTTAGTCTGTTTTGAGAAATAACAAGAGAAAATGGGACAAAAGCCTTTGCACACCTGTAAAGAGAGTCTGTAGAGACTGTGAAGCCCTGATGTTGTGACTGTAACTCCCACCAACTGGAACACAGCAGATGTTGAATGTTTCCATTATGGAAGCTCTGTGTTGATCACCTTTTACCGATAATCGTCCCAATTATCTTTTAGTGTGAACCCCACTTAAGAGGCTCAGAAAGAAAATTCTAAATTCTATAAGACCATTTCCAAGCAGCTTGATGTTTCTGTGACTAAAATTGCAAATATTGTTAAAAAGTATAGGGTCTATGGGACTGTAGTCAGCCTCCCAGGATGTGGCTGCAAGAAGAAATGCAACCTCAGGGTGATCAGAAAGATAGTGTGGTTGGTAGACAAAGAGAGAAGGAAAACATCCAAAGACATTCAAGCTGAACTCCAAATTTTCTGGGATAATGTCCTTTGAACTGATGAAACAAAACTGGAGATTTTGGCAAGTCACATCAACTTCATTTTCTCAGACTGAAAAATTAAGCCTTAAAAGAAAAGACCACCATACTTAATGTGAGACATTCAGGCATCTCTAAAACATGACTGAATCTGTGCGGGGCACAATGAAGGCTCAAGAGTATCAAGGCATTCTGGAGAGAAACATACTGCCCAGTGTCAGAAAGCTCAGCCTCAGTTGCAGGTCATGGGTCCCCCAACATGATAATGACCTAAAACACAATACTAAAAGCACTCAACAATGGCCTGAAAAAAACATTGGACTATTCTTAAATGGTCCTTTATGAGCCCTGATCTTAATCCTCTTGAACATCTATGGAAAGATCTGAAAAATGCAGTGTGCAACAAAATATAAAGTTAAGGCTATCATCTTTTTTGTCTATGCCATTTTCATTTAGGTTTATTATCTAAAATATTCAGTTGAATCAAAACTCAAAACCAATGTCTGATTTGTGTTAAACATGGAATAAACGATGAATGATGCCATTCATTTTTGTCAGTTTCAAATTATTTCAGAGATAGTTGTGGGTTCTTCTTTCTCATGGAAGCGTACCAACAAATGTGTCCACATCTGTAACATGTCAGTATGACTGGATTTCTCTCAGCCCAGCAAGGTCTAAGTATGTGATAAAGGCCAGAGGCATGGCTCATGATGAAGACACTGTAACATGTGACACTTCAAATCTGAGTCATTGTCATCATGTCAGCCTACACTACTGACAGCAGAGTAACTGACTGGATGGCAGTTTACAGTGGTAGTCAGTGAAGCCTTTGAATGACCTGGTTTTCTGCATTAACTGGTCATAAAATGTGTCACAACTACAGACAAACACAAGATGGTAACACACAAACAATTCTAATCTTTCAAGTCTTTACTGAACACACCCATTAAACATCCACAGTGCTGATGGAAAAAGTCAGTGAAGTGAGAAGTGGTTGAAGCTCTTTTGGCAGCAGAAACCTCAGTCCAGCTCCTCCAGGAGCGTATTCTCAGGATGTGTGGTGTAAATGTCTCTCAGAGCTCATTCCACAGCAGCTCTGTTGGGTTCAGGTCTTGGCTCTGACTCCACTTTGTCTGAAGACTGTAGCAAATTGACTCTGATGTTCAGGCTCATTGTCCTGCTGATCTTCAGATGGTGGACACACACCCTGACATTATCGTTTTCTCGTATTCTTTTTACACCATAATGTAGAGCTGCATGTTAAGATAAGATAGACTTTATTTATCCCACTTGTGGGAAATTCACTTGTTACAGCAGCAAGAACAAAACAAGAGTGAAGAATAGACAAAAGATAAAATATATATATATATATTATATAAAAGAAGCACAAAAGGATAAAAATTGAAGTGCAGAAGGGCAGCATAAAAACTCTAATAAAAATATATTTGCAGTTTATATTACAGAAAAGTGGTGATAAATATTTACCAAACAATTCAACCTCAGCTTCATCAGTCCATTTTTACCAGTAGTGTTTTGAAGAGTCAAACTTCAGATGCAGTGATGGTTTTTGGAAGCAGCAGCTTCCTCTGTGGTGTCCTGGACTCCATGCTCCATGATGTGTGTATGGTTGACTGATGAACAGAGACGTTAACCAGCTGTGATTCCTTCAAGCATTTAGCTGTGACTCTGAGCTTCTTCTTTACATCACTGATCATTCTGTGTCTTTGGAGTCCCCTTAGCTGGATGTCCTCTTCTAGAGAGAGCAGCCACAGAACTAAATCATCTCCATTTACAGACAGTTTGTCTGATTGTGGACTGATGAATATCTAAACTCTCTGAGATGAAGCAAAGCAGCTCTAACACACACCTCCAGTTTGGTTTTATTGACTGGACTCCAGGTTTGTTAACTCCTGTCACTTAGATGAAGATCTGCACACATTTTAACAGATAAAGGCTTCTCTGACTTTTTCCTTCCACTATAAATGTTTGTGGCCGAAAATTATTTGTCATGATATTTGGAGTATTTAAAATTTTGTTTAAATCTTTTACCTGCAAATCTTGCTGTATAAACATACACAGTGTTTGTGGATGGAAGCTTCTGAGGCTTATGTCTGAGCTGCTGCAGCAGTGACTCCTGCTGGTTGATCATGGAGCGTGTGGAGAGGGTTTCCCAGGCTAAAATCTCCTCTTCATGTTTTTCCTATTATCCATTATCCTCCCAACAAGTTAGTCTGTTTTGAGAAATAACAAGAGAAAATGGGACAAAAGCCTTTGCACACATGTAAAGAGAGTCTGTAGAGACTGTGAAGCCCTGATGTTGTGACTGTAACTCCCACCAACTGGAACACAGCAGATGTTGAATGTTTCCATTATGGAAGCTCTGTGTTGATCACCTTTTGACCACGTGTCTGGTCCAGGTCTGACCCTGCTGATCCCCTACTTGCTCACCAACAAGAAGAGGTGGAAGGACTGCAAGATCCGTGTCTTCATTGGGGGCAAGATCAACAGGATCGATCACGACCGCCGAGCGTGAGTACTGCACATTCTCCTTATCCACTGTGTCAAGTCTGAAGATGAACACAACAGCTTCTACTGCTACTGCTGATGATGATTATTCTTCTTATTAAACATTAAGAGCTTTTTTTTATCATGTTGGTTGAGAACAGGTTGAAGCTCTACAGCAGCCCTGCTGCTCCTGTATACCACTCTTACTATGACTATCATTCTGCCCAGCATGTGTACGGATGGTGGTGGAGCAGACATGAGATGGCGTTGTAATATAGAAGCAGGCATACATTGTGCTCTGCTGGTGCTGTTTTAGCACACGTTTGTATTATAGCATTTAGAAATGAGAAGTGTAGTTAGAAATTAATTTGGCTGCCATTGGTGTAGTTTTCAGATGTGAGATCAGCCACGGTGACAGTTTGGTTGGTGTCTTTGGTACACACAGGACATAGAGCAAAATCTACCTTTCTCTCTCTTTTTCTCTTCTTTTTCTCCCCTTCTTGCCTCAGTGAGATAATACTATAGTGGCAACAATAATTTTCTGTTGGCGGAATAAATTGACATAAAGTTTTATTCTATTGCACCACAGTGTTTCTCCTTCTGGGGTGCTGCCATTGTCAGCCCATTTTCACTTGCCGTATCACTGGTAGTTTCAGCTTCACCTGTGTGCATTCCAGCAATGGGAATGAAGCTCTCAGCAGACAGAGCTCACTTGACACTGGAGCTGAGAGTATCAGAGCAGACAACAGAATCAAGTAACTCTGCCCTGCCTCGCTCTGTGCTCCAAGATAAGTGCTGTTCTCTTTGAAAGATTCTCCACTGTGCAAAAATAAATCAGGTGTAAATGAAATGCTAAAAATGAAACATTATTTATTTCCAAATAATATTAATATTATAATAATTTTTTGCCACAGC
The DNA here is from genome assembly GCF_001640805.2 of Lates calcarifer. Taxonomy (NCBI): domain Eukaryota; kingdom Metazoa; phylum Chordata; class Actinopteri; family Centropomidae; genus Lates; species Lates calcarifer. The sequence continues at coordinate 21,678,474 of NC_066841.1, forward strand.
CATTGCACAGGGACTAATAAGCCACATGTGGCTCCAGAGCCACGGGTTGCCAACCCCCACACTAACTTTACGCTATCAGTTAACACTTCAAAATCACACAATCAGTTTTTGAGATTTGTGAATCAACTCAGAACCACCACATCGCCATGCATCTAAGAATTGATTTTCCCCCAATTCCTAAGAAATACAAAAAAATCAGGTGACTCTTTAATAATCAAATTCAAAACCTCCAGCCTGTTAGTCTGGTTCAGAAACTAACTTAATGCCTATTTAATAAGGTCACCAAACTAAAGGACCACTCTGCTGGTTTTCATGAGTACATGTAGTTAAATTTTAAACTCAATAATTAACCTTGGGAATTTGACTAAACATTAGCAGGCCATGAGAGGGCTACTTTGACAATTTTTCAGACTGATTTCTCTCCTACAGAAATGAACTGAGACTACTGTCAGCCTGGATAGAAAGAAATTAATCTAAAATGTGATGACTTGTTGAGAGTGGTCATCAATAATGTAAATTACACTTTGTGGTTAGTGATTGAAAACAGTAATAAGCCACCAGTATGGTCTTTAACAGGAAGCTGCAAAATAGACAGTGTTGAGAACAACAGCACATGATGTGAACATCCTGTCTGCTGTGAGGTTCCTGGTGGACTACGCCATCATCACAGCCATTAGAGTTTGACCAGAAACACTAATTTCCTTGTTATTGTAGGAGAGAAGAGAAGCTTTTCTCATCAGACCTCATTACCCTGTTAGTTGTATAACTTATAAGCACCTTTTCCTCCACCAGTCTCTTGTATTGAAACTCTCTTTAAGCCTCCTCAGACAGTAGTTTCTGTGTTTGTTAACAATTAATATTAAATGAAAAGTTTCTCTCTGTGAATGAAGATGAGAACATTGATATCAGTCTCAAGTGTGTGTACAGTAGAGAGCTGGAGTCAGGGCTTGATTGGCTGAGCTTAGCATGAAGGCTGGAAGCAGGGGGAAACAGCTAGCCTGGACTCAAGTTCAAAAATACACCCATCACCATCTCTAAAGCTTTCTGATTATCAACATGTTTTGTCTTGTCTGTGTCATATGTGAATGAACCGAGAAGTGAAAACAACAGTCCACTCAGTACCTCTGTCCAGCTGTCTGGGCTCTCTACAGTTCAGTCACGCTGAGGCCAAACCTGACCACCTCACTGTGATGTTACTTAGTGACACTGCATACAGTATAGTCATAGTTAACTGCTTCATGTCCACTAAAACCACAAATTGTTTGTGTACAGGGTAGGGCTGGGCGATAAAATGATAATGATAACATTAACATGACATGATCGTGGTTGATAACAACGTTGATACTCATTCCACCTGTGTTTTGACAGACAGTACACGACAGACATAAGCGTGAGAATAGCGTTGTGCCGAACCGATCATTAGGCTGCAACAGAGTTAGCGGCGCGTCAGGTTAGGTTGATACACACAGCACACAGCGCAAGACTAAATACACGTGCTAATATTTTGGATTCTGCAGCCCTGCACACCTGTATGTCAGGAGTAGGAGCAAGATAAAAGAGAAAATGACAGCAACAACAACTCGTCCACTGACATTCTGACATGAATTGAATCAGGATCTTCCCGACTAATACATCAATAGTCAACATTTAGAAGGTAGCCCTAAAATTGACCTTATACATCACACTTAGGAGTAAAAAGGAACTTTTAACTTTGACAGAAATAGTGATTTGATTTATATCGTGATATATATCGATATCGGACCATATCACTCAGCCCTAGTACAGGGTAAAATGAAATCCAGCATGTCAGTCTGTGAGTTTCCAAGGTGCCGAAGGTGTCATTTTTTAATTTAGACAGAGGTGGGCTGGCTGTTTCTCTCTACTGTCGGTGTTTATACAAAGCTAACCAAATTCAAATATTATCTTTATCTGCATAAACCTGAACCTTCATGACAAAATTAGTTTTCAGCACAAAGACATCTGTCACCTTTCTGCTGCTCTTACTCTTGTCCTCTTTTATTCTCTCTCTCTCTCCCTCTCCCGCTTTCTCTCTCCTGTCTCTCATTGTCCCCTACAGCTGCCTCCTGCCTCCTTTTGTTGGATAAAATTAGCTTGGTGCTAGCAGCCAAGCCTTTTATCTCTGTGTAAACGCACACAGCTCTGTGTTCACTTTGAAATCTGACCTCTCAGTGTTTCCCTGTGAAACTTGCAGATTCACACAACTGTGTTTTTATTATAAGTAGACTGTAGATTGTAGTGTGTCTTTATTGAAATAGATTGTTTTCACTCCCATTGTTTTTGACTGATGGTTCTTTCAACTAATTCAGAAGAGTTAGTTCAACCAAATTACACATACACGCACACATATACACGCACACACACACAAATCTCTACAAAAATTACTGTCAATAGTTTTTGTTGTGAGTGTTTCTTTGGTAGAAAGTTACATTTCTGTTGGACACCAACACTGCTCCAGGTTTGGTCTCCACCACCTCCAGAAAGAAATCTCTGCCTCTTTAGCTGCTGAATGTTCCACTGTGTTCACCAGCTGCTCACTGACTGTATCAACTGTTGAATGATGAAAAGGTTGTGGACAGTGCGTTTGTTTGTTTGAGTTTTTACTGATGAAAACAGCTGCTGCTGCGAACCTGTCATTAGAGGTGCAATAGTAAAACCAAAACAATGAGCTAGAAGAGGTAAAAAAGTTCTATAGAGCTGAGGGAACTGAGGGAACTAGTGCTCTGTAGTTTGTCACAACTGTCACCTTTGACATTACTCACAGTCATCTGACCTATTATCAGTGCAGAACATTTCCACTACAGTTGCACTCCTATTTTTAATAAATATTAACAGGGTAAGGGATTCTTCTAACTCCTTTTGTTGGATAAAATTAGGTTGGTGTTAGCAGTCATCTGACCTATCCACTACAGTTGCACTCCTATTATAATAAATAATAAGTTTAGGTTGTGTCCCAAACACAACCTAAAGCATATTACTATGCTTCAAGTTTATTTTCCAGTGTTTTTTTTTGCATGTCTGCAGTGATGCAGACAAGTGTGTGCTGGCCTCATGAGTGACCTACTGCTCAGTCCTGTGTCTGAACTCATCCTGTTTAGACACACATGTAGCTCTGGAGCCCCTCTGAAGGCACCATGCAGGATAAGATGAGTATTGGTATGGAGGATATGACTATAGTGTGAAAACAACGCAACATAAACAGCTGGAACATGCAGAGGTATAAGGCTGTCCATATGTGACAGATGGTGCTTTCAGGTATTCAGCCTCTTTGAAGTAGAAGACAAAGGAAATGACTCTCATACACAGAATGCCTCAGGTCTCTCAGTAAACCCTGTCCTACCTTCAGAAAGCCCATCTAAAGCAGCTTCTCGTGGCCGTCAGTGTGACTCAGTGCTGTTATCTCTGTTCACAGCTGCTCTGATGGAAAATGTGTTTCTGGTTTTACAATATTATTGTTTTTGCTTTGTGTGCAGGATGGCCACTCTCCTGAGCAAGTTCCGGATAGACTTCTCAGACATCACCGTGCTGGGAGACATCAACACCAAGCCCAAGAAGGAGCAGTAAGACCTCTTCAATAAACCTCAAAGAGAAAAGGCTTACTACCAGCTGAGTCGTGTTCTCACAGTTTGAACCATCATTCCTTTTCATTAAAGTAACCTTTTATTCACCATCCATGTTCCACTGGACATGGAATCATTTATGTAGACTCTAAAATAAAAGCTGGTCCAGATAAAAAGAACATATGGAGGGGGTGAAATAATCTGTGCTGTAAAGTCTTAGATAATAAACTCAGTGTAATGATCTGACTCGGTCAGTATAGTCACAGAGTTATTTCATCACTCTGCTGAAAACTAATTTCAACTGCTTGTAGTTTGTCATTGTTTTGACTGTTTTGGAGTTAATTCCTGTTTGGTGAGACAGGTGAGCAGCTGCATCAATGTGGGAACACATCTGTCACTAACAAAGGCCCAGATCACTGAGTCATGGCCACACAGATGTCAACAACCCACCAGTTGAAATTCATGACAGTAGCCACTCATTTGGAGGTGAAAACAATCATATGCAGACATGTATGCTCTGCAGGAGTTGTTATGGATAGTCTGGTCTGACTGTTGGATTCACATCCAGAAATGGGGAATGGATTGAAAACTGTGGATTAGTTTGAAACTTTCCTGGTCATTCCTCAGCTGTGGAGCTGCTGAGTGAAATGTTACTGTAACCATGATGACTGTAAGAGCAGAAATAACATTTCCTTTACTGCTTTTAATCACACAGATTGATGTACAGCAGATCTATATGTGATATATGATGTGTACGTCTCAGCATCTATCACCACTGTGTCCAACATTACCCAACATTACCCCCAACATTACTATCAGCCTGCAGAGGTGAAGAGAGACAATGTGTTGGTCAGAGTGAGTTACTATCATCCTCTTGTGGTCTGTCTGTGTAAAGACATGAAGGCTGAATACTGGCTGCACAACCTGAACTCAGATGCATCTCCGCTTCTCCACATGGTGGCATGTACTCTACATTTTAAACATAACATTTCTTCATATGGATCCATCACAGTGGTTTTGCCGTAAATATAATTCCTCCTAATTACAATTACATTTCTATCATTGATAATAACATTGTGCTCACTAAAGTATTGTCACAGTGACATCAGTAAAAACCAGTGAGGAACAGAAAGTCAGGCAGGTTGGAGAGAGCAGTCCAATCACATCCACCACAGGCTTCACAGACACTTCCTGCTTCAGCTTTGACCCTCTGTTCACTCTCCTGTCTGATGATCTGACTAATGGATGTCTTAACACTGTCACAATTAATAGAAGCAAAAATAAGACTCAAATATGATTTAAATCTCAAACTGTTAGAATCCAAACATTCTGCCACCCAGTTTTAATCATGATGTTGTTATTGTGCAGCATGGTGGCCTTTGAGGAGATGATTGAGCCGTATCGGCTGAAGGAAGACGACATGGAGCAGGAGGCTGCTGAGAGGCTAAAGAACAGTGAACCCTGGAGGATCACCGACAACGAGTTGGAGCTGTACCGCGCCAAGGTCAGTACTCCCTCCTCACTCTGTCATCTGTGTGTTTTAATTTCAGACATTTAAACTCTTTGTCAGTGTAACTAATAATAATAATAATAATATATTTTATTTATAAGCGCCTTTCTGAACACTCAAGGACACTGTACAATATACAATAATCAAGATCTGAGGGAACAGGACAGGGTGGCGATGTGTAGGAGGTCAGATAAAAATGGGGGTAAAATGCAAGGTTGTGGATGGCTCTGAAAGTAAGCAGAGCAAAGTTCTACATGATTACACCTTCCAAAGCCTCTGCCAGCACAAGAAAATGTAAGGGTAACTGCTTCTATCAGCAGTTAGAGTAGACAGAGTTCAGTGTAGGACTATAGGAGCTGTGCTGCTGACTCCCGAGTCAGCGCTGAGGCAGCTTGTGATAATTATCTGATAAGCTGATAGCTGAGTGTTTTACTGTGTGTTTGTTTGTTTCACTCCTCAGACTAATCGTCAGATCAGACTCAACGAGCTGCTGAAGGAGCACTCGAGCACAGCCAACCTCATTGTCATGTAAGCTGCTGTGTGTGTGGTGTGTGTGTGTTGTGTGTGTGTGTGTGTGGTTGTGTGTGTGTGTGTTGTGTGTGTGTGTGTGTGTAAGTAATGTGTTCTGCTGACGTGTCATTTTTCAAAACACGTTGATCCTACGTTGATGGTTGCCTCTGTGTTAATGGACTGCATCAGCATCCTGCTCCTCTGCTGTGGAGAGTTGTAAAGAGATTTGAAAAGACAGATGGACTAAAGAATGACATGTGATGAAGAGTTTGGTGTCAGTGCTGAACCTGGTGTATGGGACCGCTGCTACAGTGAAACCTGCCGTTCTGATGATTGTCTTTCCTCTGTCATGCTTCCTCTCCCCCTCTGCAGGAGCCTGCCCTTGGCCAGGAAGGGCGCAGTGTCCAGCGCTCTCTACATGGCGTGGCTGGAGGCACTGTCCAAGGACCTGCCGCCCATCCTCCTGGTGCGCGGCAACCACCAGAGTGTCCTCACCTTCTACTCCTAAACACACACACAGAAGAAAATCAAGTTTTTAAGTATCACATCCCGTTCTGCCTCTGGGAGCAGACACACACACACACACACATCCCAGTTTCAGTCCACACCTAAAGGTGCACCACATCATACACTTCAGAGATGGTAAAAACACAACGCTGGCAAAATGAATAGAGATGAAGGAAGACATATTGGTTGAGATGATTAATTGCTCTACAAGTGATGGAGAACAACAGGGTTGGGGTGGGTGGAGGTTGTGAGGTTGCCCACTCTGCTCCTCTCTGTCTGTTTATTTCAAGATGTCTGGATTTCTCTCTTGTAGCTCTAGATTCTTTTTGTCAATGTTAATTTCTCTCAGGCTCTAGATGCCACAATGTTCACGTTGTTGTTGTCATGATATGGAATCTCTTGATGTCATACTGAAGAAAAGAAATTAATTGGACCAGTTGTTGCATTAGAGATGCAGCAATAATCATCCTGTTGTTTTCCTTAAATACTGGGAGAGAACCATACAGAATGCTTTGCAACACCTCCTGGAGCCTTATGGATGTGCCTTCCAGTTAAATCAGATGAAATAATTCTAATCTCTATCCAGATTGACAATATAACCTATAATGTTAGTGGATAATAGTTTAGTTTTACTGAGTTTTTAATGTGATTCCTTCTAGTTGGAGCATTGTATTTATGCGAGTGGATTGCATGAGTTTACCGGAGGGTGTCCACTCGATTGCATAAAGACTTTCTCTGTCACTTCTCTCTATTTTACACTAATCAACATGTTTATTTTGGCTCATAGCATTTTCATTTTTATTCACTTTTGGGTCTTCCTTTGTAAAGCTGTTGAATATTTATGAAATCCTCAGCTACACAATTTCTCTTTTAGGCATAGTGCCTAAAAATGTACATGGGTCTTAAATTTAAGATCTCCTTTTTTTCTTTGTCAGAAAATATGTGAATCTAGTTTTTCATTAGCCTTCTCAGGTGGAAAGGCTAACTCTCCTATGTAGCTGCTGACTGACTAAATAGTTTTTCATTTCTTTCACAAGTTTTTGTATTTCTGTGTTCACATGTATGGTTCTTCCCCTGTGAAGAAATCGCTCTACCCAACAAGCTAATACCTTGCCTTAATTCTAGAACTAACAATAGTCATGAATTCCCTTTCTCTTATAAGCCATAGTGGCTGGATGGTGTGTGGGTAAATTCAGATAGCAATCCATTAGTAATGTTAGGAGAAAGTGTTTGAGCACAGTTGTCTTCTGTATTGTATGTGCATCTTAATTTTCTTCCCATAGTGCACCTGCATTAGTCTGTTACGTTGCTTACTCTAGGCCTGTGAGCTGCTACTGAAGTGGTCAGTTAACAGATAGCACCATGTTCCACTTTAGTTTTGCACTCATGCACGCCTGTCTGGCTGTATGATGGACTGGCTGGTCTCCCATTCCCACAAAGCCTTGATGGGCACAGAGAATGAATGACATGCAAGCTTCACACTGGATGACTTGCTGGCAGGAAGAATGTGACGATAGAATGTGTCAAGGCTGAGTAAAGAAATACCTCTATGCATAAGAGCTTGTGTTGTGTAAGTGCTTGTAATAAAAATCCATTGCTACTTCACGTGAAAGGATCCACTCACCTCAGTTCATTTAAGGAGCACTTTGGGCAAGTCTCTTTCCTTTAATCCAGTCCTTTCCTTCAACAACACTGGCCTGTAGCCTGTAGACACAGAGTGTAAAACAGGTCACATGTATTTCCTGCTCTACCAGGCTCATAGGGAATATTCATGTGGCCACAGAGTGGCAGATTATTTTCAGATAACCACACAGCTCTGCACACAACTGTCCTAAATTAAAACTGCTTTCTGCTGTTAGAAGGTATAACAGCTACTGTTGGAGAGGTAAAGTTACATTTATTTCGACGTGAATTCAGATTCAATGCAAAGTGAATGTCAAGTGAAGTGGCCACCATTGTTCAGGAAATTCAAGGTAAAGATGCAAATGCAAGTAGATGCAAATTCTCCTGTGCAGTGCAAAGTGAGGCAAAGATGCACCTGCATTAGTTCAAGGAAAAAGAAATCCTGCTTATCCTGGATCCTGAGTGACGACAGGAAAAAAGAAAAGAAAAACTTTACTAAAATAAAGGACGACCTGGAAGTTACAGCATAAAAGTATTTATACTGACTGCTGGAACACAATAACATGAAATGAACACAGATAACACAACATAAACACAAATCAAGGTTGGCGTAAGTGCTGCTAACATAAACATTGTATTTGAGTTACTGGCCTGAAAAATGAATGGTGGATAACCACAGGGGCTATGGTGAAAGTAGGATAATGTTTTGTCAGCTGAACAGTTCATCAAAAAATAACTGAGCATCTCTGTGGATTAAGCTGTATTTCTACCGTTTGTGTCAGTAGTTAACAAGAAAGTGAACCTGGACCTACACTGCAACACAGTTCAGAACAAAAGGTCTGTTATGGCCACTGGGGATCATTGATACAGATCAGAAACTGCCACAAAACTAATAGAATAAAACAGGGTTCTCTTTATTTGGATGTATTTGGCTTTTCTATCTGTTTCCCCCAGAAACAAGCAGTTTGAGCATTTAGCTAGTTACGCTCATGTATTCTGTCTTTTACTGTATGCAATTTCAAAAGAGGAATGTGACACGAAGCTTAGGTTAGTTGAATGTACTGTATAATAATGAACACTATGACTAGTAAGTAGCATACATAGTCTCCTTTCATTCATCTCTTGTATATGAACTGTTTCCTACATAGACTGTAGTTAGTCAGGTTCACTGAGCTGTTAGGATTCATACAGTTACACCCCATTACTCATCACTGTGTTGATGAGTTCATATATACATTCAGTACATATTAACTATATACTGTACACACTCATGCTCAGCAGTATATTGACCCTGAGTACTTTCCAAGTATGTGAGGAACCTTTTTAAACTTTGAAGGCACAGTCAAAGACCATACCTGGTTCAGTTACAGCAAACAAAGTGCCCTCCTCCACCAAAGCCAAAATGTCTTTTGCAGCAGTTAGTGTTTATGAAGTCAGATCAGGTTTGGACCCAATCTGGGTTGGACTGGCAAAATTAATGTTTCAAAAGAAGAGACCAAGTCCAAAATAGCCCAGAGCACAATTAAACCTGATCCAAAATGTGATCAACCTAAAGAGACCCAGAGTTTATAGAGTCCTTTCACATCCATTCGTCCCTACCCATTCCTTTTGACCTGGGTTGTGAATAGTGTTACAAAGAGCACACTAAAAGTCCAAATTTCTACCTCTGCTGCTTCAGCCATTAGTCTCACCCAAATTTACAACAGGAAATCACTGCAGTGCCACTTTAATTAGCAGTTGTTTCCCATGTGACAGTTTGCAAGTCAGTTTGTCAACAGTGTTACTTCTTATTAGTACAAAGTAGTAGAGTATGTTGTTTTCTTTTATTCTACTTGCTAAATCAATAGGATATGTCACTTCATATATATATAGCACATGCTGTACATACTGTCAGATTTGTTCTCAATATGCATTTAGGACTGAAAAGGTTTTTAAATATCCATGAGCTAGAAAGAGATTCAGACATCTGGGGGCACTATTGTGAACTATAACAAAATCAGGGAGTCTTTAAGTCTGGTCATTGTTCTGCTGTGAAGCACTCACTCTCCCCTGCTGTTACAGAGCAACATTACAAACAAAACACGGGTTACTCTATATTTGTATATCAAAAAAAAAAAAAAAAAAATCTCTATATATATATTATATATATATATATATATATATATATATATATATACATACATACATACACACACACACACACACACACACAACACAAACACACATACATACATACATATATATGCCTATCTATACACATATATAAATATATCAGTCCGACCTGGAGGGGCTCCTTGTCTTTGATATGTCACATTAAATGAAACAAAAGACCTCCTGTCAACATTTTACAACCAAATAATAGTGTTAGTGTGTCTCGTTTTCTTGATTTCTGTCCTGTTAGATAGATTAGATAGAGCCTGTCTGATAATATACTGTGTTCTCTGAAGAAACCAAATGTCACCTGTACTCATACAGCAATCAGCAGTGTCAGCCACCATGTCATTTGACATCTCCTAATCACTGTATGTATTTTTTTGCCAAAGGCCCCATTCCTCTCCAGTCCCCATCTGTCATGTGTTGAGCCATGATGATGGATAATAGTGTAACAGAAATCATTAACTGGTCTTAATATCTCATGGTGGCGGACCTCTTGTCCACACTGCAAATTTAAAACTAACCTGTAAATAAACTTTGTAGTCTGATGACATAAATTAAGGGAGTGGAAAAATTATGTCAAATTTCAACATGGAGAAAGATATTTATTTTAAATTAGACTTTTCTCTGCTTTTTTTCTTTTCTGTCTTTAATATTTTGGTTTTAGTTGTAAGTTGATTTGCATGTTGATTTTTTGTTTCCTCTGTTGTTTTGTTGCCTTTTGATTTTAGCAGATTGTGTATTTTTCTCTTTTTGAGTCTGTACCTATCTTTTCAATGCCTTTTGAAGACAAGACATGTTGACAAAAGCAGATCAAACCTGCTTTCTCCTGCTTTCACACAAATGTGGATGGAATCAACCTAGCTGGCTGAAGCAGTAATGTTTTGATACACTGTACTGTTAACAGTTACAGATATGCTTTTTCTAACATTTTAACATTTATGATTACCAATACTTTGTACATCTTTATTGCAATAAATAAATCAAATGAAATCAGTCAACATTTGAAGTCCCCTTTTGTGCTCAGTATTAATATTAATTCAATTCAATTCAGTTTTATTTATAGAGCGCCAAATTGGGGGGTGGGGTGGGGGGCAGGAGAACATAGTGTAATGCAGATTTTGATATATTCAGATATATATTCAGAGACAGTGATGAATTGGTATCAGTAATAGTAGTAATAATGACAGTTAAAATAGTGATTACAAGTAACAGTAATACCAGAAATAGCACTAAGAATCTAAGTATAGCAGCAGATGTTGAGTGGAGTTGTAGGAGCAGCAGGAGACTTGTCATCACAGATCAGACTCTACAGCTCCAGAGGCAGAAATACCTGCAGAAAGAGACAGAAAAGGAGAGAGAGATGGAAGATTCAAGATTTTTTATAGTCGATTATCTCTATGTGCAGGATATACAGAAAAATTGAAAAAACGTTTCTCTCACTCTCTCTTAATAAAAGAAAAGAAAAATAGAATAAGAAATATATAGAGAAATATGTATATAACATATATAAAATAGAATAAAAATAAAATGTATAAAATACAAAATGTATAAAATACAAAATATAATAAAGTATAAAAAATATGTAACTCAAACCTATATACAACAGAGGCGGTATTGCAATATGGTAGCAGCTTGTTTGACAGTTGTGCAAATAGTACAGTAAGGTGCACACAGATTGTAGATTGTAATGTTATGGAGCAGAAAATGGAAGTGGAGAACAGCTGAGGTAGAGTCATTGTGAAATAGGTGTGTTACAGTCCAGAGGTAGGGGGCAGACGGGAGAGGTAGTGAGCAGAATTCAGTATCCTGAAAGCCTGGCAGAAGAAGCTGTTTTGCAGTCTGGTGGATCAAACCCGGAGGCTACAGTACCTTTTCCCTGAGGGCAGAAGACTGAAGAGAGAATGTGAGAGGTGGGAGGTGTCAACAGCAATGCTAATTGCTCTGCAGGTGAGGCGGGTGTGGAAAATGTCTGTGAGGGAGGGTAGATGGGCACCAATGATTTTGCTGGCTGTGTTCACAATGCATTGCAGTCTTTCAGCAGGAGGCCCTGCAGCCTCCATAGCACACAGGTGGTTCCCTGGTAGAAGGAGCACATAGGACTCATGCGCTCCTCAGTTTGTGGAGGCAGTAGAGGCGTGTTTGAGTCTTCTTGGCCAGCGATGTGGAGTTCTCAGTCCAGGAGAGGTCCTCAGAGATGTGCATCCCCAGGAACTTGGTGTTGCTCACCCTCTCCACAGCAGCACCGTCGATGGTCAGTGGGGGATGTTGTGAATGTCCTCTCCTGAAGTGGACCACAATCTCTTTGGTTTTCCCCACGTTGAGGTGGAGACTGTTGTCTTTACACCACTGGACCAGTTGGCATGCAGGTTGATGACAGAAAGAGCAAACAAATTACTGTAAAGCTTGGCATTGGCCAAATAACACAAATCCTCAAGGTAAAAATGCAATGTAATATTAAAAAGAAATTATGAAAGTATAGTCAGGCACTTCTGTCCTCCTGACTTAATCTGTTTTTGACTTGTAAAACAGGAATCATTTGGACATGTAGACAAAAGAAAAGTTACTTGCAGAGCATGTGGTCAAAGAACAAAAGACACAAGGACAAAATGACAGGTATGAAGTGCAAAATGGACTACAAGCCCAGATGTTGTCAAAGTTACATGGCAAAAGCCACCCGCAAAAAGCCACGCAAAGAGAGACTGTTCTGTTTTACCCTGGGGAATGATGTCACATTTGAAGGCGGTCTCTGCCAGTCAGGACTTGTTATTCTTCCATTCTTTGTCTCAGTCAGAACAAAAAATTATCTTTCTTATTAAACTCTGTTTAATTTGGAGTTGCACACATAAATCACATATTCACCTCGACCATGACCAATTGAACATTAAACATTAAAGAAGACGATATATAAATGGTGAGAAATACTGACAAGAAAGAAACTATACAAACATGGTGTCAGATGAATCATAAATCTTTCTAACAATATCTAATCAATAAATTACTGGCGATACAGAACAGGTTGTTTATTATGAAGCAGATATAACGGAATAAGATATAATATATGATACTCTCTATAAGATATAATACTCTCCTTCTTAACCCAACCGGTCGAGGCAGATGGCCGCCCACCCTGAGTCCAGCTCTGCTTGAGGTTTCTGCCTCTTAAAAGGAAGTTGATGTGATATGTGATATGTGATATGAGGAAAAACAGGGAGATGCCAGTTCCACATTAAGACAGAAATGAAGTGTGATTTATGACAAAGATCTGGTTAGAGACTTACAGAGAACAAACAGGAGAGGACTAGTTTTGGATGTGTAGTCAACAGAATTCTTTTTGTGTTGCTTCTCTTGATAAACGTAACTCAGTTCAAATATCCAATGAAGTCTTGTATAAATGAACTCTTTTTCATTCTGGAGATTTTGTTTTTTTTATTCCTATGTCAGCCTTGTGTCCATTTCAGTTGAGCTTCCTGAACTGGCCTTTTGACCTCTGACCTGTTCATAGATTTCCTCAAGGTACTCATTGTACATCTCCTTGACATGCTAATAGCTGATCTGGAGTTTGAAAATATTGTTTCCCACTTGGTTAATGGATGTTGGTCATAAATTCAGTCCTTACTTTAACCTAAACCTGTCTCTGGTTTCCAGTGTATGTATGTCACATCCCCAACTGTATACTCATCTATATATACTCATGCCAGGCCTGGTGTTGCTACATCAGTCTCAGCATTAACTGCTGGATGTGGCTGGGCCTGCTCAGGTGTGTGCTCTGTAACCACGCAGTGATGTAATGGTGTACTAACTGTGACATCACTGGTCAGAAGTTAAACCACTTAGATTTTCAGTTGGTGTTATGTTGAAGCTACTGTAATCTCTGTGTGATTATATCATTGTTTGAGGTCTAAAGGTTTTTTACTAAATAATAAATAAATATAATAAAATCTGCTGTGGATATTCATGGTCCCAAAAGAGTGAACAGCAGCTGTGTTGCTGAAATGTGTCCATTATGGCTCCAGACAGTCTTCCACCTCCAATTCTCTGTCACAATAAAAGAAGAACAGAAAAATATATGACCAGCACAGGCAGAGAACTGAGCTGTACTATTCAAAGACAGCATCCTCATCAGTCAGTTTTTCTTTTGTAGAACCACAACTGGCACTATAATAACAATAAGTACAACACAAAGGGACAAAATGATTGAAAAAATAATTTTACAAAGTCTCCTTCTTTTATGTTCTGCCTCTTTCTTCTTCAGTAAAGAATCAAATCCTGGTGTGTAGAGATCCTCAAGCCAAAAGTCCATATCTTTAGGGGTCTTCTCTTCCTCCTGAGAGTAAAACAAGAATACACTTAACATCACCTTAAACATCACCATCAACAAATAGCTTGTGATTCTTGCTGTCATTCACACCTCTGCATACTGATATGTATTAGTTTATTAGTTGCCTGTTCCCTTTATGTTTGTCATCTTGTAGGCAAAAATTAATCATGAGAAATCAATTTATTTAGATTTTATATCTCCATTAGTGAATTTACTACTATTTCCATATTATTTTTATGTTGTTACAATATGTTCACAAATACAAGACATGGCTTGTTAGCTCCAGCTCTGTCCGTGGTGAATGATGACCAGGGTAATGGAAAGGAGTTTGTGGGAATTGCAGAGAATTTCACGTAATAAAGTTAAAATGAACAGAAGATGGCAGTAATACATCACTTCATTATGGTGGAACAAACTATTTAATCACAACAAGCAGAGAAAAAAATCATCCAGCAACTGAATAATGATTCAGACTGAAGTAGGTGGGTGTTTGTTTAACACAACAATAAGAAAGGGTAAGAGGAAAATAGAAACCTAAGACGTGAATTAATTTTATTTAAGCACTCAATGGTACGAAAGACTTTTCCCAGTTGTTTCCAAACCAATTCCAACTAGATAAAATGCATTTCCTGCGGAAAATGCATGTGAATGCTTCACATTTGCACTATTGCTCTTCAAATCATTATCCATATCAGTAATCCTATTTTTTTTTTTTTTTAAATCAATAACCACTCACTGCTGGACTCAAACTGCCAACCTCATGATAGAGGCATTAGCTCTACCAGTTGTGTCACTGAAGACCACAGGATACTGGGTGATGGTAAAATTAATTGTAGTGGTAGTAAAATTGCAAACTTGCATAAATAGCAAAATTGCAAAAAGCGTAAAATATTAATAATGATCTTTATTATTATTGTGTAGATAAAGTGAATAACGACCACAGTATGGCAGTTTAAAAATGGGCCTGGTTTTGGTGTTTTATGAACAGAGAGAGAGAGACAGATAATATGGAGATGAATAGAGCAGGCGAGGGCTCCTCTTGATGATCAGAGGCTGCTACGGCAAAAAAACGTGAATCCTATGGTCGCACTATTGCTCTTCAAATCTTTATTAATATTATTATTAGTAATACTATTTTTTAAATCTATAACCACCCACTGCTGGACTCAAACCAGCAACCTCATGACTGATAGGCAACTGCTCTACTGGTTGCACCACTGAAGACCACAGTATGGTGCTAAGATCAATTGTAGTGGTAGTGAAATTGCAAAATTGCAAAAAGAGTACAAACAGCACAATTGCAAAAAGCATAAAATGTTCATAATGCCCTCTGTTTCTCTGGAGGGTTTTTTGATATTTGTCTGGGTCGGGGCTTGAACACGAGACCTTGGGTTGGTAGGCATCTGCATTACCCATCTCATCACTGAAGTCCACAGTGCAAACCCTGGCAGCAAAAGCAATTGTAGTGATAGTAAAATTGCTAAATTGTTATAAATAGCAAAGTAGCATAAAAGCATAAACAGTTGCAAAAAGTTGAATAAGCAAAACAGTAAAAAGCTTCAAAAGTGAAACGTTTTCATAGCAACGTGCCTTTGAATGACCTGGTTTTCTGCATTGGTCATAAAATGTGACCTGATCTTCATCTAGGTCCCAACTACAGACAAACACAATGTGTTTAAGATGGTAACACACAAACAATTCTAATCTTTCACGTCTTTACTGAACACACTCATTAAACATTCACAGTGCTGGTGGAAACAGTCAGTGAAGCCTTGGATGTGAGAAGTGGTTGAAGCTCCTTTGGCAGCAGTAACCTCAGTCCAGCTCTTCCAGGAGCAGTGGATCAGAGCTGCACAACATTCTGTTGTATTTCTATTTAAGCAACTGTCTGATGAGGAAGTGAGCTATAGAAAAAACGTTTCTGTTTAATTTGGCAACCATGAAAAACTGTTGATAGCTTCTTATTGGACATTGCCTTAACTTATGCACAGACTAGTTGGTAAACAGTGATCAGTGGGATGGAGTTGCAGAGCATTAGTAGCCATTGGTAACAGATTACACAACGAACTTCACAAGGCAGCTTCATTATATTTTTCATAGATCATTATCTTTACCTTTAGCTCACACATAAAAAAACTTCTAGGACTGCCTTCTTTAACCTGCGTAATATTACTGAAAGCAGACATTTTCTGTCTCAAAAGGATGCAGAAAAACTAGTCCACGCATTTGTTTCTTCCAGGCTGGACTACTGTAATTCATTATTATCAGGCTGACAAGTTGATCCAAAATGCTGCAGCACTGACAGGAACTAGAAACAATCAAATCCAGAGTAGAATTTTAAATCCTGCTCCTCACCTACAAAGCCCTTAATGGTCGGGCTCCATCCTTTCTTAAAGAGCTTATAGTTGCCTACAATCCCACTAGAACATTGCGCTTCCAGAGTTTCCAAGAGTAGAATGGGAGGCAGAGCCTTCAGCTCAGGCTCCTCTACTGTGAAACCTTCTCCCAGTTTGGGTCTGGGAGGCAGAAACACCCTCTGTACCTTTAAGAGTAGGCTTAAAACTTTCCTTTCTGATAAAGCTTATAGGTAGGGTTAGCTCAGATTTGCTTGACCCATCCCTTAGTTATGGTGCTATAGGCCTAGAATGCTGGGGAATTTT
Source organism: Lates calcarifer (assembly GCF_001640805.2). NCBI lineage: Eukaryota > Metazoa > Chordata > Actinopteri > Centropomidae > Lates > Lates calcarifer. The sequence goes on from NC_066841.1 coordinate 21,695,337, forward strand.
CTATGATGCACTGAGCTTCTCTCTCTCTCTCTCTCTCTCCCTCTCTATCTCTCTCTCAGTATGGATTCTTATCCCATAAATACATGTTACTAACCCTTTCTCGTAGTTTTGTGCTCTCGCTCCTCTTCTGTCTCTTTCTGCAGGTATTTCTGCCTCTGGAGCTGTAGAGTCTGATCTGTGATGACAAGTCTCCTGCTGCTCCTACAACTCCACTCAACACCTGCTGTTATACTAATTATTAGTGCTGTTTCTAGTATTATTGCTACTTTTGCAGTTACTACTTTAATTATCACTACTATCATTACTTCTACTGTATTATTAGTATCACTTCACATTTTTTACATGGAATCTGTGTTATGCTATGGTCTTCTGATGCTATTCTCTACCTCCCTCCCTCTCCCCCTTCCCCTCTCTCTCTCTCTCCTTCTTAACCCAACCGGTCGAGGCAGATGGCCGCCCACCCTGAGTCTGGTTCTGCTCGAGGTTTCTGCCTCTTAAAATGCCTCTGTCACCTAGTGCTGCTCATGGTGGGATCTGTTGGGTCTCTCTCTGTAATTATAATAATCTAAAGAGTACGGCCTAGACCTCCTCTATATGAAAAGTGCCTTGAGATAACTTCTGCTGTGATTTGGTGCTATATAAATAAAACTGAATTGAAAATTGAATTGTATAGATCACCTGAAACCACAGGTAGTCCTTTGCTCTCTCTCTCTTAGTTAATAGTAATTTAATTAACTCCTGTAAGTTTATTTGGGAACATGTAGCACGCTGGCAGAATAGACAGGAAAGGGTCATAAGTTAATCCTTTGTTGTGATGTGGTGCAAATATCCTTGGAAATCTACAATCAAATAAAATATAAAAAACTGTATAACTTGCAGTGCACCTGGGGATCTGGGGATGAGTTGTTAATTCAGCCTTCAGTCCATGTTACAGTAACTCTTAATAGTGACAGTGTGTGAAGGAGAGTAACACCAATGAATCTGAGATGTTTTTGTTCTTAACTTAATAGAATCAAATGAACAGCCTGCAGTCTGCATCCATATATCCCCTCATCTATCTACTGTCCGCCTGTCTCTCTTTTTTGTCTTTGCACAATCTATCCCCCAAACGCCCATTCACAGTCAGTCATACACAGCCTCTCCTCCTCTCCTCAAATTACCTTCAAATAATTTGCAAGGTTGCCATGGATTGTTTGTGTGTCATACTCCTTAACAGTCCAGGAAGGCTTGGACTTGTCACTGTCCATTGTGTCCATCAATCTTATGTCCATGTAGAGAGGGTTCCTTTTAATGTTAGACTGCAGAGTGACTGGAGTGATGTGCTTCTCCAGGTATCTATCCACAAACATCACAGGAGTGCCCTCTGGGGATGGGGGAGACCTCCTTTCAGTTTCCTTTTGTTGTTCCCTCTGTGGAGACAATAAGAATTTGAATTCTCATCACATCAACCTGCCTTTCAGCACATTTTATAGACAGAGATGTGATATTAGACACAGAGAGAGAGAGTAGAAGTTGCTTTCATTTAAATATGATTCCTGACACTGATTCCATCCCTGCCACTCAGTCACAAGTTTATGATTTAACATAAATACACCATTATATGCTCCAGTTATTGTAAGTGTAATATTTAAGTCAGATAAACATCAGTGTGCAGTGTGTTCTGACTGCTGTAGGATTTTCAGAGTAACAGACCACACTTCACTTTATTTTACTTGACTCATTGAGGTCAACCCTTCTTCTGTTGTTACTCTCCTGTAAACAAAATGCCTGGATTCTGGATCAAATATGAGACCATAATCCTGTGCTCTGGATAGGATCACTGATCATTACTAAATATTGCTCTGTCCTGTTTTCCTTTTCAAGTCACTAACTCCTCACAGCATCAGGATGATGATCTCTGCTATAAGATAATATAATATATGCAGACTAACATGCACATCATAAACAGTCTACACATCTGTAATGTGGAATAACATTTATGGAATTAAATACAGTTATCAACAACAAAAGGAGAAACAAGACACAGAAGCACCCACAGAGATGGACATACAGTAAGAGTGTCTGTGGAATAATTCATACCTGGGAGTAGACCCTGTTTTGCCAGTGTCTTTGACTGGACATGACTGCCCCGACCTGGAACATGCCATGTGTGGCTGGCAATATTCCAACATCCAGCTGAAGAAACTTCTCTGGATGGTTGCTGTTGGGCAGAGCAGAGATGTCCATTTCGGCTCTGTTGCTCCTTCCACACTGACTGTTTCACCTGCCTGCAGCCTGGCTGGGTGGACATGCTCACTACAACTTGCAAGCTCTGTAATAATTTATGAGGGGCAAGATATTTATGACTCTGTATCGCTTGCAGGTGTGTGTAACCCAACCTGACCATTAAGAGCCTGAGGCTGAAAGCCAACAGTGAGCGAGAGAGAGAGAGAGAGAGAGAGAGAGAGAGAGAGAGAGAGAGAGAGAGAGAGAGAGAGAGTGAGTGAGAGAGAGAGAGAGAGAGAGAGAGAGAGAGAGAGAGAGAGGTATACCATAGCAAAGTCATCTGAGTATTGTGTTATGTGAAACCTGCTGCTGTCTAAAGAAGAATTACACTTCTCTGTGTGATGCTTGATACAAGACTGAGCCTTCGATCTATCATCTCTACTGTGATTTCTGCTGTGCTACAGTGGAGCCTGAGGGTATGGGGTCAGTTTATCAGCTCCTCACTCCAGAGCCAGACACCTGGACAGTTATTGCAGATAGCTCTAACAGCTCCTATACCTCCTGGTGACCCCCTGACCTTTCAACTCTGATCAGACCACTATTTACTGTTGATCAGCATTTTGGCTATATGTAATGGGCACATTCTAAATCTGGTCTGTGGCAGATCTTCTTTCCTCTAGTGCCTCCATCAGGTCAAAGTTTCCACTGATGCTGACACAAAAATCTAAACTGAAATGACAGTGGAGGAAATAAGTATTCAACACACCAACTTTTTTTTTCTTTAAACATATTTTCCACTGAAGATTGGTATTAACTCAGTATAACTACACAATGAAATAAATCTTAACATTCCATGTGCAATAATGTGGAATGACAAAGGAAAAAAGTAACACACAAACTAAAAATCCTTTGTTTGTAATGGCAGCTTCAAGACACGTCCAGTACAAAGAAACCAATTTGTTACAGTGTTCAGGTGGGATTTTAGCCCATTCTTCTGCACAGACAGTCTTTCAGTCTGGAAGATTCCTGGGGGCCCGCTGGTGAATCTTGATCTTCTGTTCCTTCCACAAATGTTCTGTTGGGTTTAAATCTGATGATTAGCTGGGCCATTCCAACACCTTTATTTTCCTCCTCTGGATCATTGTTCTGTTGGAAGGTCCACCAGAGTGGTGGAGTGATGTTCCCTCCACTCTTAAAGGTACAGAGGGTGTCTGCCTCCCAGACCCAAACTGGGAGAAGGTTTCACAGTAGAGGAGCCTGATAACTGAAGGCTCTGCCTCCCATTCTACTCCTGGAAACTCTAGGAACCATCAGTAAACCAGCATTCTGGGAGCACAGAGTCCTGGTGGGATTGTAGGGGACTATGAGATCTTTAAGGTAAGATGGAGCCTGACCATTAAGGGCTTTGTAAGTGAGGAGGAGGATTTTAAATTCTATTCTGGTTTTGACTGGGAGCCAATGTAGAGAGGCTAACACAGGAGAAATATGGTCTCTTTTCATAGTTCCTGTCAGTAATCGTGCTGCAGCATTTTGGATCAGCTGCAGAGTCATTAGAGACTTGTTGGAGCAGCCTGATAATAATGAATTACAGTAGTCCAGCCTAGAAGTAACAAATGCATGGACTAGTTTTTCTGCATCTTTTTGAGACAGAAAATGTCTAATTTTGGTGATATTATGCAGGTGAAAGAAGGCAGTCCTAGAAGTTTGTTTTATGTGGGAGCTAAGGGACATATCCTGATCAAAGATAACCTCATGGTTCTTTACAGTGGAGCTGGAGGCCAGGACAATGCCATCTAGCATAACTATGCCATTAGAAAATGTATTTCTGAGGTGTTTGGGACCAAATACAATAACTCGCCATCCAAGTCTTAATGTCCCTAAGTCATGTCTGAAGTTTCGCTAACTGATGGTTTCTTTAGGCTTAGAGAGGGGTAGAGAATAGGGACAGGAGAACATAGCATAGTGCAGATTCCATATAGAAATATAAATTGGTATCAGTAATACAATAGTTGTAATAATAGTAATGACAGTTAAAGTAGTGATTACAAGTAACAGTAATACTAGAAGTAGCACCAATAATTTCCAAGTATGACAGCAGGTGTTGAGTGGAGTTGTAGGAGCAGCAGGAGGCCTTTCATCACAGATCAGACTCTACAGCTCCAGAGGCAGAAATACCTGCCAGGAGCGTAGAAGAGGAGATAAAAACAAACCAAAAGAACTTTTACCACAACCTGGTAAACCCACATTTGTTGTAATGGTTTATGATATTTATAAAGCATTTGTAACTAGTTAGTTTAATTAACTGTTATAGCCATGTTACTATTCATAATCCCTTTGTAAAGTGACATTTTACATTTTATACAAAACAAAGATTACCATTTTTATTATTAATATATTTATATTTAATATTTATATTATTGTTTTGATCATCTATTTATTTGTTTATTATTTTCTCAATTAATCAAATAATCATTGTGTCTCTAAATTATCCAACCAACTATTCAAAACCCAAAGATAATCACAGAAGACTATGAAAACCAATAATCACAGGAGTTCAAATATTTGAGAATTAGTGAGGAGGGATTATATATATACAATGAGATGGCAATTTATTAGGTACAACTATCTGAACTTGTGCAGCCTAATCCAATAGTCCTGCAGTAAATCCTCCTTCATGAAGGTCATAGTGTTCAGTTTTTGTTGAAACTGAGTCCTCCTCGGTTGGCGTTGAGTGTTCAGAAGATTCTGAGGGGAATTAAGGCAAACTGTAAACCTAATAATGTTTAACCTGACCCTAACCTGGTCCTAAACCTGACAAGTTATTATTGGAATCTAATGTTCAGTCTCCTGATGGGAGCATGAATGTGCACAACAGATTTCCTTGTTGGAAATATGTCCGTCACAGACAGACAGATGGAAGACGAGGCAATCACAGCCTCCTTGGCTGACGTTTAAATGGAAGCAGAGAGAGGGAGGGAGGGAGAGAGAGGAGGGGGTGGGGGTGGTGTTGCAGCCACATAGATGTGGATGGTGCAGCGGGGTTGCGCCATCCTCGAATTGCTCCAACGATGTAACGACAGGAAGGAGGGCAGAAAAAACCCGTGGACTCTGACCAATAAGACGGATAGACGGGAGTTTTACCCTCTGCACGTCCGATGTCGTCATTGGGAAACCACTATCTGCCTCGTATCGCATCCCTGACAAAAATGGATAAGCACAGGTTGGAGGTCCGGACTGATCCGGTAAGACATGGAGCTTTAATATGCTGCATCGTGTTGTTGCTATGCAGGGACACACCGATCTGACGATGCATTTTACCTCCGTAACCCTTTCTGTCCTCTTCATTTCTAATTGATCTGACATCACTGCGATGGCCGCACAGACTGATCAGGAATCGTGCAGATTTTCGGATCTGATTACTGTGTTCAGTCGTTGTCTTTGGCAAAGCGCGTCGTTGTGTTTCTGACCCTGTGTTAAAGCACGCAGAGCTGCAGCGGGTTGCCTGTCCTCTTCACTGTCTAGTGAAGTCATTCCTCGCTGGCTGATGCTGGACTAAAGTGTTCCCATCCTGGAGTACTGACATCATCCTCATCAGGATTGTGGCTCCAGGCAGCGGCTCATCCTGCAGCGGCAGCAGCAGCAGTTAGGACAGACTATGCAGTGTTTGCTAGCTCAGCGCGTCAATGCGACGTTCGCCCTGCTCTGCGACTCAAGTTCATTTTGTTTGGAGGGAAGCAGGTCCTCTAGTCCTCAGGTCTTCAGGTATTCAGCACTGAACTATTGCAGTGTTCAGACGTTGCATAGGTTGTTCTGATTTTGTCATGAAAACAGAGGCAGAACAGTCGAGCCAGATGTTGCAGAGCTGTACGGAGGCTATAGGATGTGTGCAGATAGATAGATAGATAGATAGATAGATAGATAGATAGATCATTTCAGATGATTTATCCAGCTGACTGATGATTCAGCAACACACTGACAAATGTTCATCAGGGAACAGTCCTAGTGTTTAGAGCTGAAGCAGCAAATGTTCACACAGAAGCTGAAGCCCATGCTTGGTCATTTTATTACAATGAATTTAGTCTATATTTTGTCCCGTTAATTGTCAGACTAGTCACTGATGAATTTTTTACTCACCAGTTTGTCAGCTAAGAATTCCAATGCTATATTTGTATTATTCATTCAGTAGTGACAGGTTTAATAGCAGAGAGGAGCTGTGTATGAGCCCACAGAGTCCAGGTGGTCTCTGAGGACAGACAGCAATGGAGGAAACTGCAGCCAAGGCCAAACCCAACACCAACAGATCTGTTAATGAGTTCAGGTAATTCATTTAACTTTCTTAAATTTGTTTTAAAAAGACTAATCCAATCCCAGCTGACACTGGCTGACACAGGGCTTACATGTAGAGATAAACAAGTATTCACACTCACATTCACACCTACAGACAATTTAGAGTCACCAGTTAACCAGGGTTTGAACTCTTTTGTTTACCGTGTTCACCATTTTTGTTTGGTGTGTTAGCATGCTAACATTTGCTAACTAGCAAACATAAGCCACAGCTGAGGCTGATGTGACTGTCATTAGTTTTGCAAGTATTTGTTCATAAACATAAAATAATGGACAAAGAAAGAAATGTTGACGCTGATTGTGAAGTCATGGGGTCACCAGAGCCTGAGGGGAACAGGAATGTTTGAACTAAATTTTGCAGCAGTTCATCCAAGAGTTGTTGAGACTTCAAAAGCTGGACTAATAGGACACATAATAACACAATGGTCCAAAAAAAACAACTACCCGTAATTCATTGGTGCATCAACAGAATAAAGCTACCAGTGAGTTGACACTCAGTACATGTATAATCTATTTTTTCACAGTGTATGGTAGAGTATTTTGTGAAGCAGGGAGTAACTCTGCTTTTGAAAGGCACTATAGAAATAATTATTTTTATATGAGTATTTGTGCACACACATTAGCATCCTGGTTCTGAGTGTTTTCTTGCCTGTGATCAGATTTGGGATGTTTTCAGGGAACACAGAGTAATCAGTGTATTTCAGAAGCTAAGGATAATGGCTGTATTAACACCACTGAAGTTAAACCCTGTGTGCTGGATTTGGCTTCTTCCACTTATAAACAGAACCACCTTTTTGTAGAGAAATATCCGGTGTGAAAAGCATGCCACCTTCAACACTTTTGGTGTGTCATTTTTACACATTTTTAGCTTTTTGTGTGTTATTTTAGGACCTTTACTCCTGCGTTTCATTTTCCTATAGTGTTAGGGTTAATGTTCAGTGCTGATGCAGGAAACAGTCTGCCTTTTATGTATCCTCCTTCCTCCACACCTCCACATCTGCAGAGTAATAGTATAGATGGAGGATGGGGTGGTAGATGAGCTTGTAGCACATCTGACTTATTTGGTGGAATCAGGGCTCATGTCCTGTCACAATCCATCAGTTTGTCTTTGCATCTTATTGTTGTTGCCTGACCTTAAAAGTTTACTTGCACAGATAGATGACAGAACACTGTCCAATATAAACTGTCTGATTAAAGAGTTACCTTAACAGGAATACTGCTTCCTTTGCTGAGTTCATTATTCAAAGTTGATATTGGGGAGGTGAACAGGTGTATACTCCCTCCAACATTCATATCTAATATTAACCATAACCACAGTTCATGCTGTGCTGATATTGTAGAACAATTCAATAAGCCTTGCTTTACAGAATATACAATATCAAAATTCAGTTGCAATGAAGAGGTTGGAAGAACACAACACACAGAGTGAACTTGCTTCATACATATGTTGAATAGTCAGAGACATTCAGTACATGCCTTGGCACACACTTCAACTGCCCCAGTGAGACACACAGGTCTGTGGTGTTATCCGTCCATCCATACATTATCTATACTGCTTATCCATTAAGGGTGGCGGGAGGACTGGGGCCTATCCCAGCTGACATTGGGCGAGGTGGGTATACCCTGTCCGGATCACCAGTCTATCACAGGGCCAACATATAGAGACAAAACAACCAGACTCATATTCACACCTACAGACAACTTAAGAGACAAAGACAGGTGACAGTGACAATAGCAAGAAGTGTCAATACTGAACTTGTGTTTAGGGGCTGCATTATGTGTACTTGAAATACACATAATGTATGTGTAAAATACACAAATAGTACTTGAGCAAATTCAAGACTGATGTAGTATAGAACATAGGCCATACAAGAAATTCTGCTGAAGTATGAAGTGTCTTGGGGCTAGTGGCAGATTTATTCCCAATGTGACTACTACATCAGAGGCATTGAAGAGACTCTTGAGACAATCCTGCAAATGGATGTGGGAAATGAAGCAGGGAATGGCATTTATAGAGCTGAAGAAACAGCTAGCCAACTCAGATTTAATGGCATAATTCAGTCAAGAGGCTCAGACACGTGATACTAGAGACTACTACAGTGGAATTAAGAACAAATGCAAAGAGATGGAGCATGGATATACAGAACAGTATGTCATATATTAGTACCTTCACCTGGTCATGTGGCAGTGAGAAATTTTAGATGTAACAGAAATTATATATGAGACAATATCCAGCATTTACCAGAGTTCAACCTGCCATGGATGACAGACGATCACTGAGTTTGCAGTTAACATTAAAATATATTTCTGTGTTTCCCACAGGTTAAGGATTTACTTGTGGTAATGGGTGACGCGACATCATCAGTGTGCATGCAGAGACTTATTTAGTCTTCTAAACGCCTCAAATGCAGACTATCAATACACACTAGCTAGGTGGCTGTGCACAGAGAGGCCTCCAGTCCCCACTCTAATGAATGATGAATCGCACTCTAGACAGGTGTGTGCCCAGCTCATTGATATTTTGCCTCCACTGTAATACAGTGGAAATGAATGGAATTTCATTTGTGCTATTCACAGCATTAAATGATGGCATTCAAAGATTTCAGCAACATCTCTTTCTAGAAACCTAAATCCTGCTCATAGATCTCTCTGTGAGAGATCTATTACTGGAGCTACTTTCTACTTTTTCATTGTCATGAACAACACAAATGACAGTATTAAACCATGGTGTCTTAGATATTACTTAAAATATCTCACACAGTTTACTCAGGGGACGTTTTGAAGTCTGTGGTTGGTTTTGCTGCTCATTAAATCTTGATTTTGCCATTTGGACAATGATATAAGCACTGCAAGATTACTACTTGTGCAAAATGGGCAACTGTTATTTTGTTTGGAAATATGCAACAATGAGGCATGATATCAGCCAAACTAATAAGAGCCCTTAGGTTGGCCGTACATTTTAGCTAATCTTAATTTTGGAAGATCTCTCCAGGTTCTCCAGCTTCCTCCCACAGTCCAAAGACATGCAGGTTAACTGGTGACTCTAAATAGGTGTGAATGGTTGTTTGTATCTATGTGTCAGTCTTGCAATAGACTGGTGATCTGTACAGGGTGGGGGTATGCTTGGTCTACAACAATGTTTAGGTGGGTGGTATGTGTCATGTAAGTATGTAAGTATCATCCAGATGAATGAAGGACCCAAGGTTTCCCCACAGAACATTGTATTGTAATGATATGATCAATGTTATTCACTTCACCTGTCAGTGGCTGATTGGTATATGATTACATGCTCAGGCATGGGCATGAGACTTAACCATCTGTGTGGGATACTCAGCCACTTTGCTAAAGTGTGTATGTGGAAGAGCCACAGCACACAACAGTTACATGCAGCAGACACCATAGAGCATGAAAGGTTGGAGCAGGTGGTGTCTCCCATTACACCACATCCTAAAGGTGCTTTATTGGACTGAGATCTGGTGACTGTGGAGGCCATTTGAGTACAGTGAACTCATTGTCATGTTGAAGAAACCAGTTTGAGATGATTTGAGACATGAAGGGATGTTCCTGGTCAGCAACAACACTCATGTAGGCTGTGGTGTTTAAATGATGCTTAGTTGATACTAAGGGGCCCAAAGTGTGTCAAGAAAATATCCCCCACATTATTACACCATCACTACTGACAGCCTGAACCGTTGATAAAAGGCAGGAAGGATCCATGCTATGCTTTACACCAAATTCTGACCTCTGAATGTTGCTGCAAAAATCAAGACTCATCAGACCAAGCATTGTTTTTCCAATCGTATATTGTCCAGTTTTTGGTGAGCCTGTGTGAACTGTAGCCTCAGTTTCCTGTTCTTAGCTGACAGGAGTGGCACCCGGTGTGGTCTTCTGCTACTGTAGACCATCTGCTTCAAAGATTGAAGTGTGGTCAGAGATGATCTTCTGCAGACCTTGGTTATAATGAGTAGTTATTTTAGTTACTGTTGCCTTCCTATCAGGATATTCTTTCTTTTTTGGACCATTCTCTGTAAACACTAGAGATGCTTGTGCGGGAAAATCCCAGTAAATCAGTAGTTTCTGAGATACATCTGGCATCAACAACCATAACCACCTCATTCAAAGCCATTTAAATCACCTTTCTTCCGCATTCTGATGCTTGTTTTGAACTTCAGCAGGTTGTCTTGTCAATGCCTAAATGCACTGAGTTGCTGCCATATGACTGGCTAACCCATTTGCATTTATGAGCAGTTGAACTGGTGTACCCAATGAAGTGGCCGGTGAGTGCATAATCTACTAATGGTACCAGCAATATAGTCATAGTCAGGCAGACAGAGAAGCCAAGAATTTATTATGCTCTAAAGAGACCCCATTACATACTGTCCACAATTGATGATGTACTCTAAAAAATAAAGCACACATCTTTACTTTTGTAAATGCTCATAATGCATTTTTGCAGTGAAAACTAGACAGCAGCCTCCTCACCACATTCTAGACACCATGGGGCAATGGATTAAGCTGCTTTTTGTGGTGTCTGTAGAAAACAAACTGAGATTGAGCCTCTAAAATCTGCAGTTTAGAACCAAAGAGATCAGATTTCATGGACACATTGCAAAAGGAGTTAATTATCTCTCCAAACCCATGACTTTCTGAAATATGCAAGAGGTCACCAAGGGGAAATCAAGCAGCTAGTGATTGTAGTCACAAACACTAAAATGCAGCAAGGCCAGTTACTATGCAGAGCGATGCAAGGCAAAAAGGACTGTAGAGTTACTTGCCCCAGGAAGGTCTGCCAGCAGCTTATATCTCTCACGCTCTGTCCCAGGCTGAACAGAGCTATGCAGTTTTTGATTGCCAGAGGTTTTCACTATTACCCATACAGCAGGGGTGAGATTACAGCAGAACCCAAGCAGCTCCAGAGCATGCTACTCACACTGCAAAATTACAGTCTCAAAGTTGTAAACAGGCCAGGTCCAGATGTATACATAAACAACACACTTAGCAGAGCTAACACCCCCCCAGAACCATGGGATATGCAGTACACACACCACTGCAGGCACAGGAAGATAGACCAGGTGGACTATCTAAATGTCAACACCTGACACAAATCAAAGAACAAGGGAAAGGGATTAAGATCTCTAGAGGCTTGAGTCTTTGGTCCTGCAGGGTTGTCCTGAAGAGCAGATCCCAATAATGATCAGAGAATGCTGGTTTATCAGAGATAAGATTAATACATAGCATGGAGGGCTTTTCAAAGGTCTATGTGTCATCTTACCAAAATTCCAATGCCTAGAAATTCTAAAGAGAACATACTCAAGTTATTTTGGAGAAATGTAGCACAAAAGAAATACTAATTTCACATACACTACCAGCGCCATTCATGAGATCACACTGGAAATTACATTACTATACCATGCATCCATATAATAACCTGGGGTTAGGACCTGCCATTTGGAAAACAGTGTGTTTTTATCATTTGACATTTTAGCACTAGAATATTGTTCAAGACAAGTAGTTTGAGGAGCACCAGGGAGCTGAAGGCTAAAATATTAATTAAAAAAAAAACAATATATAAAGAATATATATAATATAATGAATATAGTCTGTCATGTCTGGCAGGTTTACACTGAGTGTTGAGTGAGACCAACAACTGCAGAGCATGATTATTTTTTAACGGGGGGGGGGGGGTCGCAATGGGAGAACCCCCTGCTCCCACACCACTAACACTCACATACACCTCCTACACTGTTGTAGCACACATGGAACATTTGTAATTCCACTCCATTCCATTTAATGCAGTTATCCTCCCTTTGTCCATACACAGCTGTCTTTTTCTAACTGTGTATTAAAGTAATGTGTAAATACAGCTTTAATGCAGTCTACCTCTATACAGTGGAATGAGTTTATTCAGGCAGGGTTTTCTCATGTTTCTCACAATACACTACATTACATTACAGTTACATGAGCCCATGGCCCGTTAGGAATGTTTTACCATCTAAATTACTTGTGGGAAACACAATGAACTATGTGCAAAACAGAAAAGAGAACATTATAGTCTAATATAACCAGTTACAGTTAGTTCATATCAGAAAAATTACTGAATTACTGAAAATAAACATGAAATGTTTTCACCCCTGCAATGAGCAGCAAAGGGGGTGGAATCTATGAATGAAGAACAAGTTTGTGTTCTCTATGAAAACCGTTAAATGAGCATAGATTCTGACTCCAGTCTCATTGAGCTGCTCACAGGCAGCAGTGCATCTCCTTCACAACTACTACCACTAAAGCTGCAGCCTCTCTTTTGTTATTCCTAAACTATCACTAAGAAACAATTAAAAAATGAATATTAGTTGTTGATAAATAACACTTTACCTTTGTGCTGTATTTTTGTTGTACTGTTTTTTATTTGATTTTTTTCATGCCCAGTTTTGATGGGCGTTACCTCACAGCAAGAAGGTTCCTGGGGCTTTTCTGTGTGGAGTTTACATGTTCTCCCTGATTTCTGGGTTCTCTCTTGGTTCTCTCCAGCTTCCTCCCACAGTCCAAAGACATGCAGGTTAACTGGTGACTCTAAATTGCTCATAAGCGTGAATGTGAGTGTGTCTGGGTATTTATATATGTCAGCCCTATGATAGACTGGTGACCTGTCCACGGTGTACCCTGCCTCTCACCCAATGTCAGCTGGGATTGGCTTCAGCCCCCCAACAACCCTTAAGGATAGGCGATACAGATGATTGATGGATAGTATTTTTGGTAATGTGACAAGAAACGGTATGCTCTGGCAACTAAATTTTTAAAATACCATCGCCTCTCTTAGGCCACATTGCAAGCATAACAAGCCTCTCTGGCATGAAAGGCTTAATTATTTGATCTTCTACTAACAGCTTCTGCTATGGGTCACAGAGCACAGAAAAATAAAGCTCACTGAATGAATTATAATAGAGCATGCATCACTGCCTTTCTTTTAGACACAGCATCCAAGTGTATAGTTACTTTCAAGCTGTATGGGCATGATAGTGGGAGAATGACATGTAACCTAATTTTTGCCAACATATTGTAAGATATGGACATCTATTTTCTTTCTCCCATCTCTGATCATGTTGTTTCGTGTTCTTTTGCATACAGTTTTGTGTTCTTTCCTGCAAGTGTTCCATGGTGCACCTTACAGCAAGCATTGGATTGTCTTGGTACATCTGTCTGCAAGCAGTACATCGTAATACTAGTGGTGGGACTCTATTAAAAATGTATCTAATTAACTAAGGGCTTTGAATTAATCGCATTTTAATTGCATAGCAATATTTGACACAAAAAGCAACATTTTTCAATTCAGAAAAATGTTTTTTGAATAAAACACAGTACTTTCAAGTACATTCCAGAAGAGTGGTAAACAACACTGCTTGCTCATACTAGGACTAACGTTAACATTAGCTCTGACGTCCCTGCTTGCTGCTACATGTTTAGCATTGAGGTGATACCAGACACTTGAATTGCTTCGTCAAATTCTTTGTTGCATAATTTGCACACAAATTATGTAACTTTACTTGCTCTTATCTACGCTTCCATCCGACAGTTTTTCAAACTGAAACTTTCCATTCACCGGGCCAAGCAACGCAGTCTCATCTGTTTCATCTGTCACGTTTGTCATTAGCCTGCTACTTGCTTTGCCACTTTCCACATGGGCCTTTGTTGTCTGACGTCACTCGACGCATCTGGTGCATCGGTATGACACCATCATGTATTATAAGAGCTAGTTGGCTCATAATACATCCATGCAGTACTTTCTTAGGTGCACTGATTTTTTCAACAAGTATCTTTTCCTGTAATTAATTAATCGAAATTAACAAGCTTAAGTCCCAGCCCTACTTAATACACTTCAATGCAAAGATATTCTTATCCAACAAAAGGCAAGGCTTCCATGGAATTCAAATCAAAGCTAATCATAAAATAGTACCTCAATCATTAAGGTTTACCTTCTGATCCATTATGTTTTAAAAACAACCAAAGGAGTGCATCAGCACCATTTAACCACAAGCTTTTATATGGTGAAATATGTGAACTTTGAGTACTTTCTTTGCATGGCTCCAATGGTCCAGTTAGTACAAACACAGAGAGGGCAAACCAGAAGAATGAGATTCTTTGTGTGCTTATTAATCTATGCTGTGCTTGGCCATGCAGTTTGGCGTTCTCATCTCATGCATAATAAGACTACACAATACAGTAGATTGTGCTGCCACTCTGTGAAGCCACATTGAAACTATCCAGTAGTCTTCTGCATGGTGAATCAGTATTGATGATTGAATAAAAGACACATGGTAAATGGACTTGTACTTTTATAGCACTTTTTTAGTCGTATCGGTAGAGAATAGGGACAGGAGAGCATAGCGTAATGCAGATTCCATGTAAAAGTGTGAGGTGGTGACGTGGATTGGGTTTGAGGTCCCAAACCATCAGAAATCTTCAGCCAGATTCAGGTGTTCAAAAATTATCAGGAGGCAGCAGTATCCAGCAGCAGAGTTCATTTGTCGACAAAGAAACCCGAGAACCGTTCAAAGTGCATACATGATACACCTGAATAGCTCCAAACTGTACTGGCTTTGTCCCTCTTTTTAGGCAGTTTTGGCTGTGACTTTCCACGCCTCTCAGGTCATTTTACTGGTCTGTCAAATTTACACCATTAAAACATTGGTTCGTGGTTTAGATGTCTATCTTGGGGCTCCTCATTAAAATACACTATTATCTTATCATCAAGGCCACTGTCTTCTGGAAAGCACCTGGGCTTTTCTTCTGGCTGCACTCCAGCTTACAGGGTCATGGCAGGGCAGGCCCTGTCCTTTTGGCCTTTTCTCTCTCTGCTTTACACCATTATGTTCTGGCCTGTCCTGGTTGCATTTTTTAAAACTAAGTTACCTTTTATTTTTACACCATTATATGTCTTTTTTCACACACAGTAAGCATGCAGTGAACACTAACATCAACTCACACATGGTGGCTTTTAACACACATATATCACATTTTCTTTGAACACTTCACTCTTTGCATACCTGTTGACAAATTATACACTACAGTGGTATCATTAATACAGTAGTGGTAATAATAGTAATGATAATTGAAGTAGAAATTGCAAAAGTAGCAGTAAAGCAAGAAGCAGCACTGTTAATTCTAAATATAGCAGCAGGTGTTGAGTGGAGTTGTAGGAGCAGCAGGAGGCTTCACATCATCATCACTCTACAGCTCCAGAGGCAGAAATACCTGCAGAAAGAGACAGAAGAGGAGACAAAGATGAAAGAGCACCAAACTACAGGAAAGGGGGGGTACCAAGTTAGTAACATGTATTTATGGGATATGAATCCATACTGAGAAAGAGAGAGAGAGAGAGAGAGAGAGAGAGAGAGAGAGAGAGAGAGAAGCTCATTGCATCATGGGAAATCCCCTGGCAGTCTAGGCCTATAGCAGCATAACTAAGGGATGGTTCAAGCCTGAGCCAACCCTAACTATAAGGTAGGGTATGGGATAAGGTTCCACAGTAGAGGAGCTTGATAACTGAAGGCTCTGCCTCCCATTCTACTCCTGGAAACTCTGAGAACCACCAGTAAACCAGCATTCTGGGAGGGCAATGTCCTGGTGGGATTGTAGGGGACTATGAGATCTTTAAGGTAAGATAGAACCTGTCCATTAAGGGCTTTGTAAGTGAGGAGGAGGATTTTAAATTCTATTAAATGTAGAGAAGCTAACACAGGAGAAATATGGTCTCATATGGCAATATTACGCAGGTGAAAGAAGGCTGTCCTAGAAGTTTGTTTTATGTGGGAGCTAAAGGACATACAAAGATAACTCTAAGATTCTTTACAGTGGAGCTGGAGGCCAGGCCAGCTCTGGCATTACAGAGGGCCTTCTTATACATGTTAAGACTATCTTGCCAGGCTAACCAAGAGAGTTAAACCACAGAACTAACCTCTTTTGCTTTATTGCTTTCTTTTTTAGGGGGGCAATAGCAATAACAGTCTAGAGTTGTATGCAGAGAGCCCGCAACGCAGTTTACAAGATGATCAAGTTGAGAGGGAATAAAGCTAATATGAGGTATGGCTATTAAAAAATGCTATTGCTGTAATACAATTTTATTGAACATAAACATTTTTAATGTTTCTGCAGTTTCTGGCCCAAAAACAAAACACAGTGCTTCATCGCCCTCCCTATTCACCTGATCTAGCACCATGTTATTTTTTCCTTTTTCCTGAGATCAAATCTGTGCTCAAAGGAACACATTTTGAGTCTGTGTCAGAAGTTAAGAAAAGAATGACACAGAACATGTTGTTCTCAAACCTATACTGCACTGCTTTGATCAGTGGAAGACCCAAATGCAGTGGTGTGTTGATGCAGAAGGGGAGTATATTGAAGGAGAAAGACATTGAAAAATGTTTATGTTCAATAAAATTGTATTACACCGTACTATAAGAAAGATTTCTAGTAAGGATATTTTTGCCTGTTGATACATAGCCCAGCAATCAGAATTCAAAAGTAATTAAATAGTGGCCTGATCTTTATCAGATCTTCATTCTGTGGGAGGACTATTAGATGTTCAATATCAATACCATAGGCCAAAACAAGGTCGAGGGTGTCATACTCAGGCTGCAACAAAGCTGAACCCCAAAAGTAGACTCGGGACACGGGCACAGATGGAGTTAGGGAGTCTAGAGATCCCAAGGTTTATTTATAGAGTTGGATGAGGGGATAAGAACCAGGCCAGGGTGACGAGGGGGGGGACAAGTCCGGGTTAGCCAGGGTACCGGGCCGAAGTACCGGGGAGAGTGCGGAGTCCAGCCGGGAGAGTGGGGGGACCAGCAACCGAGTAGAGTCCGGAGGCAGGGGCGGACGGCAGCCCTGGTACAGGCGAGGCATTTGGAGAACTGTGACAATCTGGCGGCTTGTAGCTGGAGAACCAGGGTAGATATCTGGCTGTGATGAGCTGATGAGAAACAGGTGTGACCAGCACAGCCGTCGCGCTGCAGGGAAGCAAAAAACACACACACACTGCCATAACAGAGGGTGTGATTAAAACAGTGAAACACACTGAGAGAAGCCAATAGAACTCAATAATGAGGTGCATTAATGCAGAGCTAAGGCTGTCATTGTTGACATCCACATGGATGTTAAAATCACCTACTATAATAACTTTACTTGTTCTAAGGACTAAACTGAAAATTCTGAAACTTCTACTATATACTGTATACTATACTATAACAAACAATTGGCTTTAGTGTTTTCCACTTTGGGTGTGACAAACTAAGAGTAAACCAACTGATTGGTCTTTGGGGGGAAACAAATCTGAACATTATTTATGGATTGACCAAA
Organism: Lates calcarifer; assembly: GCF_001640805.2. Taxonomy (NCBI): domain Eukaryota; kingdom Metazoa; phylum Chordata; class Actinopteri; family Centropomidae; genus Lates; species Lates calcarifer. The sequence continues at coordinate 21,713,232 of NC_066841.1, forward strand.
TTGGTTACAGCGCACAGAGCACACTCCACATGGTAGCTTTATTAGCCTAAACGAATTACGAGGTATGGCTATTAAAAAAACGACACTAATGCTGTAATACAATTTTACTGAACATCAACATTTTTCATTGTCTTTTTCCTTCAACATCCTCCCCTTCTGCATCAACACACCGCTGCATTCGGGTCTTCCACTGATCAAAGCAGTGTAGTATAGGTCTTCTTCAGACAGTTGTCTCAGAGCCTCTGTTGTTCTTTTCTTAACTTCTGACACAGACTCAAAACGTGTCATATGGTGCTAGATCAGGTGAATAGGGAGGGTGACCAAGCACTGCGATTTGTTTTTGGGCCAGAAGCTGCTTTACCGAGAGCGCAGTGTGAGCTGGCATGTTGTCTTGATGAAGAATGAAACCATTTTTCCACAATTGTGGTCTCTTTCTTCTGGCTTTTTCTCTCAGTTTTTATAGAACCTGAGAAAGACATTGAAAAATGTTTATCATACATAATCATACCTTGTATAAAAAAACATTAAAAAGTTAGTATTTGCAGCAAAAAATAAAATGAAAATTAGACCAAACACACTGAAATATGCCAGCATGACAGCACAGATGAGAGCATATCATCCAACCAGTTGACCAGTCAACCGGGAGAGTACAGCTCTGCAATTCTAAGTACCACCAATCACTGGTTTGGACATTTATGCATCTCAGCTGTACAGAGAACATGTGAACAACTGCCCTAAGATGAGGTTACATTTATTTAAAGTTAGCTCACTGTTATGATCAGGGGTGACACTTGGTTAAGGTAGTAAGTAAGTGGAATTCCATTCCCACAGACATTAGAAACTCAGGAAGCTTTGTGGTGTTAAACTCTCTGAGGTCTTGACCACTAGTGTACTGGTGCCTCGAGTCTCTTACAATGTAAAACCAGCCTAAAGCTTTAGCTAAATGTGTCACTATGAGTGATTGCCTTGCATTTATTTTACTGATTATGTTTATATCACACTGATGGATGTTTCATTCTGCCTTCCCAGGGACAGCAGATGCAAATTAGCTACCAGGTACTATGGTACAATTACTTTTAATTGTACACACTCCCTGCAAAAACAAACAGTAAAACTAAGAAATGCAATGTTAGTGATCTCTGCAGCTTTTCTGTGCATATCTCTCTCAAGCACTTGATGTACTTTCAGTACATCCATTCTTGTTTTGTATTTAAATTGAAGTGTCTTTTGTGAGTAAAGACATTCTCATCCACAATTACAACACCACAATGGCTACCTGCAGTGTTAGATCACGGATCACCAGTATATCACAGAGCTGACATATAAAAACAGGGTTTGAACCATTTCCAATTGATTTTTTAGAGACAGGAACAGAGAAGGTTTCTGGCTTTTGATATCTGCTCCCTCCGACCAACACCTGACATGTTAATTCACTTGTTATACTTAAAGAGTAGAGTCACCATTTTTTTCCACATCCTTAAAGCAACAGTCAGATACAATGGAGGAGTGGACATTGAGGAGTGGAGAACTTGAACTTTTCCCATTGGGCCACTACACAATTTGGGTCAATGGCTCAATGTGAAAGAAATAAAACATCAGAGAGAGATAGAGACAGAGACCAAGAGAGTGAGGAAGCAAGAGAGGACAAGGTAGAGAGTGATAGATGTGGCTGTGTGGTAGTCATAAGCCTACCTGAGCAGGCTGTTCTGTATGGCCGTCAACTGTGGCTACATAATAAAAATATCAGAGTAACTTTTCCCTGTTTCTACAACCACTTCACCTAATCTGTTAAGGTTGGCACTTATAGCTCTGGAGCTGAGCAGATATCCCCTTCTTAAAAATTCCACTACACCCTGGTTACCTGCTTTTGGTCAGCAAGGTTTGCAGAGTGGGAGACCACACACACAATCAAAATGCTGAATGTGATGATATAGAATAACAAAACCCAAGACTTCATGATAAAATGTGCAAATGTAAAAGAAATGTGTATTATAATATGGTTGAGTCAGTGTGTAATGTTGAATGTTGATGTTGGGGGAGGGTAAGCCAAGAGGGAATGAATTAGTTCTGCCTGGGAAGTCAGACATTTTATAGGGTATTCAGTGCCAGTGGTGCAGTGTTGCAGTGCACTGAGAGTTGAGCTCCACAACACACCATAAAAGCCAGTGCTCACTATGCTCACTGACCATAAGTAACACCACTACACTTCCATTGGAGAAGAGACATCCATTACACTGGACAGTCATTCACCATTCTTACCAGTTTGAGCCAATAACCAGCTCAACTTCAGTAAAGCTATGTATATGAAAAACACACAGACAGAAATATGCATATACATTCTTGTCATCAGGTTTATAATTGTGTGTATATGCCTAGTTTTAGTCTACAAATCTTAGTTGTCACAGATAGCCATAAATGGATGTAGAAATAGTCTATTAGAAATATTTTACTATCATTTTACACAAAATTACTCTCTCACTTTACATTTTATATGCATCTTTTCATATTATCCAATACAGACAGTTATATCTATCTGTATGCATGCTCTGAAGTCTGTGTGATGTGCACACATTCTCACCATACAGTCTTCTTTTATGAACACCACTTCAAGTGTGGGAATGGCATATTTTTCTGTGTTCTCTGTGGTGCCTGCTTTACATTTTAGTGTTGATAAGAAGAATACACTTTTGGAAGAGGATTATGTAAGCCCTCCCAGATGCAATAGCAAGCTCAGTCAATATTTGACTGATTCTTGAATACCTGAACATGTACAGTGATGCTCTGCTCCAAATTATTTACATATAACTCTACACACAGTTAGTGGGTACCCACTAAACTGGTGATTCCTGTGCAGCTAAAAAAAATGACCACTACAACTATTAACATTAAAATAGACGGCATTCTGTTTATTTTGCCCTATCTGGGATAGGCATGCTGAGTTGATTTTTAGTATGTTAGATGTGACACTGACACAACGAGAACACATTTGGGAATTTCTGAGTATCTTCTTGTCTTCAATGAGGCAGTGTGATTTAATTCACAAAGCCATGAGGTGCTCAAATATAAGTCAGAGATCCCTAGACTAGTGTAGGCGGTGTGTGTTTGTGTATTTTGTGAGAATCAATCCAAGGACAGTTTGGCAGTCCTCCATTTGGGACAGTGAGGTTAGAATTATGTTTTGTTTCAGTTTAGAGTAAAGGTAAAGTCTGGCGTTTAGTTGTGATAACTGAAGTAAGGGTTGTGTGTGTGTGTGTGTGTGTGTGTGTGTGTGTGTGGAATACCTTCAAGTTAGTGCTATTTGATTTTAGTGTGAAGGTGCAGGCCTGTACATTGGCATCAGGCTACACAAACTGACTTGATTACTGCAGTATTGAGGCACACTGGCACATACAGAAACTTCCAAGTTTTAAACTAGATGATACAGCTATTTTAGGGTTTATAGTTAGAATTACCAGTACTGGACACTTTAATACAGATTTAGACCATATATTTATATTTGGGTATAATTTTGATGCTGTTGCCATCATTGAAGACAGCATGAAGTCAAAACACATTACAAAGAACTTATTTTAAACTTCAAATGAGAAAATATGTCAAAATATGAGATGGGTCTCAGAATAGTTTGTTCTATTCTTTCAAAATCCTTCAAGCTTCAGTAACCCCAGGAGTACTAAGATTTTTTTGAAGCTCTGAAGCTGTAAATACTTGTGTGTGATCAGTTTTAAGTGAATCACATGTGCATGGGGCCCCCATTTCTGCCTAGACAAACTAATATAAGTGATATATTTAAGTAGTACTTGATTGTAGCCCAGTCAAGGTGAGATATTGGGGTAGGCTTGTTGGTTTTTCACAAAATAGATCACATCACTGACATGTGTTAAGGCCCTAGTGTTAGGGGTTGTGTGTCTTCTTGTGTGTGTGTGTGTGTGTGTGTGTGTGTGTTGTGCTCTCTCTCTCCCTCTCTCTTCCCAGGTGATCGTCCTGACCTGAATTCACTAATCAGGAGCGGAAGCAGTAGAAGGGAGAGAGAGACACCAGTCGTGGCCAGTGGGCCTCTGAATGCCGGTCGGGTGTGTGTGTGGGAGCTGTGGCTACCAGTAGACTCCTTTCTGTGAAAGGAGAGTGTGGATTGATTAACTTTGACTTACCTGTGTCTGCTTTGCACTAGTGTGTGCTGATTGTAGTTTATCCTGGTCCCTTGGTTGTTTTCTTCTGTTTGAGCACAAGCGAATTCAAAATCCTCCTCCTCACTTACAAAGCCCTTAATGGTCAGGCTCCATCTTACCTTAAAGATCTCATAGTCCCCTACAATCCCACCAGGACTCTGCGCTCCCAAAATGCTGGTTTACTGGTGGTTCCCAGAGTTTCCAGGAGTAGAATGGGAGGCAGAGCCTTCAGTTATCAGGCTCCTCTACTGTGGAACCTTCTCCCAGTTTGGGTCTGGGAGGCAGACACCCTCTGTACCTTTAAGAGTCGGCTTAAAACTTTCCTCTTTGATAAAGCTTATAGTTAGGGTTGGCTCAGGCTTGAACCATCCCTTAGTTATGCTGCTATAGGCCTAGACTGCTGGGAGATTTCCCATGATGCACTGAGCTCCTTTCTCTCTCTCTCTCTCCCTCTCTCTCCACTCAATATGGATTCATATCCCATGTTACATGTTACTAACTCAATATCTCCCCTTTCCTGTAGTATTGTGCTCTCCCGTCTCTCTCTCCTCTTCTGTCTCTTTCTGCAGGTATTTCTGCCTCTGGAGCTGTAGAGTCTGATCTGTGATGACAAGTCTCCTGCTGCTCCTACAACTCCACTCAACACCTGCTGCTAGAATTAGAAATTACTTACACTGCTATTAGTTGTATTGCTATGTTAGCAGTTAATACTTTAATTATCACTACTATCATTACTACTGCTGTATTACTGGCCTCATCTTACATCTGATATGGAACCTGTGTTATGCTATGTTCTTCTTTCGCTATTCTCTACCCCCTCTCCCCTCTACCCCCCCCCTCTCCTTCTTAACCCAACCGGTCGAGGCAGATGGCTGCCCACCCTGAGTCCGGTTCTGCTCGAGGTTTCTGCCTCTTAAAAGGAAGTTTTTTCTTACCACTGTCGCCTATTGCTGCTCATGGTGGGATTTGTTGGGTCTCTCTCTGTAAATACCTATTTTAAAGAGTACAGTCTAGACCTGCTCTATATGAAAAGTGCCTTGAGATGACTGTTGTTGTGATATGGCGCTATATAAATAAAATTGAAATGAAATTGAATAAATTGAAGCGTCTTTCATTTGTGAATAAACTCCTTTTTTTGGTTACATTGATTCCATCCTTGTTTGCTCTCTTTTCCCCCCTAGTTTACCTTCCAACCCTAGTTTACTCCTCAGGGAACGTAACACATGTATTGTACATTTTCTACTTTTTGTTTAATGTTACTGCTATTTTAGTCAAAGTCTAACTTGCTAACAAATTATCCATACTGAATTGTATTTCTTCTCCATGCATAATTAGTGGAATCATATATTTATTTTTTGTCTACACAAATGTCACTGACTGAAATTCTTTGTTATCTCTCTAGGCAACATCAACATTAAAGCAACTTGATGGAGAAAACTAGAGGAGCCCCTTTAAGATGACACGCACAGACCCGCCTGACATACTGGTATCAACTGTGCATCGAGATATAAAAGTGATTCCCATTTCTTCTCACTACAAGTCCTTGCAACCCTCCAAACAATGTGATTCTATAAATTACAGCACACTGGAGGACAGTAAGAGCAAAATCAATAAGAGGCACTGCCGTACCTTTGACTATAAGTCATTGGAGTACCCAAAATCACACAAATACTCAATGGAGTCCCCATATAGGAAGGCTGATAGGAATGCAGCCAACCCTGATGTTGCCTGGAATGCTTTGGGCCGCCAGCAGAGATACCGTTTTTCTGCTCCGGACATTTTCAGCCACAGGTTAACTCCTCAGCCAATGGTTGCTGATATGGCCAGCGAATTGGTTGTCCCTGAACAAAAAAGAAGGACCAGGTCAAAAAGTGCCCCTCGGGTCCAGACCAGTCTCACCCCTGTGTCTTTTGAAGGGTCCTCATCTTCAGGGAGGAAGGGGAGGGAATCCCAAAGGGCTCCAAGAGACTCACGCTGGAGACCAGAAGTATCACCGCGTAGGGAGTCATCCTATGCAGCAACTAGGGCTCATATGCATGAAGTACACCCCATTAAGTTGCAGCCTCAAATAAGTGACAGCAGTAGATATTCACCTCACTTTGCTGCTGATATGGAGGATGGAGGGCTAGATAAACCAGTAACTAGTCCTCATGTCAGGTGTCGGGTGGACATCAAACCTGACGATGCCGCATTACATCATTCAGGACGGAAACAGACTACACCTCAAGTTGACATACCCTGGCAGAGGCACCACAGTGGGGGGAGTAGGAGTCTGACTGTACCACGCCATTTCTCCTACTCCAGAACACCAACTCCCACTGACTCATTAGGTACAGAAAGTAGGCAAACTTATCAATATTCCCGCAGCATGCCAAATAGTTATTTACAACCCATGGAAATTCCCTTGCAAAGAATGCCTTCATCAGGTGATTACTATGGAAGGGAACGAAGAGCTCATTCCAGTCCTAATGTGCCAACCAAGTTCTTTTATGCAGATGACCCAGGGAGATATGTTACTACTGCTCCTCCTCAACCAAGTACTTATTTTCATGATGAACGTTACACACCAGGACAAACATATACTCCAAAAGTGCAATATGTGCAAGATCCAAGGACTCGAATGGTGCATGCTGTAGCTACAAGACCTTATTATCCTGAGATGGAGTCCTATCCATACTCTGTGCAGACAGGATATCCCAAACCTTATACAGCAAATGAACCAGGGCCATACATCATACAGACACCTCCAACTAGAATATTTTATGGGGATGATCCAAGGTCTTATCAAATCCAGACTGCACCACCAAGATTTTATTATTCCAGTGACATGTATGCAATGCCACCTGAGCACCATATCCCTGCAAGGGCATATTACACTGAAGGCCGAAGACATGCACGAGTTATTCAGGCACAAACAGATGACTGGTATGGCTCAGATGCATCTGGTTATTCCACCAATCCTGCCTCTTATGTATCTCAAGTCACTCCAACCAGAGTCCGGCAAGAGCCTGTGTTAACACCCTGGTATGCCAACCCATGTATAGAACCTCAAAGAATTGGCACAGACTCCAAATCTTACTCAAGATCCTGGGACAATATTCTCAACTCTCGTGTAGAGAGGGAACAACCTCTTCCTGTACAGCGGGGTCAGAGCTACGATGATCTTCTTGACTCCAGGAAGCCTGCAGCAGCCACAGGTGACAAACCACAGCCAGTTGTAGTCAATCTCTCCAGTTCACCAAGACGTTATGCAGCCTTATCAATGTCTGATAACTCACTAATTGACAAAAGCCCAACAGAGATGTCAAAGAGTTCTACTAGTAAACTCTGGTTTGTCACTCCTGAAATAACAATCACTGATAATGACATTCGACCAGGAAACCTTAATAAGGCTGAGGGACGTTCTGCCAGTTGGGACATTCTTGACTCCAGAAGCACTGAGGGTCCAGAACTGTCTCAGCATGACTTTGAAAGCTCAACCAAAGAGAAGACACACGACAACGCCTCACTACAGCAAAGCCTAGAACAACTTGATGAGCTTCTCGCAGATCTTGTGACTGATTACAAGCCACCCAGTAGAAGGGCAAGTGAGGACATTCTGGATCAGCTAAAGAAGTTAATTGATGAGGAAGAGGCAGTATCTCTGTCCAGAAAGAGCTCAAAGGCAGGTGCAGAGGAACCAGCTCCTCTTGACAAGCAGCCAACCTCAATAAGAATGAATCCTGATGCTTTTCGAGATATGGACGGGGCCAGTGATGCAATGAAAAGTGCAGATGAGTGTTCCCCAGATCAGAGCCCAGATGAGGATGATACAATGATGTGCTCTAACAACAAGTGTCGGAGGACAGAGACCCTGTTCAATGCTTGCCTATATTTTAAATCCTGCCACAGTTGCTACACCTACTACTGCTCTCGAAACTGTCGCAGGGAGGACTGGGACATTCATAAAGAAAGCTGTCTGTATGGAAGAATTGGCAGCACATGTCGCCACATCATCAAACACTGCCGGGAGACTGTGGAAGTCCACAAAGCCTTCTCCCGCATTGCCAAAGTTGGCTACCTTTCTCGAGGTAGAGGAGTTCTCTTCCTTGGTTTTCCAAACCCTGCATCATCCAGTAATTTCCTGCAGTATGGCCTGGAAAGTCTGCTTATGTCACCTACGTACCTGTCCCTCCGAGAGCTCGAAAGCTTCAAGGACAACTTAGGGGAGTACTGTAAGGAGCTACAGGAAGCTGGTAAAGAGTATGACCCAAATGAATGTTTCATCTTGAATGTGTCGATTGCGGTCGGTGAGCAATTGCCTGAAGGGCCATCACCAAGGAACCAAGCTCCAACGGTCAGAAAATATGCAAAGGTTGCTCTGGCTTCATTTAGCCCTGAGAGAAAGGTTCACAAGAAAGAGAGTGACATGGAAACACTGATCCTTACTCCACCCCCAGGGACAGCAGACATCGACAAAGAGGGAGAGGAAGGTAGAAAGGCCAGGGAAATATGTTTTATCAATATACAACGAGAGTTAAGGATTCGAGGGGTTTTCCTACGCCACGAATACCCACAGGTGTACCAGCAGCTCTGTGAATTTGTGGAAAATAATAGAAGGTTCACACCCACAACTATTTATCCCATCGATAAGAGGACTGGTAAACAGTTTATGTGCATGATTATGGCTGCCTCTGAGCCCAGGACATTGGATTGGGTAGGCACCCCACATCTCCTTGATGACATTATTTAAGTGCACCTTTTGTTGTAAATATATATGTATAGAAATACATATATATTGTTACACATATTTATATATCAATCCAATTACAAACATTTGTAGATAAGTATTTTGTTATCAAAATGATATATATTCATGTCTGCTTGGTCAGTATTATTCTTTATCAGAATATTTCTTGTCAGGTGCAGAATGAGTACAGTACATTATTTATTTTAGTCTTTTTAAAACTACATACTTTTCATTCACCACAACTCATTTATCTGTATCCTGGTCATGTACTGTTACAACACACTCCCTTTGGCAGGGATTACCTAAGATGGCATTCAGATTTTTTTCAAATTATCAACAAACTACTGTTCTTTGTACCTTAACCTCTTCAAATGACTCAATTTCTGTAAGTGTGTACAACATGACTATTTTTCATATACATTGTTTAATTGTATAGCATTCAGAAAATATTAACATTATTTTCTTAGCTACGTAAATACTTTCTATGCAAAATTGCTTCATGAGTTAGTACCACATTCCCGTCCAAGGAGTTGTTTCTGTTATTATATTATATTATATTATATTATATTATATTATATTATATTATATTATATTATACACATCTGTAAAGAAAGTTTTTGTCAAAATTGAGATAAAAATGTTGAAACTTTTGGTGGCAATGTAAATCCTCATCATAAGAAAATAAGGAAAATGAGAGAGTTGTGCTACTTGAAACATCTATAAAAACAGGCACAACATCTTATAGTTGCTTGGGTAGGAGTACTGAGCCTACTGCTTACTTTGGAGAAAAGCTAATTTCAGCAATTTTGTATTTCTGAAGAAGTGCTGGGCTTGAAAGCAACCTCTACAATGGATACTGAAATGGTGCCAGTTACCAGCCACACAGTAGGTGTTGGCCTGTACTGTTCAGTTTTAAACACTGTGAATAGTCAGAGTTATCTACTACAAAAACAAAACTTGGTAAAATACCAAAAAAATCATGCAATTTCCTATAACACTGAAGGTGATGAGTTGTATTTTTAGCTATATTCAAAAATAAAAATGAATTATGAATTAGCAGCAGGAGTTATTGTCCTTAGAACAAGGTGAGCCAGATTTGGCACAGTAGCTATATGGTACATAAATGCTTGAAGACAACCTTAGTTGTGTATATGTGCTGCATTAGGTTTATAACGTGTGATTTATATTGTCCTCTTTGGTTTTATAGCAAATCAGAACCATTACTCATTGGTTGCAGATATTTTAGAAACATTTATCAATGCAACTTAGCCATGTTGCCTCATTCATTTTTAAGATAAAGCACATGTCATATTTTGTTTTATCCTAAATCATATTTTGTAGCATCCTAAATCCCAAATTTCCTGCCAGTATACTGATAATGATTTGAAACTTACAGTTGAGTTTTAGAAAATGAACAGTCTAGCTAGAACATTGTGTGTTTGAAATGGTAATATTCAAACTATTTAAAACTGACCCCATTTGACAAATGAATAAGCTGTTCTCTCATAGTCATTAATCATTCTTCCCCATTTAAACTTTTCTCCTTGTGAATCAGCTTTCCTTAGAGTTTTCAAGACAAAGTAAATGAAACTTGAAGCACATATATATTTGAAAATCTGTTGTTTGGCTGACAGGATGTGCTGTACAGATTCAGTGAAATGTTGCTGGCTGCATGTGACTCTGTTTTCTATGCTCTGATCTAATTTAACATGACACTGATGATAGTGACTTGCTCGATGAATGGACTTGTGAAGATAAAAACTACTCTGCTGTGTAAGAAATAAAGTATTAATTTTCCATTTTTGTCAGTTGTTCAAATTAAAATAATGTGTCAAAGGCAATGAAGAAGAGACTTCACAAAAATCTTGAGAAAATCCTGTAATCTTGTATTTTTTATACTTTAAACATATGTGTGTGTGTCTATTTATAAACCATATCTAATAAATGGAATGGGAACTCTGGGTACTGCTGTCTGCCTGTTCTTTAGGTGAAGCATATCAGACAGCTGAGTCCTCTCTTCAAAGGAATCAGTGTAAACAGTAAGTAGGGTTATAAACAGGTCAGTATCATAGGGAAGAAATAAACTGTAAATGGTAATAAATTGGTGTAAACTGTTGGCTTAATGATAAAACAATTTCCATATAATTCATGTTTTTAGATGAAAAAGAGTTATAGTAAAACTACATAATAGTAACAGTGGTAGTAATACTTTTCTGTTTGTGTAAAAATCACTATTAATTTTCACAATAAAGAGTAAAACCTATGCATGTCATATGTTATAGAATAAAATTAATTTAGTTCACGTAAAAAGGACACACACACACACACACACACACACACTTCAGCCAAACTTAATGTAAGACTTTACTAGTTAAAGTCTAGGGGCAAGGCATTACTTCATGACCAATGATGTAATAGACCAGTGTACTTCGTTAGGTTCAGTTTGTGAGTATTGCTTTAAGATAGACTCAAAAAATCGGAATCTGTCAACAAGGAATAATACCAATCTTCTCCTCTCTTTGGTCTGGTCTCTCCCCACTATCCCCCCTTGTCTGTTGTTCTCTCTCTTTCTTTCCTCAGTGGGACTTGATGGACCCTCAGACTCTGAAGATAAGATTAACTCCACTATTCTGGGCACTGACCTCCATCAGACCTACATCCCTGCATGCACCATCTTCGATTTCACAATCAATCAATAGATAATTGAACTTCCTCAGGCATTTGTTAGAGCTGTGTATGTGTTTGTGTGTGTTCACACTAAATGTAGGCCAAGACAGTAAAAGAGTGTAAAGTAGTGATGGTACAGAGTAGGCCCCATTCCTCTAGCTGGGCTGGAAGTGTGACAGTATTGTGGAGGCTCAGATAAGTGCAGCACATTAGGGCATTGTATTCAATAGACCACCTCAACTCAGTCAATGTAAGTGCTCTGAAATCCCACCAGTGTGTGTGTGTGTGTGTGTGTGTGTGTGTGTTCAGACTGAATGTAGGCCATGTGAGTAAAAGAATCAAAGGCAAAAGGGGAAGTAGACTGGGCCTCACTCTTGGCTGAGCTGTTCCCTTTAGTACACTGTTGGACTGCTGACAGAGTGGATTGCTTGTGATCTATGAAACACTGACTGAATGGAATATCATCACTGTTTGAAGGTGCGTGTGTTCTTTTAGGTCTGACCTCCAAAGTGAAGTATCTTTGTCTGACAGGATCAACAGAGGGAAGCAGCACACTGTAGAGCCACTAAACCTGTGGAAGTGGTCACTGAAGCGCATGATTTGTACCAAGAGACTGCTATTTGTTTATCATTTTGCAATATCCATAATGACTCCCTGAACTAAAGGAAAAGATAGAAATTTTATTTTGTTTGAAATATTACTCACCCTCTGACAAAGAGTGAAATGTTGATATGAATGTTAATCTCATGTTAAGTACAGACCAGAAGTCAGGACGTGGTTAGCTTAGCATAGCATAAAGACTGGAAGCATGGGTAAACAGCTAACCTGTGTCCACAGTTCAAAAATACTGATAAACATGTTTTCTTTTTAATCCCTACACGGAGTTACATGCTGAACTATTTATTTCTGTTGGACCTGGAGAAATAGTTCCAACACACATTGTTTAATATTGATTTGTTAAACCCAAGTGGGTACAAAAGGACAGCCGACTTTATAGATTCAATGTACAGCAACAGCTGATTTCCTGTGATTATAAAACAAAAAAAAGTAGGATGATGGCAGACTACACTGACAGACAACACATTCACAAATAAAACTGAAAGCAATAGTAGGAACAAAAATGAAAATAGGTATAACACTTGCAAACTGGTTCAACTCAGAACACCAGCAACCATCACTGCCCTCAAGACGGACCCACGTAAACACTAGAATGTGGTCTATAATCCAAAACTTTAAGCGTAAAAATTATTTTTGTCCACATTAATTGTGCTATATGAAGAAAGCTGTCTGTCAAAAAAACTCACAAGGAAGCACAAATATGTGGATAAGCCATGAATGACCGATGGGAGAGAGAACATATTTAAAATAAAAAATGTATTAAACAGGAGGTTTTTAAGACATAGACCAAAAGAAACAGAAAACAAATATATAGGACAATAAATTAATGAGTGCTGTATTGTTAGTATACTGATGAATATTAGATATAATAAGTATTATGACAAGTAATTGGAACAATATAGGAGTAACATCCCAGGAATATGGAGAGTATTCAACTGTGTAATCAAAAGGGTACAGGAGAAGCTGACAATCAAGATTATAATCATACAGTTATAAAGAAAATATAAGAAATTGCCAGTGAATTTAATGATGATTTTGTAAATGTTGGATACAATTTAGTAAATGAAACTATGGAGCCAAGAAGTAAGGATGGTGTAGATAAAGCTATTGTTCATAAAAACACATGGGTCAATCTGTCACAACTCCCCCTGTGACCCTGAGATTTCCCAGTGATTCCTGTGTTTCATTTCCCTCTCTGTTCTCCCCTGGAGCCTAATCCCCTGTGTGTGTGTTTGTGGTCTCTGGTCCTGGCTCACCTGCTCTCAGTCAGCATCTAACTCAGAATAAGAACCCTAGCTCTCCAACCAGCTGTCATCAGGTTGTTCTACTTCCTGATTAGCTCTTTTAGCAGCTCCGATTTTCCTAGTTCTTAGACACTGAACCATTTCCAGTGTGTTGACTTTTACTCATTTGTGTTCTCCCTGTGCTGCAGTCTTCGCCTGGTCTACTGCTGCTGTCTGCCTCTCCTGCGCTCACCTGCTGGCCACCATTTCCCCAACACACCACTCACCTGCTCCAGACCTCTGGTCTCCACCACTCTCTCTGTCCCTGTCCATTTCCCTGCCTTGGCCTGTAAGTCTCAATTTCCCTCACCAGGAACTCACCCTGGCTTGTTTTCAGTATCGTCCCCCAGCCTCCTCACACACCAGGCCACCACCTGCAAACTGCTATGTTTATCATTAAAACCACTTACCTTTTTCTCAGTTGGTGTCCCTGTCTGTGTCTGCGTGTCTGAGTCCTAAATGGTGTTTGAGAAATGTAACACCATCTTTGTTAGGAACGTTGAGGAAAATGAAATATGTGGCATAGTTAAAAGCATTTAAGAATAAATTGATTGGACTGCTAGTGATGATCCACATGTCTAGTCGATCACCTACACATAAAAAGTAAAGAAATTTGTGTTTGGTAGATTATTTCTTTATTGTAACAATGCTTTTTGGCAATAAATCTTATACCATTGGAAAGCTTGTTTATTACCCTTTTAAATGGTACCACAGTTGTAAGGAACATGCATTTGTGGGATGAGCAGCAGAGCTGAGTATGTGGGTTACGCCCATGAAAAATTTGCCAGATCTTCTCTGCCAATGCCAAACAGCTTATATTGCTGTTGCTATTGACTCTTGTTTTGAGCTTCTGTGCCTGATTGGCACCTGATTGGTCTCATAGAACTGCCAGGAGGCCTGTCATGACTGCTCTTCACCGTCATGTCCATTTGCACTGGTGTTGGCAACACATGCACTGGAACCTGAACATGTGGAGGAATGTTATGTCCAGCGATGATTCCAGATTCTGCCTACGGCAGTTGGATTGTAGGGTCAAAGTGTGGAGAAGATGCGGAGAACGCTATGCTGATTGCTGCACTGATAGAGTAACATCTTTTGGTGGAAGCAGTGTGATGGTGTGTGGCAGCATCTCCCTCATGTCATCATTGGAGGCAATCTCAATGCATAGAGATATCGAGATGAGATTCTGCAACCAGTGGCTATCCCTTATCTCCACAGTCTGGGACCGAACTCTATCCTCCAAGATGACAACGCTTGCCCCCACAGAGCAGGGTTTATCAGAGACTACCTCCAGAATTTGGGAGTGGAGAGGATGGAATGGCCTGCCAGCGTCCCGACCTCAACCCCATTGAACATGTGTGGGATCAGCTTGGGCTTGCTGTTCGTGCCAGAGGAGATGCCAGGCTGTTGTGGCTGTGTATGGTTCTTCCACGCGCTACTGAGGCTCCTGTTTGTCAAATGAATAAATTGTTAAATTGCCAATATGTCTTGTTTCTTCACACTTCAATCATCCAATCCACCAAACACCAAACAAGAGTCAATGTCAGAATAAGCTGTTTGGCATTGGCAGAGAAGATTTGGCAAATTTGGCAACCCACATACTCAGCTCTGCTGCTCATCCCACAAATGCATGTTCCTTACAAATGTGGCACCATTTAAAAGGGTAATAAACAGGCTTTCCAATGGTATAAGATTTATTGCCAAGAATTATTGTTAAAGAAATAATCTACCATACACAAATTTCTTTACTTTTTGTGCTAAGTTTATATACATATACCGTACTCATAACATGAAAGTGTACAGAAGCATGTTGTTGTCAACACAAATTAAGGCATTCCTACATAATCATTATCTTCATATATCACAATTATGAGATCTTGTAATTAAGCCAAAATTAATTAAAGTACATTATGAAAAAAAAATTGTTTTAATTGTCCTGTAATTTCAGAGTAATTATTTCAGATGGTTGATACAATGATTCTAACTGTTATGAAAACTCTTTTCATCCTTTACAAAATTATATAGTTTGTATTGTTGATGTCTGATTTAAAGAGTAATTTCCTTCAAGTCTGAATGTTTCTGAAAAGAGAAAATCTGCAGGAAAACTTGTTAGAAACTTTATTCTGCAAATTTGTTGATTTACGTGTTTGTGTATAATTTACAATTTATTCCATACTGTAGGCCTGACACAAAACCCTTCCTAACAAAGTACAAATGCATAGGAATACACAGGCCCTTTGACATCAAGTATTACCAAAAAAAAAAAAAATACAAATAAAAAATAAAAAATGTGAGTGTCATAATGTCATGAGAGACAGTGTATCTGAATGTTTGATGAATACATTGCACTTCCTTGGAAATATACCTCCCTGTCTGTAAAGCTACTGTGGCAACATAATCATGGAAATACTGAGCGAAACATTCACCAAGCAAAGCAACTGTACAGGTTCAACCAGCCCTGTGAAGCTCAGTCACGTTATGTTTTTGCTTTGGCCTTAACCTTCTGGCTGCTGTGTGTTGGTACATGGTGGAATATGTGGTTCAAATTCAAGTAACATTAAGTTGGTTACATCAGTCTGAGCAGCAGAGAAGCTCATGCACATTGGCTCAGCTTGTAAAGCAATAGAACACATCAACAATCAATAACGTGAGTTAGAAAGAAACTGTGTTGCTTTGTTTGGTTCATAAAAAGCAGAAAGCACTATAACTGAACACTGACACCTACCTGTGTGCCTCAAGCTGCACTCTACTGAGCTGACAGTGTCGGGCTTTAAGCACATACAGCTCTGGAAAAAATTAAGAGACCACTGCAAAATTATTAGTTTTTCTGATTTTACTATTTATAGGTATGTGTTTGAGTAAAATAAACATTTTTGTTTCATTCTTTAAACTAATGACAACATTTCTCCCAAATTCCAAATAAAAATATTGTCATTTATAGCATTTATTTGCAGAAAATGACACATGGTCAAAATAACAAAAAAGATGCAGCGTTTTCAGACCTCAAATCACGCAAAGAAAACAAGTTCATATTTATTTTGAAACATCACAATACTAATGTTTTAACTTAGGAAGAGTTCAGAAATCAATATTTGGTGGAATAACCCTGATTTTTAATCACAGCTTTCATGCATCTTGGCATGCTCTCCACCAGTCTTTCACATTGCTGTTGGGTGACCTTATGCCACTCCTGGCGCAAAAAAAATTCAAGCAGCTCAGCTATGTTTGATGGCTTGTGACCATCCATCTTCCTCTTGATCACATTCCAGAGGTTTTCAATGGGGTTCAGGTCTGGAGATTGGGCTGGCCATGACAGGGTCTTGATCTGGTGGTCCTTCATCCACACCTTGACTGACCTAGTTGTGTGGCATGGAGCATTGTCCTGCTGGAAAAACCAGTCCTCAGAATTGGGGAACATTGTCAGAGCAGAAGGAAGCAAGTTTTCTTCAAGGATAACCTTGTACGTGGCTTGATTCATGTGTCCTTCGCAAAGACGAATCTGCCCGATTCCAGCCTTGCTGAGGCACCCCCAGATAATCACCAATCCTCCACCAAATTTCACAGTCTGGCTTGTAGGCCTCTCCAGGTCGCCGTCTAACCATCAGATGACCAGGTGTTGGGCAAAACTGAAAATTGGACTCATCAGAGAAGATGACCTGACTCCAGTCCTCTATGGTCCAATCCTTATGGTCTTTTGCAAACCTCAGCCTGGCTCTTCTTTGCTTCTCATTGATGAAGGGCTTTTTTCTCGCTTTACACAACTTGAGCCCTGCCCCTAGGAGCCTCTGCCAGCCTGTAGCTTTGTTGTCCCCAAAGTCTGCTGCTTGACCTTGTTCTTATGAACTGCCGTCTTACAAATTTTAAGGATGGAAGCAACCTGACGCTCACTGTATCCCTTTCTGCCAGTAAAGCCAGAATCAAACCCTTCTTTTCCTCACTCAAAACTTTTCTTTTCAACTCTTTTGGCATGGTCAGTAGTTATTTTTTTTTATTTCAATTACTTTTGAGGTACTACTAGCACTGTTTTTGCCACCCAGCTGGTCCTATTGCAAGAGGATAGTGATGACCACAGCAGTGGTTTTTATACTTTTCCTTGTTAAACAAGATTTGGTTCAGGTGATCACCTAATCAATACCTCATTAAGTAGAATAAGGTGTGCTTGTGTTGGAATTCAACAGACACTAGAATGGAATGGCTGTTAAACATGTAGAGATGCTGATTTCAGAAAAAATTGAAGTGGTCTCTTATTTTTTTTCAGAGCTGTATTTTATCATTGCTCTATGACCAACCCTCTCCTGACTCAGTTTTCCTACTGTGTTTGCTCTCCACTGAGGGATTGTGCTGCAGCTGCACACATAAAAACAACACAGTGAGAAAAACATTAATTCTACTTCATCATTCAGCAAACATCAGTTCAATATAAAAACAGCAGATTTTTCTCTGCATGTGTGATGTACTAAATGTAAGCTCAAGGCAAAATGGTTGTTGCTCTGACAGGTCAATGTGTAGGCAGTGATTATAGCTTTCACTTCCTACAACTGGTATTAACCGGTCTATATGAATAGAAAAATGTGGTATAAATAGAACTACCTTTGTATCTGGTATATCAGGGTCTTAAATCACACTGCTGAAGCCTCATGTTAGCATAAACTTAGTGTACCTGCACACAACTGTGGAATTTTGCTCCATCTTTACAGTGTCATCACTCTGTGAAGGGGCTGCTTCATGACAAGTACAGAAGGAATGACAACAGCAACCAGTAACACTGAAACATACAGACTGCATAAGAGTGCGGTTTTAAGACGGACTTGAAGATATCCCATGCTACCCTTGAAGGTGTTTTCTTGTAACCACTTACACATGTATTTAGTGTTTCTCTGAGCCCTGTTCACACATATGGCCTCAGACAATGGAGGTGTGACAATATGTCAGAACTGGCATATTCACCACTACACAAAGACTCAGACGTCACCCAGTGACACAGTGTGGGGAAGCTGGGAAAGGTTGAAGTCAATTCCCCTGATTCTCTGATGTGTATCTTGACCAAGCAACCAGGACTTGAGGAAGAGAAGTGTTGATTGAAAACACATTGCTAAGGGAATGAACTTTATCATGTGTTGGTGTGGTCACAGACTTGTGAGCTTCAAGCTCACGAGCAACAAGACATTGCCTGTTTCTTTGAATCAGTGTGTATGAATGCAGATTAACAAACATGTTGAAAGCATGTTCTGCCTCAGAAAGCATTTAGTGGATTTTCGTATGTTTTCAACCTTGTACTATTTGCTCAGATGTCAGATTAGCTGAGAATGTTGTACACAGCCTTTTGCTGGAACATTGCTACCTTCTATGGTGCAATGCCGCCATCAAATGCCCATCAGAGGAACAGGTAGGAATGTGTAATGTGCCATGGTAAACCCTAGAGTCAAAGGCTTGGCTGTAGGCAGAGAGAAGTGGTAAGGTTCATGGTCAGGTTAAGCATCATTACACATGACTGTTTGGGTTTAGAATCAGATTAGTTTCAGGTTAACACGGGTCGATGGGGAAACTCCTCCCAAGCCTTGGAATCTAAAGTCAACCTCTGTGCAACCTGTGTCTTCATCTGAACAGTGCTTCATAGCACCACCTAGGTCTTCTGCAGTGGCTGACAGGTGTCTGTGTCTATCACACTCAGCCATGTCTGCTGCTCGCGCCAACAACCTCAGCTCCACTCCACCCAAATGTGGATTTTCTAGTTTCCAAATGTGTGTGAACCCAACCTCAGGTCATCACATCAGGGCAAGATGACACAAATGATGCAGCCATGTTTTCTACAGTCATTGTCAGGTTTACTGTTGAATGAGCATTAAATGGCTATGAGCAAGGTCAAAGGAATATAGTCAGTATTTAATCAAGGTATTCAAATGTCTTTTGGGTGCTGGGTGAGGATTTATCCACTATATCAAATCTGTTTCACACAGCTTTCATCAGATCATGTTTTTGATCCAAATCCTAAAAATGCATCATGATCACAAACATCCAATCCACCCTGAATCAACAGTTAATACACTCAGTTGGCAGTTAGGATCATTTTTTTAAACTAATGCAGTCTGACACAACAGTCCTACAGCAAATATTTTGGTTGTTTGTTTTAGAGACTTCATTGATAATTTTGGAGGCTGCAGTTTGTGGTGCTGTTGAACTGTACAGCATGATGCTGACAAGTGTTTCCATTATATTGTCAGTACTCCATTGTATTGTTTTGAGGGTAAACTAAATAATGTAAAAACCTCTCAGTATAATGCAGCGTCACAGCCTAAATGATCATACAGCTGAATCAACCCCTCTCTAAAACAAAGAACTGAATATTCTAACCTTCATAAAGGTACTAGGTGGTGTATAAGACTGTGTTAGCTTTACATATGTGTACCTAATAAACTGACAACTTAGTGTGGATAATGTAAGGGATTCCATCTGGACTTTTTTTTTGGAAATTCAGTCCGGGATTCATCATTATTATTTCATTTCCTGAATGTAAAATTTCTCTGTACAATACATTAAAATATGAAGCTTTTTATGTTATGTTAAATCTGTTAAAGCTGGAGGACAGAAGAAAGATGTACCTTGTAGCTCTGTCTAGTTGGGTGTACAGACCAACGCGCTGAAGCTGTACAAATCCATCCTGGAGGATGGAGATTCAATTCAGAGGCAGTGAATAAACAAAAGACTGATGGTAACAGCCAAAACTCTGTCCCACAAGTCATCTTCTTAGAAATAGAATAATGAATCTGTTTTTGCCCGTGCACACACACTTGGTGGAGTTTCAGAAACTGAAGCAAAGACATGTCTTCCTGGTCTGGTTTCTGCCCATTGCTCTCCTGCTCTCATCTCCTCAGACTTGACTGTACTGTCAGTCTCCACCCCTGTTCAGCCTGATGCTGTCTGTGTATCAGACTGTCAGGCCTTGTTTATGTATCTGTCTGTGCAGATATGGACAGACAGGTGGATGAGCCGTTTCAGTCCATCTACTGGCCTGTCTTCTTCTCCTTCTGGAAACTGAAGCTGGTTCGGCGGCTCAGTTTCCGCTGCTTCTGAGCAAAGTAATCAGCCCGAGAGGTGCTGGCCCGCGACTCCAGGATATAGTTCACCTGAGAGATGAGAGAAAAAAAAATCAATTTTAAATGTTTACGGCATACATTCCTCTTTATGTCCAACATCTGCAGGTCTTTACCACAGATACAAAGATATGACATCATCAAAATGACCTCCATCATTGTAACACACTAATACATCATTATGTAGTCATTAGCAGATAAAACATCAACCAATATATCAATGACCAAAGCATTACCTGTGTACAATCTACAACAAATGTGGTAGTACATTATGAATAACTGACAATACACGTCTTCATATTCTGCATATAAAAATACGTACAAAGGACATAATTAATTATGTCTGAATGCTTCACTCTCCATGATGACTATAAGAAGTGACCTTGTGTTAAGGTCATGGGTTCTGAACACATTTCTAACAAGCTGCAAATACAACTGACATATAATCACTTTGTAGATTTGATGAAGGGAATATGTTAGCAAACAACTACTTATTTACACATTATACATACACAAGGCAACATTAGCATTCATTCTGAGTAGTGTTTGTGTCCACCTGATGAATTTAAGCCTAATATTCACTCTGTTTTATCTCAGATTTGATCTCCACCAACTCCTGACAGAAGCATCTGGCCCAGTGTTCACCAGCTGCTCTCTGACTGCTGTCTGATTTTGGGGAGGAAGTGTTGTGTACAGTGGGTTTATTGGAGTGTCTCCACTGAAAACTGAAAATGACACCGATGACAGTGTTAAAATGAACCAAAACAATAAACTGAGAGATGCTATGAAGCTTTGTGGATGTGAGGGGAACTGCAGAGTAGGTGGTAATTCTCGGTGGGTCATCATCATGATCCAGCCACATAGTCACTTCGACCATTGATGAGAGTGCAGCTTCAAAGCAGAAGCCCCATAAAAGAAATTCTCTATTAAAAGTCAAAGTTTTTCATTCAAAAGTTTACTTAAATAAGGTTTACTTCCATAAGGTTGAGTGACTCACAAAAGAATAATGGTCAAACCTGAAACACCAGAGGCAGAGATCTCCAGACTTTTAGTCTCTGACACTCAAGATTCTACATTTCCCATAGTGTAACCACTAACCTGTTTCATCAACATCAACACCAACGTCAGTCAAACTTACCTCTGGTTTACAACACAGGCATTTTGAAGTCTCCACCATGACATAACACTATGACATCATCAGGGTTATTTTCTCAAAATTAACAAACGTCTTCCTGTGATTCAGAAGACATTATACAACTGTTGACAGACTGAGCAGCACTGCAGCAATGGAGATAATTACCAGTACATTTAAATTGATTTAAGTTCTATGCTTGAGTAAAGGTATGATTCTTCTTGCTTATTTACACAGACTGGTTTCATCATCTGTCTCTGCTGCCACTCAAAAGGTCTTTACCCACTGGGTGTGTTTTTTTGTGCAATTAATTAACATGTCATTACATTTCTTCAAACTCTTGTTTTTGTCAGCACTTCTTTCACACACGTGACTATTGCGCAGTGAAAAAGTGACACAATTTCATTTTTCAGAAGGACAACAATTTCTCTGAGCTTTCGCACACCAATAAAGGCATCAGCCAGTCACACAGATTGACTGCTCTGGGTCAAAGGATCCCAGAAGCTGGTGGAGCTTCAGCTTCTGTAAATATTCCCGGGTGAGTATTTCACACTTTCACATTATTTATGTGTGTTGTGATGTGTGTGTACAAACCTCTATCCTGCACATATCACTGTATAATGTTTAACTGAGAAAAACTGGGACAGACACCATAACAGATCATGGAACACAAAACTTTGACCGAGAAGAGGCTTTCACACCCAGACTTACACCGATTAGTCATAACATTATGACCACTGGTGGATGAAGTGAATCGATCATCTCGTTATAACACAATGTTCTGCTGAGGAAACCTTGGTCCTAACTGTCATCTGGATGTTACTATGTCACGTACAACCCACCTAAATATTGTCACAGACCAAGCACAGACCCCTCCAATGCCAACAACACTCCCCAATGTCAAGGGCCTCCCCCAGCAGGATAATGTTCCCACCACACCACAAAAACTGCTCAGAAATGTCTCGAGGAACACGACAAAGAGCCCAAGGTGTTGACCTGGCCTCCAGACTCCCCAGATCCCAATCTAATTCAGTACCTGATGAATGAAGGACCCATGGTTCCTCAGCAGAACATTGTATTGTAACAAGATGATGAATGTTATTCACTTCACCTGTCAGTGGTTTTAATGTTATGGCTGATCGGTGTTAGTCTTAACTGTAAAAACTTTGTCCTTAGAAAAAAGAAACAGGACAGAGCACAGATATCCAGCCAGAACTCACCTTCAGCACTATTTCATTGACAGTAGCAGCGTCAGACTCAAAGTACAGGGGCTTATAATCATGGTTGCTGAGATAAGTGAGCTTAAATATTGCATGGCCTGTAAGAGAGAGAAGCAAAACACATTTAATGAGACAGAAATTGGTGAAAGAAATGATGCACGGTTTATGTCTATGACCCCTCTTTTTCTATCTGTACATCCTTAGTTAGGGCTGTGTGATTTGATGATATATATCATTCATGATTTGGATGACAGGTTGCAATCTTATATGCAAATTATGCCGCACACCAGTCCCCACAACAGACTGAAATGAGAGGCATGAAAGAGTTGCTCATATAAACCCCAGAGTCAAATGTTAGAACAAACATTTGGCACTGCACACTGTGTAACAAAGACTTAATGAGATGGAAGGAGATAACAGCAGCCACTGCAAATTATATCCTTTCCATGCAGTCATTATGTATAAATTGTTAATTCATTGGATTTACAGAAAATGTACTACATTGTGATATACACTCCTGAACAAAATCTTGAGACAATTACAAGTATTCCCATTTCGCGCTGGTGGATTGTAACCAGGTTGTAAGTATAGTTTCAAAATGCAAAAAAGAAGTGTTGTCCTGTATTTCAACAGGAACTTTTGAAGTGATCAACAAGAATGGTAAGGCTACTCACTACTGAGTAATTTTTGACACTTAGTTCTTTTTGGGTTTTTTTAGGCTGTGGTCTTAAACTTTTGATCAGCTGATGAACAGCCTGTTTGAGTTTAAATGCAGTTTTCAATAAATTGCCTACTCTATTTTTTGTCTCTTGGCCTTGTTTCTTCTTTTTTGCATTTTGAAGCTCAACTTAGAACCTGGTTACGATCAACCAGTGTGATCCCCCGGTCTTAAGATTTTGTTCAGGAGTGTATATGGTTATCAGGATATGAGAGGACTATATGAGATTTTGGTCATATGGCACAGCCCTGTCTTCAGTCATGTTTAAACCATGGAAGCTTCAGACAACTGGCTGCTGGATGAGAGCAGAATAAGAACAGAAAAATGCCATCTGATTCTTTGTTAATAAGACTAGGTCAAATGTCAATTCAATTCAGCTCTACTCTATTTGAGTCTCTATTTGACATTAATACCAATGTTGCATAAAGCTCTCAGAATTTATCTCTATAACTTAAATTTCCTGTACATTCAACTAGTGAACAACACTGTTCAGGCTGCATTCTGAATATGGTTCCTGTTAATAAAACTGGTGACCAAGGACTTATTTCCTTTGGCAAAATCAAGCCAGCGAAAATGCAAGCGGCTGGGGAATGGTGTACAGCAGTGGAACAAGAAACATGCCAGTATAATAGCAGCAGCATACCAAAAACCAACAGTGACATTCCACAAAGAATCAACACGTTACTAGAAGAAGAGTGGCATAAAATCAGCCACTTTTAGATCCTGGCATCTCTTGATCTGGATGAAAGCAATATAAGGAGGGAAAAACAGTGAAGATGAAAAGTAAGCCACTATTTCCATGGTTCACTCACTGGGGCTTCTTTCCTCTACTAGGTCACAGGCACAGAGGTGGTCTGAGTCGATAGAGATGGGTTTCTGCCGAATCCAGAACTTAGTACTGGCTTTTTGATTGGTGACAGGATCGATCTCCACCTTCTCTCCTGAAATGCCTGAAGAAAGAGTTGCGTGTCAATTCATAAATCAAAAAAATCATGATAACCACTCATTGTTGACCTACAAGTTAAAGAGCACTGGAAGTTAATGTTTTAAATCTGATCATGGACTTACATTAACGATTGCACATTTGGAATACCCTGCTTAGCCTCCATATATACTGCATGTATAGAAACAGAGGCTCCCTCCAAATGTCTGAGTTCCTCACCCTATCCCTAAGACTAAGTCCAGACGCCCATCAGAGGAATCTCATTTTGCCTACTTGTATCCACAATCTTATTCTGTCCCTACTCAAAGCTCATGATCAGAGGTGAGGGTTTGAATGTAGATCGACAAGTAAATCAAAAGCATTGCCTTCCAGCTCTGCTCTCTCTTTACTACAACAGTCCAGCACAATGTCCGCATCCCAACAGGTTCCCAAACCAGACACTCTCCTCACCTTGGTTGCACCTTGAGCTCTTGTCCATGAGAACAGGATCAGACACAAAGGGAAACCTTGAGTCCAACACCCACTGAAAACATGTTTGACTCTGTGCCAAAAATACAGACACAGCTCTCACTTTGGTTGTACAAGGAACAGATGACACGTCGCAGCAGCCCCTGTACCCTCCACAGGGTCCCTTAGGGACACAGTCATAAGCCTTCTTCAAGTCCACAAAATAGAATGGAAGACTGGACCCTACGACCCCAACCTCAACACTTCTGCAAAGGTAAAGAGCTGGTCCACTGTTCCACAGCTAGGACAGAATCCACATTGCTCCTCCAGAGTCAGGTTCACATCCTCTGTCCCCATTTTTGAAAATGGGAACTACCATCCCATCTACCACTCCACAGGTACCCAACCTCCACACAACACTGAAGGGGAGCCTTCAGCATCTGAGGGTAAATATCATCCACACCTGGCACCTTGCTGCCAGGGAGCTTCTTGACTACCTCAGCAACCTCTGCCAAGGACATGGGTGAGGCATTTAGACTCTGCCTCCTCCACAGAGGAAGTGTTGGCCAGGTTCAGGAGCTCTTCAAAGTGCTCTTTCCACTACATGAAAATATCCCTAGTCTGAGACAGCAGTTCCCCAGCCCGACTGAATACAGCCTCAGCCAAACCATGCTTAGGACAGTTGTTATAGATAACAACTACAGCCTAATTTATAATACTTTTCATGATATCATGCTATGTAGCCATCAAATACAAATTTAGGAGCCAGGCTTTATATTTAGTTTAAGAAAACAGAAAATAATTTGTTGCAGACTGAGTTTCGAAACAACTTACTAAGTTAATTTACTAGCTGCAACTGATACAATCTGCTAGTGCTAATTGTCATTGCTACTTTTGTCATCTCTGGAATCAAGGATCCATTGTTTAAAAAATTACCATGAATTTAGAGTGGTAAATCTGACAATGGCAACACTGTAAACATACTGCATACAATCAAATATATGATTATTTCCAACAAAGATTCTTTTTGTTTAACTTTAAAACAATCACGCAGTAGCCAGCGGTAAGCATTATGCACCTAGCTGGACATCTGTGGTGAAGCGCAGCTTGTGGATCATACTGATCTTGAAGGACTTGTAGTGGTGACTGCTCAACATGTCTTGGACTGTGGTGATGTCAATAGGAGGGTCTTCCTCTGAACTCTCCTCACCCCTGGAGCCTGGAGATAAAAGGAAAACAAACAAAAGAAAGAAAGAAAAATGAATTAAAACTTTAGTCTTAATTTAAATGCATGATTTATAACTTTAGAGTAGGGCTGCATGATTAATGAAAATATCACAATCTCAGTTCAGGCCTTGATATGATTTCATTTTTATGTGACAAATGATGCACAGGAAGAGAGGGAAGGTCATTGATGTAAATAAATCTGTTACATCAGAGAAAGCAGAGTATAATGTGTTTTTTATAGAAAAAGCTTCTGAGGAACAACAAAAATGTGTCCGAGTTACAGAAACCCAGCAATGCTGAGGAAGAACAGAACAGAACAGATTTATCTTAAAACAAAACGTAGTGTAGGTACTGTACACAAAGTTGTTTAGTCTGTTATGTGAAACCAGAGTCGAAGACATTGATGGCAGTCTAAAGCACCAGTGTTACACAATGCAAATGATAATACCTTCAACTTCAAAAAAAAGGGCAGGGAAACTTCCACACAGCAGATTTATGGTCAATTGACAAGTGAATCATACATGAGCCTAATGCTTTTTTTCAAAGAAATGACTTTATCATGAACAGCCTGACTCTGCAGACTCTGTGGACCACTGAGGATCACACAGGACCAAAGCACATTCTTCAAAAATTGATTGCTAAATGTGGGTCTAAGCACTGTGAAAGCAGTGTAGAAAGACTAGCCCTCAGTGTGTGTGCTACAGGTGAGCTATGTATTTGTTCCAATTTTTTATCATCTTTCATTTAAGAAAACAAGTGTTCTAATGAGTGGACAGCTGACCAGACAACAGTTGACTATTCTTGAATTCAGTAGTAATAAGTCAATAAAAGCTGCAGTAGAAAACTGTGATCTCACTTCTGAGTAGAAAAAAGTGTGAATCTCATTTTGTGCAGCTCTGCTTCAGAATGATTAATTCTTTTTGTCAGAAACTATCCTAAGAAGTGAAATCCCTGTTCAACCAGTTATATCGATAACTACTGTCAGATAAGAAGTGACATGAACTTGGTGCATTGTCACCAGCTGCGAGTCATTCACTGACATCATAAGCAGTTGTGATAGTGGTACCCAACCTACTGAGATTACGTACTGTTTTCTCTGACCAGGCAAAACTCCAGGGTGCTCTGGCTCTCCAGTGTCGAATCCAGGTCTACTGCGACGTTTGGCTCCGTCTGCTTCTCCAGACGGTACAGGGGCCCTGTTGGAGAATGATGGAGTCAGATGACAGCTAAAGCGTCAGCCTGGCATCAGCCTGACGTCAGCTTGGCACCTATGATCAGGCTATCACACAATTCATAGAAAAAGACATGAACATGTTCCCAGAACTGCACCGAGGTAAAATTACGGTCACTGAGAATTATGACCTGAACTCCCATCCTCTCATGTGATAGCAGATATAGATTTCCTCCCAAGCCAAGGTCAAAAGTCAAATGGCCCATTAAGAAAAGACAATTCTAATGGACCCCAGTTCATTTGGAACTTATAAGTAAACACTCTCCTAATCTTCATTCTGTGCAACAAACTTTGTCTCTGCATTAAACATTGAACTGTTACTTTATCAAGAAAGTAACCTGAAAAAGAACTATGCAAATTGGACTCTCTCAGATCCACAGACCTAACCAGGGTCTTCTCCTCCTTGTTTATCTTTCTCTGCACCAGGTCTCTGGCCATAAATTATGTCACATTCCAGGCTAACCTTGCTACACAACCCTCTAATGTTTGAAACTATATGAAATAATTGTCTGACCATTCTATAAAGCAAACCATTTTATTGATCAAATGTTTACAAGTAATTTGGTGAAAATCTGAATTGTGTATGATGTTGCTAAGGTATTAATCCAAATATTTGCCATGGAACCACACTGCCATCTATTGCCCATGTCTAAGCTTAACTAAAGAAGTTAGATATAATGTTTTTCAGGTATTGGAATCAAATGATTATTC
This sequence comes from Lates calcarifer, assembly GCF_001640805.2. NCBI lineage: Eukaryota > Metazoa > Chordata > Actinopteri > Centropomidae > Lates > Lates calcarifer. Next base: position 21,741,415 of record NC_066841.1, read on the forward strand.
TTTATGTCTTGCAATGTCACTCATTTATTAATAATGCTAAACACAATTTATTCTTTTGCAGTTTAATCAGTTAATCAGCTTAACTGCGTTAAGATTTGCGAGTAATGTGTTTTGATTCATGTTTGCATTAATGCATTGTCTTTCTTAAAGTATCAGCGCCACCAAGTTAAAGCCTATCTCATCTTGTACAATGTCTTGTATATACATGCAAGTGACTTTCTCTATTCCTCAAGCCAGGCAATGTCAGGTTAAGCCAAAGGAACAAAGGTATCTGAATACTTAGAACTAATTTCTGATAATCCTGCGTTTTTTAATCTGAAGATTTTTGACAGTTTTAGTGTCGTCTGGCTGACACCAGCCTCCTCTAGTTATCCAGAAACGTTAAGTATGCTACGTGAGTGCTTATTTTTCCTCAACCCACAAGAGAGGCCCGCAGATTACACAACCGCCTGCAGAGAAACTAAGTTTGCAGAGACAGAAACTCTATGAGTAAACTCAGCTAAAGCTGAACTGTTGAGACACCAGCAGAATCCATCACAGTGTTAACTGGAGACACGGCCTCTGGGAGAATCCACCTGGGATCTACCTGGATCCTGCGTTTCCAACCTCAGCCACCTGGATTCTAGCCAAGTCTGCAGCTGCTGCAACTCTCAGTAGACCAGTCTTAACATTCTGCTTGTGACAACGGTTGATGATAAAATAAGTAAACTGAGCGCTTTAGAGATCTCTTCATAGACAATAGTTTTGTATCATTTGAACAACTAACTGAAAAGTACAATCTCCCAAAGACTCACTTTTTCAGGTACCTACAGATAAGGGACTTCCTTCGGTGTCAGATACCAAACTTTCCTCAGACAGGTAGTGTGAACATTGCTGATCACTTCTCAATTTACAACCATCACGTAGGGGTTTGATCTTCATTATCTATAATAAACTACTGGGCATAAGGCAGGCTCCTCTCGACAACATTAAAATTGCATGGGAATGGAGCAGGTGAGGGATCCTCTTGGTGATCAGAGGCTGCTACCTCAAAAACCATGAATCCTATGGCTTAGGGAGTCACACTGTGTGACAGAGCACAAAAATCCTCTACTTCACATCTACAATCTGAGATATCAACTGTGTGTGAGAAGTGAAAGGTGTGGGCAGGAGAAGACTTGAAGCACAAACATTTCTGAAAAAGTTGAAGGACTGAATGGCTAGAGTGGGTGATGTCATACAGTGACGTCACCCACTCTAGCCAGCGCAATACACACCCATTATAAACTCAGAAATTGCCAGAAATGACCATGCCTGCCTGCCTCAGCCAAGGATATCTTGTGTTTAAAAAGGCTGGAACACCTCACAACACTGAGGTACAAAATAATAAAATGTGATCATATGCTCTAAATTAAAATCAAAGCCTACATCTGTGTTGATGTTAATGTTGATGACTGCTGGACACCTCCTTAGTGGCCGGACGAGAACGGAACTCACACCCCCCATCTGCCTCACTCAGTTCAGTGGTCATACACACCATCTCCTCCTCTTTTCTTCCTTGCACTACTTTCAGTAAAACTAACCATTGTTTGTGCTCACATTTATTGGCTCCAACATGAAACACCTGAAGAAACTCAGCACAGCTGCACAGAAACACCACACCAGCTAACATTTTGGTGGTGTAACTGCAGAGCGACACAGATACACCAACACACAAGTATAACTGCACAAGAGGCATAAACCGAGTTTTAACTGGACTGGCTATAGACAGAGGACTGACTATAGAGAAAGGACAATCAACAATACAAGTGTCATTACCTGAACCTTTCTGTGAGCCTTTCCTCTTCTTAAGTGCTTTCTGGAGAATTTCCTTCATGGATACCTTCAGACTGTCCACAGGGATCAAAGAGAAACCATGAGCAGCATTTCTACAATGAAAAAGCAGAGAAGGTTAAGGATGCCTCTGTGTTTGTCTAAATCATCCAGACAATCGACAATGCAGTAAATAACACAACACTGTTCATCTAATGACTTCTTTAATTCTGACTGAAGTCACATACTGTATCAGCCTCTATGTTCACAGCAGTAAACTGGCAGTGACAGAATCTCCCATGTCCCTGTTATATGGAAACAGTCATAATTTATTACACTGGTATAATATGGAAAATATTATAAAGTCACTGTTCAGCAGTTTCAACATAAAGTTTGTTACTATATTTATAATTGGGAGTAATATTATGACAAACTGGATTGGTCAAAGAACACTGACATCCTTTACAGGAAGGAGCAGAGTGAGCTCTATTTCCTGAGGAGGCTGGGGTCATTTAACTTCTGTATGAAACTCCAGCAGATGACAAGGCCAAGTCACATTAGCATGATGTATAGCGGGTGGCCATGTTCATGCTCTTTTTCATAAAAGACTCTGACACAGCTATTGTGTAAAGTGATATGAAGCCATGTGAGATCAACTGATGCGAAGTATCAATGTTATGGTCCAATGAATCCTTCCTGTCACTCCATAAATCTGTTTGTCAAAGGCTGCAAGACTGGGATATGAAAATATCTGTCAGGAGTTGGGTCTGGGCCAGCAACACAAGACATTTTAATGTATCTGTATCACAGCTGTGAAGGCCTGCCCTACAGTATGTGATTAATAGACTGCTAAGGCTGGGTATCCTTTGAAAACTGTTCAGTAATAATAAACATTTTTCATGCTTTAAGAAGCTTTTCTACAAATTCTTTTTTTCATTCAGGAGCCAGCAATGCTGGCAATTTGTCTTTGTGGAGCACCCACAATTTCATTGTACTTAACTGTACAGAGACAATAAAAGCCTATTATATTCTATTCAATCTAATGTTTAATGCTTTCTTCAAACAAGAACACATGAGTGCTTTGCCATACCAAGGCCCAGTCTAAAATTTTACCATGGGTAAAATAATGATTTAAATCAGGTCAATTTGGTTCAGCCATGATATCTGTTCATATCTGCACTCTTAGTACATACATTTTAAAAAACAACAACATTCACATATTCAGTGTTTCTCCTAGAATGACTGTCATGTCAGGATAGAGGCTGTATAGTTATAAGTTATAGTATGTTATAGTTATTTTCAGATGCCGGAAGACAAGGGCTAGACTCCCAGTCAGCAAAGCTAACTTTTGGCAGATTAGCACACGTAAAAAAATATAATTTGGTCTGACTTTTGGATGTTTGGGGTCGATGTCCCTCCATCTCTGATTTACAGAAACCATATTTCTCCTGTGTTAGCCTCTGTACATTGGCTCCCAGTCAAATCCAGAACAGAATTCAAAATCCTCCTCCTCACTTACAAAGCCCTTAATGGTCAGGCACCATCATACCTTAAAGATGTCATAGTCCCCTACAATCCCACCAGGACTCTGCGCTCCCAAAATGCTGGTTTACTGATGGTTCCCAGAGTTTCTAAGAGTAGAATGGGAGGCAGAGCCTTCAGTTATCAGGCTCCTCTACTGTGGAACCTTCTCCCAGTTTCGATCTGGGAGGCAGACACCCTCTGTACCTTTAAGAGTAGGCTTAAAACTTTCCTCTTTGATAAAGCTTATAGTTAGGGTTGGCTCAGGCTTGAACCATCCCTTAGTTATGGTGCTATAGGCCTAGACTCAATGAGCTTCTCTCTCTCTCATATCCCATAAATACATGTTAACTCAATATCTTCCCTTTCCTGTAGTATTGTGCTCTTCCGTCTCTCTCTCCTCTTCTGTCTCTTTCTGCAGGTATTTCTGCCTCTGGAGCTGTAGAGTCTGATCTGTGATGACAAGTCTCCTGCAGCTCCTACTATTAGATAGCCCCCCCCCCCCCAATATAAATCCACATGTTGATTATATGCTCAAATATGTTACTCACATTCTGACAAACAGTGACTGTCTGGAAGCAAGGCCAGGTGAGGAGTATTTCTCCACCAAGGCCAGAGTGCTGAAACCAAACTTGTGGATTGGCTCATTGGAGTCGAGAGGAGGAAAGTCTGTATCCACCTCGCCGTCATCCTCTGCGATGTGGAGGCAGTAGGCGTTCACATTCTCACTATAAGAGATGTAACAGACAAGTGTGGAAAAACCAAAGAAGAGTGTGTTACACAGAAACTGACATTCTATGCAACTGGTGTTAGCTAATGTTTGTGCTTACTTGAGTTTGGGTTCTCGTCCCTCACTTGTATACTGCCAACAGATGAGACCGATGAGGTCATGGACGCGGGCATTGGCAATGGTCACCACTGTCATCGGATGGAGTTTTTCCTGAGCCACCTGCATTGAGAGGTAGACGTCGATCTTTTTTGTAGCCGTTGTGCCAATGTGACCCTAAAAAGTGAAGACACAGTTAGTACATGATGCAGAGAAAGAGCATGATTACAGACAGTAAAGGGACAAAAAGTGGCCTCGAAGGCTAAGACTAAAACTTTAATATTTCCTCTCAGTTTCCTCACAGAGTAAATCAGTAGTTAATCATATGGTAGAAAATGTCTGCTGCACTACTTAATCTGGTTCCATCTTTTATTGATGATGCATGACAGAACACAACAGGTGATTTAACAGGTATAGACATGTCAGAACATACAAGCACTGGATAACAAAGATTCTTAGATGGTGGAGTATACAGTGCTGTGAAGAAGTATTTGCCCCCTTTCAGATGCTTATTTGTTTGTACATTCGTCACACTTAAATGTTTCAGATCATCAAACAAATTTTGATATCAGACAAAGATAACCTGAGTAAATACAAAAAGCAGTTTTTAAATAATGGTTTCATTTATTAAGGGAAAAAAGCTATCCAAACCAACCTGGCCCTATGTGAAAAAGTAAGTACTAATACTGCTATACTGCCACTGCCGCTACCATTTCTAAGGCTTTGGGACTCCAGCGAACCACAGTGAGAGACATTATCCACAAATGGAGAAAACATAGAACAGTGGGGAACCTTCCCAGGACTGGGCGACCTTCCAAAATTACTCCAATAGTGCATCAATGTTAACCAGGAGGTCACAAAAGAACCCAGAAAAACATTTAAAGCACTGCAGGCTTCATTTGCCTCAGTTAAGGTCAGTGTTTATGATTCAACAACAAACAACAAAGAGACTGGGCAAAAATGGCATCCATGGGCAAGGAAAAAACCACTGCTGACCAAAAATAACTTTCTGGAAGGTGCACATCCCATTACAACACAGCATTTCAGAAAAAGGACATTTTAGTGTCAGTCAAACACGGTGGTGGTAGTGTGATGGTCTGGGGCTGCTTCAGGACCTGGACGACTTTCCGTAGTTAATGGAACCATGAATTCTGCTCTCTACCAGAAAATCCTGAAGGGGAATGTCTGGTCATCAATTTGTGAACTTAAACTCTGCATAACTTGGGTTATGCAGAGAATGATCCAAAGCACACCAGCAAGTCCACCTCTGAATGGCTCAAAAAAAAAACAAAAAGGTTTTGGAGTGGCCTAGTCAAAGTCTGGACTTAAATTCAATTGAAATTCTGTGGCATGACCTTTAACAGGCTGTTCATGCTCAAAAGTTCTCCAATGTGGCTGAATTAAAACAATTCTGCAAAGAAGAGTGGGCCAAAATAATAATACATAAAATTTCTATCGTGCTTTTTAAGATCCTCAAAGACGCTTAACAATATAACAAAAAAGGAGAAACAGTAAAAACAAAGTAAACAAGTAAATTAAATAAAGTGACTGTTACAACTATGCAAATGCCAGGTTGAACAGGTGGGTCTTGATTAGTAATTTGAAGGTCTGGTGCTTGGTTCTGGTGATGGGGGTCAGGAGGTTGGAATCAGCAGATTGGAGACGGTGGGAGGGGGAATGGCGGGGGAGAAGGTCAGTGAGACAAGAGGGGGCAAGGTTATTGAGGGCTTTGTAGGTGATAAGGAGGAGTTTGTACTGGATACGGTATAGAGTAGAATAGAATAGGCTTTGTCACTGTACAGTTAAGTACAACAAAATTGTGGGTGCTCCACGAAGACAAACAGTGCACTATAAAAGAAATTATATACAATAATACAAAATGTACACAAATAATACAAAAAGTTACACTAATTTTACACAATTTACATACACACAGCACACGACTGTGCAAGAAACAGACTAGGACACTTCAAGGTGCGAGGTGGATGGATAGTGTCCTTGGTTCTGTGTGTGTGTGTGTGTGTGTGTGTGTGTGTGTGAGGTGTGGTGGTGGTGGTGAGGTGAGGGGAGCGGGTGGGGGGTATGGTCAGTGTTTGTTTGTGTTTGTTCAGTCCGAGTGGCCCAGGGGAAGAAGGTGTTCGTGAGTCTGGCGGTGTGGGACTTGATTGACCTGAGGCACCGTCCGTAAGGCAATAGGTCAAACAGGTGGTGGGCGGGGTGTGAGGGGTCTCTTATGATGGCCCTGGTTTTCCTGAGGCAGCAGGATCTGGATATTTTCTCCAGGGAGGGCAGAGGGCAGCTGATGATTTTTTGGGCGGTGTTGATGACCCTCTGCACAGCTTTCCTGTCCTAAGCTGTGGAGCCTGTGTACCACACACTGAGGAAGTATGTTAGTACACTCTCCACAGCGGAGTGATAGAAGGCCAGCAGCAGCTTCTTGTCCAGATTGTTTTTCCTGAGCACACGCAGGAAGTGCAGCCGCTGCTGAGCCTTCTTCACTAGGGCCTTGATGTTGTGGGTCCAGGAGAGCTCGGCCGAGATGTAGGTGCCCAGGAACCTGAAGGTGGTGACAGTTTCCACATGTTCTCCATTTATGAGGAGGGGGCTGTGGTCTTGTCTGTCCTTCCTGAAGTCCATGATGAGTTCTTTTGTTTTCTGGACATTCAGTGTCAGGTTGTTTGCTGAACACCAGAGGGACAGTTTCTCTACCTCAGCCCTGTATACTGTCTCATCCCCATCAGAGATGAGCCCAACCACGGTGGTATCATCTGCATACTTGATGATGATGTTGGTTGGGTGGGTTGGAGTGCAGTCATAGGTATACAGGGCATACAGCAGGGGTTCAGTGCTGAATGTGAGTGTGGAGGAGAGGTGGGGGCAGAGTCTAACAGATTGTGGGCGGTGTGTGAGGGTTTTTTGTGTTTAATGTGTGTTTAATCCATATGCAGGTGGGGAGGGGGATCTGTAGTTGTAGCAGTTTGGTGATTAAAATGTCCAGAATGATTCTGTTGAACGCTGAGCTGTAATCCACAAAGAGCATCCTCACGTAGCTCTTTCAGTTTTCCCATGGAGTGTTAGAGCGATGGCGTCCTCTGTGGACCGGTTCGCTCTGTAGGCGAACTGGTGGGGGTCAAAGGAGGGAGGAAGGCAGTGCCTGATGTGCTGGGAGACCAGCCGCTCCAAACACTTCATGACTACAGATGTGAGGGCAATGGGTCTGAAGTCAATGAAACTGTCTATGGCAGGTTTTTTGGGAAAGGGGATGATGGTAGAGGCCTTCAGACATGTTGGGACATGGGTCAGGGACAGTTTGAACAGCTTGGTGAGTATCCCTGCCAGCTGGTCTGCACATGCTTTGACTACTGCTCCCCAGGATGCCGTCAGGTCCAGCGGTTTTCCTGGGGTTCACTGCTCTCAGGTTTTTCCTCACCTCATGCTCCAGGAGGGAGAGTGGGGGGGGTGCTGGGGTTGTGAGGAGGCAGTGTTTGCTGGTGTGTGGTGGACTCAAAGTGGGCAAAGAAGTTGTAAAGCTCCTCTGCCAGTGTGCTGCTGCTGCTGTTTCTGGAGGATGTGGGGCTCTGGCCTCTGTAGTTGGTTAAGGCCTGGATGCCCCTCCACATCTGTCGTGGGTTGTTGTCCTTCAGATAGCCCTCTGTCTTCATCCTGTAGGCCTCCTTTGCCTGTCGGATGCCTCTCCTCAGGTTGGGTCTGGCAATGCTGTAAAGTGAGCTGTCCCTCGTCCTGAAGGCTGAGTTACGCTCTCTGATCAGGGCCTGGACTTCACTTGTCATCCAGGGTTTCCTGTTTGGAAAGACCCCAATGCGTTTGTTGACTGTCACATTTTCTACACAGCACTTGATGTAGAAGAGGACAGTCTCTGTATGTGTCTCAAGGTCCTGATGTTCGAAGATATTCCATTCTGTGCAAGCAAAGCAGTCCTGTAGCTGGAGGAGAGCATTTTCAGGCCAGGTGTTGATGGTTGGGTGCTTGGTTTTGATTGCTTTCTGAGGGGGGTGAAGGCCGGGGTGAGGAGCAGGGATAGATGATCGGATTGTCCTAGGTGGGGGAGGGGCATCGCTCTGTAAGCATGCTTAATGTTGGAATATACATGATCAAGTGTCCTTTCCCCCCTGGTTGGACATTTGACATGCTGGTGGAATTTGGGGAGTACAGTCCTCAAGCATGCTTGGTTAAAATCCCCCGCGATGATGTGGATGGCGTCAGGATGATTCCTCTGCTGTTTGTTTATAATGTCTTGAAGGTGGCTTAGCGCTGAGCTAACGTTAGCATCCAGCGGAATGTAGACAGCAGTAACAATGACCACTGTGAGCTCCTGAGGCAGGTAGAATGGTCTACACTGGACAGACATGGCCTCAAGGTCTGGAGAGCAGTGGCTGTCTGTTATTCTGCTGTTTAGGCACCAGTCTTCAAGCACAGACACAGAGTCCCCCTCCCCTACTTTTCCCAGAGGCTTTGTTGCAGTCATAGCGATGAATGGTTCAGCCTGCTAGCTCCACCATAGCATCTGGAATTTGCAAGTGCAGCCAGGATTCCGTTACGATCAATAGACAACACTCATGGATGAGGCAGTTGTAGGCTATCTGTGATTGTAGCTCGTCCATCTTGTTTACGAGGGATCTGGCGTTTGAGAGGAACATGGATGGTAGAGGAGGTTTGTGGGGTTGTCTCCGTAGCTGAGCTAGCAGACCCGCTCTGCATCCCGTTTTTGCTTCCTCTCTCTGCGCCACCTCCATCACTGACAACAATCCATAGAGCTCCCAGTGGTCTGGCTATCTCCCGTGGGATGTTGTGTGTCCATGTGAAAGCACTTGTAACTTCAGTGTTGAACTGAAGTCCGATGTCAATCATGTTCTGTCTGCTGTAGGCTATATGAGCGTGACACAACCTAACAAACCACGAGAACAACAAAGGAAAAAACACAAAATAGTGCACAAAAGTAGGGAGCCTCGAGCCGCTGTGGCCGTGCACGCCGCCATCTAGAGAGAATATTGTATTGTTCAGGGAGCCAGCGGAGCTGTTGGAGGACGGGGGTAATGTGATCTCTGGAGCAAGAGCAGGTGAGTAACCGAGCAGCTGAATTTTGTATGTATTGCAGTTTTTGGAGGTCAGCAGAGGGAAGGTCATAGAGAATGCTATTGCACTAGACGAGTCTGGTGGTTATAAAGGCGTGAATAAGTATTTCTGCATTGGAGTGAGCGAGGGAGTTGTGAAGACAGGCAATATCCCGGAAGTGGAAGAAAGATGTCCTGATGATGTTGCTGATGTGGGATTTGAAGGAGAGAGTGGAGTCCATTGTGATACCAAGGTTACGCACTGAGAGGGAGGGCGTGACATTATGACCATCAATTAAGATGGAGAAGTCCTGGGCTGAGGGTAGGAGAGCTCTGGATACAATAATGATGAGTTCTGTTTTGTTGCTGTTGAGTTTCAGGAAGTTATTGTCCATCCAGATTTTGATAGCAGTCAGACAATTTGTAAATTGGTGGAGAGAATGACTGGGGTGATGGATTTGGCAGAGATGTACAGTTGTGTGTCATCAGTGTAACAATTTAAAAACTGCATTTTGTATTTACTCAGGTTATCTTTGCCTGATTAAAATCTGTTTGATGATCTATGACAAAAGAGCAAAAACAGAAGAAATCTGTAAGGCGGGAAATACTTTTTCACAGCAAAGTGTGAATCAGATGCTGAAATTCATGTATATAGTTAACATTTGAAGTGAGGCTCATGTTTTTAATGTTCATAGTTGCCAGGGTTGGTGTGGATCTGACAAGTACATTCTCGTACTGGCCTGTCTCTTTGTGTGGGCCCTTTACTGCTCAACCCTAACCCTTACTTTGTCAGGGGCATTATGGCCTCTCATGCTGTCAGAAATTTAAGATTCATGGCAAACTAAGATAATTAGTTAGACCACATACCGTGTGCTGTGGTAGCCTTTCTGCTCTGCTGACTGCTGTGTGTGTGTGTGTGTGTGTGTGTGTATGTGTTATCCACTGGCTCCACTCAGGCAGAGAAGTCAGAGAAGCAGCATGACCATAAATGATGTTGGATATTGTGTTGATTATGGCAACTACTGGCAGCAGCCCTGATACATTGTGATAAATTAATTTTTTAAAGAGTTTTGTTTAACCAGGACTTATAGAATAACTTACCTTGCCATCAAATTTGGAGTATTCATTGAAAGGGTTGTTGAGCTGCTGGGGACACTGCTCCAGCCTCAGTGAAAGGGTAGATTTGGTACCCGTTGTCCGTGGCCTTTCTTTAAAGTCACGTTTTTCAAACAGAGACCCGAGATCCTCCACTGCATACAAAGCATACAAGCAAAAACAACATGCAGCAAATAAATGGTTATTTATGAAATACACTTACAACACTTATTACACAAGCACGTGCTTACCAGTTGTGACCAGTTCAACAAAAGAGTGGTAAGGTAAAATGCTACAAAATATTTTCTCAAAATTAAAATAAAGATTAGAATGTGAAAATAATTTGCTGTTGCTTTCCTGTCCCAGGGGACATGAATGATAATCCTGTTAATCAGCTCCGAACACCAGATTTGTCTCGTGGCAACTTGGTCAGGTCCAAAACCAACAGGATGGGAACCGATTTGGTTTCAGTGTATTTCATATAATATTCTAGTGTATGTCAGAGATAATAATATTAATATTCAGACTCCTCAGCGACCTTATTAATCAGAATAAAGTTCTTCAAAAAGTTCACTGCACACAGAAACAATAATCAGTGAAAAGTTGAAAAGTACCTGATTGGGAGGATGTCCTCTCTTTCCACTGAATGTTTTTACATTTGATTTGGTTCTGCCGTTCTTTCCTCAACCTTTCAAGTCTCTGGGCTGAAAAGAAAGAACAACTTTTCCATTTCTGTCACATGCAAACAAGTCAAAGTTCCTGAAAACCTGGTGAGATTTTTAAAAAATGGTAAACCACACTGTGAAAATACTGCACATTTAGTTCTTTCACTGAGAGCAATATGAGAAGAGAAGAAATTTGTTTTCAGGAAGACACACTAACCATCTAACGTTTACTTTGTTAAAGGTTTTTGTTCATCCCTCTTACCAGCAGCCACAGGTTTCTCATGGCTGTCTTGTTGGAGTCCTGATGAGAGCAAATGCAAGTCAGTTCAGTCTCAAAGTCTCAAGGGAATGCAGCTTTCTACCCATAACCCAAAACCATGACCAGCACTCCACCAAACTTTGTACAAAAGTCAAGGGAGCCAAAAGGAGACACGCTGTCTACCTCTGGACTCCCTCTATCACCACAACCGCATTTACCTTCCAAATACAACACCAGAGAGTAGCTCAGAATATACTCATACTTTCCTGATTGAAACTCACCACACTTTGTTCCTACAACATGTAATCTACACACCACCATCCCAACTTAAACACAGAGTATTCATTTGATGACTGATTTGATGCTGATTAGGACACCAAACCTTGAGATTTAAGGGGCTAGCACAAGAACATCAGGTGACTAAGTCCGTGTTCAAACAAATGCTCATCATCAACGTCATTAATAATGACCACACACATACAAAAAGAGATTTTCTCATTAAACAAATCAGAACCAAAGTAGATGTAAGGAGCGGCAAAGATCAATAAGATGAATAACTTAAACTGTCAAACCCAAACAGAAACAAAGCAGAAATGTAATCACAGGTCATAGGGCAACACAGTTCAAATGTAAAGGACAGATCAAACAGCAGACACTCACACACTGGGCTTCAGGAGATAAACTCATTTTTCATCTATTCATCATGATTTCATCAGCTCTGGGAGTTTTACAAACACACTCACTGAGCACTTCATTAGGAACACCTGTTTATTCACACAATTATCCAATCAGGAGTGCAGTTCATATCCTGCAGATCCAGGTCAGGAGCTTCTGTTAATGTTCACATCAAACATCAGAATGAGGTTAAAATGTGATGTCAGTGACTTGGTATGATTGTTGGTGTCACACAGGCTGGTCTGAGTATTTCTGGGATTTTCACACACAACACTCTCAAAATTTTTTACTCAAAATGGAGCCAGAAACAAACAACACAGAGTATTGTTTGCTGACCATGTTCATTTCTTTATGGCCACAGTTTACCATTTTCTAATGGCTATTATAACTAATATATTATATATTATAACATGCAGGATAATGCTGCATGTCACAAAGCAGAAGTCGTCTCAGACTGGTTTCACGAACATGACAGTGAGCTCAGTGAGTTCCCCACTCACCAGATCTGAATCCAGTAGAATGCTTTTGTTTCACAGATGTCTATTTTATAACAGTGGTCTATGGGCAAAATGCTTTTTGGAAGGTTTTGTTGTTTGTTTGTTCTGCAGTAGCATGGTTGATTATACCCCTAACACCAGGTCCAGCTGGTGATTCTAACATGAGCCTAATGTCTTATCTGAAGGTTTTCTTTTTCTCATTCAGAAATACGTGGTTTTTGGTATTTGATATAGAACCACTGCTTGTTATCTCTAAAGCTTACTAAGACTACTATTATAGTTTATAAAAACGTAATACTTTCCTGGAGAAGACAAAAGCAGTAGGATTTAGCATAATATTAAAGAAAAGCTAAACATCCCTAACATAGGTCCAGCAGGTCAAGGAACATGAGCAGACAGGATGGAAATAAACCAGCAGCATGATCTAAGCCCCTTTATTTAAAGGCCAAGGTGAAAGTGAGCACACCTGAGAAAGTAGAGTATGCCAAAGGTGTGGCTAGTAAGAGGGTCTGTAAACTGTATAATTTCATAATTCACCTTTCTTTTCTTTTCTACATAAATCTGACATACCTGGGAGTTTCCATCCTATCTGGTTGTCTGACTGCTTGTGCTTTGTAACCAATCTGACTAAATTCTAGTTAGTATAATGTTATCACAGCTGAAATTGTAATAATCTGTAGTTTTCCTTTCATTTCTATTCCTTATAATCCTGGAGCAACTGGTTTGAGTACTTTGTAGTGGATCTTAGAGCAAACGGCACAGTGTGGTGAAAGGTGAATACCATATTATGGTAGTATCTCTAGTTGAATTCCAGCTGGGGACCTTTCTTACATGTCATTCCCTTGCTTTATCCCTTACTCTGGCTTCATATTTTTTTATCTCTGTCTACTGTCAAACTATCTAATAAAAGGTATAAACACTACCCACTCCTTTGTCATTGCAGTGGCCACAAAGTGTCATTTTGCTGTTTAATGGCATAATGAGGAGAACAATCTGACAATGACTGCTTGACTTACAACGTTTACTGACATACAGAGGGTCATTAATGGTAAGGAACAATTAATAAAAGTAACAATGTAAATGGTAAATGGACTGCAGTTATATAGCGCTTTTTTGCGCTTCACACTACAGGTCACATTCACCCATTCACACACACATTCATACAGCACTTGTTTTTTTTTCAACATACAAAGTGCATTCTAACACATTTTCACCCCAGTGACACATCGGGGACAAAGCAGGGTTCCGTATCCAAGGGTACTTTGGCATGCGGACTGGAGGAGCCAGGGATCGAACCACCGACCTTCTGATTGGTGGGCAACCCATTGGTGAGCCACAGACGCCCCTGCAATGTGAACTGCAGTCTAACCCCATGCCTTCCACCTGTGCAGCAACAAACTTCAGCAGCACACACATTTTCACTTGAGCCTCACTAAACCAGTGGCCCAGATTAGACACACAAACCCCCACCAAACAACAGCAGAACAGGCTTTAAGGCCCACCCCCCCATCCCGCTCTCCCAGTGACAGAGAGAGGTGTACCTGACAGAAAGCCTGTCCTGCTAAACATCCAGAGCCTGGGAATGAGCCTACCTGTATTGGAACGCCGACGAATGCCAAAGTCCCAGCTGGAGGTGATGTCCATGGACTGGGAGAGGTCACAGGCATGATTGTCCGTCACGCTGTTGCCCTCCTCACTCAGGGAACCTGACCCTGTGGACCCACAGCTGCTGCCAGGCACCAGAGCCAGCTGACACTTCTCCAGATCCACATCCTGGTCTATTAGTACCATCTCACACATTCCTGTATCATCACTGGTCACATGAGACTGTCTGATGTGGGCCAGAATAATGGCTGGATTGTCCAAGAAAGCCATTTTCTCTATTTTATAAAGAGCTTTGGATGTTTTCTCTTTGTCCCAACGTCTTGCCAGTATGCTGGAGGATCACTGTCAGCTCCTCTCAGTCTCTCTCTGAGAGCATTAAAGCAGTGACTAGTGATAAGTGGAGAGCAGTCGTCTTTTCCATCTCCTCCTGATCATTCTCTCTGCTCCCAGGTACGTAAAGTGGCAGTACCTGTTTGGAGTGAATTAGCAGCTATTACATGGTGCAGGCTGAAGAAACACATCTTTTTAAACAACAGAGGCATTAATATTTCCCAGTCCACGCTTTTGAAGTTCAGTTATGGTAGGGAACAACTTCTTTGAGCTTTTAAACATTTTAATTTGATGTAGAAGGAAAGACAGAGCGACACAAAACACAGCATCAATGCTTCTCAAAATAGATTCGCTATACTTTTTCAAAAGTAAAGTCTACCCACAGTGAATTTATTTGTTGCTTACATCAAACAGTCAAAAAACAGAGGTAAAGTCTGTCACAGTCTGATGTCACAGTCCTGTGAAGTCAGTCACTATGAATATGTAGCACAGAGCCTTTACGCATCTGTCGTGTGCATTTACGACTGGGATGGAGCAGACTGTCTCTACATACAATTATCAGCCATTCAACATGTTACATTAACATATTAGATAAAGTAACTGGTCAGAGTCATACAGGTTATCTGGACAAGTTTAGCGTCACAAATAATGGTGTGATTTTGTCACAACACTGATGTTTTGTCAATGACTTCTAGAATTGGGTGTTTTCCATTAGTGAACAGTACACAAATGACCTGTCCTCAAGAGGTAGTTTCACTGCCCTGAGTATTGACACTATGAACACAGAGCTGTTGATCATTTCAACAGGGTGATTGGAGCTGAGAGCAAGGACAAAACAATCCCAGCTCACGGAGCTACGTTAGCCTGGATGAGATACCTCAGTTAACATGTCAAATGAAGGATGCTGTGGCGCACTACAACCTCATCAAACACCAGATGATCAGCAGCATATTATTACAGTCATATCTAACTGTTCCAATTATGCCTGCAGCCTTATTTCATGTGCAAAAGCCAGATTTCTGTGAACAGCCTTTCCGACTAATGCTAACTACGGCTAATGCTA
Source organism: Lates calcarifer (assembly GCF_001640805.2). NCBI lineage: Eukaryota > Metazoa > Chordata > Actinopteri > Centropomidae > Lates > Lates calcarifer. The sequence continues at coordinate 21,756,814 of NC_066841.1, forward strand.
AGCTACAGAGTTTCTTATCACCTGAGACAAACCAGTATATGTTGACAGTTTGGTGGTCAGCTTCTCCAAAGGAAGAAGTGGATCTTAATTGATACGAATGTCTTAAATACCTTCATTCAACAACATGAAGGTACAGAACAGTGAGGTGATGTTTCCCTTTACCTAGTTTGACGTTAGCTATTGTAGCCATTGTGTTTCCTAGTTATTCTGAACCGTGCTAACTGGCTAACTTTAAAGTCCTGCACAATTGCTAAGTCCGCATTCACCTGGTTAAAGAGGCAGCAAGGTATAGAATATGTATTCTCACCGAGAATACACGAATGTCGGTGCAAACTACATTGGTTTTATCCAGTTAGCTCATAAACTTGTTTAGGTTAAAATCACTGAGGCTCTGCTTTAGCTTCAGTGGTTAGCTGGCTGTGGTTAGCTGCTATCATAGCTTCCCACACTTGTTCACGACTGCGTCCCACCTTTAGACGTCCTATCCAAAGAAATGTCCTCGTGTCTTCTTTTTATCCATGCGCACACGCAGTACAGACGATAAATCTTTTCATTAATAAGAATGCTACATAGTGAGATCATCTGTGCTCAGCCCTGCAAAAGTAAACCAGATTCACTTCCGTTTCCGGTCCTTCACAATAAAAGACACATGGCACGTACTCAATCAACAAAATGCAACCAGACATTATTTGATCATTTTTCATGCTAATGACTATTCTGTATCAGATCATCTCAATCAGAGAAATGTTGGTATTTGGTTTCGTGAATGCAGGGTCATATTAACCTACTCTCTGAACTTTGTGTAGTATTAGTTTGGAGCCAATGGCTGAAATTGATAAAATACAGAAAAAAAACGTTAAAAGTTGAAAGCAAAAAGTAACTGCTGAAGCAATGCTTAAAATAGCAGAAAATACTGGAAAGACAGCTAAATGTAGAAGCATAACTTGGAAGCTGAAAATGAAAAACAACAGCTAAAGCATTCATTTGAATGGCCACATTTTTGCAGCAAAAGCTAAAATATTTTAGTATAAAGAAGATTTAAAAAAATATGAGCATACATGTCTTGAAAAATTTCAACATTTTGATAGTTTAATTGTTTCTGTTGCAGAAAGTATGTACGAATAATTACAACCAAATAGGGTCAGAATCAGAATAGAAAAAAACAGATAAATGCAGAGGTGGAAGTTAAAACAGTTTAAAGGTAAAATCAGCTGCTGACGATTTGACTCAGTCAGTTAAAATAGAAAGAAAAATATATGAAGTGTCAAACATTGCTTAAAGGTCATTGACTAATCAGTGATCTCTGTGTAAGAGGAATCCACCAGAATGGCCCATATATTAGATGTCAGTTTTCAGATGTCTGCACAGATTGGGATGTATTTAGGACTGCCACCAACAGTCTGGATGAGTATACAGAGGCTATGACCTCATACGTCAGCTTCTGTGAGGACTGCTGTATGCCAACACGCACCAGGTGAGTTACAACAATGAGAAACCCTGGTTCACAGCCAGACTCAGACAGCTGAGGCTGGAGAAGGAGGAAGCATTAAGGAGTGGGGACAGAGACAGGTTGAGGGAGTCAAAGTACAGTTTCAGTAAGGCAGTGAAAGAAGCCAAACGCCTGTACTCTGAGAAACTACAACACCAGTTCTCAGCTGGTGACTCTGCTTCTGTCTGGAGAGGGCTCAGGCAGATCACTAATTGCAAGCCCAAAGTCCCCCACTCCACAAACGTCTCATGCCTGGCCAACAGCCTGAATGAGTTCTACTGCCACTTTGAAAGACGGTGCGACAGTCCTAACACCATCCCCTGTGACACCATGCACCAGCCCCAGCACACCAGCCTCTCACCCTCCCATAGCACAGCAGGAGAGGAGAGAGATGTCAACAGACTCTTTAAGAATTCAATTCAATTCAATTTTATTTATATAGCGCCATATCACAACAAAAGTCATCTCAAGGCACTTTTCATATAGAGCAGGTCTAGACTGTACTCTTTAAAATAGGTAATTACAGAGAGAGACCCAACAGATCCCACCATGAGCAGCACTAGGAGACAGTGGCAAGGAAAAACTTCCTTTAAGAGGCAGAAACCTCGAGCAGAACCGGACTCAGGGTGGGCAGCCATCTGCCTCGACCAGTTGGGTTAAGAATGGGGGGTAGTGAGAGAAGAACATAGCATAACACAGGTTCCATATAAAATGTAAGGTGATGCCAATAATACAGCAGTAGTAATGGTAGTAGTGATAAAGTATTAACTGCTAACATAGCAATACAACTAATAGCAGTATAAGTAATTTCTAATTCTAGCAGCAGGTGTTGAGTGGAGTTGTAGGAGCAGCAGGAGACTTGTCATCACAGATCAGACTCTACAGCTCCAGAGGCAGAAATATCTGCAAAAAGAGACAGAGGAGGAGAGAGACGGAAGAGCACAATACTACAGGAAAGGGAAGATATTGAGTTAATAACATGTTTATGGGATATGAATCCATACTGTGGAGAGGAGAGAGAGAGAGAGAGGGAGAGAAGTTCAGTGCATCATGGGAGATTTCCCGGCAGTCCTAGGCCTATAGCAGCATAACTAAGGGATGGTTCAAGCCTGAGCCAACCCTAACTATAAGCTTTATCAAAGAGGAAAGTTTTAAGCCTACTCTTAAAGGTACAGAGGGTGTCTGCCTCCCAGACCCAAACTGAGAGAAGGTTCCACAGTAGAGGAGCCTGATAACTAAAGGCTGTGCCTCCCATTCGACTCCTAGAAACTCTGGGAACCACCAGTAAACCAGCATTCTGGTAGTGCAATGTCCTAGTGGGATTGTAGGGGACTATGAGATCTTTAAGGTAAGATAGAACCTGTCCATTAAGGGCTTTGTATGTGAGGAGGAGGATTTTGAATTCTACTCTGGATTTGACTGGGAGTCCAATGTAGAGAGGCTAACACAGGAGAAATATGGTCTCTTTTCATAGTTCCTGTCAGTAATCGGTGCTGCAGCATTTTGAATCAACTGCAGAGTCATTAGAGACTTGTTGGAGCAGCCTGATAATAATGAATTACAGTAGTCCAGCCTGGAAGTAACAAATGCATGGACTAGTTTTTCTGCATCCTTTTGAGACAGAAAATGTCTAATGTTGGTGATATTACGCAGGTGAAAGAAGGCAGTCCTAGAAGTTTGTTGTGAGTTAAAGAACATATCCTGATCAAAGATGACTCCCAGATTCTTTACAGTGGAGCTGGGAGCCAGGGCAATGCCGTCTAGTGGAACTACATCATTAAAAAGTTTATTTTTGATGTGTCTGTAGTCATTGGAGGTGCTGGGACATGCCTTCTTCGGTACTGGAACCAGGCAGGATGTCTTCCACAGCACAGGGACCCTCTCCAGACTCAGGCTAAGGTTGAAGATGTGTTGCAGTACTCCACTCAGCTGGGCTGTGCATGTTTTGAGAACCCTCGGGCTGACACCGTCGGGACCTGCTGCCTTGCCTGGGCAGAGTCTGCACAGCTCCTTCCTCACCTGCTCTGCTGTGAAGGTCTGTGTGCAGTGTGTGTTGATGGGGGTGGGGGGAGGTGATGGGGGGGGGGGGGCGACAGGTAGTCAGGAGAGAACCAAGGGAGAGGGGGACAGCAGGGCTGGAGGTTTGGAGGCGGATGGTTGTAGAGAAGCTGGGGGAGGGGTAGTCCAGAGCCCTCTCATCAAATCTATTGAAAAACAGATTCAGCTGGTTGGCTCGTTCAGCGCCACCCCCTATTGTCTGGCTGCCAGATTGTTTGTAGCCAGTGATGCTCCTCATGCTGCTCCACACGTCCTTCAAGTTGTTCTGCTGGAGTTTGTGCTTCAGCTTCCTCCTGTAGCTGTCTTTACCCTGTTGGATCCTCACTTTAAGCTCCCTCTGAACCCGCCTCATCTGCTCCCTGTCCCCATCTCTGAAGGCCCTCTTCTTCTCATTTAGCAGGACCTTGATGTTTCTGGTGACCCACAGCTTGTTATTGGGGAAACAGCGTACAGTCACTGTAGGAACAACACTGTTCCACACAGAAGTTGATGTACCTTGCTTATGCAGTCCATGAAATCATCATGGTCCTCTCCATGCGAATCACAGAGCAGCTTCCCAGTCTGTGAGTTCGAAGCAGCCCTGCAAAGCTTCATCGGTCTCCTGTGACCATCTCCTCACAGTCCTGGTGGTCACAGGAAGCTCACTGGACTTGGGGCTTATACAGAGGCTGCAGGTGGATGAGGTTGTGGTCTGATCTCCCAAGTGGAGGAAGAGCAGTGGAGCTGTAAGCCTCCTTAACATTGGCATACAGCAGGTCCAGTGTCTTGTTTTCCCTGGTGGGACAGTCCACAAATTGCTTGAAAGTGGGCAGTGTTGTAGCTAGAGTGGTGTGACTGAAGTCCCCAGATATCGCGATGAATGCTTCAGGGTGCTGTGTCTGGAGACTCGCGACAACGGTGTGGATGATGTCATTCGCGAGCGCCGCATTTGCCGACGGAGGAATATAAACAACCAGGATGATCACGTGTGAGAACTCTCGTGGCAGATAATATGGCTGGAGACTCACAGCAAGCAGTTCAATGTCCGGGCTGCACACACGCTCCTTCACAGTAACATGACCAGGATGACACCACTTGTTGTTAATAAGAATAGCAAGTCCCCCACCTTTCCTCTTGCCACACTCACGGTGACTCCTGTCAGCCCGAACAGTCTGAAAGCCGTCCACAGTTACGTTAGAGTCCGGGATGTCCTTGTGGAGCCACGTCTCCGTGAAACACAGCACGCTGCTCTCACGATACACCCGCTGAGTCCTCACCAAGCCCGCCAGCTCGTCCATCTTATTAGCCAGTGACCTCAAGTTCCCCATGGTGATGGAAGGGAGAGATGGTTTATATCTCCACTTCTTTTCGCGGTGTTTACATCCAGCCTTACGTCCCATGTACTTCCTCCTCAGCTCGCTGGGGATTTCAGCCCTCTCCCACATCAGCATGGTTGGTAGTAACAACAACAGGTGATCATGAGTGTAAACAATAGACCAGCCGCATTGTTGTGCCCAGACGGAGACGCCGTCAGGAAAAATTGTCCCAAGAATGAGACATACAGACAAGAAAGATGGAAGAAAGTTCCCAAACATAGTTGGCTAGGTTAGCACAACAACCTACCTAGAGTAGTGATAGAAGGCCAGCAGCAGCTTCTTGTTCAGCTTGTTTTTCCTGAGGACATGCAGGAAGTGCAGCTGCTGCTGAGCCTTCTTCACTAAGGCCTTGATGTTGTGGGTCCAGGAGAGATCGGCTGAGATGTAGGTGCCCAGGAACCTGAAGGTGGTGACAGTTTCCACATGTTCTCCATTTATGAGGAGGGGGGTGTGGTCCATGATGACTTCTTTTGTTTTCTGGATGTTCTGGACAGTGTCAGGTTGTTAGCTGAGCACCAGAGTCTCATCCCCATTAGGATTGAGCCCAACCAAGGTAGTATCATCTGCATACTTGAAGGCAGTCAACCTGGAGCAGTCCCTGATGTGCTGGGAGACCAGCCGCTCCAAACACTTCATGACTACAGATGTGAGGGCAGTGGGTCTGTAGTCACTGAAATTGTCTATGGCAGGTTTTTTGGGAATGGGGATGATGGTAGAGGCCTTCAGACATGTTGGGACAGTGGCATGGGTCAGGGACAGGCTGAACAGCTTGGTGAGGATCCCTGCCAGCTGGTCTGCACATGCTTTGACCCCTGCCCCCGGGATGCCATCAGATACAGCAGCTTTCCTGGGGTTCACTGCTCACCTCCTCACCTCCTTTTCCTGGAGGGGTGGGGTCTTCCTTTCCTCTTGGTCTTCCTTTCCTGGGGTGGTCTTGTGAGTAAATTGTTGTAACCTCTTTTTACTGTCATCTGACTTTAACTGTAAAACTAAAACCAAAACCAACTCACTTGTTCCAACAAATCATCTGAGCTCAGTTGTGCCATGAACAGTATTTGTATTAGTGTGAGTGACAGGCAGTCACTATTAATGAAGCAAGTCTCAGTGAGCACCACGGCAGTGATAGGGATTGGCTTCTAGGGGTGAAGCCCCGAATGTTTTCTCAAAAACCACGGATCTATTAAAAACTAGATATTTTTGCATTTTCTGACGAGAATACCATGATTGCTGCTAGTTGCTAGACCCGTAAAAAAGGGAGCCATCAAATAGTTGGATTTGCTGCTGGAAAATGCACTTCCTGAAGAAAACACAGAGAGGAGGCACTGGGGATCAAGCTACTGACTCTGGAGTTTCTATGCCAATGTAAAATTGAGTTACAGCTTTCTAGCTGATTTATTTCACATTTAGTCATCTTCTCACATTTAGCAATTTTCTCATGTTTAAGGCAAATCTAAATGCTAAATGTTAAATTACAAGTTAATCTAAATCGTAAATCTAAATGATGCAAGTGTAAAGCTACATTTGAAAATATGCAAATGACATCCTTGCAGTACTCAGGCACACAGACCCCCACACACAGACTGTCTAAGAATCAGAGTGAAAAACCAAACAACCAAACAACATGCGTTCTCCAATTAGAGGAGATGAATGGGTGGTCATGGCAGGTGTGTATCCAAGGTGCACTTCAACCAGTAGCGTCCACACCATTAATGGTAAATTAACAGCAAAGGTTTTAATTTGAACTCTTTTTTTGTTTGTTTGTTTGTTTTACTGAATTCTGGAGGGGTTCCGCTTAGCTAATCGACCCAGCTAGCTAACATGTGACTCAGATGCTAACCAAGGTTTTAAGATTTGACTATCACCTAGTCAACCTAGGACTGACCACTCTATGAAGCATATGCTGTTGTCAGTATGTGGCTTGCTTTCCCAGATAGCAAATGTTAGCTCAACGGCTCACTACATTAACTTCAGCAATCTGAACCAAAAGGTTGATAGGTAAAGAGGGTATAAGAAAATCTATATATACTTTTGTTTGTGATATTCAACCCGCTAATCTTCACTGGCTGATAGGTTCAGTAACAAAATTGATCATTATATATTCAGAAACTGAACTCACAGCTTATTTTTACTACTTAAATTATGCTTATTGTGAATTAGAGTTAACAAAATACTACTGAAATTACTTGTTAATCACTGTCATTTTACTTAACCTAGCAACAAAGAGTTAATGCAAAGAAATGCAGTACACCAGAATTCTTTATTTGGGCAGGAAATGATGGCTTGCCTCCATAGTGGTCTATGGTCCATAAAACACAGTTGTAGGCATCCAGTACTATCTCAAGAGTTTTTACCATGGAATCTGTTGAACACCTCATGAGTTCCATTGTGACACAAAGGGATTTGACAATAAAGTCAGCATAGGACAAATGAGAATAGTCTTGAATGAGAATGTCTTTTGCCTTTTTCTGCTCACTGAATCAGAATCAGAATCAGACTTTATTGGCAAGCAAGTTTGCACATACAAGGAATTTGTCTTGTTGAGCAGCCCAGTTGCAGACGGGAAGAAACTGTTCTTGTGGTGTGAGGTCTTGGTTTTCATGGAGTATCTCCTAGAGGGGAGTGTCCTGAAGAGTTTGTGACCAAGGTGGGAGGGATCAGCCATGATCTTTCCTGCCAGCCTCAGGGTCCTGGAGGTGTACAGGTCCTGGAGAGAAGGCAGGTTACAGCCGATCACCTTCTCAGCAGACCAGATGACACACTGCAGTCTGCCTCTGTCTTTGGCAGTAGCAGCAGTGTACCAGATTGTGATGGAGGAGGTGAGGATGGATTCAATGATGGAGGTGTAGAAGTGCACCTTGGCAGGTTGAACTTCTTCAACTGTCGCAGGAAGTACATACTCTGCTGGGCCTTCTTGATCAGGGAGCTGATGTTTGGCTCCCACTTGATGTTCTGCATGATGATGGTCCCCAAGGAAACGGAAGGACTCCACAGTTCTGACTGGGGAGTCACACAGGATGATGGGGGAGGGTGAAGCTGTGTTCTTCCTGAAGTCTACATCTCCATCTCCACTGTCTTCACAGCATTAAGCTCCAGGTTGTTTTGATTGCACCACATGACCAGCTGAGCAATCTCCCTCCTGTAGGCAGACTCATCCCCAGTAGAGATGAGCCCAATAAGGGTGGTATCGTCAGCAAACTTGAGGAGTTTGACAGACTGGTGACTGGAGGTGCAGCTGTTGGTGTATAGGGAGAAGAGTAGAGGGGAGAGAACACAGCCTTGAGGTGCTGATGGTCTGAGAGTCAGAGATGTGTTTTCCCAGCTTCACATGCTGCCTCCTGTCCGACAGGAAATCTGTGATCCACCTGCAGATGGAGTCATGCACGCTCAGCTGGGAGAGCTTGTCCTGTAGCAGGTGCTGCAGGATGAAGTGGAGGGCCATGTTGACTGCTTCGTCTACAAACCTGTTGGCTCTGTAGGCAAACTGCAGGGGGTCCAGGAGTGGGTCGGTGATGGATTATGTATGACACATTTACATCAGCCATGATCTGGATCATTGGAGACAGCTACACCCTTATTGCAGCAATGAAAGAGGACCTGCACCACCTCCACCTGCAGTATCCAGACATGAAGATTATCTTCTGTCACCACCCAGAGCTGCAGGTGGAAGGGTGGTGACAATCCAGGGAACACTGACAAGGCTTGCAGGTTTATGAACAGTGTTATACAAGTAACGTTATCAGAACCAGTAATAAAGTACTTAATATGATAAAAGGAGAAATGCTGATACCTGCAGGTTAATTCAGTTCTAGCAACCTCCAAAAATGTCATTTAACAAGGTGAAATGTGAACAATATGATCACATGACTAGACTCGAAATGCTAGAAATAATTTTCAATTATCAAAGTCAAGCTGATGATTCATTGTAAATAAGTACATAAATGATTTTTACTTAGTCAGTGTTTTGCTTTTTTGTCTGATGATGATTTACTCTGAGTTACAGACATGTCAGACTGTTTCTGCTGCCAAAGCAGAGAGGGGAGGAGAGTTGATGTTTGAGCTCCATCTGACTGAAATGTTCATTTAAAATTGTGGAAAATATTCAACAGTGTGTAGATAAAAGCATCTTTGTTCAGTTCAGGTGAAGATATAACAGTAAGTATGTGAAAATTTAGTGTAATAAACTCTCTCTGTTAGAGGCTCTGTTGTGGGCATATGGAAAGACACAAATGGCAAAATGATTCCAGTAATCTCTAAAAAGATTTGTTGATTTTTATTATTTGTCACTTTATTGTTGAACTCTTTTGTCCCTGTCTGGATCCTGCAGAAATGATGATGCTAGTTTTCCAGTGATTTGATTGGCCAGTAGTTGGGCTGTTGACAGGCTTTGATCTGATCCTCTGAAATTAACCTGCCCTGGAGCAGGTAAATCGTTCAGCATAATGGTGATGGTGATTTACTACGATGAGAAGTGAATCACCATTGTAAGACTGGAAACCCAGCATTAAACCTGAAGTTACCATGCGAAGTGCAAATCCTGCTTCGTAGTACAAGCCTTGGGCCACAGGTCCTGTGTCCTGAGTCCTGTGTGTCCTCGACAACATGGCAAAAAGGCTGATTTGACAGCACACCTCATAATAAAATCAAACACTCTGAGTAAATGATACAAAGGAAAGCTCTGTGAATTATAGGAAGTTTAGATAAAGTTGGAGAAAAAAGCCAAAGAACTCAGATCTGTGCTGTAGGTGTAAGAGAGAAGATGTTGTTGTTGTTGACGGGTTAACTGGTGCAAGGGACAAGATCCAGATATTGTTCATAATGTTCAAGATGAGGACACTGGGTGGTGTCTGTAGCTACAAACTGCCTGTTGTTTAAGTCGGATCAATGTGACAGTATTTTTTAATACTTTTCTTTGTTTTTATTTGATTCATTTGGTTCACAGATTAAAACAGACCGAGGCCCACATACTTCAGTCACCACAAACAAAGTCCACTGTGACATCCATCAGCAAAGTGATGCCCTAAGCACCATGCTCCTCCTCACGCTAGCTGGTGGATTTCCCAGCAGACTATTTAGGGGAGCTGCAGTGTGTGGACTGTCTCTTTTCATCTGTAGGTTTTCAGTCTAATCAGTCTCTCTGTGTAAGTCCATCCACTATCAGAGCATGAAGTGAAAGTGTTTCCTTGTGTAGGCAGGGAGTGTGTTTGTCCTACCAATTTCCGCTGAACAACATCAATTCAGGCAAGTTCCCACTTTCTCTCGATCCAACTCTGGGTAGGCTCGCCACTCCAACTATACATCCTCCAACAGGAGCAAGCTGGGCTGAAGAATCCAAAAATCAAATTACATTTGCTCAAAACCACATCAGTGTTATGCCTTCAACACAACTCATATTAGCTGCTAATCAGCTTCACAGTAGTAAACCAGTTTCAGTACCGGAACAATAATTAACTGTTACACATACATCAATCAACACCTGAACAGTTTCCACTGAATGGAGTTACAGTTGGAAATCTACCAAAGCTAACGTGACTAATCTTAGCCAGCAGGATTCATGCCAACTCATGTTAGCGCAGTTAGTGGCTGCTAACACTAGTGCTCGGTCCGGTTTTCAGTTATTCAGTTATTCAGTTATTTCATCAAATTTAACAATCGACTCACCAAGAATTGTCCTTTTGGCAACTAGCAGAAGAATGGTAACTACTACAAAATTGTCTTTAAGCCTGAGCAACTAATGATGTTGCAACCTTTATTTTTCCGATTTTTGTAGGCCTTAAATTTTATTTAAGGTCTTCAAAAGACTTAAATCTAATTTGCCTAAAGCTGTAGGAACCCTGGATGGAGGTTTCTGCCAGAATTTGTAGGTAATTATAAGGTTATTTCTCTGTCAAATTGAATGAACAGCATAAATAATACAAATGTTCATTAAAAATTGCTGTCCTTGAACGTTGATGGTAAAAGATCAAAAAACAGATATCAGAGTTTGTGCTGTCTTCATGTTTGTCATACATATCAATTTTAATGACACTGAAAACACAAATTCACTAAAGTGTCCCATTAGAACCATTACAAGGAATATCGTCAATTTGGAAAAAACAAGTAACAATGTAATCTAGTTAATGAAAAATGTACTCAGTACCATTATCATAGTAAGTTTATTTAAAATTCAATATAACAAACTGATCACAAATAACAAAGGTGGTGTCAGGGGGTAGCAGTGTGGACACAGGCGCAGACACGAGGCAGAAGCAGAGTATACAAAAAACAAGGTCCTTTATTCAAGCGGGGTCGGTACACGGGTAGGCAGAAAGAGAAAGCAACGGTACAAGAGGGCTAAGCTGAGGCAAGGTCAAAAATACAGGCAAGGGTCAAAAAATTATGGCTGCGAGAGAAAAGTCTTCTTACTAAAGGCTGGTAGGTCTGGCAGAGGCACAAGACGAACTGGCAGGGAGTGCAGGGAGACACAGACACTAAATACACAGGGGCAGGGCAGACAATGAGACACAGGTGAACCACATTAGGGCAGGGTAGATAATCACCAGGAGGAGGGAGCACAGAAGGAAGGGGAAGACAAGACACCTGAAACAAGAGGGAGGTCAGTGATAACAAAATAAAACAGGAAATAAAACAAACACAACAGAACTACAAAACAAAAGCCCTGGCTCAGAACTGACACCCTGACAGGTGGGTCCTGATTCCACTCTAGCTGACTTCTGACTGTGCTGGAGTGGACCCATCATTTAATTCCTCAAGTTTTATATTTTCTAAATTCTGTTTTTAAAAATGTTGCTAAATCACTTAACAACAGCAGATAGAAAGTCAGAGGTAAAAAAAACTGAACCTGCGATGACAGACAGAAAAAAATAAACTACGACAAAGTTGGTCAGAGGAAGCTGAAATGGAAGTGGTTTTCTGGCATCATCATGACAACCCATTTGAGAATAAGAATGTTGTTGATGCAGTGTCCCTTCTCCAAGGCCAGATGAATGGTACCAGTCATTCAGCTTACATGGGATAGCTTTCAAATTGCAGCAGGACAAACACTTTAGTAAAGATATGGTCGATCACAATGAATCACATTCATAAGATAATCCTTTATTAGTTCCACAGCAAGGAATTTTACAAATGTACATATTTACATATACCAGCTGTCAGGGGCAAGAATGTCTTCATTTGATGACCGCTGTGTACTTTCAGTATTAAATTACCAGTCTCATACAGAAAAATGATCTTTAATACATTGCGCATTGTATAAATGAACACACTTCAAACTTTGTTGTGATATGGCCCTCACGTGTTTAAGACTCATCATGGCATAAAAAGTTGAAACAAAAAAGAGAAAACCCAGAGAAAACCCATCCAAGCACAGTGAGAACATCCAAACTCCACCAAACCTCTTGTCTTCTTGCCTGTGAGGCAACAGCGCTAGGCAGTGCACCACCTGACCTTGTATTAATCAGAATAGGCTTATATATGAAGATATTGGGGAACCAATGGATGGATGAATGTGAATGAATAGTGAATAATAATGAATAAAGCACAGGTGAAACTGACTGTGTTACTTGCTCCAACTGCAAAGAGCTGAGGTACTTATAAAACATTAAAATGCAGTAATTTGCTTGGCTATAAAAGGATGAAAGCTACTTACATTTTATCATATGACATGTTGGACCTCAAGCAGTGAAGAAAAACAAAACAGATTGAAATCATTACCATATGCAGGCGTAATGTACAGTGTCTTTGAAAAGAGACAACAGAGATGACTGGGAACCCAGTGATCACTCTGTCTGAGCACCTCTGGTGGACCAACATACAAGGTCGAATACCACACTAATGTCATTCATTCATTCATTCATTATCTATATCACTTATCGGTGAAGGGTCATGGGGTGCTGGAGCCTATCCCAGCTGACATTGGGCAAGAGGCGAAGTACCCCCTGTATGGATTGCCAGTCCATCGCAGTGCCAACACATATAAACTAAAGTGCATGTCTTTGGACTGTGGGAGGAAGCTGGTGTGCCTGGAGAGAACCCAAACAGGAACAGTGAGCACGAGATACTCTCTCGTACGCACCAGAAAGTGAGCACGAGAAACCTTAGGTTAAGCACAGGTAGCTGTGCTTTCTGTGCGTATGCCTCTAGGCTCATTAAGATTATTAAGCAGTAACTATGGGTGAACTGCTGGAGACGGGCAAGGGCTTGTTTTTTCCAAATGGATTTTCATCCAAAGGCCCAGTGGAAGACTTCGAGTTTGATATTCGTGATTACAGTCACAATGAAGTTCCCCTGAAGTCACAGTGAGCCAGCTGTACGAGCAGATTAAGCTACGAATGCTGCGCATCTACACCTCAAAGAATGGCTAAAGACGTAATACTTGTCTCTGATGCATCGTCGGACTTCGAGCCCACAGATGAGAGGCCAATGAAGGTAATTTGTCTTCTGCCACATTTCTGTTATCAATATATACTGTGCTGAATTTATATTGATTGATATTAAGAGTGAAGTCTGGAGGCGGGGTAATGTTTTTGTGAAATCCTTACATTCAGTGACATCTGAACAACAATATTGTATGATTCAGACATTAATCTAACATTTATCAAACTTTCCTGAGTCATATTAATAGCTGTACTTATGAAGGAAAATCTCAGTAGATTATGTTATAGATGCATGGCTATATAAGTCTATAATTTTCTGATCTGCTGATTTCTTTATAGACTAGGACAATGCACAGACGATCCTTGGAACAAAACCAGGAGACGTCATCACTGGAGGACTGGAACTGATCATCGAGTGGATCATCCAGAGAGCTCCACTGATTTAGGTCCAGCACCCAGTGGCTCAATGCAGAAAAACCATAAAAAAGTAAGCCCCTGTATTGCATTTTTATGGACCCAGTTTGTGATATACAGTATGGAACTTGTGTTGTATGGAGATTAATTTGTGCCAAAATGGTCAAACAATACTTTTTAAAATTGAAACAAAAATTGATCAATCAAAATATCAAATATGAAATTGAAACAAAAAAAGATAAAATTCAAAACTTGAGAACTCGAAGTCTAAGAGGACACAGATGGGGTTTAAGAGACCATGATTTTGTTGCAAACAACAAATGTAAATCCATTTCAAATTTTAAATGCAGCTAAGATGATGGAAGTGGGCAAAAGGTTTTGAGTTCTATGCCACATTTACTCAATATGCATATACCAAAACAATCTGCTCAGGTGCAAGATGCTTTAATCACATAAATGTGATAGTACACATGACGGCTTTGATCAGATGATGCAAAAACAAAGATAAGATAATAATTATATGTTTGTTTTGTTTTTTTCATTTAATTATCAACAGAGCGGAGAACCAATCAGTCAATCAAGACCAGCAACCCCTGAGATGAGCAACACAGAGGTCCTGCATCCACCATCTTCCGATGATGTTGGCAGTCATACTTGGCAGTCAACAAGCAGGCAAGGATCTGAAGACGACTGTTTAATGCCTGTGTCAAATCAAGATGCAGACCAGTTGTTAAGTGACAAGTCAGATTCCCCTCTTGCCCTTGCCATCCAAGCATCTCTTGAGGATGTTGAAGTAAACTTTGGACCCCTTTGTGGTGATGATAGTGATAATCAAGACTCCACCCATCACTGGAATCCATACAACTTCAACAGTATGCAGGTATAGTGTAGAACTGAGTCATTTCTAACAGTGCTGCAAAAAATATTACTGCCATTATTGATTCTTTTAAAGAGTTTTCCCTATTCATTATTCTGTCTATAAAATGTACAAAAACAGTGACAAATTGTCATCCCAAGTTCTCTCACACCAAGCTGAACACTGAAATGGCAGCACCTGATCACTGTATCATCAAGCAGTCTTCCAGTATCACCAGACCCATTTGAAAAAGAACTCCTTCTTGTAAAATTAAGATGAGTAAACATAGTTGATGATATCCTTAATATCTTCATGGAACCAAAACTACTGAATGCTAATCTAAAAATGGAGTTTATAAATGAGAAAGCTGTGGACAGCGATGGTGTGTCAAGAGAGGTATACTCCGTGTTCTGGGAACATTTCTTGGAACAGTGTGAGGGGGAAGATGAACGAGTACCCAGACTACGACCAGACTATTCTGAGAAGGCATGGCAAGCTCTTGGAAGAGTGTGGTTGAAAGGATACCTGGACCACAAAATCATACCAATCAGACTGTCCAGCTTTTGTTCTTGCCTGTTGTCAAGGACTTGGTTCAGTGGATGAAGAACTCTTGATGATGTCATTTGCCAGATTTCTTTCTGAGAATGAGCGTGCATCACTTGAAAAAGCAGTACAGGGCAACATTGATGAAACTGTTGAAGAGGACTTACTCATCGTCTTCTCAAGAATGGGCTCACACTGCCTGCCCTCTCAAGACAACGTATGGGCAGCACTAACAATGGCACTCAAAGTTCTTCTTCAAGAGCCAAAGTTCATAATTGACTGATCCACTCCAGCATTCACAATGCTGTGCCAACACTCATAATCAAAGAAAGCATAATGGATCTTTACCAATCTAAGCGGCCAACTAACAAGAAAGTGGCCCAGATGATAAAGCCATCAACTGAAAGCCTAAATCCACAAGAGCAGACACCTCTTAACCACCTGCTATGGTATGTGAGAAGCATTAACCAAAGAAAACTGGAGATCTTCTTATGCTTCTGCATAGCATCCACTGTGCTGTGTACAGACACAATCGAAGTAACTTTTAATAGATTGTGTGGTTTAAGTTGCAGGCTTGAGTTACCATGCACCTACAGCTCATACCCTGAGTTTCATCAAGAGTTTGACAATGTCCTGTCTGGCGATTGCTTTACAATGGATATTGTGTAGTGAATGTAAAGGATCTTACACGTGTTCCTCTTCTACTAACATTGTTATGGCATTTGTCTGAAACAAACTGTTTCTACAGATTTACATTTTTAAAAATGTATTTGTTCACTCATGTATTACAACTAAGAAAAAATTGTTCTACAAGGAGAGGAGATAAAATCAAATGCATAATCTGATGATATTGCTTTTATTACACTTTAAACTGAAAAAACAGTTGTGACATTGTTTTGCTTTGGTTTTGTTATTTTATTATTGTTAATGATTTTGCTGTAATATTTGTCAGCACACTGAGTTTTACATTTTGTTTAAGTCCAGAAGACAGTTTAATCATTTTGATAAGTCAGAAAAGTCTGTTCTCATGGGTGAACATCACTTTTCATTTTCATATTATCATGTGCATGATGTATGCAAATGTTATTAAATAAGAAGTTCAGCATTCAACAAAATAATACCTGTTCGATGCACATACAGTACCATTTCTAATGGCTACCCATGGCTGTTTTTGTTGGAGGTTCATATGGTAAACATACAGACAGTAACTGTCAAGAGCACAATATTGTTGAATAAAAATGTAATTCCTCTTTCATGTCCTGCCATGTTGTTTTTCTTTGTTGTGATTTTGTTCGTTTCCTGTTCATGACTGATGTAAAGGGAAAGTAACATCTATGACAATACTCCTATATGCTGTACAACAAATTTAAGTCTCTAATTCCAGCACAAATTACTGAGAAGAGCTAATACTCTGTCATTTGAAAAATCCCAGGTAATCACAGACTTATTCAATGAAGCACAGGCTTCATTATCTTGAAAAACTGTGTGCACAATATCGCTGCAAATGTTCTTAATGTCTGTAACAGTCAGTGTGCACATAGTGACAGATCAATCCTTTTTCCAATGAGAAATAATCCAAAATTCAAAATATAGCTTCTACATAGTTCCTGGGAAAACTTTACAACTGAGAATGTTTGGTGAATAAAGCATGGTGGACTGCAGAAGAACTTTACTGATCACGTGTGGTCAGTTTAGATGAATACAAATGTAGTTCCATCTCAAATTAGAGAGCGGATCTTATCTCATTCCTCAAATGCAGGTACAAATCCAATGCTTGATAACTGATAATCAGCTGGAAGATGCAGCTGTGACTCCACCATCAGAATGTTGCAGATGTTGTAGATGTCTGTGTCACATGACACTGCTGGTCGAAATGTGCAGTTACTCTGACACAGCTGCACATCAGCTCTGTCCACTGGAGAAATGCGATCATCACTTGTGTAGAGTTCTGGGAACATGTACATGATTCGAGGTCGGCCACTGGGTACCCTGTCATTCTTCAATGGTCTGATGACATGTGAATCCCACACATGGATGGTCTCATCTAATTCATCCTGGAATAACGGTATATTAGAAAGTAAGAAAACAAGTTAATTGATATGCACTTTGTAATTCTCATGTGGGCCTTAGATAAGTTTTGAAATAAATTGTGTTAAATGCTGACTTTTCTGATGAAGTAAGGAGAAATGGGAAAATAAACAAAATATGTTGTACTTGTGAACACAAACAATGACATGATGTGACAATATGGCAGACTGGTGCACGGCGCGTCCATGCTCAAAAAACCCTGTTAGAGCCATTTTCACGGTTCATTATGAATTATTATTGAAGGACACCACATCAATGACAGTGATTAAGACAGGTGGACAGCTGCTCATTGGAGAATGAGTTAGACTTCTGTCCAAACATGCACCATCAAACAAGCCACGGTCCTTCAGATCATTAAAGAGGGAGATGTAGAATTCCATTGATTCCCTTCTGAGGAAGCCCTGCCAACTCTCTATTCGCTGATTTGCTATGCTTGCCCCTTCAATGTAGCTGTCATGGTGGAACCGTCGTCAATGTTGCAACGGAGAAAATGCTGAAAGACTTTAACATTCTCTGTGCCCCGGTCGCCTCTGACAATGTGAACTACATACTATATCACATACAGTTTATTATACTTAATGCACAGGACTGCACTTCCGTGCTTTTCCAGGCATATCAATGACTCACATTACAGAGAAGCATCCAATTGGGTTTTGTGGCTATTGCCAGTTGGCAGACACTGTAGAGCAAATAACCTACCTGTTAATTTTAGGAAATATCTAACAGAGAGAAAGGACGTGATGGAAGAAACGAAAAGGTTAGGGCTGGTTAAGGCACGGGGGGTGGGAAAGACTATACTAAAATGTGGAGACAAGGGACAACAGTCCCCTAGTGAGAACTGAAGTAAACTAACTCCAGAAGATGGCAGTAGTGCAACTTTTAGGGTGTAAGATGCCGCTAACACCCAACGAAGAAGAAGTTGTTTGTTATGATGTCATCAAGCAGCACGAAAGAGTGATCAACCATACACGGCTTATAACGGCAATATTAGTGGATCTTATTTTTATGAGTTACGAGAGCAACGTAGCAGAAACGTTTCCATACTGCTTTAAACGACTGACTCGACCAATCGCCAACTCACGTCAACGTTACCAAACATCGGAACACCCCCTTCCGTAATTTTTTCAGCTACCAGAGGAGCGAAGAGCAGTGAAACATCAACAAACAAACAACCTGTGAGTATAAAACCTAGAGTTTGTTGAACTTAATTTCCTAACTAGGCGCCGTATCGTTAGTATATTGAGTTTTACGTGTTGTTTACCTTCTACCTTCGTTAGCTTGTGTTTGCTAAACACAGCCAGTAGTGGAAGTTGTCACTGGGAAGCGACCGATGTCATTCATGCATTTGCTGGTGGGAAGTACTGAAGCGAACTATATACAGCGAGCTAATATGTTTATTATTCCTATCAAATTAGCACAGAGAGCTTTACGGCACTTGCTTAAAGTACAATGTGTATGAGGGTTGCTAACCTTCTGGCAACATTTGTGATAGTTACGCTATATAATAATAGCTACGTAATTTACGGTAGTCCTCCCTTCCCCCGTCCACAACCGCGCCCACAGGCCCCGTGTTGCAGTAGTGGTTAGTAGGCATGGGAAAGGCCGAAGTACCACTAACAGAAGGCGGAGTGACTGTCCTTAAAAACCGAGTCATGCACAATTCACTGTTGACCCAACTTTGCATTGAAAAGCAGGCTAGTAACTGCCTCTGATCTGGCACAAGAATTATCGGTGGAAAGTGGTATTTTAGTGACTGTAGTTAGTGTGAATGCTGAGCATTCTATTTCCGTAAACTTTTGGCCACTTCTTATTATTCTTCCGTACGTTTTTCGGTCCCTAACTAGTCCCGCACGCTTTGTGCTATTTAAACCATTCAGATATCAAAATGTTCAGCTCATTCAGGACATTCCGGGATGTATACAACTTTTTGATGCTTATGCTTGTATGATTTTATATGATTTTTTTATGAATTAAAAAATGAATGGGATCCTATGGGAGCTTTCCCAATGCCAAGGTTCCCGGTTCGATCCCCGCTTCAGACGCTGAAATTTCACTGCACTTTCTGCCGTGGAAACTATTCTGCTATGAAAATGTTTCACTTTTTAAGCTTTTCACTGTTTTGCTTATTTAGCTTTTTGCAACTGTTTACGCTTTTATACTATTTTTACTGTTTCGCTTATTCAACTTTGTTCAACTGTTTATGCTTTTATGCTATTTTACTGTTTTGCTTATGCTATTTTTACTGTTTTGCTTATGCTATTTTTACTGTTTTGCTTATTCAACTTTGTTCAACTGTTTATACTTTTATGCTATTTTGCTATTTACATCAATTTTGCTATGTTGCATTTACTATCACTACAATTGCTTTTACTACCAAGCCTTCCACTGGTGGACTTCAGGGGCGAGATCGGTAACGCAGATGCCTACCAACCCAAGGTCTCGTGTTCAAGCCCTGACCCAGACAAATATCGAAAAACCCTCCAGAGAAAAGAAATAATAACAGAGGGCATTATGAACATTTTATGCTTTTTGCAATTGTGCTGTTTGTACTCTTTTTGCAATTTTGCAATTTCACTACCACTACAATTGATCTTAGCACCATACTGTGGTCTTCAGTGGTGCAACCAGTAGAGCAGCTGCCTATCAGTCATGAGGTTGCTGGTTTGAGTCCAGCAGTGGGTGGTTATAGATTTAAAAAATAGTATTACTAATAATAATATTAATAAAGATTTGAAGAGCAATAGTGCGACCATAGGATTCACGTTTTTTTGCCGTAGCAGCCTCTGATCATCAAGAGGAGCCCTCGCCTGCTCTATTCATCTCCATATTATCTGTCTCTCTCTCTCTGTTCATAAAACACCAAAACCAGGCCAATTTTTAAACTGCCATACTGTGGTCGTTATTCACTTTATCTACACAATAATAATAATAGAGATCATTATTAATATTTTACGCTTTTTGCAATTTTGCTATTTATGCAAGTTTGCAATTTTACTACCACTACAATTAATCACCCGGTATGCTGTGGTCTTCAGTGGCACAACTGGTAGAGCTGACGCCTCTCGGTCATGAGGTTGCCTGTTCAAGTCCAGCAGCAGGTGGTTATAGATTATTTAAAAAATAATATTACTAATATGGATTATGATTTGAAGAGCAATAGTGCGAATGTGAAGCATTCACACACATAAATTTTATCTAGTTTGACATTGCATTGCGCAGTAGCCGTTATACGCCAGTTGCCATGTGAGGGAATATTCTTGTAATTGCGTTAGAGGGTATTCTAGTAATTTCTCTTAAATTTGACATTACAGTATTCTTGTTGGTTATGGAATTTTAGTACAGTGAGAGACTTTGGTAAACAAGTGTAGTTAGAGTCCTTGATATGCTGTATTCCAACCTTTATTTTTATGGTCCACTATTCTAGATTAGAAGAATGTGAGTGCATATGTGAGTTCTGACCTTGCCCACTGCTTGATTTTATGTGTTGGACACAAGGACTGAGGTAGTATCATACATGCGACTGAAGGAAATTGGTGTCTAAGTGAATCTTAGACCTGGAGACATATTAATACATTTAAATATTATTTTTTCTCTTCCAATTACCCAAGTAATTTGAATAAAACACAAATGTTGTTATGCCAAAAAGAGATATTATGTCTGAGTGTTGATTGTGGTACATTGTATGGTCCAATCTGGCTTTGTAGTCGATCCTGGTAATTTCTGATTTTCTGGCTTATAGTAAGTATCGTACCCAGTATATTACAGTACATAGCTTTTAGGAAAAAGAGTTACATAGATGTCATGCAGTCATGTTAAAAGCAAACTGAAAGGGGGATAGCTTCTACAACAGGGCAATGATCCAAAGTATATGTCACAATCTACCATTAACGACCTCAAGAGATGTAAGCTCAAGCCTTTGAAATGGCCTTCACAGTCCTTTAACGTGAACATTGAAAATCTGTTGGTAGATCTTAAACATTCTGTGCACGCAAGACAGCTCAAAAAATCTCAGAACTTGAAGTGATCTGTAAGGAGGAGTGGGTGAACATTCCTGAATCAAGAACAGAAAGAACCATAGCTGGTTACTAAAATTGTCTTTAGGCTATGATATTTGCCAGAGGAGGAATTACTTAATTGACAGGATACCTAAACTTGCCACACGTGCCACAAATATTGTTAACTTGTTTCTATTTTTTACGTTCATGAAAATGAAAGTAACAGTTTCCATTGTTTCCACACATTGATCACTGTTAAATTAGGTATTACCAGTGAATATGGGTGGGCTGAGTGATGTTTGGTACATGAATGGTGGGGTTTCCCCCCAAGTGACATGCAAGAGATTTCTTAGCGATAATCATAAGCTGCTATGGAAAAGAAACCTATCTAAATTATCTTATAAACCACTTTATTGTATAAACAGTTTTCAACAAAGTAAGTTTTATAGTATTTAAATGACTGATTCCTAATTTTAATATCAGACTCCACTGACAAAAGGATCAAGATATTTCTATATTCCTATCTGTTGTCATTGTTTTCCAACCTGTACATTTGTCCTCTGTGTGACTCTTGTAGTGTAGTGGAGTAGCAAGAGGGAAACTCAGCAGACTGAGAGACAGAAGGGCAAGCAAGACCCAGAATGCCTCTGTTCTTCAGAAAGAGGAAACCCAGTGATGACTCCCAAAAGAGACTGGAATATCAGCTGTGCCGGGTAAGAAGAATGTGTTGATGTTACAGTGTGCAGCGGCTAACCTCTAGTCACTACCTTACATAACCAACACCCTGCTGTCTGCACTGAGGGTCACATCAACAATCTGCAGCCTCTTTTTCTGTTTCATTATGAGTATGAGACTATTTTTTCATACATCAAAAATGCATGTCCTCAAGTGTTGAACTCCTTATTTTGTTAACATAACTTTTTTTCTTTCTGTCTAAAAGAGAAAATGCTTATTTCAAACAAATTCAGTAACTCTCATTCCTTGTTCTTCAGTCTAAGGAGGCAGGTGCTGATGACATCTTGGACATCTCGGCTTGTGAGCTCTCAGAGGTGAGAACGTTGATAGTTGTTGACAGTTGCAAGGCTAGCTCATCAAGCTTGATGACAACTGCATTGCATGTTACACCTGTACTGGCCACATTCATTTAAGATAGCTGTGTAGTTCCATACATGCTACTAAAGCATTTTATTAAATCATAGACCTAGACATTCTGACTTATTACAGTGGGTTAGGGAAACTGAAATTGAAGCAGATAAATGGAATTCAGCCATCATTCATTTTTATCAGTTACACATGCTTTATCTAAAGCCACATAAGAGAATGTTATGAATACCAAATAAAAGACCCTATTCAAGTTTCTTTTTCCTTTTCTCTTTTTTTGGGGAATTGGGCATTGGTATCCCTACCCCCCATTCCCTATTCCCTATTCCGGGCGAGGTGACCAGCTGCAGCTACGTCAGTCGTGGAAGCAAAAACTTGGTTGTGGGAGTAGTTCAGGGAAGTCAAGGAGAAGGACTTTCAGCTGGCCTCAAGGAGGTTCTGGCAAACTGTTCAACAGCTCAGGAAGGGAAAGCAGGGCCTGTCTCAGGCTTTATTCAGCCAGGGAGGGGAAGTGCTGACCCTGACTGTGGATATCACTGAGCAGTGGAAAGAGCACTTTGACAAACTCCTGAACCCAGCCAATATGTCTTCCGTGGAGGAGGCAGAGTCTGATGGCTTGGGGGAAGCCTCATCCATATCATTGGCAGAGGTCGTAGAGGTAGTTAAGAAGCAGCCCAGCAACAAGGTGCCAGATTTGGATGAGATTCATCCCCTAAGATGCTGAAGGCTCTCGACATTGTGGGGCTGTCTTGGTTGACACACCTCTTAAGTGTTGCATGGAGGTCAGGGACAGTACCTGGGGAGTGGCAGACCAGGGTGGTGGTCCCCATTTTAATTTTTTTTTTAAGGGGGACCGGAGGGTGTGCTCCAATTTTTGGGGTATCACACTACTCCGCCTCCCTGGGAACATTTACTCCAGGGTGCTTGAAAGGAGGCTGCAACCGATTGTCGAACCTCAGATTCTGTCCTGGCCATGGAGCAGTGGACCAGCTTTTTACTCTTGCAGGAGTGCTGAGGGAGTCATGGGAATTTGACCATCCAGTCTACATGTGTTTTGTAGACTTGGAGAAGGCTTATGACCGTGTCCCCCGAGGGATCCTGTGTCCTGGATACTGGGGCCACTGATGTGAGCCATCTGGTCCTTGTACAACTGAAGTGAGAGCTTGTGCTTGCATTCTCTGCAAGTGAAACACATTTCCAGTGGGTGCTGGACTCCGCCAAGGTAGTCCCTTGTCCCCAATCCTGTTTGTGGTATTCATGGACAGGATCTGCGACCGTTTAGGGATCTCACAATCATGTCCCAACTTTTTGCAGATGACATGGTACTGTTGGCTTCATCAGACCGTGACCTTCCGCATGCACTGGGGTGGTTTGCAGCCAAGTGTCTGCAAACCACCCCAGTGCACACCAGCCTTCATGCAAGTCTTTTACCAGATGGACATACACTCTTTGGAAATCTGATAGTGGTTGGACACTGCAGCTGATTGGACGGATCTGATTCTGCATCACATCATTGCCGCAGGTTTATGCTGAAGTGGATAGACAAACAACAGAACTATTTTAAGAATATTAATCCGTCGATATGTAGTTCTGAAGACCCATAAACAGCTTTCCTTATTCATTAAAAAGTACTATGAATAATTATGTCTATAATAATCATGTGATGCTGAAAATCCCTGTGTGTTGAGTAGACATATAGTTAAATGTGAGATATGTTCACCTTTGTCTAAAATATTTAGACTAATAAGTCATTTCTACAAAATATTATAAGTATTGTAATTGTAGCCAGGATTATTGAATAACCCTTTAATTTACAAAGAGGATAACAATAAATGCAGATACAAATAATTTAATTATATTTAAAGAAGATGGTTGATGTGGATTGAGTGACTGAGCATTGAAGAACATTTGTACACTCTGGTGGTATTGATGAAATATTGGTGGATGGTGATGAGTCCTTATTAGTATTTGGATTGTATTTACTGTATGGACAATCAAAGTTGCTACAGAGCATTAAGCAGACTGACAGCTGAATGAGCTGAAATGGATATTGAACCAGATGATGGTTCACAGGAAAGGACAATTTAACTCCCAGCAAAAAGGGTTTCCTGAATTTGTCTGTCCTACATTGTAGTCCCTCCAACTGAAAATGAACAGAGAGATGCAAGAAAAAGATGCAAGCAAATTTAAGGGAATTGGGATGTGCACATTGACCCTAGTTATTTTACACATTACTGCTCCAACTGTTTTAATTCTGTAATTCTACATATGTGATGTGATTACAACAGATGATGACATCTTTGGTCTGTTCTGCTGCAGGTCCCCTCAAGTGCCTTTTCCATTTGCAAGGTGCTACAGAAGAAGGTAAGAATGTACTGTGGAATTGTAAAGTTACAGACTATTTATTTGTTATTCAGTGTATGTAGGTAGTACTGTAATAGTCAGTTTGTGGCTATGTTCATGGTTGAACAGTCAGCAGGCAGACATGTCCTCTGTTGTTATCCTACAGGTCCTTATCCTGCATAACAATGAGTTGAGGTCACTACTGCCCAAAGGATGTGACATCAGTGCTCTTGCCACTTTAAAGGTAATGTGAACTAGACAAGCATGATGAGAAATAAAAGCATTTTATATATAAATCAATAAAATCATTATTTCTGCCAAGCTTAAAAGAGAGAAGATAAGGTATACAATCCATCCAACATTTTGCCAGCTCTGACCCCCCCCCCCCCCCCCCAAAAAAAAACAAACTGTAATCCCCCTCCTCCAATACCCCCTGGGTGCAGACACTCACATTTAGTTTTGAAAAGAGTGGTAGGTTTACCGTGTTGAACGCAGGCGTCTGATGCTTAAAGACCTTTCAAAGTTTTAGGGTCCCTACTCTAAAACTCTGACTGCTGAACTGACCGGCAGTCAGAGGACGAGGTGTGTATGGACGGCCCTCCCCCTTTCGCAGAAACTGACCAGGGGGTGGATGTGTCTCCTGGCCCTCATCAGCTATCCTCAAAATATAATTTTCGGCCATTGCCCGTTGATAGTGATGGAACTGAAAGGGTCTATGCCCGTCTTGCTTAAAAACTGTTCCCTGAATTTAAGGCAACCCTTGTTGACGGCATTTTTACAGTAACACATGACTTCCTCCCTAAAGTTAAAGGTCCCTTGACTGGCCTCACCGTACCAAGTGTCAAATTTTTCTCACTCGTGTGCCGTCATGCATTCTACTCTGTAGTCGGAGGGTGGAGAGTAGGGTCCAACGTAGTTGAGACGATTTTCTGAGCTGAATTTGTGAGGGAAATACTCCTTGGTCTGGTCGGTGAAACCTAAGGCTTTGGGCATAGCGTTAAGACGCACGGGAAGGAATGAAAGGGAGTCTATGGATTTGAGGTGGTAATCAGGTTCCTCAAAACTGAGGATTTTACTCCCGTTCATCAGAATCTGCTGCGGCGACACACCCTCTTTGAGTATACCTTTTAAAACCAGGTAGCTGTCTAATCCTCTAGTGTTATGAGCTATAAAAATGTTCTGTCTGTATTGATTGCTCCTAAAATGCAAAAGAAAATTTTTAATGCGGTTAGAAACACCTTCTCTACACCTTTCAGTGTTTCTGCATGCACTAAAAAGGGGATGTGCTTGCCGTTTTCACCCGCAAAAGTTTCAGAATCATAAAAAATCAAATCGGGACAGGAGATGTCTCAAGAAAGAGGTGGAATGTAGCACAGGTGATCATCGGTTTTAGAGTCGTGTGGCAGTTTCTCTCTGCAGATGGTGCATTTTGGTACTGTACAACAATGCGTCGCTCTGCCTGATGTCATACTGACCTGGGAGCATAGTTTGCATTGTTTGCATTTTTTTATTCGGCCGCAGAAGCTGAAAGCCTGTCCGTATGCGTCATTCAAATCAACCTCTTTGTGTCTGGCAAAGCAGGAGGGTGGACACTCTTTGGCCCAATGCCCCATCTTGCCATACTTGAAGCAGGCGTCTGATCCCCCACAGGCCCCTTCCTCGCTCGGCCTCGGCCTCTGCCTCTGCCTCTGTCCCTGTCCCCACGGCCTCTCTCATCCAGGAACCTTTCTCTGGTTTAATGCCGTTGACATAACGGTCTCACAGGTGCGCTTCCCAGGGGGTTATTGAGTGTGTCCCCCCCCCCCCAAACTGATCTTTGGAGGCCACTGTGGTGTTGTTGTTGTGTGGACCTCTGTGAGCCTGGTGAGATAATCAAATACAGTCTCATCTTCTCAAATCTACAGGCTGAGATTTTGCCCATGTCCAAACTCAGAGGGAAAGCTGCCCTGATCCTGTCACAGAGCTCAGCCCCTGCCCGTCTGTATGCAGCATTCTCATAATTTTTCCCAGGCTGCGTCGGCCAGTCTGAGTTCTCCTGCTGGAAAGTCTCCAGCTACCTTGGACCACTTGTTCCCCATCTGGGCCATGAGTAGACGTCGCAGTTGAGTGGTTGTGGGTCTGAACTGTTGGCAAAAAAATCAGGAGCTGTTTCACATATTCTGCTCTCCCGTTTTCGACAAAGGGGAGTTGAGAAGCGGCTTCCTTCATGTTGTTGAATGTCCATGGTTTGTAAACTAACTGGGAGGTCCTGTCCCCTGCTGGCACCTGTGGTCGTTGTTCGGGCTGAGGTGGTGGTGTAGCTGGGGCTGTGGTGGCTGCTGAAGTTGCAGCAGCTGCATCCATGTCGTGGTCGTTCCTCTCCTTCAGGTCGGGGGGTCACTGGACTCCATGGCTGGCCATCTTCTGGGTGGAGCCGAGTCCAGATCAGGGTCTAGTCTGAGGCACTGAGACATAGGGATTAGTGATTCTGTCCCTGCCTTTTGTTTTCTGTCCCTGATTTGTGCTTCCTTAAACCAACATGCAAATGCTTCCCAGTCTGCTTTAAACACTTTTCTTTTCCCCTTTTGTGTAGCTTGACTCAATTATTCTTTTTCTTCTAATTTGGTTCTTAATAACTGTAGCTGATTTAGGCTAAAACTTCCTGTACATGGGAAACCACACTCTTCAACCCATACCTTAAGTTGGCCAACACTTAATTTGCCATATTTGATGATCATAAATCGAATATTGGGAGCCATCCACTGAGGTGGATTATCAGCATCACTTGATTGTTCTCTCTTTCTATTGTTGGAGCCCATTTCTGGAAACAAATCGATCTCTAATATTGCAACTTTAGTATTATTATTTTGTATTATTATTTTTCCCTTTTTTTTTTTAATTTAATTTTTATTTTTAAGAATTTTAGAATGCATTATTTCTGAGGTGGTTGTAGGGACCTTGGATTTCATCAATCAGTTTTCAATTCAGTTTTACTCTTTTACACTCTCTCACTTTTCTCACTTTTTTTTTGTGCGCAATGTTAAAAATTATCGAGTGAGAATGAGTTTCCAAAAAAAATTTTTTGAATAATCAATTACTGTACCAGTGCATTCAATTTCTTTAACGCTTTTCCCTGGTCCTTCCCTGGACCTGAAGCTTCTTTGATTCTACAGCGTTTTTCCAATACCTGCCCTGTTGACACGTCTGTCACACCCCCCATGTGGCGAGAATTTTTTTTCCAGAATTCACTTACCAGAAAGACAAGGTTGTTCGCCCCAAAAAAAGGGATTCGCTGGATCACTGCGGTGAGCGAGCCCCGGTACTCAAGCGTCAGGCCCCCACATCTCCACCCTCTTTTATGGGGAGGTTGAGGTTAGAGTCCCAGACTCTAGCTGTGCACAGTCTCCACCTGCAGCTCTGAGTCCCCGGTGCCGTCCCACACGAGTGATCCCACTTCTGACACCAAAATTGTCATGGGAATCTTCTGTTCAGTAAAGCACAGAGTCAACGGTTGTCTTTCTGTAGGTTTAATTCTTACATTTGCAAACGGACCCACTGTACTCCTCAAGCATGAGACGCACTATGAGTACCGAGTATAGTAGATTACAGGTTAAATGGAAAAGAAGCAAGGTTACGTCCGGAGACGAAAAGGAAAACCTCTTCTGAAGACTACACAACAGCAGCTCTGAGAGAAAGGCGTCAGAGATTACACAGCTATGCAGCCCTGTATCAGGCCCCGTCCTTGATTGGGCGAAGTGCCCTGTGAGCTTATTGATGTGGAAAAGTACTGAACATAAGATATTTTATAAAGCACAATTAATAGAAGATTTAATACACACAATTAATACAGATCATTAATAAATCACAATTATCATGAATCATTCGAAAATTTCCAATACAGGTTCCAAAGACCATTCTTCATGCAAAGACTTTGGGGCATCTGAGCCTGCCGCAGATACACCATGGTTTTTTCAAGAGTGTCTGCGTTACACCGTGATTCTTATAAGATGGTAACAGCTGTCTCACTAATAAGCACCATTCTACAAGTGGTCGACATGGTAAACCTACCACTCTTTTCAAAACTAAGCATGAGCGTCTGCACCCAGGGGGTTTTGGGGGAGGGGGATGACGTCAGTGTTTTTTTTTTTTTTTTTTTTGGGGGGGGGGGCAGGAAGTGACGTATGAGCTGTCAAAATGTTTCATGGATTGTATACCTACTCTCCTTTTTCCCCTCAGTGAGATGTGAAGATATGATGAGGTTTTTTTTTTTTTTTTTGAGGCATGGCGCTGGAAAAAGTGGACACTGTGGTCTGTTGTTGTTCAGGTATTGCACTGGTTGTTTTAGGGGGACGACCAGCACTTGCTTGGGTCTGGGACTTTAAGGTCTTGCATTGGGCATGTTATAAAGGATGGCATTGCTTCAGATAGTAAAAAAGATTAATGGCAGTGTTTCCCCTACTGTTGTCTTGGCAGGGCCGGTCGCTCTGCCAACGCGACCCCCTGCCCTCCCAAGAACGGCAAAGAAAAAAATTTGAACATTTCTTTCCCCGCTTCCTCTTTCACGTGCATCTCCGCGTATGCGTCTGCTCACAGGAGCGGAGGAGCCGCAGAGGAGACAGGCTGACAGCTTGTGCTTAAGAGTAAGAAAAGCTCTGACGAATTTTGTAAGTTTTTGAAAATCATAGATGGACAGACACCGACCCTAAATGTCCAAAGGTCAGTCAAAATGCTTAGCCTTTTATTAATCCAGGCCCTAGTCTCCCCTTCCGGTATCCCTATATAACTATTATAACTATTACTATAGTTTTTGTTAACATTTTCCTTGGTCATTTTCTCTTTTATCTCACTGCCACTGCTGAAACATTAGGTGTATTCGACTTTATGCAGTGTGGCACAACGCTAACTTGACGTAATGCATGCTGTGCTTAAAACAGTTCCTGCTGGTTAAAAATTTTGTCCGACTTTCACAGCTGCCTCGGAACACCACCATGTCACATGGAATTAAAACATTGCAGGAGTAATGATGCATTCCATTTACATCGGAGGTTGAAACTGGGACTGACTTCAACTCCGAGTTAGGATGGGATGGGAACATAGATGGATGTCGTTCCCGGGTCTGAAAAATGAAGCCAATGTGGAAGTGCCTTAAACCTGCACTTCTATCGAATGGCCAGCATGGGGCAACACGTAATTGTGGTATGCTTTAGGGCGTGGTTACTGTGCGACTGACAGTGTCAATCATGACAGAATACAGAGTGATTCGTCTCAGAGCTGTTAACTGATGAACTGATAGCACACAATGACAGAGTTCATTTTAGCATCTTGCTTGCCCGAAAATATCTCGTTCGAGGTTCAGTTGTACTAACGGAAACTCCAAGGAGACGGCTATTCATTTCTTGGTAAGTACATTTTGTTTTAAGCCTGTGTTTCGCTAGCCAAAATGGGCATCCCACTTAATATCACAGTTATGGGAATTATGGCTGCACCTTGCTAAACAAGCTAACTAGCTCATGCTAGCATTAGCTGCTAACTTCGCGTTTATACTATGCTACCAGTATGTGGCCCCGCCGGGCTGGTGACCTGTATTAACTGTGGGGGTATTAAAACAACGCTAAGCTAACGACATTTGTTTTGTGGCTCTGGCAAACAAAGAAAGTGTATTGTGCTAGTTTAATGTACTGCATTAATGCAAGTTAATAAAACTGTCCATCATGTGTGGTTTAGGTTAACATGATGTTTAGATAATTTACTTGTGGTTAAAACGGTGTCATCAACTTTTCACAATATGACAAAGTGTTTAATTTTTTTTTACACAATATGTAGGAAAACATTCTGTAGGAGTTTGGTAAGTTAATGCTGAAAGTACATGACAGTCCTCAAATGAAGCAGACATTTATACCCCTGACAGCTGGCTCATGTATGTGATTCATTGTGATCCACCATTTCTTAACTAAAGTGTTTGTCTTTTACTGTAATTCAAAGGTATCCATACTGTGAAAACAGAATGACTGGTACCAGCAGCAGGAGCAACCTCATGGAGCACTGTATTTGGAGAAGGGAGACTACATCAACAACATTCTTATTCTCAAATGGGTTATGATGATGCCAGAAAACCATTTCTTGCCTTTGACTTTGTTTTTTAGGTGATAAAAAACTGGAATTAAATGATGGGTCCACTCCAGCACAGTCAGAAGTCAGCTAGAAGTGCAATCAGGACCCACCTTTGTAATTTGTGTTCGGCTTGTTATATTGAATTTTAAATAAACCTACTGTGATAATGGTATTGAATGCATTTTCCATTAATTACATTTCACTGTTACCTGTTTTTTTAAACAGGAATCTTGCAGGACAAATTTGTGTTTTCAGTGTCATTAAAATAGATAAGCACATAAGACAATTATGGGGACAGAACAAACTCTTAATATCTGTCATTTGATCTTCATTAATACCTTTTATTGCAAGTTGAGAAGTACATTAATTCAGCAACATTGTATAATGAATGTAATAAATGGATGAAAACAATGTAGGGCACAATTTACAGTTAACTATACATTACAGAATTAAAAAATAAAATACAGCTGTGGATCAAGAGAAAATAGAATCCCAGTAATAAGTACAATTTACAGAGGAAAAGAAAAATAATACATAGCGTATACAACGTGATGTACAAGACTACCACTTAAACAATAAATATAAATGTGTGTGGCCATAACACTGTTCACAAACCTGCATTTCTTGTCAGTGTTCCCTGGATTGTCACCACCCTTCCACCTGCAGCTCTGGGTGATGACAGAAGATGATCTTCATGTCTGGATACTGCAGGTGGAGGTGGTGCAGGTCCTCCATTGTTACAACAAGGGTGTAGCTGTCTGGACTACATTATTCCAGGAAATTCCCATACAATCTTTATATAGTCTATGTTTATAGCTGATAGCTAGCAATCACAAAGTTAGGTAATGTATATTTAAACAACATAACTACAACTACAACATTTTTAACACGCAATAAAAATTTCTGCCAAATTATGGATGCTAATATGGATGCCAGCTCCACCCTCTTATTCAAATATGGTTACTTCTGTTTTTTTGGTTGCAAAAATACCAAGATGGCGACGGCCAATTTCCAAACTCGAGGCTTCAAAATAGCAATTCACAAACCAACGGGTGACGTCTCAGTGGCTACGTCCATCTTTATATACATTCTATGGACAGGAATAAAAGTCAATGAGAGCGGGAATAATAATCACAATAGTCGAGTTTTAAATGAGTGAAATTAACGCCATTGTGTGGGCGAAGATGCAAGGTGTAGCCAAACAATAATCTGGGTTGCCAGCTCTCATGTTTTCACTCTCAGTCTCATGCTCTCACACTGCCCAAACATTTCTCACGCCGAAACCAGATTAACCTGTATTTTGGTTGGTTATCTATTGTGTTGATAGGCAGCTGCTCAAGCTCACAGCCGGGGAGGACTAGCCAATGACAGCACAGTAGGGTGGGACTCCAGCAGGGAGGCATTCAAGCTAGCCAGTCACACTCCCGTCTAACCTGGTCTGAAGTAAAGTGACCATGACAGATAGCCATTATGGATTAATTAATGAACGAAGCCAGGGCTTACAAATTAACATTATATGATATTTGCATGAATAAATACTCTGCAAGTTACAGAGTAAGCTTAAAATTACTTAAACTATGGAAAGAATCTTAGGTTAGCTATCTAATGTTAAGTGTACAGCAGAGAGAAAAATGAAAGCAGCTACTATGAATGTTTTCAAGAATGACGTATAATCTTTGTTATTCCAGATAAGTTTATTGAGATACCTCAAGGAGGCAAAAGAGAGAGAAAGGGTGGGTCTGGCATTAGCAAACAGTTCAGAGGAACACAGGGGCAGCAGGGCTTGTAATTTGTCATGATTTGTATGCAATTTGTTAACTCAATGTGTTCAATTATCTAATTAAATATAATTAAATAACTATATCTCTTCCTCATAGACCATAGAGTACAACAAACAGCAGATACAAACAGCATAGCAACATGTCCACAGATAAACATTGAACAGTACTATCTGTATGACTGACTTAATGTGGAACAAATATACCATAACCGCTGTTAACAGTAAAATTAGCAGAGTGTTCTGGACTATTGACATGAATAGCAGCCATCTTGATTTCTTATGTCTGGGTTGTTAGGGTTTCTCTGACTTTCCTAGTTAGAATTCCGACTTCAGGGGAGCGTTCCAGTTGGAATTTCCGATTTCCGACTCTGAACTTCCGAGTACAACTAGAATGCACCATAAGGCATCAGCAGTTTTCTGCTCAGTTTTCCTGCGGTTGATATCCTCTGGTTGCACCAGTTTGGAACCAGCCTCTGTGATGACTGATCTGGCTCAAGTCTTAACTGACAGGCATGATGTGTTGTACGTTTTTATTCTAAGAACTTCAGGTCAGATATCTCCTGTGGTTATCTCTTCCAAAGTTTACCTAATTTATTCGATCTCCTTCTTCTGGCAGCTCACGTTTTATGTCTGTACACTAATACTATAGTTTTAATTTCCAGCAAGAAAGCTGTTAATCAGTTTAGTTCAGTTGTATAAGAAGTAATATAGTTACAGATTGTATTTTCTATCCTTCATATTTCACCTCTTTTCGCTTTCCTGCCCCTGTTTTTATTGTCAAGTCTATGATCCTCAAATAAACAAAAATGAATAAAAATGTGACCTCTCCAAAAGTGTTGCTCTAGCAGATATTCCATGTGCAAGTTTTCCCCCATGCACCTGAACACATCACCCTAGATGTTTTTAAACTTATATTTTCTTTCTTCATACTTTTTTGGACTGAAGGGTTTAGAACACATCTTGGCAGGGTATACAGTGCGTATATAGGTTTACAAAACAGTCTGACATATTGAGGAGAACACTCATTGGTTACTTTTCTAAACAAAAAAAACAGAAGAGCTGTGCAGGTTTTCCACAGTGAGTTGGATATATTTGGTGAATATCAATAACAGTTGGTAAAAGGCAAATGCTTTGAGATCAGCCATTGTCGTGAGCTCAGTCATGCTGCAGGAAGTGCCTAGAATGTTTCCAACTTGACTATAGTCTGTTTATACTCCACCCCAGCAGTCACTGGCAGTTCACATTGACCATCAAGTCAGGCAAAGTCAGCCAGTTTTGTAACAATTATTGTTATTGTTTTATCGTTCAGGCCTAGTTGTATGATATAAAAACCCTAACACTAAACTCCAACAAACACACAGTCCTCCTGTTTCATAGTCAACCTTTGAGCATCCCTTTTGATGATGTATCATGGTTTTTCAAAAGACCAGATTAGAAAAAAAAATTGCTGCTCTCTGACCCATTTGACTGAATCCAACTGTCTGCCTCCAAAGGTTTTGGATCTGCATGAGAATAAGCTCACTTCACTTCCAGAAGACATTGGGAAGCTGGCGTTACTGCAGGTAAAAGCCATTCTGAACCCGACTCAAGATATAAAGGGGATGAGTGTGAATGTGAATGTGTCTATCTTGTCCTGTCAGATTCTGAATGTGGAAAAAAACCGTTTAAAGGCCCTACCAGACTCGATCGGGGATCTGCGGCTTCTGCAGACGCTCAGTTTGAAGGGTATGATGCTAATGTCTTGCCTACAAGCAAGAGGACATGCACAATTGAAATGACATTGGTTTTGTTATGTCCTCATCATTGTGTATGTAATAGGTAACTATCTCAGTGAGCTGCCATCATCAGTTGGCTCTTTGCACAGCCTGCGCACCCTGGATGTGAGTGATAACAACATTGTCCAGCTCCCCAAAGCTCTGGCTTACATCCGCACCCTAGAGGTGTGTGTTCTTTGATGCACATTTACAGGAAATCTAAAAACATAGATATGGTTTTATTGCAAACCCTGTGTATTTATGTGTGCTGTGACAGAGCTTTACACTTGATGCTGTCATGATGTCCTACCCACCTGCATCTGTGTGTACAGAGGGCACAGAAAGTATCCAACGCTTCCTATGCACAGGTGAGCATTTACTTTGTGGTACATGCTGTAACCCTAACTTTTACCACTGACACAAAAATCTTCTTTTTCTCAACTGGATGTGACTGATCTTGAGTCTGAAATTTGTCTCAAACATAGCTGTTAAAATGGGTTTGAAAAATTTGTTGTATATGTGCATGTCTGTAACATATTCAGATATGCCCTGAAAGTTGTCAGTTTTATGTCACGTTGCTAGTCATTATGGGCAGCACTTTGGTGCAATGGTTAGCACTGTTGCCTCACAGCAAGAAGGTTCTGGATTGTGCAGTTTGTGTGCATGGGTTCTCTCTGGGTACTCCGGCTTCTTCCCACAGTCCAAAAACATGCATGTTAGGTTAATTGGTAACTCTAAATTGCCCATAAGTGTGAGTGTGATTGGTTGCCCTGTGATGGACTGGCGATCTGTACAGGGTTTACCCCTCCTCTCACCCACTGTCAGCTGGGATAGGCTTCAGCCCCCCGTGTTGAGCCCTGACATAGGTGTAGGCACAGATAAAACGTTTAGATAGAGAGGTCAGTGAAACACTACTTTTAACCCTGCTATTAAGTTACTCTTAAAGATATTGAAGCAGTATGGAGTGGAAGTGATAAAACTTAAACTGTAGTGTAGAGCCATATTAAATCTACAGATGGTGTCTGCCTTTTCCTGCATGGGTTTCATATTGTTCATCCACACATGGGATTTTCAGGAAATGAGGCATGCTACTCAAACTGTTTCTGGTTTCCCACTGGGAGATATAGGTGTCATACTGAATGCATCTCTGGAATTTATTATTGACTTACCAATTGCCATTAAGACCATTTATTACTGGTGTTGCCATATCAAGACTAAAATCACATGGATAATAACTTAAATCCAAGTTTACAAAGCTGGGCAACAGGTATAATAATTAAACCTTGATGGAATTTGATTTAAGCCATAATTCTTGCAACACAGCCTTGTGGGATTTCTTCCATTCCGAAAGTGACCCGTAACGTTATATTAGACTTTATGAGACATATGGTGGATTTTTTCTTTGATGTGCTTTTCAGAGCTGGGAGAGGAGTACTGCCCCCCATCCCAGTATCTCTTGCCAGTGCTGGAGAATGACAGTGGCAAACAAAACTGTGACCATTGGGATGGCTTAGAGGAGGCCTGGCAGGTACAGTGGGTGACACGCTAACACACAAAACTCTGTTAAGCTGTAGACATGCATAGAATGTGTATGGCTCACGTTGTTTATGACTGTGTACTGTACACAGATGTTTGCTTGGACCTTGTTAATTGCTCTTTACGCTGTATTAGCTGATTTCTGTTGTCAGACTATCATTTAACCTTTCCTCACTTTCTGTTGCAGAACAAATTCAGTGACTACGAGAAAAGAAAGGTGTGTGATTCCAGCCAACACAGTGGCAGTCAGATTTCATTCCAGATATCCATAGCTTTTAATTCATCTCTTACGCATCAGTAACTTTGCTCAGGCCTACCCTGTCGACATAAGGCAAGTCTTAACAAGTCCTTAACAAGTCGTCTTTCTCTACCATGGTGTCTTGGGAGATTTTTGAAAATCTTTTTTTAATAATTGATAAGAAAAGATCCATACCTTAATTTAAAGCTGCACTTATCAATATCTTGGAATTAATAACGGATCAATTGACTATGTAAAATGTGAGTGGTGTCAGGGGCATAGATAAAGGCTCAGAAAATTACCACTAACTCTACAGGTTCCCCCAGCTCTCTGGAGCTTTTTGGCATCTTTCAGCTCATTGTTTTAATTCAGTTTTACTGCACTTGTTTCCAGCATCAGTAGCTTACAGTAACACATAAGAACATACTTATTTTCACTGTTAAAGGAGAGTTGGTAATTTGCAAATCTGCAGATGATATGTGAAATGTTAAAGGATTTTTCTTGGAAAGACACTGTGTTAATTAGCTTGTCACTGGCTACTTTTTATTCATACAGTCCAGACTAGATGTATTTAGAAAGTTACATATTCTTGGGTCTTCAGGCTCTAATGGATACTACATTAAAAATTCCAAATCTTAGCTTTAATTTGAATAAATTTACATCAACATTGAAAAAACTGTGTGAGATTTAGCCTTTTCAACACATAGCGCCCCAATTGCAGAAGTTCAAAAGTAATCGGACACTTGACTAGTAAATGATTCTCGTGTAGCTGTGTTTTGTTTGATGTTAGTCAATGACCAGCTCTATTCAGGACTTGTAGAAAAGCATAAAAGTTAAAGATTTTTCAAAACAGACACGTGTACACAGTATACACACTGTTACACTGACTTGTCCTTTCATTCTACAGCAGCAGAAGCAGCAGGAGAAACTGGCCTTTGAGCGGCACCTGGAGGAGAGGCAAAAAGAGCACACCCAGCTTCTACTCATGAACACATCCCACAAGGAAAACATCCTCAACTCAGTCCGACAGGTACACTACATGCTTCCTCACTCTTGGTCCTGCATTTTATAAGAATTTAAGTGTTTGCTGGATAAGCATTCTATTTTATTGTTTTTTCCATCCATCCACTATCTATACCGCTTATCCTTAACCCTCTTTGTAGGTGCCTGCTAGGCAACATAGCCTGTTTTAGCTTTTTTAGATAAAATGAGACACCCATTTAATTGGTTATTTCAATACTAACCAATAAAAATGAGAAAAAGTGGCCAGATGACCCACAAGGGTCCATTTTGCTTGTGCTTTTCAGCACATGTACACATGTAACACAGCCCTGTATTTACTCATTTTCATCCAGATAATCACCTACAAAAATATGAGTCAACTTCATTGGATAGTAAAGAAGTATTTTTAAAAAGTTTACATGACATAAAATATATCAGAAGAAATTACAAAAAACTGCATGTTGTACCGTAATGGAATCACATAGAGCCATACCAGGCATAGGTTAGAATACAGACAGAAATGTATTTGCCATGAACAAGATTTTGTAATGCAGTGAAGTGGTATAAATCACAGGTGGCACTGCCAGCTGATGAGAGTCAGGATGTCATATAGTGATAAGGGAAGTGAGATCATTTTGACAATCCAGCAGGAAGAGAGTAAGAATTAGGATGGAGATGAGGATGAGGATGAGTTGCTTCCTCAACTTTCATAAGCAGTGAGGTGTGTTAGTGAGGAAGGAGATTTTGTGTAGAGGCAAGTACTTGTGAGTCTATGTTCATGCTTGTGAGGACAAGGTGGTGCATATTAGGATAAAAATTATGATGATTTTTAATGTTTTACCTTGAAACAATATTAATTCTTAATATGATAATTTGATATGATGATGTTGTTTGTGTTCCACAATTGATACAATGTTGCCTGAGAGCAACAGTTGGATATGAAATACTGTTTTTCATTAAATATGAAATGTGTAATACATTAAAAACAAGATAAATCTGTTTGTTCAAATGTTTGGTTAAAGAAATTGATGTTTTCCATACATATATTATCTGCATAAAAATAGCAAATTTGTCCATTATGGTACAACAACAAACTATTTTTTTTTCCTCGCTGATATCATCATGTGTACCATGGAAGTTTTTTTTTTTAGCTGCCTCACAGTTCACACACAGAGCACTACAGGAGCAACAGAGCAATAGGCTGTAAATTCTACAACTGCATCTTATCTTAAAATTACCAAACCACAAAACTAACTGTGGAGTTAGATACTTGATGAAAACGGAGGGCAGAGTAACAGTGTGATGCAGGCAGTGAGTCGTTCTGATTCTCTTTGCTCCGGTGTCAGGTGAGAGCTAAATGCTGGTCATGGACAATGGACACTGATGTTATGATGGTGATGTGATGAGTTAAAAATGGCTGAGAGAACTGAGCTATGACCAAGACACCAACTTTATGTCTGCAGTGTCTTTAGTATATATACTGTATATATTATAGTGGCGGCCCGAATTATTGCAGCTGTTGCAGTATTATAAATTTGCAAACTAACCGGTTGAGCTGAGAGAGAGAGAGAAAGAAGGGACAAAGAGAGCAATGAACTAGAATGAACTAGCTAACATTAAGTCAGATTTGTATTTGTATTTTCTACTGAGACCAATCCCAAATCCAACAGTTTTTATCAGCTGTGTCTGTCTCTACTGGCTCTCTGTACCTGTCAGTCCTCTGTCATTCAGGGCTGTCTTTTGGGGCGTCTTCTTCAGTAACACTGTCACTCAAATTTTCATTCAACATTTTCTGTCGTTTTCCCCTTTATCTCGCTCCTACTCCTGACATTCTGCTGCGCACGGCTGCAATGTCCAAAACAGTGCTGTGTGTGTCAACCCAACCTGATGTGCCTCTAACTCTGTTGCAGCCTCATGATTGGTTTGGCACGGCACTATTCTCCTTATCATTGGTGAAAAGTATTGTCTATCAAAACACAGGTGGAATGAGTTCTGTTGACGTTATCGACAGTGTCTAAAAAATAAATAAATGTCTATTGAGGAAAACTTATATTGTGATATATAATGGTATCATTTTATCGCCCAGCCCTAATTCCTAATGAATAAAGTCTAGATCTTTTGTGATAGCTGCAAGCCGCTACTACCTGCTGCCAGTCACTGCCAGTCACTGTCAACCACTGCAGGCCGCTGCTTGTTGCTGCCGGTTGCTACTAGTTGCTTTGCTGTTAGAAAATGCATTTCCTGAAGGAAATTGCTGAAGTAATGATAAGAACGGCTGAAAATTGCTCAGTAAGCAGCTAAATGCAGGAGCTGAAATCTAATTAATCAGATGGTGAGGCTGCAAAGAGTTTAAAGCAATGCTTCTTCTATATATAGTGCTCTAACACACACACACACCTATTCACACACCAGTGATACATTGGGGCAATTTGGGGTTCATTATCTTGCCCACGGAAACTTTAGCACGACTAGACTAGAGCCAGAGATTGAACCACTGACCTTCCGATTAGCGGACAACCAGTTCTACCTCCTGAGTGACAGCCAAAATACAACTTAAAATTGTTGTTTTTGTCAATGGAGTTCAGTGATGTATATTTTTGGTACTCAGATGTCAGAAAAAAGCTTTTCAATGGTGATTTTAGTGTTTTCTGTTAGCACTTGAGTAGCTGAACATAGGAATATGTAGTATATGTCCAAACTCCAAACACAAAGGGAAATTTTGCAAGTTAAAAAATTGGGAAGCTGAGGAGACTGTAACTGAGAACCTGACTGTGACTTACCAATCAATTAAGGTTTACACCTTAGTTATGAAACCTCAGTGGACTTAGATGTATACATGATAAGAGGCAGGAGGCTTGTGGCAACATTTTGATACCTATTATGAGTATATTGAGATAAATCTACTACTGGGAGCAGTGTTTTTTTTCTGCTCTGAAAAATCCATAGGTCCTCACTATAATTGGTCAAGTGACAAACTGATGAAACCTCCAACAAGCTGTAACACCCTTCACTAAAGAAGCACACATCTCCTAAGCTAAACATTTTTAGCAGATGAACAGGACAACATTAAAATGTCAAAGTCTCTTTTAAACCACAAATGGAGTTTGTGGCTGCACATATGCCAGATTAGTAAACTTCAAAGGTTGAGTGGTTTTGAAGAAAGTTGAGCTAAGCTCCAATAGAATCCCATTCATTTTAAGTTTGATTAAAAAATGTATATATGTCTAAAAAGCAATGGCTGAAAAGCAAGGGTGTCGAGGGTTTGGTAACAGCAGTCTCTGCCAGTCAGAACTAATGGTGCTTTTAATGACAAGAAAATAAATGTATCATGTATCAGTACATCAATCACAAGTTTTAAACATAATACAAGAGGTTAACTGATAAGACAAAACATAAGTTGAATGGTGATACAGAACAGTGATTTACAAATAAAATATAAAACGACAACAAATTACAAACATAACAATTAATTGTGTGGTTGATACTGAATTAGACTGATTTGGTCCCATGACTCCCACTATAACCACATATTTTTGATATACTGTAATCCTGACATATTATAATGCTTTTCCCATGAATACCTAATAAATCTAATCCTCTACCTTCAAAATACAGGGAAAACAGATTTTAGGTGTGATGACCCCTCCCTAAACCACCAGGGGCAGCAGAGCTTCATCACATAAAGTTTCAATGGAGGCTTGGTTTTCTTACCTTGCAAAATGCATGGCAATAAAAAAGCTGAACACACAAAAGTAGTCTTGGTGTGTTGGGAAGAGTGAAGAGTGGTGTGAATGTGGTTGAATATATTTTTGTTATCAATTATTGACCAAGTCAAGGCTGTAACAACCTCATCCCAAATATTCTACTTCGCACCT
Organism: Lates calcarifer; assembly: GCF_001640805.2. Lineage (NCBI taxonomy): Eukaryota > Metazoa > Chordata > Actinopteri > Centropomidae > Lates > Lates calcarifer. The sequence continues at coordinate 21,797,703 of NC_066841.1, forward strand.
CATTTTTGGAAAATATTGCAAATTTTGTGTTTTTCCTATTGAAAAAAATGGGTTCTTTTGACAAAAAAGGCATAAAAACATTTTAAAAAATAATTTAAAAAAACTTAATATCTATGCTTAGGTCTGAAGTTATTGAAAAGATTTGATGCAGTGAAAGTGAAAAATAATATTTATATATAACATTTTTATTACACTTTTATGAGAGGGACCATTTTGGGACCTAAAGCTAAAAAGTGTAACTTCGTTTTTAAGGATCCTCAAGCATTAATAGCCTGTGACCAATGACAGGATTGGTGTCTGGTACATTTTTATGACAGAGTTCATTATACCGTTTTCATCATCCAATTAATTGCTTTGTCTGTTAAACATAAAAATGCTCATATAAAGTTCAACATAGTACAAAGCTATGCCTTCACATTACTTAAAAGTAATTATAAAATCAGTTTTACTTATATAGTCCAAAATCACAAATCTACCTCAAAGGGCTTTACAGTCTGTACAACATATGACAGCGTCTGTCTTTAAACCATGGAGCCAGTCAGTAGATCACATGAGAACATCAAAGCCATAATTTCATAATATCTGTTGCACTAAGCCCCAAGCCCGTTTATTCCTGTTGAAGACAAAAAATTTTAAAACATCTTACAAGTTTGTACTTTGATTTATTTAAGTTAAAAATACCTGTGTTTTTTTTTGTTTTTTTTTTACTGCCTATTGTGGAATGTTTGTGTTCATTTGTTTGGCCCTCTCTGCCACACAGTGTTTTATATCTGCTCTGAGTATGAATGAGTCTGAATGGCTAAGTTCTGACCATTTAATGGCTGACTGGCATGCTCATGAGAAATGAAATTCTGCACCAACTATAGATAGTGGGGAAAAAAGTCACCTAATCTCCAAAAACCCAGTGAGGTTAGCACCAGTTATGGAGTTTTTGTTATCTGTTTATTTATCTGTTTGCTTTGTGTTGATTTCATCTACATTAGTGTGTATAATCTGTCTAATACGTAGGAGCAGGAACGTCTAGAGCAGGGAGTCAGTCAGCAGCAGAGGGCTCAGGAGGCAGAGAGGCTGCTGATACTGGAGAAAGTGCGACAAGCTGAAGACAGCATCAGTAGCCGCATTAGTAACATGCTGATGGACAACAACCGGTAGGACCTGACAGAACTTCTTGTATTTTTTTGTTAAGAGAGGGTGTGTGGATTTGTGCCAAGTTGCTATATATATCAATTGTCCACAGATGCATCTCTGCTAACTCCAGCATATTTATGTCTGTCTTTCCAGCCAGAAAAAGAGTACAGAGTTTCTTCAAGCCATGGAGGAAGACCGGTGAGTGGAGAGATTCATAACACCCAGAGAGATGTGAGGCATTCCAATACATGGCAGCATTCATGCAGTTGTTTTCCACTTACCAGACTGACTGCTAATAGACATTTTCCGCGTAAAATGGACAAAGGGCTTTCCAGAGGAGGGAAAATAAAAACACAGTAACAGGACACTGGAGACCTTAAAATCTTCACCTCAAAGAAGAAAAACCTTGGTACAGCATGTAGTTGAAAATATGTTTAAAATAATTTTTATGTGATGAGAAAATCCAGAAGGTTTAATAAAGTATTGAAAATAAATGATAAGCGATTTAGATTATGGATGGATGAACAAACAATGGGCTCATTTTGTACAGGGGCACAGTCTCATAAAGCAATGTACAGGAAACACTGGACCCCACCGGAGAATAGGGGGCATATTTGCATAACATAAGTCGCACTGACTAGTTGTAAATTTAGTCCTACTGTCTCCAAAAAAGGTCACAAAATGTGACAAAATGGTCATAGTCTGGAGCCCAGTAGTCTTTTTCTGGAGATGCTTTTCTCTTTAGCCTGAAGCTGTCATTGTTGTCAGATGGTTTTTACTTATTGACAAACTTTTAAAAGTACCTTGTGTTTGTCTCATATTTGTATTTGTATGAGCCGTGAAGCTTATTTAGTATTTAGCTGGTTTTTGTAATCTGTCTATACTCCAGTTAATAATAAAATAATTGTGATTGGTACAAAATCAGAACATCCTTATTACATTTCACCATGATTTTCAACTGTCTGGCATCTAGGTTAATGTTAAAGTCAGCAAACCATTACTATAATAATGCTGTTGTTGACTTCCCCCACAGGATCCGTATGGAGCATCTGACTGCCATCACGCAGGAAGAAGCCAATTCATTGAGGAGAAGGGAGGTGGCAGGTAAGCAGCTGAGCAGTTGTAAAATTAGTTTTTCCATCTGCTTACACCAATCTTACATCTTTATTGTAACAGATCTTTTCTCAGAGTTAATTTCTTAAAATACTTTATTCATTCAGTTTGCAGTTTATTAGAGACACCTAACTAATGCAGTCTAATCCAACAGTCCTGCAATAAATTTAATCTTCCTGGAATTTCTAATGTTCAGTTGTTTATGAAATTATTTTAGAGAGATCTGAATCAACCATATGATAATTTTGGAGGATGTAGTTTGTAGTGCTGTTGAAATGTATTGCGTTACAGAGGGGGAGGTTTTTCTGTTATGTAGCCTACCCTTGTTGATATAAAGGGGTGGACAGAAAAATATAAACAGCTGTCTGTATAATGCAGTAGAAGCTAACAGCACCACAAACAGTAGCCACCAGAATGTTGGCTACTGTAGAACAAAGTTGAATCAAAACCTCTCTGGACAGTCTCAACACAAACTGAACATTTGAACCTTCATAAATTTAGGATCTGTTGCTGGACTGTGGTATTAGAAAGTGCCAGATGTTCTCTATTTTCTGAAGTCCACCAACTTAAGGCATTAAATCAACTCCACAAGCTTCTACGATATGCATGTCTTCAGTCAATAGACTGTAGTGAAAACAAGTATTAATGTCAAAGGATAGAATGTGCAGACATTCAGGGAGGTGTTTTCAACAGCAATAGCTTGTGTACAGACAGGTGGCAAATTAACACCATAATGTGTCTTAGAAAGGTGGTATTGATTATACAGGTCTCTGGAACCCCACTGGAGGGATGGAATGCCATTTTTCCCCAAAATATTCCCTCATTTGGTTTTTTAATGATGGTAGTGAGAGTGCTGTCCAATGTGAAGGTCTGGTGACTGGGAAGGCCATAGCATATGATTGGCACAATGTTCACACTGACCCCGTGTGCACTATGGATGGGAGCCTTGTGACCCTGGAATAGACCACCCCCATCCGGATAGAAATGTTTCATCATAGGACAAAGGAGATCACTCAGAACAGCTTTGTGTTGATGTGCAGTGATGCTTCCCTCTAAGGCAATGTGGACCCAAACCATGCCAACAAAATCCCTCCCACAGCATAACAGTTTAGGGGTCAAGCATTCAGGCCTGCACCGTTCATTTGGTGTATGTGACACATGATGACTTATCTGACTCACTTTTTTTCATATCCCTCTTTGTAATGAGGGATTTGCACAGCAACCCCCCAACAATATCCCTCTCTGTGTAATTGTAAATGGTCTGTTCTCGCTGTCACATTCTGATCATGTTCCACAGTGACATTCTCAGTCACCTCATTGGTCTTCTGTTTCTCCTTACATATTGCACTAATGCACGAGCATCACGTTCATCAAATGTGCATGTTGTTGACCACAATTTCCAACCCTATTTACTGATGCCCTTCCCATAGATCTAAATGCAAATGACACTTAAATCAGTGCTTCTGTTTAGAGATAGACCGATATGGTTTTTTCAGGGCCAATACCGATTATTAGTAGTCAAGGAGGCCAATAACTGATATTTGGAGCCGATATTCATTTACAGTAAAAGTGAAAATATTGGCATCAAAATTTTGAATAATACAAACTCCAACACTTAACTTTGTTTTAATGCCTTTAAGCATATGTTTATTAAACAGCTTTTCAGATTTGCAACATGTTAAAGGTTTTTTTTAATCTTAGACAATAGACATCTTTGTTTTAAAATTCTAACCAAAAGTGCAGGGAGCTCTCAGGCTCAGCAGCATGTCTTATAAAGTTAAATGAACTTAAACAAATAAATAGCTCCCTAAAGTTTTCTACAGTAAATAAAGTTTTCCGAAATTTCAATATAACTGAAATGTTATTTTATCTTTCACTTATCTTTGTTTTAAGTTCAAACAAAAACAAAAAGTGCAGGGAGTTCCCAGGGTCAGCAGCATCTCTTATAACGTTTTCTTATAAACTTTCACTGCTGATTGGCTGTTTCCCGTGCTGTGGCTCTGCATGTAACCAATCAGATGGTGCTGTGGGTGGGACAATGCTGGAGACAGAGTAGTGACTGCAGACAGAGGCGAGAGAGAGAGAGAGGGGCGCGGCTGCATCAGAGCCAAAATAACCCAGTTTTAAATTGATCTCTTATTGGCCATCAGCCAGGCAGATTCTGGAGGCAGAGGAGAATCAAAAAGGTTTAAGTTTAAAATATGCTTATGACTGTGTTCACTGAGTCTGTGATTTGTTGGCATGGTGTAACTCAAGTCCGGTATCTGTAACTGAGTAGACTGAGGATGGAGGGCAGCTGCAAACCAGTGACTGCAAACATGAACCCCTTCCTGATATCAACTACACACACACACACACCACACACATACGAAGAGAGAGAGAGAGAGGCTCCTATCTAGGAAGCCAATAAAGAGGGACTGACACATCTTGATATAAAATCAGAGTCATGCATCAAGCATGAGCATGATTGGATGTTAATTGCTCAAGTGTTCCATGCAGTGCACCTGTGTAGAAAGCATCTGCATTTGTTATATTTCTCCACTCATTTATCCTTTTTTTTCTTTTAATTTGTCACCTGTCTGTGGGTTTGTGGCTGTGTTGCCATATTTTTTCACAAACCCAAAAATGGACTTTAGCAAAATTCTCTTTCTCTACAGGAAGTGTCTTTCTTGCTGTCTAACACTGGTCTAGAGTGAGATATCTTAGTTTCAAGACTGTCTTGAAATAAACAGACTTTTCACAATCATCAGGAGGATTTCCAAAATTGTACTTGTATAGATAAGGATTCATCACATTTAGATTCATTACATTTTGGACACCTCATGTTTGACCCTTTAGCAAAAGAGGAGTAAAGTACAGAAATGTCAACGATGTGTTTGAAGTAATTTAGAAACAGTGTCTTCATTAGTAATTTACTTTGTCTACCAGAGAGCACTGACAAAAGTATTTTTACACTGTATTTCCCAGTCAGTACATATCTTAGTCACAACTGTTTAATTCTGTTTGATGAAATGTGCTTATGTAAAAAATGAATATCAGCTAATATATCATATTAAGATATCATAAACCCAAATATTGATATTTGCACCAGAAGTCAAGTACTGGTCAAACTACATTCTTCTTCTCCCTGCAGAGGGGCTGTTTTTAGATTTTCTCCCCATTGTTCCCTCACACATTTTCTTTTCCTCCCAAATCTTAATCCACCCATCCCCTCTCCTCCATTTCTGTGTGTTCAAAGGGGCCATGCAAAAGATGTTGTCAGACAGCTGTGCTATGAGTCTCCTCCAGGAAGCCAGTGACTGTCGCAGACAGAGTCTTGTCTCTGAGGCCTGCAGGAGGTTAAATATGCACACTACAATACAGACACCAGATCTGAGAAGATGGATGGTAACATAGCTTTGAGAAACGTGCTATAAACCTGGTATGTGTTTTTTCTTCCCTTGTTCTATAACAGTATGGAGAATTTGGACAGGAAGTTTGATAAGATGCTCTCCCTCCAAGCTTTGGACAAATCAAAAGCCATTGCTCACATCTTGCAGGAGGTATTTGGTGCCAAAATATGCCATCTATAGCTGTCTAGCATTTTCATTGTTGATTTAACTGTTATTATTAGAGTTTGGTAGATTATTCTAGCTCAGTGTAAATCAAAAATAGATCTTGTTCCAGCAGCCAGGCTCATGTCATGTCATGTTCACTGAATGTTCTCTGCAGGAGGAGATGCAGAAAGCAGCATTCCAGGCTTTGCAACTGCAGAAAGATGCTGTACATGGCTACATCCGCAACCAGGTATGTATGGAGGGGTAGAGATGGGTTTACAGTACTCCTTGAAATTATGTGAATACCTTGAGCAGTGTAGATTTTTCTGTTCTCATACCATGATTTCCAAATTTTATCATGGCCAGCTTTTATGTATAAAATGCAAAAGTGAATTTCCAGCTGCACTGGTAACGTCTATTAGGCAATAGTTTCAGGTGAAACACAATTGGGTGTTCAATTAATCAATTAAGCAGACCAATCAAAAGGGACATACTTAGGAAAGGGTTGGGGCAACACTGATTAAAAGAGAGAGGAAACCAACCAAAGGACTGTAGTGCCAAGGTGTACCCACACAGATCAACAATGCTGAAGAAGGTAGTATCAGAATCAGACTTTGTGCCAAGTAAGTTTGCACATACAAGGAATAGTGACAACCAATCAGTCTGAAGCAGATGGTCTTATAGCTTTATAAGATGGTCTCCAAAAGATTTCAGCTCCATCCATCAACTGTATTACAAATCATTAACAAATGGAAGGCATTCAACATGACTGCAACTTTACCTAGAAATGGACACTCATCAAAACAAACACCAAGAAGCACCAGATGTCCCTCCAATCTCTCTCAACTGGCTAAGCTCTGCAAGGAGGAGTGAGCAAAAAGCAGACTGGGTAGTGGTTACAGAAGACATTTAGTTGAAGTAATAGCTGCAAAAGGGGGTGCCTCGGGCTACTAACAAAGGGTTTGCATACTTTTGCACATGACAATTTTTCAGTTTTTGTGAAATAAACCACATTTGTTGAATAAATAAATTTTGTTTAATAAACAAAAACTTTACAAAAAAAAGACTTTCAAGCAGCACTGTAGATGGAATACACACTAGAACCATGCCATAAAATACATTTAATTCTTCAGTTTACAGTTCTGTATGGCTCATGTTATGTCGTTTTTCAAGTTGTGACAGACCTCAAATATACACTGAAAGTGGAAAGCTAGTTAGCATAGCTTGCTAACCTTAGTACCAATTCCCCGTAGATGTTATGTTTCGTATATGTTACTTTAACACCTGCTGAGTCATCAGCAGCTCCTGCACACTCATTGCTGTGGTCATCCAGCATTAAGGGTCCTTTAAACCAATGATTTTGGGCAATCATGAGAGAAGCGTGGTTAAAAAGTTTTGGTCATCAATCCACATCAGTGATCAGAGATCCCACTCTGAGACTACCAATGGTGGATTTAGAGCTTTGCATTCACTGCACGATCTGGAAGCCTCAAATTGATGTCATACAGAGTAACACAAATTCCAAATAAGATTTTATCAGATCCTTCTTGCACATGATGATGAGACAATGATGGGAAATAATTAAACTGTCAAAGCTCCATGCATTGGGTAGTCCTATAACTTCAGCACCCTTAGTCACTCACAGGTAGGACTAAGCAACAGTCAACAACTTTGCCCCCTTGAAGTGATATAAGAAACTACTTATATTGCCTGATCACACTGTTATGACACCAATCCATTTATAGACAGACTCCTTTGAGAGAGAGAGATGAAATTATTTTTTACCTGAAAATGCAGAGTGGGTTGCAGAATGTTTTTTCTGCCCATGGTAATGTCTAGAGTCTGCCTCACAGACAGCATACAAGACATTCCACCAAGAGAGGCAAAAGTCAAAAAAAAAAAAAAAAAAAAACTCAAATTACTTGCTACTATGAAGCGTTTTCCTGCCTGCAACATTTTCTGTTTTGTTTTTGTTTACACTCACCACTCTAATCACCATTGTTTCCCACCAGAGCAGGCCGCTGTTTTCAGTTAAATAATTGAAAATTAATTTAGTCACGAATATCCATCACCTGCCCAGTAACAAACACTAGACATTTCCTCCAGTAGTTGGTAGAAACCAAAACAGAGCTAAAAGTGTGCATTGTAAAGTGACTATTGGACTCAAATTTGTCAGGTGGACATAACGATGACTCTAGATGAATGCTTATGTTGCTCCATGCCTGTTAGATGTGCAAATAAGCAACTGCTAGCAAATATATTAACCACTGAAAGTTTTAAAAAGTGATAAACAGTGGCTGTTGTGTTTCCACTGCCTCCAAGTGGCCAGAAAAATCAGTTAATGTAGGTTTATGACTCATAAGCAGTCAGAAAATTGTGCTCCTTACAATGAATATAAACTGCATATGGGGGAATTATTGTAGTTTTTTTTATCTCTGATTTTAATTTTTCCTCTCTCTAAATTCACCAGCAGCCTGCTCATATGTAATTCATCTTTACTCACATTCATAAATCATAATGTACAAATTTGTACCCACAGAACCCTGTGTAATATTACTTACAGATTGAACATCATTTCATCAGTGTTTTCATCTTGACTTTGTGTTAAGTAGCATGTCCTTTTTTCCAGCTAGCTTCATGTTTGCTTCTCCACTATCCTCAGATCAAGCTCATTGAGGGCGAATTAATGCAGCTGACTAAACTGGAGATTAAAAAACGCAATCTGGATTCTGAGAACCTGCAGGTGGGTGTCACTGCCTTCTTTCATTGTCTTCCCTCATTTACTTGATTTTTTTTTTTTTTTCTTATTTCCATGTCATTGCTCCATGGCAACAATTAACATTGTACATGCTGATGTTCAAGAAAATAATTAGATATTACATACATAATTTAAATTGAGTAATAATAATAGTAATTATTATATTATTCATATCAACAGTAGGCTAGTGCTTTATTTTTAGCCTCTCAGCAACAGCATTTTCTAATGAATGTGTGTCATCACTCTCACATCATGGTGTGTGTGAATGTGCAGGAGATTCTGGTGGAGCAACGCACAGCTCTCAGTGATTTGTTGCACCAGCTACTGAAGCAGAGGGACCAGAGAGAGAAGGAGCTGCGTCAGATTCTGGTGAGGAAATGGCTGCTTTGTGACCAGGCTGTGGACTAGTCACGTCCGTTTTATTTATATAGGGCCAAATCGTAGCAGAAGTTATTAGAAGTTATCTCAGGGTACTTTTCATATAGTGCAGATCTAGATTGAGTGTGTAATGCAAGTTCAACAGATGAGATGTACTGTGGTGGTGGTGATGATGACGATGGTAATAATAATAATAATAATAATAATAATAATAATAATAGTAGGGCGGCATGGTGGTGCAGTGGTTAGCACTGTTGCCTCACAGCAAGTTGCTCCTGCATTGCTGTGGGTGTATGCTGTGAGGCAGATTTAAAAAAAATGCAATAAGTCATTGAATCTCATTTAGTGAGTCAAATTAGGGTTTTCCCAATGGATGCATCGAATCATTAACCATAAGGGGCAGCCTTAAGACATTACATATTGTGTATTTAAACATGGAGTGGGTGTCTCAGATCCAAACCTGAAGATCGTTCCGTGGGAGGGGAGCCTGAAAGCTGAAGGCTTTGCCCCCTATTCTACTCTCAGGGACTCTAGGCACCACAGGTATGCCTGCATTCTTGGAGTGCAGTGTTCTAGTGGGATAATAGAGTAGTATGTGTCTCAGCCGGAGGGTTCAGGGGTTAGGTGGACACTGGCTTGAGCAGGGAGACATGAAAGGCGGAGTCGGATCCTGGTCCGGAGTCTGGTAGCTTTAGGCAGACAGTTTAATAAGTTTCTTAAATCACAAAGGAACCAATGAAACGTGGAGCCAACTTCCGTAAGGAAACTTGTAAAGGTAGTTTCCTTAGACTAGAGCCAAACCTTCTGACCTGGTTGATACTCGGGAGCTGGGCATGGCGGCAATCTGCTAACCGACAGTTCCTGGCCACAGATCTCAAAAGAGCCACTTGAGCCTCCCTCCACACTCACCGAGAGCAGCGGAGATGAGCTTGATGAGATGAGATGAGCTACTTTAACTCTTCGTACTCTCTGTACATCAGACTTCTCTTAAGTCTACTTCAGCATAATACCTATTACGTGGCGGTCGGGGCTCTTCCCCTGCTTCAGACACTATAGACACTACTGTAAGTGGACATACTGACATACAGACAGACATAATTTGAGTCCACAGTCCTGTATTTCTAGTTAGGTCACAATTTGGTTCTTTTTTGGAGAAAATTAAACGTCACTCACTGCACTGAACAAATAATGGAAAAAAGCTTCTCACCTTATTTGCGGCCGTGGTCAGTGTCGCCCAGAACCCAGGTGCAGCCAGCAGATGCTTGTCTTTCTTTCCAAACTCACTGAAAACACCACTATGTCCTGGCAGACATAGAAAACAAAGGAGACTGCACCAGACTTATGGATTCGAGGGTTTATTTGCAAATGAACCTCCTGACACACAGATATCAACTGTGGTATAAATACTGAAATGTTCTGTCTCCCTACTGCAGTCTTCGCTGCATCATTAGTGATATGCTTGTTTGATAGTTATGTCTATCTACGTCTCTCCAAGTACACATTCTTTCACACTGCTTGTACAAGTACATATTGGCCTGCACACATCACTGTACGAGACAATTCATTACACCATAGTAGCAGTAGTAATTCTTAAGTCGGAGTTGGTGGAGTTTCTCCAACTTTCTGAGTTGGAAATCCAACTTCAGGGGACATTCCAATTGAAACTTCTGATTAGGAACTCAGAAATTCCGAACTCCAAGCAGAACGTACCAGAATTTCGTTGGTCATGCTAGTTACAGCTAGATACTGTCTTGTGACAAGAAATATTGTCACGTTTTAATATCACGGTTAATATCTCATAGCACAAGCTCTCATCACACCCCTAGAGGTGAGCCATGACAGACTGCAGTTGTGGACAGTTGCTATTGTGTCATTAGTTTTAAATGAGCAGTGAAGAGCCAGTCTTGCGGCTCTATTTTGTGTGCTTGAACAAGTGCCTTTGTTATTTGATTCCAATTGATGGTGTTAGAGAGCATTTTCATGTAATAGCAATACTCTGCCCATTTTTACAATGATTGGATTAATATGGTCTGACCATGCTAAATGATCGCAAACTATGACGCCAAGTAAATTAGTTTTCCAAACTGTACTTTGCCTTGGAAACATTCAAGATCATTTAATTTCCCTCTACCCAATCAGACACAGATTTTAATTCATTGCATGTTGATGCTGCGCAAAACATGGTTGAGTCACCTGCATACATTACTATTTTTGCCAGCTTCAGTGCATAGGGCACTTCATTGATGAAAATAGAAAACTGAAGTGGCCCCAGGCAGCTACCTTGTGGGAATCCAAAGAATACATCTTAGCTTTGCTAAAAGCTTCCTTTAAAAAACACCTTTTGCTTTCTCCAGTCCACGTGCCGAAGTATCCTTGGGCAAGATACTAAACCCCAAATTTTCCCCGATCTGTCATCAGTCTGTGAATGAAATGGCATGTCTCAAGGGCGCTATAGATATATAGAACAGCACTGTATGAATGTGTGTGAATGGTGAATGATTATGAAATTAATCTGAATCACAATTGAACTAATGTGATTCCAAACCGCAAAGACTGCAATATTTTACAACAGAATGTCAGTGACAAGTCGTTGCACTTTTTAGCTGCCACAGTTCACACAAAGCACTGCAGAGCAACAGAGTGACAAGCTGTAAGCACAAATCTGTCTAAAATGACGAACCACAAACTAACTGTGGAGTTGGATGTTGCTCTTAGACGTGGTCTAAGACTATGATTCATTATGTGTATGTCCTATACCATTTATTGTTAGAATAAATACATTTTACTTTTGTATATTTTCATTGTCACCCTTGGATTAGTACATGGAGCAGTTAATATTTCAATGTTCCCTTAGATGGTAATGCTCCATCAAATTTTGGATGCATGTATTGAATCCTGGACTGAAGCTTGACTTTCAAAAATTATATCACAAATAAAATCACAATTGCAATACCTGTCAGAAAAATTGTAATTAAATATTTTCCCAAAATCGTTCAGCCCTGTGACCTGCAATGTGAAGCGCTTTGGTCAACATGATTAGAAAAGCATGGTACAAGTGCAGTTCATTTACCATTTACATGCATTCCATATTCACATTTACACGCATCTATAAGTGGCCGTTTGAACTGAAATGTTTATGATCCTGTCTCCCCTGTTGTCTTAGTCATTCCTGGATCAAGTGTATAAATGAGAGCAGTAATCCTTCTGTGTTTTCCAGGCGGAGATGGAGCTGAAGTCAGAGTCCAACCAGCAGAACTACTGGATGATCCAGTATCAGAGACTGCTGGATGCCAAGCCGGTGTCACTGCGCATGCAGGTACAATGCAGAGCACAATACAAAGCACGTGGGACTCTCAGAAACATCTGAAAATTGAGTGTGCTGTTCTAATGTACTGTTATTGTAGGAAGCGGGCATTGATAAAGAGTTGGTCAATCTGTTGTGTAAACTGTCGGGTCAGCATTACCTGCCCATCCTGGCTCATCATCGGGTAACAATTGAGGCCCTTCGCCACATGAACTCCTCTGACCTCAAGAAGGTTTGTTTGCACCCTCATTACTTTAACATTGGAGCATGAGTTGTTATGTTTTCTGTTTGAAAGGAAGGGGAGGTTATTCTGCCACAATCAATAGTAAGTAACATGTCTGTTGTGTCAACACAGAGGCTGTGGTAGTATTGTCTGGAAGCATTTAACTTAAAGTGGCTATAATTAATATGTATACTGAATCACAATACTACTTTATGTGAAAGGTATTACTTGTAGTGAGAAATGATCACCTAACTGCAGTGTAGTGGTGAAAACAGCCTTACTCCCAGGAACTCAACAAAACACACAAAAACGGAGGTTGTTGTTCAGGATTATATATTGTACAATATGGAGATCATATTACAACTAATAGTTTCAAAGAAGGATCTCAAAGAGAAAAGATGGTACTTCTGCCATAGTACCACAGTGCTTATTCTCAACCTGTAGGATTCTTAAGAGTACATATGAGTTTGGATACTTTCCAAAAGTGCAACATCTGGAAAACCTCTTATAATGTATAGTCAAAAGAATGTAGGGGTGTCTTTGGTGGGGGAAAGGACACAGGTCGACAGAACCCAAATGCAGACTGTTCAAGAGATTTATTACCAACAAAAAGAACAACAAAGGCTTACTGGCACAGGTGAGAGTCCAAAAACATGAAAGTCCATAAGATCCAAAGCGAAAATCCAAATGAGCAGGGGCTCACATAGGAGATAAACAGGAGAACACACTGGAGAAGACACTACAGAACAATGAAGCACATAGGCACATGCACAGAACGCAGTAACCTGACAGCCAAACTGGGGAGTGACAAGACTAAATACACATGGGATAATTACTAACAGGGCACAGGGGAGGGCTGACAACAGGAGGGAAATGGGACAAAGACAGGATGTGAAAACAACAGCGACAATTACAATAAAAAACAGGAAGTAACAAAAAGGGGTCGACACATGTCCCTTGCAATTACATGCTGGACTGCACACAATGTCATAGACTCCTTGGTTTAAGGCTGAACCTTCAGAATACTCAAAATAATATAAAACATGTTATATGCATACAATATATATATATATATATGCAAAGAATATCTAAAGTGATATTCAATATCAAAATGAATATTCAAAATGCTTATCCATAAGCATACAATTAAGTTTTTGTTCACAGTTGCCTTCAAACCCATATAATTTTATGGCAACTTTGAGCTCATTTTTTTGGTTTTCTGGCCTGAAATTTTACTTTTATTTAGTTTTCTCAGAATTTGGTAAAGAGTAAAACAGAGCGAAGAGAAAAGTGAATATTGGACTCACACTCACTAAGTGGACAGTATGACTCCAAATGGATGATAATGTTACACTGTGTTTACTGATGGGTGAACAAATAGCTGTTTGCAAGCAAGCTTTCTGTATAAAGTCAAAAGGTGATTCAGTCAGTGTTGTGGTTACCACCCCCATGTTTAGCAGGTTTAGCTATAAATGGATATGTGCAGAATAATCAACACTATTCATCGTTCTGTTTTCAGCTTGGCATTAATGAATTAGGAATACAGAAAGCCCTTCTGAACTGGAGTCGGGAACATCAAACTGAAGGTACGTTATACACATCCTACATTACCATATATTAGACCAGTGTACTCTTCATATGGCAACAAAGTGGTAATTTAGCAATGTGTATTCTGATGTGTGTTTTCAAAGCAAAGAAATCATATTCTGAGCAGGACATTCTACAGCCTTCAGCCTTCTGCCTAAAACTGTGGAATTTGCTCCCTGACAATCATACAGAGATTGATTGATATTATTATTGATATTATTACTATTACTATTATTTAATTAGGACCTGAGTATCCCTAGAATGCGGGGAAAAGGTGACCTTGTACGATGATTTTGCATGTTCAGATGTTTAGGGCATTGCAACCCATTCAAAGAAAGCCCATTTACTTTGTAACATCCATTTGCTCTCCACTGACTATGTTCTCCTTTACCAGGAGTTTGTAAGGCTGTCCAGCAGGATCAGGTATCAGAAGTCACCCCCACAGCTCCACCCCCCTCCTCCCCTCCATCTCTTCCCGATGCATCGACTACCTGGATCCCAAGCCCACCACTCACCCCAGGGACTCCTGTCACCCCCTCAGCCCCTAGCCCTGTGGAGGGACCAGGGAGCTCTGAATGTGTAGTCTGCATGGAGACCGGGGTAAGAAAAAACCTCATCAAAACCAGGAAGTAATACCTTCAGTGTCAATAATAATCAGTACTACATTCAGCTAGGGGTGTTGAAAATAGTCGCTCTAAGATGGTAGATGCAGAATCGCCCACATATTGTTGTGTCACTGCATCAATGCACTGACACAACATAATCAATTATTGATTTTCCGGCCTCGGCTGGAAAATAAAGTTCTAAAGTTCAAAATTACCTCCCATCAGCGACACATTCGAGTCTCATACAGTGCTCATCTGGCCGAAGTACTGTCTCATGTATGTCATGTCTGTGATGTTTTCTGCATTCAGGAAGTATCCTTTCTTAGAGCGGAAGACTTGACTAGTTGTAAGAAGCTGAAGCTAGACTGTATAAGTATTAGTTTTGTTTTTGAGGATGGAACAATTTTACATACAATATAGGAAGGCTAGACCTAAACAATTTCTTTATTTTGGTTTATAATGTAAAGGCATTTATGTTGACACTGATTTCTAAATAATGATGATGAAAAGTAGCTATATGCAGTAATATAGAAAATTGGGGATGCAACACATTGTCATGCATCGTGATATCAAATCAAATCAAATGATTGACAGGATAATTGGAGTCAAATCGAATCATTAGATCAATAAAGATGCACAGCCCTACATTCAGCAATGTTTATCAGTGATGACACGTCTAGTGCAAAAATGCTGGATAATTTGGAGGGTTGTGATAATTGGAAGATTGTGGGTTGTAACCATAACAGAAATGACGTTTCAGATGAGTAGTGGACATAATTCTGACTTGCTACACATCATCATTAACTCCTATTTACAAACTACAGCTAGTTATTGCTGTAAATGGTGAGCTAGTTAGTCAACAAATGTTAATGATCACACCTCATGCTAGGAGTGCCTCTCTAGGTGGGTGCAGGAGAGTTGGAGCAAAGGGCAGAGGGAGAGATCTGAGCCAAAGCCACTGGGTGAGGTGAAAGCAACAGGTGTAACTAACTAAGTTATTGCAATTTGACTTGCTTATCAACACAGTCTGGTGTGGCATTTGTAGCAACACCTGTAACACACAGCTCTTGGAGGCAGCTCTTTAAAACCTGTGGCAGCTGATTGTGATTTGTGTCAGGTATCATTCTCACCCTCTGAGCTGTGGACATGATAAACACATTTTGATATTCATAGAAAAATGCTCCTTATAACTCAGAACTTGCCTGAGAGTTTTCATCAGATCAATTGGAGCAGTCTAATTGTAGTTGTCTATACATCCATAGCACATTGAAAACAGCTAATAGCCTGTTCATACTTTGAGTGTGAAACACATTGTTCAACCCATTCTTTACTCTTCTGGTCTTGTGTTTAAAAGAAACCACTCATAAAACTCACTTGTATCACTTTCTGGTTACTGAACACACTTGAAAGTCTTTGTAATAAATAATGTGGTAATTTGGTGCAAATATTAAATGCTAGGGTTAGGCACTCTTTTCCGGATGACTGACTGTTTCTTTCCCTGTCTTCAGTCTCAGGTCATCTTCCTGCCCTGTGGTCATGTATGCTGTTGTCAGGTCTGCAGCGATGCTCTGCAAAACTGCCCTTTGTGTCGCAGCAACATATCTCAGCGTGTACGCTTCTACCACAGCTAGAGCCAACAATACTACTGTCCTTCACTGACCGTCACACTCTTTACCTGTGCATGGACATAAAGCTGCTATGAGCTAAACTTGTCATGTATAGAAAAGCTTTTAGCTGGATTTTTAAGAGCCAAACAACTTTCCTGTATTAACCTGTATTAACAGTACTTTAGTCATGTATATTAAGAAACACGTTTTGAATAGAGTTATTTTAATTGTGTTATGTTTCTGGTTGTCAGTGGCATCCAAGCCTGTTGTATTTTGTTGTTTTTTCTTAATTCCATATTTTTTATGTGCATTATATATTAAGAGCCAAGATTACACCGCTCATTAGCTCAAGACTTTTTATAGTCCCTTTTACACAGCCTCTTCAAGGTGGGAATATTGTGGTGTTATTCCACCTTGTCATTCTGCATAAAAATGGGAGAGCCTTATTGCCTCACCTTTAGGCCACCAGCAGAGAGATAGCAGAGATAGTCACAGAGCCAATTGGATGTCTGTATAAAAGGGGGCGCTGGCACAGCAGAACAGACACTGACTGATGCAGAGGCTGCTGTGTTACACATTAAACCTCTGATTCTGTGATACTGGCATACTGTATAAAATGGCACACCACATTCACTGTAAACAAACAAAGGCGGCATATTCGAGGGTCTCCTTAATGCCAGTATTGCATGACCTCTGTGTAAAAGGTGCCTCAACTGATGTGTGCCTGATAATCTCATTTCAAACAATACTGCTTGTGTCTGTTATCAGCCAAAGTAACACCTGCCCAACATTTATATACAGTAAGTCAACTAAAACATCTATTGATTGTTGTTGGTTTTTGTCATCTTTGTTTCCAGGTCCCTCTGTACTTGATGGAATAATTTATCTACTGTTATCTTATTGGTGGGAATTATCAAAGCATGTCAAGACAACTTGAGTGAAAATTAATTTTTCAGTGCATTTAAACTCTCTTTGCTCTATTCTTGACATCCACCATACCATCAACCTGCCAGAGGCCACATTTACTCACTCCCAATATTATATTACAATAATTCTAACAGTATGTTATGCTGCATGACATTACCTCAGGTGTACTGTGTGGTAATATGAAACAAGGAAATGTATAAAGATGCATTATTTATGTACAATGTCAGCTGAAATAATAAAAATTCCAACAGAGGAACTGTAATATCACTGTTAGAGGCAAATTTTCTATGTCACTCTTTTATGTATTGCATATCTTGTTTCTTTTTTTTTCACACAGCACTTTTAATAGATCTGTGGAGTCTGGCTAGCTAATATACAATAAGTTATGACATATATTTCAGTGAGAGACAAGGCACATTATACATAGGTATAGAGAAGTAACCTGTGTGTAAAAATAAAGCTAATGCAAAGTTTAAAAAGACAGAAACCCCTAACAAATTTAAAAATTTTAATTGGCGATCTGTCCAAGGTGTAACTCACCTCTCGACCAATGTCAGCTACAATAGGCTCCAGTCCCCCCACAACCTATACGCATAAGCGGTAGAGATAATGGATGGATGGATGAATAAAAATACTAACATCAGCATGTCGTATGCCTGTTCCAGAAGTTCAGTGTATTTGTGTTCTCATTGTAGTTATTGTCACATTACAGTGTATGCAAATCCTGTTAATCCTCTGCAAAAATATATGCATAACAATGTGATACATTTTCCATTCCAAACAGTCTGCTCATCTATGAGCTGTCAATGATTCCCAAACTGAAACTCTAAATGCATGTCAAACCCCGAGACTGACAAATGTTAGCAATATTTATTAAATAGCCGTGAACACATAATATGAGTGTGAGCTGTCTTACCTTTGCAGTGATGAAATTTCAGTGCAAAACCATTCTGAAATTCTGTGCTCTGAACTAAGAGCACATAAACCATGAGCTGCCAGAAGGAGATCAGATAAATTAGATAAGGTTTGGAAGAGGCAAACCACAGGAGATAATGGATCTGAAGTTCTTAGAATAAAATTGTACAAGACGTCATGCCTCAGTGAGGGCTTGAGCCAGCCAAAGTGCTGTTGTCACAGAGGTGGTTCCAAGTCGATGCAGCTGGAGAAAAGCAACAACTAAAGAAAACTTGTTGAAAACTTGAAAAATTTGAGAGACCACACACGACAACAAATAATGTCAGATTTCAGAGTTTTGTTCTTATAGTGCATGGTGTGCAATGAGATGACCAACACAGCACACCTCACACAAACAGATTCTGTCCACTGACAACTGGAGTCTTGACTCTCAAACATTGAATATAAAAAATATAAAAAATATTTTAAAAATTATTTCTGGGTCTGAAAAATGAAGCCAATGCAGAAGTGCCATCGTTCTATCTAAAGGCCAGCAGGAGACGACTCCTGTGGTTGCAAAAGCCCATTTGTATTGAAGTCTGTGAGAAAATGGTCCTCCCTCACTTGATTTATTACCTCAGTGAACATTTTCCTGAAGGGTTTAGGGTCTCAGTCACTAAATGTAATTCTTCTTCAATACAAAATGATGTTGATTTTCTAAATTGTGGTTGCATTTAGAGGAAAATAGATGATAAAGCTGGGTATGCTTTGGGGCATGGCTACCGTCTGATTGACAGCTTCTACCACATACGTCAACCTGTCAATCATGATAGAGAACAGAGCGATGTGTCTCTGAGCCGTTATCTGACATTGTGTGTCTTCAGTTCATCAAAGTTAATTTTAGCATTTTTAACATTTTAACATATCTCATTTGGCGTTCAGCTGTATTGACAGATAATGATGGCCAAATGAAACCTCCTGATGCTGTGAGGATTTAAGGCCTAATGGTTTGCCAAAAATATGGTGGCCCTGATGGTCAACACACAACAACATTTCACAAAACACTACAACGTTTCACAAAACACTACAGCATTTCAGAAAACACAACAACATGATGATGCAATTAGGAGGTCGTTTGCAACTTTCACAAGTGCCGTCTCAGTGCTATGATGCATATAGCTGTTTAGCACATAGCTGTTTCGCAACTGCTTTCTCCAGGATCTTAGAAAGAAAAGGGAGGCTAGATATTGGTCTACAGTAGGGATACACCAATACCGATACCAGCATTAGGTATCTGTCCAATACCCTGTTCCTGTACTCGTACTCATATTCATAAAAGTGTCCTATACCACAGCACCTGATGCCACTTTACGGCAGCATGACGTTCAGGTGCTAATTAAGAGCTAGGAGGAGCAATGTTGGCAGTGTGGAGGTATTTCACAGTGGATGATGGTGACTAAAGTAAAGCAGACTGCAAATTCTGCTCTGCAAAGCTGTCAAGAGGAGGGACGAACGTGAGAACTTTCAACACAAGCAGTCTGATAAAATATATTTTTAAAAAACCAACACGACGCCGAGATCAGAGGGTTAGGGTCAGTGCACAGTAATTTCTTACAGCCAGAGAATGAAACAATATCTTATGAAAATGTTTTCAAGTGAATGTACGAAGTGTAATGGCATTAATAAGTACTCATATTGGTACTCAGTATGGGCAAGTACTCAAATGTAAGTACTTGTACTTGTAATTGAAAAAATATGGTATCAGTGCATCCCTAGTCTATAGTTGGCCAATACGACTGGATCAAGAGTAGGCTTTATGAGGTTTAATTACAGCTACTTTATAGAATTGTGGCACATAGCCTGTTGTCCATTCCTACTGTATACTTATCCCCATTAATATTAGGACAAAATAGGCAACATGAGTTCTAACTACTTCTGATAAATGCCGTTCAATGAAGACTCACAGTCTTCGTAATACAGCATTATCATGGTCTGACTATATTTGAGGTGGATCTGGTCCACCTCCACCTCTAAGTGTGGTCTGAGAGATTGGATCTCAGTGCATCCTGGATACATTCACACCTGTTTCTAGAGCTGTCTACTTGTGCTTAGATCACATACAGATTATGTTAATGCCAGGTATGAAGAGGACCTATGAAAAGTTGTTTCTGAAATTTCATCTACTTCACAATAAAGAGTTATGAACTTAATCACAGAATGTGACACAGTGTAAAGAACTCTGCAAATAATAATAATGTGATGTGGTCTGTATGTGTGGTGGTGTGTCTCCAAGTAGATTGCGATGTATTGGTCTGACTCACAAGTACCAGGTTGATTTTTATTACCACTTCATCTTCTTTAAATAGACCATATGATGACATCTGTAATAATACAAAGATAAAAACTCAGCAATGCAACTCCACTGTTAACTGAGGAACTGCTGAAATCTGGACGTGCTACTGAATTCAAAAACCACTGAGTATATGTTTTATTATAAAACATGTTCTGTTAAAAGTCTGAGTTCTTGTCTGTGGTGAGCGTAGGGATTTATCCACAAGGTTCACAAACGAGACTGTATGAAATATTCAAAACAATGGTTGACATGATTTTCATATTTATAATCTTTTAATTAACTCATTCATATTTAAGATGTGAGTAGATTTCATAATCACTACTTACAGTGAAAAGTTCCATTTAAGTTAATTTTATGTATCGATGGGTCTACAGAGTGTAGTCATGTTATGTAAATAAACTGTACTTATATAGCTTTTCTAGTCTTTTCGACCACTCAAAGCGCTTTCACACTACAGATCACATTCACCCACTCACATAAACATTCATACAGCACTTGTTCTATAGAAGAGTGCTTCTATTACAGACACACACACATTCGCACACCGATGTCACACATCGGAGGCAATTTTGGGGTTCAGTATCTTGCCCAAGGATACTTCGGCACACGGACTGGAGGAGCTGGGAATCGAACCACCGACCGTCTGATTTGTGGGCGACTGCGACTGCTCTAGCCTCCTGAGCCACAGCCGCCCCAGTTATGTGTAGTGTAGTTTATTCTCAGAAACTGAGGTTACAGGGTGAGGGGATGTTGCTCAACCACCTGTGAAGCTGATGACCTAACTGCTTAACTAGACAGATTACCATGACAACATTAAGACCCAAAATGGTTTTTTTTTTTTATACAGTGACAACATGTTCACCATTACACATACATACAATGACTGTATGTATTGTCATATAATACAAACCTTAAAAATGGCTGATTGGTATATAAGTCCAGTGTAAAACAGATTACACAAAATTTGATTGTCAGTTACATGAGTCTACCTGACATTAACACTAGTGTTAGAATATTTACACACCTTTAACAAAGAAATGAGCAGGCAATGTATATGACACATTGTCAAATACTGACAAAATGAAAGTAGAAACCGTGCAAAATGGTTTTCATGATGATGATGAAAGGTAATAGTCAAGTGTTTCACATAGATATGTAAAAAACAAAAAACTCATAACCCCATGTAGTCCATGTAGCACTTTTTGGTGGCTATTAATCTGCAGTGTTTGTATAAATGTAATAACCACTGTACATTGTACCACTGCAGTCCGATCTAGGTGGTATCAGTGATCACTGAAGCATGCACACACACAGTTCCAGTTCTGTCACCTCACATTGTGGTGTTCATAAAGGTAACCTCTGCAATTCATGTAAACACCTTTGGCTTCAAGTAAGACTAAAGACATGAGCTCCACACGTTTATGCGCTCATGTGTAAGGCTGTGTGTGAAGCTGGGGCTGTTTTGAGGCCTGGAGCTGCCTTGGTCCACACTAGCTGACTCTTAGCATCAACTACTGTAGAGAACCTATCAAGACAACAACACCTGGGTGCAGCTAATCCATTCACCTACAGTCACTGTCCAAAAAGCTAGTACTACAAAACCAAGTGTATACAGATAGAAATTATCTTTCTTCCATGAAGGTAAATTCATATAAGCAGAGCACCCATTTATTCTCTCTCTGAATTCTCTTATTTCACATGATCCCAATTACTTGGAAGAAGCTGGATCAAGGTGTTTGAGTACTCCTCCCACCAGGTGGAGGCTCCCGGTGATAAGGATGTGGATCTCGGCTGTGTTGCGGAGCAGAGCAGCTTTGGCCATGATGCTGGGTCTAATTGCCAAGACTCTCTTAGCTGGGTCTGTCAGCACTGAATCCCTACCCTGGGTAATCCACTGGAGGGCGCTGAGGATGCAGGGGAAGACCAGGGTGTCCGTTTTCTTTTCAGGAACCAAGGGTAGGCTGTCCTCAATAAGCAGCTGTGATCCTTTGTTATCCCTGTTGCTGTGATGGAGATGCCAACTCCTCTCGTTGTCCAAGCAGCGGGTCAACATGTTCTCCACCGAGACATTAAAGTTTTGCTGGTCTAAAAGGAGAGGGAATGACGATGAAATTTCAGGCTGACTTGTAGACAGCTCTGAAATCCTTTTACTTCACTCATCAAAAAGGCTAAATTGGAGTTCTACCTTTCTAAAACTTTCCTAATATTGTTTTAGGAAACAATATTTGAGAATGTAACCATGGCTGAATTCTGCAGGCCTGCAACTCATGTATTCTAACTGATAAATCATCCATTCCTAAAGGCATTAATGAACATTTTGTTTTAGCATGCTTTGTTCCATCTGGATGCAGATGATACACTTCCCTGTTCTTGCAGTTTGATGTTGTTGAGATCTCAACTGAGAAAGAGGTTGAACCTGAAATGGTCCTATTCAAGTATTTAGGTATTATTATTGATCAGAACTGAAGCCACTGTAAAGAATGAAAAATCAAGGGTTGTCTACAGGTAGGGATTCAATCGAAAAACTATAGTGTGCTTTGTTAATAGAATCATGAATAGTTTGTCATTTGTAGTGGTTGTGCTGAAAAAAGTAAAACCACTGTTGGAAGTCCTTTAATTAGTTTAGATAGAGTTTACTGTAAACTGAAAACAGCTAAAGACATTAGGCTGAATGATCTCACCTGCATTACAAGAAGCTATGGCTTCGGTGATGTTTGGGCAGAAAACAGCAAAGTCAAAATGACATGGCTGAAAACAAACACAAGATGGAACAGAAGGCTAGAATTAACACAGACACATTCATCAAATAACTTACTCCTACTTAAAGCAAAGAGTAAGAATAACCCATTTTTCATTAAAAAATTTTACACTCTGTAAAAAGTTATGCAATAATTTTTTTATAGATCATTGTATGTGTTAAATACCTAATATCTCCGGTAGCAATTAACATGGGAAATGAACAACAATTTGTTATGAAAACAGGAAGTTAGCTGACACAGTAAGAAAAACATACCAACCATAATACCCACAAAATCCTGCTTAAACAGTTGTACTTACCATCAGTAGTTTAAGCATGGCTGCTGAATCCCTCTCTCCTGTAGCATTGAACAGTAAAACTCTGGCCACAGGTCCACTATAATACAAGTCATGATTTTATAGTGTTAGTGTTTGGTAGCAAAAGCAAAGAGTTAACAGAAAAAAAGACCAAGTATGAGATCAAGCATTACTGAAGTCATCTTCATCCTGGCATATGGACCAATTAAAAATAAATGCTGTGGTGCTAAACAAAATTTATTTGGGAAATGAAGTATAATAAATGTTCAACAGACATGATAAAACAGAACCCACTTTCTACAGTGCAACATGTAAGCCCATACATAACAAAAACCCACAGAAATACTGTAATTAATTATTGTATGAATAAAAAGGAGAAGCTGATGTCACTGCACCTTTACAGCCAAGCTCAACACTATGACCACCGCCCATAAAAACTGTGTGTAAAGTGGCTCCCATCCTATTAGCACAGAATAGTACTCATTCTACTGAACTTATATTAAGCTGACTTATGGGTACAGGTATAATAGCCCACACTGAGTGACATGTCATTGGGGAGTGACATTCACCTTGCATTCCTTTCATGATGGGCCGCAGTCTCTCTGAACCAGTGCACACAGGCCTGCATACTGCGCATGGTGTGAGCTCCATCCAAGAAGTAGGTGACTGCTCCATGTTTCAGAGTCTGATTCCTCCCAGGCCACTCGGTGTCTGCCAGCCCTGAGACCAAACACACATACAAACACTCATACTGGATGATGTCACTTTTAGCCCAGAAACTGTGTATTCGTTTAATCAGTTCGGTGAAACAGAATGAAGACATGGCATTTCTCCAGCGACAAGAGGTCATGGTGTCTCTGAAAAGTTTCATCAAACATTGTCAATCTACATGTCATTTAGAGAAAACACCACAGTAAACATTCACAGACCTGGTGGAAAAAGTAAATGAACCCTTTTATTTAATAACTGGTCAAACCATATTCTTCCCTATAGAACTGCCCCAGCTCAGGGGTATCCTCTTGGTCTATAGCAGTGTTTAGGTGGGTGGTATGAGTAAAAGTAACATTCAGAAGGATGCCAGGACCCAAGGTTTCCCAGCAGGACACTGAATTGTAACAAGATGATCAATGGTATTAATTTCTCCTGTCAGTGATTCTATAGTATAATTTGTCAACAGGAGTATTATGTGGAAATTGTATTATCAGTATTTACTGTTCAAAGAAAACGTGATATATGTGTGTTAAAAGCCACCATGTGTGAGTTGATGTTAGTGTTCACTGCATGCTTACTGTGTGTGAAAAAGACATATAATGGTGTAAAAATAAAAGGTAACTTAGTTTTAAAAAATGCAACCAGGACAGGCCAGAACATAATGGTGTAAAGCAGAGAGAGAAAAGGCCAAAAGGACAGGGCCTGCCCTGCCATGACCCTGTAAGCTGGAGTGCAGCCAGAAGAAAAGCCCAGGTGCTTTCCAGAAGACAGTGGCCTTGATGATAAGATAATAGTGTATTTTAATGAGGAGCCCCAAGATAGACATCTAAACCACGAACCAATGTTTTAATGGTGTAAATTTGACAGACCAGTAAAATGACCTGAGAGGCGTGGAAAGTCACAGCCAAAACTGCCTAAAAAGAGGGACAAAGCCAGTACAGTTTGGAGCTCTTCAGGTGTATCATGTATGCACTTTGAACGGTTCTCGGGTTTCTTTGTCGACAAATGAACTCTGCTGCTGGATACTGCTGCCTCCTGATAATTTTTGAACACCTGAATCTGGCTGAAGATTTCTGATCGCGGCCCAGTGGTTTGGGACTTTAAAACCTAAACCACATCAATTCAAAGGAGCAGGGTGTAGGATTTAGGGGCATCTAGTGGTGAGAACAAACTTTGCAACTAATTGAATACCTGTCCCCCCAACCTTCCCTTTCCATGTGTGTCAAGAGTCTACAGTGGTTGTCATGTGACAAATTGGTGTCGACTACCCCAGACTAGTCTGTCAACTGAAGAGCTATATTTAGGTACTGTATTTAGTTGTTAGTCTGTAAAACTACAGGTAATAGCTGACATGTTTCTTCCTCTTCGTCCTCTGAATACATGCTCAGGCATCAGTGTGAAAAACCAAAAGCATTTGGTTTGTCCATTCTGCCAACATATTCCTGTAAATGGTACACACTGGTCCTCTAGTGTTGTGGTTGATTGGTATATATAGCTGCATGTTCTTCCCAAACAATTCAACCTCAGCTTCATCAGTCCATTTTCCCAGTAGTGTTTTTGACAAACTTCAGGTGCAGCAGCTTCGTCTGTGGTGCCTGGACATGATGTGTGTATGGTCAACTGATAAACATAGATGTTAACCAGCTCCAGTGATTCCTTAAAGCATTTAGCTGTGACTCTGAGCTTCTTCTTTACCTCACTGATCATTCTGTGTTTGTGCATGGTGCGTCTGAAGTCATCTTAGCTGAGCATCCACCAGACAGACTAGTACCAGTATGGTCTGTTTGAACTAATAACTAATACTAGATAAAGCTGATTGTGTTTGTTCATAATTTGAATTTTGATTTCATCACTCACCTTTCACCATGATAGGGCTGGGCTTGAAGGAAGTCGCCTGAAGTACACCTGTATTCTCGACACTGGTGGGGAAAAAGCTTTTATCTGTTGAGAGAGGACATGTTATTGTGAAAATTGAGACAGCCTTAAAGCATTTTCAGACACAAAATACCTAACATCTTTTATACCTTCCATCTGTTAATGGCAATGTCTTTTTGTCATCTGTGTCTACTAGAACTTTATTCAAGTTGTTTTTTGCCATGAAAAGACTCAATAATTTAAACTAGACTTTTAATTCCTCTACACAAAGAAGATATTTGTTACATTCATCATGAGTGCTTCTATAACAGAGGAAGAGGATGTGCATTTAATCTCTTTGTCTGTGTATTTAACCTTGGGCTGCCATTGTCATCATGAGGACAGCATTCAGTTCATGCTTGTGCTGTGATGGAAGTGTTACCTAAAATTACTCTCCAAACTTTTACTTTAGTTACTAATGCAATTATTTGAACCGACACGTACATTTGTGGTCACACTTATGCACCATGGTGGATGTATGAAAGGTGCTTAGTCTGTTTTAAAGCCAAAATTAGCACCCTATCTAAAGAAATAAAAAAGAGAAACAAAAGAAATGCTTATTCATTTCTAGGAGTTCCCAGTTTCCCTGGGGCTTTCCTGTGTGGAGTTCACATGTTCTCCCTGTGTCTGTGTGGGGTCTCTCCAGGTTCTCCAGCTTCCTCCCACAGTCCAAACACATGCAGGTTAACTGGTGACTCTAAATTGTCAGTAGGTGTGAATGTGAGTGGTTATTTGTCTCTGTATATCAGCCCTGTGATAGACTGGTGATCTGTCCAAGGTGTACCCCACCTCTCACCCAACGTCAGCTGGGACTGGCTCCAGTCCCCCAGGACTCTTAAAGGATAAGCTAGCTAAATATACAAATTCAAATGTAGACATCCAGTAGATTATAAACAGAACCATGTGGTGTAAGCTGTCTGCATCAGTTGGGACTTAATAAAAACACACTGCGTGCATTGTCTCCCACATACAGCCACCATAATAAAATGATTTGTCTTGTCCCTTGTGTGAATAAACATAGCTTTTCTCTTGTGATGCCAATTTTTGGATTTATCATTTACTTCTTGTCATTGACATACAGTTCAATTGTTAGTGACACCCTGTCCTACCTGATAGACATCTTTTCTGCAGCCATGCATGACTCAACTGGAGGGCCAGGGAGGCGTTGGAGTGCTGGTGCAAGCCTGCCAGGCCCAGATGCAAAGGTCCACAGTCTGCCTGATAGTCCTTCAGCTCTGGACACACCCACAGAGGACACTACAATGGCAACAACAACTCGTTAGACTGTTGATGTTGTATTACAGACAACTGAGCAGCTAGAGGCAAGATCTCAACAGACTGAAAACAATGCATTAGTCTGAGTGGTCATTTACTCCTATCTCTTTGGCCCTGTCCTTGAGCACATCCATTGCATCTTCTGGTTGTTTGACTGTAAAGGCAGGAACTCCTGGCTGAAAACATATGCACATGATTAACAGCCAGTGAGATAATTAACAGCCATATTACTTTCAATATTTAGTCCAAAGACAACAATGCCTTTCTGACGTGAACCACTACCACACCTTGAAGATGCCTCCTTTTTGCCAGGCGATCTTTTCAATGGTGTCTCCAAGAATCTGAGTGTGGTCTATACCCAGAGAGGAGATGCCACACACCCATGGCTGCCTGTTGACACAAAACCACAGAGGGAAACATTTATTACAACACTGTAATAAAAGCATAAATGTTATGGTGCACCTGGAGGAAAAAAGCTTGCTAACAGTACATCACAATGCGACTTTTAATAAGACTAGTAGTAATAAGTATTTCTATTACTCAGGGTCATAATTTGATGCTTGGTACACACTTATCACCCTGCATTTCATCCTTTCCAAAAACAAAAGGAAAACATGTAAGAGTAACTTAACAGCAACCTGAAAAGCAATGTTTTACTGCCCTCTCTGGTGGATTGTTTTTTTGCAAACATAACCTCACCTTTTTTCCTAATTAATCATCTAAAATATTACTCTGCAAATCACGAAGTTCATTGTTTGAAAGTTAAAGGATGAGACTGGCGATAGTAGATATTTTTTCTTATTGAAAAGAAGGCCAATGTAAAGACCCAAACTGAAATGATCTCGACTGTTTCTGTTGTTTCTCGACTGTCCAGAAACAATTAAATTCCTTTAAAAAACACATTATTGAGCCACACTGTTGTGGCTGTGACACTAGAAATGTTTACAAGACAACTAAATGTGGACTAATCCACCCTAAAAAAATACAATATTAACTTATGTAGCCATATTAATGCAGGCTTACTGTCTCTAGAGTCAACCTGTAAATTAAGAATCTTACCTTGTAATATTGGTGCAGTCATATGCTCCACCAATTCCAACTTCAATTACAGCCAAATCCACCTGAACAAAGAACAGCAATGTTTTAATTCAAGGTGGGTCAGTAATTTAAGTAATAAACATTCTGCCCTGTTGTTGGGCATGAGGACAGTGATATGGGTTTGATCAGTCCATTATTCTAACACACTGATCCAGAGTCTAAACCTTCCGCTATGTATTATCAGGTATAGATGGACATGCTGAGTCATACCCCCATCCCCTACTTCCAGTCACATTATACTACAGGCTTATGTACATATTCCTTCAGTGCTATTTCAGCTGGTATAAGAAATATTTGTCGCCTGCTAATGAAGGCAGCACAGGCTTACTAGAAATCTAAATTCAAGCTAAATTCAAGGAAGTGATTCCTTCTGATTTCATTTCATTGCCATATCACAATTTAACAGACTGCATACAACTTTATGTTACTGCACAAGAAGACAAACTTTTAAAGTAGTTTAGCATCTACTTTATTCTCGGACACCGCCATCTTCACCACCAGTCACATACACGTGAAAAAAAAAATTCCGGCTCCTTCACAATAAAAGTACCCTCTTCCTCTCAATACACAGTACAATATATTCTGTTAAACCAAATATTTCAATGGAACAGGAATACTAGTACCTGTACGTTAACAAACTCACTCTCTTCCCCCAAAAAATTCATTCATTCATTAAAAAAACAATAGTAAAACTAGACTTTCTCGTAGTACTGAACTGGAGCCGTGTTACCTTTAGAACATGAATACACCATAACAATAATAACATAAATTTTAACATGTGACTCAAAAGAGATCTGCACACCCATCTGGTAGAAATGCACTTCTGTCCCTGAGGCCTGTACTACAAAGTGAGGTTACTGACTCATCAGGGTAACTTCAAGAGTAACTTAGTGACATCAGGTGTAACTTCCCGGTTAACCTGTACTACAAAAGATGGACAGGTTTTACCCGGGGTCTGCTGCCATGGTAATTTACGCTGCATCTCTAAACTGCTCCGAGCAGTTTATGTTTGTGGTTAACTCGGTGTTACTGGTGTTAGTTATACCTAAGTACCATCCCACAGGTGGAGCAACCAATCAATACTGGCACAACGACTGAGAGAGGCTGACTCTGCAGGACAGGGGTTGTCTAAAGAACGTTTGTCCCCCCCACCCGGATGATAGCGGTATGTGGTGGTTTTTTTAATGCCAAGCGGCGGAATTTAGCGTCATTAGTGTTGCATATTATCGAATGAATGAATAATGGTGGGGGGCATTATTGTCCTGAAAGACAATATAATGCCACAGGCTGTTGTAATTGTAGACTACAGACCAACACATGCAGCATTAATGATGGGAAATATGAATGTGAACCACTTTATAGAAGGTTTCTATTTGATCTAGGTTCAGTTTCCACTGAGGCTGAAATACTGTTAACATGAAGTTCATACTGAACATAACAGCATTACATTCATACATATACAGCCTGAGTGTTCCAGGCAGAACATCATTAACAGGAACAGCTCATTCTCAGACATGTGCTCCACGTGTTGTCTATAATCCAAGTATCCAAAAGATCATCACATATGTTGGGTGTCCTTACATCTCATATTACAGATAAAGAACCCAGAGAACATGTGACCAGTCTCCCTGTCTTTGTTGGCAGCCGCAGTTTTACATTTTGTTTTGTCCTCTTTAAATTACTCACAAACTGACAGAATTAACGTGCGCTCTTCATCTGAGAGATACGGTGCACGCCTGTTTTATGCACGCACACTAACTCTGATTAAGTTAACGCCAACTCAAGTTACCAACATCTGAACCACTGTTGTAGTACCATTTAACACAGATCGAGGCAGTCAGGGTTTCTCAACCCCGACTTTCCTTGATAACCCCGAGTTAAATCAGAGGAGGTTAAACTCTCTTCGTAGTAAAGACCCCAGGTCATCAACTTCCTCAAACACATTATCACGCCAGCTCTGTATCTTGTTATATTTTGCTGAGTGAAATGATACATCCTAAGTCACAAATATATCCTCACATGCATCTGTGGTAGTGGTGTTAGTAGCACAGGTTTCTACCTGAAGACTCTCTACTCTTGACA
The DNA here is from genome assembly GCF_001640805.2 of Lates calcarifer. Taxonomy (NCBI): domain Eukaryota; kingdom Metazoa; phylum Chordata; class Actinopteri; family Centropomidae; genus Lates; species Lates calcarifer. The sequence goes on from NC_066841.1 coordinate 21,828,250, forward strand.
TGTCCTGCAACATTAGAGGTTTCAATATACTGCTTGTACCAATGTTTGTATTTACCTGTGGCTTTGCCTGCACGCCCTAATACTTTAGCTGTGTGTGAAATACCACTGCCTTTATCTTTGTATTTCACAATCTGTCCTGGTCTCAGACTGACATCTTTCCCACTATGTGTTGTCATTTGTGTGACTTTCTGCTTCATTCTGCATCCTTGTAGTAATTTCTGTGGGCTCCATTTGCCTCAACTCTTGTTGCTCAGTTACTTGGTTGTCTGTGCTCTCTGTGTTATTTTTGGGATCATTCTCTGTTACATGTTGGTCCACATTTTCTGTATTCAGTTTTGTCAGTCTGAGGTAATGCACCCGAATGCAGGTTCCGACAAATACCATGGCACCGTCCTGACCACTGACATCTCCAGGCCCCTTCCACACAGAGATGTGTTTTGCCACCCATTCACTTTTCGTTGTACCGTCTAGGGCTGGGGGTTTGAAGGCAAGTTGGGATTTTGTCCAAATACCAACTGATGAGGACTGTAGCCATGGACATTTTGCACGGTGTTCTTTGCCATTATTTACATGTCTCTCATCTCATCATTGTTAAATTCTCCTCCGTTGTCGCTGAAACGTTTCTGAGGTGGGCCATGCACAGTTTCAGTCATGAGTAAAGTGTTTCACTGTTTCAGAAGGTTTCTTTGTGGTCAGAATGCTGCCTGCTCTTGGTGGGGTTGTAGGAGCAGCAGGAACCCCACTCAACTGCTGTTTTGTTTAGAAATTATTAGTACTGCTTCTTGTATTACTGCTATTACTGCATTTATGACTTTAATTGTCATGACTGTTATTACTTCTTCTGTATTATTGATACCACTTTACCTTTCTACCCCCCTCTCTCCCCCTTCCCCTCTCTCAAGCCAACCGATCAAGGCAGATGGCCCCTCCCACCCAGAGTCCGGTTCTGCTCAAGGTTTCTGCCTCTTAAATGGAAGTTTTTCCTTGCCACTGCCACCTAGTGCTGCTCATGGTGGGAACTGTTCTCTCTGTCTCTCTGTAATTATAATAATCTAAAGACTATAGTCTAGACCTGCTCTATATCAAAAGTGCCTTGAGATAACTTCTGTTGTGATTCAGCGCTATATAAATAAAATTGAAATGAATTGAAAAGCTACTAGCCTCACCCAGTGTCAGCTGGGATTGAATCCAGCCCCCTGGCAATCCTGAAAGGATGAGCGTTATAGATAATGGATGGATGAATGGACAAGCTGCTAGCATACCTTCTCCTGAAGAAACACATGGAAGGCCAAGATGGTGAGGAAACGGAAGTATGCTGGCATTGTCCCTCCATGGGCATCCTGAGGAGGTCAAAGAAGAAAGAAAAATGACTCTATCACATTGTCTGCAAAGTTTCTACCCAGTAAGTGCAACAGATTGCTCTTTTTAAATCATGATCTGAGCATTTTCATTGCCTCTAAGTACTTGTGCAACATGTACTGACATTTCAGTAAAGTCCCTATGTGTAGAGTATTTCTGACCACAGCATCTTTCAAATTATTTAGATGGTATACATTTTTAATTGCTAGAAAAAAGGGACAATCCAGGTGAAAATTGGTGCAGTCTACTGTATGTGTTACCTTGAGGCTATTCATCTACCAGTGTTTTTTTTTTTAATAACAGCTTGAGGTGCCACAATCAGAAAGTTTCAAATTAGACACACAGCAGCTTTAAAGCTACAATAATTGATATTTCTGTAGTAAGGATAATTAATTAATTAATTAATTTGTGAAACATGAAAACAGTTGGTTGTAGTGACAAACAACAGAGAATCATAACCTAACTCTACAGTAAAAATATAATTCAGTTTAGACTGATTACGACATTGGGACAGACAGACGTCTATACAGACAGACAACCCGAAAACACAAAGCCGCTGGCCGTGGCTGTCGCCAGTGCAGAGGCATGAAAAAGGAACAGCTCACAACCCAAAGCAACCACCACAGCATCTGGTTCTGTTATGGCTTGGTTCTGTATGGCTGGAAGTGGAACTGGCACACTGATGATTTCACTGCTGACAGAAGCAACAGACTGAAAACAGAGGTATAGATTTTGTCACTCTCCTGATTTCAATCTGGCTGAGTTGCATTTCACCTGCTGAAGACCAGAGTAAGGGCAGAGACCCCACAAGCATCTGGTGATGCCTATGGATCAAAAATTCAAGGAAGTCATTAGTTGTGTTTCCATATAATTGACAAGCTAATGTGAAGCAAACTTCTGAAATGCTAAGTGGTTTGTAGTGGTTTGTAGTTTGTAGTGAGTAAACTAGGCTGCGTGTTAGAAGGTGGCAGTACTTTACACATGGCTGTAGGTTGCAAACAAGAAACAGTTGTTTGCCAGCCATTAACCATTTCTTCATTTGGGCAAGTTGGGAAGATTCTTTTATTTCAGTTAGTACTGGCCATGTTTTGTACTGTCCAGAGAGACAAAGACAGAAATGCAATGATTCTAATACGTGCAACAAGGGAACAGCTGATCACTTATCGGAGTCAAATGTTTGCCATGTCAGAACTTACTAAGAAAAGGTGTTTTAAGCACATTAACTCATTTTTGAAAAAGGTCAAAACCCACCTCAAGTCAGCATAAAAACTTTTTTGTGGAACTGAGCAACTCCATTCAAACAAAAAGCGTCCAAATACTCTCAGGCTGAACTGTATTTCCCTCAGCAGTTGATGAGACCAAATCAGAGCTAAAAGAGAGCCAGACTCCCATTCCAACCAAAAACTAATCTAGCTAACACATTTTTTAAAAATCCAATTGGAAATTGGAAAAATTCAACAATGGAAATTAGCTGAATTTTTGAGTCAGAGAAATAGATGCAATTCTTTAAACATGTTCTGTCAACTGGATTCAAAGAGTTAAATCAAAACCTCAGCACTGTCATTCCTTGTAAAACACCACATGTTTAGGTGAGACCATGTTACAGTTGTATGTGTACTAAAAAAATTATATCAACATTCTTTGATTTAGTGTCTAAGTATCATGACTTCTCTATAGGACACAGTTGAAAAAAAAGAGAATACCATCAATCTGTCCAAAATATTTAAAGCACACAGAGTACTAACAGTGTGACCTGTCACATGAGAGTCATGCTTATCCTGACATGAAGGGTCTCACTTTGCACTGACTCAATTACAACTTGTGACACTGATAACACACAGTTCTTCTCAGGCTGAGAATACGGAGCAGGAAGTACAATCAGGTCAAATGCCACAGAAATCACTGCTTTGAATGCCTACTGTCACTCTTAGATAATTAAAGGTTGCTCCATTGAATCTGTGGCCAGGGTTAGTTTCATTCCAGTCAGACAAGTTTGAGTTAAAATAATAACTTACATTCAAACTGAGAGGGGCATGTGATTTAAAATGATACATGTCTGCCTTATTTCATAACCTACCTTTGTTTCATCTAGCCGTCCATAAACCTGCCAGAAGTATTTAGTGAAGAGCTCTTTTCCAATGGGCTGTCCATTGATTCGAATCCTCTCCCTAACTTGTACCAAGTGTGGGGAACTACAACCAAGAAGAAAACTTAATCTTAGTCAAATCATAGTTACAATGCTGAAGTACATAAATATAAATGTTAACCTTGTCATCTTCCCATTTAACATTTATACGTGTACTTGCATCCATGTAATAGATCTGTATCAAGATAGGCCCACCTTACATGGGACTGATCTTGTAAAATACAACAGCATCAAAATACTGATAATGTCAAGACAGAGGCCCTGTTCATACCTGGCATTTAACACGTGTCTTGTGTGATAGAGATTCAACATTATACCTGCCACCTCATAAGCTACCTACACTTCATTTAACTGGGTTTCCCTGCACTTTCCATGACATAAGGAGCGAGTTCTTCCTCAACTGTAACTGAACAGAGAAGGAGCTTATGATTGGTCAGTTATTATTCTCTTACTATTTTTTTACCTGTAAAATCCTGTGCGGAACCCATAACTTCTTAAAATCTGCTCAGTGAATGCACATGTTGACCCCTGAAAGACAAACACTGACATTTAAGAGACCAACGTCATAGAGCTGTCTTGGTAGTTTGAATGAAAGCATATTTGAAAACATGAGTGCATGTTCCTCTGTCGAGCTTACATAATGGGAGCCCAGAGCTCAATATTAAAAAAGAGGCAGCCTATGATCTAAATGTAATCACACCCTCCACCTTGTTTTGGCCTATGGTATTGATATTGAACATGTAACAGTCTTCCCACAGAATCCCCCTTTTTTAGACCACTATGTAATTACTTTTCAATTCCTATTGCTTTACTACACATCAACAGGCAAAAATGTCCTTGCTAAAAATCTTTCCAATGGTGCAGTAGCTAAATTCAAGGAAGTAACTCCTTCTGCTCTAAATTCAATGCCATATTTCAATTTAACGGAAGACTCCTATGCTAGCTTTATTCCCTCCCAACTTGATTATTTTGTAGACAACATTGCCGGTTTACCTTGTACAACTCTATTGCCCCCCTAAAAAAGAAAGCAATAAAGCAAAACAGGTTAGCTCCATGGTTTAACTCTTGAAGCCATACACTAAAACAAACACATGTAGACTTCAAAGAATATGGAGTACCACCACTGGAAGAATCCTGCTTAGCCTGGCAAGATAGCTTTAATGTATGAGAAGGCCCTCTGTAATGCCAGAGCTGCCTATTACTCTTCATTAATAGAGGAAAATAAAAACAGGTTTCTTTTCAGCACTTTAACCAGGCTGACAGAGAGTCACAGCTCTATTGATCCATGTATTCCTATAACACTCAGCAGTGATGATCTCATGAGCTTCTTTAATAATAACATTTTAACTATTAGAGACAAAATTCACCACCTCCTGCCCTCAACCAGCACTGATTTTTGTCAAAACACAGGATCCCTAGAAATTGCTATAAAACCTAATAAAAGAAATCTCCCATCAACCTCCACCAACTAATCTAAACTATTTCTTCATCTAAACCTTCAACCTGTCTTTTACACCCCATCCCAACTAGGCTCCTTAAGGAAGCTTTGCCCTTAATTTGCAACTCTGTACTGGATATGTTAAATCTGTCCTTATTAACAGGCTATGTACCACAGTCTTATAAAGTAGCTGTAATCAAACCTCTTCAGAAAAAGCCTACTTTTGATCCAGATGTATTAGCTACTATAGACCTATATCTAACCTCCCCTTTCTTTCTAAGATCTTGGAGAAAGCAGTTGCAAAACAGTTGTGTGACTTTCTACAGGACAATAGTGAAGATTTAGATTTAATCATGGCACAGAGACAGCACTTATGAAAGTTACAAATTACCACAAGAAGTTACCTCCTAATTGCATTAGACAACGGACTTGTCTCTGAACTTGTCTTTGTTAGCTAAACTTCAGGCATGCCTTAGGGACAATAAGACTTGACCAGCAATTTTCTATAACTGAACTCAGACAAAACTACAAATAATTACGTTATTAACTCAATATCTTCCCTTTCCCGTAGTTTTGTACTCTTCTCGTCTCTCTCTCCTCTTCTCTCACTCTCTGCAGGTACCTGTGCCTCTGGAGCTGTAGATTCTGATCTGTGAGGACACGCCTCTTGCTGCTCCTCCAACCCCACTAAACACCTGCTGCCATATTTAGAAATGATCAGTACTGCTTCTAGTATTACTGCTTCTTTTGCAATTACTACTTTAATTGTTATTACCGCTGATGTATTATTGATACCACTTTATATTTTTATATGTAATCTATGTTATGCTATGTTCTCCTGTGCCTATTCTCTACCCCCCATCTCTCCCCCTTCCCCTCTCTCTCGCTCTCACTTTCTCAACCCAACCAGTCGAGGCAGATAGCCGCCCACCCTGAGTCTGGTTCTCGAGGTTTCTGCCTCTAAAAAGGAAGTTTGTCCTTGCCACCGTCGCCTAGTGCTTGATCATGGTGGGAATTGTTGGGTTTCTCTCTGTAAGTATTATAGTATAGAGTATGGTCTAGACCTGCTCTATATGAAAAGTGCCTTGAGATAACTTCTGTTGTGATTTGGTGCTATATAAATAAAACTGAACTGAATTAAACAAAGAGTAAGTCAGATCAGTGCAATTTAGACAGAACATTAAAACAGAACTGGAATCTTTTACTAACAAAAAACTTGCATTTTCTATTGCATCTATGAACCAAACATTTCAGTTCTAAATGTGCATGCACCTGTGTGTGACTTATACACTCAAAATTTACTGAGCCAAAAAATTAACATGCAACACACACAGCAGCTGTGTGCTCACCTTGCCCTTTGTTCCCGTCACATGAATAATATTGAGATGGTCTAGTTCCTCCACCTTTGAAACAAAACACAGAGTCAAATAAAACCAAAGGAAAGAAGTATGCTATCACGTCAGACAACAATAGCAAACGGTAACTTCGTCACTGCTGTATGACAAACATGCCCTGTGTACTATGTCAGCTGACACAATAGACTTACTGTGAGACCGGCTCGCTCCAAGAAGCCTTTCATGGCCTGGAGCTGCAACTGAGGGTGGCTTCGCTCTCGTCGTACCTGCTCCAGAGCACTGGCATTGGTCTGCAGGGTGTTCAGAGTGCAAATGGCATCCTGTGGCCAAAGTAAAGAATGAATGAATTTAATAACCACAACATGCTTGTAAAACAAACCACTACAAACAAACCAGGGCACAGGAAATCTGGACTTGATGGACTTTGACATATTGCTTTATACAAAACATGAGTCATGCATGGATCGTACAGGCAGCTTTTTAAGAAATTTGCATGCACATGCTCAGAGAGAACAACAAAAAGCCACAGTCCCATGACCAGCTGTCATTTGTGTTTAAGTCCAGGTCTTATCCATCAGTTGATGAGATGGCTGTACTGACTTGGTCAGCTAACAGCAGATCTGAGTAGGTAAGAGGAAAACTTTTCCTCAGCCTGGAAATATTTAGTGCTGAAATAATCAGTTTATTAATCATTTACTCTATCAACAAAAAATGAATTTCTCAAGGAAGCATTCACTGTTTTCAGCTTCTCAAATGAGAATACTTTCTTCTTTTCTGTTTTTGGACTAAAAGAAAAAAAACAAGCAATCTGAAGATACTTTCAGAAATTACAGTGGCCATTTTCACAATTTTCTGAAATTTTATAAAAACAAGACAGATGACATAAGTTATTTTATCACCATATTCAATTCTATTGACTCAATCACATATATGTGGTCCTGCTTCCCCAAACACTGACTTAGCACCAAATGTGGATAAATATGCTGTTGAAACTAGTCTCTAATAAATGTACTATTTTCTCCTCCTTGCTAAAAGCTGCAGTGACAAGATGGTTTTGTAAATTACTGAGTCTTTTGTAAAAATACAACTTTGACACTATGACAGAAGCCATGATGGCTTGACTCAAAAACATTTTCATTCAAACAATAAGTCATTTACACAGAGAATGATGGCCTGCTGGAAAAAAAAAAGGGGTCTCACACCTTACCATTTCTGTCAGGCCTCCTGTGTCATTATCCATTGCAAGATCATTTGCTGTCAAGTCTGACAGTGCTGCATCTCCTTTTATGGCATTACAGACACACCCCCTGACCCTGGTCATTTGCACTGTCCTTAAGGTGGAATCTAGTTTCATATAATACAGTTGTTCTTCACTTTCTTCCAATTTTCATTCCTCTGGTGACAATGCAGTAACAGCACTGGGAAACTACAACATTACCAGCTTTTAGTACCCCCCTGTTTCCACCACTGAAACTGCTCTCATCTAATTATCTCAAAAGACAGAACTTGAACCTCTGAGGTTGTTAAATGTTTCTAATTTAGACAGAAAGACAAATGTGTATGACACTTTTGAGAAGCCAGTTGTGCTAATGTATACTAATTTCCAAAAGTGCAGACATTCATATTTTTGTAAGGGTCATCATTTGTTCTGGATATGGACACTTTAAAATGAGAAATTTAAAAGGAATAGTCCAACATTTGTTGAATATTCTTATTCACTTTTTTTTTTTTTACCAAGAATCATGGGACAGGACTGATACCACTGGTCCTTGTTTGGTACACACACTCCTGTAATGTATTTCTGCACTCTGGTTTGATACAGATTAAACAGATACAGATATGTGCAAATATGTCCAAGGGGGCGCTATAGAGCTCCCTTGCCATTGGGTTTAGTTTGTGCGAGTTGAACGAAATTTGGAGGCATGACGTAACATGCCAAGATGCACCAAACAGTCTCTTGACATCATGGCCTCAGACCTACGGCCATTTTGATCTTATTGCACAAATTTTGATTATTTTTCACCATTTGGGGACATTGTATTTGATCAAACTCCTCCTACAGATTTTATCATATCGACCTCAAACTTGGTCAGGATACTCTCAAGGCCTTTGTGATTAAAAGTGAAAGATTTTGACAATGTCAAATGTGGTCAGACAAGCATTAAGATCATAATGGTGACTGTGAGTGAGACTGAGATGCTGGTGGACCTTCCAGCAGAACAATGATCCAGAGGAGGAAAATAAAGGTGTTGGAATGGCCCAGCTAATCATCAGATTTAAACCCAACAGAACATTTGTGGAAGGAACAGAAGATCAAGATTCACCAGCCCCCAGGAATCTTCCAGACTGAAAGACTGTCTGTGCAGAAGAATGGGCTAAAATCCCACCTGAACACTGTAACAAATTGGTTTCTTTGTACTGGACGTGTCTTGAAGCTGCCATTACAAACGAAGGCTTCTCCACCAAGTATTAAATTATTTTTAGTTAGTGTGTTCAGGAGCTCTGTATTGATTGGACATTAAGAGCTTGTTCTCCTCATTCACACAACTTTCTGAGACTCACTTCCTGAGTCACAAAGCACAATAAACTGTTCATAACGAATAACTAATAATCACAATTGTAATGTGATATAAATAATAATACATAATTATTGTGTAACACACATCATATATTGAGGGTGTAGTGCATGTGATTTAGTATTAACGTATTTGCTTTATGCTTTATTTGCACTTTCACAAAAATAACTTTTACTTAACATTCCTTGAGCATTCTTTGCAAAGGCTGCAACACATATAACCTTCAGGAAATCTTTATGTAACGTATCCTGTAGATCACCTGTTTGCTGGGAGTATTGTGACATTGTACAGGCAGTATCATCTTCATTTTGATTAACATCAGGCTGAATTGGCTGGCTTTCCTGACAGTTCCATGTATATAGCTCTCAACATAGAGTACTTTCAATTTTATTATGGTAACAGGTAAACGTTTAAGTTTACACACGAGCTGAAACAGGCCCAAGTCGAACTCAAATATGGCATCAAAGAAGAAGTTTAAAGCACGTGTTAGCACACTGGTTGTACTTTGACGTTGTGGTGAACTCTGTCTACACTGAACATTTCATAGGATCACTCTGTAAGCTGCACATTTGCCAGTTTCTGGTCAGTCGGCACCGTTGGCATCGCCAGCTACAGTTTATTTAGTCTAACGTGGCCGTGTCAACCATGTTTCTGTCGACTTCAGAACGGTGCATTTAATTGATATAAACTTGTCTGGCGCCGGTGGCTCGCTAGCTCGTTAGCATACTCTGCAAAGACGGGGAGAAGAGACTGTGACACAGCCTACCTGGTACTCCATGCCTGGTATCTGAGGTGCCGTCTTGGTGCTATAATATCTGACTGAAAGACCCGCCAACCTACATGACCAGTGTGGGTTTAGGAGCCGCGCGGCAAACACGGAGCCCCACTGCAACACCCGCAACATGCGCACCATCATGGGGCGTCGAGTTGTCACAGGAAGCGGCAACCAAATACGGAAGGTTCTTGTCACGAACGTAATGACGTCACGAGAAGCCGCCTCCTTTTGTGCTAACACACACACAAACACACACACACACACACGTCTTTCTACTTCCACACTGATACAAGGTGCTGCTTTTGGAAACTGTTTTTGTCTTTCAGATAAACTGTAGTGCCACTTGTTAACTGACATCATTTGGATCCCCTTTCCAGTGAATTTACTCCTAAGAATGTTTTTTTTATTTTATTTTATTTTTTAAGTTGAGTCGCCATTATTTGTGTAACTAACAGAAATAAAGATAGGGACACTGGACAGCCTTGTCTAATACTGTGATAAATATTTTTCAGAGGCACCACACATTCATTTCACACCACTGGGACAGCCATTTTTTAACGTCTTGCACTATTCATTGTAGTGCACTTTACAGCAAGGACTAATTACATGACTCCCACGAACCAAACAAAGACACAGTTTGCATGGAAAAAGAGACCAGTTATTCTGCTTAAAAATGATGGTTAATTATTTGCAATGGTCTTGCTAGTAAATTGGCAAGGTCAGTAATAGACACACTATAATCTGATTTGAAAATTATATTACCTTGACACCAGATATGATTTTTTTAAATTACCTAATTGACAAGAGTTTTGTTTAGTGATTTTTACAAAGGTTTTTTAAAGCTATGGATTTCTTTTTGGCGAGTACTTGAATAGTGCAATTCAGACATTTAAATACATAAAAAATGGCTGTCCCAGTGGTGTGAAATTAATATTATTTATCACTGTATTGGACAAGACTGTTCAGTATCCCCATCTTTATCTCTGTTAGTTACCCAAATAATGGTCACTCAACTTAAAAAATAAAATAAAAAACATTCTTAGGAGTAAATTCACTGGAAAGGGGATTCAAGTGGCGCAGCAGTTTATCTGAAAGACAAAAACACAGTTTCCAAAAGCAGCACCTTGTATCAGTGAATTTACTGGTTTAGATGAATTTGGATAAATCTAATTTATTAAAACTGTCTTATTGTTAGTCTTATTGTAACTTGTCAGATTATGAAGATTATGTGGATTATAGAATTTCTTTTAAAAAACAAGCAAACAAAAAAAGGAGTACTTCCCCCCATATCAATTTATCTTTACTGGTGGCTTTTTTTTTCTTTTCTTTTTTTTTTTTTTGGTTGAAACGTAACTACTTTATGAACAAAATCCCAATCAAACTTACAAACTTCTTTTAATCTACAATTTCAGTCTGTATAGATACTTAATCTGTAACAATACGTATATATTATGCAAAAATAAAATAAAATAAAAACAACTATTTTATTACTTGTGGTTTGGCCCTGGAATTTTGTTGGAAAGTCAGTTGCTAAACATGAAAGGTATGTTATTATCATATTCAGAATACCTTCAAAATTTGGTGTTTCACTCACACAAAAACAACATGCTGTTTTTGATGCAGTTCCCACGAGTACTCTTCAATTTTTTACTGAAATGTAATCACACAGAGACATACATATCTACACACATTATTTTGCCCATATTGATATTTGGAAACTGTAATGTACTGTAATGACAGATGCATTAGAAATCATGTCACATTTCCTGCAGCAAAATTATTTTAGTCTTCTGGGTGATTTAGAATGGAAAAAAAGCTTGCTTGTATCCAAGATAAATACTGCATTAGTAATGAAGTTGTTGCTATGCACAGTGTTGTGAAGCTGCTCGCTAAATTTTGGTGTACTCATACAATGACAATAACAATTCAGATTCTGGTCAAAATGACTTTACAGTACATCTGGAGACTAAGGCAATGTCATCCAAATTAACTGTATGATCAGTTAAGGTGTTTCTGAGGTGTTTATGGCTAAGTACAATAAGTTTCAGTTTTGTCTGAATTTAGACAAAAAATTGCAGGTCATCCAGGCATTTTTGTCAGACATGCCTGATTAGTTTCTTCTAGCTACACAGATAAATACAGCAGGCTGTTATCTGTGTTGCAATGGATATTTATGTGTTGCTTCTTGCCTAAATGAAGCATATATAGTGTGAAAGCTTTAAAGCATACATTTATGAATTGTTGTGAATCTTTTCTGGGGACAAGCTGGATTGTGGTAAAGCTACAAGTTATCTCCATTGGACTATGAGAAACCCTTTCACTTGTCAAGCCAACGAATACCTCCCACTCAATACAAAAAGCTCAGGTAAGTGTTGGATGAAATGGAAGAAAATAGGAAATCCAGCAGTGAGTTTGCATCCCTCTTGATGCTGGTCTGGGAGAAGTAAGGTAATATGAGAATCTGTCTTGATTTCTGCTGAATACAATTGGATCCCACATAGGGTGTGCAGTAGCCCTACTAAGCCGAGCATTTTTGGCGACCAAGGCCTCCTCAGTTTGCTGTGTTATCTGGGTGTGTGTGATCATCACCGGATGTATAGGTCCCCCTGCTCAGATGGCAGACGCATAATAAAATTGAAATAGCAAAAATACAGACGCTTGTCGGAGCACAGCTGTGGAGAAGGCGGGAAAACGAGCAAATCTGAAATGCCTTATGCGCTACTCAGTGAGACATATGCGTAAGACGCACGACGTATGACGTGACGACTTCCGTGACGTGAGGGAATAGAGGGCGGCCCGCTGCTGGCGGTGAGTTTAAAGGATCACGGCTAGGAGGCTGGAAAGAAAACAGGCTGCTATTTCATGTGCAGTTTTCAGATACAGATTGCGTATTCAGCTCTGAACCAGACGAGATGCCAACAGACAGGTATGGTCACAAATGATTTCATACTCGTGTAAAATAGCTCCAAGAGTGGTCACGTTAAGTTACCTTTCAACGTGCCATCCGTGTGAAAATAAGCCAACACGAACTTGCCTGGTCAGATATCGAGGTTGTGTTACAATTCAGTGACTCACTTATCTATTAGAACAACTGATAAGTGAACTGTAAGTCTGTAGTGTTAGTTGTGTATGTGTAATTCGCCTTTCTGAGCAGCTTTAGCCTTAAACCGAAGCTATTATAAATGGATACCGCGCTTTCATCTGAGTTAGGCCTCCGTTCAGGTCTATCTGTGTTTCTTTCTTGGAGTTTTAAAGTGCAAACTAACTAATACGATAAGAAAAAGCCAGTGAAACTGCACATGTCGCCTGAGATGGAGTAGTCAGAGTATTTGTTTTTGTATTGTATTTTGCAGTCAGTATTTGCGCGGTCACGCCGCTGGTAGCTGCATCAATATGGCGGGCAGAGAGGTAGTTGTCTGGGGTCAGCTAGTACGCTAACGAATCTCTCTGACCTGTTGCTATGAAAAAAACACGACACATTGTTGTGTAACCTCCTCAACATTTTTGAAAAGTTCTTGAATACCTCCCCATCCAGCGTCCCTCTGCAGGATCTTCCCTGCATGAGTCTTCAGGGCTCCATGTTAACTCAGTCCAAGAGGATCAACAAACGCAAATCCAGAGGCTACTTCAGTGAGGGCCTGGACACAGAATGCACACCTACAGACCTCATCCAGCAGCACTCACCCCGACACAAGCACCAGCGGCTCATCAGCAAGGGCAAAGAGAACGACTGCAGCCAGTTTGTCCTGGCCAGGAGATCAAGGAGGAGGAAAGACTTTACATCAGGTAAGAGATTTCTGTCCTCCTTTAAGCAACTGCAGTTGTTTGCAGCAATGAGATACTGTCATACTTTTCTTTTTCCTGTGTTATTTCCCCTCAGCAGACATTTCATGGGATCACCTACCAGATGAGCTGTTACTCAAGGTCCTCTTCTACCTCCCTTTGCAGGACCTCCTCAGGATGTCAATAGTTTGCAAGCGCTGGCACCGCTTAGCGTGAGTCTCCAATCACAGGGTTGCACTAGATTCATAGGATGACACAGGAGTGAAATATTCTTCCTTCCCTGCTTGGTCGTGATTTCCTGATGTGTTTGCTCTAACATATAAATAAGATTCTACAATTGTACATTCATGAGCTTGGTGTCTTGGGACCCACTACATTTTACTTTGGGTCCTTAGAGTCCAAATAATATTTTTTACTCCAAGCCAAAAATCATACAGCATAAGCCTGTACAAACATGACTGCGGCATATAAACCAGTTGGATATGAAATGTGTCCTCCCCGTTACAGTGCAGTTGTTTCGGTCCTTCTGATACTGTCAACACACTGTAATAGTTCTCCTAATCTATTACATATAGAACCTGACTGTATGATCTCTTCCTGCCTGTGTTTCTGTCCCAGGTTTGATGAATCTCTGTGGCACAGCGTGGATCTGGAGGGGTTGACCCATATGGGTCCAGCTCTGCAGCAGGTTCTGAAAACAGGGGTCCGCAGGTTGCGCTGCCCTCGCTCCTTCATGGAAGGTCTGCACATCACAGACACAGGGTGGGTCCGGCAGACAGTGATGCTTAGTCCAGATTTTACTCCTGTCTGTACAGCTCAGGCTGGTGAAGGGTTCAGTTCTGCCTGGTTTCATGTTCAAATAATAACTATGCTGATATTCAGTATTTTTCATATTGTTGACATGAACACCCACACTGTAGTTTATTTTGATTCAATCCCACACACTTGTCTCAGATTCTCTCTACACCAAATATGGCTTCATCCACTGCTCAAAATAGTCCCAACAAACACAGTTTCCTCCTGTTCAGGTAACATTTGACTTTAAAAAACCACAGTAAGCAGCTGTTTTAGTAATTTACTGAGTCTTAAAGACTGAATATTTGAGGAAGTTTTCAAGATTTGTATCTTCAGTAAGAACTAATGGGTTTGGAGCTTGATGTAGGTACAGGTAATGTGATGTAGCTGCCACTCAATATATAGTGAAAAAAAATCTAAATCACTTTGGTCAGAAGTGTCTGCCAAATTAATGCAATGATTGACAGGTCTTGTGATGCAACTCAAAACCTGTCCTTGGGTGCTGTTGTAATGCAAGTAAAAACTGAATGGTAGTGTTTTTGTCTTTCCCTCCAGCCCACTGCAGATGATTCAGATGGACCTGTCCAGCTCCATTATCCCCACCTCAGCACTGGAGAGTATAATCTCTCAGTGCAGGCTGCTGGAGTATCTGAGCCTGGAGGGTCTCCAGCTCTCTGACACCATCATCAGGTAAGCTTTAAAGTCTACAGCTCTTCTCATTCCACTGACACTACCGAATGAGCAAATGGTTACTGCTTAGCCTCATCAGAGGTGTGAGACATGTTGCTGGTTCCATTCCCACTGAATCCTTTTTGCAGGTGGGCTTTTTTTTTTTTTTTAAACCCTGGTGGGGACTTTAACCTGTATGCACACTAACCCATGAGGACTGATCACTGTGGGGACAGTTTAGGGTGCAGGTTACAGTTAAGTTATGGTTGGGTTAAGGTGTGTGTGTGTGTGTGTCTGTGTTTTAACACTTTGGATCATATCTGATTTTTAGTCCTTTGTCTGTGTTTCTCAGCTCTCTGGCCAAGAACCCAAACCTGCTGCAGCTCAACCTGAGTGGCTGCTCGGGCTTCTCTGCTCCTGCTCTGGCTGACATGTTCAGATCCTGCTCCAGGTCAGCTGCCCAGCACATTTAATCTGCCAAAACCCTGTTCTCCAAGTAATAACAGGCTGATTTTATTAATCTGCCCTCTCTGTGGATTACTAAGTCTGTGTGGGTTTTTTTGTTTTGTTTTCTTCTGTGCAGGATAGAGCAGCTGAACATATCATGGTGTGAATTCAACAGTAACCATGTGAAGAGTGTTGTCAGTAATCTGAGCTCCAGTGTTACTCACCTCAACCTCAGTGGTTACAGAGAAAGCCTCACACTAGGCGGTAAGTGAGCAGTGTTGAAATCAGTATCAGCTTAGTTCATTACAATTCCTTAAGAGTGGAGCTAGGTTGATCAGTCAGTCTATCAGCGTATTGCAGATATTGTCTGGGGTGCATGTATTTGGGCAGTTAAACATCTTTTTCTTCAGGCTCTGTGCTTCAACACATTCAGTCGGAAATATCGTGAACAATACTGCATTAAAGCTCCAAGCCTCAGCTTTAATTTAAGTGGATTTACATCAGTATAGAAATGTTTGAGATATAGACTCTAACACATAATTCCCAAATTGCAGATTCCAAAAGTAATTGGACACTTTGCTATTAAATATTTCCTGGGCAGCTGTGTGTCATTTCAGTTTTAGTTCATGCATGTGTGGTTTAGAATTGGGGGGAGCATTGAGAGTTTCCATTTCAGTTCATTTGAGGTGGAGTTGTCTGTCAGTATGAGTAAAGAGGTGACTGGGCAAGAGAAGAAGATAATGAGGCTCAAAAAAGCAAAAATCTATTGACAGGCAAAAGGTCATTACAGCACTGAACAGATTAGAGAGTGGGGCTTTTTGCAAGTGGCCCCTGCTGGAGTCCAAGGCCTTACCTGTTACACTGATGAATTTATACAGATCATTACAGAGCACACATTTCATTTTCCCCATACTCAAACTGTTGTTCAAATTTTGAGTAAATTTCAGACTAAAGATCAGTTATTTGGGGACGACAAAAGCCACGTCTTCATGTAATGTAATTCATGATAACATTACTGTTGTAGGAAGATGCAGTATGAGAGTGACTTGTGCTTCATGAACTGAAAATAAATGCAATATATGGCATTCCCCAAAATTCAGTCTAAAGGCTTCAGACTACCTGCTGTTGTTTCAAATGTAATTTGCAACTGTAATAAGGATTTGGCTTTTTTGCTTTTCCACTGCCAAGTGATTACACTGAGATAATCTTGAGAACTTTTAGGATCCTTGTGAAATAGTGAAAAGTTATGACCACATGCAAAATGAACTGGATAAATAGTTGTTAAAGCAGCATGCTCATGGCTCAAACATGATGTGGTGGAAAGTGTGTACCATGATACTGCAACTGTGTTCAGGCTGTTTAGAAACAGACTTTGTTACAGACACTTAACAGCCTAGATCTGACATAACAGTGCAGTATATCTTTTTCCAGATGTGAAGGTGCTGGTGGTGAGATGTCCTCATATTCAAACTCTAGATTTAAGGTAAGATTCGATTCATCATGAGCAGTTTAAATGATTCAGTAATTACACCTGTATCAAGTGCTTTTCCATTTTTAGCACGAAAAATTCTGGCGGACTGAATGTGCACTTTATTTACACTGTGTAATTTGGGGATATTACTAACAGAGCTAAAAGGAGAGTGAATATTGGACTTGCATTCAACAGAACTCCCAGTAATACTATTATGCTCTGTCTAGTAGATGTTGAGTTTCTCATTGTTCCTCTGCCTTCAAGGGGCCAAAACATTATTGCAAACACCGTTAAGCATCTTGATCTTGATGTAGGTAAATCACAGTGGTTCCTCTGTGTTACAGTGACAGCACTCTGCTGATGGCTGACAGCTTCCCTGTCCTCGCACAACTCAAATATCTGCAGCATCTGTCACTGAGTCGCTGCTATCACATTCACCTCGCTGCTCTAACGTAAGTTCTCCTGCTGCTGTCTCTGCTTCTGTTACTTTGAGTCACTGGGTTGAGAAATTCAAAACCTAACTTGTGTTATACCTTCAGTGACCTGGGTAAGACTTTCCCCATGCTGTGCCTCCTGGATGTTTTTGGCCTTGTACACGATGGCCACCTGCCATCTCTGAAGAAGGGGATGCCTCACCTCTGCATCAACTCAAAGCCTTTCTCTGCCATTGCCCGGCCAGCACCTGCCAACAGACCCATGGGCCCCTTGAGTGACCGCACCATGTGGAACAGGAGGTGTCGACTGAGGTTCAAACTGTAACCACCTCGTCTCCCCCAAAGCCGTGTTCGTCTATATTGCGGTGTGTGTGATTCTGCAGTATTCCAGCGCAATGAGTGCAGCTCATTGAGCAGTGATAGAGCCATGTTACAGTGTTTTTTGCGGCTTCAGAAGAACGCTTTTAGTATTGGCTGGCTGTTAACAGTACTAAAAGACATCTACTAGAACATGTCTTCAACTACTGAATATGCAAGCTTTTAGAGAAATGCTGTTCTTTATTTAGGAAAACCAGATTTGGATGTTGAATCCAGTTTGTGTTAGAATGTATTAAGAGATTGTCTATTAATGTTTGGGACAGTTGATTCCTCAATTTTGATATGAAGGTAAAAGCTTCTGTTCCCAGTTGTAATAATGAGAGAAGAGTTGATTTTAATCAGAAAAGGTTTTAATGTAAAATGATGCATCTGGATCTTGAATCTCCAAACCAGCTGTGGATATTCCTGATGAATATGCAGGTGTACTCAATGTCCCACTGTGTCACTGTAAATGATCAGTAGCTTAAATGTGTTCACTACTGACCAGGTTATCATTGCTGTACATTTGACTTTTCCTCAGCTGGACAGCAGCTGCTTTCACAATGATCTCATGACAGTGTACATGTGTCAGTGCAAATGTGCTGTATGGTCAGTGCTTTAGATTACCATTTCATTCAGATGGCATACAAACCGAACATTAATGGAAGTTTTAACTTGTTCATTTCCCTTCTGAGGCTTAACGAGTAAACCACTGAATTATACAGTTTTTCCACCTTGTGTTTATGCGTTTAATTGGTGTATAAATCCTAATGAGTATGAATGTTCATTCTTGACCTTGGAAGTATGTGTGAGAGTGCATACTACTTACAGTATATTGAATGGATAAAATTGTAGAGTAGAAGCCCCTTTGGCAGCAGTTACAACTTGAGTACTGTTGGATAAGTCTTTATAAACTTTTCACACCTGGATTTGTGCAGTTTATCCCATTCCTCCTGACTGATCCTCCCACGCTTTATCAGAGTGGATGGGAGGTGCCTGTGAACTGCCATCTTCACGTCTCTCCACTGATGTTCTGTTGGGTTTAAGTGTGGCTCTTGGCTGAGCCACTCAGGGACAGTCAGAGACTTGTCCTGTAGCATCATCTGGAGTCCTTGTTGGCTACATGCTTTATGTCATTGTCAGGCTGAAAAGTGAATCATCACCCTGGTCTCAGGCCACGTGCAACAGGTTTTCCTCAAGGACCTCTCTGTATTTGGCTGCATTCATCCTCTCGCACAGCATGATGCTGTCACCACTATGCTTCACTGTAGAGATTTACAGGTATTAGCAGGTCATGAGCAGTGCCTGATGTTTGCCAGGGAATTGTCCTCATGCTACAACAGGTTGTTTTTAAATGTGATATAGAACTCCAATTGACTTGACAGCCTATCTAGAACTATAATGGGTGAACCTCTCACTCTACCCACTCACACTAGTTAATGGCACATCAGTAAAAGATACTGCACTCTACTGTAGCTGACAAAGAGGCAGAGCTGAAATAAAGAGACACAGAAACATTTCTTTCCTATACCACTTTATCTGATTTAAACAAACATCCCAACACAGTGACAAATTATTTCCATGAGGAACCAGTGCATTTGGCACATATTACAATGTCCTGATGACTTTACTGAGTAAAAAACATTTGTTTGTTTTACTTTATATCAGGTATGTTGTTTGTGCAGTGGTTTAATGCACATCATTCTGTCCCCACCAACACGTTTTAGCACCCACATGGCTGAACATATATACAATGAGTCCAAGTCCATCATGAACTATCCTCAGAGACAAGAAGAACAAGGAGTCCTGCAACAGATGGTCTGACCCCCACAGGGTCCTGATCTCAACATCATGGAGTCAGTCTGTTCTATTTACTGCAACATGAGGTTAATTGATGAATAAAAATTAATCATGGGATTATTTTTGACAGCATCCTCACTTTACCATTAGTGCCTAAAACTGCCTAATATATATATATGAACACACACACTTTAAACAGAATTTGACTGTTTAGAAGGTGGTTATATTCTGTGGATATCTTGCTATCAACAAATCCCATGAGCAGATCCAAACCAGCCCTGACTGCTTCCTGCTACTGATTATTGTGTGTGTATCAACACCTGATAAATCTTATTCCTTTGTGCCAGAGTTCCATTGTTGTCCAAATACAATAAATCAAACTGCTGCACTGGGTGAGATGTTCCTTTGTTGCCATGAATACACACTGTAGTTTATTTTGACTATAGCACCAAATGTGGATTGATTCACTTCTTAAAATAGACTTCAATAAATGCTCTATTTATTCCCGTTTGAGTAATGATTAATAAAAAGTACAATGTCCATCTGCAAATTACTGAGCCTTTGCAAAACATGGTACCATATATTTGTGATCCGCTTTTAAAGATTTACAGAATTCACAGGGATTTTAGACTGAAAGATACACAGAAAGGGCTACATATACATATATCTATATGTATATATGTGTGTGTGTATCTATATATATATAGATACACACACACGCACACATATATATATATACATATAGACATAATAACTTCAATTTTATGGATAAAATGACTGACAGAAGTTACTGCTCCAACCAAACTGAAATGTGAAAAAGAGATATGTTTAAAACAATCAATATGGCCACCTTTTATCCGATCTTTCATCTCTTCCTCAGCTAAGAGACTCACTGTGACATACACTTAATAGTAGTGACCATGAAATGCTGCTTGTATCAACAAAATGTAATTAGATTACAGTGTCAGATCAGATTATAGTCGTTACAATCTAGTGGACTGAATCCTGTTACAATTTGGGAATAGTGGGATAGAGAAAAACAATGGTTTGAAAATATCTGATTTGGAAAAATGCACACATTTAACAACACAACTGTCAGGCATAAAAATATTCAACACTTAAAGGCTAAAAGCTAAGAACTGCTTCTTCCCTTTGACCACATTTCTTTAAACACTGTTAGCTTGAGAGAAACCAGTCAGGTGTCATGTGCTCTGGACATCTCAGTTTTCTAGAACCACTGTCCGGAGCTGATCCTCCTCACTCATGCTAATTGTAGCTATGGCACCATCATTGAACTCGAATGAAGTCCCACCATCAACCACCATGCAGGCATCCCAACACCGAGAGCGGACACACACCCTGAAGGAGCTAGAGGCAGAAAAAAGAGCTACATCTTTACAGCTTCTTTACTGTTTCAACTCTTATTAAGCTTTAGCTGTGAGACTGAGGAGCATTCACTGACTTGCTGGCAAAGCCTCTCTGCCGACTGCTGGAGAACACTCTGTTGACAATGGGCTCCCTGATGCTGTAGAACAAGCGTCTGTCATCCGGCCCAAACACCAGAGACTCATTGTATTCATCAGTAACTGAACACACACAGATACCACCATCATACAAAACAAAGGGCCAAAAAATGATCATGTAAAAATGTACAATAAACACAGGAGGACTATCAACTCACCCTTTTCAATAAATTCACGATTAAGTGGGATATCAAGATCTGTTAGGTTCTTTCCTGAAAACAGAAAGGCATGATATATTGTTTGTCAGTGAAGTGAGGCAACATCTTTGGAGATTACCTAAGACTTTATTTGATTCAGACAAGATCTTGTCAAAGCCTGACATACGTACCAATTTTTAAAACCTCCTCCACAGCTTGTTCAGCAAGTTTGTTAATGTTATATGACCTGTGGACACCAAGACAACATATGGTTGCTGGATCAGTGCTCAAGTTAGGACACAGAAACTCTGTTTCCTTCAGGTGTATGCGTTTGTCCGATCAGATTTCCTACTTTAATTTGCGTATTTACTCTGGTTTTCCCTTAATAGACAACTGGAAATTGATGCAAGCCTTTAGATCACAGCAACATTATTATTCATGGATTCCACTGATAGTGACTCAGTTTCAAAATCAATCAAAACATCAATAAAATGCTCCTGTAGCATACTTCACTTTTTCATTCACCATATGCATGTATGTTTAATGACATTTGCCATGAAATTCTATGAGCATGTTCATGTTCCTGAAGAAGTGAATTCATTTTAAATACCCCATGACCTTTCCTCTAGCACCACCCTTCAGATAAATGTTTCAGCCCCACTAACGATCAGACTAAGAAGAGCAGAATGTTCTTCAGTTGTGAATTTCAGTCTGAATAGCTGTTAGACTGGCTCTAGTCATTTTTTAGTCTTTGAAGGTTGCTGTTAGGATTAGTTAAAATGTTATCTCTTAAGTACTAATGTTAACCCTGAGCCACATCCCAACTATATGTAAAGCTGAAAGTTAATAATACTTATGTGTACCAGGCTTTGGATCCTGTTCCCGTACAAATGCTGAGTCCTGAACTCTTCTGCTTTTCCCAGGGGCCGTCATCCACAGAGATCTCATAGTAAGAAGCCCTATGGAGCAAGAGGTTAACATGGTGTTTGAAGGATTTTAACTTCACCCTGTGGTGGACAGAGATTCCCCTGATGAGTGCTGGGGGACGAGCAGGGTGGTGGTAAAGGGGCTGGGGATTAATGAAAGTTACAACATGCACACTCACACAGACACAGGATTCACAGGTTTAGATGAAGTTGTGTGCATCACTTTAGATGACTAAGGTACCTGGAGGACAGAGATTCTCCAATGAAGATTTCATTCAGGCCTCTGACAGGAAGTAGGCTGGGCTTGGAAAAGCTCTCATGTAGTGTTCCTGTCCCTGAGAAATCTTACTAAATTAGAAAAAGAACAACTGGAGAACAGAAACAATTTCCACATACATAGTGATCAAACTCCTCATCAATCAATTTAGTCCTAATCCACTTATTTATACTAGTGCAAAGCAACAGTGAGTCACAGAGAAGAGTGGGCGGGAGGACACACACACATAGACGGACAGACAGAAGGACTGGGACAAGTACACATGTCAGGTGGAGGAGTCGTACTCCGCTGGCTGTCCATGGTAGTGATGCGGTGGGCTTGGCTGTGCTGCTCCAGGCTCAGCTGCTGTTCGTGCAGATCCACCGGGATGGGATTGATTCCTGTGCCCTCTAAGTGTAGACGGATTCTCTGACGCCAAAGCCACCTGAACACAGCACAGTAGAGGTGAGGGGACAAGACTGCCATCTTAAGCAACATTAGGCTTAAATTCCACCATCACCTGGACATCTCTTACATAGTTTGCTTATACTCTGAACAGTGACTGCAGTGAGAGCATGAAATTTGACAAGTGATGTGTCAATTGAACAATCAAGTTTAAACTGTATCTGTGGGGTGTGTACAAGTGTACAAGTCAGAATGTGATGCTCATAAAAGAATTAAAGACAAAATACTACACCAGTTATTTTGTTCTTTTGTGGCCTTAAAGAATGTGAGTTATATCAGTGAGTACAAGAGAAGGACATACACATTCTAGCAAACTACACTATAAATTTACCCACAAATGTTGGGCTTTTCCTTTTTTCCATTTTCTCTCAGGTGCTCACTGAGGTACTGTCTGTTATAAGGCTGTGCAAATGATGTAATTCCATTTTTAAGAAAAGACAGAAAACAGTTCAATGTATACTCCCACAGCACTTCAGCCACCTGAAGGCAGACAACCTCCACAACAAGTTGGCAGACACATGGCTCCAATATAAAACTGTTCTGTCTGTTCTGTCATTAAACTGCTGCTTAAGATACCCATGAGATAATCACAGCAGAAATGATCTCTTTGTCATGATGATGGTGAGGTAAACAGTAGAAGTATTTGTTCACATTAGAAAGTGAAAAATCGACCAGTGTTGTGTGCTTGCATGCACTTGACCGGCCAACACAGTAACTTGCTGGGTCAGGCTTTGTGTTGCACTGCAGCAAAGAAAGATGAGCCTAGCTCAAATTTTTGCCAGACAACACTGCATTGTTTTGTCGAGGCCCTCCATGTTGCCCCCTCTGCTGGGTTAAACTGGCTCCATTCAAATGAATCAGAGTGTTTTGTCATACAGGGCTCAAGTCAGTCTGCTACTGGAAACAAGGTTGGTGAGACATTGAACCAAACTATAGGTATGCTGTAAACAAAACAACTGAGCTAAAAGAGGCTAAAAAGCTCAGATGATTTGTTTTTTTGGGGGGAATATCATTTGTAGATTCAGGTCAGTACTTTGGCTCACATGTCCTCTTTGCTTCACAGAACATAGGTGTATTATCAATGAACTGGCCTCAAAATATCAGACAATAAAGCCCTCCCAGCTTTTAAAGATGTTTGAGAATCAATTATTGTGTTGAATTCACAATGGACACCCTTCTTAGAGCTGCCTCCATACATAATGAAAGATATTATTTTCAAATGATATTGACATTAATTAAAACTTGGATAAATTTGGTTGTAAACAGTGTAGTATTTGTATCTAGTTATTAACAAAATATCTTTTGATCTGAAAATCACTACATCAGTTCTTACTGGCAACTTTTACAAAACTGTGACTTGTACTTAAGTGAAACCACCCTGAGCAACAGGTCCAGTATAAACCTCAGATACAGTGACCTCTAGTGTCAGTTAGGTGGTTTATACGATACAGAAACTGGATTTAACTATCACACAGTCTGAGAAGACAGCAGTGCGGTTTAGACCATAACCTAACCATGTGACGTTTTTCCAAAGAACACAGGTTTAAACATGTCTTGAACTGAAAATTGATGATAGGGCAACAGTTTAAAGCAGTGAGAAATGTTGACATTTTCTGCATGACTCTTCACATTACTAATACTGTACATAGATTATTTTGGTAGCAGCTTACAAAGTACTTCACCTGTAGGTGACAAAGTAATGAGTTAGAAAAATATGACAGAAGTTAACTGACAGAGCACACATAGGAGGACAAGGGAGCATGTTCAACAGCAGGAAGAACAAAAGCAGTCATTCATGGGTAAATACGCACCTGAACTCACCACGACAGAGTTTCTCCAGTGCCTCTGGGAAGGCACGAGTATACCGTACAGGCAGGCACAGATGACCTTCTGACCTTCAGTTTACAAAGAGAAAAGAGAGAACTCAGCTCAGCTCGTTAAAGGCCCGTTAGTGTGGATTATGTTCACTCAAATGCTTAAAGACTAACTTCCTAACAAGCTTCCTCCATTAGTAAAACACAACAACTGATTCATTTGTTTTGTAGACACTAAACAACCCATTCTCAAAAAATGTGCAGTTCAGTGCTTTACCTCTCAGGGTCAGTGTTTACTCCAACAACTGGTTTGTCCTTGCTTAATACCTTACTGGCAACAAGAAGCATTGTCCCATCACCTAACAAAACAAACTGCAGTTAGAGAACCTGTATTGTGTATTTGCATCAGCTGTCTGAAGCCTTTGTTCATGTGACTCTGTACTGAGTTGAATGAGTTTAAGTCCTGCCCATCCTGTATGTCATGCCGGACACACTTTTTCTCAGTGTTTACTGGAAATGATTAGAAAAGCCTACATTTACAGATTCTTGTAACTGTCTTGGAATTAAATAGTACAAAAAAACAAAATGACCAAATAATGTGAAATTCCTACCTCCAGCAGAGATAATGGCATCTGCCCATCGTACTATTTCTTCATCATATTCTCCTCTCTTCACAACCCGTACATTAATGCCTTCTCTCCTGTAAACATTCAGTTATTATCCAGACTTTTACAAATTGTTTCTCGGCTACAAAACAGCAAACCCTCCCTGTCTGCATCTGATGAACATATCTGTCTTTCTGTGATGGGCCACATCTTACCGCAGGCTCTTCACAATATGTTCCACATTGTTAGTGTGGATGTTGTGTCTTTC
This sequence comes from Lates calcarifer, assembly GCF_001640805.2. NCBI lineage: Eukaryota > Metazoa > Chordata > Actinopteri > Centropomidae > Lates > Lates calcarifer. The sequence continues at coordinate 21,853,649 of NC_066841.1, forward strand.
CAGCAGGCCGCTGTAGCTGGAGCCCTTCATAGCAAGCTGCAAAACACAGGCACAGCAAAACTCAACAAACCTAGTGACAGGTCAAACGAAGGTGTTCGTTTGACACGAAGGTGTTCGTTTGACCTGGGGTTAACGAGCATGCTGACAGTGAAATGCAGTCTTACCAACTGTTTTAAATCCTCTTCAGACAGCCCTGCATAGCGATATCGCTGCTGTTCAAACTCATAGCGCGTAGTCTTTGTAACCACTGCTACTTTTTCCGGTTTGAATCCGGATTCCGGCTGTGATGAGGTGTTGTATACTGAGGTGTGGAGGGGGCGAAGTGAGTTTCCGTTCAGCAGGCTAACAGCTCGATTCCCAAGGAGCACCAGGTTCACCACTGAGCGGCGAGTCATTCTTTTAATCGAACACACAACCATACACCCGACTAAATGTCCAGTTACATGTGCTGAATAAGGGTCCTGCTCGGTTCTGTTGGTACGCGGATGACAGACCTGGTCATGTTAGTCCTCTGACCAGATGTAGTTAGTCAATTCATAGAAGTCGGACAGTCACGAAGACATATACCCAGCTGTCAGAGAAGGTCACCCGGGGGCACCAAGCTCTTCACTTGCTGTTTGGTGACCCTTTACGCACAGAGTGGAATTACTTTCCGAGTCGAGTGTTTCCTTATACAAGTAACTAAACAGCAGGAGCAGTTGTTGTCTAGCTGTTTGGCTAGTTTTCTTACTAGCCGTATTTGGTAAGGTTAAACGTTGGCGTAACGTTACCAGCGGAGCTTAAAAAGCTAAAAGTTGCTAGCAGCTTGCTCACAAGTCGTAAACGAGTAGTCCTGCATCTGACACATTTCGACCAGCTTTACTCTCTTCACAAAGCACACTAAGGCTGTCACACACTTCAGGTCCAAAAGCCTTTTAAACACGAGGTAACACACATGAGCAAGTGAAAAAGAGACTACCACAGAAGAAAACACTCGCTGTACTGAACATATCATGCAGCCTGGCACGTACCCGTCTGTACGTACGTTACGTTGAGTTGAATCTGATTGGCTACGTGCCTGTCAGGTCGTGGGACGGAGTGCCTACGTTTTGTTTTGGCCGCTCGTTCTCTTGATGCGTTCAGAGGCACCCGAAAGAGTGGGGAAATCATCCAAAACATCCAACTACATCATCAGCAGAGCTCAGAAGTTGTGGTTATTAGGAAAACAGGCCCTTCCCAGGGATGAGGAGGTCGGTTAAAAGTAAATGAAGCCTTGAAAGTTAATGAAAACAATTCCCATAGGGGCTGTAGTGTAGGCAGTATTGGAACAAACTGAGCAGCCTCTGATAGGATAATAGTGTAGTGCAGTAAGTGGTGTATGTTGCTTTCAAAATACTGAGAAAAATGAATCAAATGAAGACAGACTGGTTGGTCAGAGTTTCATTATACAGTAATATAATGAGCACAAACAACAGAAGAACAGAACCAGATGGTGGCTCACCTGAGCAGCGCAGTCTCTAGGCTCAAACCTCATGGATCTGGTTTCTGTTGAAGCAGGCAGAGACACCTATAACACATTTGTGGAAGCTTATGCAACAGTGTTGGGAGAAACTCTCAATGTTTCATTTCCATTGTTCCCATCAGTGTGTTCAGCTACAGTATGAGGTGAAAATTTTGATTACATTTTGGATTTAAGATTCAGTGATTCTTTTTATTTGCGCTATGCTCAGATTTCAGAAACAGAGACATCAACCTATGTGAATTTCAATAAAAACTGGAAAAATGTAGGTACTCTAAAATGTTTGACTGGTAGCATAGCGTCAAAAGAAATATTATATAAATAATTAGCCTTTAAAACACCCACTGTGACAGTGTGTTTGTTGTAAACTTGTGAAAGTGAACTGTCCCCAAGTTGCTAAAATCCAGTAATTCCATGATCTCACTGTCCCCAGTGGAATCAGTGAACCTGAGCCCAATACGGCTGCACTTTTTACATTTTTTTCTGGTGAATGACACTTACTGCTCATTTTGTTATTCCTTCTAGAGAGTTATGTTTGATTTGCTCTTAAATTTTAACTTTTACATTTGCATTGCTCAGTAAGTGTGAAAAATGTGTGAAATATAAGGGATGACCACGAAAAATTAAAGGACAATGCCTAATTTGTTCTCAATGGCTAAGATAACAAGAAATATGGGATGGATAGGACCTAGCCCCATGCAGCAGTCACAGACTCAGTTTTATTGGCCATGTATGTTGACACACTCACAGAATTTATTTGTGGCCGTTTGTGTCTCTCTAGCAGAAATATATATAAAAGGAAGAAATTTAATTTCATTTAATTAAATTTAGTTTTAGAAATGAAAAAAATATATATACCTGTGCCTGTGGCAGGCCTTGCATTTCACTGGTGTCCAACCACAGTAACATACATGCTATATACCATATAGACAGTGTGTAGACAACAGTGGTGGGCTGTCAGGGCCAGCAAGGCCTTCTCTGCCAGCTTAAACACTGTCACAATCACTGAATTAAATATTCATATACGTTTTCTTCCATTAATACTATATGTATTAAACTGTTCCTAATAGCTGAGTCATGCCCAGTCATATTTCTCACATAAGATTTAATTTGCTTCATGGTTGAGAATGCCCGCTCGACAGAAGCAGTTTTCATTTGTCTACAAATAATCAGCAGTTTCAGTGTATAAATGCATTTTACCTATATTTTATTATTTACGTATTTGTCATTGTATGAGTTAATATTGATGCCTCTGCTGGAGATGATGTTTGTTTGTTTGTGGAGCAGCTGTGGCTGTGATATTGTTGATGGTTTCTACAGTTGTGACATCATAATGACGGTATTAAGAGGTGGGTTAATTCTGCTAGGACACCAGCGAAGGCCTAGGTGTGAAATGCACAGCCCACCACTGGATGATATAAACACCAAGAAAGACAGGCAATGTGCATAGAGTGCAGTGGGGTATGAAATGAGTGATTCAGGTCAGCTGCTAATGGTTTGGGGAAAGAAGCTGCTCTTTTGTCTGGTGGTAAATCATTTAAAATTGTTTTTAATAAATCAGCTGCTGTAACTATTATTGAATCACATCATTAATAAATAAATCTGAAGCCAGTAGATGTCAGACGATCCTCATACAACTGGTTAAATTTCTGTGGGTCCTGAATAAAGTACAAGACACATTAGTCCTCGGCAGTGGAACAGCAAGGAAACTGCAGTGATGTCTGGTAGTTTCTTGTGGGTATAACAATTTGCTTCTAGCATTCATTATGATAGAATGGCTGTAAGTCCCTCTGATTCTGTTTTAAAATAGAATAGAAGATTTAGCAGTTAGAGGGCACCATGGTGTACCGATTAGCTCTGTCACCTCACAGCAAGAAGGGTCTGGGTTCAAACCCTGGTTCACCTGGGTTTGTATGTTCTTCCTGTGCCTGTGCCAGAAAACCTCATGAGGTAGTATTGCTACAGAGTTGCCTGGGATCATGCTGGACTTACTCTGTCCACATCACAAACTGATGCTAGGACAAAGCAGAACTGAGTCACTGGATCAGGCCTTCGTCAGGTCCCCAAAAGCCCCAGGTCCACTGCTTGCAAATGGATTTTTGGTTATTTGATTAATTTGGTAATTTTTGGGTAATTTACACAACTAAAGCACAATACGAACTCATGGATGTCCTGTGTCAAAATTTACATTTTATCCTAAGGCTTCCTAATAGGTTGTTTTGGCCATGCTCCTACGTTATACACAGAGGTGGAGAATGTATGCTGTATGCTGCATTAGCATGAATGTGTTCAGCAAATTTTATTTCATTAAATTATGAGCATTTGACCAGAGGGGAGCACCAGAGAAATGCATTACATATCAACAACCTCAGCAGATAGCAATAATATTGTGAACACAGCTCATCACACATACAGATCCACTAAATGGCAATGGCATATATTTACTGTTGGTTTCTGGCACAATGCTATTCTTGTTGGAAGTGTGCCAGTGATCTTGAATGACTGACAATCTGACACTGACAATCCTCTGACTATCTGTAAAAGACTGTTATGGATGATGTGATGATAGTTTCAACATTACAGTGTAGAGGTGGAGCAGGAGGTCTACAGTCTAACAAATGTCTACAGAAATATTTCATTCATTAATGTGATAGTGACCGGGGAACAGTGTTTGTAAAAGGCTATGTGACCTGATTTGAGGGGTATTCTTTGCTAATTATATTCAACATCATCAGGGAATATCTTTCCATACAGTGAGGTCACTTATTACAGCACAAGTTCTACTTTTTTCAGCTAATTGTGGTTTGTCATTTACTCTGTGGAATTAACTTAAACTATAACACTTCCCCAGTGAGATGATACCTATCAATTAAGCTTGGTTATTCTTTCATGCCAGAAACAATTCTGGATGTGTCTCTACAATGTGCAGACTCCGTCAAAGCAAACAGAAAGTGTGTGTTTTTAAAGAGTTTAAAGTGAAAAAGAAAGAAAAAGAAAAGCAAAGAAGGTGAAATGAGACAAAGACAACAGGAGAGAGTGAGCCGAGAAGTGCTGTTGATATCTGATTCAGATGGATCATTCTCCTAACAAATAATTCTTTGATGGTTTTCATGATAACTCTCATCAAAGCTTTTCATAGATCTGGGTTTACCTGAAACTGTGTCAGAGGGCTAACTGTGTTATTATGGGATGACCATTTTCTAATTTGTCCTCTTAGTCTCGCTCCCTCCCTCTCTGCGTGTCTCTTCTGGAAGCCTCCCCTCCCTTCTTTTCCAATTACAGTAGGTGTGGGAGAGCGCTCTTTCCTGCACACGCAAGGTGCTTCACTTAAGAGTTTCATCTCCCAGACACTCTGTCTTCCTGAATCCCAGAAGCTCCAACAAAACTCTTGCACTTCTTACTCAGCTCAGCTGCTGCTCCACAAGGCTGCCAGGTCAACTCTCAGCAGTGTTAACTGAAGAGCAGACACCAGCCCAAAGAGGTATGTGATGAACAAGCCCTTTTGTTCTCTAGTAGCATTCTGTAGTAGTCTGGGGTTACCAGCTGATTTAATTGCACTGGGTGATAGACAAGGTGGTGACGATGTTTTCTTGTATAGAAAAGAACTGGATTATTCTAATAGTGACTGCATATCTTTGGTTTACTTTTCCAATGAAAGTAGAAAGAAAATATACTGTATGAGTAGTCTAAGAAGGTCAAAGAAAGTGAAAATATTAAAACATGCTAATTATGATGAAAATGATCATCTTTGTATTTGTCCAAGTTTTGAGATATCTGCCTCCACAACAACACATGTGAACTTGTAGTGGTCACAACAGTGGAAAAAAAGTGAAAATCTCATTCCTAGTAGGGTAAATATATGCTGTTATACACAACTGAATGAATACTTTGTTGATTTAAACCTCCAGTGACTGTATGATGTCCTCTTTATCCTATCTTCTTTGTCCTATAATGGTGTACTTATTAAATTAAATTAAATGTCAAATAATAACTTCATTTTATAAATGTTGGTTTCATGAAAGGCTGTTCCACAGGAGTTAAATCAAAGATGAAAATCTAAGTTACATGTGTGGATATTAAAGGCTGTGGATTTTTTCATGTCTATGGTGATACAATACTCACATGCCCATATATTATGTCTAAAGAGTCATTGTAAGTGGTCATCCTTTTCACAATGGTGTGGTCCCTTCCTAATGTGACTAATGTGTATATCAAAGACATAGGAGATGAAATCCACAGTCTTCATTCTGAGCAAAATTCCTTCCTAAAGTTTGAGGTGTCAGCAGTCTGAGCTGGGCAAATAAAGTCAGTTTCCTCCAAAATTAGAGTCATTTTAGCAAGATTTGTTTTGCTTTGTTTTCCTCCTGTTTCCTTGATGAACAGCAATAAGGAGACAGTAAAACGGGCTCCATTTACAGTCTAACTCTGCGCCACTCTACTCCACTAAATATTTATTGTTGTGGAGAATTCATCGTGGCATTTATACTGAAGGACATGCCCTAGTAAAAGGGGTCTGGCGACGCCCCTGATCACAGATAAGCTGAATTTAGATAGATAGATCTTTATTGTTATTGTATGCGATATATATGTATACATTCTGTTGGAGCAATCCTCTCCAAATAGCAGCATTAAAAAATAAATAAAGAAGATAAAAAATATATATATACACATATACCAACACATACTCACACCAGTACCTTCCTGTAGTGTAAGATTGAAAATGTGTGTAAATACTGAAGCGAGCTGTTCAGCGCATTCCTTCAGCACTCGTCCTGGAACACCATCAGGTCCCGTTGCTTTACTGCAGTTGATATTGTGTGCTCTCTTTACTGGTATGTCAGGAGAGTGAGTGACAGGTCGCTCTCTGGAGAGGTGATGTTTTTATGTGGGTCCGGTCCATTGTTGGAGCTGGAGTCTTCAAAGTGGGCGAAGAAGGTGTTTCGCTGGTCTGGGAGAGAGGGGTCAGTTGAGGTGGGGTTACTGTTGTTCTGTCTGTAGCCAGTAATGTTCCTTACACCTTGCCACATTGCGCAGGGGCTGTTTCCATTGAAGTTGTCCTCAATGCATTGTTTGTATTCCCGCTTTGCAGTTGTGATTTGTGTGTTGGTTGGCCCTTGCCCTCCTGTACTCCTCTCTGTCCCCTGATCTCAGCACTGTGTCCCAGGCTCTGAGCAGCTCTCTCACTCTGCTGTTGAATCAGGGCTTCTGGTTGGGGAGCACTTTAATTTGATTCTTTGATGTTGCAATGTCAATGCAGAAATTGATGTAGGAGAGGACTGTGGAGGTATGGTGATCAATGTCAATGTAAAACAGAACCATCAGTACGGGCAGAAGTGCTGTATGAAATGAAGGGCAGGACAAAATATTTGAGCTTTATTCAGGCAAAAGTAGACACTTTGAATTTTTCCATAGCAAAAAGTTTACCTGCATTTTATGCTTGTTTAATGATGATTGTAATGTAACATACCCTTTTGTCCAAAATGTAGGTCATCATTGTTTAAGGGGCTTTCCACTCATATTCACATTATACACTATTCATGGACTATTCATGACAACCAGGGTATGCAAACCAAGCTTCATGTTTTGGTCACATAAACAGTTCCAGTCTTTCCTTTAAAAAAGGACAAAGCTGAACTTGGTTCACCTGTAATCAGAGAGTTAAACAACGTCATCTTGTAAGGTGCTGCACTGGACAATCAAATACATACAAGTGCACATTCCTCTTAGATTACTTTGTAACATGACTGCTTCTACTATTTCAACCTCACAATCATCACAGTAAAAGATAAAATGATTGCCATTGTATCTTTCCAGAGCAGTAATGTCCTTCTTCTTCATATTTTAAAGCACCATGTAGTCTTTTGGCATTCTTCAAACCTTCAAATTCATGGACCTGTTCCTCCAACTGGACTTCTTGTTTTTTTCATCATCTCACCACTAACTTAATCAACACATATCACCACAACACCTTGAGAAACAAAAATTCCTTTCACATTCAGTTTGAGCACACCGTGGTTCCAGAAACACACTGTGTCCACCATGAATTATCCCTCCACAAGCTCAGCAAAGACACAGTTTCCATGCAAACCCAAAGAAGCAACTTTGTACTAAAAATGAAAATAAACCAGACTGCTGAAGCCTGGTTTTAGTCAGTTCAGATAAACTTTAAAATGCGTTTTTGCACATAATGAAGACTGTGGATTTTGACATATTCTAAAGGATCACTTCCAGTCAGCAGTTAAAAGCTAGGATTAATTATGACAACTTAACACTTTCAATGTACAATTGGACATATATATAAGTATTGTATTAGGGCAGACAGCTGTGGCTCAGGAGGTAGAGCGGTTGCCCACCAGTTGGAAGGTTGGTGGTTCGGCTCCTCCGGTCCACCTGTCGAAGTACCTGGGCAAGATTCTGAACCCTGATTTGCCCCCGATGTGCGTCATCGGTGTGTGAATGTGTTAGAATGCATTTTGTATCTTTAGAAGTGCTCCATGAATGTATGTGAATGGGTGAATGTGACCTGTAGTGTGAAGCGCTTTGAGTGGTCAAGAAGACTAGAAAAGTGCTACATAAGTGCTGTCCATTTACCATTTACTTAGAAATAATCTGTACCATCCCTTTAAAACCAAAGGCTTCAGATAAATACTGCAGTCACCTGAGTTTGACCTGAAGTTTTGCTGCTGGTGAGTCTTTCATTTTTCATTCTTTCATTTTTCAGTAATTAACATATGTTGGTTTACTACAGCAGGATGCAGCGTATCAGGGAAGGCATTCACATACGCACCATGAAGGCAAAAAGGAAAGTAGAGGAGATCTCCAAAGAGGACGTCCAGGCTTTCCTCAAGAAGAATGCCTTTGTGCTCTTTACAGTCGGGGCAGTTATTGTAGGTGTGTATGCCTCTGCAAGCTAAATGGAAATATTTAAGACCTCATTTAATCAGAGTATTGTCAATGCAATATGGACAAACAAACACATAATATACAGGCCCACCCTATTGCTTTCTGTGCAGGCATTGTTTTGGGATTCGCACTCCGCCCCTATAAGATGACCTATCGAGAGGTGAAATACTTCTCCTTCCCTGGAGAGCTGTTAATGAGAATGCTTCAGATGCTTGTTCTGCCCTTGCTGATCTCCAGTCTAATAACAGGTGCATACTGTTCATGAAACTGATTTCTCACCACTTTTGGTTAGTTGTCACTTTAGTGTTATGCCCGGCCTTTAGCCACGCCACTAAATCTTTTTTAAATGTTTGCATTTGTGACTCAGATTCAGGATGGATTTCCAATTAGTGAGGGTACTGCTTCTTGTCTTGTCTGTTTAACATGCAACAAAAATCACAGAAAATCTGGTTGGAGTTTGTTAACAGGTCAACCTCCTGTCAAGTCATCAACAGAGAGGAACATGGTTATTTTTTAAACAATCTCTTTGTGACTAACTATTTTTCCTGACTGACTAAAGGATAAGGTGTTAGGGAGTGACTAATAATGATTGACAGGAAATCCTGCTGTGTAGAATCTAACCTCTCCTGCATGCTCTTGTCTTATTTTCACAATGCAATATAATTCTTCACAGTGTACCACAGTGTAACTCTGCATCACAGTTGGTTGTGGTGTGCAAAACTATTTTCTTCCTCAGTATAAGATTTCTAAATCTTTAGAGTTGCTCTTGTAAATTGTTTAATGCTCAACACTGTTATATAGCCATACGCTGTATTTGAGCCATAGTGTTCTGAAACAGTTTGAAGATTGGCACACGAACAAAATATCTAAGCTCTGTTTCATAATCTCTTATGTTCTAACAGAAAAAACAACAAATATTTGTGAATGCTGTAGTCTTAAATTGTAGATAGTTGTCATTAACTGAAAGTATAATCCACTTTAAAGTGTCCAATATATTAATGGAACTTTATAGTAGTAAAGAACCACCTGATGCACACTTACACAATTAATCCACAGTCAGCCCACTGATATAAAAATATACAGGACAGAGAATATGTCACCATATGAATTGCTGCTGACAGTGTTTTCTTGCTTGTAAGGGATGTTTTAACATGTCTTAATACTCAGATTCCAACTACATTTCCATCCTCTGTCCTTCAGGAATGGCAGCTTTAGACAGCAAAGCCTCAGGAAAGATGGGAATGAGAGCCGTGATTTACTACATGACAACAACCTTCATTGCAGTCTTCATTGGTATCATTATTGTCCTAATCATCCACCCAGGAAAAGGATCAAAAGATGAGTTTGGAAAGCAACAGACAATAGAGCAAGTCAGTCCTGCTGATGCCTTCTTAGATCTGATCAGGTAGCCTTCATATGAGTAAAGAAATGTGAGCAACATATTCACAAAGTTTGACAGTAAATGGCCAACATGATCTTTTAATCACTGTGATTTCTCATTTCAGAAATATGTTTCCACCAAACTTGGTCCAAGCCTGCACACAGCAGGTGAGCTTTACAAATAATATTTATTAAATCTGCAGTACTTTGAAGTCTCACAAAAGGTAGTCTTTTGGCAAGCAGCTGCAGGGTTCATTACACCCCAGAAAATAAATATGCTGACCTCTCTGCTATTCTTTTGAGCCAACTAGCAGCCTGAGTGTACCTAACAAATAGTTTATCCTCTGAAGAGCATGAATGATGTCATGGATTTAGAAAATAACAACAAAGCACTGATTTCCCACCACAGTGGGTTCAGCAATCTGCCCATCAGAGTTTGTGCATGAATGATGTGCTATGGAAAAGGCCATCACTGGGCCTGAAATTTAGTTTTGGGCTGACCAAACCAAATTTGAGTAGGTCCCTGCCCTACCAAAAGCCAACAGCTCAAATTTTTTTTCAGACAGAACACAACCTGAACACAAAGTCAATACAGTTAGTCCGAAAACTCTCTCTTTCTCTCCCTACCCTTATCATTTAGCTCCCCTCCCCCGACAATATTAAAAAAAGATTAGCGCAGTTTAAACTTTTTGTCATTTTGAAGAACTAAACCCAAACAGGGATCTTAATGATACAGTATATGAGACTCCAACATCTCTGGTGTCTAATTTTTGCCATAACAATGATCCTAGTTGCATGAGCAAGATTAAAACCTGACTGGCTGTTATTGCTAGTTTGTTTCAAACCCAAAAGCATACACAGACAGAATCAGGTGGATGAGGATGGAGGATTTATTTGGAGAAATTGACTGGCACTAATAGAGGAGATGGAGGCAGGCGTTGACAGGGGGCAGGTAGGTGGATGAGGAATGTAATTGGATGAGGCTGGCTGTGACTGATGGTTGCAGGTTGGAGATTTGTTGGCTGAGGTGGCATGGGCTAATGTAGTGAAGTTGGCACAGAAGTGAACACTGGAGATCACAAAGAAAAACACAAGGAAAAAATCCAGTAGTCGTAATGATGATGATGATAGTCACTATCTTTGAATCTGGCTGAGCAACCAACCAGACTGGATGAAGAGCCAGAGTTTTTATACACACACACACACACACACACACACACACACACACACAGTGGAGGTGGAGACATGAATCCTCCCCCTCAATGGGTGTCTCCTGGCACCCCACCAGGCTTGGTAAAATTAATGGATGAGGGAAAAATCCGGAATGAAATCTCATGGCACACACCCTTGGCCTGAGTGGCAGATGTCCAGAGGTCACCAAACAGTGAAGGCTGGGTGGTTGTCTATTATCTGAGAGGCAGAGGGGCATTGGTAGAAGAGCACAAGGGAGTCTAAGATACAGACTTAAAAGTGGACACATGGAATGTTGGGTGGATCTTCATGGAGGAGGATGTTGCGGGTTGACAGCACTGACTAATTCTTTAAACTTCAAGGGGCCAGTGTAATGGGGTGCCACCTGAAGGGGTAGGTCACAGGAGGAGCCAAGCCATGCTGTCTGTCTGGGTTGGTAAGTGGGTGCAGGAGTCTCTTGACTATCAGCAACATGTCAGATCAAGCATCCTTCCAAATCTGAATGGAGAATAGCCTGCACAGATGACCCTGCCATTTCTTCCTCTTGTGCTGGGAAAGGGGATGGTTGAAAGCCCAGAGGAACCATGAAGGGGGACATACCTGTAGATCCAGGGCATTTGTGAGGTCCAGGAGGATGACTGAGCGAGCTACAGACAGCTGACTCCAGATCCTACCTGGCCCGCTCCATCTTTTTGTTTATCTGTGGATGGTAACCAGGGGGAAGGCTGATGGTGGCACCCAAAGTCTGGAAGAAAGCGTTCCATACTTGGGAGGAGAACTTTGGATCCCAGTTGGACATGAAGTCCCCACGAATGCTGTGAAGTCAGAACACATGGAGCACCAAGATGTCCACAGTCTCAGTGGCAGATGGTATCTTCAGGAGAGACATAAAATGCACAGCTTTGGAAAAATGGGGTCAGGATAGAGGTGTTACCTTCAGATAGAGGAAGGCCAGTAACAAAATATGGTGATGTGGGACCAGGGATATCTGGGAATAGGCAGAGTGCACATCAATGCAGCCAGAGTTTGGTGGGATGACTTCGGGGGTGTGACAGGGGGAGTCAAGCCTGGCGGGAGTTAAGTTGTTTGGCAGAGCAGGGGTAGGAGAGGTGGCTTTATGAAGGAGCTCAAAGGCAGAGTCAATGAGAGGAAGGGGATACTTGTTTTTTACAGTAATGTCATGAAGGCCATGGCAGTATATGCAGGGGTACAGGGAGTGATATGGCACCAAGAGAAGAAGAGGAGGGTCAGATTAACCAGAGAGTGAAGTGACTGGCCTTGCCACAATAGATGCAAAGCCCTGCCTTGATCCAATGTTGGCTCTACGATGGAGGAATGTGAGCCCAGCCCAACTGCATGGACTCTTCAGTGAAGGGGTGGGGGCTAAGGGGAGTACTAGTGGAGAGCGGAAATGCAGACAGCCTGACTTCCATATATGGTGTTCTAATAGGTAATTATCTAAATGAATAGAGAGGGAAATAAGGGAATCAAGACTGTCTATCCTGCAAACATGAATGATGGAACAATCGGTGAAGAGATGAAGATGAATGAATATAGATGATGAGAAGGAGAAAAAAAAAAAAAAAAAAAAAAAAAAAAAAAAAAAAAAAAAAAAAAAAAATAGAGGAATCAAAGAGTGAATGAACGAATATCTCAGTGGCAGGCACGGTAAGAGCTGGTCAAACTCTCTAAATGTTAAGGAAAGGAGCTTCAGTGCTTCCTATCTTATCTCCTTTAACATAGGATACACTGGACCTTCCTTATGAAAGGAGAGAATGCTTTTCCATAATTGCTTGCAGCAACAGTGTTTAAATCCACATTGTAGTTTCACAGCAGAAGATCCACGCACATGTATATCTTTCTGTATGAGTATCACTTACTCTGGACCCTTGCACAGTTCCTTCTCTTAGCATTATTTTAATGGCTCAACTTTGTCTACTTGTATTTTGTTGCTCAATTTGTTGGACAGGAAATGTTATGCAATTGTAGCTTACAGCACTGAGTTTGTTACTGTACGTCTTCCATGTGTTATAAATAAAGTTGCTTTACAAAAATCATAGTGTAAGTGCAGTCGAATTCTCTAAATACTGTGGTTCTCTTTTTGTAAGTCCTTATCAATTCTCCTACACGCCTTTCCTTGACCTCATGATGTTTTCCATTTACGAATAAGACTGAAAGCAATTGGTTCATAATGTGCACTGAGCCAAAACAAGCTGTGTAGTGTATGACAAATATATTGACCATTTGATCCAAGTCAGCATGCATTGTCATCAAACCCACAAACCCAGCATGAATATGGCAGTATCCCTATTTTTTGACATTATGGTTCCACATGCCAGGGTAGCATTAAACTAGTAGGAAACATTTGCATCCATCCCCAGTTAAAAAAAAAAAAGTACTAGTACCAGATTCTGAAGATGTAGGTTTGTACAGTGGTCTGTACTAGGCTCAGCCTTACCAGACTCCACTGGTATAACCTCAGTCCATTATTTCTGTCATTCTCTAGTTCAAAACCAAATATGGAAAGCGAGCAGTCCACGTGACAGTGACGGTGAATGACACCCTCTTCAACTCAACCAATGGCACCCAGGAGGTCATGGAGATCATCCGGGAGGAAGTGATCCCAGTGCCAGGTCAGGTTAATGGGGTCAATGCCCTCGGGCTGGTGGTCTTCTCCATGTGCTTTGGTCTGATAATTGGCAATATGAAGGAGCAGGGCCAGCTCTTGAGGGATTTCTTTGACAGTCTCAATGAAGCAATCATGCGCCTGGTTGCCATCATCATGTGGTAAGACCTCACTTTCAGGGAAGGTGTTTCCTGCTGAACAAATGCTACCATCACATTTCTGTTCCATAACTCACTGTCTCTCTCCTCCTCCCAGGTATGCTCCTATTGGTATTCTGTTCCTCATAGCAGGAAAGATTGTGGAGATGGATGATCTGACACAGATGGGTGGCCAGTTAGGCATGTATACCATCACAGTCATCATTGGCTTGCTGATTCATGCCGTTCTTATTCTTCCCACTCTTTATTTTGTCATCACTCGACAAAACCCCTTTATCTTCATTGCTGGGCTCCTGCAAGCTCTCGTAACAGCCCTGGGGACATCCTCCAGGTGAGTCCACTACCATACTTCAACAAATGAATCACAATTATTCCCTGTCCAGCAGAAAATTCTCTTGTTAGCAGTTGAATTCTATCTATCTAGCATAGTTTTTAGCACAAAGACTGCAAGTATGTCAAAACAGCTGATCTAGCTTTGCCCATGGCTCACTGGGATTAGCAAACCTGGCAGCATATTGTATAGCCTACATACAACTTAACAAAGACAACTTAGGAGTTGCTGGAAGCTGTTTTGTCCTGTTTCCAGTCTGTGTGAAGCTAAGCTAAATGTAAAACAGACAACACACAGTGAAGAAAAAAAACATTTATTTCATTGGAATGAATCTGGTGGTAAACACAGACATTAGAGGTGTTAAGTACATACACAAACAAATCTTACCAGAGACAATTTTGCAATAGGATCACACCAGCCATGACACCCATCTTTGAAGTCAGCTCTTCTTTACATCTGTAAAGTTTCATGACTGCCAACTTGCATGGTTGTGTTGTGACAGACAGACAGACAGACAGACAGACAAACACCTGCCAACACTATACTCAAACCATACTCAAAACTGCCTCAGTGGTAGTTCCTGCTACAGTAGCTGTCTGTAGGATCACATTTTGCCATGATGACACACAAACACAGTCAAAAGGTGAAAACAATACCAGCCACACTGTCATGGCTGGAAATGACGTAGTAATGATCACTGAGTACTCATGGGTCAGAATGATGTTGTAGCTACTGTGATCTCATCACAAGACAGTCTCTAGCTTTATCTAATGTCTTAAGAGTGGAGGTGAATTATTTAAACTGAGGTCCAGTAAAAAATGGATGTGGGCCGGGAGCATAAAGTGTTGCATCAATGGCCCCTTTTTCTACTTCCTACCCCCTACATTCAGCATTTTTGCTTGGACTACACCCATTTTTTAAATTTGGCCTTCATTTTGATTTCTTATATACACCTATTACATTACACATATTATATACCCCTGTTTTGTGACTGTATCTCGCACATTTTTGATTGCAGTGACAAAATCTTTCCACAGACAGACAGACAGACAAACATCTGCAGCACCAACTAAAGTCACACACACACACACACACACACACACACACACACACACACACACACACACACACACACCTACTGTTATGGCTGGTAAAAATATACACTGAAGCTCCATTGACACTGACTGAATCAGTAGGTTTTAGCAGTGGAGCTCCTCACTGGTGACCGAATGGTGATATGATTGCTTGAAAGTCAGTGACTACAAATATTTGAACTGAGCTGAAAGACATTGTTCAAGCCAAATGACTCATAATTTCCACCTTTAAAACATATTTCCCAAAATGTGAGAATGTTCCTTCTTCTCCCAGCTCTGCCACCCTCCCTGTCACCTTTAAATGCCTGGAGGAAAACAACCGAATTGATAAGCGAATCACACGTTTCGTGCTGCCTGTGGGTGCCACCATCAACATGGATGGAACAGCTCTGTATGAAGCGCTGGCAGCCATCTTCATTGCTCAGGTCAACAATATGGAGATGAACTTTGGTCAGATCATCACCATAAGGTAAAAATTTTAAAAAGATGATAATAAAAGGATAATAATAGCCAAAAACCCGCTGTTATCATAATAATAATAAGAAA
Organism: Lates calcarifer; assembly: GCF_001640805.2. Classification (NCBI taxonomy): domain Eukaryota; kingdom Metazoa; phylum Chordata; class Actinopteri; family Centropomidae; genus Lates; species Lates calcarifer. The sequence continues at coordinate 21,869,376 of NC_066841.1, forward strand.
AGTCCCAGCAGTAACAGACATTGTTTCATCTGCCTGTATGTTTCTCTTCAATCAAGTATCACTGCAACTGCAGCCAGTATTGGAGCTGCCGGCATTCCTCAGGCAGGCCTGGTCACCATGGTGATTGTACTAACCTCTGTTGGACTTCCTACTGATGACATCACCCTCATCATTGCAGTTGATTGGTTTCTGTGAGTAGCTTGGTACATCATGAACCTGTGAACAATAATATAGTATAGCATCCCCTCAAACATAAGTGTGTGACATGTACTGTACCTCACATCCCTATATGAATCATCTCTGTCATTTTTAAGGTCAAAAGCAGCTCTGAATCTACTACCACCTAGTAACACACTTCTCCTGTCTCTCTGGAGTCTTGTTCTACATTTTTGCTTTTGTATTGAATAGTTTTTGCAATGAGTTTTAACATAGAAACATAATTAGGTTTCCCAAATTAATCATTTCAATTAGAATACCCTTCCCAGAAATTACTCAGCTAACTGGGGTAATAAGAAGAAACCCTTCTCTCATTTAACTAGGATGGACCAAATATGAATGGTCTGTTTTCATGAAGCCTTGCTAATTCAGGCCCTTCTTCAGCAAATAGAAGAAAGTACAGCCTCTAACAAAAGTGTGTATGTTCTAAACCTGAGGAGTGTTTCATGAAGCAGGATTACCGGTTAAGTCAGGTTTACTCCAGTGAATCAGGCTTACTTTAGAAAATTAGATAACATAGATACTTCCCTCCAGACTAGGCCAGGCTAGAGGGAAGTGCTGAAGTGCTGACTCTGTGGCTATGATGATCTCATCTGCTGCAATTTGCTCAGGTGTTATAGCAAAGTTCAGTCCTTTCTCTAACACCTTGGTTTCCATTGTGGTCAACTCTCATTCCAACAAGTTCAGGACCCACTTTTCCTTGTCTACAGTGCTTCCGCTGGCCTCAGTCCCAGTTTTCTGGTGAGCTTTTTCATGTGCTTCCTCACGATTGACATGACAACATGCCTATGGTCTCCAGCAGCACTCTGTCTTCAACTTTGTCTTTTCCTGCTCTCTTTCCTCCTCCAAACATCACAGAGTGAATATATGTGGATATATGTTGGAATATAATTTCCTACTCACACACCCAGCAGCAGACGCTAAAACAGAAACTTTGGCATCCATTCAGATCTTGAATGGATCTGAATGAAAGGTCTTGATGAATGTAATGCAACATGTGGTTTTTTGCCATCACAGAGTTCTAGGAAAATATCTGGCACTTAGCTACTAAATGTTCCACTATGCTCATCAGCTAGTCTCTAACCGTGGCTGCTGTTTAGTGCCTTGCAGTTGGTGCACATTTGGCTGTGTAGAGAGTTTTGGAAAACAGCTGCCAATATAAGGGATAGTGACGGTGATGAGAATCATACAGTATTTATTGTCTTTTGTAAGATGCAGTTAAGAAGGAAAAAATCTTGTTTGTATGGTGAGGTATGATAGCACCAAATATAATAATAACATTTTAAAAAACTAATATTGGACAGCAATTTTGATTGGCAGAAAACCCTGTTGAGGTACTTTTTAGAATGTAAAGCTTTTTTAAAACTGAACAAAGACCTACACAATTTAATCTCATCATTAAGACGACACCACAATCTGACCCCCAACACTGAAACATACCTACACTTCACCATTACTTCTCACTTTACATGTTTCGAAGCTTAAACAGCCCTCTTAAATTATAATTATATTTCTTATTTAAAACATTTTTGAATACTACAATACAGTTTGATTATGTATTCACTGTTTTTAAATACACAATATCTAATATCTATCAATATCTAATAGCTCTTTTCTGAAGTTTAATTATAGGGTCTGTATTTGTTTTATATACATTTCCCCATGATTCAAGACAATATGACATATGGAATAATATGAACAGTACATTATATAAAGACATATCTTATTCAATACTTGTTTTATAGAGAACACCAATAGATTTGACTAATTTTCTTTTAATATATTCTATATGTGTCATGTCATGTCAACTCTCTTTCTACTGTATTTAATAATTATTTTATGTCATCTCATGAACAAAATAAGTTTATATCATCTGCAAACATTAGAAATTTCAATATATTGGATACTGTACGTATATCATTTAAGTGAAGTATAAATAACTTCCCAATATCGACCCTTGTGGAACAACACAGCTTACTCTTTTTAAATGCAATTTGGTATTATTGATTTTTACTTATTAAAACCTATTATTTAAGTAACTTTTTAACCAAGGTTTTGCAACAACTCTTATTCCATAATGTTCACATTTCTGGAGATGCAATGAATGTTCAACTGTGTCAAACAATGTGGGAGAAACACACACACTGCTCCAATTTTCACTGAGATTATCTCAGTCTTTCTGTCTTTCTATAGACAACAAAACATGAAAATTCATTACATAGTGGCTTTCAAGTGTTAACGGATAAGCAGCAAAAAATGGATGGAGCTTAAAAGCAACTTTAATCTATCTAACCTTTCAAATGCTGCTTTGTTTTGTGACTTGTGAAAATGATTTGACCGTATTTCAGTTTCATAAAACAATGTCATCATTGTACCAAACATATGTTTTCTATTTTCCTGCTCTTCTATTCTCTCTTCTCCTCTTTTTTCTTTTAGGGACCGTTTACGTACCACCACCAATGTTTTGGGGGATTCAATCGGAGCTGGCATCGTTGAGTTCTTGTCTCGACACGAGCTCCGCAGCAGAGATGTGGAGATGGGAAACTCAGTTCTGGAGGAGAAAGAGAGGAAGAAACCTTACAAGCTCATCTCCCAGGATAGTGATTTTGAAAATGATAAACGTGCTCACAGTGAATCAAACATGTAGTTCAACCCTCAACATCTGCCACATCTGTCAACACACACAAACATGCAGCAGTTTTTGGGAGTAAGGACCTAATAGTGAGATGTTGTTATCAACCATGGTTTTACTCTCATTATCCCACACTTTGTTACTGATTTGTTAATATTACATTTTTGTCATGTCCCAGACGTGATGAATTCCTTACATTCCTCTATCTAAAGATCAAGTTCTTGTGTTTCAAATAGGACTGGTAGTTTCTGTTTTGTATGTTTACTACTGTAATTAATATTAGTATAATGTCATATTACACACATTGAGGTGAAAGTGGGTTTCAGTGCATTCTGGATGAAGGGTTTAGAAACTGAAGTGACAGTTCTTTATTCATTTATTGATTTATTTTTAATTAACTACAGAGCATCTAAGATCACTAAACTGGAAAGTAGGCTAATGGCTACAAATGCTCTTGTCATCATGAGGAAAATTATTACTTTTGAAGAAATTAATATAGACAGACTTTTGTTATCAGGACATGAATAAATCAACTTAAATTCAGATTTTATCTACATTTTCCCAACAATAGCCGGTTAATATTGTGGTTATTACAAGTGTATTAGACATTTTACGATTTTTATGTTTCAGTGGTACACATTCACAGACTCTTTTTCACACACATAGAATTAAAAATGCAGATGCGTCTTTACATTTTGATGTTGTGTGACCTGCTGATCTTTTTACCAATATTGCTCATTTACCGTAGATATGAGACAAGTGAATATGCTGGATGTTTAATACATGTTAAAGTCTCTGATTTCTTTATGAAGGGGTGAAATTGATATTCAAGACTTGACTGAAACTCAATAGCTTTTTGTGAAACAAGTTGTATTAGTTTTTCTTTATTATAAATTCCAGTGAAATAAACAGAAAAAAAGCCTTTCCTGCCTGTCTCTCCTTTACATGAAATGTCAGCGGTCATTTCAGTGGATTAAATAAAACAAACAAAATACTAGAATAGTCTGACAACAGTCCAGTGGAATGGTTGTTTTTATCCTAATGTATTAAATTAAATGCTCCAGAACCCAGAGACAGTGGTATTGCTAGATCACTCTTTGTGGTTACTGTAAAGGTTGGGGATGCAGAATATGTTAGAGCCCAGTATATGGAAATATAGAATGAATGTATGAAATGTCACCTCCTGTAGATAAAAAATACACCTTGTGGATGTGCTGGGACGCATTATCAGTGATGTGACTTGGGGTCATCAAGTGTTTCGGTTCTGTCAACATCAGACAGCGTCTCCCAGAGCTTTTGGGCAGTTGCTGAGAAGGTGCTCCCAGGACCCTCTTCCAGAGCATTGAGGGCAAGTAGGTGTTTTGCTCTTGCCCCAGACTTGGAGGTTTGCTGGATTGGGTAAGGTGTCATATACAGCTTGAACCAAGAACCTTATGCAATGGTATTCCGCTCACCAGATGTTGAACCATGTGATCTTTCACTGCAGAACATTTTCCCATCTTGTCCATGCTCCTTGCTGTCCCAGTCCCACCATCCTGCTGGCTGGGACCTCCTCCACACCTGTTTGGACTTCCTCCAGGATCAGCCGTTGCCGCTCCTTGCCTCTGACTTGACCCCACCAGCAGCCTCTGCCTGAGGCATGACTTTGCTACCTCCAATGATCTGGCAGTGATGGTGGTTCCTGTGACTGAGTACCAGAACTAGGTCCACTACTCTTCCCTTCCTCAGCACTAGACCTGGATTTTGTTGCCTTAAAACTCATCCTTGACCAGGAGATGAGTTTCTCTAGGCCTTGAAGGATCCACCTGCTGCCTATGACTGATGTAGTGGTTACAGTCAGGCCATCCATGAAGGCTCTTATAGGTGGTTGTCAGATTCCAGACATGGTCAAGGGGCAAAGAGCGAAAAGTGTGACTGATATGGTGCAGCCTGTTATTATGCCCTTTTCAAGCTCAGAATTAGAAGTCAGAATATCTTTATTGTCGTTGTCACATGTACAACGAAATTAAAAATGCCATCCAGTCGATGCATCTTTCCTATTTATAGAATATACATAAATAAGACAGAAACAATATATAAAATAGATTAAAACAAGCACAAACACACACACACCACACATTCTGTTCTCACTGCACAATCCCTTAATATAAAAGGATACCAGCAGTCTCTGGGTGATGTTATTTCTCCTGAGCACCCTCAGGAAGTGCAGTCTCTGCTGGGCCTTTTTCAGCAGCTCAGAGGTGTTCACGCTCCAGGTCAGATCCTCCTCAATGTGGACACTCTCATGTGGAGTCTGTCACCCTCTCCACACTGTCCCCACTGATGATCAGTGGTGGAATGTCCATTTTCTTCCTGTAGTCTATATATGCTCCTTGGTCTTTGAGGTGTTGAAGAGCAGGTTGTTCTTCCTGCACCACGCTGACAGTTGCGCCACCTCATCCCTATAGGCAGACTGATTCCCTCCAGAAATGAGGACCCCACCATGGTGTCATCCGCAAACTTGACAATGGTGTTTCTGTGGTGGGTGGGGGTGCAGTCGTATGTGTAGCGGGTGTAGAGCAGGGGGCTTAGCACACAGCCCTGTGGGGAGCCTGTACTGAGGTTGAGGGCCGCAGATGTATGATGGCCCACTCTAACCCTCTGGCTGCTACCAGACAGAAAGCTGTTAATCCACATGCAGGTGGAGTGTGAAAGTACCAGGTCCCTCAGTTTGTCCACCAGTTTATGGGGGAGGATGGTGTTGAACGCAGAGCTGTAGTCTACAAAGAGGAGCCACACATAGCTCCCCTGCTCGAAAATCCTGGTAAAGACTCCAGCCAGCTTGTCTGTACAGTCCCTCAGCGTGTGTCTGGAGACACCTCATGCTCCTCTACAGTGAGGGTGAAGCTGCTGTGGTCTGTAGGGTGTAGTGTTGCTGCCTCTGGTGGCTCCACCTCAAAAGAAGAAAGAAGAGATTCAGCCCCTTTGCCAGCGAGGCATCATCTTCAGGTTGGTCCTATAGTTGATGAGATGTTGGATTCCCTGCCACACCTGCCTGCTATTGTTGCTGTCCAGGTGGTCCTCGATCCTCCTCCTGTAGTCTGACTTGGCCTCTCTGATGTCTCTCTGATGCCTCTCTTCAGGTTAGCTCAGACTGTGCTGTAGAGAATCTTGTCACCACCTGCTAATGCTGCCATGTAAAATGTCCGATAGCCCAAGCAAGGCATATGCCATATTAGGCAATCCGGTGGAATGTAAACAGCAGTTATCATGACCATGGTGAACTCTCTGGAGATAAATCGGCCTGCATTTAACAGTCACATAATCCAGATCCAGGGAGCAGTGACTGTCTACAGTCTTCTGCTCTTACTGGATTCCCTTGTCCTGTTGTGATGCTGTGCGGTGAAGCCTGTTAACTCAATAGCAGAGTCCGGGATGAACAAATGAAGCCAGGTCTCTGTGATCAACAGAATGCAACTGTCCCTCGCAGTGTTGTTGGTTGCAATCTGATGCCAGTCTGATGTGCCAGCTGTGACTCTTAACCTGAAGTGGTTATGGTAGTCAATTCAGGGTGAGATCCACAAATTTATGTGGCACTGATCCATTAGTGTTTTCAAGATCCAGCCACAGAACTTTTAGGTCTCCCCTGCCCTCTCTGGCCTCTCTGATCAACTGTGTGACCATACCAGTATGTTCTAAACATCCAGGCACTCCAGGGATCCTACCCCTCTGAACAGCCATGTCAATGTATCCGTTCTTCAGTCAGTCGCCAAGAAATGATACTAAAAAATGTCTTGCCTTCCACACTTAGTAACGAGATGAACCTGAACTGACTGATGGTCATTGAGTTCTCCTCTTAGGGAATCCAGACCACCTTTGCATACCTCCACTGGTTGGCCACCCCTCTCCTGCACCAGATCACCTTTAAGATTTTCCAGAGGTGCTGGAGGATCTGTGGGCAATGCTTCTATACGATGTATGGTACTCCACTTGGGCCTGGGTGTCTTTTCCTGAGGCACTTGCTCGGTCAAATGGGAATAGATAAAAGATACACCTTGTGGATGTGCTGGAACGAATCATCAGTGGTGTGACCTGGGGTCATCACCTGGCTGTGGCTATGCTGTCAGTTATTGCCTTGAGGACCTGGTCATGGCGCCAGTGGTACTGGCCATCTCCCAGAGCTTTTGGGTGCTGAGAAGGTGTCATTCAGTTCTATATTTTTCTTACTGTCAACAAATCCTATGAAAAGATCAATACCAACAATGAATGTGTCCTCCTGCTTGTATTAAAACATCTCAGCCATAGAGCTGTCAACAAAAACACATCAGTCATCCACACTGCTGCACTGGCTGATATGACTGATGTGTTCCTTCATCACCATGAACACACACTGTAGATTATTTTGACTCAATCCACATGCACCATCCTGCTGCCCCAAGTACTCACTAGAGCACCGAATGTGAATTAATCCACCTCTGAAACTAGTCCCCGGTAAATGCACTATTTCCACCTGAGTAATGTTTGATAAAAGCAAAAAAAAAAAAAGCTTTGACAGATGGGCCGACACATTGTTGGTTTTGGTCTGTTCAGACAATTATTTTACTAGCTTTAATTTTAAACACTGTTCAGTTCCTACACACTCACTGAGCACTTTATAAGGAACACCTGTACACCTGCCTCTTTTTGCAATTATCCAGTCAGCCAATCATGTGGCAGTGGCAGCCAGCTGTCATTCCAGCCACTAGCACACAGTCAGTGTATGCTGCTGGTGTAACAGTGGAGAAGAAGCCAGTTACCTTCACTAGTTCTCCCTCTGACACAGCAGCTCTGTTTATGTCCCACTGGTGGAGCAGGCATCATTGTATTATACTGAACACATGCCTGCTCCAGGGCGTAGTGTCCAAGTACTGATCACACTTTTGGCCACTTCTACATCGAATCAGCCAAAGAGTGACATGTTTTTATCCTTTAAACTCAGAAGCACTCAGGTTCCAAATATTTCAGTGTTGAAGCAGCCTATGAATAGGGCCAATTTCCACCTTTCTCTTGATGGTAGTTGCTGCTTTGTTGACTTGGAGCATGTGCAGTCCCAACACTGTCACAAGGTGGTGTGGTTGACAAGGACACAGCAACATGGATGACCTAGACAACTATTATCTATAATAATTCTATAATAATTATAAATAATTGTCCTGTTTAGTGTTGATATATGGCATTAGTACCTGATAAAGGAGAGTTGTAGAAACATCATATCATACTGGAACCTCTTATTTGTAAAGAGAAATCACTGAATTAGGAGGCGGCTGTGGCTCAGGAGGTGGAGCAGTTGCCCACCAATCAGAAGGATCCCGGCTCCTCCAGTCCGCATGCCGAAGTATCCTTGGGCAAGATACTGAACCCCAAATTGCCTCCGATGTGTCATCGGTGTGTGAATGTGTGTGTATGTACTAGAAAGCACTAATGTATAGAACAAGTGCTGTATGTGTGTGAATGGGGTGAATGTAATCTGTAGTGTGAAGCGCTTTGAGTGGTCGAAAAGACTAGAAAAGCGCTATATAGGTACAGTCCATTACAATTTGTTAAGTTTAGGAGAAGGTGCACTCATTTATGCTCCATGCTTTAAATTGTAATTCCTTTTTTTGTATTTTATTCTTTGATAATGGTAATGGGTTTGGTTGACCACCACCTCTTTGGTCTACATTTATGAGCAGATGATTCCTGCTGCTCCACTCCTCAAAGGTAGCCGCCAGCTCCCTGTACCTCTACTCCCGCTTTTCTGTAATACACCCCATCACCACAGAATTAATAGAGAACTTCTGCAGGTGACATGATTCAGAGTTATACTGGAAATCTGAGGTGTACAGAGTGAAGAGAAATGGAGACAGGACAGTCTCCTGTGGCATTCCTGTCTCACCAGACAGGGAACTCCAGAGACAAACAAGCTGGGACCTAGCTGACAGTCACATAACAGAAGAGGTTGGATGGTATCAAAAAATAATAATAATGAATAATTAATAATTTTCACAGGGCTACCACTACCACTGAGCTGAAGCAGGTAGATGAAAGCATTGTTCAGAGGGTCTGGAGAAGATTTCACATGGACCAGAACTAGTCCCTCCATTATGATGTGTGACATAATGATGATTAGGTCTGTAATGTAGCAGGTCAAATTGCTCACTTCTTAAATCTGCCCTCAATAATCTTGTGGATAATGTCCACTGAGGAAGAATTACCAGTATAATACTACCGCTACTACTACTAATAATAATCATAATAATCATAAACTACTAGTGCCTTTATTCGTTCATTTTTCTGTGGTGACCCCATGTCTGTTGTGATAGTAACTGTATTGCGTGTAAAACCGAGAGATGGCGACAAGGCAACAAGTGGGTTTTCACGGCTGGTAAAATCCATGAAGAAGAACAATCCGCTGTCATTGGGTGAAAATCGTTTTGCTCCGGACTTTTCACAAAAGCTGCCTCGATTGTTCCTCTGTCTCTCAGCACTATGTCGTCCACCGAGTGTAGAGACCTGGGCCGGGCGCTGTGCATCATCACCGGGGCGTCCAGAGGCTTTGGCCAGACTATTGCAAGGAACATGTCTCGGCTGGTGAAGCCTGGGTCGGTGCTCGTCCTGGTGGCCCGCTCCGGAGACGACCTGCGTGCTCTGCAGGCGGAGCTGGCCGAGTCGGAGGCAGGTAGAGTGGGCCTGGTGGTTGAATGTGTGGTGGCGGATCTGGGTCAGCCAGACGGGCTTGAAGCCGTCGTCAGAAGGTCTCAAGAGTCTTTTTCTGAGGATTTAGATCATATTATACTGGTCAACAACGCAGGTAAGAAGAAACCTGAGCTAATAACAATGAAGCACCATGATGAAAATCTGGTTTTCATGGCGGCAGCTCATTTCAATAATACAGTCTATTTTACAGCTGTGTTAAAATGATCCTGACCCTGACCCTAACCCTCAACTACATTAATGCTCCTGAGCATACATATGATGTACTTATACACTGTGCAGTGTATACACAGTGTATGTATTTCTGTAAATTAAACACTATGAAGAGTTGTGGATGGACAGTTTAGTATATTTATCTTAATGCCATATACAGTCCAGTATACTCAGTATATTTATCTTAATTCATTCTTATTCTATTCTGTTTATATTCTGTGTCGTTTGCAAACTGTCCTGCATGCTGCTGTCACACAGTGACAGAAGCAGCATGCAGGACAGTTGCAAACTGTGTGCTGTGTCTGTCTGTATAAGCTGCTGGAAACTTAATTTCCTTGAGGGAGTCATCCCAAAGGGATCAATAAAGTCTGTCTAAGTCTAAGTCTAAGTATTGCTGTTGGTTTTTTAAAAACGGGACTCTTAAATACTGTGAGCAGTACAAATTAAACTCCATTCACCTTTGAGGTGGAGACTAAAATCTCTGAGAGACATATATTTGCAAACCTCTACAAATAAATCTGTTGACATGGATTCCACCTGAATAAGAAATGTATTTTTACTGTAATTTGGGTCAACTAACCCTTTTAAGCTTTTGACTGCTTATTTATACATTAGGTAACTCTGAGCCTTTTGGGAGCCCTAAGCAGATTATGAGTGAAACCTTGATTTACAACAACCCTCCCTCTCCCTCCAGCCTCTCTGGGTGATGTATCCCGTTATGTCAAAAGCTTCACCAACATGGCAGAGGTGGACTCCTACCTGTCTCTCAATGTTACCTCCTCCCTGTGTCTCACCGCCAGCATCCTGCAGGCTTTTCCACAGTGCCCAGGTCTGCGCCGCACTGTGATCAACATCACCTCGCTGTGTGCCCTACAGCCTTTCCGCTCCTGGGTGCTGTACTGCACTGGAAAAGCTGCCCGAGAAATGATATTTAGGGTGCTGGCAGAAGAAGAACCGGACCTGCGGGTGCTCAACTACTCTCCAGGTGAGGAACGCTCTTTACATTCAAGTTTAGCCAGTCAGTCAGAGACTGAAGAGAGTGGGGTGTGTGACAGCTGACCTCAACCCTTTTGAGCACCTGTGGGGTTCTGGACCAGACAAAACTAGTAATGCCAGTTTTTATGTGTAGCATTTTTTCTGTGCTTTATATCTTGGACTTTCCCTCATCTTATTAAAAAAGTCTTTCAAAGGCCTCCTAAGGTTAGGAAAGTACGGAGGACCTGAAGAGCCATTATTAATTGACTTAACTGCACTTTAATGATTGGGTAACAAAATATTTATTGATTACTAAACTAAGGCACTAAAGTAGTTAGAATTATAATACAATTTAAATTTCATTAAATGACCAAATTAATGTACATGTACATCCTGTATTTACTCATATGATTGTTATTATTTAATCTCTTGTTGATTGATTTCATTTTGACAACTTTTATATGGCACATTATAATTGGCAGTCATTATTCATTATTCATCCATGTGCTAAAGGAGATTAATAATGAGTAATAAACACTCAGCAGGTCCTCTCTACTCTGCAGACAAAATGGCATTGTACTTTTCATTCATTATTTTCTTGTCTTTCAATAATCTTTTAGTTTATTCTAAAAATTATATTATCTCCTCTGTATTGAACCAGGGCCTCTTGACACGGCCATGCAGATGGTTGGCCAGATCTAAAACAGCTGATCCTACTATCAGGAAGTCGTTTTCGGACATGTTCGCTCAGGGCCAGCTGCTCACCTGTGAGGAGTCCTGTGCCAAACTCATGAAGGTGCTGCTAGATGACAACTACACATCAGGCGCTCATATCGACATCTATGACCTCTAGACACAGCAGAGCTTACAAGCATTTAGCATTGAACTGGATTACTTTTATGTGGCTTGATTTTAAATTGATTTAAACTCTAGTCATTCATACCTTACAGTTGTAGGTGCAGAGGTTAATGGCTGACTCAAGATGATCTGTCAGCCTATTTTGTAGGGCAATGCCTCTTTTTCTTAAAGTGAAGGATCAAACCCAAGTTCATCAAATTTACATTCAAAACATTCCAGAACAACAGCAATGCTGCTGACACCAGTCCCTGTAATGACAGTGAACTCATGTTTGGACTTACAAGATACCAGGGATGAAACAGTATAAAAATGTCATATTGTGATTATAGTGACATGATCATGGTTATCCATACTATTGTGTTATAGTTAAATGAGCTGAAGATGTTCTAAAAATACTGCTGCAAACTGAGCAATGCTTAAATGCTTGCTCGACTGTCTGTGTCACTATAGAGGAGGACAAGGGGCCAGGGTTTGTTTGCTGCATGCCCACTCTGTCTTTCACTCACTCATGCACACTCACACTATCTTCTGTGTCGCTTATCAGTGTATATAATGACACACAGAGGAGTCCTGTAACAGAGTCTACAGTGTTTCTCTTGCGGGGACACTTTTCTAACCATTTCAGTGACTGCTAGATTTTAAGAGGTAATGAGAGCTGGTCTGAGCATTGCCAAGACACCTCAGCAAAACATTTGCTATGTAGGAGGAAGCCATTTGTAGATGAACTGGTGCTTCAGGCCATAACAAGTCATGTCCAGTGTCAAGGAATAAATGAATAAACGATTATTCAGCATGTGTTTTGTCTTTTGTGGTTTAATAAGGGTTCAATTAAATGATAGAGTACTATAGTAGGACAAAAGTAACAGAGTCAATCAATCTGAGAGGACAGAGCTCATGCACCAAGTGCATCAGTAGGGTCTGACCCCCAAATACACATTCTATTTCACATTTAAGTTAGGACAGCTACATGGAAAAAACACATCCCTCCCGGCCTTGTGCGCAGTCAGGCCTAATGGGAAGAGATAAAAGTGACAAGGGCAGCATTTTTGCCAGGCACACTAATTATGACACACAAAAAGAAAATCAGAATAAGCCATGACAATGGGAGTTAAGATGAACTGTCAGCAAGAGTTACGTAGAATCATAAACATGTCTAACTGACATCTCAGTCCCTACAGGGCCTGCTGCACACAATATAGGAAACAATTACTCAGCTCTTACATTGTGGTAAGCCTTAATCATAAGAATGATACATTTTGCTCTGACATCCAGTGCATCAGTCAAAATAATAATGTGGTTCTGGGACATACCCACCAAATTTACAACACAAGACATTCACTCACAAAAGTTTTCTTATTTTTTCACACAAATTTGTTCTGAAAAATTGACTGTTGTCAAATTGAATGCTAATTCCCATCTTACTGTTACTAGCATAAGGAGGAAGCACCCAAGACACCCAGAGAGGAAGTCACTCCCACCCAAGGGTATGCATCTTAATCACCACAGTGAATAGGAGGTTTTATGTGATAGCAAACAGTAAAAACAAACTTTAACACAAGAAAAAAAAAAACATTACCATAGGCCAGTTTTTTGTTTGTGTATCACCTCTATGTTTGCATTGGTTAGAACCAGATAAGTTGGGTGAGTGTGTGTCAGGTAACACATGGCATCAGTCAGTTAATAAGAGACGTATAGGACTCTCAAAGATCACATAATTTTAAAACAGCACCAGAATCCAAGACCAAAATGTAGTCTCCCCTGGGTCAAACTTATTTATGAAGCCCATGGTCACATACAGTGTTTCAGATGGAGTTATAGGCCCCTGAAAGGAACAGTCACACTTGGTCAGACTTATCAAGAAGGTGAGACAAAACAAACATCCGACTAGACAGACGTGTTTTAGGTACTGTAGACCTACAGGACTTGATGTAGTGGTGTGCACAGTTTTCCTGTGCAACGGGAATATTCACAACAAACATTTCAGGTCCATTCACTTGTGCATCCAAGTAAAGTGGTTTTGATCAGTGGTTCCCAGCCAGGATTATTCATACCCTAGGCTGTGCTTTTGCAGTTATTATAAGTATGAGCACAGATTTTGGAGTAGGGGAAAAATATTACATTTCAAATGTGGGATTTCTTATTTGATAGTATATACTCACATATTTACAGTTGTGATTGAAAGTTTGCGAACCCTTCAGACATGGTCATTGTTTTTGTAAAAATTAAATAAATAAATAAATAAATAACCTTATTAAATGTACAACCAAATCCCAGATTGTAATGAAGAACTTCCAAATAAGAAACACATGCACAAAAAGATTAATTAATTCAACAAAAATAGTTTAAATCACAAAAACTGAAAAATTATGTGAACCTTTGGTTAGTAGCCTGTGGCACCTCCTTTTGCAGCTATTACTTCAACCAAACATCTTCTGTAACCATTAACCAGTCTCTCGCATCTGCTTTTGGGGATTTTTGCCCACTCTTCCTTGCAGAGCTCAGCCAGTTGAGAGAGATTGGAGGGACATCTGGCATATACTGCCTGCTTCAGGTCTAGCCACATTTCCATCAGATTGAGGTCCAGACTTTGACTGGGTCATTCCAGAGTATGAATCCTCTTTCTGTTAAGCCATTCCTTGGTAGTTTTGCTGGAATTTCTTTGGGTCATTGCCTTGTTGCATAACCCATTTTCAGCCCAACTTCAACTTCCTGACAAATGGCAGGAGAATCTGGTCAAGAATTTGTTGACAGGCCTGAGGTTCCCTGGATAATGTGGAGTCATCCATTTCCTCTCTCTTTCAATCAGTGCTGCCCAAACTTTTTCTAAGGATGTCCCTTTTGACTGGTCTACTTAATAGATTAACTGAGCACCCAAATGTACAACAAGTACATCCAATTGATAAACATAAACCTGACATTTCATATATAAAAGTTGATGATGATGATAAAATAAGAAAATTATGGTAAAACAAGATTCTAAATTGACTGAAGTATCTATTAATTGTTACAATTACTGACCTAACAGCACAAAACATACCTCCATATTATAGTGACCTGAGTCAAGTGTACCTGAAAACTGTTTAGCAAATATTTAAGAGTGGTAGTATGAACAAAATCTTGAATTAGTCAAAAAAATCAACAGTTCCAGAATAAGTGTTCACAGTAAAGTTGATACAAAAGAATGGCACTCATTCCCTGGCACCTATTATCAAACTATCACACACTTGATAGAAAAAGACATGAATGTGTTCCCAGAACTGCACCGAGGTAAAAGTACAGTCACTGAGAATTATGACCTGAACCCCCATCCTCTCTTCTGCCTCCCCAACATTCTGTGATAAGAAGCAGATACAGAGCTCTTCCTCCCAAGCCAGGTTCAAAGGTCAAATGGCCCATTCAGAAGAGACTATTCTATATGGACCATGGTTCATATGGAACCTATGAGTGGACATTCTGTTCATCTTCATTCTGTGCAACAAACTTTGTCTCTGCAGTAAACATTCATCAGTTTCTTTATCAAGAAAGTAACCTGAAAAGGAATTATGCAGATTGGACTCTCTCAGATCCACAGACCTAACCAGGGTCTTTGTTTTTCTTTCTCCACACCAGGCCTCTGGTCGTAAATTATGTCACATTCCTGTACATCCAGATCAACATTTACTCACACTTTCTCTAATGTTTGAAACCACACAAAATCATTGTCTGACCATTTTGTAAAGAACACCATTTTATTGATCAAATGTCTACAAGTAATTTGGTGAAAATCTGAATTTTCAATGATGTTGCCACCAATAAAACAATATATATATTATTTTGTTACATATAATCTTAAATACAAAAACGTAACTAGAACTAAGAAAAAACAAGATCAATAAATAAAATACAGTATATAAATTGCACATGCTTGAAAAATCCCTAAAGAAAGCAAAAAAGGCAGCTCTATATATAATCTTAAATACAAAAAACGTAACAAGTAAACAAATTTATGTAGATGATTTTTTTTTTTTTTTTACATTTTCCCATAACCCAATCAATTACGTGTAGGCATATGGGTCTATGTTAATTATGAAATACAATTTATTTGGAAGCAGTTTGTGTTGTGTGGCCTGGCATCAGTCTATCCCTCGCCCCCCTCCCCCTTGCCTCTTCAGACACATACAACCTGTATGACTCTCAGCAGCAAGTTGACGTGACAATGAGGGCGCCCCAGCGCCCACTCCACTAACTTGACATGGAAATGAGCGGTAGTCTAGAAAACTGGGGAGCTTTGTTTTGTTTTGAGTTTAGTTTTTTTTTTGTTTTGTTTTGTTTTGTTTTTTTGAGGGCGCTCCCTCGTGCGCCTCACATAGATTGCGCCCTGGGCGGTTGCCCACATGACACTGACACAGAGCGGGTCTGGGACAGCAAACTGACCCAGAGTAAAGGGCAGGGGGGCAGTTATACTGTGGTACAGGACAGTGATCAAACAGTATGTAAATGTGAACAGTATCCCTATGAGTACAGGGGAGTGATCAAACAGTATGTAAGGGTGAGGTGAAAAATGGTACAGGATGGGATCACATGACATAGACAAGACCTTTTGTTGACTCAGCAGGGAGCAGGAGGAGCCCCCAGACTTGATCACCTTGACACTGTAAGGTGTGACATAATCAACATTGGCCTTGCCAGTGTAAGGTGACATAATCAACAGTTAGAAGGTAATGCATAGGCCTGTCACCAACTGCTCTAAATCACCTTTCATCTCAGAAAAATATATATTCACTGACTGACTGACTGAATGAATGAACAAATAAATAATGGAGGTCAAGTGCAGTGTAGCACTGAAAAGTTCATTTTTATGAAATAACCTAAATCAAAGTGATGACTGCAGGGATTAAATAAGGGACATGAATAGTGTCACCCTGTGATTGCTGTTTATGCACCCATGTTACTAGATTTGCTGCAAAATACTATAAAGGGAGGCAGGTCGGGGTTCAGGACAGCCACTGTGTTGTGGGTAGACATGGTGCGTTCCATATCCCTTTGGGTTGTCCGCCATCAATGAACTACATTCCATTTCGAATTCCCCCAGTCTGCTGCAGTCCAAAAACTACCGTCTCTGTTAACAAATGGCGTTTGATAGCCTGTGACTGCAACATGGGAAATGGCTAATGGAAATGTATATTTTCAAGAGTTTGGTGGCATAGGCAATATTAAATCATTGAAGCGGACATGCTTCTTCTCCATAGCAAAACAGCTGAGGATTATGGGTATTGTTGAGCCCAAAACAAAAGAGAACAGCAATAGAATCTATAAATGTAAATATACATTAAAATACACGACAGACTTGCCACTTTTTCAATGAGGCTCCAGTAATCTAAATTCAATGCATCTGGAAGCTGTGTCAAATGTACATTCCCCTGAAACACCCTTCTTTTGTTTAAGTTTCTTTTCTATATCAAGTTGTACTTGATTGTTTAAATACACTGCTGTAATAATGTGACAGGAAACACCCCATGTTCATGTTGTGTTACTTCATAAAATGCTTTGTAAAAGGATAAACAATATTAACAAAAAATAAATAAATAAATAAAATACACAACAGACTCTTAACACTTTAGCAAACATAAGAAAACACAAAACAGTTTCTGCGCTTTGACGTCCCGAGTGACAGAAAAAAAAAATGTGGCGAGGACATGAAAGTTATTTCCAACTGAAATACATTAGAGATTAGAGCTGAGAGGCACGAAAAAACGCAAGTTCTCTCACCTGTAATTTTAATCACATAATAAATGTTCAATATTTCCCCATTCATTATATTTTACACTGCCACTAACTGCTAACTGTCCCCTCACTTATGCCTTGCCAATTCCTATCTGCTTACCTCATGTGGACACAGTCCATGCATCAACAGCCCTCATCAGATATTCTGTCAAATCTCTCTCCCGTTCATCAGTGAAGACCTTCTTTCCACTGTGGTAGCCTACACGTGGAAGTTCACTTGATTCCTTCTCTTCTAACTTCTTCCTGTCTTTACTAAATCTGTATAGAGTGATGTGGCATATGTCATTCAATCTTGCCACAGCTCTGATGGACTTTCCCTGCTTTTTTTTTAGATCATTTGATGCTCTCTCCAAAATGTTGAGAGGCACCCCACAGTCAGTCTTTTCTCTTCCTTTCCAGACTTTAATTTGCCCTTTGTCTTTGTCAAGAAAGGTTGAGATCTACCCACTCCTGACGCCAAAAGAAAGGAGCTAATGCTAGATTCTCCCCATGGTAGTAAGATACACAGTTTTGACTAATCCTTTAAAAATATTAATCAATACGATGTGAAGCGTTGTAATCAATGTATTGAATGAAATGAATGGAAAATCATATGAAATTGTGATTAAGCAATGACAGGATTGTGACATGACTGGAAGGTACCAGATGGCCTGTTGGGTCTTAGCAAAAAAGAGAAGTTGGTAAAGCATGGTGAAGAGTGGTATGAGGGTATGAAAATCATAATTTGTGATTTAAACAGTGATTATAATGCAAAGAGTGAACGATGAAGAATGACTGTACTAATGATGTTATTGAATATGATGATTAATTATGTTAACGGTAACTAAGAATAAGAATGATTGAAGGAAGTGGTATAAAGGATGGGTGCGGTCACTATTGGTGAAGACTTGAAGCCAGAAAGAATTGCGACATAACGAACAGCACTGGATTTGAGAGATTGCGACAGGGTTGCCAGGAGCTGGCATTGTCAAAAATGGTTTGGTAAAGGAAGTCAGAGGGGGAGGGTTGGAGAGTTGGCCAAGACCAGATAAAAGGTGAGATACCAGACAATTTATTCGGACTTTTCATTGACCATCGGTGGATCATCACCTAAGGAAGACCCCTCCTCGGCCGTCGTCAAGGGAGCTGGAATCAGCGAACTCTTCTTCAATTCAAACGAAGGAATCTGGGAGATTATTTGCTGTCAAGAAGATTCAAGGCAAGAGGAGTTTCACAAAGGATTATTAATCTCCCCACTGCAGTGAAGGAATTGTTCTCTGACGATTTAACAAGTTCAGAAAAAGGCCCAGAAAAAGGAACTGTGAGTTGGGCGAGGTCCTCCGGGGCTCTGTACAGAGTCAGGGGACTCACCCCTCTCAGGACCGGCCTGAAAAGAGGAAAGGTCAGCTAAGGCCAAGCTGCCAATCCCTCCAGCTCTCTCACCAAAATATGCACCCATCTCAGTGACCAGCTTCAGCATTAATTCAGGAATCAGTGAGTTACTCATTCCAGAACTAAACTAATTGAGATATTAATTACACAATTTTTACTTTTTATATGATTATGCTGTATGCTTTGCCCTTGCCAGAACAATATTCAATAAAATTCATAAACTGCATCTAAGGATAAGTCGTGGACAGTTGTTCTGTTCTTCTCAGAAAGGTAAAATACTAGGTCAGAGTATGTAGTGCATGATAAGGTTCTTAAAGGTTATTTTAGCCTCACTGATTAACAGACCCTTGGGGCTTACAAGGCCACTAAACAACTTCCTAGCACCATACCAAGGGCGCAGATCTTTAAGAGGAGAGCTGTCGTGAACAGGTGTGACTGGTGATCATATCCAACCCACAGGGCTACTCTGTTGGGTGTGACATTAGTGGTAGTAGGGTAGACATCTGGAAGTAGACAGTTAGTAGCTAGGCGAATCTCCTCGCCACCAGCTTATAATAAGGTTAGGTGAAAACACCACAGCTGTGAGTTCGGACCCTTTAAACGGAGAGCTGGTCCAGACCTCCCGTACCGGGGTACATCTGGCGATCTAACATCCTCCACACCAATGCATCAAATGAAGGTCTGGAGGCAGTGCTCTATCAGCAACAGGGGAGCAAACTCTGTGTCATTGCTAATGGTTTCAGGACACTCAAACTACCACCTCCATTCTGACAAGCTGGAGTTTCTTGCGTTGAAGTGGGCAGTCTTCAACAAATTTAGGGATTATCTCTATTACACACCCACATTTACTGTTTACATTGATAATAATCCCTTTACCTATGTTCTGAGCACTGCTAAGTTAAACACTGTTGCACATCGTTGGGTGTGTGAAAGTTAAGAAAGTGAAGCAGGAGCGACTGCAACAGGCTGAGTTGACGCATACACACTATCTATACCAAATCCACCAGCCAGGAGCTACACCAATTAAATAAGAGCCACACCACACACCACACTTGTTATAATCATCAGAAGTATACATATATATACATGCACACACACACACACACTTCGGTGTTGTGTTCATCGAAACTAAACAAACAGTGGCAAGATGGAGCCACTGAATCTGCTGGAGCAGCTCTGTTTCCTGACGTGCCTCTGACAGACAGTCACAGCTGCTATGGACCAAAATATCACAGGAGGAACCAACCCAAACAAGGGGACAACACCCACTGACCACATCTACCTCTACTGCCTCCCCCTGCTCTCTACCAGCCCCTCTCATCTCCCACTGCTCACCCCCCGTCCCACTGTGGGAAGGTGGTATAACCCCTAGAGGGGACAAATTTATTTTTGGCCGTAGCAGGGGTGAGGCTAAGGAGAAAGGGGGCAAGTGCTCCTGAATGTTGGTGAGAATTTCATGAGAACTCTCCACTCCCTGCAGCATTACCCCTCAGCCCGTCCCACCCTCAGACGTTTTTCCTCTCTCTCTGTCTCCTCTGTGTCTTGTTTGGCCAGTACAATGACTGTGGGGAACATGGAGAGTGCTGCACTCTTTAATGCAGGGAAGAAAGGTCGAGGCCTCAGGGCTACCAAAGAGCTCAGCGCTGGGGAAGTGGTCTTTGCTGAGCCCAGTTTCTCTGCTGTCGTCTTTGACAGGTATGAGTCTCTTGGTTTTTAGTCTGGATGGACAGATATGGAAGGGTTTCTCAATGAGCTTGTTTTTGCAGATTTGGCTGATACACTGTGGGTGTGATGTGCACAGTAAGTCAGGCTTCCTTAACCTTCACTGGGCTGTGACTTTATTTCAGATCCCAAGATTCTCATGACACCAGCAATGAGAAAGCTGTCATGGTGTCATATGAACTTGAGCATGACGTACTTTTGGATTCTGTTTTCAAGAGCAAGGAGGCTGTACTAAAAGGATCCTGATAACTTGCAAACTTTCAAATTAATTTCTTAAATTAAAAACTCTGAACTCAGTAATATTGTGACTGAATAGGAAAATGGATTTTTCTTCTCTCGACATGCAGTTTCTTGCATCTGTATGTCCTTTAAGGCATCAGTAATACTTAAATTTGTTTTATATTTTTTTATGCTACATGCTACACTTGAAACATTGTATTTTTATAGATGCTGCAAATATTTTCGTATAGCACCTTTCAACAAAAAATGTTTTACACAGGGTATAAAAAGTCAAGTTTTGTGGCAGTTTATCCCAGACACAGTGTGTGGTGAATCTGAACGCTGCTTCTCCAGGCTCAGGTTTGACTCTGGGGATAGAAAGCAGACCTGTCCTAGATCACCAGAAGAGTCTGTAACGTTTATATTGCAGCAGCAGATTTAGTGCCATATAAATCAATAGTAGTATTTAAAAATCAGTTTGTAACACACAAGAAGCCTGTGCAAAGACCTGAGAACTGGATTCATGTGATCCACGTTGCTTGTCTTAGCAAGGACTGGTATAGCAGCTTTCAGAATAAGGAGCAGCTGTCTGGGGTTTTCAGGAGTCAACATTAAAGTTTTAAAATAAACATTAAAGTTTAGGTTTGAGGAGATAATAACAATAGTAACTCTCATGTCTGTACATTGAGTATGGAGCTGGAGTCAGCAAACTATTAGCTTAGCTTAGCAAAAAGACTGAAAGTAGGGCAGGTGGGGCAGCTAGCCCAGCTCAAAAATATACATACCAGCACTTCTAAAACTCACTCATTAACATAATATATCTCAGAAGTCTAAAAATTATGAGTTACGTGCTGGAGCCAGCAGCTGTTCTCCTATTTCAGTCTTAATGCTTAGCAAAGCTTATTGACCCCTGGCCCTTTGAGAGTGGCACTGATCTTTTCAACTAACTTTCTGCAAACAAGCAGATAATGACCAGAATCGTGACCTCTATAACTGGGGGAAAGTTTGGCACATTAATTTGTTCAATGCACCTACTCAGTGCTTGTGTAGAATCATCACCTGATCATATCATTATGTAAATCTCTGTGTAATTTGTATAATTATGTGAGTGTATTTTGTTCTTTTCTGTTTTCTGAGCCTGTGGGAACATGTCGGTGTTGGAACAGTCAAAGCCTGGGAATGGAGCCGTGGGGTTCTCCATCATTTTTATTGGCTCAGATATGTCATTTCCAATCAACACAAAGTAGTGGTTAGTAGTGGTAGTGTGGTAGTTTTTTCATGAATGAGACTAGAATGTCTAATTACTTTGTCTATGTTACATGTGTCTGATGCTAAGTTGTTTGATGTTTATTTTGTTCTTGTGAAACGCCTAGGCTTCTCTCTTATAGACATTCATATGTTCCACAGGTTTGCAATTGTTTTTCACAGCTGAGTGCAGTCTGGTTTGTCTAGTTTGTTGTGCTGGAATGCTAGACACAGATCTGGTAGCATAGTATTAGAGCCATATGAGATGTAATGTAAGGCAGTACCTATCCACAGTGTGTGTATGTGTGTGTCTGTTTGTTCATGTCTTTCTATGTTTGTGTGGATACATTTTAGTTTGAAACCATAATAGTGAGGACATTTTGGCCTCACATAGGTTTAATTTAGGGTTAGGCATTTAGTTATGAGTTAAGGTAATAGGCCGGGGTGTATTATGTCAGTGAGTGTTCTACAGTAACGTGTGTGTGCTTTGCTGCGTTCCGACAGTCATTATAAGTATCAACAAATATATTCACTGCCCTTTTGGATAGGTAGAGCAGACTCTGCTGAATAAACTATTTACACAGAAAGACACATGCTGTCTACAGAGACCTGTGTGTTCAGTCACACACTGCTGGTTTCTGTTTGAAGTCGGCATCCAAGCAGCTGACAAATTGTGGATACCATAGCTCTGTGTAATCATGTTTGAAAATATGTTTTTACTTTTCTGGAAACATACTGAGAGACCTATTTTATTATAATATGTATGTACAGTGTATTTGTATATGTGTTTTATTCATGTGTAATTAATCACAAAACCCCAGCAACATGACAGCTCTTTGTCACAGGAGGAGAGGACTAAACGTTTGTGTTTATTATGGACTTTTCTGACGTTTGGGGTCTATGATTTTACAGACTTGTAACGCTTGCACTTAACCGAGCGAGTTGTTAACCTGTCTCCTCTGCGGCTCTTCCGCTCCTGTGCGCTGACGCATTTGCGGGCCGCTCTGCCGAGACAATGGGAGGACAAACACTGCTACTGTTGTGTCGCTCAGTGTCGCGCACTGTTTGGTGTAGTTTCTGTTTGGAGTCAACACTCTAGTTACACCTTTGAGTAGAAATTCATCGGTTCTTTTCCCACCAGTATGCCGTAACTATCTGAATCAATGCGATGATAAATATTTATTGTTGTTGAGAATTAATGTGGCATTTATACAGAGGCACGGGCCCCAGTAAAAGGGGTCTGGTGACGCCCATGTTACCAGGGGAGAAATATTGCCTTATAATAAAAGCAAGAAAGGTTTCATTTTTACATTTGAACTGGGATTTAATTTACAATAAGAAAAACACTGTAAGAAACTGGGTTTTGTGGCAACAAAATTCTGAGACCTTTCATTCTTTCGTCATATAGTATAGTACATTGAATCAATACACCCCTAGTAACAGTATTACATAGATATGTGTATGTTGTACACAATAGTATATAGTATACATACAAATGGCTGAATGGATGAATACAGGTTTTATTATTGCATCATCCATACAACGATCAGGAGAAATCAGAAAAAATAGTTCTTTTAAATAAAATTCCCGGCTTCTGAGACAGAAGATAGAAGTTATCAAACTGGACCACATTCAAATTGAACAACCATTCAAACATTTGATGATGTGGACACCAGAATACTTCAAGGTTTATCCATTTAATAGAGAATGAGCTCTCTTAAATCATGATCATCATGTTGACTCAGAGTAAAGATAAGAATAACTCAGAGCCAAATACATAACTGCATCAAACTGTTATTATGTCATGTTACTGCAGCCTTTGTTCTCTGAATGTTACTTGAGGGAAAGTTGGAAGAATGAAGAATCATCAGCTACAAAATGACATCAGGACCGAAACATCTGTGCACCTGAACTCTACATAAAATACAGTCAAATCTGATGTTTTCCTATTTTAAAAAAGAAAGAGGAGCATTTTGCAAAATGGCTTCCTGCCTATTGTCTGTAGGGACAAAAACAGTTCAAAGTAGCTTCAACCTGTGGCAGAAATGTAGGGTTTTGATATTTTGTTGAGGAGAAAAAACTGTATTCTGGTACTATATAGTGAAACCGTCTTTGTTGGAAATGATAAAATTTAGATTTAAAATTTAGGAAAAATTGACATGTAAGGCAGTAAATTAGGCTTATGGCCACACCACCCTGAGCATGCCTACACTGCAGTCATGTAGTCATTAGTACTGTTGTCTCACAGTAAGAGAGTTCCAGGTTTGAGCCCCGGTTCAGGCCTGGGGCTTTTCTGTGTGGATTTTGCATGTTCTCCCTGTGTCTGTGTGGGTTCTCTCCGGGTACTCCAGCTTCCTCCCACAGTCCAAAGACATGCAGTCTAGGTTAATTGATAACTCTAAATTGCCCATAGGTGTGAATGTGAGTGTGAATGGTTGTCTATATATGTTGGACCTGCAATGGAATGGCAATCCGTACAGGGTGTACCCCACCTCTTCGCCCAATGACAGCTGGGATAGGCTGCAGCCCCTCCATGACCCTTAACGGATAAGCATTATAGATAATGGATGGATGGATGGAGACAGTAAATTATGTTTTGTTGCAACTGTAATGTTTTGTCTGTTTGTTCCTCAGTTTCACCTCTCAGGTTTGCCACAGCTGTTTTCGGCATCAGGCCAAACTGCATCGCTGTGCTCAGTGTAAGTTTGCCCACTACTGTGACCGCACCTGCCAGACTGCATGCTGGGACGAACATAAGCAGGAGTGTGGAGCCATCAAGAAGATCGGCAAGGCACCCAGTGAGAACATCCGGTAAGGAAAACAGTCCATCTTGACTGATGACACTGCAGGACGCAAATGAAATGAAAGCTGAATGAGACTGAAATAGTTTTCCACACTGTAAGTAAGTATAACTGGTGACTGTATTTACTACAAGGAAAAAAACATGAAAATTTAAGGTCAGAAAAAATGAAAAAACTAAAGGTGTAGCAGAACAGACCATAGTCGGTTTTAATTTTAAAACTCCAATGCATTCTTCTGGCAAAAAAGTTCAAAGGCCTTCATTCAGATAGCTGTGTTATGATGAAATACCCAAAATCATGGAAACATACATGTACATGAACTTTCATGTTCCCCACTGAACAGCACCTTCACCATACTTTGTCTGAACTTCTGAGTACACCGGTCCCACCACTAAGCCTGTTCTGCTTGGAAGAATGAAGAATCATCAGCTACAAAATGACATCAGGACTGAAACATCTGTGCTCCTGAACTCTACATAAAATACATCAAATCTGCTTGTCATAGCAGACTAAGAAAACAAAGAAGACCAAAAACTGACTTGTGAATTCAAGGATTTATTTACAAAGGAACCTCCTGACACACAACATTTCAGCACTTATACCATAGTCTTTGGATAACAGTGGATATCTGTCTCCCTACTGCAGTTTTCGCTGCGTCATTACTGATATGCCTGTCTGATAGTTATGTCTGTCTACTTATGCTTACGCACCCAAGTACACATTGTTCTTTCACATTGCTTGTACAAGTACATATTGACCTACACACTTTTATTATATAATTAATTATACTATATAATCTCCCCATTGGGGGTCACCAGACCTTCAAACATCGGTCAATCCAGGTGAGGCCGAAAAACCCAGCATCCATTTGCTGGTAAAATTCCCCCATGACCCCCTTCAGACTTTTCGAGTGAATTTTGGGCGATCACAGTCTCACTGGTCATATTTTAATAAACATTATTAATCACAAATAAGAAATGTATGTAACATAATCAAAATCAAAAATATGTGAATCAAAACTATGAACTAATGTAATCAAAGTCCAAAAAAGTATCAGAAGGAAGGCCTAAATCAAAATACCATCTCCTTAAATACTAAACTTGTGTTAATGTGGCATCTACTAATTTCTCCACTAATGTAAATGAGGTTCTGTATCTAGACTGAAAGTTAGATGTAATGAAATTATCTTAATCAGAACTTAGCAAAAATTAAACATACAGATTCAATGCAATTCATATCAGTAATAAGTATATCGGTACATACACAAGGAATATTGGGACCTTTCATCAACAGATCAGACAATAAATTGATTATACGAAGTTTATTATTATGTTGCACTGACAGCTGCTGCAGAGACAGAGAGTAGTATGCGCCGTCCTCTTCAGCTCCATATAATTCTTAGATCATCATCCTTGCCTAAACAATTAGAATAAGAATCAGAATCCTTTATTAATTCCTTGTGGGAAATTGTTGCATTGCAGTGCTCCATTTCACAAGTACAGATAAATAAAGAAATGAATTAAGAAATTATATACAGAGTAGATAGATTTGTGTTTATTGCACATTTGAGAAGAGAACTGTCTCCTAAGATGGGCTGAATCTTAGAGGGCAGAGTTAAACAGGTTGATAGCCACCGGCAGGAATGATTTCCTGTGGGGCTCAGTGGTGCATCGTGGGGGGATGAGTCTTTGACTGAATGTGCTTTTGAAGGGGATGTGAAGGGTTGTCTAATATGGTCCCTATCTTGGACAACATTCTTCTCTCTGACACTACTGTCAGAGAATCCAGCTCCCCTCCCACAACATGTCTGGCTTTACGGATGAGCTTATTCACTCGGCTGGTATCCTTCCCCTTCAGTCTGCTGCCTTAGCATGCAAAAACATAAAGAATGGCACTGGCCACCACAGACTCATAAAACATCCACAGCATCGTCCGGCAGATGTTGAAAGACCTCAGCTGCTTCAGAATATAGAGGCAGCTTTGGCCCTTCCTTTAGAGGGCGTCTGTATTTTTGGTCTGTTATGAAAATTTCTCGGGCTACCTGTAGGGAGTCAAAGAACAAAACTGGAAAGGTAGCATGCACCAAAATGTTTAATCTCTATAGAGAGGAAGCAACACACAGAACCACACGGCAGTAAGCAGTTCAGAGGTGTGCCACCTAACCAAAAGCTTCACCTCTATTTTATACTTTGTGATATGCTCCTGGCCCTCTGATTAAACCTTAACAGAACATTCCTCTACAGCTGAAAAAACAATTTGGGTACAATAAAAGGCAGTGACCCATCTAAGGAATTTACAACTGGGTGTAATCTCCTGTGATGATGAAGATACCATCTGCTATCTTCCTCTTCAGGAAGGTATTTACAGTGGAAAATAACAGTAGGTTCACCAGGTCATCCTTGGTTAGTAAAACAGTACAACTAAGGCTACAAACTAATTACATCAAGTATAAGATTAAATCATTGTTACTACAAAGCATGCAAATATTCCATCACAGGTCCAGTCCAGATTATTGTCCAAGTACACCCTTAAGTACTTATAATCCTCAACAGTATCCTCACTGACCCCACAGATGGAAACAGGAGTCACTGGAGCCCTAGTTCTCCTCATGTCCACCACCAGTTCCGTAGTCTTTGCCACATTGAGCTGCAGATGGTTCTACTCACACCAAGTGACAAAGTTGTCCACCACAGCCCTATACTCAGTCTCCTCACCCTTGCTGATACATCTAACTACTGCAGAGTCGCCAGAAAACTTTTGAAGTTGGCAGGTGTCTGTGCAGTAGCTAAAGTCTGTAGTGTACAGGATGAAGAGGAAGGGAGAGAGGGTGGTCCCCTGAGAAGCCCCAGTGTTGCAGATCACTCTGTCTGACCTAAAGTGCTGCAGGCGCATGTACTGTCAGGGAAAACGACAATCCAGGACACAAGGGGGCCATCCACCTACATCGTTATCAGTTTCTCACCCGGTAGAGCCAGCCTGATGGTGTTGAACGCACTGGAGAAGTCAAAAAACATGACACTCACAGCGCTTGCTGGCTTATCCAGGTGAGCATAGACGTGGTCTATCTAGATAGATGATGGTGTCCTCAACTCCTAGTCTGGGCTGGTAGGCGAACTGGAGGGGGTCCAATTGTTATCTAGGCAGCTGCCTGTTCTTCAGGTCTCCCTGACTCCACTGAATCCCTGTTATCCAAATAATCAAGAATAGGGAACAGGTCTGGTTGGCCAGTCACTATCTCTGCCATCCTCTCTGCTGCCACCACATTCATCTTTTTCTGCCTTGCTGGCCATCCTTGCTGCTGGTCAAGCCTCGGTGCAGTGGTTCAGGTGATACCTTCCACCTGTACCATGGTAGGCATTGCCCGAACCACCTTGAACAGACCTTCTTGCCTTGGCTCGTTCCAATTTCTCCAGGAGCCCTTTATGTAGACTTGGTCCCCTGGCTCCACTGGGGTCTCTCATACTGGGCAGGAGTTGGGAACTCTATTTCTCTCCTGTAAATAGATGCTTCATATCTCGAGGAACACAACACAACAAAGAGCCAAAGCTGTTGACCTGGGCCCCAAACTCCCCAGATCCCAATCTGATTCAGTACCTGTGGGACCTGCCTAATCTGGTGTCAAAAGTCGGCTTTGGTCCTATGGATATAGCCTGCCCATCAATACTTCATGAAGACTGCCTCAGTGACTAATGCCCAGTTGCCCTCACCCCCATCATCACAAAATGCTTTGAGAGACTCGTCCTCTCTCACAGTCTGCCATCTCTGCCGACCTTGACCAACACCAGTTTGCATACCGAGCAAACAGATCGACAGAGGATGCAGTTATCACAGCGCTCTGTTTTCTACAGTGATTTCAACATGGATTGTTATCTCTACACTTCACAACCACATCTGTTAGAAATTTTGTTAATGTCTCCCCAGTCTGGCTACACAGCTCACAGCTCACACCTCAGTGTCTAGAATCATATAATAATTTGGTATTGGAGTCTGCAACAAATCTGGTCTTGGAGATGTGCTTGTCTCAATAGTAACTATATAATAATTCTCATTTGACTGGATTCAAGGGAAGCAAGCACTCTAAAGAAATGTGGGGACTGGATTTTAGTCCTTAGGAAAGTCTTGTGTAACATATTGGATTCATCAGCCAGTGGAATTCTGAAGAAGGCTGAACATAGATCAATCACTATAAAAAAAACTTTGCCTCTGGTGGCAGATTTGTGAGAGGAGTATGTGGACTTGGCACCCCATAGCACATTGTACAGTGATAGACAGAGTTTGGTTTCTTGGCCTTTTGGAATCTGGGCTTTTCCCACTGCTTTAAAGTTTAGGTAACTGTTTTGGTTATGTCACTTATATACATTAACCTTTTCTGGTGCCATGTACATTTGGCGGCTTGCTCCAGAACTGTCAGTGTAGATATCTTGTGGTAAACACCAAGTTTTCATTTTCAATTTGCACAATGCATACCACCTTAACCAATTCATCTGTGTTTGGCTGGACACCAAAATTAGCAGTCTAGCTGTACCATTTTTGGTGGATAGTTGGACTGGAGCTGTCATTGGAATTATCTGCTTGTCTCTTGAGAATCTCACTGTCTTGATACATTTTCCAGACATGGGGAGGTGAAACGGTGAAAGGCATAATTTGGACTTACACATGTGTAAGTAGCTCCAGTATCGACCATCATTGGTGTTGGTCTGCCTTCTGTTTGAACCTGCAGAATAAGCTCTTCATCAGCCCCAGTAACTAGTGGCAGCTCACCCTCCCTTGTAGGATTCTCTGGGCACCCTTAGTGCCCATGGTTTGAACCCACCCATGGATTCACTGGGCCCCATTGGTTTTGTTGAAATGGCTGATCCCCAGAGTCCCATTTAGATCAACTAAGGGCTGACCATAAGTTCACTGGACAATTTTGGAGAGTATGACCAGGCTGTTCACAACCCCAGCAGACTCCTGGTGGGCTCCCCACTGGAGGTGGAACTGGTGGGGCAGGTGGGGTCTCTGAGTTACTGTTCATTACTGGGGCTTGAATCTTCCTCTTATTTAGACAGTCCATAAAGTTGTAGGTGAGCTACTTTCCTTTGGACTTCTCTCTCTTGCTCCTTCAGTCTTTGTTTATCCTTTCTGTATTTTTCTATGGCATGTATCACATGATCACAGAGTTCTCTGTGAGGTACTGATGACAATTCTACAACATCTTCCAGTCTGCTCTTTACTGGGCCTGGCATTGCCTCAATCACCGACGTTCTGAACAGTATGGCTAATAGAGGATTGCTTTCAGCCTCCTCCTCAGTTTCTTGTTTCCACCTCTTTAGCTGGCAGCTTATGTATGCTGCTGGGTTCTCTGAGTCAGAGAGAGGCTCTCCTTTTAATGCTACAGGGTCAGTCTAGACAGGATATTTTTTTCACAAGGCCATCCATAGACTGCTTCGCTATGGAGTGAATTCAGTTCCATCTACTTTGGGGTTTATCATCCAGGCATTTCCATTGATGCATAGGATGTTTTCCATTGTTGGAATCCCTAATGTTCAGGCCCACAGGTCTTTTATTTCACTGATGGCTAGTATTTTACCCAGAGAAGAACATAGCATAACATGGGTTCCATGTAAAAAATGTAAAGCGATATCCGTAATACAATAATAGTAATAATAGTAGTGATAATTAAAGTATTAATTATATGAATAGCAGGTGCTATTGTTGCTTCTATAGAGCCACTGATTTCTTGTCAGAGAGGGTGTACAGATATTGATAGACTACAAATAAATCTATTCTGTAAATTGTTCTTTTCTCATATGTATTGGATTGAATCAGTGTTGGATGCAATAAGAGACTCATAGTTGACTTTGAATTTGACAGTGACTTTTCTACCCTTTCCACCTATCTCTGCTCTGCAGTCTGGCAGCTCGCGTGCTGTGGCGTATACACAAGGACACAGGCATTGTGTCAGACAGCCAGCTGATCTCAGTGGACCAGCTGGAAGACCACGTAGCTGACCTGCCTGAAGAAGACCTCAAGCAGCTCAAGACTGATGTGCACAACTTCCTGGAATACTGGTCTTATGGAAGAAAGCAGCACTCTGTTGACTACATCTCACACATCTTTGGCATAGTTAGTGTGAATGTTTCACTATGCATAAATTCCAGTACTTAATGCATTATATCAGCAAATTACAACTTGGACCTTTAAACTGCACTGAGCAAAACATCTTGAGAAATAATCCCAGATTGGTGGTCTCTCTCATATCCATTCCCCTCCATCCCTGACCTCCTCCTCCCCTCTCTGTGTGTCTCTGTAGATCAAGTGTAATGGATTCACACTGAGTGATCAGAGAGGCCTGCAGGCTGTTGGTGTGGGCCTTTTTCCCAACCTGTGTCTGGTCAACCATGACTGCTGGCCAAACTGCACTGTCATCCTCAACCATGGCAAGTAGGTATCCAAGCTCCTGCTCCTGGAAAATTAACTAAATGTCAAATGCAGGGTTTGCAGGATATATAATTATATCAATGTCAACTGAAGTAAAAAAAAATGCTATGAAATAGCTAATAGATCATTTTATGGGTATGCAAATTCTACCATGCTTATGTCCTGTTCATAGCATTTGCACCCTACGCCTAGATGCAGCCTTACACTGCTGTTAGAGTGGCTGTAGCAGGCAGGTATTTCAGACAACAAGGATGACAGCTTCTTGTGAACACATCCAGATATTTGCTGCTATTTATCCTCTGACTATATGATAGTTCAGTTTTTCCAACTTGCCATCAAGGCTTGCTATGTTCCCATGCAACCACAAAATCACAAAGGGAGCTTTGAGTTCACTACGGTGAACATAACATCAGCCTCAAAGTTTGATTATCTGGTCTGGGCTATTATATGTCTATGATATAAGTTAGCAAACCATGCTGTATCAGTTGTGTCATATTGCCAATCATTTGCCATTTGCTTTGGCAACATGACTGGATGAGACAGCCACTGTATAGTAGAGCTCGTTGAAAGGATCAGTGTAGCCAATAGCTGCTGTTGCCTATTCAACATACACGCTGAAACCACTGGGTGTCTGAAAGTTTTAAAATGTCACTTTCTTTTGCAGTCAGTCAGCTCTGAGTTCTGCTCTCCACTCTCAGAGGAGGTACGTAATTCAACTCTCAACCTGTCATATGATGTGTGATTTATTTTCCATTGATCCTTGTAAAGGTGTGACATGACAAGAAACTGTATTAAAACACATTGTAACATGGAATTATGGTGAGATGATACATGACTTATTAGGTATTAATTGTATTATTTCTGATAAGATATTGATTTAATTAACAAGTATAATATAATAATATTAATCAATTAAATTCATTAAGTTCTATTTAAAATTGGACATTTGGTTAAATCTGGCTTCATGCTAAGCTAAGCTAACTATCTCCTGGCTCTAGCAAAAGAGCAAAAAGGTGCAATTCCTAAAGTGTATGACTATTCCTTTGATGTATGATGTATAATGATCTACATTAATAAAGGAGTTAAGTGATTATTAGATAGATAGAGTATTGACTTCATACCTGATCCTTAAAAGTAAAGAGTAAAGAGAGTAAAGCATAAGTCTCTATATTTCTATACTGTCAACAACATGCAGACCAAAACTAACCAGAAATGTCTACTAACAAATACTGAGTGTGGTTTAAAGTCTAAAATATATTGTATCTTATCTATCTGTGCCATAGAGATCCACTGTGGTCCAAAAACAATTTAAAATAATTAAATGAGCCACAGCGTCGCACTGGATGACATGTTCCTTCATTACCATGACACACTATAGTTTATTTTAACTTTTTAAAGTTTGAATATATACTGTATATATTATGTGTTTACCGAATTTCCCTTTGGGGATGAATAAAGTCATCTATCTATCTATCTATCTATCTATCTATCTATCTATCTATCTATCTATCTATCTATCTATCTATCTATCTATCTATCTAAAGTACATGGTTTTTACTGGACAGCAATGATCTGTCATCTCTACCAAGTGAAAACTGGCACATTAGCATTAATTCTATCTAGAGAGTGCAAAGAGGAACCATAAAACATGGACAATCAGATGCTGAGAACCAGATCCCATCCTGTCCTCCGTGCCCCAGGATTGAGTTGCGAGCTTTGGAGAAAATCCCTGAAGGTGCGGAGTTGACAGTCAGCTATGTGGACTTCCTCAACCTGTCCACTGATCGCCAAAAGAAGCTCAAGGAGCATTTCCACTTTGATTGCACCTGCGAGCACTGCAGCCAGCACATAAAGGATGACCTGATGATGGCTGCCACAGAGAGTGAGGGGAACAAAGTGAGTGAGGGGACACAAGGAGATTTTCCTCCAAAGGAGTAAAAAAGAAGGATAACAATACAAACACAGTCTCAGATATTTTTTATTTCTTTCCTGACTTTTCTTGTTGTGTTTTGCTCTCAGTCTTCTGCTGATAAGGTGAAAGAGGTGACTTCCTTCAGTAAAGGGTGTCTGGAGAAGATTGAGAGTTCCCGCATTCAGGGGGAATACCATGAGGTACACCACACTGCTGTCTGTGTTTCTTCATATCCTTCTCTCATATTGTTTTTTGCTGTCTTTGTACTGTACTGTATTTGCTTTACATTCTTCTGTGTGGGTGACAGGGTGGTGCAGTGGTTAGCACTTAGACTTAGACTTAGACTAGACTTTATTGATCCCTTTGGGATAACTCCCTCAGGGAAATTAAGTTGTCACCTCACAGCAAGAAGGTTCTGGATTTGACCTCCTGCTTTTGCCTTTTAGTCCAAACACATGCAGGTTAACTGGTGACTCTAAATTATCAGTAGGTGTGAATGTGAGTGTGAATGGTTGTTTGTCTCTATATGTCAGCCCTGTCATGACTGGTGACCTGTCTAGGGTGAACCCTAGCTCTCACCCAGTGTCAGCTGGGACTGGCTCCAGGCCCCCGTGTCCCTTAAGGACAAGAGGTATAGATAATGGATGGATGGATACTTCTGTGCAGAACCCACCTACCCTGTCTTTTGTCTGTCCCTTCTCAGGTGGTGAAGTTGTGTCGTGAGTGTCTGGCAAAGCAGGAGAACGTCTTGGCTGACACTCACCTCTATAAGCTACGTGTGCTCAGTGTTGCCAGTGAGGTGCTTTCATATCTGCAGTCCTTCTCTGAGGCTGCAGACTGTGCCCGCAGGATGGTGGAAGGATACATGTGAGTATTGACAGGGTACTTTGTTATGGAGAGATACCTGCACACAACCATTGTTGCACTTAAGATACTGGAGATAAGATCAGTACAGAGTTAGTGTTAAGATTGTATGATCTATGTTATATGTATTATATATAATATATATCTATATTCATCTCAAGTGTGTATGGTACAGTGGCAGGCCGTCCATGTCACACCTAGGCCTTGAGTGGTGTTCTACCTTAATTAACCCACTTCTTAATACCATCATTATGATGTCATTGTAACAGCAATAGAAACCATCAACAACATCCAGAAACACAGTATAACAGATCTTTGCTTCACAGACAGACATGTCATGTAGCCAGAATAAATGCCATTAATGAAGCAATGCTATAAAAACCCAATTAACACAATTCAATAGGTGTCTAAACACTGCAGCCACAGCTGCTCCACACACATCCTCTCCAGCAGAAGCAGCAAGTCACTGAACCCTTCTTCCTCCTTCAGCTGTTGGGGGTTGAAAAAACAGATATAAAATGTTGTAGCTTGTGCTAGTAGCTAGTAGCTATTAGGTTAGTAGCTATAGATGCAGATTGCTAGCTGTGACCACTCTCTGACCATCATCATGACCAATGACATGAAAATTTTGATGTAATGGTATGCCTGCTAAATGGCATCTGGTTTCGCCAACTTGAAATCTGGTTGGCTAAAGGATCAGTGAGGCAACAGTTTCATCATCATTTATTTTAAATTACAAGGGCCTGTCGATTCTGAAGGCCTCGGGGCAGATTTCCTTTAACCTGGCAGCACAGGGCTGAAATCTGATTGGATAAAAGCTCTAACGTAAACAGACTGTACTGGAAGCAGCACAGCCAAGAGGAAAACTACAAGAATAGACTGAACAGAATAGACTATTGGGAACAATTTAATACATATAGTTTTAATGGAAAAAAACATATATGAAAATATAATTCAGTGATTGTGACAGTGTTTAGGCCAGTAGAGAAGACCCAGCACTGGTATAATAACTTCCTATTCTACAGTCATTATACACATAAACTCCCAATACCACTGTATGGGGGGATGATGGGATACAAACTCCTGTACTGCTATTAATTTAAAATAAGAAAAAAAGTCATCATGTGACATTACCTTATGTCACTAATATCCATAGCAATTCCATATGCCACCATAAATTTCCATTTAAACCCTGCACTTTGCAGCTGAGTAGGAGAAAGTGGTGTTGTATGTAATCCTATCCAAAACACCATATTCAGGTACTCCTGGTATGTGAATGATGCTGCTGTTTTAACTGCTGCTGCATATGCTGCTGGTTCCATACAACTTAATTTGACTGTACTCAGATTAGGAGATGACTAAAATGCTCTGTCATAGTATGTGTAATTTTTGTATTGACACTGCAGATACAATGATGTAATATTTTTTCTCTGGAAAACTGGTTTAAACACTGTTTTTATTGTCTAACTCAACATCCTAAATACCTGTCAGGTAAAGATCATTCAGATAATTCATCTCATTGATTCCAATGCAACTATAAACTGTATGCAGTCCTATGCATTCAATTTCTTAGTAACCTAACTAACCCAAATATAATAAGGATAGGGCTGGCTTAAGAGCAAAACCAATAATGTATTAGTCTCTCAATACTTTTTAGCTTCCTCCATCAGGGCCAAACAAATAATAATAAAATACACTTAAAGATGCATGTTGTCCCCAACTTATAATTTTCACCCCTTGAACCTTAAATTTCCCCATGAATAACTTCAATTTATCCACACTATTAAAACTGGGACCTCTGTCAGCCCGATACACCAGGAAGCTAATGTGCTGTTCTTGAATATATGTTCCTGATCCTCCACTGGGTCCACTGTACTCCGTAACTACTTCTTCTTTCGGCTCTCTTGAATAGGAAGTTGTACCACCCCAACAACGCCCTGCTGGGCATGGCCATCATGCGGGCAGGTGTCACCCACTGGCATGCTGGAGAGATAGAGATGGCCCATGGCATGATCTGCAAGGCCTATGGCATCCTCATGGTCACCCATGGACCCAACCACGCTATCACAAGAGACCTGGAGGTATGTTACACACATTTACATTTGGCAAAAAGTCTTCATATTCCAGCATCATTTCATTTCAGTGCTGTCACTAATCTTGCATCTTTATGTCCAGTCCATGCGCACGCAGACTGAAACGGAGCTGAAAATGTTCAAGCAGAATGAGGATGTCTACCACACCATGAGGGATGCTGCTCTGAAGAACCAGCCAATGGCTAGCAAGCAATAGTCACCTTCACCAGAGAGCCTATTGATGAAACCTCTGTTCTGATGCATGTCTAACTATGCACTAACATGTACATACAGTGGTGGAAAAAAGTTTTCGGACACCGTTAAAATTTTACACAAATATTATCATGAAATATTTGGGGGGTAAATTGTGTTTCAAAAGGTGGGCTGCATTAGACGGACACAAACAAATACAACTGATATTTTTTAGTTTTTGTTTGCAAGAAAAACTAACAAAACTAAATTCTTGACCATTTCAATATGTCAGTTCTTAACATTGTCAGTATCAAAGTCAACAAATACAGAGAATGTGTTCAAAACTGAACAAAAAATAAATAAACCATCACATCATCAAATTAATATTTAGTAGTCCTTCC
The DNA here is from genome assembly GCF_001640805.2 of Lates calcarifer. Taxonomy (NCBI): domain Eukaryota; kingdom Metazoa; phylum Chordata; class Actinopteri; family Centropomidae; genus Lates; species Lates calcarifer. Next base: position 21,905,966 of record NC_066841.1, read on the forward strand.
ATTAGCATGCAGTAGAGCTCTAATCCTGGCTGGCATGTTCCCCACGAGCCTTTCACACTGTTGAGGGATAATCTTGTCCCATTCTTCTTGAATTACTGCTTTTAATTCTTCTAAATTCTTTGGTTTATGCTTTGAAACAGACCTTTTGATAATCCACCACAGATTTTCAATGGGGCTCATGTCCGGGGATTGAGCTGGCCACTCTAAGACCTGGATACAGAGCTCCTGCAGCCAAGTTCTCCTGGCCCGTGATGTGTGGCAAGGGGTCATTATCTTGTTGAAAAAGGAACAGTGCAAGAGCAGAAGGGAGCATGTGGGTTTTGAGAATGGCACAATACTTGGCAGAGTTCAATGTGCCATCACAGACAGTGAGATGACTCATGCCTCCCCAAACCATGATACTGCCTCCACCATGCTTGACAGTTGGTACTGTACATGCTGGAGATAAAGCTTGGCCTGGCCTTCTGCGGACCCTCACATTATCAGGAGGAGGATAAAGCTGGAAGCTGGACTCATCTGACCACAGATCTTCTTCCAGTTCCTGGCTGTCCAGTTCTTGTGTGCTTGGGCCCAACGACGCCGGGCTAACCTCTGTCTCTCATTGATCAGGGGCTTCTTGGCAGCCTTGTAGGACCTTAAGCCATGATCTAAAAGTCGGCCACATACAGTGCGGGTGGAACACTGGACACCAATTTGGTTTGACCACTGCTGCTGAAGCTCCTGTGATGTCATTGGGAGGTTCTCCCTGCACATGTGGATCAGGATGTGATCATTTCTTGCTGAAGAAACCCTTGGACGCCCAGATCTTGGCTTGTCTTCCAAGCTGTTGGTTCGTTTGTATTTCTGCAGAGTGTATCCAACTGCTGAAGGACTGCATCTGCACTTCCTGGCTATCTGGTGGCAGCTGTACCCTTCCTCACTGAGAATCTGTATCTTCAGGCGTGTTTCCTGCATTTGGTTCCTTGTTTTAGGCATTTTTGTCTCTGACGAACTTTAAAATGTGTTGGCTTTATATAGACACAAAGCACAGCAACAAAAAATGTCTTCTAATAAAAAGCATGACCTTCATTAGTGGATCACTGATACCAAAATGACCCAATACTCAAAATTTCTTATGTATTTTTATGGAACCAATCAATTTTAAGTTTTAATGGCTTTTTTAGGATTTGTTCAGTATTTTGGCTGTGACTGTACTAAAAGAAATTGCACTTGAAGATCTAAGAGTGATTCTTAATGCAATATTTCACAAATGCATGGGGTGTCTGAATTTTTTTTTTCCACCACTGTACAGTATATTGCATGTCCTCTAAAGCACTGCACCCTCAGTCTCTTAATTGTCAGTATGTCTAATGATACACTTCTGTATAATTCAACATGTGCAGATGTAACACAACATGTTGCATGTACAGTATCTACAATAAAAGTGGAGTTACAATCTGTGTTGTGATCACTTACACATGAACAATAGGTAGCCAATCCCATCTGACATTGGGTGAGAGGTGGGGTACACCCAGTACAGATCAGCAGTCCATCACAGGCATTCACACCTACAGACAATTTAGATTCACCAGTTTAACTTTCATGTCTTTGGTCTGTGGGTGGAAGCTGGAGAACCCAGAGAAGACCCATGCAGGCACAGGGAGAACATACAAACTCCACACAGAAAAACGCTGGTGAACCAGAGTTCAAACCCAGAACATGTAGCCAGAATAATGCAAGGCATCCAGCAAATCACCAACCACAGTAAGTGTAGAGTAATCCAGACCCACCCATATACAACAACAACAGCCTGGTGGAGGAGCTTAATCATTTTTACACTTGTTTCAATATAGCAAGAGGGGAGACTACAGTAACAACAGCCCCTGCTTCTGACCACCAGCTGACCCTACAGCCTCATGAGGTGAGGAGAGTCTTCGCCTCAGTGAATACCAGGAAAGCTGGTGGGCCAGATGGGATCCCTGGGAGAGTGATTAGAGACTGTGCGTACCAGCTTGCAGGTGTGTTTACAGCCATCTTCAACCTGTCACTCTGTAAGTCCATCGTACCCACCTGCCTTAAATCTGCCACGATCAGTCTAGTTCCTAAATGCAGTAACATCAGCTGCCTGAATGATTACAGGCTGGTAGCTTGGACCAGCACTAGTATTCCTATGAAGTGAACCGCTCCACAGAAGATGTTATTTCTACCGCCCTACACACAGCACTGTCACATCTGGACCAGAAAGGGACTTGTGTAAGAATGCTTTTCATAGATTACAGCTCTGCATTTAATACCATCAACTTTAAGACGTGCAGGCTGGTCTTAAAGTTGCTGACCTGGGGTTAAATAGCACTGTGTGTATGTGGATTTGTGGATTTAGGACTTTCTGACCAACTGCACACAGACTGTGAGAGTAGGTTCACACCTCTCTTGCAGCCTGTCAGCACAGACGCACCTAAAAGGTTGCGTGCTGAGCCCTTTGCTTTACTCTTTGTACACCTACAACTTGTTGGGGACAACTAGGTGTTATTGGCTATAAAATTAGTAAAAAATATTAATATTAAGTAACTAATTATTATATAAATAAATAGGATTTAATTTGCATTAAATCCACCTCTGAGCACCTGATAGCCAATTCATTAAATCAGAGTCATGAACTATACTAATTATTAATTTGGAACCTTGATTAATAATTAAGTTAATAACTACAACTGAAATTACCACATCAATACTTAGTGAAAGTTGAAGGATTTGGAGTTCTGCAGTGTAGAGGTTGGCAATACTCACTTTTGTGGACATTAAAAGACCAGCAAACTACTCAGTGTTCAAACATTTGTTTATTTGAACAAATACTAAATGAAAAGACAAAACACAAACTGTAACCTACAAACACTATGTACACGTGTGCCTATGTGAATATGTATGTGTGCATGTGTGTGTCTGTCTGGGGAAACAATGGCATGATGGCTAACTTAAGTTAGTTCTTTGTCTTAAGCCACATGGCTTAAAACAGCAGGGGTTAGCAGTTGTATACAAGACAGTGAGGTATACCTACATGTGTGTAAATGTTAACGACCAGTAATCTGACTATAAACAGACAGAACAACAGTGCACAAATAATACGCTGAACTAAATCAACACATATACTGGCAAAGTTGAAAGTCATATGATTAGCCAAGCTGTGCTGTGCAGTGTAAGGTAAACTAGGCCCAGTTACGGTACCAAGTCCAAGGGGAAAAAGCAGATGCGTTTGGTGTGTTGCTTGCAAAGTCCTGTGGTTGCTGTTGAGGTCCAGTAAACTGCAGTTGTCCTGGCTGTTTGGTTCCAGTGTCATTGTCTTTGTTCTCCTTGCAGTGTTAGCTGGTTGAGGCTAACTCTCCTCTGTGCTGTGGTGCGGCTTCTTTTTCTTGGTGAACCCAGCTGGCAGACCTGGTGTCGTACCTGCAGGTGTTTGATCATAACTCCTCTAGTAGGCTCTCTCTCTCTCACTACCAAAGTTCAGTCCAGTGCAGGCCAGTGCTTCAGGAAGGCCTCATGGAGGTCAGAGAGACAGAAGAGAGAAGAGCAGAGCTCAACTCCTCATGTGAGGAGTTGGCTGAGAAGACAGACAGACTTCTCTTTAGAAGATTCTTAGAAGACTCAAGAGAACTCTAGAGACTGCCCAACTGCCAGAGAGGAGAAGGTGACATCACAGAATTTGTTCATGCAGTGACCTACTGCAGCTGGAGTTGGAGGTTTCACACCTAGGTGTGAAAAGGTGAAGGACGCTGGGAGACTGAGTTTAATAGCTCTCTTTTGTCTGTAGAACAAAAGGAGCCATTTGGTCTCATCCTCCATTTTGAATGGGCTGAATCCCAACAGACTGTACCTCCATATATCACTCCTCCTCATATGCATGAAAGGATTTGAAAAAGCCACCCAACTCCATCAACATATGTCCAACCATGAGCTCTATGAACTGTTCCAATCTGGCTTCAGAATCAAAATAATCCCCTTATCTCAGCACCAAACCCTCCACCCAGCTCCCCCCACAATCACTTGTCAACTGTCTGCATGAAGTTAAAATCTGGATGTCATTTAACCTATTCAAGCTCAACAGTAATAAAACAGAGCTCATCGTTGTGGCCCCCAAGGTCCTGCTCCGGAAGGTTGGAGATCTACTTACTGATATTGACAGATGCCCATTCTCTCCATCCCTGGAAGTTCACAACCTGGTGTCTTTCTGGACTCCACCCTTTCATTCCAGGCTCAGGTGAAGTCTGTCACCAAAGCAGCTTTTTTCCACCTAAAAACATTCCAACTTCAGCCATCACTCACTGACTCTGTAGAAGAGACCCTCATCCATGCCTTCATTACCACCCAACTGGATTACTGCAATGGGGTCCTGTTTGGGATTTCCAGCAAAGCCCTGACCAGGCTCCAGTATGTCCAGAACTCAGCTGCCAGGCGTCTTACACGCACAAAGCTTTGGCAGCACATCACCCCACCCTCATGAAGCTCCACTGGCTCCCAGTTAAATCAAGCATCACTTACAAGATCCTTCTCCTCACCTATAAATCCTTCAATGTCCTGGCCCCTCATTACCTGTCTGCTTTCTGTCCCCCACACCAACCTCCATACCTTTGGAGACAGAGCCTTCAGTGTGGCAGCCCCCACCCTCTGGAACTCTGTCCCATCTGAGCTCCACAATGCCCCATCTCTGGACCCTTTCAAGAAACTCCTCAAAACTCCCCTCTTCAACAAGGTCAGCATCTAGCCTCTGTTTATTTGCTGTGTCTCTTTTTTTCTTTTGTTTTGATTGTTTGCTTTGTTTTTAAAGCATCCTTGGGTTTCTTGAAAGGCGCTATATAAATCTAAGTTATTATTATTATCATTATTATATACCTGCAGAGACAGGAGGAGAGGAAAGAATATAAAACTACAGGAAAGGGAAGATATTGAGTTAATGACGTGCATTTATGGGATATGAATATATATAGATAGAAAAAGAGAGGTGATATGTTTCTATATACTTTTTCATAAACGCATAAAACTTAGCACACTTGTACAGTTTGGGTCCCTGAACATTTTCATTACAAAAATGCCTTGTGGTGGCCATGGCAGCCATTTAACTTTCGTTGTACTTAACTGCACAGTGGCAATAAAGCCTATTCTATTTTATTCTTCTTCCATAACAAAATTTTGTATTTTGCATATCTCCTGTACCAAAAATGATAACACAGAAAAGATGAGGTTTACCTCTATCTTTTCTTGGTGAACAATTACAATGATACAATATGGAACAACGGCTGCTGACTCTTTTAAAACATCCTGAATGTTTAAAAAAAAATTAACAAGCTTTCATGACACCTCTGCTAACAGTAAGGTTCTAGACAAACTGCAGTAGCTACATATTTTTAACAAATACTTTAAACCATTAAACATAGATCACTGTCCTTTCAGCCACTACAGCTGCATGCTTTCATATATGGTGTTTGGAATTTGCAGTGCAGTTATATAAACATTATATTTCCTGAATGGGAGGTCAGGCCTACCCTCTCTCTCAGACTCTTTTTTTTTTTTTTGCATTGGAGAGCGTTGCAATTTCATATTACAGAGTACAGTTAGACTGCACTGCAATCAGAACAGAATTCAAAATCCTCACCTACAAGCCCTTAAGGGTCAGGCTCCATCCTATCCTGTACACTAAAACAAATATCACGTAGGCTTGAATGTGGTGTTCCACCAAACTGGAGGAATCCCGCTTAGACTGACAAGATAGTCTTAAAAAATATAAAAAGGCCCTCTGTAATGTAAGAGACCCATTACTCATCATTAATAGAGGATAATAAGAACAACCCCAGGTTTCTCTTCAGCACTGTAGCCAGGCTGACAGAGAGTCACAGCTCTATAGATCCACGCATCCCTATAACCCTCAGCTAGCAATGATTTTATGAACTTTTTTAATGATAAAATTTCTACTGTTAGAGACAAAATTAATCACATCCTGCCCTCAACCAGTAATTTATGTCACAAGACAGTATCCATAGTCAGCAGCAAAACCTAACCTTGACTCCTTTTCTCCCATCGACCTAGCCCAGCTCACATCAATTATCTCAGCATCTAAACCTTCAACCTGTCTCTTAGACCCCATCCCAACTAGGCTGCTTAAGGAAGCTCTGTCCTTAATTTGCAGTCCTGTATTAGATATGTTAAATCTGTCCTTGGTAACAGGTTATGTGCTGCAGTCGTATAAAACAGCTGTAATCAAACCTCTTCTAAAAAAGCCCACTCTAGATCCAGATGTATTAGCCAATTACAGACCTAATATCTAACCTCCCCTTTCTTTCCAAAATCTTAGAGAAAGTAGTTGCAAAACAGTTGTGTGACTTTCTACAGGATAATAGTTTATTTGAGGTTTTTCAGTCAGGATTTAGGTTGTATCACAGCACAGAGACAGCACTCGTAAAAGTTACAAACCTCCTGATAGCATCAGACAACGGACTTGTTTCTGTACTTGTCTTGTTAGATCTCAGTGCTGCTTTTGATACGATTGACCATCACATCCTTTTACAGAGACTGGAGCACTTTATTGGTATTAAAGGATCTGCACTAAACTGGTTTAAGTCCTATCTATCTGATAGGCTTCAGTTTGTACATGTTAACAACTACTCCTCCATGTACACAAAAGTTAGACATGGAGTTCCACAAGGGTCAGTGCTTGGACCAATCCTCTTCACTCTGTATATGCTTCCCTTGGGCAATATTATCAGGAATCACTCAGTAAATTTCCATTGTTATGCAGATGATACACAAGCTTTATCTGTCAATGGAACCTGATGAAACCAATCAGTTAGTTAAACTTCAGGCTTGTCTTAGGGACATTAAAACTCAAATGACCAGAAATTTTCTCAGACAAAACCAAAGTTATTATAATTGGTCCTGAACACATCAGAAATAAATTTTCTAATGATGTAGTTACATTAGATGGCATTGCCCTGGCTCCCAGCTCCACTGTAAAGAATCTGGGAGTCATCTTTGATCAGGATATGTCCTTTAACTCACATATAAAACAAACTTCTAGGACTGCCTTCTTTCACCTGTGTAATATCACCAAAATCAGACATTATCTATCTCAAAAAGATGCAGAAAAACTAGTCCATGCATTTGTTACTTCTAGGCTGGACTACTGTAATTCATTATTATCAGGCTGCTCCAACAAGTCTCTAAAGACTCTGCAGCTGATTCAAAACGCTGCAGCATGATTACTGACAGGAACTAGGAAAAGAGACCATATTTCTCCTGTGTTAGCCTTTCTACATTGACTCCCAGTCAAATCCCTTTCCCTGCCTTCAGTTATCAGGCTCCTCTACTGTGGAACCTTCTCCCAGTTTGGGTCTGGGAGGCAGACACCCTCTGTACCTTTAAGAGTAGGCTTCAAACTTTCCTCTTTGATAAAGCTTATAGTTAGGGTTGGCTCAGACTTGAACCATCCCTTAGTTATGCTGCTATAGGCCTAGACTGCCGGGAGATCTCCCATGATGCACTGAGCTTCTCTCTCTCTCTCTCTCTCTCTCTCTCTCTCTCTCTCCTCTCTCTCCACTCAGTATGGATTCATATCCCATGTTACATGTTACTAACTCAATATCTTCCCTTTCCTGTAGTACTGTGCTCTTCCTGTCTCTCTCTCCTCTTCTGTCTCTTTCTGCAGGTATTTCTGCCTCTGGAGCTGTAGAGTCTGATCTGTGATGACAAGTCTCCTGCTGCTCCTACAACTCCACTCAACACCTGCTGCTAGAATTAGAAATTACTAGTACTGCTTCTAATTTTATTGTTACTTTTGCAATTGATACTTTAATTATGACTACTATAATTACTACTACTGTATTACTTTTTTTTAAAAAACATGGAATCCATGTTATGCTATGTTCTCCTGTCCCTATTCTCTAGTCCCCCATCTCACCCCTTCCTCCCTCTCTCTTTCACAACCCAACCGGTCGAGGCAGATGGCCCTGCCCACCCTGAGTCTGGTTCTGCTCGAGGTTTCTGCCTCTTAAAGGAAGTTTTTCCTTGCCTCTGTCTCCTAGTGCTGCTCATGGTGGATCTGTTGGGTCTCTCTCTGTAATTACCTATTTTAAAGAGGACGGTCTAGACCTGCTCTATATGAAAAGTGCCTTGAGATGAATTTTGTTGTGATTCGATGTTATATAAATAAAACAGAAATGAATTGCACTGGAAAAAAGCATTTGTGTGAATAAAGTTACAGTGCACAATAGCAGTTGTCACTATACTCTGTGATGAATATTTCTTATATTTACTGCACACTTAAAACTTTCAACATGATCTACTTACATGAAGCTTTAAATGTGAAACTAATTCAAATTTGCTGTGGTTGGTGTCCCTCTTTAGCACTAGGAAAGCATTCTGATTTGTGAAAATTACAAGCTAGGCTACTCAACAGGAAAGACAAGAAAAACATCTGTTGTTATGTTACTGGTTAAATGCTCCTTGAGTTAAGATTTATTTTGGTCAGACCTTCCTCATCCTCTCTGTGTTTCAGACATAGTCTATAACACATTCTTATACTGTTTCCTTGAACCATCCATACTTAGTGTTATTATTATTGCATTATTTGGCTACTGCAGCATTAGCTCCTCAGATGATGAGCATCAAATTCAAATAAAGTAAATCAGGCATTATCTCATGCACTGGACAGAACATGTATCAGTGTAATTTTATTCTTTCCATGAACCCAGACCTCATGTTCTCCTGCAGACATATTTATCCAATCACCAACTGTCTTCATTTTTATTTTACAATGTAAAATACACAAATAATGGGCTGAGATTAAAAAAAAACAACAGAAACATAACTTAAGCCTGGATGAGAGTACAGTGATTGCCTGTGGAGATTTTATTTTTTCTGTCTGAGCTCCACTTGAGACACATGAACTGACTTTAACAGAAGGCTGGGATGAATATAGATTCAGTTAATAGAGAGAGCTCTCTTATTTCTCTGCCTGAGATCTAGAAAAGGCACAAATGTTGTGGAAATCAGAATCATTTTAGAGCTCGAGGAGATCTCATTTGAAACTTAAAAGGTGGCTAATTTGAGACTTTCTGCGTCTTTCTGTTCTTGAGAAAAAACTGACTCATATATCATCTTGTGAATGTCTCATGAATATTTCCACGACATAAAATCTATCCTCTCTGCCATCCCGCTAACTGAGCTACACCTGCACACTTACACACTGTAGGATGGGATACCTTCCACTAGTACACTAGCAGCAGGAAAGAAACAGACTGTACAAATAAGCTTTCATGTACATGAAATTAGACACAGAGACCTTTAATAGTAGTTGCAATATGGTCAACTGAGATGTCAGTCTTTTGTTATAAATCTTTAAAATATTTAATTAGATCACCTACTGGTAACATTTGGATAGGATACAAAAATCTTGACAACATATTCTTTTTTGTAATTTGCCAGATTTCAAAAAAACAGAGTGGACCACCTCTATCCAAAAAAGCTGCTGAATTCAATTCATCAGTGAGTGCAATAAGTGAAGTACTTGGACTAAGAAGGAAGAAGAGAATGTTGTCCATATACAAGGTGATTCTGTTTGTTTATCCATTAGTTTGTACACCACTTGTATTTTGTCATTACCTCAGGTTGTTTCTGCCAGAGGTTCTAGGACAAGAGCAGGTAGCAGTGGAGACAAGGGGCAACCTTCCCTTAGTCCCTCTGCTAAATGGAAATATGGTTGATTTTGAGTATACTCACTTAATCCAATTAATAAACCTGTCAGATGAAGAAACTTAGACAAAAATATAGTGCCATTCTACTCTATTAATGCTTACTAAACATCTAGACTTACAATATATACATTATTGTTCTCGATTGTAATATACAGCAATATACAGCTTTTGATTAGAAAATGTGTCTAAGGCTTGCTAGTCTGGGTTTTTGGTATCCTCACTGTAATATGTGTTGGAAGCTTTGACTGAACAGCAGTGCCTAAACATATTCTCCAAGGGAAGAGAAACTATCTTTTAAAATCATTTATAAATCTAAACTAGGGATGCACCGATAACAGTATTGGGTCCGATACCCTGTTCCTGTACTCGTACTTGTACTCCTAAAAGTGTTCCGATAACAAGCCTGATAAAACTTTACGGCAGCGTGATGTTCACCTGGGTGGTCAGGTGCTAATTGAGAGCAAGGAGGAGCAATGTCGGTGGTGTGGAGGTATTTCACAGTGGATGATGGTGACTAAAGTAAAGCAGACTGCAAGAGGAGGGACGAACGCGAGAACTTTCAACACAAGCAATGAACGACACAGAGTTCAAAGCGTTTGCTAATAATGGCAAACAGCAACAACCAACTTTGCAGCAAACTCTGGAGAAGAGGGAGAAGATGTTAAGAGACAACCTGTGAGCAGTGAAAATAACAGAGGCTCTGACCCAGTACATTGCTCTTGATGACCAGCCTATTGTTGGTTGTTGATAATATGGGATTTAGACGTCTTCTCAGCGTACTGGAGCCGAGGTATGAGATCCCTAGCCGACACCACATCACTGACACAGTGTTGCCAAAGCTACATGACTTTGTGAAGAGGCACATCCGCAGCCTGTTGCAGGACATTTCGGCCCTCAGCTTCACCACTGATATTTGGATGAGCAGCGTTAGCCCGGTGTCCCTCATCAGTTTAACTGCACAGCAGATTGACAAGGATTTTACTCAGCGAAGAGTCGTCCTGCATTCTAAACAGTTTAGGGGTTCACACACCAGCCAAGCCATCACAGGTGTGTTTGATGACATGCTTCAGACATGGGGGGTCCCTAAAAGTTCTGTTCATGTTGTGCTACGTGATAATGCGAAAAACATGATCAAAGCCATGAGTGATGCTGGACTCCTGAACCTGCTGTGTGTCGCACACACCCTCCAGCTGGCTGTTAATGAAGGGCTTTTAGCACAGAGGAGCGTGGCTGATGCTGTGGCAGTCGGACCGTAAATAGTTGGACATTTTAAACATTCTGCCTTAGTCTACTCCTGCCTTGAAGATATTCTGTTTGTTAAAAAAAAGATGCAGTTGAATGCTAAAATGTCAATAACAGTACTTTAACAGTACTTCTATTTGAGTAAAATGTGTGGCAGCGCCATATATAATGGAATGTTCAAATATCAATCACAGCAATTTCTTACAGCCAGAGAATGAAACAACGTCTGATGAAAATAAAACACGTTTTCAAGTAAATGTACGAAGTGTAATGGCATTAATAAGTACTCGTATGGATACTCGGTATCTGCAAGTATCGGTATCGTAGCAGTTTGAAAAAAAAAGTGGTATTGTTGCATCCCTAATCTAAACCTACTTCTGAGCCACACACCTTCCCACTAGATTAAAAAACAAACAAACACAGATATCTATTATTTCCTTGGAGGGGATTTCTTAATTGATAGTGTTAGTTGTGGAAGACAGATACTGTCTGCTGCAAAAACTGTCTCTATTTCACTTCTGTATCTGACAGCTGCAGATAGTATCATTGGGGGTGTAATGAAAAGTTCCTCCTTTATCTCTCTCTTTTTTCAATATTGACAGTTATTAGTGAGTACTTTCTGGAACTGTCAAGGTCAAGCACTCAAGTATATGTACGTAAAAAAAGGAAAGACAAAACAGGGTTTTTGACTCACCATGGGTTTGTTGGTTAGTAATCACAGTTTAACAACCTGAAACGTGCAAAAAGAAAATCAACAACAAAATGCCCAATTGTTACCACTCTATTTTATTGCTTATTCATACCTTTACACTAATGGCCTGGTACTATTCAGATCAGGGAAAACTGGAATTCCACACTGTTTGGATCAAAGGTTTTTCACTCAGTTTGGATTACACTTATCAGCAGTTATAAAAGAACTCAATAACAGAGTACTGACAAACTTAAGAAACATTATGAAATTAGTAGATGAAATCTGAAACAGTTTTTGACACAGCAGTTGTCCTGAAGCAGTATTTTTTTTTTTAATTTCAGAACATACATGTTTATAAATAATCAAGAACAGTCAACACCCCACAGTAGCAACCTGCTGTCACTGCTGTCAATGATTTCAAATTAGAGAGAATAAGTGTTGGAGACTGTAATGAAGATTTCCAAAAGATCATCTACTTTCTCTGCAGAGAGTGCACACCTCTATTACCTAGATCTTTAATCAAACACTGTCTCATTCTTAAGGATTTAAAACTCACAACAGATTTTGTTCTGACCATATGTGAAATCATGGTAAATCTTCTCCATATCCCCACATGTGGATTCTAGACAGAAACATTAAATGAGTCTCTAATAAAGCTATTCATCTCACACCACTGCCTACTTGGACATTAATTTCCACCATGACTGTGAAATAGCAATAAAACATAACTGTACCAATCAGATTCCCATAAAAAGAAAAACTGGATCAGTGAATAAAACCCAATACAACTGATATGAAACAGAAAAAACATCAGTTAGGCATCACTCATGAACATAATCTTCAACTGTATTGATAAATGAATGACACAGTGTACAGAGGATGATACTGGGAACCAGATGGAGCTACACACACTGCTGTGCCAGCTGTTTAATCTGAACCAACACAGTTTACACCTAAAGGAAAAAATGACTGTCAGTGTAACACTGGCATGGATTTTAAGGTGTGGGAAATCCCTGGATCAGGAATTCATGTTGTTGTGAATGAAAGCTTCAAACTGCAACCCATCATCCAAATCCGACAATTAGCATCAGCACTGTGTTCACAGTGAATCTTTAATCCCTGCTCAAACTATTCATTCAGCTATATTCTGGTGATTTATTGAAGCGCAATCAAATCACAATGGTAAAATTGCAATGCTCTAAGAATTAAACCAGGGTGGAAAAACAGTACTGACCTAAAATAAACTCTATTTAAACATGTGGTAGATTAATGAAACTGTGCTCCATTGTTGACTGAAAGTTAAATCTGCAACAGTTAGTCGATAGTTAATTATTGCTTCTTCTCTCTGTTTAACATCATTGTAAAATGAATACCTTTGGGATCTGGACTGCTGGCCTGACCAAAAAAAAAAAAAAAAAGAAAAGAAAAAAAGAAGAAATAAGAAGAAAAAAGAAGATGCCACCTTGGGCTCTGTTCATTTTTCTAAACAATTAATTGGAAAAAAATTAAAACAGGTGAATAATAGAAATAATAGTTAGTTGCTGCCCAAGCCAAGACATAAACAAATGAATTACAAGTACAACTGAACAGGCTCCAATTTATAGTATGATTTTTTCAGGTTTTTTCATCACATCATTTTTCCTCTCAGTAATACTTTAAGGCAAAGAAACTTAACCAAGTATTGACTTAATGTTCCTCTGAGTGTCAAACTTCCTGTTGAGGTTAAAAAGGAAACTAACATACCAAATCTGCTGTGTGTTACTGTTGATATCGAATTTGTTCTGGTGAATAATGGAACTTCTAATAATGGAACTACTGGTACCTCTCCATTCATCTACAATGAGCACTCTGCACAGCATTAAAACAGGTCTTTAAACACGGCAATATGTATTTCCATGCCCCAGCAGGTCCACTCACTAAGCTGTTCCCCATTCAGACAGCAACTGCTGAGATTTTTATATTTTAATTCTGCCTTCAGTAGGCAAGCTTTCACTTCCTTATTGTGAATGCTGTGTCCAGAGGAATGTCCTGATTCAGAAAGTTTGCCTTGTGATAAAGAAGCTCAGTAGTTTGGGCCGTGTTAGAGTGGGTCCCTGTTCTGTTTGTTCTATGTTGAAAAACGTGAGCAGCACCGTGCTTCCTGCCTGTGGTGCAGACGCCTTGCTATTTGCTCCCTGATTTATTTATGTTCTTTACTACAGACACGACTCACACTGTTATTTCTTATGGCTACTATGAAAGTATGGCCTACAAACAGCAGAGGCCTTTTTGCTGTGTCACTATACTGATGTCCAGTGACTGGAAACCTGGGCTCGGCTGAAGGTAGATAGATAACCTCTCATCGTCACTCAGCAGGGTGAGGACAGAATAACTGAGAGCAAAAAGTTACAGGGAAAACTTATGATGAGGCCTCAAACTCTTATTTATGGGTGACTTTTCTGTGTGTGTTTCTGTGAATGTGGAAAGCTTAAAGCTCCCCTTCCACTCCAGTCACCGTCTCTAGGTTTTGCTGTGGCTAGTTTATAAATCTCTGCTGTATTCAGATCGAACCAACTTCCTGATGATGTTAAATTGGCTGCAAGTCCACCTCCAAATCACAATGAAAAACTCTGCTTTTGACTGATTTGGGGAAACTTACAACCTACTACTGCACTGTAACTGTATTTCTGGTCTAGGCTTATCTTTGTCCATTTGTATTTTACTTTCATTTCATGTATTTCAATGTACTGCTGCTTAAGAGGTCTGTGATCTGTGGTCTTATCATATTACATTTGTGTATGTGTGTGTGTGTGTGTGTGTGTGTGCATTTAAAAAAAAAATCAGCTTTGAAAGTATTATGAACAGGTGGCAGTCATCAGACTGCAATGAACCATCTACTACAAATTTGTGCAGTTGTGTCAATTTGACTTGGAACACAGATATTAGCAAACCCCAAAGAAAAAAGTGGTGGAGAGGTTTAGGAGAAGAATAAGAAATTGTTTTCAGTGCAAACACTGATTTGGGTTAAGAAAAAGATGGAGTTAAATTAAGCTAAAACCAGTTGGGTAAGAGCAAAGCTGAGAGCTGTGATAGCCTGAGCAGAAATTTAAACTGCTGTCAAAACATTCAGCAAGGATTCCTTTGTATTCACTGTCAAACCACTGAAGCATTCCATCACTCTCCCTCCATGTGAGGATGTTACTGTATTTCTGAGGGCCACACATGACTTCCTCCACAGATCATCCCAGTTTCAACTTTAAAAATACATGGAAATGCACCATTTTATTTTTCTCCCATCAGCTTTTCAAGAGAACAGTGTTTAATTTAAGTGAAGCAGTTACTTAGCAGCATGTCGACCTACCAGTAAACATGATGGGCCATTTGGTGTTGAAAAGGATAATTGTTTCTTTCAACCTTGTCTCTTTTATTATCTGGCATCATACTTGACCCTTGGAATCACTGCTGTCTGTACCGTTACATCTTTTTATATTTTCAGTGTGAAATTCTGCCCTCTCTTTCATCAAAGCATCTGAAAGAGACTACAAAATCACTACGACTCAAGATAACATCTGTCATTTTACATTTCTGGTAGAGTGGCACAGGGCCCACTACCAAGAAGTATCTATCAAGGCTGTACTGAAGGAGCAGAGACAGAAGACCACAGACTTGTGGTATTTAGAAGTGAAGCTCTCAGCTGCTTCCAGTGAGAATAATCAACAGAGTCTGGTTGAAATGCCAGATAATTCAAAACAAAAGCAAGGCTGAACTAAATCGAAATGATTCTTTAAAGAACAAAGAGTATTCATGATTCATGAACGTTTGAATGATTGGGTATTTGTATGTATCTATCTGTATATAGTTTCTTAGCACTGACCATATATCAGTCAAACCTACACAAATTTAAATACAGAGTAAAGTCATGAGTGTTTACAGTTATAAAACATACACACAATAAAAGGATGAGACAAATATTTACATATTTAACAAAGAAGTCCATCATTGTGTCACAAGGCCTCCCCTTCCATCAACACCAGTGTGATGCTTCTCTGGCTAATATTCACTGTACGTCTGTCCGCAGCTCAGTGGCCTCCACAAGCATGCGCGAGCGTGAGAGAGCAGCGTGAGAGCTGAGACCTCTAATGGTGGCGCAGAACACGACATGGCCTTGAGCCTTTCGTTCAAAGTTACAGTTAATGGTAGTGAGCTAGGGAGGGCTTTCTTTTCCTTCCACTGAGAATCAAGCATCACTCCAACTGTTTTGTTCTGTCGTTAAATCTTTGACACAAACAAACGCACGCACGCACGCACGCACGCACGCACGCACACACACACACACACACACACACACACACACACCACACACACACACACACACACACACACACACACAAAGGATAACGGTCACCCACCCCCACAAACCTGTCCAAACAGAAGAGATGCTTATGTGCAGCAAAGGTAAGCACCCTCACAAGAAGACACCATGCACCACATCCTAAGTCATGTGTCATATATTAAGGTTTCATCCAAACTGCTGTGATGCAGTTCTGCTCTACAGAATAATAAGAATGATAGAATAAGAAGAATGCACACAATTGACCCTTGTGATGATGACAGTAGGTGGGGCCTTAGGTTGGTTTGTTTGATATTTGCTGGGAATCATAGCTCCTGTGGTGTCAACCTCTTTGTCCGTGGTTTACCTCCTGTCCATGATTCGTTTCCATGGGATCTTCTTTGAAGTTTTCACACTGATCCATTACTTTCCTAAAAAATGAAAACATTTTACCAGTTAGCTAAAGGTCAGGTACTGTACAGGGGCTTCTTGGACAAAAAATTCTATTTAGTGTTTCTGCAGGTTTCACCAAATCAAATTTAAGACTTTTTTAAGACTGTTATGAATGAAATTTAAGACCTATATCAAAACAAAAAAAACATACAAAATTACTTGCAAAGTAAATTAATTTTTTCAAATTGAACCTAACACAGGTTAGATCAGTGATTCTCAAACATTGTTGCATTGCTTTGTTGAACTACAGATTTAAAAAAAAAAAAAAAAAAAAACATCTTGGCATGAGGTTGCTCCCTTGGCAAGAATCTCCTCCTCAATGTTCTTGAGCTCAGCTGCTTTCTCCTTGCTGGCCCTCCTCAGAGCGTTTGACTTCATTAATAAGCCTGGCACACACTGGAAGATTTTTTAAATCTTATCCAATTTAGAAAATGTGAGAGACCACATGCATGACGACAAATAATGTCAGGTTTCAGAGTTTTGTTCTTATAGTGAGTGGTGTGCAATGAGAAGGCCAACACGGCACAACACAAACAAACAAACATTCAAACAAACATTCTGTCCACTGACAACCAGAGTCGATAATGGACTTGATTATCTTTTGATGTGTACCCCGCTTTAGCTGGGCAACGAGGCAGTGTGGAAGTACCAATGCTGCGGCCAGAGCTGGAGCAGAACTGGCTAATGGCTGTCGTCTGCCGAAGAACCTTCACGCATTTGTTCAAATCGCGATTGCAATTCGATTTCGATAAATCATTAGGCCCTATCCTTGGGGATAATGCTGTGCAGAGCTCTGTCCCTGTCTGGAACATAAGAGAAAGTCAGCCACAGTTGTCCCTATGCCACCATAGACACCATCCCTCTGCTCAGGGAGAGAGCTGCGTAGTGGGACACACGAAGAATGTAACCTGATCTCATTCAGAAGGGGCACCAGTGAACTGTCGGGGGGCACCTGTGTAACGCATTGCTTGATGTGTTTGAGGGATGGTGACAGAGATCAGCCTCGATAAATTCTGTCCACCTGAGAAGTGAAGAACCTGCAGTGCCACACTCACCAATTAAGGAAGCAATGAGCAACACCAACAGGGACAGTTAAGTTCACTTCACTAATAGCAGCTATCTAGCCTGACTCGATGGAGGGGTTTTTAGGTTTTCAGGTTTGGTGATGAGCCTGCCTGATGTACAGGCAGGACCTCACATCAACCATCACAGGTCATCTGCCTTCAAGGTGTGATCAGAGGTGTCTTCAGTCAGACTGAATGAGTTGGACCTGGAAAACTGCCACTTTCCTGCTAAATCATCCACAACCTCCAATCACATGCTTGCCTGAAGCTATTACAACATCCCCAACATCCTGAGAGGAATGTTGGACCACCATGGACCTGAAATCTTTTATCTCAACTTTGGTATTGCAATCCTCAAAAACATCAGCATGAAATCTGCCAGTGCCACCACAGACATTGCTATTCATTTAAGAAGGTGATGTGCACACTGAAAGTAAAGTAACAGAAAGAGGAGCAGTCAACACAAGGCAAGTAACACTAATGTAAGCAGCAAATGTTTTACATGAGATGCACTTCTCTGAAAGGTCACAGAATATTCTGTCTGCATTACAGAGATCTGTTGTATGGTTCTTAGGAGCAGAGTTATACAGAACTTTCAGTAGCCCTTTTATACAGACTGTTGAAGGAATGTTCAATTCAATTCAGTTTTATTTATATAGCACCGAATCACAACAAAAGTCATCTCAAGGCACTTTTTTATGTTGTGCCTTTACTCTGCCTCACCATTTTATATAAAAGGTATAAACAGAACTGGGGGACACTCTCATTCTGCTTTTAAGCAAGTGGCAAAAGTAGTCACAGAGCCAAATCAGCATCTTTGTAAAGCAGAGAGCTGACTGCAGACTGCTGTGTTACACATCACGCTTCTTATTCTGGAACACTGGCGTGCTATCTAAAATCACACATTGGAGCAGCATTAAACCAGCTTTGCTTGGTTCAGTGTAAACCAGCAAGTGTGGCATACTCAACGGTCTTCATTTCAGCAATATATCACAGTCTCTGTGTAAAAAGGGCTAGTCTTACCTTGCCATGTCCTTGGTCTCTGGCTGTGAGCTGTCCAGTTCCAGAACTTTCTCCAGAAGACTTATTCCTCCTTCTTTTATCAGCAGAGGACAATACTTGCTTGCTGCAGGCCAAAAATGAATAGAAAGACTGTGAAAAATAATGGCTGTGCATTAATGCATACAGCACAATTTAGGCATGAAAGTAAAGAAAGGCTGCGTGTGTGAATAAAAACAACAAGCAGCCTAGTGACAGGTGAAAGAGCAAATATTATTACTATGTTGCTACAGCAGATTTCAAATTATCATTTGAAAATTACAATTAATTCAGCACACAACTATGTACCAGTGTATTATTATGATCTGTTAACTGGAACATATCAAACATAAGCTAGCTTTAAGTGAAACAACAGTTACCAGTACTGATGTGGTGCCTGGTTTGAAACCCTTCAGAGCAGCAGATACTCACGGTAAACTGATACCAGGTTGTAGAGAGCCCATGTGGCCCAGTGTTGACTGACTGGAGAGATGCTCTGGGGCAGCAGTCGCAGGATGGGCTCAAATGACCTGAAAAAACAAACTCAAATTAAAAATTCAAAAGCAAGGAAACCCTGCATGTGAGTTGAAACACCAACAATTCTACATATTTCGGCCTGACTTTCTTTCTTTGGGGTTGACTTCTGTTGATCTGTGATTTTACAGAGATGTCTAACACTAGGAAGTGTGCACACAGAGCGAAGGTGCATGTGAAACAGGAGGCGAGGAGGGAAACCTGACTGTAAATAACAATGAAAAACAAAAGACTCTGACACTGAGCTAAAAATGAATGTGTGCAATTAGGTAAATAACATGAATAAAATATTTACTAGATTGACAAATGCTGTATGCTGTTCCTTAATTTAGAACTACATAACGTGGAGCACCTAACCTTTAATTTACCTTTAGTTACGATTTTCAGAGTGATATGATGTAAGGATGAAGGGTAGTGAGGTGATTTAACCTCAGCCTGAAAGACTAGGCTAAGAGCTACCTGCACATTTCTCTCCTTGCTGCGACCTGCTCCTGGTACAAGCTAATGTGCATCAAGATACTGAGGACGGTATATGTGACTAACAGAGCACAGTGAACATAACTTCTGCTCTCTTCATGGATTTTTTGAACATTTATCCACCATTAGTTACATTTCTATTTATTTCTATCTATTACATTGGGCCTGAAATTTCCATGAAATGTGGTATAGACAATTCTTTAGTTACTAAGTACCTGCAAAACTAATGACATTCCCATCAGCCTCAGCTGTGCTTTCTGTGTAGTGCTAAGTATGGCTGAACGATTTATCGAAATCGAACAGCAATCATGATTTGAACAAATGCGATTTGCAAATCGCAAAGACTGCAATTATTTTGACAGCAGAGAGTTATGAAGGAGAAAAAATTACGTTAGTATAAATAAATGTAGAAACAAATAAATAAATGCAAAATAAAGACATTTGGTAATGTAAAATGATATTTTTACACTTATTTATTCATTTCTACTTTTATTTATTTATTTATTTATTTCTGTATTTTCAAATGTATATGCAAATGAAGTGGGCAGGCTCTATGAGGTCATACCTCAGTCTAAAGCCGGATTGATCAGGGCGATGTGTGCTGGCAGTATCTTATCTTTTTATATACAGCCAGTGGTCTCATCCACTGATGACTGAAGTTCCTTAACTGGTCGTCTGTTTGGAACAACCGCATTTATCTATTTATTCAAGCCTTACACTGTCTCAGTGGGGTAAATCCTCATGGGGAAGATCACAGCTGGATCACGGTGGTGAACCTGAAGTTACCGGGGATACCGATCATCTTCTCCTCTGTCGCCCAGAGGCACCAGTAGAGGACTGTTAACCATTAAATATATCGAGTGAAAAAGTATATTTCAGACCCTCTATCAGTGGGCAGTGTAACTAACTACCGATTACAGGCAGCATGCTCATTATGTGGCTCATGTCCAGTTTGTTCACAAATTAAAGAGCTTCACCCTCAGATATCTGCACTTATTTTTATTTTTACAATATTAGATACAATTTGCTATTTAATACTGTCTTAAAATAAACAAATGCATGAATAACTTTTAATCAACTTGTCAAGTCCGAGGGGCAAAAGGACAGAGGAATAAGCTGCTCTTTGGCTCTATCTTTGCAAGTGGCTGCCTTCATGCATGACACAAATATCCGATTGAGGGGCACAGTATGTGATTTTTAACTCATTCATACTGTGTCCAACGGCCATGCAATTGCAAAACCATGTTGTACGACCTGCAATGACCCTGCAGCTGCCAGTTCCTCAATGCATGGGTTGCAAGAGCCTGTTGCCCGAGCACTACGCTGCCTGAGCACTAGCTCGTGAAAGCCCTATTATAATCGTAAGAATTATTCTCTTGATGCTAAAATCCCATTTTTGAGGGCTAAACATACTCAAAAACTCACAAAACGTAGCACACACATTAGACCTGGCGAAAATTGACATCTGATTGGAGTCTCGTTCATTGGTGCTGTAAAATGGCTCCATAGCGCCCCCTGGACGACAGTAGAACTCTGGGCTATGTTTAATAGTGAAAGTAAGAGTGCAACAATCACAATGCGAAGAGAACTCAAGGGATTGGGACTGAACAGTTGTGTAGCCTTAAGAAAACCACTAATCAGTGAGGCTAATCAGAAAAAAAGGCTTCAATTTGCTAGGGAGCGTAAAGATTGGAGCAATGGAAGAAGTTCATGTGGTCTGATGAGTCCAGATTCACCCTGTTCCAGAGTGATGGGCGCATCAGGGTAAGAAGAGAGGCAGATGAAGTGATACACCCATCATGCGTAGTGCCTACTGTCCAAGCCTGCGGGGACAGTGATGATCTGGGGTTGCTGCAGTTGGTCAGGTCTAGGTTCAGCAACATTATGTGCCCAAAAAAAGAGGTCAGCTGACTACCTGAATATAGTGAATGACCAGGTTATTCCATCAATGGATTTTTTCTTCCCTGATGGCACGGGCATATTCCAAGATGACAATGCCAGGATTCATCGGGCTCAAATTGTGAAAGAGTGGTTCAGGGAGCATGATTGACATGACACATGGATTGGCCACCACAGAGTCCAAACCTTAACCCCATTGAGAATCTTTGGGATGTGCTGGAGAAGACTTTGCGCAGTGGTCCGACTCCACAATCCACACAATCCTCAATACAAGATCTTGGTGAAAAATTAATGCAACACTGGGCGATAATAAATCGTGACATTGCAGAAGCTTATCAAAGCAATGCCACAGCGAATGCGTGCTGTAATCAAAGCTAAAGACGGTCCAACAAAATTTTTTTTGGCCAGGAAGTGTATTTAACACATTTGTTCTATGTCCAACAGTCATGCAATTTCAGAACTATGTCATGTGACTTGTAGGTTGACAAAGATCCATTTCGTATTAGGTCAGAGACATTTATTCCAGATTAAACCAGTCAAGTCTGAGGGCAAAAGGACAGATGACTAAGGTGCTCTTGGGCTCTGTCTGTGCAGGTGGCTGCCCTCATGGAAGATACAAATATCCAACTGAGGGCACACTATGTAATTTTTAACTAATTTGTTCTGTGTTGAGTGGTCATGATATTGCAAAACCACCGCATACGACCTGCTTTGACCCCGCGGCTGCCAGTCCCCGATGGGCATGGTGTAATAATGTTGTTTTATTTCCCTACCAGGACAAACCCTGCTGAGTTTTAATCAGCTGTGTCAGTCTCTACAGACTCTCTGTGTGCCTGTCAATCTCCTGTCATTCCCCCTCAGTGTATCAGCATTTGAAAAAATCACCACAGGCAGTATGACCAATGTAAAGAAGGCAAGAGGATGTACCGTAATTTCCGGACTATAAGCCGCTACTTTTTTCCCACGCTTTGAACCTTGCGGCTTAAACAATGATGTGGCTAATTTATAGATTTTTATGGGCTGATGAACTTCATGCCGGCAAAACATTTAGCCTCGTCACATCAGACCAATGAAATTACCAAACAGGTCACAGTGGACCAATGAAACTGTTAGATCAAATGCACTCACACTAAATTCTTCAGAACAGTCATTTTGCGCTTAATGCACACACCCTCATCATGGCGAGAATCATATAGTTAGCATATGTGTAGTAGACACCTGCAGCTTATAGACAAGTGTGGCCTATATATGTACTTTTTTTTTTCTTTTTAAATTTAGTGGGTGCAGCTTATATTCAGGTGTGCTCAATAGTCCAGAAATTACGGTAGTGCTAATGTTTGTTTTGTGTGAATTGTTCTTTGGTTCATTATATGTATGTTCTACAACATTTATTGTTTGAATAATAATTTTGGAGTAATATATTTTAATTCTCATCCTTGGATTAGTACAAAGAGCAATTAATAATTCAGTGATATCTATCCATCACATGTTTTACATGTATATAGAGAATCCTGCACTGAAGCTTGACTTCAATCACAAATTAAATCTCAACTGCAATATCTGTCAGAAAAATCGCAATTTGATTTTTTTCCAAAATCGTTGAGCCCTAGTGCTAATTAATAAATGTTAGTTTAACTTCAGAATGTTAATGTTGTTATTGTCAGCATGCAATGTTAAAACCTCACACAGTCCCACAAAGTCACTGGTATGCCTGCTGACTCTTACAAAAGGAATAACTGGTGTATAGGAATAATGTTTAAATTCAATTTTAAATTCAGCTTAAATCACTGACTGGCCTAGCACCAGCCAATCTCTCAGACATGGTTTTTAGATATGTTGAGTAGATGTAAAAACCTTATCAATACAAATTGTTTAAGTTCACATGAAGTTCTACATTTCATATTGTCACTAAAAATATGGAGGTTATGAAGTTATAATTGCTTATTAATATAATAATTAGAATTATTATTGGGTAATTGATTTACAGGAGCAGGTTTAAAAATGTCACCTACCTAATCTAACCTGTTAGCCGACTAATCTATTTACACTGCAGCTGACATAAACCATGCTTTTCCTAAACTTTGGTACTAGGTAGATATCTACAGGTATTTTAGATGTTCTTAACACAGTTAAGAATTACAAATAAAACTATATAAAAAATGTAAAAAGCTGATTTGATTTAAATAAACACACACTGAACAGCACCTGTAGTTGATGTTGCGACGTGAGCTGACATCCCAGCTCTGGATGGCATCCCACATCTTGTCCATCACTGTGTCTCTTCGTGGCTCTTCCATCGACCAAACCTCTGGCCCATCAAACATGATGTGTGAAAGCACCCCGCATGCGTTGTATGACACCTCAATCCCATCTGCCTTACTGTCCAGGAGGTTACTGTTAAAGGATCCAAACAGTGAGAGGGGAACACATAAAAACATCAAATACCTGATACACGGTCTTATAGTTAGTCTGTATGAAATAATCCTTGACCAAAGCAGAGCAAAAAGTTAAATTATAACTACAAACACTATACTCAGGCAAACTAAAATAAAAGTTTTAAGCAGTTTATCTGTCTCTTCTTTTTTTGCTTCATTTAGTCTATTAAAGCTTTAATATTTTTTAAGTGTGTGGGTGGGGCTGTGTGGGTGCTCCAATAACGTGACAAGGGTACAATTATCATGTGCATCAATCAGCCACAACATTAAAACCACTTCCATAATATTGTGTATGCCCCCCGTGTCGCTAAAACAGCTCTGACGCATCAGGGCATGCAAACGGAGAACATTGTATTGTAAAGACATGATCAATGTTATTCACTTCACCTGTCAATGATTCTAATGTTGTGGCTGATCGATGTATCTTTGTATCTGTGTGTAGCCTGTGTTTGGAAGCCAGAAAACTCTTCAACCCAATGTCATGGAATCATTGCCATGGTACAGTATGCAACAGTATCTGATCTTCACAAAGGGTTTACTGGCTAGACTTTTTTAAGCCCAGGTACACTGCAAAGGATGACCTTAATAATTTCTCTCTCCAGTGGTTTCAATAGTTCTCTCACCTGAATACAGTGATGAACTGTGGGGTGAGCAGTTGTGGCCTCAGAGCTTTGACCTCAGCAACATTTCCCAAAAGCCCCAGCATGTTCCGGTGAAGCTCTTGCTTGTCTGGAAACTCCTGGATTTAGATCACACAGCAAGAAGAAATATTTTTAGATCGCTGATTAAGAAGTCCAGAAGTTAATCTTGTGCCAAACGAACATTTTAAACAGGTGCTGTATGCATATATTTTCAGACAGGGACACGACTGGGACTGTGGATTTACCTGCAGACACTCAAGAAAGAGACTCATTCCCCGACAGTTGAGGAACATCTGACAGTTGTCAGGTGTCTCATCAGTGATGTTCCACAGAGCGCTCCAGGAAAACTCCATCACCTGGTCACACTGGGGGGAAACAAACAAGAACAACCTTTGTAACAAGAATCTCCTTACAATTGTATTTTAAACAAGTACACTGGAATCATGACTACTCTGCATTATAACAATGATAAACTTCAAATTCATAATTGATTAATAAAATCTGAGCCACCAGCGACTGAGATTCATCATTATACTCTCTCAAATAAAGTGCTCCTCAGAACTTAAAACAATGAAATGTAAAACTCAAAGATACACAGAGTAAATTTCAAGACTCACCATCCTGTCTTGTAGCTTCTTCTGAATTAAATTCAACATAGTCTGAAAATGAGAAAAAAAATCGAGTAAAAACTGGATTTATTAAAACCACAAACAAAAGCAATAACAATACTATGGTACAGCGTAAAAAATAAAAATACAAAACATGAGTCCACCTTGAAAGCTTATACAATACACTATGACAAGACTGCACAGCTCTGGAAAGTTACCACAATAGCATTAATTGTCTTGTCCACCTATGCTTGTGCAATGAACAGTGAATCCACCCAGTCCAACATGGTACTCTCACTGGTATGTGCACTTGCACTTGTCTTGTGGATTGTTCACCCTCCATATATCCAAAAGGGCTAATTAAGGCAATTAGATTATCTATAGTACTACATGCTACTGGATGACCGTTTTTACCATGTGATCCTTTCCTGGCCATTTACTTAAACTGTATCAATGTCTCCAACCACAATACCTTCATTTATTGTATCATACATCTGCATATTTTGCAACAAAGTAAGAAGCATAAAGATTAAGTAGTAATTGTTGTTTCTGGTTGTTTTTCCATCTCTAAAATAATCCATCTACCATCTTCCAAATTCATCAGCCCATTGTTCTGCACTTCAGGTGTAGAATGTATTTCTTGAGGGCAATAAATTTAGAAAATTTTTCTTTTAGCTTCTCTTGGTATCAGCCAAACCATTGCAGCCATGGCTGACCATGCAAATCTTGCTAATGACATACAGAAATGAGACATCAACTTGTTTCTAACTTTTAAGATACTACTGAGGATAACAACTGCTTTTAGAGCATAGGGCACACATGCCACACTGCATCCCATGGGGCCCACACCCCACACAGCCCAGGCCTCCATCTCATAGACCCATAAAATCCAGTTCGGATCACACTTAAACTGATGTACTGTATCTCCATTACAACTGGTCAACCATGTCAAATTCATTTCCACTTTCATTTTGACAGACAGTAAATCCAAGGATTCACTTACTTTTTCCACCAGAACTATGAATGTTTAAAGTGAAGATAAGATCACATTCATATTATTCATATACTTTTTATTGCCCTTGTATTATTTTACTAAAGCAATGGCAACTGATACTTGACTTGACACTGAATCATAATTAACCCAGGCAGTGACAGGTTAGAAATTTACCATGTGGTACCCTTAAAGACAGCTTGCCAAATATCCAATTAGGCTTTATATGAGGTTGCTCTGTATGACCAGGTATGCTGTGATGCACCAACTTACTGCTACCACCCCCCATTGCAACATGCACCATGTGGCTGATGGTGCCAAGTCAAGCCCCCCTCACCATCAGTAATGGTGTGCCACAGGATCTTATACATAAATAACATTACTCTTCCTAAACAGTATTTCAATAGCATAGGGCTTCAGTAACTTTGGATCGACAGCAGACTGTTGTTTAAAATTCTTGATTAAACATTTAACCCAAAAATTAGAAATTAAACTTGTCATCTCATCTCTTCTCTCATTTCAATCTTGTAATTACACTATGTTATCCAACAACTACTTCACCTTAGATACACTTTGCACTTTATCAACATTGTTAGTCTTTACTCTGTATGTTGCTACTACATTTACGTACTATGTATACTGTGTGTATACTATCTACATTGCCTGTCACCCATGGACAGAAGAAAATTTCCTGTGTTCTAATGCTCCAATAAGTATGTATGCATTAATCTTGGTAGAGCTAGTTTCAGATATTGATCAAGCTTGCTGTTAGCATGATGGCCAGCTTAGCATGCTAGTTAGTTTAACATGGTATTTGTTGAATGGTTTATTCTGTGGGTCAGGAAGCATGCTGGTTAGCTTAGCATGGCAGCCTGATGATGATTGTTTGGGTGCTGGTAGGTTGAGAAGCATGCTACAGGTAATAGCAATGAGCTAGCTGACAATTTGTGAGCTGGTGATGTTGGGTGTGGGTAATGCGGGGGATGGTTCTGGGATGTTGGAACATGCCACTGAGCCTTATCTGTGTTGCTGGCCCAACTGAACCAAACACTAGTTACTGAGAGGATGCCCTCCTGATGACTTCACTGACACACATTCATATTGAAATCATGTCTGTTTCTTTATAAGAGGGGTCAAAAGTCACAATCCATGCATGGTACTGTTTCTCATACCAGAGAGGTTGCAAATAAGTAGTCTTTTGTATGACTAGTGGAACAAGATACACAGTGACAATGGCTGAACCACTAGACAGGCCATGGCTTTCAGATGATACTGCTTATCAAGCCACTGGGGCCAGCCAGTGTAGTTGCTGTCTGGTTTTATACTTTATGTGTTGCTCTTGTATTCTGGTTGTGTTGTTTTAACTATGGATGTTTTTCTTGTGCTGTGTCTCGATCATGTACTTCCTCACTCACACTTGCTATTTTGAGTGCATAAGTATGTTCACACTGACAAGTATTGAAACATGCAATGCACTGTAAGTATCAGGATGGTGACCCAAAACAGTCAAAATGTTGAGTGAGGAACGCTGGATACTCCCCACCCTCAATGGTTGAACTCTGAAATTTGGGCTGCAATATCTACAATATTGTCTTGATATTACCTTAACAAATCCCATCTTTCCCACAGCTTCCTTGTGATGGTTGTCCACCTGACACACCAAAGCATTGCAGAGATGAACAGCGATTCTCTGGATGGACTCATCCTGCCTGGCTGGTTCCAAGATTTTCAGCAGCAGCTGGTTAACCCGACTGTACTGGAACTCCAGCTCCTCTGGAATACTGAAGTTACACAGAGTCAAGCAGCAGTTCCTCTGGACCTGGTGTGGGACATGAAGATGGGGGAAGGTGAGACAGAGGAAGGTTAACAACTCAAACTGAAGGCTCACAGTGTAGAGCAAACAGGCCCAAAAGCTGATCTGATCATAATATTAATAAGTTTTGATTAAGCAGGGCAGTAAACACATCATTCATCAACTACATATTAAGTTAATGTGTTATTTTTCTTTTCTTTAGAATAGTATTACAGAACTTTAGAGCATTTCTTCCTCATGTTGATCTTAACAATGAAATTATTATCACCCACACACCTTTGGACTTTTACCTGTTTCTCATTAAACAACGCCAAATCAGTGTTTGTAATTAGGGTTTTCCTGATCAACAGAAAAAACCCAGTCCTCTGACTATATAAATACAAATATATGTCACAGTTTTTTGTGATTAGTTATGTTGACATACCAATAAGAAATTGTATTTCTTGAAAATGTAAATGTGTCTGGTAAATGTGAGTGCAATTACCTAAAAATCATAATTTCAGTAAAATATCTACTCTTTTCATTTTCACAAATAAACTGAAAATTGAAAAATCTTTCCTCAGCGAGTACTTACAGTGACCTCCTGGTATTGCTCCATTCCATTTAGTACCACTTGAATGACCTGTCTGCGCAACCGCACACTCTGGTCACTGCGGTACTCTGTGTTGGTCAGGTAGAACAGAGCAGCACTGCCAGTCACCTGGATGCTCTTATCATATTTATGGCACTTTAATGCTGCTATGACAAGCTGAAACAAGGACAGAAAGTTTATAGGAGAGGTGTGAGAAAGCGTTACAGGGATAAAAAGCAGAATCAGGGCACAAAGACTTTGTAAGCAGTCAGTGATTACACCTCCTTCACGGAATAACCATCATCATAACTCATCATACTTGCAAAGCTCGGAGCAACTGGCTGCAGTGTTGTATCCTGGCAATGTCAAACAGCTGATTGATGGCTCTGTGGGCCAGCTCAGGGCGAAACTCTGTGTAAGCCTCAATAGCATTCAGGACCTGGTCTTCATTCTTTGATCCAGTCACCTGTAAAAGGCCAGAAACACACAGATTTAACCCACAAAACTAAACCCTTTTATTATGCAATATTAATATGCACACTGCCTGTGTGCCCATGTGTGATGGCTAATGTAAGAAGAACTAAAGATTTCTTACATCCCATGAAGGGTGCGTTAACCAGCTGTCTGTCAGATGAAAATATAAACAGCCAAAATGTCTGGCAGGAAACTTGCCAAATAAATGGTATATAGTGTGATTTTCAGTGGTGGAGGAAGGGAAAATAAAACCCAGGTTCAAAAATACAAATTATACTTTTCAAAGATAACCTTACATGATGCAAAAGTTTGGTTTTGCCTCTGCTGTTCTGACAATGAGAGATTCAGCTTGACTCCGCATTTTAGCATTTAGCATGACTTCTATATATAAAATCAGACATCCCCCGTGGAGTTCAGTTGTGCTGACTAAATTTAATAAAATACATTTGTTGTAAGTCTAGTATTAACTCTGGTCACTGGTCAACCTCTCTCATGTGACTATCAATGAGGAATTTCTTTCTCATTCATTCTGCAATATGCACAAAAATGGAGAGGGCACAATCTCAACGAAATAGCACTAGAAACATGGACCATAAAATCAGAGATGAGAGAACTTTCTAAGAATGAGGAGAACCTCAACAGACCTGTGACTGTGTAGTAACGCCTACATGACCTAATTATGAAATCATACTCTCACTTTTGACACTCACTTTCTCAGTTTCCTTCATATTTATGACCACTTATTACTACTCATACCTGTGACATTGTCTGAGGGTTTCTAGATATTTCTAGGAAATAAAACATTGTAATAATACAGTGTCAAAAGGAATGATTTAAAAACATCTGGATCAAGGGGAAAATAATACTTTAATACCTCACACCATATGAATCATCCCCCAGCTGTCAACAGCAACTAGTCCAGAAGTCCAAAAATGAACTCAGTTGTTAAGCTGTAATGCCCAAAATAAATTTTATCAGCCTAAAAACTGTACTGTGTGTCCAGCCCATTAGATAACCTGTACCTTATAAGCAGGTATGTGTGTCACGTTACACAGAGTGGTGTCATATAAGCCCAGAAACTGCAGGGGCCTCTTCAATTCCTGGAAAGGATAGATGCTGCTCTTGCACGGTTCAATGCTGAAAGAGAGAACAACGTTGGTTATTGACAAGTATATGAATCAGAATTTTTTTTTAATCCAATGTATGTTGTAGAGTTGTTTACCCACCTGGGTCGGCCCATAGCTTCTTCAAAATGTGGAACTGTGCAGTTGTCCAGCATAATATGACCTGAGATGTCCAGTGACACCAAATTGACCAGACGCTGCACAACTGCCGTCAGGATTTTCCTGGTCATCTTAAACTTAGAGGTTCGTCTGCTCTCCCGCGAGATGTCAAGGTGCCTGAAGAATGCAGTGTGTTGTATCAATGATAGTGGCATATTTCATTCAAATTATTTGTGAGTGTGTAAAGGGAACTACAAACGTATTAGGAGTGTAAATCACAAGTTTCATGACAATACAATATTATATCGATTCAATGGACACACAAAGCCTGCTATTTTGATTATTATTATTATTTTGATATTCTGCTATTCCGGAGCCAGTGATTGATATGAGACAATATCATATGGTGATTTAACAAAATCATTTCCATTCATATTGAATCACAAAAAGCAAATAAAATATCATTTGACATTTTTACTCCTGAGCTCAACCAGAAATTTAAATGAAAAACAATCTTCTCTCCAAAATCCAAAATGTTTCCAGACGGCAGATTTATTCTACAGAGCGGAGACAAAATCTTCACTTTTTTCAAGCTGCTTACCATGGCGCCACTTTGCATTTAGAGTCTCAAACTAAATATTTTTAGAACTTAGTAATAATAACCAAGGCAGTACAGTCTTCCTGTATCATAGTTACACGCTACACCTTCGGATATAGGCAACATTTTTCCTCATTAACTCACCACTCTCATTTTGTTAGGAGGTGTGCCTGCTCGAGCAGAGAAAATAAAGGCGCATCTTACAAATGATTATAGCTGTGACAGGACTGTGTATGGAGGTGGGTTTTGGTTCTTTCCACAGAAAAGGGGGCTGAAAGTGAGTCAATGTAGGTAGTGGTTATCACAGAAAAAAGTTTGGGGTTATTTCTGTCAGCGCTGGCTATGGCCCACAGCAGTCTGTGTTGTGGTGCTTAATAAAAGTTGTGACAAAACAAGCTGCCATCTCCATCTGACGTGGACGTTATGTTGTTTGATAATTGATCGATGTTTTCATTTTGGATCGATGCTGGGGGCTGGTTGATCACTGAATCGATGTTGATGGATGCATCATTACACCCCTAATGAGAGTATTGGAACATCTACATGAATATGAATTCTGTTTTGTCAGTTGTAAAAAGTGGCTTTATCAACACTGCGGGAGGAAATACTGTACTAAAACAGACTTTAGGAATCCCAACCTGCCCCTAAATCCATTGTGATTCAACCCAAAATATCTTGATCCATTGGTAAGTTGTACTGTTGATCAATTTCATCGTTCCACCTATAGCATATGTGTGCAATGCCTGGTTTAAGATTTTGACCCTTATGCCTCCCATGCAAAATACTGTGCACAACACCTCATCTCTTCATTAATCAATGACACCAGTATTTTAGTTCATTATATGCTTAAAGCAACTGACCAGAGCCCCATATTGTACCCTGACAGCACATTTTTAAGACATGTAGCTGTACCTAATTCCTACTAAAGAACTACAAAGAGGACATTCACATAATATAAACAAACTCTCATAAGATTGTATATGAAGTTAATAATGTGATTGTTTACATTCAGTAATGTTTACAGCATAGCATGATGATTTGCAGGGTTTAATGGATAATAAATACCATGCATAATACCCTTCATCCTACACACTTCCTCGCACAAACTGTGAATGTTCTGGTGACTGGCTTTAAAGATGGGTTAAGGCCATGGTTCCCAACCTGGGGTCCGCACCCCCCTCAGGGTGGCGCCAGAGATCACAGAGGGTATGCAGAGCACTGGCACTATCAAGAAGATCCACGGTCATTAGAAAAGCTTTTGAAAGAGCAAGTAGTGATTTACACAGAGCTACAGAGACATCATTTGAGTGTTCGCTGTTAATTGCCAAGGCTAAAAAGCCACACAATATTGGAGAGCAGCTCAAATTCACCTGCCTGAGAATTGTGGAGAGGCTGTGTGGAACACAGATGTTTGATAAAGTGAAAACTGTCCGACTCTGTCAATACTGTCAAAGACAGAATTGATAAAATGGCTGCAGATTGCCAAAACCAGTGGCAGACGAGTCTGTGCTCATTGTTTACGTGCAAAATATTGATGGTGATGACTTGAAACAAGACATTCTTATGTCTACAAATCTAGCAACAACAGACCAGGATTTTTGGCTGTGGACTCCTATCTCTCATCTAACAATCTGCCCTATGAAATAGTTGTGTGTGCACTGACGGGGCCGCAGCAATGATGAGCAAAAACAAGGGATTTAACAGCCGCTTGGTGTGCGATTTTCCACTGCATGCTACATCGCCAAGTATTAGCCAGTAAAAAACTTTCAATAACACCCTACGAACTGTTGTTAAATTTGTAAACTTCACTAAAGCTCGCCCTTCTAACAAGAGACTTTTTGCCCAGCTGTGCGAGGATGAAACACATCAAACATTACTGCTACATAGAGGTACGGTGGTTGTCGTGTCGACAGGTGCTTGTGCATTTTATGTAACTTCAAGAAAAAATATAAGAATTCTTGCAAAATCACAATCGATCACTGTTTGAACAGCTGACTGTTGCATTTTGGATCAAAGTGCAATCATGCAGTGCAAAGATGCTGTGGGCGCTTCTGTGCGCAAACTGAAGTACAGAGTTGCAAAAATGTAAAAGGGGAGTTACAGCATTTTCCACTGCTGCTGAAGCAGTCTGATGGCACTGTGCATGTGTCTTTACACACTGAGTTTACCCAGCACATGAACCTGCTCTATGAGGAGAGTAGTATTTATCAAAGGAAGCGTGGGTGATGGACCACTACATTTACACCCTCAAGGACGTGGAATACCACGGCTGTGAAGATGAGCTTTGTGACGTTCAAGCTAATGCTGTGTCAAAAAAATATGTCCAGGAAAACGGATACAAAAAGTTTTGGATTGTACTGTTGTTGATGACGTACTGTTGCTCCCAGACTGGCCAAACACGCAGTAACAAGGATTATTCTCCAGTTCAGCACTACGTACTTGTTTGAGACAGCCTTCAGTGCCCTTGTAACAATAAAAACAAAAGCCTGAAACAGGCTCAGTGTCCACCAGGACTTTAGAATGGCTGTCACAACCATCACTCCTGACATCGTATCCTTGGTCAGAGGTATGCAACCCCATGTCATTAGTTTATGAATAAACAGACTGGCACAGAGTAAAAATGTAAGGACTAATTTGTTTATTGCTATGGCTGTTTGTTGTTATTATAATGATTGCACATAAACAGGTGCATATCTGTGTCAGAACCTGTGTTAATTGTCTGAAGGAGATCTATGACAGAGCTGTATGTATAGGCCTAGGTGCTGATACGTCTCTGAAAATATATCTTTATTCCTTATGTAAGAAGGTGTGTGTACTCACTCTGTTAGATTATTAATGGAAAACTGTTTAATGTTTAGCTCTCACAACAGTAGTTGTTAATTTTGTAAATAAAAGTTTGTAATTAATCACTTTATTCTGCGTGTGTGCAGGCAGGGGTTGAGGCTTTTTTTGGGGGGGGGGGGCTGTCTTGTCTTGGACACAAGCTGTGGGAGGACTTCAAGACAAAAAAGGTTGGGAACCACTGGGCTAAGGAACCAGTATGCTTTGGCTTGAAAAAGATGCTTGACGGATGAGTAGAACAGCATCTGAAATCCCTTCTTCCCATACCTTTCCAGAAGAGGAACTAAATGCCTTTCAATGTGGTTGGACAACATGATATATAAACTAGTTCTTTTATCGCACTACAGCTGTACCTAATTTAGAATTTTGTCAGTCAGATGGAATATGGCTGTTCGATATGAGGATGAGATGATGTGGTCTTGTTTTTCACAGACATAAAAGTTGAAGTCTAGGTCATAGCTCAGTTATGAAAACCATCTCTTTCCTACTGGGCAGTGTCAGCTGGTTTTAACATGCCAGCACCAGTAGGTTCCGCTTTAACCGTGCATATTCCCAATGTCACTCTGCCGTCCATTTCCACAATAATGGACGTCTACATGCCCATGCAAATCATGCTCTTGTCTATGTGGAATTTGCCACTGCTCTCTGAACAATGTGCTTCTTTGTTGAAACTCATACAGTGACCATATGTATTTTAGTACACGTGCTGTATTCGATGTAACTTTTTTGATAACCAGTGTGTTTTTGAGGGAGGTGGAAAAGGAAGTGATTAGGTTGTGGGTAGCACAGAACAACTCCTCTCCTGTCCTCCCATTTGGTTTCACACCATTTCACACTTTGATCTATGCAACTCTGATTGGTTCTTACACCACAGAGAGGCTTAAAATCATGTGACTTGCCAACAAATCAGCAGGAGTGATGAAACCTCCTTGTTCAGTCAATATGTGTGGTCAACTCTAAAACTTCAGTACAGTTAATAATTTCATTTTCACTTGAATGAATGAGATGAAGGTACAAAAGACTAGCCTGTCCCACCTTACCTGAGATTAACAAGCTCCACCACCGTACTGACCAGTTCCTCTGACAGGTCCACATTGTAGAGCACAAGAGAGGCCAGTCTGTCTTTCCACTGGGTGA
Source organism: Lates calcarifer (assembly GCF_001640805.2). Lineage (NCBI taxonomy): Eukaryota > Metazoa > Chordata > Actinopteri > Centropomidae > Lates > Lates calcarifer. Next base: position 21,940,721 of record NC_066841.1, read on the forward strand.
GAAAAGCTGTTCCCAGCAACTGTACATTAGACAGATCTAGTGAGTGGAGTGACTTCAGGGGTTTGAGCAATGTCTCAGCATCCACCTCGTCAGGTAGGCCACCCAAGTTGAGCAATCTGAGTCGGTTGAACCCCTGGAAGTTAAAGTCTGTCTCTAAAGCTTGCCTAGACGCAGGGCTCTCCTCCTCCTCATCCTCGGTGTCTTCATTGCAGGCGAGTGGAGCGCCACCCTTTCTATAGAAGATGTGGCTGCAGCCGAAAAGACAAAGAGACACCAAGGTCTCACGGAAACAGGTCAATGTTTTCAAACTCCTGGATGATAGACTGTTGCAGTATGTGAGGTGGAGCTCAATCAGGTCCTGGCAAAACACACAAGAGAAATAATTAAAAAAGGAGAAAATGTTGTGTCAGGAGGCTGGCTTGTTTTGCAGGATTTCAAAGAGTACTAAGATGGTACATTGGGTAACAAACTGCATACAGTAATACGTGGCAGCGTGAGCCAGTGTGTGAGCATTTCACTCGTATTTGTGACAAAAAATAGATGAAAATAGATGCGTGTGAACTGTAAAATGTATTTAAGAGCATGTGTGCAAAGAAAAAGTATTTTAAAATTCAGCCGAAAGAGCCTCGATTTTTTTTTCAACAAAAAGGTTGAAAAAACAACAATGACGATCATATGGTCAAGACACTGAACTAATGTTGTCTGTTGAAAGAATCACATGATCCACTCGCCAGCGCAAAGGGCCCTCTAGACACCACCTTTGATTTGATCCCAGTCCTACTGTGGCCCGCTGACTGAGCTCAAAGCGGGCCGGACAACCTGCTGACAAAAGCTGCTGGACCAGTGATATTCATTGTGTCTAAACGGACTGAGCAAACCTTTTTGGCATTTACAATAAGAACTACTTCATTATAGAGGTGTTCATATCGTTCAGTACTGTTTATACAGTTTAAAGTGGTTTAAAGTAGAAATCATTACATAATTATTAAATAAATACAGTTGAATCGGAAATAATTAAAGACCTAGTGTGCTTTTTGTATTCAAATCAATTAAATAATTATGCTTGTAAATGTCTCCTTGTATCCCTTTATTAAAGAAAAACATGCTATTTGATACATTTTCGTGGTGCCTCTAAAGTTCTTTATGCGCTCCTAAATTTTTCAACTTAGGAGCACATGTACTCCTTGGGGGAAAAAGTAAGCATCAAGCCCTGGTAATAGCCTTTTAAACACATACTAACCATATGTGTGTATGTGTATACATGGCCAAAGTCTGTACTGCCAGAGAGCAGAGCAGTTGCAGATATAAAATGTTTGGAGAAAAAGAGAAATACACACCTGTTCCAATATTACAAGAGAATGTATTTCAATTAATTAAAATTGCACTATTATTCGTTCCAACCCCACACTCACAGGAGAAGTAGTAGCAAGAGGTAAAAACCTTATGGAAGGACACCAATTTACACCTTCCAACATGTCCATGCTTGTTCACCTATCACTGATCCTTCACAAGTAAAATGATATACCCCAAGTCACTAACCGCTGAACAAAACATGTCACATTGGAAAATACTGAAAATATGAGTTCTACCCATTACCCAGCTTTGTAAAGTGCCCCTTTCTTTCCAATTTCTCCTACTCCTAAAGAACTGCCATCTCTGCCATCTTCATCTTCTGGTCTGATTATGGTGTGGACAGACGAAGACAGTGTGGACAGGACAAAAGTGCTGAAACAAGGGCAGGATCCCTCACTTGCTTCCCACCCATCAACATGCTAACTATACTCAAAATGGGCCAAACCTGTGGGCTTGCAAGCCTAATCAATGTCCTACTGACTTCAACAGTAGATTTGCTTTATTTTTCGTGATATTTTGGACTAGACTCAGTCTACCTCCTGCAAGATACAGTATGTTGTTGACATGTTATGTTATGTTATGTTATGTTATGTTATGTTATGTTATGTTATGTTATGATGCAACATGTTATTGACAATGCTGACCCCAGTTAACACATTTTATCTGTTGATCATAGACTTCCCTAGACTTTAGGATCTCAAAGGCATTCATTCTCTAGTAGGAAGTTCCACATAAGATCTTGACCTTACACTGTTACAAAACCTATATATCAAAAGAAGAGTACATGCCAACTTTTCTTAACCAAACATTGGTATGTTCCACCATCCTCTAAAATATAAGTGATATGATGACAGTGCATTCAGTAAGACACCTGTGAATTAGTTTACTGAGAAAATAAAACCAATCTTTAAACTTTTTGTAATGGGACAGGCTTTCACAATGAGCCACAATAAGGTGTGAGGGCTTGAGTAAAAATGTGTCAAAAATTCTTAATTGTCACTTAACACAATTTCCATGAGTGGTAATTACAGGTAACAGAAACCTAAACAGTAATCCCGGTTCTTAGGGCTTGATAGTACCACTGCAAAAAGAATCCTACATCACTATGAGGTGAGGTGCAATGTATCCTACTAGTACTTCACAATGTTTGTCCAAACATTGTATAAAACAGTATAAACCAAAATTAAAGTTATCAGTTCAGGAAGGAACCCAAAAGCCTGTTTTGTGAACATGGACGATTATTTATATAATAGCTTAACATGATTTACTTAACATTTTCACATTTGAGAACTTGAAACATGGACATCAAGTGGATCTTCCTAGAACATCCTCCTGTAAATGTCCTTTGATATTGATATTATATTTTATTTAGATTATAAATAAGGGAAATTCCTAGTATATTTACTGCAAATCAAATTAGCATTTTCAGCAATAACTGCTGAGAAAATTTGTGCATTTTGATAAAGAACAGCTTACATCATGTTCATGCGCAAAGGAGGAAAGAGAGGTGTAATTTGAAAAAGTGAGAAGTTTCTCCTTAGCTCAAGTAATGACAGAAATGAATGCTGACAATAAAATATTATATCCACTGGCTAAATTACTGCAACCAAGGTGAATGTCCCTAAAATGTTCTTTAAAATCATCCATTGCATTGTAAATATCTGTTTATTCTGGTCGAGATGGTCCACAGAGGTGAACTGGAAAACAAAAATATTCTACTAAAGGTGTCATCAGATTATTCTGAATAATTGGTATGACTAATTTGTGACATCCCACCTGTTTTCTAATAGCCTCCAGATCTCTGTCACGTACAAAGTCTTCTCTAAGCTGTACCCTGGTCAGTCTGGTGCTTCGGGGGTCTGAGAATAGTTGGAAGAAGCTCTCCTCTGGTTCAAAGTTACTGTCGGTGTGGACCAACTCCATATATCTGGTTAAAACAAAAAAAGTAGAATCAAAAGGCCCTTTCAGACAGGGAATCTGCAACATCATAACAAACACAAGACATTTTGAAAGAATTCAGAAATTAGGTCAACATCAAAGTGACATATCCTATCACATACGTGTTGACCAACTTGTCACAGATTTCACTGGGAAGGAAGATGTCTGAGCGTAGGCAGAGCTTGTTCCTGAATCCCTGGTAACACATGGTCTTCCTGAGGTTCCTCAGGCAGAAGACAGTTGCCAGAGTCATGAGGCTCTCCGGGTTGTCTCCTGCTTTGGCTGCCATGTTAGCCTCTTCCTCTTTGGCTCAGATCAGGGCAGTGCAGGGGACCTTAGGAGGCAAGCACTGAAAGATTAGGAATTTGTTTTCAGAACAATGAATGAATAAAAACTGTGCACATGTAGTCCCTGTATTTACAATTGCCACAATTAAGTAATGCCTGCTCCTTTGGCAAGCACTGCAGGTAAACTTTAATGTTTTAGGTCAATACATTCCCTTTTGGTCAGGGACCACGTGACAAAGACAAAAAATAAACTGACTGCAATGAGGGTCATACAATGACTAACATACAGCAGTTAAACATCGAATATATATATATATATATATATATATATATATATATATGGACGTTACAGGTAACTTTCATTTTCCATTATGCATTGCCGTGTCTGCTTTATTTTTAATTAGCTGATGAACATACTGGTGTCGAAACACCTTGCTGCCATCAGAAACCAGTCCGTATTTCCATTTTTGATCACCTCTTCAGAGGCATCGCAGACCTTTTGAATACTTAGCCAGGTTAGCTGTCATGCTTGTGGCTGCCTACTGTTAGCAACTATTGTTGCCTACTTTATAACAACTTGTTTCAAAATGATTTTACAGTGCTAATATTACTCCGAATGAGTCCAGCTGATAAGCCGAAGCTTGTAATCCAGCTTGCTCTGTGCTTTAGTTGGTACTATGAGTTTGTTAGCTGACCACACATAGCAATGTATCCTGGGGGAGACACAGCTGACTGTTACTAAGTTAGCAACCTAGCTAGCTAGCTACAATGTAGAATAAATTGCTTCAACAACACTAACGCTTCACAGTTACTAAGAATCAGACAACAACTGTCACCCTACTCATTCACAACAACCCAAAATCCCAAAGAGCAATACTTGTTATTCTCAATTAAACCTTCATTTGCCAATACCGTGTCTGCAGTGCACCTCAGCGTCTAAATTAGCTTGTGGCTAACGATGACTTTCCCTGCTATGATGTTAGCTAACTTAGCAAGTAGGAATAGCGCTAGCTAAAATCTGTGTGTGGAAATGCAGGCTATAAACAGTGGTCAGCGGTATTTGCTTGTATGGCACATCAGCCAGTACTCTACCTTAGCTTCCGCCAGGGCTGTGTGTCTTAATGACGACGAGAAACTGAGTTATTATCACTAGTCTTCACTCATCTGATTTTCGTTTTCGTCCGATGTCAACAAACAGACTCCCCCTCCTACTTCTAACCCTCCTCCTTTTCCCTTCTTTTCCTTCTCACTTCCTCTTCAGCTCCCGTGTGATTCCGCCGAGTGGGTGCCATCTGCTTGTTACAACTCCTCCAAATTAAACTTCATTCTTTATCTTTTTTCAACACTGAATTCGATAACACACATATCTAGCTATTCCAAATGACTTAAGGTCAATTTCAGGCAACTTTTTTTTTTTTTTTACAAGGTTTTCAAGATGGTTTCTTTTTTCTCTGTTACCAAAACTCATGTGTCATTTAAAAAACTTGCTTAAAGGCATAGCAACTAACTCCTTTTTCTCCCCCCAGCCCGAGTATTTATTTTAAAGAAATGGATGGTTACATTTTCAAATAACTGATATTTGTGACAGAAAAAAAAAATCACTATATATGCATGTTGAATTTTTCTAAAAACTACAAAACCATTTTTTTTTTTGCCTTTAGAAGAGACCCATACTTAAAGTTCATCAACTGCTTTAGCATTTGATTTATTAAATAATTGGCAATAATATTGGTTTATCTAGGCAGTATGTGATACCTCACAGCAATAAGGTTCTGAGTTCAAAGCCGGGTTCACCCAGGGCTTCGCTGTGTGGAGTTTACATGTTCTCCCTGTGTGTCTTTGGGTTCTCTCCAGGTTCTCCAGCTTCCTCCCATAGTCCAAAGACATATATAATATGTTGGCGCTATATAAATAAGATTGAATTGAATTGAATATATGTCAGAACCTATGATAGACTGCTGATCTGTCCAGGGTGTATCCTGTCTCTTACCCAGTGTCAGCTCGGATTGGCCCCAGCCCATGCTAATAGTGTGAGGACACTCAGCCCATACTACATTTACCAAGTGAGTATTTTTTACAATACATGAATAACATCTAAGAAATAATGTAGGTAATAGTACAGAATGTTGAGATGGACCTTCCCAGTCACAGACACATCATCAAATATACAGAAAAGAAAATGAGATATGTGACTTTTGGTCTTTCAAAGACCTTTAGAGGATCCTGATGATGTGACTTGTGGATTGTTCCAAATTTCTCAGAGCAGGGAGTGTGTTAGGGTAACAGGACTGAGTGAAAACCTGGGAACACAACTAAAATGTGTATTTTACTAAAATATTATGGATTTCTTCCATTCATCCATTATCTATACTGCTTATCCTTTGAGGTTTGTAAGAAGGGGACTGGAGCCTGTCCCAGCTGACACTAGGCAAGAAGTGGGGGTACACCCTGGACAGATCACTAGTCTATCACAGGACTGACATATAGAGACAACTACTCACACTCACATTACATTTACACCTAAGGGACAATTGAAGCTGGAGTACCCAGAGGCACAACATACAAACTCCACACAGTAAAGCCCCAGCCTAACCAGGATTCAGACCCAGAACCTTCTTGATGTGAGGCAACAGTGCTAACCACTGCACCGCCATGCGCCCAGTGTGGATTTAATATTAAAAATTATTTTAAGCATTGATAGGATATGGAGTCACACAACAATGCAATAAATAAATAAATAACAGCATTCTATGTAGTTTTTATTGATGAATTTAAGTATATTCTTTAAATAAAATTGATCTATGTGTAGAACACTGAAATCACATCACATACTGTATTTTACAGTTAATTTTCATGCATATTTATACAGATAATGACCTGGGGCTAGAAATGATACACCTCATCCTTCCAGCTGCTACTTTTACAATGCAATAGTACAATCTTCTTGTTCTGTTCTTCGTGTCACCAGTGACTACCTACTCCAGTTTTATTAACTGATAAATTGGCCCATTGTTATCATTATTACTATTATCATTAGTAGAGATAGAAGATGTCTGTGAAAGTCTTACAACATGTTTTCTGCTGTAATTCTTTGTTTTCTTGTGTATAAAACGATTATTTCTTCACTGTCCAAGTAGGAAACTGCCATGTTGCCCCAGATTCAGTGTGTAAATTTGTGTAATTGTCAATTTGTTACAAATGTTACACAAAAGCATTATATAAACTACCTGACCTTGTGGATCTGTCTTTTGGCAGGGTTGAGTGTCAAAAGTGTTTAACAGGCCTGTATTTATGTCTGCTCTGTGCCAGTATGATGAACCAGCTCATCAGCAAATAATGGGCAGATTGCAATGAATGTAATGATCCCAAATTCATGTTCATGTTCATATTGTGAAAGTGATAAACTCCCTCTTTATGACCCCATAACCTCACCTCAAGCTCCACCCCCAAACAATTTTAATATTTTAGTTCCACCACTGATAACATTTCTATAGTAGTTAAATTATCAGTACATCATGACGTGAAGAGAGTTCCTAACAGCTAAATCCAGCCATGTTCACCTGACTGACATGTCTGTGGATGGTGGTGGTTTTTTTACTCTAATACTTCATCAAACTCCACAATATGTACAGTGCTTAACAAATTTATTAGACCACCAGCCAATGTAAGGCTCATGCCACAGCTGCCCTAAATTAACATCATTGGTAATTACCAAAATCATTTTTTATGTTTCTGTAATGGTTAATACACCAGTATGTAGAGGGTCTTTAACTGAAATTATATTTTTAATGCTAAAATATAATTATTATTGTTATCCATTAATTTTCAAATTAACTGTTTTACAAAAAAACTGAAAAAATACTAAAGCACATTATTATTTCTTGATTAAGAAGTCAAATTATAGATATTTACTTGCATTCCTGAACAGAAAAATTAGTTTTAGTTGTTGAATGTTATGCTTGATTGATTTCTGACTTCTCAGAGAAGCCCAGTGAGCCAGCTCAAATTTGGGTATAAAAAGGTGAATTCACTTTGAAATTCCTCATTCCTGTTCAAAATGGTCCACATTAAAGCACTTCATGATGCTGGATGGTCTCTGAGACAAATAGGGAAAGACACGACGTGTTCTCACAGTGTGGTCATGTATACTTTGGCAGATGTCAGACACCTCAAGTAGACAGAAGGAAGACCACTGCTGATCTGCAAGCAGAGATGAATGCTTCTAGATCAGAATCTGAGAAAGTCTCCAGAATGACCATAAGCAGATGACTGATGGAACAAGGCTTAAAGGGAAGAATAGCTGCTAAGAGGCCATTATTAAGGCCTGCAAACATCCAGAAATGCCTCAGTTTTGCCAGAGAACACAAACACTGGACTGTTGATGACTGGAAGAAGGTACTCTGGACAGACGGTCAGCATCATCGTGTTTATGTCCACAGAAAAGCTGGAGAATGTTTTTGATGCCGGATGCATTGTACCCACAGTGAAACACAGTGGAGATTCCATTATGGTATGGAGTTCCATTTGCGGAACTGGCATGGGAAAATTTGTGAAAATCGATGGTATCACGAACAAAAACGTCTACCACTACATCTTAGTGCATCATGGAATCCCTTCTGGACTGAATCTGATTGGTCATGGGTTCATATACCAACAAGACAATGACCCTGAGCATACTTCAAAGCTGTGCAGAGACCATTTGACCAAGAAAAGGGAATCTGGAGCACAGGAACTGACGGACTGGCCAAGTCAAAGTCCAGATTTGAATCCTCTTGAACAAATTTAGGATTCAAAGATTGATCGCACAAAAGTTTAATCCAAAGCAAGTCAGTGGGAACAGCTAGAAACTATTTGGAACTCAATAACAAAAGAGACTGTTGAAAAGTACATAAAAACAATGTCAGCAAGAATGCAAGCTGTTATCAAGGCCAAAGGAGACCATACAAAATATTACGTTTTTTGGTTATTACATGTGAACAGGGCTATTTGCCAAAGAAATAACAATGACAGGTTTAGTTTTAAACAAGTTTTTGAAAGATTTCTAAAATATTTATGTTTTCTCATTTTTATGACAGGTGGACATGAAGCGAAATATTTATTCAAACCCAAAATTACAGTTAACATCAAATTTTACTCAGTTTACACATGTTGTATTTGTAGCTTGTGTGGCATATGCATATGAATAGCCTTCTTACTGTTGGATTTATCATTTTTCAGAGCAAGTGCTCTGTTCAGGTGTGTGATGTTACCTTTTTAAATTGTTTCAAACGTTTTGACCTCTGTAATCTCAACTCAAAACGTCTTGTCAGTCAAAACTACACCGGACAATGCACAATAGAATGTAGATTTGAGGGTGCCTTTGCTTATGATCATTATTATTATTAGTAGTAATAGTAGCAGTATCATTACTATCATTATTACTCCAGTTGGATGTTTATCCTTCAATGAGGAAAATATATCTCTGTCTCTATGTATATAGTCCTGTGTATATTGCTCCTTTGTTCATATTTTTATTATATTGTCCTGTTCATACTGTTCTTATGTTTATATTTTTTATAATATTATCTTGTTTATACCTTGTCTTTTACTTGTATTTCTGCCTTTTTTTTCTGTCTTTTCAATCTCTGACGCTGCTGCAACAATGGAAATTTCCCCATTGTGGACTATTAAAGGATTATCTTATCTTATATGTGAAGTTTTCAAAATAGTTTCTCTGTGCTCACCTCAAATCTGAGTTTAATACATGTATGTACAAGATCATTTAGTGACATCACTAGTTTAGAAGCAAATTATGGGCCAGCATGTGTGTGACAATGTGAGATTCGGTGAAATGGAAAACTTCCTGTGTTGAGCAGTTAGATTTTTAAACTATATTTTCATATTCATCAATTCTGGGTTTTTCAACAACAGATAGGGAAGGAGATGCAATTTTATGAACTACCATGTCAGACAGATTATTATTATTAGAGTATAGAGTTTCCTTCATCAGCATGTACATACATTGTTACTACTTCATCATACATTGTGACTTACTTGCAGAATACACTATCTATGATTCAAAAACTCACACTAAAATAGCGGGCACTAACCCGTACAGTAGAGTAACACTACTGACGATGCAGCTGTGACATTTGTTGGGGAAAAAAGTCAATTTATTACTACACATATACTGAAATACAAGTTTACATATATTTTTATGTATACTCTGAAAATCTTTCAAACAAGAGAGACCTGAAATGAAACCTTACGTCACTGAGCGGCACTGCAAATTGAATTGGGAGATAAGGCGTTGTAGAAGATCGAGCTCAGCATATTGAGCCCAGCCACAAACGCGTAGATTGACAGTGGATCCTAACAGCAGCGTGGTGTCTGCCCACTGTGTTGTGGTGAAGACGGAAGTGATAGGCGGACTTCCCTCTGGCCAACAATACATTCCTTTTGGAAACAGTTAAAGGAACACACCGCCGCTTGCCCAGACATGTCTACTGCATACAGAAACAGGTGAGACACAGCTAAATCTCTGCTCTTGCATGGGATGCATAAATTGGTGGTACACAATTTACTTAAGCAGCTAGCTTCCTAACCACAAAACTGGCATTAACTTTAGTGTTAGCTAGCAGCAACAGCAGCTCAGCTAACCAAACATAAGCTAAGTTATGGTTTTAGGCAAGAGTTGCAAAAACATACACTTCGTACATGCTAATACGACTTCGCTCAGTTTAAGACGTGACATTTAATGTGAAAAACAGCGAACCTCCGGGCGTTACAGGCTAACTAATTCAGCAACCTCATCATTTTAAGCAGGCACGCTAGCTCCCTGTTAGCACATCAGCTGACACATCATACTCTTATACTTCCTCAAGCCTTAACTGGCTAACAATTAGCTATCATCCAGCTAAGTACGTTTGCTGACAGTGTAGCTCTGTCAGTGGAAGGGTGAAAACAGATGTGAATTATTTACAGTTAAATTGTCGTCGTAACGCTAAATTGACTACAAATTAGCCAGATTATGTCTCTATGGAAAAACGTACTGGACTCAGTTTAGAAAGACCGTTTTGTTCAATTTTCAACGCTTTTCTCGCTGCTGTAAGTAGTTATCTTAACCCCACAGTGGGAATCTCCAGTGTAACAGGTTTTACAATTAAGGACAGCTAAAAATGGCGAGGTGTTTATGGTTTGCTCGTACCACTTTATTTTTGTTGTTCTGTTGATATTTTTACCATCCCATGCTATCACCTCAACCCATAATAAGCAAGTTTGACATTCACAGTAAGCAGGCTTCGTTTTGCCTCAAAATGAAGTGAAAAGGTGATGATTTGTCATAGCTTATGTTTTAATAGGCAAATGAATGTAAACATGCAGCAGGTCCTTCACAGATGGGTGATGGTCTGTAAGTCATAACAACTGATTCTGTGGTAGAATATGTTTTGGTTTAAACAATACAGCCTATAAGCTAGTCAAACAATAAATACTTCAAAGAATACTTGAATACTTTTTATTGATGCATATTTCAATGTGATATTTCAGTTTTTCATTTTTGCTAAATTTGCAAACCTTTCTAAATTTCTGTTTTGGCTCTGTCTTTAGGGGGCACTGATTGTAGATGGATGAGGGATTTTTAAATGTCTTTTTTATTTCAGCATGCTTCAACATAGCAAAATGTAAAGTACTTTCTAAATGCACAGTATTCTTAACATATGGTACTGAAAATGTTTATAGAAGAACTACGCACAGCCAGTTGTGGAAGAAGTGATCTTTTACTTAAATTCTAAACTACTGTACATGCTGTTTGATTTAGTCCACTGGTTCTCACCTTAGAGCTCAGGCCCCTTCAAAATTTCACAAGGTAATTCTGAGGGGTTGTGAGATGATTGATTGGAGAAAAAAGAAGACTTAAACAATGTTCTGACACATTCAACAAACTCCATCATCGTTTTGTGAAATATTGGATAATTTTACCTCTTTGGACCTTGTACAGTTCATCGGAGATTATTTTATTTTATTTGAACATTTAATGTTTGATGGAAACCATTTGAGGGGAAATCTGTGCGGTGAAAGTGCTAACAATTCATGTCAAGTGCCTCAGTTAGACATTAGAGTTTGTCTAAGGGGTAATGGTTGGAAACCGTCAAACAAACAAGCTGCAGCCTGGCTTGTGGTGTGTGTAACATCTTAGTGGTAATAGTTAACTTGAATTGCATCATTAATAAAATACTTTATGGGATTTGGCATCTGTCTAAGTAGAGAGAAGATCAGTAGTAACAAGTAAAAACTACCTTTCTCCCTTTTTCTCCTCTTTCCCAGTCCTGCTCACCTCACCCAGGTATCACTGCTGTCTCCACTTCCTGTAACCATAACTTCAAAATAAAAGCCCTCTTCAGAGTTGTGTAATTGTAACTTCACAACATTGCAGTAATGACAACTCTTTTTCTGTGGTAGAAGTGTAAAATTATGGACATAAAGTTGGCATCTTGGCCATAGATCACATGCAGGCTCGGTAGACACTGCAAATTACTGATGTTCCCTATATGCCTCATGGTAGACACTAGCTAGGCAGCTGCACACAGAGACCCTTAAGTTCTCCACTCAGTTACTGCAGCACATGTAACTGAGACAGGTGTGTGGCCAAAATGAAGTTTGGAAAGAGTAAAGTAAGGCATTCTACTCTAAGATTTGCCTAAGTTTACACCAAGTGATTTTATCTACGTGGGCAGGTCTTTAATCTACCTGCGCGGATGGCCAAAGTAGAGCTTATGAATGGGAAATGCTGATCTTGGCAGATCCCCTCAAGCTCTATCTGGCTAGATGGGATGTGTTTGTGAACTGCCATCTTGAGGTTGCTCTTTCCACACGTTTTTGGCTGCATTCATCCTTCCCTCAGATCTTACCAGCCCCCCCCAGCCCCCCACCCCCGAATTATCAGCAGAGGTCTCATTAACTCCAAAACAAACGGACCAAGTAATTAAAATTGGTAGAAACACTGAATTGTTTCTCTGTGACACGGACCCAGGACGTTGAGAGGAGGTGTTTGCTCAGCTTGTTTCTCTGTTTACTTCAGATCCAGACATCTGATGACAAAAATCCTTCATCTGGTTTAAGATTATAGTTATAACATTATAAAAAGTGACTTGAAACATGTAGTCTGGTGAAAATGTTATAATGTCCAGCCATGTGGATTTGTTGTACCTTAACGCTGATATGACAGCAAACGACAGAAGCAAATAACAAATAGCTTTGGTGACTTCAGTGATTTCAGACAATATGTTTCCTCATTGTCAGAGGAGTGGAGCTGTCAAAGGCTAATGGAACCTGAATACACCGTGCCTTCACGGAAGACCATTACCAGCCATATTGAGAAAAAGTACAATGAGGCAGCTACAGCTCTGAAAAAAGAACTTGACCGAAGTCAACAAAGTAGCAATAACAAGTGCTGCATGGACAGCTCTCAAATCTGAGTTTTATGTCACTGTCACCTGCCGTTACATGGACGGTGACTGGAACATTTCCAGTTCTGTGCTCCAGACTCGCAGCACAGATGAGAGACACAGCTGAGAACACACTGATAGTCTGAGGTGCGTTGTTGATGAGTGGAGCTTGGGAGGTAAAGTTAGTGCAGAAACATGACATAATTTTTTGGTTTGGGTGTAGGGTACGTCCTAACAATGACATCTCAACTAATTGACTTGAATTGGCTTGATTAAGTGACTTCAAAAAGTAATCAAAATACCAATCCCTAGGAACTAGTTCAGTATACCTTTCACAAGAGACTTCGTTCAAGCTTTAAATGGGTCCCAATGATTTCAGCTATTTTGTATCATTCAGATTTTTGATATCTTATATAGTTTTTGAATAATCACAGTTTATATTTCATGCTCATTTCTGACAATGTATGTGTTTATAATGCATGTGCATTGGAGAGTCCTAGAGTGGGCGATGTCAGCAGTGAGGTCATCCCCTCTAGAATTTCAGCCCCTTTGCTTTTCCAGTAGTTTTTGTGCTTCTGTTCTTCTCCTGCCCACATCTTTCACTTCTCACACACAATTTATACCTAAAATGGTAGATATTTTTGTGTTCTGTCACACACTGTGACTCACTAAGCCATAGCATTTACAGTTTTTCTGGTAGCAGCCCCTTTCTTTTGAAAAGTAAAGTCGGATCGTGCAGTAAATACATCCCAAAATCCATAGAACTCATACTGGTTCTGGCTTTGGTTTTGGTACTGGTTTTTAAGAAAGGCATTGTGAACAGAAACTTGAAGTTGCTTCCAAATGTTTGGAAGCAAGGCCAATTGAGGCCAAACATTTGGCCTGTAATGTGTGTGTGTGTGTGTGTGTGTGTATACACACGGGGATGATAGTTACATATTAATATGTATTATAGTTAAATAGGGATACCGGAGGAGAGGACTACAGTAAAATACTGGCAGCTAGATTTGCCAGCAGGCTACTGTAAATTTAACAGTATCCTGCTGTTGCTAAAATTTAGAGTTTGCTACTGTTTTTGTAAAAACTGTTATTTTTTCCTTTCACAGTAAAATACTGATGAAAGGATTAGCAGTTAATTACCGTTATTTGCACTTACCAAAATGCAATGTATATTTACAGATTTTTACTGTGAACTGCAGCACATATGTAATACATAATACTCTATACATTAATTAACTGCTAGCAAAAGAGACTACAGAGATATTTTTTCTAAACCTTGTGATTTGATAAAATACTCCTTTGTAGTCCTACTATAAAACACAATGTTTTAATAGATTGAGTAAACTTCAACCTTTAAGACAAATAACACAACTTCAAAGTATCTTTTTGGACCATTACACTATTTATTAAGCTTGTGAAAATTAAAAAAAAAAAAAAACATTCAAGAACATTTAAGACAAATTAACAGAAAAACAAAGTGAATAATTTAGACTTGTCTTAGAGTGTAGTTAAGAGACAGAATGTGTGAATGTGTGTTCACTGACTTATATAAAGTCCCACTCATTCATTTCTTTAGTAGACTGGAGACATGAGGGTTGGCTGATGTCATCTTTTTCTGGGTGACTTTGCCACGTCCAATCGTGGAGCCTCTCTCTGGATTTATCCCATTGAATCCCCTGAAAAACAAGTTGGTATGAAAAACAAGATTACTAATTGAGATAATAGCAATATAGTATAATATGATATAAATCTTTTATATAGCAAATACTCTCTCTTATCAACAACATTGTTCTTTACTACCTTAGCTGTAAGTGATGTTACATTTTATCATCTTTTTTTTAGGAATTACACATTGTCAATTAATACAGTTTATAAATTCAATGATAATTTCCTCCACAATGAGGATTAGTGAGGATGAGGATTTTGATTAGTGTCAGAAAAGTTTCCCTAACATGCCCCAGTGATTAGATGTTTTGGGCAGCTTGTATGTGACCCGTGAGATGAGACTCAACTAGCATAGTACCAGCAGAGGGATGTAAACATCTAACCTCTGAATGAATTCCAGTGAACATGCAGTGTCATCTTGGTAGTGAAGACTGAAGTTGTAGTAGTAGAAAAGACAGCAGCAAGCCTGGACAGAAAAGCTGACTAGATGTCATCCTAAATTACATGCCCCTCAGTGCTGATCTTTCAGGAATGAAAACGGCTTCCTGGTGTTTCACCTGAAACTTGACAAAGAAAAACCCATTTCAGCATTGACACCACTGTTGTCAAACTATAAATGATACCATGCCCAGGAAACTGATTGATAGACAAGCCCTGTTGTTTTAAAATAAGAAATGTATTTTTAATGCTATATTGATCGTGGACAGATCTGAATTGATGATTATTTGCTGCATGCACTATGTATGTGGTGTAATGTAAAAAACCAAAAAACATGACTTACACTTGCAAGAAGGATCAACCCCTCCAGGGTCTCAGAGAAGTGAGCCATCAGCAGTTGAATGGTGCAGAATGACAGCAGGTTAGGACTCAGTGACAGGACTCCCAGACATCTGCAGTGGTGGGTTTTTTCTTGAAGAACTCCATGTTGGCTCCTCCACACTCCTCCATAGCTGGCTCAAGTCCATGCAGCACTTTTTTACTTTTGGTTAGAAATAAAACTGAGTCAGTGAATCACACTTGGCGCTACAAAGTCAACATGACATGTTAGGTGTAGTAAAAGGTACAGATTTATTCTAGACTCCATCACACACTTGTGATGCCTGAACCTTAATATTTTTGGAAGTTCTTAGGGAGTCAGGGATGATACATACATAAGAATGATACATAAGTAAGAGGTAAGAACATGGAAACATGTTGAACATTTGTAAAGTGAACACAACTGAGGCATCAGAGAAAAGTCAGTCTAAACAGAACATGTGAACAGAGGTGGTTCTACCAGAGCAGCTTTACCAGCTCCCTTCAGCTCTAACTGACGTTAGCATTCTGTGCTAGGCTAAATACCATCAGACCACAGGCCAGCTACAGCTGAACAGCAGCTGTATTATATTAACAATCCTTTGAATATCCCTCCCTTAGCCTCAACTGACACAGTCCAGTTTTTCAAGCACAAGGACAGTTCAACTGAAATTAACGTTTTGACTGTAGTTTAGCTAGCTAACTAACAGGAAAAGGATTACATCATAGGGTTATCCTCCCTGCCAGCAAAGCCACTGTTGGCAGATGGTGCATGTGAAAGACACAGATATTTCCCCTACCATTTACTTGGGGCTGCCCTCTCATCAGTTTCAGTTTGAATGCTTCTAATTTTAGTCGCAAATGTGAGTGAAATGTTCGCACTGTCGAGCCCTGTATTCTGCTTTTGATATATTCTGCAATTTTGCTATTCTGCTATTCATATGTCCTGCTATTTTAAACATCGCTTCAATGGTTACTTTTGGCTTTCAACTTTTAACTAACTAACTGAATGCTGTGTCAGCATTCACACTATAGTTCTTCAAATCTTTATTCCTCTTCTTCCATACTTTTTTTTTGGCATCTTAACTACTTCAGCATACTTTCAGCTATAAAAACCACTCAACCACCAAAATGTTCAGCTGTTGTTCAGGGTGCTGTTATTCAACTTTTTTTTACTATTTATAATTTTTTTCACATTCAAATGAATGGATAGAATGTTCAGTTCCTTGAAAACTTTCTCCTCTTTCAAACCTAACTAGTTCAGCATACTCTCAGCTAGAAACTTCATTTAAGCTTTAAACAAGTCCCAGTCATTTCAGCTATTATTCTATCATTCAGTTTTTTTATATCTTGTGCAGTTTTGAATGACAGCAGTTAATATTTCATGCTCATTTCTGACAGTTTCTACGTTTATAATGGGTGTGTATGGTGCCAGGCTACAGTGTCCCCATAGCATGACGTCACCCACTCTAGCTTTCAGCCCCTCAACTTTTTCTGAATTTTTTTTTCTACTGTCCTCATGCCCACATCTTTCACGTCTCACTTACAATTTATACCTCAAGTTGTAGATATTTTTGTGTTCTGTCACACAGTGTGACTCCCTAAACCATATGATTTACATCTTTTGAGATAGCAGCCTCTTGAGTACTGAGAGGAGCCCTCAACTCCTCTATGGTAACTGGGTCTCTTATTTTTGGTGGGAGCAGACAAACTAGGCCAGTTTTGAAACTGTAACACTGCAGAAATGACACAGTGACACAAATGACACATCTGTTCAGTAAAGTCTCCCAGAACTGGTAGTCACCAGATTTAATCAACAGTTTTTTTTAAGAGTTTTTGAAATAATATGAGGAGCTTAAGAGATGCACAGAGCAAACTCTGACACAGTAGAGGCTGAGACCTTTATATTGCTATGGCAACCTGTGATTGCAGTTAGACATAAACAGCTGATTGTGATTAGCTGATCCCTGATGTCTGTGCTGTCTCCACACCACATACAAGCCACATGGATTCACACACAGGTCAACAGTTTTCACTTAAAGCATGTTTTAGAGCAGTTTTAGTCAGGAGTTACTTGGCAGTTAATTTCAGTTGGTGATTGTAAAATCTGTGTGTGTGTTTTCTAAGTAAAACCTTCAAGAGTGTTAAACACAACATGTGCTGTTTACACACACACAACTGAAACATACACATGACCACATTGATCATTACTAATGGTGTATTACCTCCACACACAGATCACAGAGTAAAGTAAGAAGAGAAGAGAAGAGAAGGAAAGTTAAACAGAACATGTGCTGTTTACACACACACACACACACACACGTGCAACTGACATCTATATATTAACATGTGGGCCATTCTGGTAGATTTCTCTTACACATAGATCACTGATGGGTGAATTATCTTTAAGCCGTGTTAAGGACTTCATACCTGTTTCTTTCCATTTAACTGATTGAGTCAAACCCTTAGCAGCTGATTTTACCATTAAACTGTTTCTACCTCATTTACATTTTAATTTCCAACTTTAGATTCTGCATTTCCTTTTTGGTTCTAACTACTACTCCATACTTTCTGCTACATAAACCAGATGCAGATGCAGGTTTTTGAGTAAGACTTTGCATGAAAACATCAATTTGTTGGTTATACAAAATTAGTTTTTATTTGTTGACAAGAAAATGTAGCTTTAATGGAAAATTCAGCTGTATGTTCATATTAACATACTGACTATTAAATAACTTTTACATTTTCTTCCTTGCACCCATGCTTCAGGGTTCTGGGCAGATCTTTTTTGTGCAAATAAAGTAAAACTGATAAAAACCTCTGTCTTCACCTACAGAAAATGGACTGTCATCCAGTGCCATGAATTCTGTGATTTTCCTTGGGAAGGCTTCTGTATTTTCATTGCTGATAGCACAGGCTGCTGGATTGTGGCTGGCTATCGCTAGCTTTCATTTTAGCCACTTTGCCTTTGGTAGCGTAAGTAATCAGAGAAACAAGCTGAGCAAACAGCCCCTCTCACAGCACATCTCAGCGTCCTGTGTCCAACAGCGTCACAGAGAAATGCTGATTTGTTACATGATTTGTCCACATTTTGGAGAGGAAGAGCCCTCTCTGCATAGTTCAGCTCCCAGTAAAAACCTTCTGAATGATGAACATTGAATGAATCCTAACCTAAAAACAAGCTAAGGTACCATTGGAGGCTAACAGCAACCAATTACTGATGTCCTATATCTGCCAAAGATCGTTGGAAAAACACAGATTTTTTCACGTTTTTAACTAACATGATGAATACTGAAGGAATCTTAACTTACAAATGACCCACATAGTGTGCGTTGCTTCACAATGCAAAAAGTAACTCCCACGAATCCATGACTTCTTCTCTCATCATGGCTGATCAAACTAAGAATTGGACATTTCCACTCACCAACTGAGCATGCGGTAGATCTTTAGAATGAAATATTACAAGGCTCTCAACAAAGTAAGCAAACTGAGAAAATTCTGGCTAAACATCAATACCAAAATTAATCCAAATTAGCATGTATATAGGTTTTTTAAACACAGAATTTGGCTTTCTGTTTTTATGCCTGTGTGCTGGCAACAGCTGTGAATGGAGGCATTGTGTTTTCAGGTCATCCATTCATTTGTCCATACATCCGCATGTCCATATCATTCTTGGGAAAGCAATGTCTCAGTAATGTCTTGAGGGGAGATTTAGTACAAGACCCAAGGATGAGGTGATTAGGTTTTGGTGATCAAAGGTCAAGGTCACTGTGACTACACAAACATGTTGTTGGCTGTGTGAATACAGCATTTCAAGAATTCACACTCTTGTTAACTGCAACTGGACTGGTTGGTGTAGGCATGCAACCATGAGATGGTAATTCTTGTTTATTCAATGTCACAATGTCACAAACATTGTTTTTCCTAGACTTTTTGTCCAGCGTGAAAGAGCCTCTAGATTCACATTAAAATTCTTGTTCTCAAAAGACTACTTCCTTTTTTCTGGTCAGACCCATAATAAAGATTATAATTATCAAAAGTGACAACAACACAACACAACAGCAACAGTGATTTAATGAATTTTGCCTGATGAAGGTCTGAGGATTGAAACATTGTTCATAAATAGAATGCAAGAAAGTAAATATTTCCTTTAAACCTTCCATCATTAAAGATTTAGGACTTTATGCTAGAGAAAGCACCATTAACAATACTGATTTAACATAATCATCATATCAGTGTATGAGGTATTTTATTACTGAGCAGTAGTGCAGTAATTAGTTTGGTTCTAACCCTGTTTTGATTCTTATTTCAGAATACAGGAGTTCAAAGTAGCCTTGAGTGAAGAAAACATAAACTTGAAGACTCTGAGGGAGCTTTGCTTCAATGGTAAGTTTCATACCTTGATGTATTTTGAGCTGATGATATTAGTGCAGTATGATATTCTGTTGCGCTACGTTTGACCCACTTTCCTTTATTCATCTCAGGAATCCCATTTGAAGGAGGCATTCGAGCACAATGCTGGAAGGTAAGTTGTCCTGTCTCTGTCACATTGGCCTTATGTATGAACCTTTCACACAGTTCAAAACTAATTTAGTTAGGAGTTAGTCGATAATTAAATTCAGTTGTTGATAGAAAACACATACACACAAACAGATTTTCAAAGTAAAACATCCGAGGCTTAACAGAGCCAGACACTGAAATACACAAAGAAAGAAAAGGACACTTAAACACAGCATTTACTGTTTACACACACAGACAGACAGACACACACAAACAACTAACCTCTATATGTTAATACATGGGATTTTTTTTCTACAATTTATTCTAAATATTTTGTTTTTCTTTGTACAGACACATTCATTCTGCTTCCAAATTTGTCTCTGCATTTACCTGTTTTCCTGCTATTCCTGCTATTGTTTAGAGTCTTTCTAGGCTTTCTTCTGCATTTAACTGTATTTTCTGCTGTTTTTCAGTGTTGCTTTGGCAATCCATTCAGCTATCAGTATTTTCTAGTTCAGAATAGTTGTTCTTGCTAACCTGTCATCACTATAGCTACCTGTGTTGTTCATTGCAGAACACTGAGTCATTCAGATTACTGACTTTAATGATACATCCACATCAATAGCACTTGATTCCTGAACAGGTCAGCTCAGCTATCAGCCACCTACAATGTGGTCCTGAGATCCTTACCAGGTGATTTGACTCCATTCACACCTTGAGCCATGTGACCTTTCTTGAACATCTTCCCCTCCTTCTATTGAAATATCATCTCCCACATGTTGCCAGCCTAATCTTGGCAGTTAATTTGCACATGGCTTATCAGTTACTATATGTTGATTACATTGTCGTCACAGGTTGCTGATGACACCTACTTTTAATTTGGCAGAATCTGTCACAATGACAAATGTCTGTTCAGCCCCTTCACATAAAATCAAACCAGTTTAAGCTCCTACACCAAACTAAACAAGCAAAACTAGAGATTGATCCAACTCAAATCTACAGACAGCTCTTAGTATTACCACCCCAACAGGGAGAAACTTGATAGAGTAGAATCCACACACTGTTCATCCATCCATTATCTATACCACTTATCCATTAAGAGTCACGTTGGGGCTGGAGCCTATCCCAGCTGACATTGGGTGAGAGGCAGGCTACACCCTTGACAGATCACCAGTCCATCACAGGGCCAACACATATAGACAAACAACCATTTGCACTCACGTTACACACTGTTCAGTGAAGTCAAATTTCATATATATACAATCACAGATTTACCCTAAGGGAGCTTAAAATCTGTACAGCATATGACACACCCTGGCCTTGACTCTTGAATTGGATAGGGAAAAACCCTCCAAAAAACAGGCATGCAATAGATGGTGTGTATAGCAAATCTACAGTATGACCAAAATTTGATATTATAAACATACATGAAGAATACGGGAGAGGACATCAAGGACATCATTCACAATCTTTAGGAGAAAAGAAGAAAAACAACAGAGAGGGAGAAAGACAGAGAGAGGAAGAAGCTGGGACTTGGGAATGGAAATATCCAGATCCTGAACATCTAGAATGAGGCATAGACAGCCAGGGGGGAAAGAGAGGTCTTAGGACAGCTGATGGTCCAGCACTGAAAGCCTGAGTGAAAAGAGAGGACAGAGAAGAGAAAATAGGGAGAGAAGGAGAGGGAGAAAAGACACAGAGAGCTTGAACTCTCGTGCTTTAGGGAATTAAATAGAGGGTTAGAGAGATGCAGTGGTTATCAGAAAGTTTACAAAAATGTCAGCAGGACCACATAGACTACACTGTACGCACTTTAATAGATTAACTGTGACTGAGACTGACCTTATTATCACTATTTTGTGTTACTATTCTATTCTACTATGCAACTTTGTATGCAGTCAAACCAATGGAACCAACTGAACAGTGCTATAGTTTATCTCTGAATGCTAGATACTAAGTTGCTTCCACTGGATGTCCGACACCTAGTGTCCCCAGTGTTCTCTGAAGTCCCATGAAGGGACGGGACCACCCCCCCCCCCCGAGAAACACTATAGTAGAGGAAATTAGTAGAGAAATAGGTTTAGAAACCAATATCAGCTTAGACAATGGATTCAAAAGATATAGTCTCAACATTTGTCAAAACAGAGAATATTTGGCATTCAACATAATACTTATGGTTCTACGGAAAAAGCTGGAGATGTGGAACTTATTTTGTAAATAATGTCATCCATTCTACTGCAGAAAAAACATGAATAGTAAAGGGCAAGCAGCTAAGAGATGGCTGCCTCTGAGTAACTTGGTTACACTGTTTCTTGTCACTGATTAAAGAATAACTCAGAGATTCCTGAACCTGGGCTTTATTTTCCCATGTGTTTGTGTGTAAATAATTGATAGGTACACAGATATTTGCAGTTGGTGCTGTATTGAGTAGGAACAGTGTACCTGGAACTGCTAAACGGCTACTGAAATGTAAACAAACTGCAAAATTGACCTTGTCAGAGTCCACTAAAGTGCCTGTTTTTGCCAATGACAGGCTCGGATTGTTATTATGAGTGTTTGACAACATTATGGATAGGATTGCAACAGAGACAAATCTTTTTATTTTTCTTAAAGAGTAAGACTCTTTTTGTTTAACCAGAAACAGCTGTTTTAAGTGAGAAAAATGTGCTGCTCTAGCAGCAAACAGAGCACACTTGTACACCCACATGTCATTGGAGGTAGAAGACCTTTCAGTTTAGATTTTCCCAATATGTGCTCCAGTTTCCTACAGGGCTGCTTCATAGTACATGTTTTTTCAGTAAAAGCAAAATGAAGACGTCTTAGGAAGTGTAGCTTAATTGACGAGACAAGGCGGAGTTGTGTTTAAGTCACTGATACAGTTTTCAACAGGGTCAATCACTGCAGTGAAAGGGCAGACCAGTCTGATGAGTGTACAAGAGTATACAAACTGGCTGCAACCAAAAGTATCAATAAGTTCCTTTTATTTAGATGATCAGAGGCCTTATTTAGGGGACTATTAAAATAACTTCTCATCAGAATGAGTGACAAGGTCTGAGATAAATTCTTTGCAGTCTTCTAAAGAATTGTCAATGAGGTCCACATGGTCTATAGAGTACCACAATGTTGACTGGTCAGTCGTTCAGATCCAAATCAAATCAAAAAAGCTTGTTTAAAAGTGTCACAAAAATCCAGCATTAGCATGGAAAAACAAAACAAAACCATTCAGGACTTTAAAAACAAACAGCAAAACCATAAGAATCTATTCTGAAGCTTGGAGGCGAATGAAGAGAGCCTAGTGTAGGCTCGACAAGGACGACTGACTGATTCCATTGCACAGGGTCACTTTTTCAAAGTCAGAGAATGAGAGGAAAGGATTTTGGTAATGGTATGAAACCAGACTTTACTGCTGCCTTTACCTGAGTCAAAGATCACACCAAAGAACAACTTTAGATTTGTACTTGTTTAGTTAGAGGTAGTTTTAAACCATTCAGCTTCTAATATCCTTGTAGCATTCTGTGGGGCACTTTAGATTAACTTATTATTTGGTGTTAGGAGGAGATAGAG
Source organism: Lates calcarifer (assembly GCF_001640805.2). Classification (NCBI taxonomy): domain Eukaryota; kingdom Metazoa; phylum Chordata; class Actinopteri; family Centropomidae; genus Lates; species Lates calcarifer. The sequence continues at coordinate 21,964,248 of NC_066841.1, forward strand.
CTCAGTGTCATCAGTGTAACCGTAGTAGAAGATGTTGTGTTTATGAATGATTTTGCCTAATGGCAGCATGTAGATGGAGAAGAGAATGAGCCCTAGGATGGAACCCTGAGGTACCAAAGTTTGCTGGAGAGGTGGAAAAGTTGTTAATGTTGACTTAAAAAATTATGAGAGAAGGTTAACCAATTTAATGCAGAGCCATCAACAGCAATTCCATGCTTGAGATGGTCTATTAAAATGGTGTGATTAACCGTGTCAAACTGTGTCTACTGGTACTGAAGTCCAGTAGAGTAAGGATAGCACAGTTACCAGAATAGGCACTGAGGAATAGATCATTGTGGACCTTGAGCAATGCAGACTCTGTACTGTGAGCCGGCCTGAAATTTATCCAGGATGTTTTAATCAAAGTAAGACAACAGTTTAGACAGAATTGCTTTTTCTAGAACCTTGGATAGAAAGAGTAGTCTTGAGATGGGATCCGATCTTTAAGACCAGCAGGTCATAAGGAAAGCCCATGCCATAGTAGACTGTACTGACCACCCCCTGCAGATGAACTTTGAGCTTCTGCCTTCAGGTAGAATATGCAGATTTCTGAATTTATGAATGTATTTTTTAAACACCTGACTGTGACAAAATTTCCCCTAGTGGGATAGTAAAATTTGACTTGAGTTGACTTACTGAGTAAAGCTTACTTGTTTGACATTGGAGGGTGCTGGTTGCCAGAGAACTGCATATAATGGAAGGGATGCTAGGACTGATGAAGTCAACAAGTGGGCACAATGTCCAGGGGGCAGGCGACAGGTTTCATGTTAAAAACAGTCTCACTGAGTGAGGTCAATGAGATGGGTAAGAAAAATAAGGTATCTGGGCAGAACAGTTGGCTTTTGTTGGGGGTAGGGGATGTCAGCTTTAATATGTTCTACTTAGTTGGTGAAAAACTTTAAGAATTCTTCACATTGAAATGAATGTTTAGTATGGGTCCAGGAGAAAGGCAGGTGAGAGAATTTATAGTACTGAAAAGGACCCAAGACTTCAGGCAGTTCATAGAGATGTGTTCAGAAAAATGCTAAGCACTTGCTGCCTTAACTGTTAATTGATATTTTAACAACTGGTCTCTCAGCATTTCAAATTAAATTTGGAACTTAAGGCCTTTTCATGTACAGCATGACACAAATATAGAAACTGAAGTGAAAGTATGAAATATTTGTCTGTGAATATACAGGAGCTGAAACTCCACCATGGCTGGTTCTGGACATATTTTTAGGATGTCAGTGGGACACTTTGAAGGATGCACCTGCTGCATTTGGGGAGGCAAAGGACCAACTACTTGGATCATTTATTTATTTATTTATTTATTTATTTATTTATTTATTGCGTAAGCTCAGAAAAATCTAACTTCTCTCAAAAAAAAGACACTGAAAGTCAATGAAAACACATTACCTTGAAGATTTGAAAATATTTGACCATATGTGTTCTGGATGAACAATGGCATGATTTTGACTGTTGATAAACACAAAATCATTGAAGGGTGAAATCCACTGGTTTGAGTACTCAGACTATTTCGTCTAGACTTAATGAGGATGCAATATACATCACAAAATGCCTAAGCATGTTCATTTTTAAAAAGATTAAGTGATGCATTTCATTAACTGTTAGCATACAGCACTTTTTCACTGCATATTACCTAATAATATTATAACAAAAACAACAAAAAAATGAATTGACCTGCAAATTTATCACACAAATAAAACGTCCTCAGTGTGAAAAGGCCTTTATCCTGCTTTTAAGCTCGGCCTTTCTGTATTCCCTTCGTAGGACCCTAGTGGAGTTGTTAAGATTGAGGCTGAGATTTAGGCCCCAGGCTTTTTTACTCTGAGAGGAGCGACAGAGTTAAGAATAGAACAGTTGTTCAGTACTAAGTTGGGGAGGAGGGGTCTCAGTAGTAGAGATATTTTGAGCAGCTATGAGGGCAGCTGAAAAAATACCTGTGGTGAAGGAGTGCACTAAGAGCTACAGGGAGGACTGACTTTGATGGCGAGACAGAGAGAAAAGGCCGATGATCTGTGACAGGAAGGCTGCAAATTGTGTAATTAAATTGCTTCGTGACTTATGCCGGCGATAAACTATTGCACTTAATAAAGGATTAAATGTTGCTGCTTTAATTATTTTAACGACACAGAGGAGCACGCTCACTGTTGGTTTTTCACGTCGAATGGGGCAATAGCCAATCAGGAAGCGAGCTGACTGGATGGAAGCGCAACAAACAAAAAACGTTGCTTTCCGCCATGTTTATTTACTCTAAGGTTGTGTTTGACCGCGCAAGATTTCGAGTTTTGAGAGTCCAGATTCTGATTGTCGGTGAACAGAATCTGTATGTGTGAGCTTTGCTGGCATTTTTGTTGCACACCACACTCTGTAAGAACAAAACTGGGAAATCTGCTGTTATTTGTCAATATGTGTATGATCTCTCACATTTTCTAAATCAGGTAAGATTTAAAAAATCTTTTGGCGTGCACCCCGCTGTAAAGGTGGGCCCATACGGATTCCCCATTCTGTCTCTGTACATTTCATAAAAAACGCTGAGGCGAAATGATATAATATGATACAATATATCCCCACGTTGAAAAGGCTGTGTAAAAGGGGCTAATGGGATCCTGAATGATGCAGGCTGTGTTTGCTGTGTGTTTAGGAAGGTGTACATTTGGACGAATGTAGTTGAAATTTGTTCTTGTTCTTCCTTAGCTGAAGTAAATCCACAGGTTGTTTTCAAATAGGCTGAGGTGAAAATTGCCATCAGTCAGTCACATCGTCATATTTTACCTCATCATGTGATCAAAATGAGGTATGTGTTTGAAGGGCCAGAGTTTCTAAATTATTTTACATGGCAACATATTTTCTTTATAGAAACATAGTAGAGATCTATTACAAGATATAAAAGTAACACATGAGGTACTCATCAGAGTGTAAGGTGGTTTTCTAATCTGCTAAATCTAAATCTGCTAAATTACCTGACTTTTGATTTGCAACATGTTCACTTGAGGGAAATCTCCAAAATCCTAGTTTTTACTCTATCCTAGCATATTTTTTGGTGCCTATCTCCTAAATCTTAACTTTGTACATTTTGCATCTGTGGAAACTTTGGGATCTTGACTAGAGTTTAAAATGATGCTTAGTGGCTTGAAAGACCAGATTGTATGAGTTGATAGTGACACCGTTGCACGTGGATCCAGCAGGGTTGAAGACTTACACACACACACACACATACACACACACACACACACACACACACACACACACACACACACACTCACATTTTTGGCAAAACAGTATTTAGCATTTTTACCTAACAATAACTGTTTCTTTGGCAAAGTATAGATATTAGAAACTAGTTCCTGTTGTAAATAAAACATGACATTTGAAGATTTCCATGTGACTGAAGTGGCACTGATCAAACTGCTGTACATTTGACTATATGGATGTGCACAATGTTCTTATCTGACTTCTTGACTCAAGATTGTTTTGCCCTCATTACAGATCCTTCTTAATTACCTACCTGTTGATCAGAGATTATGGGAGTCGTTCCTCAAAAAGCAGAGGTAAGTGGAATATGTTAAAATCTTATCACTCAGCTTGTAGGTTTGAAGACTTTAGCCACACAATATTTTTTGGTGTCACTAGGCAACCACAAAATCATCTGCTATCAACCAGCATAGCTGATGACATTAGCTAATGTTGGTAGCTAAAAATACCCACTTAAGTTGTGACTCACCAAGCCTGATGCTGTTTATTATGGAGTTCTCTCATTGTGGAGCCAGCGTGAAAAAAACACCCTGCCAATGTTTCCTCAATTTTCCTTCTTTATATTTGAGCGGACAGAGGACAGACAATCCTGTTTTCACCTCTTTTCACTACTTTTTTTCAGATCCAACAGCAGAGAGAGCCTCTGTAACAAGGCATTTTTGAGAAAAAATGAAAAATGAATTATTGCAACTAATGAATGAAGATTAGTGCTGTCTTTAATTTGCCTGGATATGAATAAAATAAAATTATTTGATTATAATAATATTATATTTGATGATTAAGATGACATCCTCATTGTCTAATCTGACCATTAGTCCTTGACGCAAAGATGTAATGTTTATTATCGTATATGATGGAGAAAAGCTGAAAAAACCTTTGAGACTCTAAAATCAGAGAAGGTTTAGTATTTTTCTATGTAGTATGACTGATGACTGACTGATTAATTAATTAACTAACGTCCAATGTCTCCCACAGGGATGTTTACTCCCAGTTCTTAAAAGAAATGATCATCCAGCCTGGTATTGCCAAAGCCAACTTGGGCCTTTCCAGAGAAGATGTGACAATGGAAGACCATGTGAGTGAAGTCTCTTTGTTCTGGTGTTCTCTTTCCACAACAGTGATGAATTTGAGGCCTGATTGAACACAGGTACATTATATTACATTTACTCATTTAGCATGCTATTGTCTAAAGCAACTTAAAAGTGACGGACAGCACTAAAGCCTCAGTACAGTAGTAAATACTAAGGGCTAAATCTATCAGGCTAAGTGCAAGGAAATGTTAGAGGTGTTAGGATAGGAGGTGCTCTCAGAGGAGATGAGTCTTCAGAAATTGTTGAAGACAGAGAGGGACACTCCTGTTCTGATAGGATGTATGAGCTGGTTCCACAATCTTTGAAGAACAACTGCCAGCAGTTTGTCCTGCAAGGGTCTATAAATGACTGGAACCCTTTAACTCAAGTTTGATAATTAAACTCATCAATCAGTGTCATAATTATCAGAATAAGTTGTATTTTTGTTAACATACTTTAAACTTACTAGTACTCCTGCTCTGTGATTTTTTTTCTCTTTATTGTTGTTTTAGCACAAAAGTCTACATTAATATGATAATTACACATATTATGTTGTACAACTGAACATTTCAGTTTCACCACCAACAAATACATACACTAATGTTATACTGTGCTGAATACTGACAACTAAAAAATGTTCTTGTTATGTTTTAGTAAAATGCAGTTATAAGATCTTATGATAATTCCTGCAAAATCATAAATATAGAAATGTAACAATCATCATCAGATTCAATTGAAAACACTGCTACCCAATAGCACCACTGATGCTAGCTGTCACTGGATGGAACTGAATAAAAAACCTCTACTCTGGCCCTGATAGGCACTGCATGCAATGCATTCTGTCCGATTTAAAGAAATAGCCTCTTTTCCAGCTGCGAAAGTCCCCTGTGAGATATATACAATCACAGGGTTTGCTCAGTCGGCTGTATCAAATCACTTATGACTGGGGCAGAGACTGAATCTTTGTTTTATCTTATTTTTGTTTTTCAGCCTCTAAATCCGAACCCAGACAGCAGGTGGAATACCTACTTCAAAGATAATGAAATTCTCCTACAGATTGACAAGGATGTAAGGTATTAGTCCTTCTTTAGTTAGTTTGTTATTGGTGGTATGAGATTCTAAAAGATACCACAGCCTGTCACTGTGTGTGCTTTTATGTAAGAGATACAATCCAGATAACAGAGAGAGACAAAGTAAAACCAAATGAAAATATATTATTGTCTGTATGTTTCTAGGAGGCTGTATCCAGACATGGCATTCTTCCAGCGTCCTACTGAATACCCTTGCCAACTTATCTTAGATCCTCAAAATGATTATGAGACGTTGCGTCGACGAGTTGAACAAACAACCCTTAAAGCACAAACTGTAAACCGCAACCGCAGTGGAGTTACCAATGTAAGTGTTGTGTGTGTGTGTGTAAGTTCTGTTTATGTTAAACACACAGTAGGTAACAATACAGTGCTTTAAAAATGTATCAATAAGCTGCTCAGAGAACACATCGGAGTCACTTTGTGTCACATTAGACAGAATCCAGGAATTATAATATATAATTATAATAATTATTATTATTATTATTATTTAATTATTATTATTATTATTATTATTATTATTATTATTATTATTATTGCTACTACTACTATTGGTGTTGTTATGTTTGATGGTTCCTACTGAGCAATTCTATTCAAGCAGGCTGTAAAGCAAATGACCACAGATGATGTAGATGAATCCAAATATAATTTTATTTGAAGTTAGGAAGCCCTTAGACTCCAGGTAAAAAATGTAAACTAATTTACACCTAACGTGAGTGTACTACTGATCAATTGCATCTGAATATATCATGGAGTTGCATAGGTTGCATGTGGGTTTTTGCATCAGTGTCGCTGACTAGGACTGGCTGAAGTGGAGATATGTTAATCTGTTTGAGCCATTTTCCCAAGTCCCTGCACACCAGTCTCTGGTAAAGTGAATATGTTCTCCCAGGTCAGCTCTCCTGGAAAGGCGTTAAACTTGTATCCATCCAATGAATATGAGGTGTTGCCCAATGGGAGTGAAGCACACTGGGAGGTGGTGGAGCGGATCCTCTTCATCTATGCTAAACTCAACCCTGGGATTGCCTATGTACAGGGCATGAATGAGATTGTTGGGCCAATTTACTACACTTTTGCCACAGACCCCAACAGTCAGTGGAAAGGTTAGTAATGTTTGAAGTGAAAATGTGAACATTCAAGATGTTTCACCTGTAGGAAATAAGTAGAATCCTTTCATGATTCCTGTCTGCTTCATTGTTCAGAGCACGCCGAAGCCGATACGTTCTTCTGTTTCACCAACCTGATGTCTGAGAACAGAGACAACTTTATCAAGAGCCTGGATGACTCTCAGTGTGGCATTACCTACAAAATGGAGAGTGTGTACTCCATGCTCAAAGACAAAGACCTGGAGCTCTATCTCAAGCTGGTGAGGTCAAGGCTTTGATTATTTTCTTGTCTGACTGACATGGAAAATGCCCATCACACGTTCACAGAGCCCAAAGTGATGTTCTTAATGTCATGTTCTGTCTGACCAACAGTCCAGAACCCAAAGAAATATGGTTTACTATGCTCCAAGACAAAGAGGGGCTGGATTCTCACATTTGAGAAGCTGGAACCAGTGATTGTTTGCCATTTTTGTGCTTTTTAACAATTATTTCATTGTTTAAATTAACTCCTCCTGTGTATCCCATATAATCAGTGTAGGGAGGGAGCCTGTTAAAGGATGGGATCACATTTTTCAAACAATCTTGAAACAACACTTACATGCCCACTTGTGCCAGTTTTTGTCGCATTACTTCCTCTGTAAGGAGATCCCTTCTAGACAAGACTGTATTATATATTCCCATCTAAAAGGAGCAAGTCCATGCATAAGTTCACCAGAAGTTAATATGACACTTGAGCAACCTGTGTTAATGAAATCTAATGATTATTTTAATAGTATGGATCTCTCTGACTGTGTCATGGTCCTTACACTATAGCTCAACAAGGGTGTCTGGAGAAATGCACACAAAAAAGATTGTTAGTTATCAACTTTTTAGTTCACAACAAGTCTTCATGTAACAGTAAGATGTCCATGCTGCTAAGGAACAATAACCTGTGCTAATCAGATGAAGAAAAAAGCTCTACATCCATTTTAGGTTTTGTTTTGAACAACCTAAGTCAAGAAGCATTGCATTGACATTCCTATTTCCTCTTTATGACTCTCGTTTTTTGCTGTCCTTACAGGAAGAGCAGAACATCAAACCTCAGTATTTCACATTCCGCTGGCTGACCTTGTTGTTATCTCAGGAGTTCCTCCTGCCAGATGTCATCCGCATCTGGGACACGCTGTTTTCTGACGAGGACCGATTCCACTTCCTCATCCTGGTCTGCTGTGCCATGCTCATGTGAGCTTTTCAGACTGTGTTCTTTGCATTCCTGCAGCACTGATGTTTCTGACTCCTCATGTGAATCATGGTTTCTGTTGATTTTGTCTTTTTACAGACTCATCAGAGATAGTTTATTGGCAGGAGACTTCACAGTGAATATGAGATTACTGCAGGTGAGGCTTTTGTAATATACAGTGACACATGAAAACCATAAAGCTTTATATTCACATCGTAGACATAAACTGACTGACACAGACTGATTTTTTTCCACTGATGTTCCTATCAGGATTATCCCATCTCAGATGTCCACACCATCTTGACCAAGGCCAAAGAGCTGCAGGATAACTCCTAACCTGTTCACTCGTGTCCTCCTGTCTTCTCTGCTCAGATGTGGTAGGTGGGAGCTCAAACATTAGACACATTGTCATGTCAAACATGTATGATGAGAGGACCTGATCAATAAAGAGCCTAGACAGATGTGTTGGGAAAACCAGCACACTGCTTTTTATCCTGATGTCTGATGTTTGGTCAGTGGGGACTGCTGTGAAAACCTGGAGGACTTGCTGCAACTATTGTTTCCTCAAAGTGAGGAGGAGATTCTACTTGTTTCTTGATGCTTTATGGGAAAAGGCTGCCTTGGTTCATGGTCCTCCTCCTCTCACAGCCATCTCTCCCACAGAAACTTGTGCTTAGATAATGGTGTTTGCACTGAACATCTGAGAGAGAGAGCCACATTAGACCTACACTACCGATGTTAGTTTGTCATGAAAACATTCTAAACTGGAGCCAAGAGTTTAAGAAAAATCCCACTGAGATCATGTATGTAGTGAGTCTGTAATTGGGTTGAGCAACAGTGCATGTTCTTTAAGGGTTTTTTTTTTAATTTTTAAAAGCTGAACATTTTTAATTTAAGAAACATGTATGCCTTATCTGTTTAATGATGTGAAAGAGGAGACAGTATTTCAGCATATATTTTCTGTCTGGTAAAATAAATTAAAGTTATGGACCTGGCCTGTTTAATATTGTGTTTGTAACCTTCTAAAAAGCATTATGTCTCAACAATGCCTTTTGGCCCACTGGAAATATAGATGAAGTTCTTTGTAAAGTCATATTACTTTGACAGAACAAAATTGTGGTGTTTTTCACATATTATTTGCTGAGCTTTTTCTCCAACCTGGGTTTACATGTATCACTACACAATGTATCACATTAAACAGTAGTTTAATGCAATTCTTAACACTGCAGCCATGGTGAATCATTCAGTGTGACTGACTAGATAATGTGAGTTATTTTCAGGTAGCAGCATAGCATCCTCATCTCTCTTCATAATTCATACTCATGGCTGTAAGGCTGCTGGCTTCTGCTCTTACTAACCGGCAGCAATTAGACTCACTATGTCTGAAATGTACCACTGTTAGTGTGACCAGTACATTAACACATCTAAGTGTTTTTCAACAATAGTATAAGAAACAGAATTTTAAAATGTGAACTGAGCTTTAAACAGAGACACACTTGTAAAGTTTGAAATTGGCAGAAGTTTTATTTAAATGATGAACTATCTGAACAGAGAATAACTATTACAAATTTCAATAGGTAGTCAATGCCAGCTTATGATACCTAAGCATGACACACAATAACATCATGTTTTTTTAAACTATTAATTTGATATTTAGCTTGAAAAACCTCCCCCTTACTGTTACCCTTTTATCTGTTTGCTGAAAAGTCAGTAACAGTGGAGTAGGTTGGAGTAGTAGGACTGAACACCACAGTGCAGTTGCTCTTCTAAATACAAATCCCATTTCACACTAGAAACAGGCCTGCAGCTGATTGTTTTTTAGGAAATTAAATCCTTGTTAACTTTGGATTTAAGGCTAAAATAGCCCTGGGGGTTAATGGTACAGATGAACCTTTGGTTAAAGCTGATAATGTTCAGTGTGAAACACCAGCACAGCTTTACAGAATATATTGATTCCTGTTACTTTATTATTTTATCATGTGTAATTCAACAAATCACCCACCATTTGATCTGTGTGGCAGATTTGTCATGGCTTTGGATTAAGTACAGGTTCTAATTTCAGTGTAAAATTGCGTTTTCAAACTACTACTGTTGAAACTGCTCCAGTAACCAGCTTGTAACATGGTAATAAGGTTAATCTGAAGGAAACAATTGTAATCTCAATCAACAATTTAAAAGCTGAAATGATGTTGATGATGCTTTTTGAATCATGTAATGCATACTAATGTGTAGGCATTCTATGTTCACGTTAAAATGAACCAGGATGAAACAGGAATTCATGCTGAAGAGGTCACAGTATCTCACTCAGTATCATTCTATTTTATGACCCTCATATACATGCCCACAATAGTAAGAGACACCATCTCCAGGACATATATGTATTTTTTTTTTATATATTTTTTTATTAACACTCCGTAAAAGTGGGATGGGGCATTAAAATTCTTGATCTACCCTGTCTGGTTTTTCTGCTACAGAAGATTGAATCAACTCTTACTTGTCCCAGTCAAAACACACTATCGTAGTCTTGAATATTGTTGAGGGCTGTGTGTGTGTGTGTGTGTGTGTGTGTGTGTTGGTTCTGTTTATGGTAAACACACAGTAGGTAACAATACAGCGCTTTTAAAATGTATTAATAAGCTGCTCAGAGAAGACATCTGAGTCATTCTGTGTCACATTAGACAGAATCCAGGAAAGTGGTTCCAGCACTGTCCCAGATTTTGTTCAGCTTTTGTCTTTAAAATGTTTGGGTCCCAAAACTAAGGCTTGTAAAATATATTTTGTTTATATTATTGTATTGTATTTTTCTATGTTTTTGGCTCTTGATATTTTTCTTCTCTTAAAAATGCTTTATCTGGGAAAACATGTTTGGGTTTTAATATCTTAAAGAGTTATTTGTAGCCTCAACAGACTGTAGGATGGAAGACAAACATGTTCTCAGTATGACTGAACCATTAAAAGCCTGTACTACATGTCTCTTGATTTTCTGCTGTTTTTGAGGCAAGAAAAATGAAATAATATCAAGGGCTGAAAAATATGAAAACATAAGATTTGAACAGAAATATTTTACAGGTCATGGGACCCCTTCATGATGTAGACATGGTCTGAACAAAATCTGAGACAATGTTACAACAACCTTATCTGATTTGACAAAGAATGACCTGTTTATTTGTGGGAGGTTTGCATCAGAGATGCTCTTTCATTAAAACTGCTAAAATTGCTCAGCATCCCATAACAAATCAGAATTGATGTTATCCTCTGTCGCCAAAAACTCTGCTGGTGCTGGCAAATAATAAGAGTTTTGCATTCAGCTTTCTTGTGTGTTTTTTGAGTGTAGGAGAAACTGAAACATCTGAAATCCAGATGGGAGACAGTTTCATATTATTTCCTCCGTAGGCTCTGTGCCTCAGCACATTCAATCTGAAAGGAAATAATGGATACTACATTAAAGCAACATGTTGACGTCAGTATCAAAAGTAATGTGACGGAAGCCCTTTGAACACATCGTGCCTAAAGTTCAGAGGTTCAGAGGTTCAGAAGTCACTGGACAGATTCACATGAAGTCAGACAAAATCAACATAATTAATATTTTGTGGAAAATCCTTTTTGATCCATAGGCATCACCATATGCTGTGTTTCCTCCCTGGTAATGCTCTCCTGGGCCTTCATTCCAGCCTTCCTCTGCTCTCGTTGTTGTGGGGTCTCTGCATTTACTCTGGTCCTCAACAGGTGGAATGCGATCGAGATCAGGAGTGTGACTCAGTTGAAGATATTCCACTTCTTCACCCTGAAGAGCTCTTTGGCTGCTTCGTCAGTGTTGATGCATTTGGCTGAAACTGAATACAGAATCCACCTGTATACCTCTGTATTCATTCTGTTGCTTCTGTCAGTAATGAAATCATCAGTAAAAGCCAGTGTGCCAGTTCCAGTGGCAGCCATACAGAACCAAGCCATAACAGAACCAAGTGCTGATATGGTGGCTCTGGGTCCTGAGCTGTTTTCTTCTCTCCATCATTTTGATAGAGGTTGATTTTTATGCCTGGACACCAGTGACTCTGGGACACGTGTCTGCTCTTTTGTGCATAAATTAACACTGCCCAAGAAACATTTAGTAGCCAACTGTGCAGTTACTACTGAACGCTTGGAATTTGGGTACTATGTGTTAAAAGGGCTCTGACACAGTGCTTTCAGTACTGACATACTCTAATTAAAGCTTAGTCTTGGCACTTAAACGTAGTCTGCTTTATTTGATTTGAGATTGAATGTGAGTGGAGTGCTGGCAGACTACATATAGATAGGACAGGCAGTGGCTTCATTAAGGATGCAGACCCCTTAAACATCCCGTATTTTACTCTTTTTCAATGTTTCATTCTAAGTTTTGATATTCATAAGGAGTACAGAATAGCTTTACCTCCTCTGCCACACTTTTCTTTGGAGCTCTAGTAAGAACAGGGTGTTTTGTGTCTGCCTCTGAACCTGAATGACACACAGGCAGGCCAGGCACAGCTAACAGGTAGCTTGGTAAAGCTCATTAGTAAATGGAAATGGTGATTGCCACAGCTGAGGGAAATGTTAAGCAGTCAGTGCTCAGATGAGCTGAGCAGAAAATTCTCTGGTGTTTCAGAGAAATATGACTCTCCTTTGGAAGGCTGGGCAATGATATACTTGCTTCCTGACATCTGACTGAATGACAGTTTAGTGTTGTGTAGTTAATAAAGTAAAACAACAACAAAAACAGGCTGGACAGTGGGTCCAGGAGACTGAGGACGGTGACTGTATACAGTACCTGTGACATCAAAGTTAGTGAAACCCTGAAGGCTCATTTAGTTAATGAATGTCCAGAATATTCTGTTCTGTTTCAAAGGAGAAAGAGCAGGCATTCTGATGAAAACAAAAACACATTTTGCATTTGAAGTATTTTTATCATGTGCAAAAGTGTTGGGTTGTGTGTGTGTGTGTGTGTGTGTGTGTGTGTGTGTGTGTGTGTGTGTGTGTGTGGAGGTGGAGCGGGGCGGGGCAGCGTTCATTATACTCTGTCTTATGTCAGTTATTTGCATGATTCCAATTTTGTAAACACATTTTTGTAATGTCTCCAGTGTTAAAACTTGTATATATGTTTTTACATGTTTTCAGATGTATGCACATTAAAATGAATGATTATATGAATTAAATTTCTTGCATTGTGAAGTGGTGTGAGTAAGCCTTTTTATATACAGGAAATACTCCTGTCTCATTGGTTTTAATTTATATTTGGAAAAATACCCCAACAGATGTTGCATGATATTACCATGTGTCAAGGACACCTCTTGGACATAATGAGGATGTATTACAGAACTTTAGAAGCCTGATGCCAGACTGCATATGCTAATAAACCCAAATACACTAATGGCAGCACTGGCAAGCTGGGTGAGGAGAGGTCAGCTGCTCAGGAGAGATCAGCTGGGTGAGGAGAGATCAGATGCTCAGGAGAGATCAGCTTGGAGCAGAAGCTGGCAAATCACTTTCTCTTTCACCATTATAATGGTAATCTGCCACCAGGCTTTTAAAGGGAATGGGAGATGGCACTGTGATTGGTTTATGCCATGTTATGCCCCAAAACACACCCTTGATTAATTTACTTATTATTTAGCACAAACCTTTTGAACTATGCACTAAGCCTTTTTTTCTTCCATGAAATTAGCAGAAGTGGATTTGAACAGACCCTAAATGCACCTGTCCCATGAGAATAAGCTGTTGGAACAAAGCCCTGTCATTGTTGTTTTGTATTTTTCATTAGTTTTTATTTTTATTCGGTTTTTAATGTCTTTGTTTTCAGTTCAGTTTAGTTATAAGTTGTTGCCCAGAGTGGGTTTACTAATTTCATTCTTTTCTTTTTAAAAAAAAAGTAGGAGTATTTTTGTCAGGGGCAGGTTTCTAATAAACATGCACCAATGCTTGCTCATGCTTCACTCATGTTTGCTGTGTTGTTCTTCTTTAGTGCCCACTTACTATGACAACAGCCTGCGACGGCTGACTGTTCACACTGCTAGCCTTTAATATGAAGCTTCACTAGTTTGTCCTGATATGTACTAATGAAGATGAGAGTATAAAATCTTGAAAAATCGTAGACCGTGTCCTCTGAAGTCTGCAGTCCCTGAACGGGCAAAACAAGGGTGAGATTTATGTTTTATCTGATGTGTTTTCGAAAAGTATCTTTTTGGTTTTACATGAGGACGGGCTGATTATCCTAACCCATGGAACAGAGTGGTGCAGGGATGACATATTTCTGTGGCCCCATCACCCTGGTTCCCTCCACTTGGATCATTGTGGAAAATAACCTCTGTGAACAACCAAGGTTCCTTCCAGGTTTAGTTGATCAGATAATCTTCACAGATGAACACCACTGTTCTGATGTTTGAAGCCTAAATCCAACCTCCAGAAGTAAGAAGCTAATGTTAGGCTATAAACCAACTACACCACGGTCACATGACGTCAGCGTCTCCACTACTAACCTTCTCACAAGTAATTAGGTTTAGTGCACGTATCTTTTCGATGAGTCTTTTCTTTTTCATGTGTGACGTTATGATGTCGACTACCTCTGTAGTCTCATTTAACCACTTGTTAGCAACCAGCTTTTTTAAGACACGGAAACTTCAAAAATTCTTCTGTATTTTATGTTGTAGAATAAATTTTGAAAATGTCTTGAGCTTGTGTTAAAACCACAGACCTTATTTCAGGCATCTAAGCAAAGACTTCAAGATGAGGGAACTGGAGGGCTAAAATACAAACTTACTTCTGGGTTTTAGGACTCATTAGGTGCGTTTGAGATCGACCTTGCCTGATTTGATGGTCAGTGTGAACTGCCAGTGACTGCTGGGGTGGAGTATATCAAACACATTCTGGACATTTCCTGTAATGACTGAGACAACAGCTGATCTCTCAGAGTTTGACTTTTTTTTAACTTTCTGCTGCAGGAAGGGTACCGATGCAATGGAAAACATCTTGTTTAGTACTGGTACCTAAAAAGGCTATATCCAACTCATTGAGCTGTTCTGTGCTTTTTTTAATTTCAAAAATGTGAGTGTTCCCCTCAGTATGTCACATAGTTATAAACCTATACACTGTTTACACAAGTAAATTTTGTAAAAAAAAATTAAAAAATCAGGCCAGACATGTTTACATTAGTCTTCTGACAGACATGAAATTAAATCTAAATGATATATGAAAGTATGAAAACATCTGTGACGATGTGTTCAGGTGTATGGGAGAAACGTCACACATGGAAAACCTACCGGAGCAACACTCACTGAGTCATAGAACTGAGAATAAAAAACAGGGATCACCCTATTACCAGGAGAGTGAGAAGAAATGAAATACGAAGGATAAAAAATATGACCTGTAGCAACATTACCTCTTTTACAATAACAAACTCCTGAACTAAACCGATTTTACAGCTTTCTGTGTGCAAATCAATACTACAGTGTTGACGTCCAGATCAAATTAATGACACCAGCTGTAGGAGAGAAAACCGCAGGAGGTAACTGATCTGAGGTTCTTAGATTAAAAACCTACCACAGGTCATGAGGGCCAGTGAAGCCGCCAGCCAATCAGGACAAAGTGCTGTCGTCACAGAGGCGGTTCCCTGTTAGTGCAGCCGGAAGAGCAACTGTTGCACCCTGACCAATCGTCACTGTTCTTGTTCATTGAACCGACCGCCCCAACTGATGAAAACAACGACAAGCAGCCAATCTGTCTTTAACTGTGACTGTAGGAACGACTGGTCAGTGGTGCAGCGGGCTTATTTTAGAGCCCCAACGCGTGTCTGTGAGAAGCCAGGTACTTCACACTGTCAACTGTATGTATTAAACAATAGGTCCGACTTTATGTTGATTTGACGTGGTGCATGCTGGGTTAAAACAATGCATGCCGGTCAGAAGTTTTGTCCGACATCCTTTGGACTTTCGCCGGCGCTGCGCAACGTCACCATGTCACATGACTTTAAAATCTGGCGGGTGTAAGACTGTGGTCAAGCCAGCCACCGTTCTTTTCTCCGTGGTCAAACCAGCTGACACTAGACTTGATGTGGCCCCGTATTCTAGCCTTTGTGATATATGCATTGAAACGTCCGCCAACGAGCAGACGGGCAGCATTATGGACTTCCGGTTTTCATTAGTTAGAGAAATTCCAAATGAAAAGTCCCACATCTGTACTTGGTTATAGTTACATTTGTAAAGTTTGAGCTACTGTGAAAACAAACTGCTGAGGTTCCAGGTGCAGCCTGGAGGGTTGTGAGGGTCCAGACACTGTAGGGAGCTGCAGATATGGTAAAATGAAAGAGAGAGTGATGGGTGGTGCCGGCGCAATGACAGGAAGTGCTTGATATGGTGGAGGAGCCTGGGAGATGGCCTGAGGTTGCAGCCTCCCCTTGGGCTTTGTCACATCCCCTGTCTGCTGCAGTCATGTTTTCTGTTTTCCCCCACCTTTTGTGTCATGTCCTGTTTCACTGCGAAACCCTAACCCTGTCTCTCGTTCCAGACTGTCCACTCCTCCCTATGTGTTGCACCTGTGTCTCATTATTTAAGCTCCCCCTTCCCTCCCTTCTGTGCCAGTTCGTCTTGAGTGTTCCAGCATTGTCTTCCTAGTGAACGTGCTATTACCCGATTCTGACCTCACCTTGTGTTTTTTGACCTGCCCTTTTACCTGCCGTCTTTTGTACCTTTGCTTGGATTTTGTGATCACCTTTTGTGCCATTAAACACCTGGCTTGTACCCTGTATACTGAGTCTGTGAGTCGTACATTTGGGTCCAGCCTGTTGAGTTCTGACAAGCTTAGCCTTCCCAGCAGTGTTTGGTGACAGAATGAAAAGGTGAGGCTCAGTTAAATAGTCAGAATACAGTGTTGGTCCTTTCTGCAGAGCCACAGGCAGCTTCTCGGGTTATGTCAAGGGTGCATGTAACAAAGGGCATTTTGTTACTAGTGACTGATGGCTTTGGCCTTGTATATATTGCACAGTGGGGGTTGTATTGATTGTACTGTAACAAATGGTTAGTGATGTTTGCACAGAACATTTTGCATGGTACATTTGCATATTTGGTAGCAAATATGTATTCACTCTATGGCATATTTATTGAACATGTTCAACTGTGTAAAAAAACAACCAGCATTACTAAACTTTTACTCAAGCAATTGTACACACCATGGAGTGATCAGTTGGTATTTGATCACAACTATAATGGAGCAGCATGACACAGCTATGGTCACACAGCAATCAATCACACCCTCTCATATATTATTACTTTTGTAAAATAGCTGTTATATTTGGATTTACATTCCATTTGCTCAGCCAGCCATCACGTTATAAGAACTGTATATACATATATTAGAAGAACTTCCTATACATGTAAAGCTTGTGTATGAAGCATGCTAATTCACTCATCATTCTGTGACTGTTGCAGCATTCACTTCTGTGGTCTCACTCATCACCTTTGCATTGATGATGATGCACTCTTCAGATGTACTTGTAAGTGTGTGCCACCATTGTAAAAGGTGACAACCTCATTCCGTCCCAGTGCACAGCATTTGGATAGAGAGCACAGAGCCTTGTGAAGATGGCCCCCACCACTCTATTGCAGCCAGGCCATTGTGTAGGACTGTGAGCCTGAAAGAAATGTGAGATGCTGGTCTCAGAGGCCAACCAAGAATTCTGCCAGGTCCTGCACGGCTCCATAACAACCTATTGTCTGGTCCAACAGCCAGCATAACCCAGATTTTGTTTACAAATATGTAAATGTACATTTACAAATGAAATTGGTCCCTACATCATGTGAAGTGGACCCTTAGAAGATCAGATTCTTACTGGTCCACTAGGACTATATGAGAAATGGTTAATGTTAAATTTAAATTTGTATTGACATCAATAAAACTCATTGAACTATGTGCTCCAGGAGAAAGTGCAGACAAGGTGCTTGTCACAGTACATGTCACAGGTGATGGAGGGACCACACACAACAATGACATGGAGTTGGCTGGAGGAGTTGAAAATGAGGTGATCACAGATGTTGTAGACACCAGTGCTTTTGAAAAGTAAGCAGGTATGCACTCTGTGTCAAAGGTGGGGACCGTGATGTCCCGAAACTCCTCAAGTTCACCAAAGGCTTCATCCACCTGTATCTCCACATCATTCGAGTCAATCAATGGGACACAGAGTGTGTCACGGCAGGTGGATAAGGCTCTCAACCAGAGCCTTGGTCTCCTTGGTCCTGCAGGTAGTTCTCTTGTAATGCAGGGCAAACTCACTTTAGCTAACCGAGCACAGTACATCACAAATGTAACCATATCAACATACAGATGTAGGACTTTTAATTTGGAATTTCTCTAAACTAATGCAGTAAAAATGTATGATATTCAGTGTGTCAGTAGTCAGAGATGTCTTCTACTCAGATATATCACCCATTGCCAGCAATCATGGAGCAATATGTTTTTACTGCAGCTCACAAGCCAACTACGCCTGTTCTTATTGGCCACATTGAGGTTCCCAAACCATGCCACAACACAAAAGGACAGATTCAAGAAAAGTTAAATAGAACAGAGTCATCATTTTTTATGCACACATTAAAATTAGGGCTGGGACTTTAACGCATTATTTCAATTGATTAGATACAGAAAAAATAACGTGTTAAAAAATAACGCATTTATTCATACTTTATTTTTACACTCCAAACAACACAGAAACATTTCTCAGTCCACCTGAGAAAGTTCCTGGCATACAGATCATACTGCATGGATGTATTGTGAGCCAGCTAGCTCTCATAATACATGATGGTGTCATACCGATGCACCAGATGCGTCGAGTGACGTCAGACAACAAAGGCCCATGTGGAAAGTGGCAAAGCAAGTAGCAGGCTAATGACAAACGTGACAGATGAAACAGATGAGACCACATTGCTTGGAACGGTGGATGGAAAGTTTCAGTTTAAAAAACCGTCAGATGGAAGCGTAGATAAGAGCATGGTTGTGTGCAAATTATGCAACAAAGAATTTGCATATCACCGAAGCAATTCAAGTCTCTGGTATGTTGCAACAGAGAGTTTTGCTCAGGATACTGGAAGGATAACAAGTCAGGAATGAGGTCGGTTAAGGGACCACTTTTGTTTCTGTTATTATTTATTTTTTTTTCTATTTTAAATGGTAGAAATGGCACTTTATGTTTATGAACTGCTGTTCTGTTTATTTTAGGCCAAGGTTATTTTATTTACCATTTTACCACTCTTCAGGAATGTACTTTAAAGTACTGTGTTTTATTTAAAAACCACACAAACAAACATGTTTTCTAGACATTGGAAGTTTACAAAGACTAATAAATAAACATGATGTTGTTTTCAACATATGTTTATGTCTAGTCACTGATTCAGTCATCTACCGAAATCTAGAAGAAGTAAGCCTGTTAGACCCACGTAAGTAATTCGTCAGACAGGTTGTTCCAAAGTTCAAATTTAACATTAACTTCCTTCAGACAGTCAACAGCTCTGTGCTTCAGACTGTAGAAAAAATGGTGGCATAGATTCAGGAGCTAGTATCTGCAAATCTTTATTTGTTTTTTGAAAGAGACTGAAAACGAGTGGTAGGTATTAGGTAAGTAGGTGGTAGGTAAGTATTGTGCATGCTCTGTGTGTGAGTGTAATATGTAGAGTAATCCATATAGTGTTTTCTGACTTAGCTATCATGAATCATGATCTTCCATAGATTCTAAATTTTAACAGTGTTGGTCGTGTACTGTTTTGGATTGTGACTATGTAAGGGTTCGTCACCATTTGATTACACATAGAGAATGACAGAGCTACCTGACAGCGTAGTCGACATTAGCCCCTTGTGCACAGAGGTCGCACAATGTGTGGTTTTATACAGCCTGCCAGGATTGTGCAATCAAAGGTGTGACATTGACACTGGTCGATGTCTGATCTGCTGTTCCCACTCCCCTTTTCATACAGATCTAGACCCGCGTTCTGCCTCTGTACCTTTTACACAGAAGGGTGAGATGGAATGACAGGACAATATTCCCGCCTTGAAAATGCTGTTTAGCTTTTATCCACAATTATGGCAATCTCTACCCTTTTGAATTCAAACTCACTGGTATTCAAGACACAACAGGATACACTTCATAGACAACAGTGCAGTTAACATCTAAACGCAAATTACTTGAAGCTCCTGTAATCAATATTTTTATATCAACAGCTGGATCATATGACTACATGTAGTGTGGAGGATGTTGCTCATAGTGACAGACCCAGTTTTTATGACAGTATAAAGTTGACAGGTTGATTTGTAGCCCACTATCACCAGGGTTTATACCACACAAAGTTCATTTACAGGTTGCTTTAAAAACATAGGTACTCTGATCTCTGTTTGAAGTGATTATTAAAATATCTTCCACTTCACTTTGTGAATCTGCTTAACCTGGGGTTAATGCAAATGTATTTCTACAGGACTTGTCAAAACAAAGTTACAAAGTGCTTTATATGGTTGGACCAGGATAAAATAATTTCAGGACTGCAATGAGGCAGATAAAATTCAACAGAAACTTCTGCAGAAAGGTGTGCTACTATTAATAAAAAGTTTTCAAAAAGGGAAGGTTTTAGAACTTATCTTTTTTTTTTTTTTTTTTTTTTTAAAGATGTCACTGATTCTGCAGCCTCAGATCTTCAGGCATTGAGTTCCAGAATTGAGGGTCATTGGCTGCAAAATCCTGGTGTCCTTTAGCCTCTGGCTGTTGACTTAGGAACAGCCAGAGGCGTCCTGCCCAAGGACCTGAGGCTGCACTCTGAGGGAGCCATACTCAGCAATATGACTGGGAGCTAAACCATGAAGTGCTTTAAATAATAATCAATAAAAACAATCCTACAACTATCCAGTGAAGAGAGGCTGAAACACAGCTGATATGATCTTGTCCTCCACTAGTTTCTGGCTCCTGTCTGAAAACAATGAATAACAATAATCTAACCAAGATGATATTTTTTACAATTTTTGTCACACTTTTTGCACTTTATTTTTGATCCTTCTGTGCCTTTTTATATTATATTTTTATCCTTGTCTGTTTTTCACTCTTGCTTGTTCTCACTGCTGCTGTAATGAGTGAATTTCCCACAAGTGGAATAAATAAAGTCTGTCCTATCTTAATTAGTATGCAAAGTAGGACCACAAAAAGTCAGTACCTTTTGTAAATCAGTGCCATGCTATTCTACTGTATATTACATTGTATAAGATTGTGTGTGGGTTTCCATTCATAGGTGTGTGTGATGCAATTCTGCAGTACTCGAGGTGGGGTCTATGGATGGGACTTCCGGGATGTACTGTTTTCGGGTTATGCTCCAGATGGGGGGATGTTTATGCCAGAGAACGTGCCTGTGCTGAGCCCAGACACTCTATGGTGCTGGAGGGGTCTGCCCTACACCAAACTGGTGGTGGAGGTTGCCTCGCTGTTCATCCCCAGTCAGCTGATCCCCAGGCAGGACCTGGAAGGTGAGCTGAAGAAATCCAAAAAACAGGGAAAATACATACTTTGTTTACTTGTTACATTAATAAAAGCTTTTGTCAAGTCTTATCTGTGATTTTACATTTTATAAGTCTCTGTTAAGTCATGGACATACAGATGTCAACCTCAAACTTCAGAGTCAGACCAAAATATTGGTGTCTGCTGAGTGTCTCTCCTGCTGGGCTGCTGACGGTGTTGCTCTGCTCTGTCTTGCTCTGTCCACTGTTGCTCTCCCCTTTGTCATGAAGCAGCTAAAAAGGATGTAATGGGTCGAGTTGGGGTCTTCTTGACTTTTTAGGGGGCAGCCCTATTGCATTCCAAAATGGTCTCATTGATTACACATGATTAACTAAATTGGCACAGTACATAGGTTCCTTCAAGAGCAAAAGTGAACAGGTTGAAATCAAAGGCAGGAAAGTGGGTCAGAAAAAAGACTTGTACAAGAAGAAAAGTCATTGAATTCAAACAAAACTTAATACTTTATTTAAAAACAACAAAAGCCAACTCCACTACAACAGATTTTCTCTCCTCCCTCTCATCTTTTTCTCTGTCCCAGTCCTGGTTTCTGAGGCCCTGTCTGGTTTCTCAGTGCCTGAGGTTGTCAGAATCGCTCGTCTGAGGGAGGGTCTGTCAGTCCTGGAGCTCTTCCATGGAGAGACTTTGGCCTTTAAGGACCTGGCTATGACCTGCACAGTGCGCTTCCTTGACTACTTCCTGAAAAAAGAGAACCGCAGAGCTACTGTTCTTGTTGGTAAGAAAAAGTTTTTGCAGGCTCGGGAGTCCAGCGTCACTCATGGCTTTGATCATGTTTTTCGCATTATCACGTAGCACAACATTAACAGAACTTTTAGGGACACCCCCCTCCATGTAAGAACTTCCAAAACTTGGAGCATGATTATTCCCCAAATAGAAATAAGAGCAAGAATAATATGATAGTAGGAGTTTGTAGAAGTCTGTGTTAGGGATGCATCGATACCGATACCAGTATCAGTCACAGCAATTTCTTACAGCCAGAGAATGAAACAATATCTGATGAAAATAAAACACGTTTCAAGTGAATGTATGAAGTGTAATGGCATTAATAAGTACTCGTGTCGATACTTGGTATCTGCAAGTATCGGTATTGTAGCAGTTTGAAAAAAAGTGGTATTGTTGCATCCTAGTTTCTAATATACTGATGAGAGTATTTGTATGAACAGTATTATTTATTTTGTTTTTCATTTTTTCTCTTTGTTTAGCTCCACTGTATTTCACTCTAAGTTGCATGATGTACCTGCCACATTTACCCAGAACTGATCTGTTTGGGTTTTTGTGTTGCTCTTCCCAGCTTGTTGTTGTAGTTGTTGTGTGGTTTTGCTGTTTTGTCTGGTCCTGTCTTTTGTATGTTTATGAAGAAAATTAATAAAGACATTTAAAAAGAAAACAAAAAAAACAAACAGAATATCTTCAAGGCAGGAGTAGACTAAGGCAGAATGTTTAAAATGTCCAACTATTTTCGGTCCGACTGCCACAGCATCAGCCACGCTCCTCTGTGCTAAAAGCCCTTCATTAACAGCCAGCTGGAGGGTGTGTGCGACACACAGGCAGGTTCAGGAGTCCAGCATCACTCATGGCTTTGATCATGTTTTTCGCATTATCACGTAGCACAACATGAACAGAACTTTTAGGGACCCCCCATGTCTGAAGCATGTCATCAAACACACCTGTGATGGCTTGGCTGGTGTGTGAACCCCTAAACTGTTTAGAATGCAGGACGACTCTTCGCTGAGTAAAATCCTTGTCAATCTGCTGTGCAGTTAAACTGATGAGGGACACCGGGGTAACGCTGCTCATCCAAATATCAGTGGTGAAGCTGAGGGCCCAAATGTCTTGCAGCAGGCTGTGCATGTGCCTCTTCACAAAGTCATGTAGCTTTGGCAACACTGTGTCAGTGATGTGGTGTCGGCTAGGGATCTCATACCTCGGCTCCAGTACGCTGAGAAGACGTCTAAATCCCATATTATCAACAACCGACAACTGGCTGGTCATCAAGAGCAATGTACTGGGTCAGAGCCTCTGTTATTTTCACTGCTCACTGGTTGTCTCTTAACATCTTCTCCCTCTTCTCCAGAGTTTGCTGCAAAGTTGGTTGTTGCTGTTTGTCATTATTAGCAAACGCTTTGAACTCTGTGTCGTTCATTGCTTGTGTTGAAAGTTCTCGCGTTCGTCCCTCCTCTTGCAGTCTGCTTTACTTTAGTCACCATCATCCACTGTGAAATACCTCCACACCACCGACATTGCTCCTCCTTGCTCTCATTTAGCACCTGACCACCCAGGTGAACATCACGCTGCCGTAAAGTTTTATCAGGCTTGTTATCGGAACACTTTTAGGAGTACAAGTACAAGTACAGGAACAGGGTATCGGACCCGATACTGGTATTGGTGCATCCCTAGCAGAAACATTTACATTAATATAGTCAAGAAATGGTTTCCATATTCTTTCAAAGGCATTAGTTTTGGAGTGCAGAAGACAGGTGAGAAAGTCCAGAGGTATGTATTCCATTATTGTCCTGTGCCATCCCAACACAGAGGGGGCCTTATCTGTGATCCAGTGCTTAAGATATTTTTCCGGGACACAAAATGTCAGGACATTATATAGTTTTTTCTGATACATATCAGTAATACGATCATTTGGAAGACCCAGAGGAAGGGAAACCGGGTTGTGTTCAAGCTTTTTTTTCAGGACTTTCTGTATTTCAAACAAGATATCATTCCAATATTTTTGTATCTTTACACAAGACCAGTAGCAGTGACTTAGATCACCAATTTCTGTCTTACATTTAAGACAAACTGGAGAGACATCTTTTCTATATTTGGAGAGGCGATTGGGGGCAACATGTGCTCTATGCAGAATCTTTAATTGCATTGCTCTTGTCCAGTTACAAACAGTTATTTTCCTTGCATTATCCCAGATGTCGTCCCACATCTCCTCTGTTATCTCAACACCCAGTTCCCTCTCCCAGACTTCTCCCAGTGTCCCAGCGCCAAGACTTGAGCAATACCCCAGACTGGCATAAAAGGTTCTAATGGCAGCCTTGCCCTGAGAAAGAAGTACTTGTTTCTCTATCTGTGTAACATTCATATCAGCAAGCAAAGATGTATCTTTTATAATAAAATCTCTGACCTGAAAGTAACAAAAAAGATCATTTCTTGATATGTCATATTTTTCCATAACCTGACTGAAGGTCATGAGGGTAGGACCAACAAAGAGATCACCCAGGGAAACGATTCCCTTAGCTGTCCAGCATTTGAAAGTTCTGTCTAAGGTTCCTGGTAGAAAATCAGGGTTATCAATGATCGGCGTAAAGACTGACACAAGTCCTGATCTGCCTTCCATACGCTGTGTGATCCTCCATGCTCTAACAGTATTAATTGTAACTGGATTGCTGCAAAGCTTTTTGATACATTTCAGTTTATCAATAAAAAGTAGATTTTTTAGAGGACAGTTGGATAAGGACTTCTCGATATCAAGCCAGATTGAGGAAGCATCATCTTTAATCCAATCAGCTATGTATCTTAAATGGGCACTCAATTGATATCTCTTAATATCTGAGAGGTCCAGCCCACCCATAGCACTTGATGACTGCAACACTGACATCCTGATCCGTGGTCTTCATTTACTCCAAATAAATGAGCTAAACCAACCATTGAGTTTTTTCACTATTTTATGATTGAATAAGATAGGAATCATTTGTATTGGATAGAGCAGATGCGGAAGGACATTCATTTTCAGAAGCGAGATTCAGGCCCAGCCATGATATGGGAAGATCGTCTGCATATAATGAAATTTTATGAGATTTTTCTCCCACATCCAGTCCAACCATTAAAGGGTCTCGCCTGATAGCTTCCGCTAAAGGCTCAATAGCCACTGCAAATAAAAGTGGTGACAGAGTACAGCCCTGTCTGCTGCCACTCTGGACCACAAAATTTGTGGATCTAAGTCTGTTGGTTAGAACTGCAGCCACTGGTTCTGCATACAGGACCTTCACCCATCTAACAAAGTCATCACCTAGGCCAAACCGATCAAGTGTAAAAAATAAATAAGACCGGTCGAAAGCTTTTTCCACATCTAGGGAAATTACAAGACCATCTATTTCCTGCTGGATATTCTGTTTGTTAAAAAAAGATGCAGTTGAATGCTAAAATGTCAATAACAGTACTTTAACAGTACTTCTATTTGAGTAAAATGTGTGGCAGTGCCATATATAATGGAATGTTCAAATGTCAGTCACAGCAATTTCTTACAGCCAGAGAATAAAACAATATCTGATGAAAATAAAACACATTTTCAAGTAAACGTACGAAGTGTAATGGCATTAATAAGTACTCGTATCGGTACTCGGTATCGGCAAGTACTCAGATCCAAGTATCGTTATCGTATCGGTTTGAAAAAAAGTGGTATTGTTGAATCCCTAGTCTGTGTATGTATACACTGATTAGCTGCCAGAACACAATGTCCAGTTAGGAGTTAGGATAACCACACATTTTAAATGTTAATTCTCACTGATTCACCTGTCAGGTAATGTCACACCCCTCTACACATTCTCTAAATTAAACAAAGTATTCTGTGTCCTCCAGAATGTCACACAATGACACAGGTTTTCTGATCTGACTACTCCATCAGTAGGACAACGTTGTTTGTGATTATAAAAATGGCTTGGTTTCAGGAAAGATGATGGTCTAGGTTAAGTTTGCTTCTTTGTTAAGTTTAGGGAATGTTTGAAATCATGGTTACAACAATATTCAGCTTAGGTTTGGGAACAGTTGGGAACAGTTGTAGAAATCAATGATTATTGTCAGTAGTAAACAGGAAACACCAGTGGTCTCCTGTGTGAAAGTCCAGTGTCCTCCTGTGGACTTCCATATTACAAGAGTTAGAGTTACTATGACAGGCAAGGGACTGGGGTGTAAACACGAGGTATGGCTATTAAATAACAAGGCTAATGCTGTAATACAATTTTACTGAACATAAACAGTTTTCAATGTCTTTCAATATACTCCCTCCTAACCTATACTAACCTCCTTCAACATCCTCCCCTTCTGCATCAACACACCGCTGCATTCGGGTCTTCCACTGATCAAAGCAGTGTAGTATAGGTCTTCTTCAGACAGTTGTCTCAGAGCCTCTGTTGTTCTTTTCTTAACTTCTGACACAGACTCAAAACGTGTCATATGGTGCTAGATCAGGTGAATAGGGAGGGTGACCAAGCACTGCGATTTGTTTTTGGGCCAGAAGCTGCTTTACCGAGAGCGCAGTGTGAGCTGGCATGTTGTCTTGATGAAGAATGAAACCATTTTTCCACAATTGTGGTCTCTTTCTTCTGGCTTTTTCTCTCAGTTTTTCTTTGTAATAGTGTTGAATTACTGTTGACACTTCTCCACAAATTTGCTTGCGTTTTTCGTTTTGATCAGGAGTCAGAAATTTTGGGACAACTTTGGCACACGCTTTTGTCATGTTCAAATTTTCAAACGGTCTCTTTATCAATGGAGTATGGTGGCCCTGAATGCACAGCGACAAGTCACAAAACACTACAACATTTCACAAAACACTACAACATTTCACAAAACACAACGACAAGTCACAAAACACCACAACATTTCACACACAAAAAAAAGCATTTCACAAAACAGAAAGGATAGGGACAATAGTTCTTCTTTGTGACTGGACAGAATCTCTGTCAATTTAGAGTTTATCCAGTGATGTGTTCACGGTCAGTGGGTGATGGAATTGAGCATAAGGATCAACAGAATGATCATAGAGAGAGAAACTTAGAGCAGTTGTGCGTGAATACCCAACCTTTAATATATAACACTTGGTGTGGCTGTGAACCACATAGTTTTATCTTCATAAGCGCCGTCTCAGTATTTAATAGCCATACCCCGTATGTCTTTTTTTTTTTTTTGGTGCTGAAACTTTAACCAATTTATCTACTGCTGTGAGGCACAAATTACTAATCACATCAGGCAGATTTTGTGACTATGCATGTTATTGGTTGTCATTATTTCCATATTACACTCAAACAGATAATCACCCACAAAATTAAAACCTGTTATCTGTTTAAATGCTGTGGTTGAATGGTATATATATTTATATATGTATAGACAAGCACACACAGTATGCATTGTAGGATAAAAAGAAAAGAAATTAGATGGAAACTGAAATCAGAACATGGTATTTACTATTCATATTCTAGAGAGGATGAATCCTTCTGAATTAGGTGATTATGTGTCCTAAGCACCTTTAACTCAAAGAATCAGTCAGAATCAGTGAAATCTGCGGCTTCTCTCTCCAGGTACATCAGGTGACACAGGTGGCTCAGCTATCCAAAGCGCTAAAGGTCTGTCCGGGTTGGATGTAGTGGTGGTTTACCCCAGAGGACGCATCACTCCAGTCCAAGAGAAACACATGATCACCTGCCTGGAGAATAATGTCCATGTGTTTGCAGGTAAACCTAAAGAGGCCAAAAGAATAGTGCTGCATCTTTAACCAGAAAAGCCACAGTTGTATTCTTCTAATAATTTTTGTGTTTTCATTGTCTTGTCTGTGTAGCGGATGGCAGCTCAGATGACATAGACCAGCCTTTGCGCAGTCTGTTTGCTGACCAGGAGTTGGTCAAGTCTCATGGCCTTATGAGTCTCAACTCAGTCAACTGGTCTAGAGTCATGATCCAGCTTGTCCACTTCATCTACATGTACCTGGAGCTCAGTGGTATGGAGCAGAACGAGACTGATGCTGCCCTGCCTGAGCTGCAGGTGGTGGTGCCCACTGGAGGGGCGGGAAACATCGCAGGTAGACTGTTCACTGCTGCAAGAAAATCACACATTACACACACACACACACACACACACACACACACACACAAACACACACAGTACATCTGTTACTTTCAAGGAAAATTTTAAAGTGACAGTTTTTATTTTTGTGGGTGGATTTAGAAATGATTTGTTATTGATTAATCAGTGAATAATGTTGTGTATAAAATGTCAAAAAGGCCAGTTCATGTGATCAGATGTCAGATGTACACAGACTGCAGACCCCAGCACTGCTTCTATTTGTGGGGTAGGGGTATATGTACCAACATGAAAAGGTGATGGTTAACTCCTGCCAGCAAGAAAAAAGAACTCCTGTGTTTGTTGCATTTGACTGAACAAAATGAAAAAGTCAAAAAAGGAAAATAGTGTGTGCGATCACTTAACATGGATGGGAAATAAACAGTACATATATACGGTGCACCATATGAGAATCCATTTCATTTGTCTGGTGCATGTGTAATTTGAAACCATAAACTGGCCTTCACAGGGGCTAAACTGAATCTTACTGATGAACAGTCAAAACACCTGAGCTGATGGCAATAATATGAAATACAGAAAAGCAAGCAAATCTTCACATTTCAGATGTTTAACCAGTAATTTTGGTAATTTCACTCTTACTTCTCAAATGACTTAATGAATTAAGAAATGAATTAGAGCCCAACCAGATTTCAGGGTTAGTACCATCAATATTTGACACTGATCCAGAAAAGAGCTACTGTGGGACAAATTGCTGAAACAATGAATGCAGGCTATGATAGAAAGCTGAGAGAACGCAGAATGTATCACAGCGTGTTGCGTACAGGGCTGCGTAGCTGCAGATTGAACACAGCGCCCATGCTGACCCCTGCCCACCACAGACAGCTCCTGCTATGGACACATGAGCAACAGAACCATGGAGCAATGGGAGAAGTTCAATGGTGGCCAAGTCAACCCAGGATTTCCTGATCCAGCCATGGGCATGTTCATGTGAAAAATTTGTTCCTTACAAGCATCATCATCAGAACCATGAATAAAGTTCTTAATCTGATATGAGAAGAAACACTGATACCTGCAGGTAAATTCAGTTATAGCAACGTCCAAAAATGATATTTAACAAGGTGAAATGGAAACAATGTTTTGGCAGCATGAGGGGGACCTACACAATATTAAGCAGGTGGTTTTTATATACTGATCAGTGTATAAATATGTAAGGCTTTCAGGCTATGCACGCTAGCATTTGCTGTTTACATTCGTGCAGACAGACACTGTTTAATCCATTCATCTGTGCACAACTTTTCGACCACTGTACACCACTTAAGCATGTGGAGAAATTCGAAGCTTGTCAGTCCTAGAGACAAAAACTAACTGTGTTTCTTCTCTCTCCATCTGTGTCTCAGCTGGCTTCATTGTAAAGCAGATGGGATTACCCCTGAAGTTAGTGGCCATGGTGAATTCTAATGACATAGTCCACAGGACTGTAACCAATGGGGATTTTTCCATGGCAGCTAATGTCACACAAACCTTGGCCCCCGCCATAGACATCCAGGTACTACAGTTATACCGCTTCCCACATAGTTGCAACTGTTTATGTCAGTGAGATTTTTAGAGTTGTCACTTCCACACATTGCTTGGTCAACAGTGACCTATTTAAAACCCAAAATATTTGTTTTCAAATTATTAATTTAAAACTGGATTAATTCCAAAGTTAATTCCAAACATCATGTGTTGTCAGATTTTAAGGTGCCCACTGTCCAGAGCAGACTGTTGAAGTAATCCTGATAAGATTGGAGGTTATAGCCTCTGTAGCTTTTGATTAAATTAATCAATTAACAAATTTTTGAAATCGTGCATCGTGTTTAGAGCTGTTAATAAAGTATGGTAGCAGATGGTCAATTAGTTATCATAGGAATCATTCAACATTTTGTGAAGTATGCTTTCCAAGATGCAATGAGAATATTTATATCATTGTCATGGCTACATAAAGACTGGAAGCAGCTAGACTGGCTTCTAAAGCTCACTAACACATTGTATCACATAAATTTTATCTATACACAAAGAAATGTAATGTTTATCTATTTGCCCAGCACATCTCCCTCCAGATGAATGAACATGTTCAGCTAATTTCAGGCCAATCTGCATATTTAACTGTGAAATATCCAAATGAAGTTGACGAGTAGCTCTGTGGCAAATCAGTCAGCATATCAGATTAGATATTTCTTGAAATATTAAACTGATGGTGGCACTAGAGGAAAGGTCCTCTTGAGACAGTGAATTTCTGCACCAAGTTTCATGGTAGTCTGGCTAGTGTTTGTTGAGATATCTTTTGGATTCTGGACCAAACAAAAAAATGACTGACCTGTCCAACCACATAGGTTGAGGCATAAGGTTAATATGAGCACTGTGTGTGGAAGGCTGTTACAAGTTAAAAATCACATTACTCATGCTGTGTCACCCTGCTTGACTTGTGGCCATAGGACCCATACAACATGGAGCGAGTTTTCTGGCTGCTGTTGGACAGAGATGGAGGTTCAGTGAAGAACATGATGGAAGAGTTTCAGCAGACACACAGACACTCTCTGCCTGAGAACCATCGCAAGCTGGTACTGGTCATTCAACATTGACCGCAGCTAATATTTACATTCAGATGTTCTTATCCTCCATGTGTCTAGTTAGACCACACATCACCATTTACCATCTGAATAATGTTCTTTCTGTCTGTTTTATTACTAGTTGTCACAAGTTTTATCAACAGGAACAGTGACTGATGAAGGGATCCTGGAGACCATGAGGAGATGCTGGGAGGAAAACCAGTATGTGCTGTGTCCTCACACAGCAGTGGCTGTATGGCATCACTACCACTGTCCTCCCAGCCCTGGGCTCCACAGGTCAGACATACTGTATTTGTCTATTTAGCCACAAGTCAGACATGAACCCACACTGTTCGTCGGGTCATCTAGCCTAGTGGAAGAAATTAAGCTAATGGCATCACGTTAAGATTCAAAGGGGGCTGTGTATTATACTACTAATATTAATACTAATGATACATTCTCTCCAGCTTCCTCCCACAGTCCAAACACATGCAGGTTAACTGGTGATTCTAAATTGTCTGTAGGTGTGAATGTGAGTGGTTATTTGTCTCCATATTTCAGCCCTGTGTTAGACCTGTCCATGGTACACCCCACCTCTCACCCAGTGTCAGCTGGGATTGGCTCCAGCTCCCCTATGACCCTCCAAAGGATAAGCAGTGTATATAATGGATGGATAATAATGATAATAACCTAATTTATATAGCACCTTTCAAATAACTGTTAACAAAGTGCACCACTAAGAAGGACAAGAAAAATCAAATACAATAAATAAAATAACATAAAATCTGTTAAATTCAAAGGCAACAATTAAAATAAAACAGTTAAAGTAGTGTTATTATAGTAGCAGTTATCATAATAATTAATTATAGTAGTAATTATGCAAAGGCCATATGGTAAAAGTAAGTTTTTAAAGACGATTTAGAGGCAGACACTGAGTCTAGGTTCAGCTGTTCCAGAGAGTTGGGGCCCTAAAACCGTAGGTGCACAAGCCCTCCTTGAGGTCTATCGATTTGCAAAGGGGCGTAAAGTTTCCAGAAACTTTCCATGGGAAGTTAAGCTGGGGAATTTTGGAAATATTCCAAGTGGGAAACTTGTCAAGTCAAGTCAGTTTCATTTATATTGCTCCAATTCACAACAGAAGTTATCTTGAGGCACTGTACATATAGAGCAGGTCTAGACCGTACTCTTTATCTTATAAAATTTACAGAGAGAGACCCAACAGATCCACCATGAGCAGCATTAGGTGACTGTGGTAGGAAAAACTACCACAGTGCTGGGGTCAATATTGCAAAATATATAGTCTATATAAGTAATAATAATAATAGTAATGCTAGCTATAGGAATAATAAGGACAGAACAGCAAAACATCAATAGCAATAACATTACAATAAACACTAATACATTTTAAATGTTGAGCTGGATCGTGGGAGCAGCAGGAGACTCTACAGCTCTGGAGACAGAGAACCTGCAGGAAGTGACCGAGAGAGAGAGAGAGAGGGGCGCTAATGTGCTTGAGGGAAGAAACACAGTTAGAGTGATGCAGTGATTTTAAGACAGCTCACAGTAATCTTGTCAGCAGGACAACATAGACACCATTTACTAACTACTAAGCTTAACTGATGCATTGAGACTGACCCAACCCACTGAAGGTAAACTCTAACATGACAGAAGAAACACCATCACAGCTGAGCTAGCACCATCATAGCTAGCCTCTTAATTGTCAATGAAATGGTGTTAGCTAGCATACACTTAGCATCTCTGATTTACCAGCTAGCTAGCTACAGTATAAATACAGTTTGATCTTTTTTTCTTGTTAATTATTACCATAATATATTATAATACCATCAAATATACTGATCTGTGTAATCTGACCCCAACTGACTGACTGGATGTAGTGTGTGGGCTCAGATGACCAGTGCAGGGAAGAAATTTAACTCAATTTGCTTCAAATCTGGTTGTTATAACCAAGATTATGCTTGTTTTGTTCAACTACATTTAAGTTCCCTATTATAGGCCTACCTGCAATTTTTCACATTTCTGGTTTATTCCCATTAATTTCTGTTAATTCCCATGTATTCCTGTTAATTCCCCTGGAAAGTTTCCAACTTTGAAAATTTCCAGAATTCTGCAGCCCTAGGTGAGGCCAAAAAAAATCCCCTGAAAAATTGTCAGCACAGAGAGCGAGAGTTTGCCTTAGCACAACCACTAACACTGTTTCAGCTGCTGCCAGTTACAGCCAACAAATACACTAACCATTCTGACAATATTACTGATTGTGGTGCACAACAGACTCAAACATGGCTGAATCTGTCTGATGTTTTATTCTTCTGCTAGCCATCTTGATGCACTCTTTCACCGGTCAACCTAGAGCAAGCAGGGGTGGTGGGCAAGGCATATTCATAGATCCACAATCTCTCATTGAGGAATCAAGCATAGATGTGCTTCTAGCCCCATCTCAGTTTTTCTTTTAACTTTGAATTCAAAGGTGCTTTACTGGTATGAAAGCCTCAAAAAATAATAATGTTGCCAAAGCATCAAAATACAGTTAAACCAAGTACAAAATAACAGAACAATAAAATAACAGAAAATATTTGATATTATTTGATATATTTATAGTATATAATGTGTGTGTGTGTGTGTGTGTGTGTGTGTGTGTGTGTGTGTTTAGGTCAGTCACTGTCCAGATGATCTGAGATTTCCCACAACATTGTACTTATTCAAGTTTCTAAGTAATTTTTTAAACTCTTATTGCAGATGCTACGTTGCAACAGCATCTCCAGCCAAGTTTCAGGCAGCAGTGCAGAGGGCTGGCCTGACCTTTGACCTACCTGAGGCAGTGCAGGCGTTGGACAAGTTAGCTACTCGTTATGAGAACCTGGGGAGGAGCCTTGACTGGAGCAAAGACTGGGAGGAAAGGCTGAGAGAGAAAATCCAGTCTGTGACCTCATCCAGGGAAAAAGAAAGGGACTTACTGTAGTTGATTACAAAATATGTCATTATTCTGGAAAATAGGCCTGTACTTCAGAATTCCTGAAAATGTGTATGTGTGAGGTCATGTAACTCATCGGCTTGCTCTTGATCTGTGCACTTCTTCATCTGGATTTATTAAATGATGTTGATGGCAAAGGCCTCTTCTTGTCTCTTTGATGGTCTGTAGTATCCGACAACTTCATTTTTCATTTATAAAATGATGTTATACACCACAAACCAATCAGCTATTCAGAATCTTCTGTCCACAACTTTAACACAAATATAAATCTATGCTTAAAGAGTTTGACTGTCTCAGCTACTGTTTTAGCGGTTATGTATCGATATTCACTCTTGGGTCCCTTAGTTTTGGGTCCCAAATCATGATTTTTTTCTTACAATGCAATCTTTTTATTACTCTTTTATTAATTTTGTACCCATATTTGAGGACTTTACCACTAATGAACATTTGTTTTGTTAGACTGTGATGGGTTTCAGAGAAGGAGTCATTGTTGAGTTGTGTCTGCTAGGCGAAAAAAAAAATGTCCGCATTAAAAGATGTCAGCAGAGTTCGTACTCTCTTATTGTAAGCAACAGGTGCACAGTATCTTAGTCTTCTCTTTCTTGGTCTTTGTGCAGAGAGATTTTAAGTTTGAAGAAATGTGGATTTTAGCAGAAAAACATTTTAGAGCAATAATGCAGGAAGCAGAGAC
This sequence comes from Lates calcarifer, assembly GCF_001640805.2. NCBI lineage: Eukaryota > Metazoa > Chordata > Actinopteri > Centropomidae > Lates > Lates calcarifer. The sequence continues at coordinate 21,998,631 of NC_066841.1, forward strand.
AAAGACCTGACACAGGCTGAATTTGATATTAAATCTGATTCTACTCTTAAATGTAATCCTAATTTCCATCCAAAGACATAATAATTTGCATTTCTACAATACTGCAGGACTGTTTTATAACATATTATAACAGTAAGTTATTTGAAATTTCTTGAAAAATCTGATTTTATAGACACTTCAGATAAATAAAACAGGAGCAATCAGTGTTGTAGTTTGTTCAGAGGAAGACTGGTGCCATCTACAGGCTAAGCCTTGAAACATACCATCATTCCACAGAAGACCAATATCTCTCATCTGCATGTGTACAGCTGGGTGACTGATGAAAGTGTCAGTGCTCCCCTGCATAAATTCTCCAGGTTTCTACAATCATTACTGGAAGGATGAATGCCATTCCTCCAACAGATATTCTTTCTTTTGATATTGTGATAGCAGGAGTGAGGGTCGCCATCTAACACGATGCTCCAAAATCTCACATAGACATCCAGCTGGGTTGAAATCTGGTGTCTGTGAATGCATTTCCACTGTTTTTTGGTAGTTAACTTGTAAGCAGCATTTTAATGTTGTAGCTGGTCGAGGTAAAAAATAATCTACATTTTTAATCTACAACAATAAATCATAACATACTGTGACAAGCTTGCTTTATGTTTTGTATGTAACATCTTACTTTTAAAAGTAACCAGTGACCCCAGCTGTTAAATAAATGTGCTGTTGGACTTTCACAAAGCTGAGACTAAGCATTAATTATTGACTTCTGTTATCTGCACTTTTGGTGAGGACACTATCCTTTGATCAAACTATCAGTGGGATGTGGAATTTTATGGTTTTGGTGTAAATCAAAATGGTGCTCTGTTTAAAATATGATCTGTGTGAGTTTCTGTTACATATATATGTCTATAATGACTTTGGCTCAAATTTTTCTAAGATTTTATAAGGTCTGTAATTTAATGTGTGCAACTTGTATAGTAACTGGTTTCTGACTTCAGGTGGCGCCCAGCTCTCAAAGGACACATGATGGAATCATTACATCAGACTGTAAGTTGTACTGACAAACTGCTCAATGTAAAGCCGAGAAGAACCTGATTCCAGGGCAGCCCCATGTCCAACAGCAGCTAATGGAATAGCACTGTAGCCCCTTCCTTAGATTGTAATGAACGGAATAAATAAAAAGTATTGAGGTATTTTGTTCCAGTAAAAATAACTGCCTGGGTTATACTAACTAACTAACTAACTAACTAAAAAAAGTAAAGACAATAATTAATAAAACGTGTAAAGCATTTTATTAGGTGAACATTTGTCCCACCATTGACTGTAGGTGTTCTGTGTTTTCCGAGGAGCCCTGAATGTAGCACTAGGTTTGACAGCTAGACAGCCAAACATGGCGGCTGTTAGCTAGGGTAACCACTCAGCACTTGCGTCTTTTATTATCATTGTCAGCTGTCAGGAAATAACCTGGGCCGGGAAGGATTCACGGAAACAGACGGTGAACGTCCTCCCGTGGTCATCAGGCCGTTGTTCGGTATGTGAAGGCGGTTTGTGAACCACAGAGGACGGCAGACAGGAGTCAGTGCACACAACAGAGGGCTGAGGGCGGACTGCCTGTCTTTATTTGGTTTCTTCACCTGTCTGCCGATATGTCGCACAGGTAAGACATTGCTCCACTGTTAATCTTGTAATTCCCGTGCCTGCTCAGTGCAGTCTTATGTTCGCATGTGTGACTGTCAGCTGACACGTCGCTCCTGGCAGAATTTAAATGGCGTTCAGAGATAAGTAATGGAAGAGAGAGAGAGGCTTTTGTTTTGATAAAAGACAAGAGCGAGACTCGAGGCTGCTACAGGAGTCCGTACAGACACAGACAGCCATAATATGGAGTTTATATTCTGACCCATACACTCACTTGTTCAGACATCTCTCACAAAAAATAATAATAATGATAGTAATAATAATAATGAGAATGAACAAAGAGCCCACCTTGAATTCCTTGCAGAGAAATGGTCAGTATTACAGTATCATGAAAAGGCCACTGGCATTCACAGCATCCTTTGTTTTTTCTGTACTGACCTGTAAACAAACAGGAGCTGTGGCTCCACCCATGGCTCATTCATATCAGAGAATCCCCTCCACCTAATATTTATAGTCCCCGACATAGCAACGGGACAAATTAAAGTAAAATGACAATAAAGGCTTGACTAAGTTATACTGTAGTACTATTCAGTGTAGTGGGCTCTACACTGTGGAGAAGCAATACTCCTAATAAGACATAAGGCCAAAGGGTTACACTTGGTAAATAGGTAAGAACATAATTTTAATGCAGGAAAGCAGATTCTAAAATGCTGGAGTACACCTAAAAGGATTACATCTCTGTAGCACTCAGTGGTAAATTATCAGAAATCAGCAACAAATTTGATGATCAATTACTCATTCCCATGGGCTCTGGGTAATTGTGATGGACATCATTCCCTGTTTTTGACATTTTATAGACTAAAGAATGAAAATCAGTTGTGGTTCCTCACATAGCCTTACTATTGTTAGTGAAGCATGGTGGTGGCAGCACATTAAGGATACCTGTCAGCAGCAGGAGCTTTGAGACTGTCACGCTTGAGGGAATTATGAAAAGATCCAAATACAGAGAGGTCCTTGAAGAAAAGCTGCCCCATAGTGCACACAACATAACCTGACAGGAGTCATGACATTTCCTGTGACATCAAGATAAGAATGTGAATGTACTTTGCCCCGTGTAGAACTCTGAGTCTATGAAGACCTGCAGGTCACAGTTGACCAACATCTTTTCCCATCTGATCAGATGCTCTGAGATGATCTGAAAGAACAAGTGAGAGTGCAAAGCTGGCACCGGCAGACGATTCAACCACAAACCAACTGCTTCTCAATGGTGTGTCTCTAAAGGGCTTAATAAATGGTCAAATTTGTATAAATGAGAGATTTCAGATTTTTACTTTCAGTGCAACTAAAAATATCTAAACATCTAGACACTGTATCTAGATGAGTGTCTTTGTCCACTCTGTCTACATCATGTAGCTACAAGCCAATTTACTTCATAGCAGCTCACGTATGCTCTGTATAACTTTACAGTGCACCTGGAATCCTCAAGGCTCCTGTTTGTAGAGTATGTCTAACTTATTGACCTGTGGCTTACATAACTTCTGTGATGTCAGGACAGTAACATTCACTGCTGAGTCTGAGCTGAATGACTGCAGAGATAGCATGTGCCTTGACAACCTGCTCAAGCGTATTATTATTACCCAACTGTGATCTATTTAATGCTCTGCTCTTCACAGTGAGTGTGCTACTTACTGCATGCCTCTCTGTATTTCAGTGTTATGGCTTTCATCAGTGGCTCTGTGCAGACACTCTTAACAGTTTCTGTTCAATTGGAGATGGGTATTATTAGAATTTGTTTTATTCTAATGCCAAGATAATACCCAAGTTTTACTACAGACGCCAAAGTAGTTGTTTTTTGTTTTTTTTCCCATACCTTACTTTGAGAATAGAAAAAAAATCTCTCCAATTTCTTTCTTCCAAGTAAAATGTACTCTAGAAGTCAAATATTAAATAAATAAATAAAAATCAGTGAAGATTCTGACCAGATACTCAGTACCAGGCCTCAGTACTCTGGTTCACAAAACAGTATTGAGGTTTGATACCCAGCCCAAAATTGTGTTTTATTATTACCCCACTTTGCCAAAGATTAAGACATTTTTCTACAAAAACCCGTCTCCCAAACTTCACATTGCCACGCTGCTCAGATATGTATAGTGATTCAGTCTGTGAACAGTCAATGTGGGAAAATGGTAAATGTACATGTTTACATCCCATTTCTCAAACTACTATCTGCCTTGACACCTGTCTCATAAATGCCTCTGCTCATGTTGTTACATGCAGTAAATGTTTTGCACTGATATGATCTCAAACCCCCTCTCATCCTTTATTATTTGATGAAGCAATAAAGTCATTCTGTAGCATTTAAATTTCTTTTGCAGACTTTTCATGTTCAGTCTCAACCAGGGGATCTCACCATGAAGTAGCTTATCACTGTCTAGGGATGCAACTAACAGTTATTAGAATTATTGATTAATCTACTCTTCATTTTATCAGTTAAACTACAGTTAACTAATTGTTTTGTTCATGAAATGGCCCTGCTATTGACTGATGATCTGTCCAGGGTGTACCACGCCTCTCACCCAGTGTCAGCTGGGATAGGCTCCAGCCCCCCCTCAAGATAATGAATGAATGAATAAATGAATGTCCATGAAACAAGTGAAAAATGCCTATCATGGCTTCCAAACAGAGTCCAAATAAACTGTCATTAGACAAAGGTGTTGAAGAATAATTTAAACAATAAATGGATTCTTTAAATAGCTTCAAATGAAATGTTTGTCAATTGATGGATTAGTTAACTAATTGTATCAGTTCTACAGCTATCTCTAGCTAACATTATGGATCATGTGATGTGACACTACCCTACAGTTGTGTCATTGTACTCTTTGACTTGTATCTTTTCTGCTCATCCTTTTAATGGAAAGGTTCAGTGAGCCTCTGACAGACAATATGACTGTTTAAATTAGGGTTGCAAATAACAGTTAATTTGCCAATAATTTTCTCAAGTAATCATTTAGTGTAAAAATGTCAGAATAATGACAAATGCCTTTCACAGATTTAGTATATTTTCTCTCATAAGACAATAAACTGGACCAGTTAAAACCTCTCAGTTAATAAGCTAGAGGGAAGAAAATGTTTTTTGACATATGACTTCAAAGATTATTGTTTCAAATCAAATTTAAATTGTGCCATTTATACCAGTGTATCCTGCTAATATCTCTGTATTAGGCCACTGTAGCCAATGTTGAAAATCAATGAGAAGGACTGCTTTATGGCAATGATTTATTTTTATAGGACTGCTGTATCAGTGTGATAAGGTTTCTTGTTTTCAGGTATTTCATTCACTGGATTAACTAAAAACAGTCTTCTGATAGTGTAATCAAAGTGTTTTCAATGGAGTGTCCAGGAAATATACTATATCACAAAACATTCTCCAAAATGATGCACAAGTAGAAGCTTAAAACTTGCTTTTCTGTCTTCCCAAAACATGAATAAGCCAGCACAAGAGTGATGTGCCTGCAGGCCGTCCTCTCGGAGCAGATCATGTCTGTAGCAGCTGTCCAAGACACTTAATGGCATCTGGGTGGAGACAAACATTCCACTGAAACATACCGAACATGTTGCAGGCTCCTAGGCCAGGCTGGTGGGAATGAGAATGGAGAAAATGTTGAGTAGAGATGGGGTAGAGACAGGTAGTACTGTGGCCCTACCTCACATTGATGTTTGTGGTGGATTTCTTGCTCACCTGAATGTTAAAGGTTTATTTGCACTGCAGGTAATTTGTAACTCCAGAATCATTTGAAACATGAATTTTGTTTACAGTAACTAAGTGTGTCTAACAAACTGGTAGCCTGACATTCCTTTGCTTCATGTCACCTCTCAGCAGGTAATCTCCGGCCTCTCTGCGAACCAGACCATCACGCCTTCCTTATCCCCACCCTCTGCTGATGATGTCATCGCCACCAGCAAAGCCCTCCACCACCTCCACCTCGCCTGGGTCCCAGCTGCAGGCTTCAATGGCCCTTGACGCCCTGTCTGTGTCTTCTCTCCTGTCTGGGGATTTAGATGATGAAGGAGATGGAGGAAGAGGAGAAGGGGAGGGGGAAGGGCTTGGAGACCTAGAAGTGAACCCATATGATGGTTTGCCCTTCTCTTCCCGCTACTATTCGCTGCTGGAGGAGAGGCGCCGGTTACCTGTATGGAGGCTCAGACAGAATCTACTGGAACACCTGGAGAGCCACAACATGGTGCTGCTCAGTGCTCCCAGTGGAACTGGAAAAAGCACCCAGGTAACCAGGGACCAACAAGGCCACAGGCCAAATCACATATAATCACCTCGATTTATTTATTATCACTATTATTTTTAGCATTCTAAAATTGACAGTGTTGCAATTATGGTTGTTAAAGTTTGTGGTACATGGGAAGGGTTGTGAGGGAGAGCATTAAGCAAGGATCAGTAGAAGTGCAGGAGGCATAAGTGTAGTTAAGTATGTCAGTGTTAGGAGAGGAGGAGCTCTCAGACAAGATGAGTCTCAAGAGATTGTTGAAGACAGAGAGGGACACTCCTGCTCTGATAGGATTTGGAGCTGGTTCCATCATCAGGGAACCACAAACCAGAGCAGTCTGGACTGAGAATGTCTTGCATGTAGGGATGGTGATACCAGATGACAGTCCTTGGAGGAACACAGTGGCTAAGAAGGAGCAGAAGCCTGTATGACTGAGTTCAGACCCAGAAGTCTCTCTGTAGCTAGCAGCATTAGAGACTTGAATTTGATTTGGGTGGCCATGCGTAGCCAATGGAGGTCAGTGAACAGCAGAGTGACATGTGACCTTTTAGACTGATCACAGATCAGATGTGCTGCTGCATTCTGGACTTTTTGTAAGGCTTTCAGTGTCTGTTAAACGGAGGCCTGCTAGAGGAGCACTGCAGTAGTGGAGGTGAGAGATGACCATGGTCTGTACCAAGAGTTGTGTGGAGTACTGAGACAGGTTAGGCCTGCTTTTTCTTATGTTGTTAAGTATGAAGTGATATGACTGGGAGACAGATGCAGCAGAGTCAGAGAAGGAGAGCTGGTCATCAGACATGACACCTGAGTTTTTACAGCAGTGCTTTGGATGAGAGATGAAGAGGAGATTTTGATGTTGATATTGTGATGGAGAGATTGATTGACTGGGATGGCTAAGAGGTTAAGAGTTTTTATGTAAGTGAAGTGCTAATCTACAAAGTAATCTGTAACTATAGATGTCAAATAAATGCAATGATGTGACATGTACTGTGTCTCCGTCTGAAATGAGGTGAAGTAGAAATGTCAAGAGAAATAAAATGGGAATAAGCAAGATAAGTACAAATAAAATCCTAATTGCACTTCAGTGTAGTACTTAAGTAAATGAACTCATACACCGACAGCCAATATTGTGGGAACAATGTTAAAGCTGAAATTTATTACAACAATAGCAATCATTAGCTCATTTTCCATCATCAGTGACAAATAGTCCAAACTACCACCATACTGTTTGTTTGTAATGACGTTTGATTAAGTCTGCAGAAACCAAAAGTAGAAGCAGTGAGATTATCCTATGCCACAACTTGTTCAGTGTGGAAGTAAGCTGGGCATCTCAATCAAGTGTCTCATAATCACAGTAGAAGACCGACTCGGTTACTGTAACACAGTAATAATGGTTTTATCTGTTGATATTCTCTCATATATTTTTAGGGCATTTTATCATCAGGGAACCGTCCCTTTGACCTTTGCACTTCTTACTGTTGGCTTCATGTAATGTTTGTTTAGCCTTTATTAGCTAGGACAGTGCAAGAGAAACAGGAAACAGGGAGAGAGAGTAGGGGAGTGACACGCAGTGAAGGTGTAGCTGGATCAGGAGTTGTCTATGGGAGCACCCCAGGCTTCATGTAATGTTGATCATTTCTACTCCCTCTGCTCTAATCTAGAGTTGAGGAACAACAACTGTTATCTTGCTCTAAATGTCTAAGGGTTAATTGTAGAGAGCAAAAACATAGCACTTAAGCCAAGAAATTAAATTTTAACACAGGTGAGAATATTTCTGTTCTTAATTCTCAGGTTAGAGCCTCCTTAGCTTCCATAAAGTGACATGTTGTTTCAAACTTCAGTCTGTATCTTTCACTGTCTTCATCATTAGCTCTGATGTAAGGCTTTGATTAAATATTTGTTCAGAATCCATTGTTGGCCATGTTTATTTTCACTAATCATCCATGGAGGGCACTTCAGTTTCTTGTTCATTCATTACCTGAACATGTCCACACTTACAGTGCTGTAAGCCATGTGGATAAATGGCATGAAAGAAATGGCTGATGGTTGTGGATACAGTCTGTATCACACACCATGTATTAATTTTCTTGAAGATATTTTAACCTCATACACTACTTTTGAGGAAGATGTCCAGAGCGATGTAAATTTTTTGTCTTGTGTTGTACAATACAATACAATACACACACACAGTGATGTCATAACTATGCTAATTAGAGTATAATGTCATTTAGCAACTTTTCAAGCAGGCTTTAGCTGCTCTCCATTTAAAGTAGCTGTTTATAGCAGAACCACAAATGGTTTCAACTACATGTTCAATTTCACACTTTGACTCTACACTTTACTTCTGACTACATCCTCCTCTTGTTGACCTCTGGACTCCTGTCCTCCCTGCAGGTGCCTCAGTGGTGTGTGGAGTATACTCTGTCCTATGAGTTCTCTCAGGGCCTGGTTTGCTGCTCCCAGCCCTACTCAGTGGCAGCAGTGAGTCTGGCCCTTCGTGTGGCTGATGAGATGGACCTCAGCCTGGGTCTGGAGGTGGGCTACAGGGTATCTCACGATGACAGCTGTACACCAGACACCATGCTCAGGTGAGGAAAGATGGATACTCATAGGGGCGGCTGTGGTTCAGGAGGTAGAGTGGGTCGCCCACTAATCGGAAGGTCAGCGGTTCCGATCCCTGGCTTCTCCAGTCCATGCCGAAGTATCCTTGGGCAAGATACTGAACCCCACATTGCCCCTACGTTGTGTGAATGGGTGTGGATGTTAGAGCCCTTTGTGATTAGAGCAAGTGCTGTATGAATGTGTGTGTGAATGGGTGAATGTGACACATAGTGTAAAGAGCTTTGAGTAGTCGATACAACTATAAAAGCACTATACAGTCCATTTACCATTCATAGTCCAATGAGTCTCATTTACAGCTGTACTATTACGGCTACCACCAACAAGACTGAAATCTGTGTCTTCCCTTTAGTCACACACTGGAAAAGAAACTGAGCTATCCAGATTTTGTCATGTTTAAGAGTAGTGTTTTTTCAGCTTTTTTCAGTGTCACTAAATCAGGTATGTTGATCTGTGTGGTGGGATGAGCAGCACAGTTTTTAGGCAATAGATTATCTTCTTGTGGTGTTGTATGAACCATTGCTGACATGTATTCTAACACAAGAAAAGCACTACAGAGTTCTATCTCTGTACTTAAATGTAAAAATATACTTTGCACTATGCTCCTGTGATCAGAGTGCAGTGGTCAATACTGACTGCTGTTTATGAGATTAAATTTGCCTTTGTTGGATCATTATTAGCATTGTCGCATTGTCAGCACCATGGATTTACCTCATGACTGTATTTTTACTGAAAACTAAAAAAATGTCCAAAAATTATACTGATTGCTGGTAATTTCAACAAATATCTAAACTAGAAACATTGGAGTTTTCATACTGACAGTTTATTGTAAATTTGTGTTCCTTGGCAATATTATGTTTTAGTAAAAACTAATTAGCAGTACTACCTATAGTACCTACCTACCTACCTCATGATTCCTAAAAGTCACTGTGCCCAGAGAGAGACAGTGTGAGTGTATACGTTTGCAACTTCTTATTCTTACAAACTAGATACAACATGTAATTAATTAGTGAGTTTTAGAGGTATTGGTAGACATATTTTTTAGCACTGAAGTTAGCGTGCAATCTTTATCAGTATCACTCTTTGAACCATTCCTTTAATTTATGTAGGTATGGCTAATAAATAACGAGACTAATGCTGTAATACAGTTTTATTGAACATAAACATTTTTCATTGTCTTTCTCCTTCAACATACTCCTCTTCTGCATCAACACACCGCTGCATTCAGGTGTTCATTCACTGATCAAAGCAGTTCAGTTTCTTCTTGGGACAGTTGTCTCAGAGCCTCTGTCATTCTTTTCTTAACTTCTGACACAGACTCAAAACGTGTTCCTTTGAGCACAGATTTGATCTCAGGAAAAAGGAGAAAGTCACACGGTGCTAGATCAGGTGAACAGGGAGGGTGACCAAGCACTGGAAACTGCTTTACTGAGAGTGTAGTGTTTGGGACAACTTTGGCACACATTTTTGTTATGTTCAAATTCTCATGCAAAATTGTCTTTATCAATGGAGACCCTTTCTGCTCTCGTTCTTATACAGAGTCGTTGATCATTTCAAATTTGTTCAGTTTGTTGTTTTCAGAATGTTTTTGATGTGCATGGACGTCATGGTCGTCTTGGACATCCTCTCTGCCTTCACTAAATCTTTTTGGCCATTCAAACACACATGCACATGACATGCAGTGTTCCCCATACAATGTATGAAAAGAATCAGCTGCTGTATTGTTCAATTTGCAAAAAAACACATGCATTCACACATTCAATCAGTATCTAGCAGTGAACTAAAGACGTCACTTATTGGAAACTTAGAGCAGCTGTGTGTTAATACCCAACCTTTAATATATAACACTCAGTGTGACTGTGAACCACGTGTTTTTATCATCACAAGCGCAGTCTCAGTATTTAATAGCCATACCTCGTATGGCAAAAGTCACAAACATAAATGGGCATGATGAGCAAGTTTTTTTGCAGTTTTGGTGACCACAGGTGTTGGCTCAAACCAGATGCAACCAAGCCCAGCTTGAAGAGAGGCTGAATACATTATGAGTGGGAGGGATAGAGAATCAGCAGGTGGAGTCAGGGCAAGTTTCAGTAACGACCAATCACATGAGCTCCTCTCATCCTCTTTAAAAACAGCAAAGGATTGAGGTCTCTGAGAGTGAACCTCTGCGAAGCACCTGGAGTTCCAAAATGACAATTCTCGCTTTAAAAATGAATATTCATTGTCCTAAGGATCCTGTCACCAGTAGAATTTTAAGGCTGCTAATGTACCGACAAATGAACTCTGTGGTTCTCTGTATATTTAAAACACTCAGTTCTCTCTTTAAAGACTATCCTTGCAAAATGTCAGTTATTTAATGAAAAAAATGAAGCAGTCCTTTCATCTTTAAACAAACAAAAACAAAATAATGTAAAGTCAGATAACTTTAAATCCCAGTATCTCATGAAAAGATTTAAATAATTAATGGAGGTGTCCATGAGTCTGTGATTTAAAGTTTCAGTCTGATATTTTATATTACTGACCGATCTTGCTGCTGCGTCCACAGACTTTCATGCATATTACATAAGGTTTTGGTTCTTTCCTCAATTATTTCTTTCTTTTCACTCTCCCCAGGTTTGTCAGTGACACTGTCCTGCTAGAGGAAATGATGTCCGACCCTCTCCTACATCAGTACGGTGTTGTGGTGTTAGACGAGCTCCAGGAGCGCACCATGCCTACCGATGTGCTGCTGGGCCTGCTGTGTGATGTCTGCCGCCAGAGGCCAGACAACTTTCGGGTGGTTCTCCTCACTCACCCGACACTGGCTCCCCGCCTCTCCACCTTCCTGGGACCCTCTGTCCCTCATCTCTCCCTGGACAGCCTCCTTACTGACCCTGCTACCAAAGACCAGGAAGAGGGGGGTGAGGCAGGGGAGGACAGGAGGACTGTGGAAATGAACAGGTTTGAAATGCTGTACAGGGAGCTTTCTTCTGGGAAGGAACCTGTGGCTGCTGCCTGTCACATGGTATTGGATCTTCACAGAAGAGGAGAGGAAGGAGATGTGATGGTGTTTTTGGCCAGTACACAGGTACAAGTTCTATACTTCATATACTAATTGCAGGTTCTGGGGTGAAAACAACCCATGTTTAGATTTGTACCAACCAAATTTAGTCGAAATATCAACATGTAGTTTGACCAACATCTATGAGATTATGTCTTACTGACCTGGCAAATAAGATTTTGGTCCAGGTTGGTTTGACAACATCGTTGTAGGTAATAACAGCTAGTGCATTTTCATGACCCAGATCGCCCCAGAGATCCCCGACTTCTGTTCACAGTAACAAATGTAGCACTTAAACAATTAATTGATTAATTCACAGAACATTAATTGGCAGTTATTATGATAAATGATTGATTCTTCCTTTTAAAGCTAAATGCCTAATACTGTTGTGGTTGTTACAGTTGTGCTGCTTTTCTCGGTTTTATATAACTGTAAATGGAATATGTATAGTGGGATGGGAGGGTGGGGGTGGGCAGTATAGCATAATACAGATTCCATGTAGAGATGTAAAGTGGTATAAATGACAATTATAAGAGTAATAATAATAGTAACAATAATACTAGAAGAAGTAGCAGCAGGAGGTTTGCCATCAAAGATCAGACTCTGCAGCTCCAGAGGGAGAAAAACCTGCACAGTACATTGATGTAAGAGAATGTATCCTACATACAACCATGGCAGCTACTCTCATAGATTTACAGTATCTGTTACAGTGCAGCCAAATAAACTGTAGGCTGAGAGGTTCCATTTCCCAACGTTGTTTTTATAAAGACAGTCAGGTGCTGATGTAGCTCTGTCTGTTGTTCTCAACCTCATGTTTAGTACGTACATGCATTGTTCCCTGTGAATCCCTTATGGTGCTGTTTTATGACTGTTACAACCCCTGCACAGGGAGAGGCAACATGAAGGAGTGAACAAAGTTAGATAGACCTGATTTTAAGTTTATTAAGTGAATGACCAACAGCACCAAACAGCGTGGTGTGGGCACCACAGGACACCATACAGGACAGAACACCCCACCCCCTGAAAAAGATGCCTAAGAAGGCAGGCATTTAACAATGTTCATTTTACATTCTGCAGTAGATTAGAACTAGCACCTTTGTCACTGGACACTGGTTTCATTAGGACATGTCTTAGAAAACCTAGTGACTCTAGTCAGGATAGACCACCAAAGGTTACATGGCAGACACTGTGCAACCATCAGAATGACACTACAGTCTTTTACAGACAAACCTGGAGAGGCACACAGGATTCAAACATTTTCCAAAGTGGGCAGCACTGTGCTACCAACCAAACCACTAGGGACAGACACCTCACAGGCATCTCTGAATCCTGGGGCACATGTACCCAAGAAATCTACATTTCAGAATGATGATTCACAAGTTTATTTACCAAGTATACAAAATCTTTGTCTGATCAGACAAGACTCTTAGCAGCAGCAACAATAAGATGACATGTGCCAGTAAACACCAGTACCATGTGCTAATGGTACTTGTCACCCTCAAGCGTCCTGACCAAAGAAGACATAGCTCACTAAACAAGACTACGTACCACATGCTATACAGTATCAGTCCACACAGCCACTACTGACATGTATAAAAATGAATTAAAAACAAAGAACACAAGGTGGTATGGGGTGATTGCTGGCTATGAGAGAGTGAGTGAGGTTGGTGGAGGATGGGCCAGTGGATCAGTTGTCACAGGTTGGTCTGGAGCAAATGAATGGTCAGGACTTCCTGAAACAATGAACAGAGAGCAGGTAAACAGAAACACACCACACCACCATACCACCATACCAGGCATAACAATGATCGCTTAAAAAGTATGGACTCAGAGGTCATGTAGTATTATGAAGTTATTCATATGAACAATGTGCAAAAATGCAAGTTAGCAGTGCAGAACTAATGTACTGGAAAAAGAAACAGAGCTAAAAATCTGAATTCTATCAACAGTAATGGATGTGGCTGTTTTTGTGGTAGAAACTTTCATTTTCATTAACACCTCTCGAATACTCTTTTTGTATTTTTAACAAAAAGAAACCTGTGTAGCAGAGGAGTGAAACAGGTATACCTAAACCTGAGAGGCCTCTGGTGCACTGCAGGTGTCTGGTGTCCTGGTTCTCACACACACACACACACACACACACACTTAGATGACTGTATACAACACACAGGCATAATCTGTCATTTGTTCTCCCTTCATGTCTAAAGCTGCCTGTACATATTGACCTTCAGTATCACAAACTCTGTAATGCAATTTAACTCCCTTTTTGTCAACATCACCACACCTCTAGTAGCATTTGTACCAGTGTTAGCTGAGGCTACATTTCTGTCTGGTAATACTGATCTGTTGTAGATAATACTCGTGAAGCGCACACTCACACACACTCACACACACACATACACAGTGAAACAAATGAACAAATAAAACCACAATAAAACACTTCTTAGGTTTCCTGTCTGTCTGCTGAAATCAACCCCCACGATGTATGTGGAAGGTTTGAAGGAGTGGATTAAAACACAGACTTTCCACTTTCTTTCCATGTTTTGTGTAGGAAATAGAGGAGTGTGTGGCTCTACTGGAGAAGGAGTGTATAGCTCTGAGTCCTCAGCTTGGTCCTCTCAGGATCCTCCCCCTCCATGCTGGACTTGGTGGACTGACCCAGCGGGTCTACGAATCCGACTCTGAATCTTCTACGCTGAGGGAGAACGACAGCTCTGAAGGCGTGGAAGACAGCTTGGTCCTGGGAGCTGGAGGTCCAGGGGTCAAGAGGAAGGTTGTCCTCACCAACACACTCTCAGAGGCCTCCTTCTCTCTGCCAGCCATTCGCTATGTCATAGACACAGGCCTTCAACTCAAAACTGTGAGTTTATGGTACTGACAAAAAGCAAAGATGAAATTACAGATTATAATAAAAACCTGTTTACTTATGTCTCTTATGATATTATTCTGTTTATCTTCTCATTATAGGGTGAGCTAAACCAGTTAAATACAAAAAAAACAAAATTTAAATTGTACTTAATGACAAGAGACAAATATTTGATTTAAGTAACAAAACAAAATTAGCACATTCTCACTATCATTTAAACAGCTGATGTCTCCATTTTTCCTTCATACTCTGCCTCAGGTTTACAATCCACAAATAAGAGCGAACTCACAAGTCCTGAGGATGATCAGCAAACACCAGGCTGACATGCGAGCTCAGAGGGTCAACAGTCACCTTCCAGGTAGGTCAGAGGTCATTGCTGCTGCTCTGGTTACCAGCTGATATACTCCAATGCAGACCCTACGATTTCAATTAAGAAATGTTTGTAAGATTTGAAAATGCTTACCTTGTGATTTCGAATGTTGGAATCAAAAAAGATACTGTGGCTAATTTAGATTTTGGCTCTTAATTTTCAGTGTACCTCGCTTTACAAAGTATTAGAAAACTATGTCATTAAAAGCTCATTATAGGAAACTTGTATGTATTTTACAATCGGGCTACTGGGTCAGATCTCAAATTACAAGTGATTCATTTTTTTTTTTAACAAAATAATAAAAAATTTTCATTTCCTGGCTAAAAATCTGATTGTACAACTGCAATATTTTACTGTGTCGTGACTGGTTGCTAATCGTTTGATGGTCTTTAGGGCTGTGTCTTCGTCTGTACCCCCAGTCTGTATATGATGATGAGATGATGGAGGCTCATTGTCCAGGGGTGGTGGAGGAAAACCTCAGCCACTTGGTACTCCTGCTCAAGAGGCTTGATATTGCCGACATGGGACAGTGCAAGTTCCTGGACAGACCAGGTACGCTTATAAACTACTTTGGATGGATTTAAAGGAATAGGTTGAGATTTTAAATTAGAGAAGATCGATAGCCCTCATACCTGCATGTTAAATATAAGGGTACAGCCAGCCTGATGAAAGCCTATTACCCCTGTTTACAGGGTAACAAAATCCACTTAAACTGTGTTTGTTTTGAAAATTAATTTGTCATATCTGATTAGGTAGATTCATCACAGATGTCTATCAGATCATGAAGACCTCTAATGCCTGTTGACCAAAGTGAGAGCTACAGATCAGTGGGATGCTCTGAGTGTTGTGTGTAGGTCAGGGGACTGCAGCTGTAGTTTCAGAAATGCTGGAGGCAGAGCAGGTTTTTCAAGACTGTGTAAGATCACAGTAGATTCAGATGTAGAGGAAAGCCGTACATCCCCAGCTGTTCCTACTTGGGTGAAGAATTTCTGTGCTAAACTATTTTGAAGCACAGACATAAGACAGAGCTGACAGACCTAGGCCGTGGGAAGAAGATCGTAGGAAAGCTCCTATGTAGACAGTATTCATCCAGATATGCTTAAAGATCTGGATATTATCAGGCTGTCATTACGGTTGTCATGTCATGTCTGCAGTGCTGTGTGTGTTTCAAAGCCTGATATAGATTATTCCTCTGAGCCATAAAGCTCTATTGTTGAGCAGAACTGTTAAAAACAGACCCACACTGCTGCACTGGCTGACATGTTCCTTCATTACCATCATAACACACTGTAGTTTATTTTGACTGTGTCTCCAACAAACAAACACCAAAACAAATGATTTCCTCCTGGTTGAGCAACGTTAAATAAAGACTACAATAACCAGCTGTTTTAGGACATGACTGAATCTTTTTAAAAGTGGAACTATATATTCTAGACCCATCTTTAAAGCAGTAATACTTATGCGTTCTGAGTTAGTCACACCACAGAAAATTGTGCTATTAACCACCCGGCTAAATTTGAATCGTTAAAAAAAATCGGCAAATATATAAAATTAGGTTTCAAAATCATGACAAAAATAAAATCGAGCTCTCTGCTCTGAGACGCTGGGGGCGTGTCCGGAACAGGCACTGAAACCAGAGAGTTAGCACAGTGTTAGCATCCTGCTCGCACCCTGTTAGTATCACGACCTGGAAAATGGATACTAGCAGCCTTGAAGTTGTATAGACGTTCACGTTTGAGCCACCAGAGCCAGAGTCCAGTCCAGAGCCGGATGACAATTTCTTATTGATTTGGAATGAGCAGAAATTACAGTTTTGTCGGTCAAATGGCCTGTCTGTCTTTCAAGGACTCAAGAAAGTTGAACTAACCGGAATGAAACGGTCAGTGCAGAGACAGGTGTTGGCGGTGTCTCTCAGCTCTCCATCAGTGTGGCTCTTCACTACGTTAATCCACCTCCTCTTAATGACTTTGAAATAAAGAGATGACCGATCTGTTCTGCAGACACTGGCATCCAGGGAAGATGTAATGGCAGGACGACGGCTCAGCTAACTAGCAAAACTAACGATGACACGCAGTCGACCAGGAGAAGTACTGATGCTAATGCAGTGCTAATAATTCAGAGTATTGGGGGCGGGGTTATGCTGAGTGGTGGCTCCAGTGCGTCATTGAGCCACCGTTTCAGATCCACCCATAAAATCCTGAAGATGAAACTGATGGAAAACTGTGAAACAGTCTAACTCCACAGTGCAGTAATACATCATTTACAAGTCAAGTCAGATTTTATTTATATAGCGCCAATTCACAACAGAGGTTATCTCGAGGCACATTTACAGACTTTACACATGTATTCAGGAACTATTGTCTAACATAAATAATGTGTAGGAACCAGTGAGCTTAGGGATGAGAGCCACACACAGGGCAGGCAAGACTACCACATTATTGGTTTTAGTCAGCCACGACATTAAAACCATTGACAGACGAAGTGAATGACTCTGATCATCTCATTACAATACAGTGCTCTGCTGGGAAACCCTGGGTCCTGACATTCAACTGGATGTTAGTTTGACAGTAAATATGATCTAATTAAGATCACCCAACCAAGCAAGTGGTTTTAATGCAATGGCTGATCGGTGTATATAAATACATATTTATCTCTCGTCCACGTCTCCCTCTCTCCCAGCCCCCGACGCTCTGATGCAGGCCTTGGAGGACCTGGACTATCCTTGCAGCATTGGATGATGATGGTAACCTGTCAGAAGGTGGGCATCATCAATGTCAGAGTTACCACTGGAGCCATCGCTGGCTAAAGCCCTGATTGCTGCCTGCGAGTATGACTGTGTGGACGAACTGCTCACTATAGCTGCCATGCTCACAGGTGACTACAGCAAAGCAAATCGTTCTCTTTGGTAGAGATCACACAGTAGCACATACTCAGGACACTCATGGAAATGGCACATGCAAGCTAGAATTAGCAACATATCTGGGAACTAAATGGAAAAATTAATAATGAGTTTCAAGACATTATTGTTCTTTGTTAGATCAAATTTACTGTAAAGAGGATAAATACAACCAATGAGAAAAATTCCAAGATCAGCATTAGTCAAGATATCATACAGCTTATAACCTGTGACCTTGACACAATGAAATGCATTGTCACAGCTGTATGAATAATAGCCAGCAACAATTATTGATAGATACTGACTCTATATACAGCACATTTTCATATCTACTTTTTAAACATTTTATTCTTTCTTTTATCTTATTTTTTGAAATGAACGTGTGATCTGATCTTTGTCTTGTGTCAGCACCTTCCTGTTTCATGATGGCAGAACCCAACAGAGAGGAAGCTGCTGTCACACACTGGAGACCTCTAATGCACATAGAGGGAGACCACATGACTCTCATTAATATCTACAATGCCTTTACAGAGCGTACGTACAGTTCATCCTCCATCACGTGTGCAGTGTTAGTTAGAGGGTCCCTGCCGATGGTGTTATCATTCAGAAGTGAGGTTTAGACAGGGAAGGTTCTCACTTTCTGTTCTCACTGGAGAGATGACATCAGGTGATCTCAGAGCTTACAGGGACATGGAATGTGTCTTAGTGTTAGCATTATTAGCATTAGCCAAGGATTGGATTTGTGTATGAAACATAATGGAAAAGTCCTGAAATTTTGCATCTTGATCACAGTGGGAAAACTGTAGACACAGAATGATACTTACCTGAAGTAGTGAATGGTGTATGTGTTGTAATTGCAGATAATCAGGATGAGGCATGGTGCACAACAAACTTCCTTAGTCACGCCTCTTTACGATTGGCTGTGGTGATCAGGGCTCAGCTGCTGGAGGTGATGCAGCGAATAGAGCTTCCTGTTTCTCCTCCTGCTTTTGGATGCCAGGACAACTGCACAAATATCAAGCGTGCTCTCATCTCAGGCTTCTTCCTCAAAGTAAACAACCTGTTTTCTTAATCTGTACAAAAGAAATTCAATTCTGTATGCCTTTTATTCCTTAGGTTTTATATGTATGCTGCTATATTTGTACTATATTTCCTCCGATACACACACACGCAATACATTACATTTTTGGATATTAAACTTTTATCGTGGTACTTGTCCAGTATAGGTTGAGTTGGAGCAGTGTTCCTCTAGTCTAGTGTCTTATTTCAAGAAAAACAGGCCCTGTCTCTGCTGCCAATGTCCTATCTCCACCCTCTCCTCTGCACTCTGCCTTTCAGCTATGATCCAAGAAACAGTTAAGATGTGTACTGGATTTCTTCCAGGAGAATAATTACATTTCTTTTGAAAAACTGCAGTGTATCATTTCTCTCTCTCCTTTCTGCAGATGCTTTCAGCATCATGATTTAGTCAGAAAGCTTTTGCTTCCTTCCCATCTCCACCAGATCAAAACAGGGACCCAGTTTGGTCTGCTGTGTTTGAGATGTTTTACACCTTCTGTAATGTGGAGATGCAACTAGACCAAAAAAAGCCTGTGCAGTCTGTAATTCACTGGAAATATGAGAAACCACCACTCCACTCTAAATGGGTGGAATGTGTTATGACCATCTAAAGTTCAAAACCAAAATACTCCACAAGGAGTTCAACAATATTTTTATTTTATGTACCAGCCTCACAGTTAGCTGTAGCCAGCTTCTAATGAATGCACTGACTGTGTGTGTGGAGAAAATATTAGCTCTGTCATTCTTTCTTCACACAGACTATTCCACAGACTATTTTTTGCTTTTCTCTAGCCTATTTCTTTCTCATGTTATGTTCCTTTACACTTCATCCCACCTTTTCTTTTTTATATCATAAGAAATGCTGTTCTTTTCTTCCGTAGGTGGCTCATGACGTGGATGGCTCAGGTAACTACCTCTTGCTAACTCACCGCCATGTGGCTCACCTGCATCCCTTCTCCTCCTATCTGTGTCGTCAGCCGTGCCCCAACCCCCCCAACTGGGTCCTTTACCATGAATTCACCATCTCCCGTGATAACTGCATCCGCATCGCTTCTGAAGTCCACCCACAGATGTGAGTTGAACTATAAGATTGGTTATATCATAAACTATTGAAGTGTTAAAGTGTGAACATCTGTTTTTGATGGTATGGGACTCGGTTTGTTTTTGATGAAGCAGAGCTGTTGGTTTTTGAGGGAGTTAGGAGTTGGAACTAGAAGGTGTATTTTTGAACTTTCGCTTTCAGGCTAGCTGTTTCTCCTGTTTCTAGTATTTATGCTAAGCTAGCCCATTGCATTGTGGCTTCAGGGGTAATTCAGAAAGCATTTTAACTCTAAAAGCAAGCAAGTTTATTCTGAGAGATATTAGAGGTAGTGCAGTGGACTTCTGAGTTGCTGAGAAGTGCAGGTAAAACTCCTTGTGGTATGAACTTTCAAAAGCATACTTTGATGGCAGGTAAGTTAATAAAGATCTGGTTAGTTCAAAAAGAAATCCATAGAATCCAATAACTCTACACATGCAGCCCTGATAAACTTGGGATATGTGATTTATTAAGTTATTAGTAAAATGCACTTTTCAGTTCATTCAGAAAATAGGAGGAGGAGTTCTCTGTGTTCCTCACTAAAAGTGTCTCTCAGCAGCTTTGTGAAAAGAAGAAAGTTAAATCTCATTCAGGCGTACTATAAGCTAAGATCTGATCTGTTATGAATGTAGGCCCAGCAGTGTTCCTAACACATGGATATGAGATTCTCAGTCTCCTGAGTGTGCTCTTGGAAAAAAAGCTGATATGTGTATTTTCCAAAATGCTGAACTGTTCCTGTCATCAATATTGCATCCTCTACACTTAGGAGGTTTATCATTATCTGTAAAATGCAGTACCAACCTTACATAATGACAGTCGACTCTGTCTCTGCTGAAGGCTTGTGGAGCTGGCTCCTCAGTACTACCTGGGAAACCTGCCATCGAGTGATGGTAAAGAGCTTCTGATGGAGCTGAAGCAGAGTCTGTTGCCCCGTGGATATGAGCAGGGCGAAGGGTCAGACGAGCACAGCAGGCCTCACAGAGACCCTGATGGGAAGGGAGAGACTCACAATCAGTCCAGCACTGAGCTCTGTGTTGTACAGTGAGATGGAGCTGCTCAGGAGAAGACACTAATCACACACAGCTGTCACTTTACTGTTTGATCTGACATTTGGTACTGTGCATAATTTAGTCTGTGAAATCTCATTTGAGCTTCAGTTTTGATGTGTGATTTCAAATGGACTTGTGAAAACACTAATGTACAGTAATGTATTGTTGATATATCTTCTATGCAGTTGCTTTGGAAAATATTCCCACCTTTTCATTTTCTCCATGTTTTGTTGAGCTATGTCTTAGTTTAGAATTTATTTTAAATCCTTTCTCACTTGATGAGGGATTTCTCTGTTTCTAAATTATTCTTATTATAAAACATATTCTCAAAACCTGTTATCACTGTGTAATTGTTGGGTTTTATGTGGCACAAAAATATATTTTTTAAATTGAGAACAAAAAAAATTGGGGGAAAATGAAGGGGACAGAACACTATCAAACCGCTGAATGCTTGTTTACCTTAAAACCTATTAGAAGCAATACATACTCCTTGAGTGAGCTGAGGCACTGTTATTGTGCAACCTATGACCTTTATACAGATGCTGTTCAGATCAGTGATGAACAGATGACCTCTCAGGACTCACTGTGATCTGTGATGAGATTCCACAGTGATGAACAGAGCTTCTATTTTCAGCTTTTTGATACACTTTGTATAATGTTTGGGTTTCCTGCTTAGATCATCATTCTGCCTTTTTTTCAATAATGAAACATCTTTGTGTAAACTGGATTCTTATGTCCTATTTTATAGGATGTATCTGTCAATACAGAATGAGCTTTAAATAAAAATGTGGTTTTCATGTTTGTGTCAACCAAGTGATTTCTCTATATAACTGAAAAGTACCAGTGTTGGGCTGTCAGGGCCAGCAAAGCCTTCTCTACTGGCCTAAACACTGTCACCATCACCGAATTATATTTTCATATATGTTTTTTTCCATTAAAACTATATGTATTAAATTGTTCCCAATAGTCTATTCTGTTCAGTCTATTCTTGTAGTTTTCCTCTTGGCTGTGCTGCTTCTAGTACAGTCTGTTTACGTTAGAGCTTTTATCCAATCAGATTTCAGCCCTGTGCTGCCAGGTTAAAGGAAACCTGCCCTGAGGCCTTTAGAATCGACAGGCCGCTGTAATTTAAAATAAATGATGATGAAACCAGATGCCATTTAGCAGGCCTACCATGACATCAAAATTTTCATGTCATTTGATTGGATGGTCAGAGCATCTCAGTCCAACAATAAGTCCTTTTCTGTCGTTTTAATTCGCATTAGGGCTGAGAATGTCTGCTCGACAGAAGCAGTTTTTTTCATTTGCCTACAAATAATCAGCAGTTTCAGTAAGATGCATTGACCTAGATTTTATTGTTTACATCTTTGTCATTTAATGAGTTAATATTGATGCTTCTGCTGGAGAGGATGTGTGTGGAGCAGCTGTGGCTGCAGTGTTTAGACACCTATTCAATTGTGTTAAGTGGGTTTTTATAGCATTGCTTCATTAATGGCATTTATTCTGGCTACATGACATGTCTGTCTGTGAAGCAAAGATCTGTTATACTGTGTTTCTGGATGTTGTTGATGGTTTCTATAGCCATGACATCATAGTGACGGTATTAAGAGGTGAGGTAGGTTAATTCAGGTAGGACACCATTGAAATACATAAAATACATAAGAAAAGAAACATATGGGCCCTTGTCCTTTGAGGAAAGCCATGAGATGTAGATGTATGTATGGATTTTTCTGACTATTTCGGGTTGCTCAGCCAAATACATACAAAGGAGCTCTTTTTCTTGCTGTAAGGAAGTCGCCGTCATGAAATCTAGTGTGCATTTTTGGAACGTATCCATGTGTGTACTCCTGATTGCAGAATAAAGTGTCCATGTCCATCTGAGAACAAGTGGAAACCATGAACTGTCTGTGTGAATTGTAAAACTTCTGCACAACTCAGTGTTTTAAAATGTTGTATGAGGCTGCATTTGTCACACATCCTGTGAGTGTTGTCACTATCTACTGTAACGCTGAGAACTCTGAAATCAGATTAGACAGAGGAACATCACCAACAGCTGATAGATAATGCTGCTGCCAGGCTTTTAACACATTCTAAGAGACGTGGCCATATCACATTAATTCAAGAGTTTACTGCTTGTTTTAACAGCCTTGAAGTTTGATCTGCCAACCTATTTACCCATAGTAATAATGGGAACAGTAGAACCTTCCATCCTGCACAACAATGTTGGGCAATCATCATGTTATAGCTAAAACTACTCAGAGGTTTTAAATGTGGGCTTTAATCTCCCATCAGAAAGAAATGTAAAACTGTAAGCTTCACTCTGATCTTCTCAGAGATCGGTTTGAAATAACCTTTAATCATCTAACAGTCATGGGTTAACATCAAACATACATTTTTTGTTTGGCTTAAGGAAACAATAGAAGTGCATAAGAGTGACTTAATATACAGTATACAGTGAAAGAGTTTGTACACCCCTTGAGTTTTATATCAGTGTTCCAAAATGTCTGAAATGATTTTCTGTTTTCCTTGGCAGTAGCTACTGATTTTATCTGCATTAGTGGCTATTTAACATTTACATGAATATGTGAATTTAGTGCCTAATATTGAGCTTTAATAGGCCAATTCTGTTTCACCTTTTGCAGTAACACTGCAATCCCACTCCCTAGCAATAACCTGGTTACATATAGTTTTATGTATGTGAGAGGGTGTGTCTGATTTAAAAAAAGAAGAAGAATAAGAAAGAAAAAGACACTTACAGACAGTAACGCCTGCTAACCGTTGCCCTATGGATCTGAGATGAATGGGCTCCAAGTAACACACACTGTAGCAGTTTTACTCAGATTGTTTCATTTCTTTTCACAAGAAAACAATTTGAAAGATCACATAAAAATTCAACACAGAGGCTTCAACTGTTACACATTCATAAAATTAATGGAAATTTCTAATGCTTTAGTGTACTTCCTTCTCAAAGCAACACAACACATTGTGCAAAACTAAAGGGGTGTACAGATTTTTCCACAGAACTGTGTGTTCACATGGCTTGCTTATGTACAGTATTACAGTGTTACTGTGAACACCTTAACTAGTGCCATGGTCATGACAATGTTAAGGTGCACTGACGTTTCCAGAGAGAGTCTGTAGAAGATGTCCAACAGTGCAATCAGATACAGAAAACATTTTTTCTGCGGTAGAGGCATTGGAAACACATCCATTACAAGCCATAAGGGGAACACATACACTCACTGAAAAGACACACCTATACATACTATTGTGCACCAATAACCAATGTACAAAACTAGAGATGCACCAGTATGGTTCTCTAAAGCCAACATATTCCAAACCATATCAATAACCAATAAACAGATGCAAAAAAGACTTGATACCCCACTCATATATACCTGTGCACAGGAACTCTCACTCACAATATGTTGAGAATGATACTGCAGGAATAGTTTAAGAAGTTTCCACAGATGTTTTCTTATCTTCCACCATGTAAACAGGTTACTACCACCAACATATGAATTCAAGCTGACTGAAGCTACTGTTCTTTGTGAGGACTCAAGCTACAAAAGCCAACTTTCAAACTTATGTGGGTGAGAGTTTGACAAAAGGATTTTTTCCGTCTATCTTAATACATGTATCATATGTACATTGAAAGAGTTACTAATCACTATAACCATTCATCCTGCCCATACTGCCCTGAAGCAATCCCCTTTCTATTACTAAGTATAAGAGATGGAGGAAAAAATCCACAGCACTCGCTCAATGTAGATATGCATACATACATTCTCAGGTTTAGCTGAAGGTGAAATGAAGCCTCAGCAGTCTGAGTTAGACTGATAGAAAATGGATTCTCTCCCCCACATGCTGCAGTGTAGTTACTTTAGGAGAGGACTGTTCTGGGCCATCACTGCGAGTAGTGGTCCATGGAGCTGACCAAATAAGCAAAGAGTCCCTAGTTCAAGTCTGACTGGGGACCTTGTCACATGTAATCCCTCTTCTCTTTCTCCCTGACACTTCTCTAATTGTAACTATCAAGTAAAGATGCAAGCAAGAATACTTTAATATATTAAAAAAGGATGGGATCACTTGATGATTACAGCGATTACCTCTAAATGTACATATAGCAAGTATCTTCCATTCTAGGAAGATACTTAAATACGTTCATTTATCTACCCTTCAATAATCAGATTTTGAATGGAATATCAAGTATCACATTTTTTCCACATGCCCCTCTCATAGTAAATAAGCAGTCTAAAAACACTGGTATTGATTGACAGCATAAAACAGCAATAAATAAATTAGCAACATACTAAAAGTATCATCTTGGTAATTCGACAGTTGTATGCAGTGCCTTAATCTGGAAAGAAAATCACAAAACCTCCATTAACTCAACTCCTTTCAGATACTAGAACTATTGTTGGCCTAACAGCCATGGTGCATTTTTAAAGCTGATACAGTATGTGATATGTGCTTTTCTCAGCTGTAAGCTGATGTATCAGTGCGTCTCTGACCAGTACAAATACACAACACTGTCAATAAATAGGTTCACTAGTTATTGCTAAGTTTATATAATTCACATTTTTTTAACCTCAACAACCTCATTATAATGTGAGGACTAATTTAAGGATTTTCTTCACAATATTATGTGTACAGTACAAGGTAAACCCCCCACTTAATGATGTAACAAGATTATCAGACTGTCTTCTTAAAGAACTGTTTATAATCTGAGTAGAAATAAACCAAGCTGAAAATAGCACCTAAAACCCCAAAGGGTGAAAGACGCCTTCCACTGAAAAGGCCCTTCACTGTACTTTCATGTCTTGTTTCTGGTAAACACGCGCTCTCCCCGCAGGGTGAGGTGCTGCAGTTGGTACTGTAACACCTCAGTGTCTGATGACTCTTTGACACTTATTTTGTCCAGATTAAGGTAGTCCAGAGATTTGGACTGGGCCCCCTTTCCTTTAAGCAGACATCTGGGTAGTGGAGCATGCAGACCCCTCCCAGGCTCTCCATGAGCCAGTGACCTGAGGAAGGTGTCACTCGAGCTGGGCATACGTCTCCGTCTCCGCCCATTGGCAGCAGGGATGTCATAGGGTTGATAATAACGACTTTTGCCTTTGAAGATTCGTGAAGACCGGTGAATGCCCAAGTCCACAGACTTGGGGACAGCACTCTGAATGGAGCTGGATACAGCCTCTGATACAGAGCCCTTCTCTGGAGTGCCCTCTGACCACTGGTGGGCCAGTTTGAGCAGCTCCTCACCAGTGGTGAAGCCCACCAGATAGTTTGAGTCCATGTGCAGGATCTGGTATCCTGCAACAGTTCCTCTGATGGGTGAACATGGGGTGCTGGCACAGCGAGGTCTCTCTGCTTCTGGTTTCAACGTGGCTTTGATCTCAGCTGCAGGTAGAATGGAGACATGTGTCCTGGACACTCCACTGATATCCATTTCCATCCTTACAGACATATCCTGACTGACGAAAGATAGAGAAAAAAACATCACTTGTGTTACTCTTGTGTCAAGAGTGGAGTCAATATAGCATTTACAAAAAAACACTCACACATTCTTCTTAAGGTACAAGATTAAGTTTCCTCTAAATGGTAAAGTCAGTCCTAATTTTAAAACTTAACTTTTTGATCTAACACTAACTTTCACATGTGCAAATTTTGAGTGTGTTTATGATCATATGTGGGATATGATGTTTACACAGAACATGAAAGACATGGTTATTCATATGTCCCTGTGTATGTGATCATAACACTATCCATGTTTCTGATTACCTATCACATCATCTCAACGACAGACAGAGAACATATAGAAACCAGGACCAAGGTGTTCACATGCCACAGCATCCTGATTTCTAACTTCTACAGGTAGCATATTCTAGATTGTCAAAACTAGGATATGGTCTTCTCCAGGTTTCTGAAACCAGGGCATGAGGCTTACATGAACAGATATACAACAAATAAAAACCCACACATAATCAGCACACTGGGGCGTATGTAAACACACTAGTATAATGGCATAATGAGTCTTTTGTATGCTAATTTATCATGATAGTTACTATATAGATCAGGCCTAAAGATTTGCACAACCCTCCACTACTGGGAAAAAATACAGTTTGCATCAGTGATGTACTAGGAATATCTCAGAATGTCAGTCTGTCTGTCAGTGATTCACCAAACCAACTATGCTGTTCAGACACCACTTGCCTCTTACTTGGAGACATATGTCAACATGTCAACCCAGTGTAAGAAAAGTTTGCTCATCCCTCTATTTGCCAAGAAAACTATTCTTTTAAACTGGAAAACCAAAATACGCTGAATGTCAATCACTGAATCAACCTTCTCATCGAGCATATAGACATGGAAAAAAATAAGCACCATCAGCACATAAAACTTGCTCTTCTCCTTCTTATCATCATCATTATTAAACCTCTTTCTGATTCTGGTTTCTTCCTGCTGAGGAGGCTCTCATGCTTGTGCAGCCTCGTAACTATGGCAACTGCAGGTAAATACCAAGGCCCACTATTTTCTCTTTAAATTCTTTTGTATTTAAGATAACAGTGAACACAGTTGTGCCTGTGTGATTATTGTTATTTTGTAGTTAATTTTACCAAACGTCAGCTTCATACTGACTTGTTTACTAAGCTAAGGAAAGCAGTAGCTTTGGTAAGGTAGCCTGTAATGTAGGGAAGTCACTTTTCTGTTCTCTGCAGTGCAGGTTGGTTTACATTTTTATCTTTTTTTTTTTGATGGGTAGAATTTTGATGCTATGTGTTTGGAGTCTGATTAAGAAATTTCATTCCTCTGGGTACTTCAACAAGTCGGTTGTCAGTAAGTGCCATGGAAGATGGTACACAGGATGCTAATCCTGCTGCTAAAAGTATTGCTCGGGTAGGAAACTTAATATCCCACAGGATTATTTAAGACTGTGTAGGTATAGAAGGTTTCTGAATTTTAGTATTTGTCTATTTGTCTGTGTGTTTCCAGACATAAACAATTCCCATTGCACCCAGTTTTATTTGAGTAGTTTTGGATGTCAGTAAAAAATGCTTACAACAATGCTTTACTAGGAATGAATTCAACATTTGGATTTGCAGCAGATATTGCTAATGATGGAGCATTGTCAGACACATGACTGGTGCCTGATGTGCTTTGCCACCTGTACCTCCTATCCCAGGACAGCTCACTTGCTACTTCTAATAATCAATCACTAAATGACCTGCAAGCTATAAGAAACCCAACACTACATGAATAAATACATTTTCTGAACTGCCCTAAGATTTTATTTGGTTCAAGAATAAATAATGTATACATTAAGTTGGGTTAAAAAATAGAGTGAATTGCCAACAATACTAGGATAGACAGCACATGGTATTGTGGTTATTCTGCCTTTTAGGTCCTAAAGTCCAAACATCAACAACACAATAAACAAAAACTGTAATAATATTAATAATTCATTTTATTTATAAGTGCCTCTCTGGTCAGTCAAGGACACTGTACAATATACAATAATCAAAAAACATGACACAAACACACCAAAATAATATAAAGGCCATATTACTGATTGTGGCCACTGCAACTATCCACTGTATAAACAGATGAAGCACCAAAGTTTCCTAAGCATGCCTAGTTCCATGCCTCCTCCATCACTTCTAACCATTTGTCTATGTTTTGTCTCAGTCTCAGTTGAAAGTTATTTTCTCCATTTTATAAATTCCTTACATACTAACTGCCTGGTGTCATAGGTTCGGAGGTGCAGGTCTGTGTTTTTGCTTTTTTGCCCCTGCAAAATGTATATGTAGTAAGTACATCTGATTTTTGATCTGATTTTTGCTCATAAGTGCTTGTGGGATGGCCCAGAGGATGGCAAATAATGGGCCCCTGGGTGGCTGAATTTTTCTAAGATGGGGCATTTCCAAAATGTGAGCACTGCTTGCGGATTTCTCTCTGAAATTCCTCCAGCATGGCCTTTTGTCATGTTCAAATGTTCAAATTTTCAAACTGCCTTTTATCAATAGAGACCCTTTCTGCTCTCGATCTTATACAGAGTCGTTGATCATTTCCAACGATTTGTTCAGTTTGTTGAATGTTTTCAGAAGTTTTTGATGTGCATGGACGCCCAGAACGTTCATCGTCTTGGACATCCTCTCTGCCTTCACTAAATCTTTTTTACCATTCAAACACACATGCATGTGACAAGCAGTGTTCCCCATAGAATATATGAAAAGATTCAGCTGTTCTTTTGTTCCATTTCACCAAAAATTTCAAGTTAATGCATAGCTCAACTTTTAAGCTAATCTTTTTCCAACACCTTAGCAAAAACACATGCACTTCAATCAGTATCTAAGCAGTGAACTAAAGACGTCACTTATTGGAAACTTAGAGCAGCTGTGTGTTAATACCCAACCTTTAATATATAACACTCAGTGTGACTATGAACCATATAGTTTTATCCTCACAAGCGCAGTCTCAGTATTTAATAGCCATACCTCGTACAGTCTGTGGTATGAACAGAAATTATTTCTGATGCAGAACTAAAATGGTTGTCGGGACAGAGTCAATTTTCATTTTAAAACACTGTTTTAAAAAGAAAACGTAGTGTGAGTAACCTTAGAACCTCCAAACTCCACAACCACTGCTACACCCCTCTGGTGGAGCTTGCTGAGTTCAAGACATTCAAAAAGCACTCTGCCACACCTCAGGACAAAGTTGAGAAAGGCTTAGCTATATACATATATATATATATATATAGTTTCCTAATTCTCTACCTCCACCACACAGTAAGGACAAAACTGTCCAGTCAGGCAGAGTACATAAATTGACCCAACTCCAGAGCAAAAGATCTATGAGAGGCCAGACATCACCATGTGTCTGTATATGTGAACACACTGTAAAGGCACACTGGATACAATTCCAAGCAATTACACACAGTGTAAATGATCGTGACAAAAGTCAGGAGATGAGATCATAAATGAGATCTATGACAAATAACTTTTAACTTTGTCAGCCCACAACAGCAGCCGTAGTATGGAGGGATACACCTCTATGTTAGCTAAATGCACATTTTTCCCATCAGAGGTAGCTACTCTGCCACAAGTCTGCTTTTAAAAATGCACAGTAAAAGATAAATTGAGCAGAGGTGATTAACTGTCCAACACAAAAGATTCTCTCCCCAAATGGAAAGCAGCTCCAACTGGAGTTTTGTCTATGGCTTGATCTAATACTTCTTAGTCTTGTTTCTTGAATCTATCTATTCCTTGCACACTGAGGCGTTCCTCCAAAGATCTCTTCTCTTGGGCTGGAGGGGAAAGGGACTAACACTGGCCCTGTTCATACCTGGCACTAACATGTGTCTTGGGTGAGTTTCCATATGTATCTTGAGTGATCCCTCATGATTGTATGTCACTCCCCTGCTGTATATGCAAATAAACCTACAGCCTACATCTTTTCTGTTTGCAAATATGTTGTTGTTCATCGCTTCCCATGCCTAATCTGCCAGACATGAAAAGAAAAAGAAGACAAAACAGTACAGACTGGATCTATTCCTTGGTGTGTTCCAGGCAAAACTAGTCGTCTGAGACATACTCATAATATACCTCTATGGGCTCTTCATAACGTTCAGATGTTGTAGACAAAACTGGATTTACATATCATTTTCAATGTTGTGAGTAGGCCTACCACAAAGCAAATTAAGTTAATAATCATTTGGTTTTGTAAACATTAAGTTAATAGGGTGGGTGACTTATAAAACCTTTTTTTCTTTGTTTCAAATGTTGACATAATAATGATGAAATCAAATAGTTTCAACAGAAATGGACCAGCACACAGACTATTGTGACTAGACGCCTGTTCATGCCATGGCGCGGCCAAATCGTGCCGTAAGCCAGTGGAAAAGGGCCAGTAGTGACAGAAACCCTCCCAGTGACAATACCACTGCAACATCAGGCCTCCCATCTCAGGCTGCACACACTCGTACTTGAAAAACAGCCGTAATAGTCGTGATACAGATGCTAATATCTACTGTAGCGTTTTGAAGTCCAGTGAAAGATGACAGTGTAAAAGATGGCTGTGCAACAAACAAGAGGCGTTCATCCTGTCCTCGGCTAAATGGGAAGCCAAGTCTCACTGCACGATCGAGAGAACGAACAGTATCTTCACACGATATTTTCTGTACCACCCATGCTAAAATGCGACGCCCGGATCAGTTTTAACAGCGACTCTCAGACTTCATTGACAAGATCGAGTCTGTCTGCCGTTTGTGCGGCAGAGGAAGCTCGCGTCATCCTCGCTGTTTAATCCCCATCAAATATCTCGATGAAACCATCTTTCATTGCCTCTGACGACTGACACAGTTAAAGCAGAATAACACACAAACCTGTCTGACGATCCGATGTTCAACCTTCCCGTCTGTGTGGTCTCTAGCCTCTCCTCCCACAGTGTTCCGTCAACAGCAGCAAAAGGAACACTTCCGGTCCATTAAAAAAAACACCATCTGTACACTGTTTCTGTGGTGATAAACACTATTAACACAAGGTTACGGTTTTAATGAGTCTCTCTGAAATTCTAAAAAATATTAAAAATAAAAAAAAATCACTCTAGATGACAAGCGCATCTCACTCGAGACCGGATGTTCATTATTACACATGTCCTGTATCTGCAGACTATTCGGTGATGATGTTAACACCTTTATGCAGTTAAGCAGGTACCAGATAAGGCAGACAGGAGTAGGTGTTGTCATTGATCACAGTGGAATTTAATTTCATAAAATACTGATTCAGAGGCTTTTATTATTAGTTCAGATATACACAGTGGAATATTCTTTAGTTCAAGATCTCCCTATATACTTTTTTATTATTTAAAAGGTAGCATAGGCTGCCACCACCTTTGTTAATCCAGTCTGGTCTGGTGTCAGAGGCACGAGAATATACACCACAAGACCATACCATACCATACAAATAGAATAACCTTTATTGACGACCTGTTCATTAAGTGTTCACCTGATAAGAGCACATAGAGGTAGCATGGAGGATACAAGCGACCACCCTTGGACCCTACAACACAGCACACACCTTAGGAAGAACACTGCACGCAAGTAAAACACAGCAGTTACACCGCACACTAGTGAAATACAACAGCATGCAATAAGAGCAGTCCAGGCTATAAACAGGTCAAGACCATTTCAAACACTTGGGGGCAGTAGAGGGCCCCTTGACCACCAGCGTTCCCCGGAATTGAGCCCCTGCCAGGGTGTCACGTCACTAAAATCTACTTTTTAAAATAGCCTAACTCATACAGCGACATAGGACAAAGCATCTCAACCAGACAACATATAACAGTAAACATTAAGGTATTTTAAAGTTCATTAAAGTTCACTAGACTCGCCCGGTCTGGCGACAACACCCCCGCCGTGGGGTTCGAACATGGAGTCTCCCGTAGGCCTTATCTTCGCTGCCGGCAACACTAAAAGTTGTGAGCAGCACCCTCCTGCCCCAGGGCCATTGGCACAGTCCTGAAAGACAACAGGCACGTCCCCCCCCCCCCCCCCCGCCCGGCGTTCACTGCCCACCGTCTTCTCAGCGTCCTCCTCCCACCTCTCTACACACGTAGAAGTCATCTGTCACATCAGTGATCAGTCCGTGCCGGGAAGCAGGGGCCCCTCCCCATAACATCCACCAGGGGGAAGAAACCCTCCCTCTTATTCCCTCATTACAATATAAATGGAACTAGAGTGGAAGCTATCAGGCTCCTCTTCTGTGAAACCAGAAACCCCTCTGCAGATTTACTGTTAGGCCTGAAACGTTCATTTTTGATAAATGGCTCAGATGAGTAGGAAGTTTGAAATTAAGGACTTTATGGTATTTCTGTTTTGTGTAATTTAAAATTGCAAGTCAGCATTGTCTATATAGGACCACATTGGCCTTTGTACAGTCATCCACAGAATGTAGATTTCAGCTCATCCTACACCTGCCCTATTAGCCTGATTTAGATACCATTTCAACCATTTCAACCATATCGAACATTTCAACAGTGATAATGACCACTGCTCCACCCGACCAGTTCTCTAGTAAGGTGCTGGAAGCAGCAATGAGTCCAAAATGATGTGATGAAAAAGATCTCCACACACTTACATCCATGCTGTATTTGGTGAGTTTTAGGTTTCAGACCTTCATCAAAGCATAGATGACTCAACAATGAGCAGACAGGCAAAGACACACAATCACTTTCTAATCAGTGGTAGAATGGACCACACCTGTGTACACCCTTGCAATAGAAACTCCACCTCTTGGGAATTGTGGTTTTAAAGTACAGTGAGGCAGACATACAGAAGCCATATATGTTATATGATACACAAAAAGGGGGTGGAACACAGTGAATATAGAAAAACATGTAGAAAATCAACAAGCACCTTACACTAATATCATACATAGTGATTTATAGCAGACAAAAACATCTAAGAATAGAAACAGAGCAAAGAACCATCATGAACCTCAGAACCCAGATTCTATGATAGAAACAAAGAACAAAAAATCTTAGACTACAATGTAACACATACCAAATTCCTCACTGAGACCCGTAGGCTGAAGTGTATCTTAAGTATGAATCAAATAGCACTCCATTTGGCATATCTTTCTTTCAACATCTCCCCCTCTCGGCAATTCAATGTGTTCAATGTTCTAAAACACAGCAACAACAATGTAACGTAGCCTACCACATGACCACACTCAAATAAATGTATTGAATTTATCTATACAATTAGAATAAATCCACAGCTTTTAAGCTTGACAGGATATGCAGTATTACACTTATGAACAAATAAAATAATGAAATTCTCTCTTTTACTTGCAGCGTAGGTCATTTCTCTTATAGTAATGCATGCAACCATTTTCTGTGTGGAGTTCACATGTTCTCCCTGTGTCTGTGTGGGTTCTCTCCAGGTTCTCCAGCTTCCTCCCACAGTCCAAACACATGCAGGTTAGTTTAACTGGTGACTCTAAATTGCCCATGAATGTGAATGTGTCTGTAAGTGTTGGCCCTGTGATGGACTGGTGATCTGTACAGGGTGTACCCCACCTTTCACCCAGTGTCAGCTGGGATAGGCTCCTGCCCCCCATGACCCTTAACGGATAAGCGATATAGATAATGACTGAATGAATGAATAATGCATACAATCAGTGTTTCCACTGATAGGGAAACTAGGTGTAGCGGGCATGATGCATAAAAAAATTACACCAGAGGAAGGTGGAAATCTCCAGTGTGCCAGGAGGAAAATACAGCACCCCCAAAATAATTGTGGGACATCCACAAAGGGGATACTATGGTGCTCATTTGGCACCACAAGCAGGAGAATGCTAAATGCTTTTGCTGGCAAGGTCAGCATTGTTGGGAGCTAAAGCAGACCGCTTCAGACAAAGGATGAAAATTGGTGCTGCAGCAATGGACAATGAGAGAAATAGTGTGAATCTTGAACACTAGAAAACGTGTAACATTTAGTACATCCCATCTAATGGACCCCAAAAAAATGTGCATGATATATCCTCCTAACATTGCTATGTTGTTGAGTGCTGCTGTGCTCTCTGATGAACAGAAACACAGGCTGTTATACCTTGTCTGACATAAGTAACGCCAGGGGGAGTGATCAGCTGATAGGTATTCAGTGAATGTTTGCATCTGTCTACAGAGAGTCTTTCATAAAGGAGATTGTAAGTTTGGCAGACTTTGAGAAAAGAGGTGGTGAGGATCTGTCTAAAATAATATCTAAACAGAGATGAGAATCCTCTCCTGCCAAAGCCCACCCTATACAGTATTAATATCATAACTGTACAATGCAATACAACAATTTATGGTACTGTACTTGTAATTACAGATGGAATAGAAAACAGGGATGGTAGGTAGTAAAAGGAACAGATTTCTATACCATACATGTCCTTACTCTGAGTGTAGCTGTGGAGGTTTTGTTTTCATTCTGGATATTTCTCCAGAAAAAAAAGATGAGTTTGACAGAATCTCTTGAGTGTATTTATACCTGTATTGAGGCAATTCAGTTACAATGTGTATGAAATATGTAGCAGGCATATTTTTCCCTGTGTGATCCAAATCTGATCTGATTATCCCAGATCATCTCTGGGATAATCTGGGACCTAAGACTTTACCAGTGAGCCCACTATATAGTCCACTACATTGAATTCCCTGTATAGTGAGTAGGGAGTAGGGAATGAGTGAGTGATTTCAGACATGGCCCATGAAGTACATCATTGTTTACAGAGACTATCAGTAAGCCTCACAAGAGCAAGGATGTAGGAAACTGAGCTGAATCCCACTTCATCTAAAAAACATTTCTTGTGAGGGAGGGAACATCTACAGATAGACAACCACAAATATCATTCAATAGGCTGCCACACCAGAAATTCTACCATACTGCTATCTGCTGTGCTTAATGTTGTTTAATTAAAACACTTAAGTTATCAGATACTACAGTGATGGCAGAATAAACGTTTCCCAAACCTAGTTATGAAGTTCCCTGGAAGGTTAAGAAACACATAAATCATCATACATCATAGGTGCCCGGTTAAGCCATCCAGTTATTAAAAATAAACGAAATTCTTACTGAAAAACCCCTGTCCATTCAGAGTCCAGAGTTTTACTGTCACTGTATTTAATAAACCTACGCACGGTTTTTACAGAAAGTACTACTCCGAGTCGCCAGGTGTCGCTTTCATTTCATTTAGCCGTGTTGTCTATTATTGTCGCCTTCGAGTGCTATCCTAATTATCAGATTTACAATTATTCGTGGTTGGTGCTAGTAACATTCGCATGCAATTA
Organism: Lates calcarifer; assembly: GCF_001640805.2. Classification (NCBI taxonomy): domain Eukaryota; kingdom Metazoa; phylum Chordata; class Actinopteri; family Centropomidae; genus Lates; species Lates calcarifer. Next base: position 22,034,337 of record NC_066841.1, read on the forward strand.
TGTGCTTGTGTGAATCGGTGCGACCCGGCAAAGTAGTAATACAGCAGAGAAACATCATAATCATGGGATATTACATGGAATCAACATAATTTTCCCGTATCCCGACGGATGACAAACTTACAAATACTTGATAAGAGCATAGAAGTCAAGTAAGTTCTGTAATGGGTTATTACATTGAGGTCAATATGAATGGAAATAATAAGTGAGAACATGTATTCTGATTATTTTTCATTTGCTATTATTGTTTTATTTATGAATTATTGAAACCATTTCCTTACACTGTTGAAGTGTCGGAGTAGTACTTAAACGTAGCATACGACGTCGTACAGCAGACTCGGAAAAGCAAAGGGATGCAGCGAGACAGAACAAGTAACGCCGGCGGGGCTGAAAAGTAAGAATGTATCCATTTACACTTTTACTTGTAAAACATTCTCCCCATAATTGCACCTGTTTAATCACTTTGTCTACATATATCTCGTGTTGCAACATGAATGTCCTAATATTGAGTGAAATGTCTTTTAAGGCCCGACCGGGAGGCCGCCATAATGTCGAAATACTACGATGGAGTTGAATTTCCTTTCTGTGACGAGTTCTCCAAATATGAAAAAATGGCCAAAATAGGACAGGGTACTTTTGGGTGAGTGGTACAGAAACATTGTATTGTGTGTTCCTATCTGTGAATGCTAGCTGTTGTTGTTAGCTTATAGCTAAAGCTACGAAAGAAAATATGAGACAATAGGTAGACTTTGACTGTTTCCTTTTCCTCCATCCATGTATAGGCTTTTGGAAAAAGGTGATGTCTGTGTGATTTTATAGTAGTTAATAGAGGAATTTACTAGACTGTAGTTGATATACATAGTATGACTTCTAGATCACCAGGGGAGAGGCATTCGTTCATACTTGGACGATAGATGGATGTTGTGCTGTGCTAAGAGCGAAGTATATAGAGTAATAAACAAACCGGTAACTCCTAGTTTGAAAGCAGACCTGATATATTTTGTCAATCAGACAGATGTAGTTCTGAAGTTACGTTGTGAATGATGCCACAGATGTAAACAGTAATGACAGTGGCGCAGTAAATTGAGTGAATTGAGGGATTTCCTCCGACTGCAGTTGTAGAACACCCAACGCATGATGCCAGCAGAGTCGTAGGCTTGACCTCTAGTCAACCCAAGTGAAGTGCCATAGTATTTACTCCTATAATATCGATAAAATGTAAACAATATACATCTTTAGCTTGAAATTATTTACCAATGTCATTTATACATTGAAACCGAATGCTTTCTTTTGTAACTCATCAAAATCAAATTATCATCAAAGCGAGTGCAACTTGTGTTGTCTCTTGTGATATAATGTTCTGTCTTTCACAGGGAGGTGTTTAAAGCAAAGCACAGACAGACCGGGAAGAAGGTTGCACTGAAGAAAGTTTTGATGGAAAATGAGAAAGAAGGAGTAAGAAACAATTCTACTAGTTGATTGTAATATGTTGAACTGATTTTGAATCAGCAATGAGGGGATTTTCCTTATAATAGAAAATGCATATTAATAGACATTATAGTTTATTTCAAGTTGGCTCCTCTTTTTGTAGTTTTGGCCTTTTATTAGTAATAATAAAATTGTTAAATTAGCTGCAGAGATCTGGGAACAGGGCTGTGTTGATAAAGAAGTCAGATGGGTGAAGAAACATGAGCAGTCAGGCAATCAGACCAGTTGTAAACAAATGTTCCAAATTGCAACAGCTGCCTGTTGTCTGGGCCTCTTCCTCTAACCACTCAAGTGTTGCTTCTACCTCTTATACAATTTCTTACTTGAAATTTTAAAACTTCACTAATAGCATAAGTCTTACTCATGCTACTCTCAGACAGCAAGCCCACACATTGAACCCACACTGGACTATGAGTCCATGAGACATCTGTCTTCTTAATGTCAGCAGACTCCAGTCTGCAGTGTAGTTTGCAACACCCAGCTTTTATTTGTAAATTGTTCAGTGTAATTTGCACCCCCTTGTGTTCACACTCCTCTGGATCACCCACGTCTCTCTCCCTGTCTCTCTCTCTTTTTGGTTGGTGAATTGAATGACATTGAAATGTTGGTATGGTTGAGTTAATTTCCATTCTTGGTAGCAACACCAGTTCCCCAAAGCCAGGCAGTGTCCAACCCTTATCTAACCCTGGTCAAGAGGAGGGTTGTGAGGGAGGGTTGACTGATGCAGGTTTACTCATACAGATAGAGCCATGATGCGAGTTTAAGCCCCGGCACTGTACCAGGGAAAAGCCATTCGTAAACTCATGGGTCACTGTAGAGGAAACACTGTTGCATACATCCTGCACTCATAGTGCAACCTATCTTTTATTTTTGTTTCAGTTTCCAATCACAGCATTGAGAGAAATCAAGATCCTACAGCTGCTCAAACATGAGAATGTGGTTAATCTGATTGAGATCTGCAGAACCAAAGGTTGGTGTGACTCGTCTCCATTCTGTAAAAATTTGTTATATAGGTTTATATATATACTGCAGACACACACACATATTTATTATATAAGTCTTGTTGCTCCAATTTACTGAAGCAGAATGTGTAACATTTGTTAGTAGATGTGTTTCATTCTTTTTTTCCCCCTCTGATTCTCAAAGCTACTCAGTTCAATAGGTACAAAGGCAGCATCTACCTGGTGTTTGACTTCTGTGAGCACGACCTGGCTGGACTGCTGAGTAATGCCAATGTAAAGTTCACCCTGGCAGAAATCAAGAAGGTCATGCAGATGCTGCTTAATGGACTGTACTACATCCACAGAAATAAGGTGAGGTGACTCAAAGGCTGTTGACAGATTTAGCATCTAAACTGAAATGTATGTAAAATACCTGTATTTAGAGGGCTGTAAAGACTGTCAGTTCGCTGGTGGTGAGGAAAGGTAACAGTGAAGTGGCACAAGTCTTCTAAGCTGATCCCACTGATGCAGAACACCATCAGTTTTACTGCCAACTAATTTCCCAGTTACTTATCAAAGGTCTGGGGGAATATAGCAGCACAGTTTACACTGATACTGTATCATCTAGTTATCTTTATGTCGGCATTCCATATAAATAGATCCACTTTTCTCCTTTCTTCCACAACTCTTGTCTCCCTATCCTAACTCAATTGCCCCTCTTAAGAGTAGGAACACTAATGCAGACCCCTGGCTGAACAAATCCACAAGCTCTATTTGAAGGGACAGACACCCACAAAGACAGACAGAATGTCTCTTATGAAATGTATAAAGAGCTCCTTCTTATCAAGTACTAATTCTCTTTACAGATGCAAAAGCAAAATGCCACTCAGATATCATTCAGTGTTTCCCCTACCATTATATGGCTCAACTCCCCAACGTGACCCCTTTTACCTCCAAGAAACCAAAGAAACAACATTTTTTAAATTTAGAAAAAAGTATGAGAGTCTTTACTGAGTTTTACTTACGGTCTCGTTTCTCTCCTCCTCTCCTCCTTCTAATGGTCTACTAATCTCTCCATGGTCTGACCCTTCAGAACCTTTCACCCCTTACAGCGTCACCACACCCCTCAGATCCTCCCACTGTGGCACATTGGCTGTACTTTGCTCATGTTCTGTGTTTAAATTTTTCTTGTTTCTTGTCTCTTTCTCTTGTGTTATTTCCACAACATCTGGTATGCACATATCTACTTATGCTGTATAATTACTATACATCCACAGACCACCAGGATGCTACTTGAGAGCTCTTATGCACTATAAAGTAAATAATATGGTATAAAAATAATGAATATTGATCTTGTCATCTTAAACTCAAGAGAGTAGTGCTATAGTCAAAAAAAAGAAAATTGTGGTCAACTGAAATCAAAACTACTGTTTAACCAATCAACTGTCACAGGGAAAAAATCTGCACTGAGTGCACTCTCATGTAAGCTGATAGAGAAACAAGTTACTGTACCATTTTTAGATGATATGCTGTGTTGGTTGTTGAACTGTGATATGAAAACTGCTGTTTGCAAAGTTGACACTTGACTTTTTGGTCACCCATTTTAACAAAATGCAGCCACACAAAACGTTCAGTAAACAATCTATAAAAGTTAAACAAGTTAGATTTAGCAGTCCCCCTTAGGTTGAGTGAGTTAAAGCTGTAAAAACATGAGTGATTTTAAAATGTTTGTAAAAGACCAGTGAGAACTCAGTCAGACCAGTATATCACCTTATATTAACCAACTTAGAACCGGGAGACTTTTGCCCTACAAGAAATCACATTTGTCATAAATTGTTATCACTCTTACAATGTCTCATGGTCTTAATCATTACATTACATGGTCGTCTGTTGCATCAGATCCTTCACAGAGACATGAAGGCTGCCAATGTGCTCATCACCAGAGATGGTGTCCTGAAGTTGGCTGACTTTGGTTTGGCTAGAGCCTTCAGTCTGGCTAAAAACAGCCAGGGAAACCGCTACACCAACCGCGTGGTCACACTCTGGTACCGACCTCCAGAGCTTCTGCTAGGTAAGAGACAACCATAAAACTCAAGACATGTATGCACTCCAGCATCTTGCACACAATACAGTATCCTGATTTGTGTTGTCTGGGTCTACTACTGCTGTGAATGTGTATCATACCACCCATGTGTACAAAAACAAACAAAACAGGAACCCATTTGTTGAAACATTGCTCCATTGTTCTACAGTGCATATATAACTCTCATACAGTCAAGAAGAAAGCATACTTTATTTATTTATTCATTTTGGTAGGAGAGCGAGATTACGGCCCACCCATTGACCTGTGGGGAGCAGGCTGCATCATGGCAGAGATGTGGACAAGAAGTCCTATCATGCAGGGCAACACAGAGCAGCACCAGCTCACGCTTATCAGCCAGCTTTGTGGCTCCATTACTGCAGAGGTAAGATGGACTCACAAAAATTAACATTAGTTCAGACTGAAGTTGAATTACATGGTGGCATACTTCTCTTCTTTGTCAACTGGATGTTTAACAATATTCTCTTATCAGGTGTGGCCTGGCGTAGATAAGAAATATGAGCTGTACCAGAAGATGGAGCTTCCTAAAGGACAGAAGAGGAAAGTGAAGGATCGTCTCAAAGCCTATGTCAAAGACCCATACGCTCTTGACCTGATCGACAAGCTCCTGGTCCTTGACCCGGCACAGCGCATAGACAGTGATGATGCACTCAACCATGACTTCTTCTGGTCTGACCCCATGCCGTCAGACCTGAAGAACATGCTCTCCACCCACAACACCTCCATGTTTGAGTATCTGGCCCCACCCAGGCGGAGAGGCCACATGCCCCAGCAGCAACCCAATCAGAACCGAAACCCAGCTACCACCAGTCAGACTGAATTTGATCGAGTGTTTTAGTGGTTAAAGAGGTTTATGTTTGGACTGTCACTCTTACCTCTCACCCAATGACAGCTGGGATAGGCTCCACCCCACCCCAACCCCCGCGACACACACACCCTTAACAGATAAGCAGTATAGATGATGGATGGATGGTTATGTTGCAGCTTTATTGTAAAATTTGAAATTAAATTTTCACCCATCAATCTACACTCCACCCCATGACAAAGCAAAAACTGAATTTTTGATTTTTTTAAAATAAATTTAATAAAAAGATAAAACTGAAATATGATTCATCATTCTCATTGACATAAGTATCCACTTGAAATTTAACTCTGGTTCCTCCTAGGCACACACCTGTCTATATAAGGTCTCACAGCTGACAAATTATGTCAGATCAAAAACCAAGGCATGAGGTTGAAGGAATGCCTGCAGAGGGCAGAGGCAGAAGTGTGTTGAGGCACAGATCTGGGGAGGACTACAAAAAATTATTCAGCATTGAAGATGAGCACTATGGTGTCCATAATTCTTAAATTGAGGATGTTTGGAACAACCAGGAGTGTTGCACCTGTTCAAGCTCAGTGTCTCTGAAGACTAGGTATTCTGGGTTGGTCATAGGTACATAGGTAATTTGGAAGTATTGGCCTCTTTTAAAAGGTCACTTCCTCCAGAAGTTGATGACTGCTGAATTTCAGCAGCAGTATCCACCTAAAATACATTTACACAAACATTTTATAGAATAACTTTCTGTCATAGTCTGTGCCTACTTGTTAGTTCAATGAACATGCATTATCTTTCTGTGGATTAAAATGAATTGCAGAAGCGTTTCTTGTCATTTTACATTGATTTTTGAAAGGGACTCCAAGCAGAAATGTCTAAAAGAATGAAATATTATTTAAATGGACAGGCTTTCTAGTTGCTTAACATTACTGTGATATTGGAAGTTCTGTTGTACTGTTTATGACAGTTTTGTCATATTGTCAAAGACATAAATCTGACCATATAGCCCGGTGCCTCAGGACCAGGAAACAGATCTTGGATGTCATCTTGGGAAAGTGAAGGTAGTAGGTCTCCTCCAATATTAGCAGCTGGAATATAGACAAGTTACAGTCAAGTGACACCTCTTGTACAATTACCATTAATTGGACAGTTTGCTCAGTCTTGCTCAGACTACCATTCTATTTCCAGAGCGCTGACTGAATTTGAAAGCATTTATAAACAAGATATAGCCTATCTATATTCCAGCCATTCAAACTATAGTAGGAGTGAAAATGGAGACTTGTTAAATAAAGTGCAGTCACATTCACAACTCTTATCAGTTAACATATTTTATAAGGCTATAGAAAATCAAAAATTTTATTTTACTCAAGTATATTACACCATACAATTCATATTTACTATAGCACTTTTAAACAAATGTGTTACAGAGGAACAGCCAAGAGTGTCTTGTAAAAGTTCTGTGGATTGGACATGGGATCTCTGAAGATCTCCTGTAGTGTCTGGCACTTGGACATTGGTGGCAGATCCTTTGGGTCCCGTGGATGGAAATCAGTTTTTAGCAGCCAATCACGGTTAGGCACAACATCTGTTCTCAGACCTCAGCTTTTCTGTTGTTAACAAAACAAAGGTGTAGCCTCTGGTAGCATTCTGTGTGTATCTGATCAAAAAAACCTAGTGTATATAAGTAGGAGGCAGAGGTGTTGCTTGGTATAAAGCTCTACTGGGGCACAGGCCCTCCACCACAAATCCATCCCCCCTGGTTTCTTGCATTGATATCAAATGAAATACATATTTTACTAGAGGCATTTATCACATGAAATTGTGAAAGTGTAATATTGGCCAGGAATCATAAGAAAAGTGATGCATACGAGGGGGTTTCAAAAAGTTTGTGGAAAAAGAACTGTTGGAAAAAACAGTTTATTTGATGTTTATTTTTGCATTGTAACATGCATTTAAAGGTTCATGTTAGAACATGTTATGACACATTACTACGTATACGTATGACCATGCAGATAATGACCCTCATAGAGCTGGCCCCCAGCCCTGGTCTGAAGAATGGGAGCCCAGCCCAGAAATGTAGGTGGCCCCCTCTTCCTCCACATCATGAAAGAGGGAGGCTGAGGCTGGGTGTCTCTGCATCCTCTGCTTCAGTGCCAGAGGGTTAAGAGTAGAGACTTCATCTGAGCCAGCTTGGCAGATAAGTGCCTCTCTCAGTTTTAGCCTTCTTCCTGGAGGAGACTCTTGCAGCAGTCCCCACCTGATGCTTAGAGTAGGGAGGTTGGCCCAGAGGCACCTGGTCTGATGAGGAGAGCCCCTTTCCCCTGATCGATTGTTCCACCTCGGCTAGTATAGCAGCCTACATGCTGGAGGCATGAATGGTTGTCTGAGAGGCCCTCTCTTAGGTGCTCAAGGCCAATACACAAGGGACACAGATTGTGACCATCATCTAGCTGAAGGAGAGCCATAGAGGTGCTATAGTAGTGAGGAGTATTCCTCCGACAATGCAATCAATAATGTTAGTTCGGGCAAGAGTCACTAAATTAAAACACCAACCACCAAGTCAGCCTAATCAGTAGCACTGTTGGGAACTGAAGGCACAGGGCAGAAACAGTAATATTATACCACCTGCTACCAACAAGGAATGTTGTAACACCTCACAAGTTAGCTCAAGTGGGAACGCCGTTGCTAACTATAAGCAGGAATTAAACCACAATTAGTATTGGGAGTGGGGAGCGGAAACACCAACCTCACCAACAAGGGTTGCTGTAATACTCAGTAGGTTAGCACAGGCGAGTACCATCACTAACTGAGGCCACAAAGAAAACATTCCAAAGGTAACCAACAAAGGTAAATTCAGCGCTGTTAAATCCCCTCCTTGGTTCACTGAATCTATCTGCACTTTTAGACACACTTGTTGTAAAACTTGCTGGAAAGTCACAAAACTTGAGTTTCACTGTTTACACCTTAAGAAACTCTTGTCTACTTATGATGATATGGTGAAAAATGCAAGAGCCTTCTATTTTTCAAATTCAATAACTATGGGGAAAAGAAACCCTAAAGTGCTTTTTGACACAGTAAGCAAGATTGTTTCTCCTTCAGTGCCAAACCTACCAGTCTTTTCAGACAAGGACTGTAATGATTTTCTGACATTTCTTGTGGAGAAGGTCAAATGCATTAGAGAAAAAATCATTCCTTCAGCCAGTCCTTTTAATCATGGTCCTCCTCATCCCACCATCATGGATTCCTTTCACCTGGTTTCCTTGGAGGACATCTCTGAAATATTGACCCAAATGAAACCTTCAGTGAGCCCAGCTGACATTTTACCAATATCTCTGTTTTTAAAAGTTTTTGATTCTATTGGTCCATCTTTAGTCTCCTTGACAAATGGCTCCTTATTGTCAGGCCATGTCACCAGCAACTTTAAACAGAGTGTTATTCACTGTCGAAAAAAACTAATCTTGACCTTTCCAGAACCATTTCAAAACTTCCCTTCATCTCCAAAATATTGGAGAAAATTGTTGGGACACAACTCAGGAAGGTTTTGGATAAGCATAACATCCTTGATAAATTTCAGTCTCTACGGGCACTTTTTTTTAATCAGATGTCACTGTTTTATCATGTGGTGTTCCACAAGGATCTGTGTTAAGTCCTCTGTTATTTTCATTGTATATTTTACCACTAGGTGAAATCATTAGCAGTTTTAAAAACATTTCTTATCATTTATATGGTGATGACATTCAGCTGTACCTATCCCTCAAACCACACGAAATAGACAAGTTATATATTTTAACTGACTGCCTAAATGCAATCAAAGATTGGATGGCAAATAACTTTGCAACTCAACACAGACAAAACAGAATGTCTAACTAATGTCTAAATAGGTTTTTTCCTTTGTAAGAGCCAACGTGTGGAACCCTGGTTTCATTTTTGATTAATCCATGACGTTTGATTCTCATGTCAAGTCCCTGTCTCGATCTTGTTTCTTCCATTTACAAAATACTGCTAAACTCAGGACTGCTGTCTCAAAAAGTGAATTGGAGATGCTTGTCCATGCCTTCATCTCCTCACGTGGACTATTGTAATGTTTTCTTGTCTGAACAAAAAGTCAATTAATTGCCGCCAATCTGTACAAAATAGTGCTGCGAGGCTCCTAACTCACGCTCATAAATTATCCCACATCACCCCACTTTTAAAGCATTTGCACTGGCTTCCTGTCAAGTTTAGATTTCATTTTTAAATTTTGGTTTTCACTTTTATGGCCTTACGGGTTGAGGCCAAATTACATTATGGAATTACTCCACCACTATAACACGACAGCTCTTAGGTCCTTAGACAGAGGTCTTCTTATGATTCCACGTATCAGTCTGAAAACTAAGGGTGACTGTGCCTTCCAAATTTTAGCTCTTAAGCTACCCACCCTTCACACTGTTGACTCAGTGGCATCCTTTAAAAGGCAGCTAAAAACGCATTTGTTTAGACAAAGATTTGAGTAGTGCCTTGTGTTTATGTTTATTATGTTTGCCTATTTTTTGGACTTAAAGAATGTTGTGAAACACTGACTTCTCATCTGTAAACTAGCAAATTTTAATTTCTCCACTAATACACTGAGAGGCCTATCTTGAAGGCAGAATTCATTATGGAAGGGTGGGTGGTGAAACGTCACCCCTTCTTACTAACTGAGTCCACTTACTCCTTCCAAAAACAAGTGAAGAAAGCAATGCAAATAACAAAATACAACCTGGCAAATTTTAGATATTTGACAAAATGCTTAACAATCTTAACAGCAAAATTATATATGAATGCAATGACTATCCCCAGTTTATGACAAGCTGAATTCAGGCAAAAGGTTCAACACTGAGGCCCAATCTCTTTCTGTACAGGCAGGGTCTGAAGGTGTTAGACAGACATTACTGCAGTATTCTTGGCAAATATGACATACTTAGCTGGAAAAATCTTATGAAATACACCAAGACCCACCTGATGTTTAAGATTGTGAATGGCAAGACTCCACCACCACTTTGGTAGCAGGAAAAACAAACACAAGATCTGCTCTGAGATAGACTGTGTAATTCTTCTCAGGTCCCTGATCATGAGGATGGGTAAATGTGACCTGTAGTGTAAAGTGCTTTGTAAGTGCAGCAACATTTGTGATATGCCCCAGGTAGGTGGGCAGTATAGAAAAGTATAGATAACAGTATAGAAAGCACACTGCAATGAATTTGCCCTACAGCATGGATTTGGACTACAGGTGTCAGTATTTAAGTAATGGTTGCAGTGATTAAAGCAAATATGAATTATACCATGATATAAATGACAGAACTGCTCAGCCCTAGACCCAAGGTTCTGTTCTTGGTCCCTAATGCAAAATGTTGGTGTCACTATGCCCACTGTGTGACAAACAGATATTGGGATGATTATTTATGCTTTAATCTCGTCTTCATTATTTCTCTTCACTGGCTCCTCAGAATTCACATTCAAAGTTATTGACCTCTGCATGGTCAGGTAGCTGCTTATATATATATATAGAGAGATGGATTCTCAGATCTACTATTTTTCTGGAAGAACTTAAATGCAGCCTTACTGATGACGTTGCACAAGGAAGCTAAACATGGCGTCCGGGCAGCAATGGGTGTTGGTGGAAATGGTGCAAGCGTTTTATGAGGTAAGTTTCTCTTCTCCACAATTTAGCGAGTTGGGTTATTTTCTGACGTTTACAAGTAGATTCCTGGTATGTTCACCTGAACGGTGATGTTTTAAAATTCTGTCCGGATCTGTTGATGGTAAACTTCTTAGTCAGGAAGTATCCGTGGCCTAGGGAAGGCTCGAAGCCAATCAGCTGCTCCCTGTGTTTCTGTTCACGTAAAGACCCGTTAACGTCAAGCGGCAAAATAACAAGGAAGTTGGTTGATCCTTGGCAACCATTATCTTCGTCTACGTGTTTCCACAAAAGAAACTTTTATACAAACTAAAATCACAAAATCGCACGTTTGTACACAAATAATGTAGTTGTAATCTGTCAGTCTGTTACTTTAGGTTTGACAGTAACAGAATGGCGTTACTTTCTTCTGATGATAAAATCACAAGGTTCTGTAGAATCACAAAGCAGCCAAGACTGCTATCAGAAATTTCTGTCATCCAGAAATATGATAAGGAGCTACAATGTGCAATACAAAGAAATGTGGTTTGCAGCGATTAGTTTCTGTTAGGGAATTACATTTTTTGCGTTTCTCAGTTTAGCTGTTTGGTCATTACGGTAACTGGACAAACGTTCCAGGGGCGGGGATTCTCTTTGTTGCTCTTCTATTGGTCCAATAAACTGTCAGTCATGTGTTCTGATAGTCTCTAGGAGTTGATCACGGTGCTCCTTGCTGTAGCACTTCCTTAAAGTAGCAATTAATGTTATTTCACTGTCAGTTTTCGTCATTGATTTACAAATGCTCTCTGTCAACAACATAGAACCTTGTGGAGAGTATGTCAAGGACTCATTAGTACTCTGAGCTACTGAAGTTAGTATGCTACACCCACGCTGAGTCAGCTAAATGTGGAAATGCTATTTGACAGCACGTTTTCTGCCGTTTTGGTGAAGAGCCTCGACTATACCGAAACACACTGACAGAGAAAAATTCTCCCCTAATTCAGAAATCAAAAAACTGTTGCTGACAGCCAACGTGAGCAGTGCAGCAGAGCGTCTTCACGGACACAGACTGTTGAGCTGCTCTCATCAGGTCTGTTCCTGTGTAATCATAATTACTAAGTCCAGTCACTTTTATTTATATAGCACATTTGTAAACAACAGTTGTTGTCAAAGTGCTTTACAATCACAGCAGATATATCAGCAATACAAAAGGAACAATCCAAATGAGTACAAGAGAAATGACAGGACGTAGTAAATTCAGGCCTGCTTAGCAGAAAAAAATCTGAAAACTTCCTCAGCTGTAAAAATCCAATTGTACAGAAGCCTTTACCTGTTCTATGTTCTTCGAAAAGCTATGTGACAATTGAGCATTGAAGAAAATCTTCATCCTGGAGCAACAAGGACAACTAATGTGTATTGGTGGATTTATTTTGCTGTGTTTGCTATCAATCATTGTGTTGTATACCAGCAGTTAAGCTAGATATTTAAAACAAACACTATATCCACATTAAGCTAGTATTTTTTATTATTCACACGGGGAAAAAAGACTTGGTCGTACGCCTGCTACATGCAAGTGTCCATGCATAAAGATCAAATGCGACATGACTGCAATTAAAAGATGGGATTTTATTTGTAGGCTTGAGTTCAGTGTAATTTTGTTCCGTTGAAAGGATTAAACACTGATACTCGGAGTCGACGCCCATTCACCAGTTTTACACCAAAATAATCATGTCCCTGTCTACCTCAGGCTCCTGCTTATCACCTGATTCTGGAGGGGATCCTCATACTGTGGATCATCAGACTCCTGTTCTCTAAGACCTACAAACTTCATGAGACCTATAAACTGACAGAGAAGGTAAACGCAACACAGTGCAGTGAAAAGCAGAGCAGTTTTAGTTTTGTGTGTGTGTGTGTGTGTGTGTGTGTGTGTGTGTGTGTGTGTGTGTGTGTGTGTGTGTGTGTGTGTGAAAGAGAGAGAGAGAGAGAGAGAGAGAGAGAGAGAGAGAGAGAGACACCCACCCACCAACCAAACAGTTGTCATGTGTGTCCATGTTACAGGAAAAGGAGGACCTGATTGAGGAGTGGCAGCCAGAGCCTCTTGTTCCTCCTGTATCCAAAGACCATCCCTCCCTCAACTATGATATTGTCACTGGGTAAAACCAACAGGACTTTCTCTGCTTTACTTACTGCTGTTAAATATCGTCTCAAATCAAATCAAGTGTGTCCACAGGTCGCAGAAAGTTCTCTGTAATCACACTTGGCAGTGGCATATGAGATGACTGTGTAATGCAGTATTTATCTGGATGTTTCTGAACAGATTTCATATTGGCAGCTTGACAGCAATATATCAAGGAAATTAAGCACAAAAAATCAAGTCTTAAAATAAATATCATTCATCTACATCTTAACTGTCTAATTTACTTATGTGTTGGGTTTAAATTATTTCACATCATTTAGCTAAGAGAGGAAAAAGAGCTGCATCCAGGTGAGACATTATATACTGTCAGACAGAGGTGAAGAAAATGATTTGAAGAGGAGAGTCAGGCAGACTGAATGTTAAGGGGTTTCCACAGATCATGGCTGTCAGCAGTCTGTACAGTCTGTCACCATGTGTGTTTGGATGCAGATATGAATCCATAGGGAAATGATGAATTTCTCAACATTTTCTGTCATTAGAATAACAGATATAGTGGAGTGGTGGTATGAGGTAGTTTCTCACTTGCACTGTCTATGTTTTTGCTTTGCTCTACAACTAGAGCCTGACTGATAAAGTGACATGGCTGACATTATCTGCTAATTATAGCATGCATATATTAGTACCAGTGTATATGTGAGCTGATCAATAACAGTAAATGTGATTCATTTAAAAACATGGTGTGCATTACATAGATTGTCCAACTGAGAGAACCACCAGTAAAATGTCCTGCTCATTATACATTTTAAGTTTTTAAGTGTTAAGGAATCCAGATCAGAATTGCTATCAGACTAAAAAGAACGGCTTTTTATCAGATGTGAAAATTAATCTCATTCTGTTCTGACTCTCTGCTGTTGTTATCTGTCACTTGTGTTTAAATAGTACTGCTGTCATGGGGCCAAATGAACCAAAGTAAATGAAGAAATGAGACTCCAGATGCTCTGATACTTTAAGACATGCTCTGTGACTGTTTTTGCCACTTGCTTTTCTGCTCAACATTAATTAATGTTGTAACCAACTCCCAATAATTGTAACTATAACTGTAATAACTTTTCTTATGTGAACTATATCTCTTAATTTAAACACTCATTTTTAATGCCAGGTCTGAACAGGGCCCATGTATTTTATTGGACTAAAAATGCAGAACACTAGCATACAATAACTAGATGTTGTTTTGTGCTCTGAACTTTATACACTGTGTTGAGCTAAGCATTTAAACAAGGTATTTTCCATTACAGACCTCCTAGCCACAAAATCATAATCAATGGGAAAGAGTGCACTAACTTTGCATCATTTAACTTCCTGGGTCTCCTCGACAATGAGCGGGTTAAGGTCAGTACTTATTTAAGCCATTATTGCCTGTAGCAGTAATGTTTGTTTGTTTAATGTTTAATTATTTCCTCTTTTTTCCTCCTCGTGACAGCAAAAGGCTTTGGCATCACTGAAGAAATATGGCGTGGGTACATGTGGTCCAAGAGGCTTCTATGGAACCTTTGGTGAGCAAAGGATTCTCTGCTTTCCATCTTCTATTAACAGAATGCCATCTGATAGAGAGATAATTTAATAGACTATAGAAAACACAGCAGAAAATTGGCCTATGTTTCTAAAGGTTGGTTTAAATGTGGATTTTGAATGAATTCTGTTAGAAGGATGGACAAGCCTGTGGCAGCCACTGAGGCCCCTCTCAATCAAGCAATACCAATTTTACCACACCCAATACAGAATCAGAAATAATACAAATTATTAATAATAAAAAATCACCATGAAATTTTGGATCATAAAGTTAAGAAACAGTTTGAAAGAAAAGAAAAAGAAACGTTTGTCAAAGTTCTTCCTGATATCCTCATTAAATCAGGTTTAGTTTTGCCTTGCAGAAAGCTGCTGTATTCTCTGCAAGCCTGAATATGTTCTGTTATAGTAAATGCAAATGAACTTTTTAATGTCACCTACTTTTTGGTTTCCCTCCTCAAGATGTTCACCTGGAGCTTGAGAGTCGTCTGGCAAGATTCATGAAAACAGAAGAGGCCATTATCTATTCATATGGCTTTGCAACCATTGCTAGTGCAATTCCTGCTTACTCCAAGAGGGGGGACATCATCTTTGTGTAAGAAGTGGCTCTGCTAACCTGTAAAAAGCAAAAATACACCCAATATAGGTACTGTACGGTACTGATTAGACAGACACAGATATCATCATTTGCATCCTGCACACTTTTCTGATTTGTGTTCGTTTTATTTTATTTGATATTTTTTTATATTTCCCTTGATTTTGTGTTCAGGGATGAAGCAGCCTGCTTCTCCATCCAGAAAGGTCTTCAAGCATCCCGCAGCTTTATCAAATACTTCAAACACAATGACATGGAGGATCTGGAGAGGCTGCTGAAGGAGCAGGAGCTGGAGGATCAGAGGGTTAGTACACAATTGCTTATTTTGAGAAAAAAATGATTGTGGCTGTGTGTCACAATATGCCCTGTGCTTCATGCTTACAGATGTTTGAACTGCAGATAGTGTTTTATAACCCTGTTTTCACTCTGTAAAATCTATATTGTTTCTGTTGCAGAATCCTCGTAAAGCACGAGTGACCCGGAAGTTCATTGTAGTGGAGGGGCTGTACATCAACACTGCAGACATCTGTCCTCTCCCTGAACTGGTAAATAGATAACCAATGGACCTCAACTGCTGATGATTATACTCCATGATACACCTTATGATTTGTTAACTGGCCAACATTCTGCACAAACAACATGACAACATTTCAACCACAGTTCTGTTGAAAGAAAACACTCACTGGTTGATTCAACTCCACCATCACTATACTTCCTGTTGATACTCAGATGCCCCCCAGTGCCCCTCAATAAGTGTTATTGGGGTGTTGTGAGTAGCAGATATAAATAGTACTCACTAATAAGTTGTGTCTCATGTGACATGATTTCTCCACGACTGTCATTGCCATTTTTGTGTTTGTCTAACCTCCAGGTGGAGCTGAAGTACAAGTATAAAGTGCGGATCTTTCTAGAGGAGAGCCTGTCTTTTGGTGTTTTGGGAGAACATGGCCGCGGAGTCACAGAACATTATGGGGTCAATGTGAGTACAGCTTTAAATGAAGCACTTAAATCATTACGTCCAGGTCTGCCAACCATTTTAACATCAAAATATGCTGGTACAGTTTTTCTCTGAAGTACCAGTACTGGTATCATAGTGCCGGATTTGCTCCCTTCACCGTCACCCCACTGTTCACCCATATACGACAGAAAATATTTATAAGCAGGTACAGTTGACAAAGGTGTAATGTCATTTCAAGAGACAGAGACTAGTATTAGCAAAGTGACAGCAGTGCTGTATTTGCAGGCTAGCTTGCTTGTTCACCAGTCATTTAAATTGGCAGAGTAAATTATATTGTCCATGTGGCTCAGATGGTTATTGTGACTTTTTATAATATTCATAGTAGAGGTGTGCCACATCATATTATTCACAATAATACTGGTACCAATTTTTACAAGAAAAAAGTTTCATATCATGACATCAATGGTATAGCAGCGTGATGACGTGTTGCCACATGTGCATACTGTAGCATGCAATCTAGTCTTCTATCACCACAACAATGGTGGGAAGCCAGAGCAGTGCATCAGCTGCTGACGAGGAGCTACATCTGTTGTGTGGAGGTGGTTTGGCTTTAAGAAGTCAAACCTCCAACAAGACACAATTTTCTGCAAGGTCTGGAATGATCTCAGCTAAAGGTGGCAACACAACCAATTTGTTTCACCACCTGAAACAAAATCATAGAGTATGATGAAACTCTGCAGTTGCATGAGGACCAGAGTTCATCTGCTGTAGCTGGTGATGTGCGGCTGAATATTAGTTTTCATATATTCTTGAATGTTATTACTGCACATTAACCTGAAATATTATTACATTATTTTAAGACTGTAACGTCCACCCCTAATACTGATTGCAGCCAAACCCATAATCATCATAAGAAGATCAGGATCATGGCAGCCCAGGCTGAAAAAAAGGCACAAACCATATGTAATAAGTTTGTAATTCTGACACTAGTCATGAAGGATTCCTCCGAAGTCCAGCTTTAAACTTTTCCAATAAACAAAAATACATGACACACATGGCTTTGGTATCCAGTGTCTGGAATCTGAAAACATTTTGGGTATATTTGTGTGCAATGATAACATGGGACCATTTCTGCCTCCATGCAGATAGATGACATTGACCTGATCAGTGCTAACATGGAGAACGCTGTGGCCTCTATAGGAGGCTTCTGCTGCGGACGCTCCTTTGTCATCGACCACCAGGTAAACACAACAAGAGTTTTATTGATACATGTTGAATAAATGACTGCTTGTTAGCTTTGACCAAATTTTTGATTAAGCTGGTAATTAAAGTAATGCACTGTGTCACTGTAAAACTTCTATTCTCATATCGCAGCTGTATTAAGTAACATTAGTGATGACTCCTTTCACACTCACTGAGGTGAGCCAGAGATCTATGCCTCCTGAAGAAAGTTTTTCATTATTCAAAGTTTGACATTATCTGTATCTGTTGCAGGTTTATCTGATGGCAATTTGTTGTAGTCAGTTATGGATAATTCTATCTCTAGTTAGCAGTCTTAAAAACTGTATTAAAAGGTTGATGTTGAACAGCCTTAATATGTGTAAATGATGATGCTACAGCTTCTCATGCTGGTTTTCCAAAATATTACATGGACAGTCATTATTGCACATAAATTTGAATTGGTTCCTCACAGTTTCCCTGGATGGTGTATTGGTTTTTAGGTCTATTATTAAAGGGCCCATATTTATTTCCATTTGTGTTTGTGATTATAAAGCAGGTCTAGTATAAATACTATGAAAGTGTGTATTTACAAATTGTGCCCCTAAATGAGCTGTCAGGGCCTCAGTAACCATGATTTCACAACTTTACTGTCTCCTGGACCCAGTGTTCAACCTTTTTTTCTTGTTGTTTTAACTTTATTAACAATACCACACCAAACGGTCATTCAGTCAGATGTCAGGAAGCCAGTATATCATTGCACAGCCTTCCCAAGACTACTCATATTTTTCTGAAATACCAGAGCATTTTAGGCGTCAACCACACTAATATGTTTTAGTTTTAAAACCCATTGTTGCTATGGTTACACCTGGTGTCCACACTACTCTGTCTGTGCAGTAGACCATGCATCCCTGTTAATCAGCTTAAAGATGGAGTCAAAACACCCTGTTCTTGCTAGAGCTCCAGAGAGGAACATGGCAGAGGAGATGTAAAATTCTGTTTATATAATACAACTTCAAATAAACCACTGGAAAAGTGTAAAATACTGGAAATTTAAACTAGTTTTATTCAGGGAGTAGTCTCAAGTCAAGTCTTTTGTCCTGCAAACAACAACCCCACCTGTAAACCCTGAGTTCTCTCAAGGAAATTTAAATCGAACGCAACTGGACTTAGTTGTAGTCTGGGAAGATGTTTCACCTCTCATACAAGAGGCTTCATCAGTTCCTGTACACATCTGACCAGGCTGGGACTGGTCCACACAGACTGCTGCCAGCAGTGCTTTAACTAAATACTGACATGACAAGTTGTTTTCTTTTTTTTAACATTCAATTTTGGCCAGTTTGGAGATACTGTTACTATATTATTTTTTAGTGAGAAGTGTGAAAATACTCATTCTAATGACATCCACTATGATTCAGTAAAAAGTAAGATGAGTCCTTTGTGTGTTTTGTAGCGTCTGTCAGGTCAAGGTTACTGTTTCTCTGCATCTCTGCCTCCCATGTTGGCTGCTGCTGCCATCGAGGCCCTCAACATCATGGAGGAAGATCCAGGTACAAGTTCTTAACTGGCTTCACCTCAATGCACATTTATCAACCTCAGCTGCAGAGAGCTCTTTGTTTGAGACAATGTGTTATTTGAAAGAGAGATAGATTTCTGTCTGTTGCTGATTAGAGGTATATTTTAGATCTGTTCCCACTCATCCATCTTCAACATGTGTTTTGCAGATATTTTTGCTGTCCTGAGGAAAAAGTGCAAACATGTTTACAAGGCTTTACAGGGGTGAGTTCATCTTTGATTAAAGTCAGTGTGTTTGTTGAATAAAGATCTGTTTCTGTATGAATTTATCAAAAAGTTAAAATTTGAGTGTTGCAGGCAAAACTAAGACAAGGAGTTATTTACTGAGGATTTATGGCCATGATGTAGGTTTCTTTACCAAAGGACAATATTAAACATGAACATAGCTAGCTAACATTAAACAAGTCAGACACTGACACAGACTCTGTGGTCATTAGAAAGATAAACTTTCATCCTCAGACTGAAGTCACCATTTATCCCAAGACCAGCGTTTAGTAATAATACAAAACATAGTCAGCAGTGCATGGGTCTGTACCTGTGCAACTTTTGTAAGCAACCTGAAGGTAGGTAGGAAGGTAAATGACCAGCTGGCCCACAGTCAGATCTACAGTAGAAAACCTCAAGCTGATTAACAAAGGACCAACTGTTACTGGCAGCACATTATCCCTTTTTCTGGTCCTGCCCATCACCACTGCAGAAGGTCATCTTCTTTTCATTAAGTACATTAACATGTTCACACACTAGTAAACATGACAGTCCTATTGACAACACGAACAGCTGAACAGTGTTTGAAACTGCTTCACAAGAATAGGACCAAGAATGGGAATAGTACATACACACAATGGATGATACCAGCCTTCAGTTTACTTGTTTGGCACATTCACAGTCAGCACTCAGTACTCACTGTGTGGACAGTCCATGTGGACTCAAATTTTGGGTTGTGTGTGGATGTTGTACAGGTCTGCAAACGTAGTAGGTGCTGCACACTCGTTTTTCCCCAGTATGTTATTGTTGTGTTGTGTCCTGATTTTTGTTGTTCTTGGTTATCTGTGCGTGACAGAACTCCAGGTCTGAAGTTAGTGGGAGTACCATTTGCCCCAGCTCTTCACTTACAGCTGGAGAGAAGTTCAGGCTCCAGAGACTCTGACATGCAGCTGCTGCGCTCTCTTGTAGATTATGTAAGTCATACCCATTTTCACTTCTCATAACAACATTAACCCTGTCACATTTTATGCCTTTAAAGGTACACATGAAGAAGACACCAGGAAATCATTTCTGTGTTCTATAGTTTTTAATCCAATTGTATACTCTGCATATATTTGCTTTATTTATTTATTTATTTTGCATTATACTTAAGATCAGATGGTGATAACACCAGAGATTGTTTAATACCAGTACTCTCATAGTAGTTCATGTTTTCTGTATCAGTGTTTGGAAGGACAGGTGGCTCTGACCCTCGCTCGTTACTTGGAAAAAGAGGAGCGCTTCCTCCCCCCTCCCAGGTAAGGGGCTCAGTGTATCAAATTGTATAATTGCGTGAGTCTCCTTTAGTGCTTTCTTACATGTGTATTTTAATCCTAACCCCTGACCCCTGTACTAAACACACTGTCCACTCAGTCTGTTCTATGACCTCTGAAAACAACTGGCTGCACTAGTAATAGTTTAGCTGTGTTGTAGTTAATAAGTATACACTTCATTTATCAACAGATCCCATGTGCAGACTCAAAGCCAAGAATGAATGTAACCCACTAAGTAGGGATGCACTGATACCGATACCAGCATCTGTCCGATACCCTGTTCTTGTACTCATACTCATATTCATAAAAGTGTCCTATACCACAGCACCTGATGCCACTTTACGGCAGCGTGACGTTCAGTTGGACGTTCAGGTGCTAATTAAGAGCTAGGAGGAGCAATGTCGGCAGTGTGGAGGTATTTCACAGTGGATGATGGTGACTAAAGTAAAGCAGACTGCAAGAGGAGGGACGAACGTGAGAACTTTCAACACAAGCAGTCTGTTAAAACATGTAAAAAACAGCAGCAGTGTGGAAAGTGAAAGGCTTGTTAGCTCAGTGTCCCACATTGTAGATGAAAACCAAAACAGCTGATAATGCAGAGAAGCTGCTTTTCATTAAAAAAACAAAATAGACTTAGTTCTCACAGACAGAAGCTGCTGATTACAGGATAATGCCTTAGTTGCTCTGCCACAGTTTGATGTTGGTACAGTTATATTTCAGGGCTATATTTAAGTGAAATATGTAGTTAGAAAGTTTGTTAGAAAAAAGATGCAGTTGAATGCTAAAATGTCAATAACAGTACTTCTGTTTGAATAAAATGTGTGGCAATTTCTTACAGCCAGAGAATGAAACAATATCTGATGAAAATAAAACATGTTTTCAAGTAAACGTACAAAGTGTAATGGCATTAATAAGTACTCATATCGGTACTCGGTATCGGCAGGTACTCAAATGTAAGTACTTGTAATTGTAATTAGATTGAAAAAATGTGGTGTCGGTGCATCCCTACCACTAAGTATTGTGTGTGTATCCATGGTCTGTGATGTGTTGTTCCCCAGTGCCATAGAGCTCTGGTGTCAGTTAGTGAGACACTCACATACACTCTTTCACATAAACTCAGTATGTGGATTCATCTGTCACTGCCTTGTTGTGCCTGACTTCTCCACCTGTGTGTCCTCAGCATCAGAGTGGTGGTCACCATTGAACAGACAGAAGAGGACATCCAGAAGCTTGTGTCCTGCATCCAAGAGGCAGTTTCAGCTAACCTCAAATGACCATGAAGTGTTTGTCACTGCTGAAAGTGAAGCGACATCACTGGAGCTTCACCAGCAGTCCCTGTTTTTACTGCAGACTTTGTTTGTGTTTCATTCTTTAAGTTTAAGTGTTCTTTTACCTGTATCACGTGTCATAACCAAAGCACATGTACTACGTGTTGTATATTGTCATGAATGTGAGTGTGTCAGCAGAGACCTTTCTGCTGTAAATAATAATGGCCCCCAGTGATTCACAAAGAAAAATAACTGCAGTGAGAACTAGACTTGATCTTCACAGGCCAGTTGCTTTATATACTGACCAAAGGTCTCTTTGGTGCACAGTATCTTATTTAATAGTCTGCTGTCTGTTAGAACATTACATGTCTTTACATGCCACTGCTTGTTTTAGCTCAAATACACAGATTGTCACAACTGAATTTATTTGCTCTTTGTTTTTCAGCTTTGTTTTTTAAGGTTATGACATTTCCACCCCTTTACTTTTATGAAATGTAAATGTATATGATTTAAATTGAGCTGTGAGTATCCTGCATCTGCATCTCAGTTAAAATAATTGGATAAGTTATTAGTGAGTTATTAGTCAGTGATTTAGTATTTCACTCGTCTCAAGAGGTGGGACTCACGAGATGGAAAAAAGAAAGGTAAAAGTTAAAGCAGCAGAGGCTGACACGTCCAAAACTCCTTCATCAAAAGAAGTGGACAGAATAATGGGAGTACTTGTCAACATCACACAGTGCAGTCCAACAGCACTACATCCCCCAAAATGATGACAGAGTTGAATCACTCCCCTTTAACACAGGTCCAACAAACACTGATCATTAGAGCCTTCATGATGGAGGATTTTTCACAGGACTGCTGGATTACACTTTTCATAAATCTCTATTTTATAAACTGCAAAGTAAAAAGTAGCAGTAAGCACGGCTGTAGCTTTATAGAGTTACATACTACCATTTTAAAGACTGGAAGTACAGTACTTGAGTAAATGTACTTAGTCACTTTAACCTCTGGCTGACAGCTTCTTATTGAACTTTGAGGTAAAAATGTGATCAATGCCAGTGAACAGTTTCAGGCTGATATTCAAGTTCATTTCATAATCCTTCCCTGTCAGAGCACACAGCTGCAGAGGCCACTGTAAACTCACAGCGTCCAGATACTGACTGAGATTAGGGAACAGTTTTTCATGAATGGTACATATTGTAATAGACCACATTAAATGTCAAATGTTACATAAAGATATGAATTAACAGGCAACATACACATTGTTGCAGTGAGTTGAGGGAGAAACAGGAGGAGTGATGGCTGACATGCAGACTGCAGAGATGGAGGAACATGAAGAACTGAGCAGGATATCTGAGCTGTGACTATGATGTCAGCACTGTGGGTCTCAGGACCCCACTGGCCTCAGATCAGCTGTAAAACCAAACATCAAACTTTTCCATATTTATTTTGATATCAAATAAATCTATAACTTTATTTTGAAGTGACTCCTGTGTCTTTAGACTGAACAGGTTTAGATTAATGGAAAATAAAATGTAAAGAGCATTTAATCATTAACTGAATGGATACATCAAAATCCATCTGATGAAAAACACTGAAGGTGTTTTTGGTTTCCAGATGAGGACCTTTGTCACAGGTCGTCCTCTATCTGCAACAACCATGAGTAAAAATCCATCATAACTGACAACAGTTAACTCTGTTGAAATGACCACTGCAGTTTGAATCAGAGTGGAATGGCTGATCTGATTCTAGAGACACATTCGGCTTCATTTCTACAAACTCCATCCAGGTGTGAGGGAGCTGACACATGACCACGAGCTTATATTAGAGGGAATAATCATCTGACACAAACTTCATCGTCAGCTTGTAGTCCTGCCGCAGGCTGCTTGTTAACTTCCTCTGTCCTGTCTCTAGATGGGGCCCTCCACAAAACCTCTGTGTGTGCGTGTAAGTGAGCGCGTGCGTCCGTTTCAGTTTTCCAAGCTCGCTCCTTCTCAGCGCGAGGACAGAGGCCACTTTGGGTTGAGCACCTCAGACGGAGCCGCGCGGCTCTCGACGCCTCTATCGGACTGAGCTCTGGGGAGGAACGCGGCTTTGTTTTCTCTGAACCCGCATCTGGTCCGCACCTTCATGCGCGACTCCTCCGCGACCTGGAAAGTGCGCTGTCTGTCCTGGCCCAGCTGCTGACTTGGAAAACAACAAGAGGAGAAGATCCGACAGGAGAAGCTCTGCTCATAAAACTGGATGAAACGTTGATCAGTCTTGTCGTTGATATTCTCCTGCTGACTCGCGCGGCTGAAAACTAACGCTATGAGCGCGTTCCTGAGGAGCTGGATCTGGATGCTTTTCTTGTTTCCAAATCTGAGATGTGACGGTAAGTCTCTCTGATACTGCAAGCTTCTAAAAGACAGGCTTTCAGATTTAACTGAGAAGTGGTCCACTGCACAACGCGTAGGGTCGGCCAACAAGCAGATTTATTTATGGTCAAGTTTCCACAGTTTGTGAATAACATTCTTTCTCATCCCTGTGTAAGACCTGGAGAAAAGCTTTGGGCATTCCTGCGTTCTCTCCGCGCGCTGAGAGGAGTTTACACAATCGATGGATTTTTTCTGGGCTTTTTCGTGTTCAGATTTGGGCCAGATGCACTGTGCTGCTGGGAGCTGGAGATTTCACATCCCATTTGTAGAAAAAGGCTCAATTACTTTTCCTCAGAAATGCCATCCCTACATGTTCAGCCTACCTTCATCATCTGAGTCTCACACACTTTGATGTGAACACACTGAAGTTTCTGAGACCACTTAAACAGTCTTTGTCCTCTTTCAGCTTGTTGACATGTGCTGCTTGCAGCTCCTGGTATTCATAAAAAGCTTCTTGTGTCAGACTCAGATGGCTGCTGTGTCCTTGTCATGTTAATAGAGCGCATCGCTCGAGGTGATTTCGCGTCTTTGTCAGTTATGCTAATTCATTTAGTCTCTCTGTGGGGGGTGAGGCCTGGAGAGATTTCCTGTTTTCAGCTCTGGCTTTGAGGACTCTCCATTTGGTATCAAGTGAAAGGGGCATGGGGGGTGGGGCGCAGCGGGCTGCATGAATGCCCCCCACTCCATAGTTTGTGCATCTCCTTTGTCTTTATAGGAAATTCCAGCACATATTCATGTTTTAGACTAGCCAGCCTAAAACCCTGAAGGCTGGCCAATATGCTTTTCCAGTCATGGAAAACATGGTTAGGCCCATTCATCAATTAAATGTATTCATTACTCATGAATTTCATGTGTGTTTCTGAACAATTCACACGTGAAGCTAATGTTCTCACATATTGAATGTATAGAAAACACACATGCAGGTATCCTGATTTGCTGCACTTGATAAATATGTGAAATTGACTAATGCATAAATTTCTTATCAAACGTGAAATGCTGTTACATGTGATTTTATATGTCAAACTTGTTTTATTGTGTGAGATTTCAGACTTCACAAAGAAACTAAATGAAAATCTGCTGTGTGATTCTATAACATGTTCCTTTGGGAACTTAGTCCTCTACGTGGTAAACATGCAGTTTGTTTCACATATGATAAATTCATGTTTGCTTTTTTATGTATTACCACATAGTTACAAAAGAAAAAAGAACGTACTGGAAAGACAAACTGACAAGTTTTTACACCACTGCAAAACAACATTAAATGAAATTAATCACTATCAGTAGTCATATGCTACAAATAGAAAGTGAGAAAGTGCCTGTTGTGTTTTTCTTTGCACTAGTGTCAGCCTGTTGTTTTATCTTGTTGAGGAGCAATAACAGTCTGTGGCTGAAATCACTGATTTCCCAGGATGATACTGATCAGTTCAACATTCAGCTAAAATGTGTTCAGATCTTCATCCAAGTTTTTCCTTGCCTCTGTCTCCTAGTGCTGCTCATGGTGGATCTGTTGGGTCTCTCTCTGTAAATACCTATGTTAAAGAGTACGGTCTAGACCTGCTCTATATGAAAAGTGCCTTGAGTTGTGATATGGCGCTATATAAATAAAATTGAATTGAATTGAATCTAAGTGACATTAATGAACAAACACAATCTGTTTGAACTAATAACAGACACATCATTGTGTTGTTCTTGTCCACACTGAAAACATCATTCAAACATTCACAGTGTAGGCTGGAAAAGGTATGTGAACCCCTCAGCTAATGACATCAACCAAAGTTAACTGGAGTCAGGAGTTAACAAACCTGGAGTCCAGTCAATGAAACCAAACTGGAGGTGTGTTAGAGCTGCTTTAACTTATAAAACACTCAGACAGAAAAGGTCTCAGAAGACGCAGGATCAAGAACTGCTGATTAACATAAAGCTGAAAGGGTTACAGAGTCAGAGTTCCATGATAATGTCAGGGTGTGTGTCCACCACCCTGATCCACAGCTCCTGGAAGAGCTGGACTGAGGTTACTGCTGCCAAAGGAGCTTCAACCACTTCTCACATCCAAGGCTTCACTGACTGTTTCCACCAGCACTGTGAATGTTTAATGAGTGTGTTCAGCAAAGACGTGAAAGATTAGAATTGTTTGTGTGTTACCATCTTAAACACATTGTGTTTGTCTGTAGTTATGACTTTTTCAAATTGAAATAACATGAGAACAGTGTGTGGAGGAAGAAGCAGAAATAACTGAAATCCGAGGCAGTTGCTGTGAATGTAGTGGAAGTTTGTTACTAATGAGTACTCACAGTGCTATGACTCACCATGTTAGGGTTAGAGTAGAGAGGCAGAGCTGCTGCTGTTGGAAACAGGGCCAAAGGGCCTTCCTCTGCTGTGGTGGGTGTTTAAGCAGAGCTCTCTTAAACCTTTGATGAAACCTGTTGTTGATACTGAAAAATGGTAAATGGACTTTTCTAGTGATGTTGACCACTCAAAACGCTTTACATTACATGTCACATTCGCCCATTTACACACACACTCATACAGCACTTTTACATATTCACAGCACTCTGACTTACACACACACATCGGGGGCAACTTGGGGTTCAGTATCGTGCTGAAGGATACTTTGGCATGCAGACTGGAGGAGCCGGGGATCAAACCTTTTTTAATACTCAGTGTCATTTTCTGCTTCCAAGCCCCATTTATAAACCTGAACAGTCTGATAGTGTGTGCAGGTCCCCATTTAAACAACCTTGTGTCTATAGCACCTGGCTTTTCAAGCTGCCTTCAGGTGTAGCCTTTTAGAGCAGCTGTATGTTACTTCATCTTCTATATCCTTTTCTCTTGTATGCACTTTTATCCTCTTGTAAAGCACTTTGTGACTTGTGTCTGTGAAAGGCACTTTAGAAATACATTTTATTTACTTACTTGGCTAAACACTTTTACTGACGTGCTAGAACACACATAAAACAAATGTTTCAAGCCCAAACCTCAGCCTGAAATCTGCTGTTACAAAAAGCCATCAGGAATGGTCCCTGCATGTATTTGATTGGTCAGTACAGTGCCTTGTTGGATGATGTCACATTGCATTGCAGCTAAAGTTGAGCCTGGTTCAACTTTTTTGCCAGACAACAGTGTGTTGTTTTGCTGGAGCCCCCTATGGTGGCCCCCTGGTGGTGGACTGACTGGCTCCTTTCTAATGAATAAGAGGGCTGAATGTTATAATGCATGGCTCAAGTTGATCTCCAAATGTAGTAATTCTGCTAAAAGTAGGTATGGTGAGAAACACAATGTTTTAAAAAACCCAGGTCAGGGAGCCCCTGTAGCTGAATGGTTGGGGGGCGTACCACATGGGCTTCAGTGCCCTAAGCAGCTGGTCCCTGGGTCGACTCCTGGTTTGGCTGGACCTTTACTACATGTCATTCCCCTGCTCTCTCTCCCTGTTTCCTGTCTCATCTCCACTGTCCTGTCTTAAAAAAAAAAAAAACCCAGGTTGGGGAACTGTAACGTTTTTACCCAAACTGTTTATTGTAAACATTTTCTATTATAACTATTACAGTTCACCAAACCACATCCTGCTCTGACCTTACTTTGACCTATTATATTTACTGTATTTGTATGGGCACAGTTGTCCAATTTATTGGATTGTGTATCTGTGAGGGGTGGAGGGGTTCAAGTAAAGAATCCAACCTGTTTGGTTAGTTAGTCACTGTCTGGGGCAGGTATGAATTGTTTGGTCATTTAAAATAGACCACAAGCCATGCACAGAAGAGACAACAAATAAAGTTACTGGAAAGAAAGCCTTGTACCAATCACCCAGTGAAACGTCTCAGTTGACATGGATAAAGTGTAGGGTGCAGTGGTCAATCAGTCTTGGAATTGGCAAGTTGACAAGACAAAGCACAGTGACAGGAATCTCCTGTTAGCTGTAACAATGATGGAGAAGAAGATGTGGAGCACCAAGCAACACGTGTGGCTGTAGACAGCACCAGAGTGTGAGAGAGCTCATGGAAAACCTGCTCTTTGAGTTGAGATTTGACAATGAAGCAGTGTTGGGGGTGAGTGTGAGTGTTGCTCCTCTCCTCAAGACATTTTAGAGAGCAGACATAAAACAGCAGGTGAGAGTGATTCATGTGGAGTCTCAGTCGTAGTTAGGGTAAACTATAGACTGTATATAAACCATTCATGCTGTTGTAATCAGGTGCTCCACCAATGAAATTAGATGCAGTTTAATAAATACATACCTGCCACTCCAGGGTGTACCCGGTCTGTGGTTTGATGAACTGTATGAACTAATGGTGGTGTTTTTACATACAGGGCAGTCACTGATGTAACTGACAAACATAAGGATAGATGATTAACTGGCACACGTAGTACAAGCTTTTCTCAAGCTTTTATAGGCCTCACCTATTACACCCTGATTTACTTCCTGTCCATGCTTCCCCTCCTCAGTCTTAACTGTGAGGAGAAGCAGCACTTGAGAAGCCAGAGGAGTTAGCCAGGGGTCTGTCCATTAATCTGGACTTGTGGGGAAATGTGGGGGATGTTTTCAGGGCCACAAATTCTCCCTCAGTTTTTAGAGCAAGGAACTTGTAATTCTATGCTAAGATGTGAAAACTTTATTTTGGACTGACAATAAGACAGTAGAGTTGGACCCATGTATAGTATATCCTACGTTAATTTGACTGGGCATGAAGTCAGTGGTCGTCTGCCAGGGACAGCAAGAGATAACATGTTTTAAAGCAAGACTGTGTAACCTTAGAACAACCAAATAACACAGTCCTCCTCTTACAAATGAAGAAGTGAATTCATAAGCAATAAAACACACTGATACTCAACACAAGGGTTTCACTGCTACAGCCATCACCAAGTCTGTTTACTGACATTATGGCTCTCGCTCCACTGGCCCATCGCATAGACTTTGCATTTCTACATTGAAATCTAGAAAGGTTTTAGATTTCCTGGCCTTGTTTGCAGTTTTACTGATATCTCTTTTGTAATGGTCTTGGGGACAAAGCTTTTTGGGCTACAGGGGATTTTTTTATTGTTGCAGGTTACAATATACCACAGATGTATTGTAAGAACTAGATACCAGACTCCTTCATGGTCCTCATTCATTAGAATGAAAATGATTTACCTGACAAACAAGCCAAAACATTTCTGGTGTTTCCTGGTTTTCTTAAACATTGTGCAGCCCACTGTATAAGCCCCTCCCACCCAGTCCATAGATTTTACACTGAGATGATGTCAGTCACTTAAAATGGCTTTGCTGGACTCAGGTTAAGTTTTACAAATATAAAAACGTCATGATTTATGACTTCAGAATACAGTACATAGTAACAACTGACTTTTGGAGTTGGAGCTGTACTGTAAAGAGTTTTTCAGAGTTTGTCATATAATGGATTTCATTAAATAAGAGACATTATCTTGTAGTTGCCTTCTGTGGCTCTCATGGATGCTGCTCAACAATGTGTTAAACTTTCTACATCCCCAGGTACACAAGGGTCAGTGTAATGTAAATGTGGTCATGGGAGGGGTGTGCACAAGTCTGTGTGTGGACATCTGCCTACCCAGCATGTTGTTGTGTCTTTGTAGGGTCTGCACACCAGCTAAACATGAGCTCTGCCATTGTAACTGAGCGGACACACACTTTGCTTTCTTGTTCTCCATGCTTTTTCATGTTTCTGTGCTCAGAACAGATAAAGCAGCTCTTCTTCTTGCATGGATGTCACCATTTTGATTTGATTCATCTCCTGACCTTTCAATTAATTGATAAACCATCCGTCCTGCTTAAGTGCTAACTTACACAGTTTCCTAAAACCTAAGACAACATAGTCAAATAGCTTATTTTTTCCAACTATATCCCAAATTGACTATCATAAAAAAACTGGCAAATACTTACATTCATGAAGCTGAAACCAGTGAATGTGTAGGATTTTTATTTCAAAATATGTCAATAATTTATCAATTATCAAAAGATGTGCTGATTAACTTTCTTACTATTAACCGATTAGTTGAAAGTCTAATCATTTCAGGTCCAACCAAAGCTATGAAAAGCAGAAACAGCTCCACACAGCAAAAGTCTTGTATTTCTATGCTAATTTTCTTGATCATTACTTTTGTCCTGTGCATGGTGATTAATGAAGTTATCTATATATCTTAAGAGTGAATCATGCCCCCCCCCCCAAACAGAAGCCAGAGGTTGTGGTTTTATTAATTACAATATGTGTTTGTTTTTTCTCCCAGTTTTTACCTGGGGTATTTAATATTACCCTCTCAGCCACCTCATCACAGTGCATCATAGCCAACCATCTTCCATCAGTTAGTGCCTAGTCATCCTGCCTGTAACAATGGTAGCTTTGTTCTAAGTTGCGGCTAATTGCTGGCTGGTGACAAACACTCAAAGGAGTGTGAAACTGCTGGGGGGAAGCTGCAGGGTGCTGTTGTGCGGATACACGCAGAACAGCACCACAACATAAAGACAGAGCTCCACAGAGATCATGCAGATGTATATAATCAGAGTCAAACTTCAACATTATGAAATGTAACATGGGATA
The DNA here is from genome assembly GCF_001640805.2 of Lates calcarifer. Classification (NCBI taxonomy): domain Eukaryota; kingdom Metazoa; phylum Chordata; class Actinopteri; family Centropomidae; genus Lates; species Lates calcarifer. The sequence goes on from NC_066841.1 coordinate 22,065,109, forward strand.
AATGTTATAGTATTATAGTATATTCAGTCTAAATGGGTCACACCAAGCTCCCGGCAACAGCACTGGGCTTTACTATGATTTTGGCAGAGTGACCATAGTGCAGCAACTGCAGATTGTGATGCCCTCTTGCCCAGAAAGGCAAAAATCAGTATTACAGAGGAAGCAGCTGTCAGATTAAAGCCACAAGTGCAGGGTCTGAAATTCACATGTACCCCCCTTTCTCCAGTGTAAACAGTGCAACAACCATTTTAAATGTGAATGGAACTACAGTGGCAGACTCAGGTCTTGTGTGAACAGTAACAAGTGAGCAGTCCTCTGCTATGAATGGGTCAAACATTGGTTGAACATGTGCTAATTATCCAGTGTTTAACACTGGGGGTTTTCTCTGAGAGACGGTATGAGTAGAACATTTTGAATAAGAGAAGGTAGACAGTCAGCAGTTTGAATGATACCTGGTCTGTGAGGGAGAAGGGTGTAAAGCTGTTAGTGTGCTTCAAAATATTCCTCTAACAGCATCTGAAAGATGCACCTGACCATTTCTGTAACTTTCTGAAACAGACAATCCAATCTCACTTCACCTGGTGACTGGTTGACTGGTGTGTGGATATAAGACAGGCAGGATTTGAACAGGATCTGCTTTTTTCACTTATGTGAACAACCACTCTAAGAATTCCTCTGAGGACACACTGTGTGCACTCATAACCCCATTTGTTTGATTCATCATGTCTTACCCCCCTTCATAGACTCTTTTACACAGAGATAGCAGAACCATCATTACACCACACGTACCTGTTTATACTGAACCAAACAAAGTTGGCATAATGCTGCCCCTGTGTGTGATTTTGACATGGGTGACATGTAACACAACAGCATCAGCGTCCGTCCCACCATTCAGCTCTCTGACTGTCTCTGCATAAAGAAACAACAGCCCCTCCCCCTCCAATCACATAGGTAAACTGGCCATATTCTTCAGTCTCTTCTGTCAAAGCAGAGCACTGTTCACTGCTGCCAACACAGAGGTGACACATGCAGTTGATCAGGGAGCAGGGACCCTGGCAGGAAAAGGAATGCAACGGTTGTGATGGCAAGAAGTTGTTTGGCCACAATGATCAACTTGAAACAAATAAGAGACTGATTGATGTTAGGTGACAGGGCAGAGAGTAGTGACTGTTGGGAGGTATACTGCTGTATGCTGGTATGTCTTGGGTCTGGTACTAATTATTATTCTGGATCTGGGACTAATTAGAGCAACTCAAAACATTCCCATGGACAGGGCTCAGTGTGGACTGACTTATAGACAGGATGAACTCTGTTAGCATACTGTTGTTGTTGAAGTTGTCTGTTTAAGACATATTAGTTCCTGTTTTTTTGAAAATACTAACTATTTTCTTGGTGACCAGTTGTTTAAATTACCATAGGGCTGGGTTTTAATGTAACTACTAAATGCTAGATTTTGTATGCATTAATACCATAGATGGACTTATCTTGATTTAATTTTGAAAAGACACCAAGAGGCATAGTATTAACATATGTTGCTAATTACTGTAGCTGTAGAGGCGTACATGTCTCTGTAGGAGAAAAAGCAGTGCGACACAGTTGGGCTGTTCCTCTAATTCCTCAGTGTGTTACTGTTACTGTCTGTATATGTTAATGTGTTTATGTGTGGAGTATAAACAGACAGACATTTTGCATCAGAGGGTGAGACAGAACCCAGCACAGAATGAGGAAAACTGACAAAAGCAGAGAGCTTTTCAATGCACAGTATGAAACAGAGAAATTCATTATTATTAAAATCTTTTCTGACGTTTTTTTTACTGAGGGTTTTAGACCATTCTATTTTTGTTTTTCTCACATGCACACAGGTTACACTTTGGCTGATCCACAGATGGGAATAATACTCAAACAAAGGCAGGAGACTAGATTCCAAATACTTTAAAAATCAGTGTAGCAAATGTTTTGTGAGGAAGGAAATGCATTCACTACATTTGTTAGACTTCAGAACTTCATTCTGGTGATGGCTTTAGAACACTGAATGTACAGATAACTCTTCTTTGTTAAAAAATGCCACAGGGCACCTTTAAGTACTAATAAAACTCCTTTCAGGCTGAGATGGGGTTCTCTCCAGTATTTCCTTTACTCACTGATGGGGGTGGAGGTGGTGAGGAAGTACAGCCCTGACTGCTCTCGCTGCTGCGTGGACAGAGTTATCACTCGTGGCTGCTTACAGAGGATCTTTTAACTGGAAGGTAGATCTGTTACTTCCTGTGTGGAATGGTAGTAGTGTCCCTACTGACTAAAGACATCCATTTTGGCAAATCAGGTGAATTTATAGTGTGTGGGGACTTGAGGAGATGGAGCATGTCTTTGTGAATTAGTGTGACTGGATCTTCATAGAGGGGCAGGCAGATTTATTCTGCACTAGACAAAACACACGTCATACATCACACTCCCTCCACTGTGTTGGAGATCTTCATGTTGGGAGGTTTATCACTTGTTTGGTTAGGCAGTTGGCTGGATCACCTTTTGAACTATATTACATAAATTGTCTGTTGAGCAAGAGAGAGACCCACCCATTCCAACTCCTCTACATACCCAGAGGTTAAAGGTCAGTCGAGGCACTTGCCAGGCCTTTTGTGTTTTACTTTGTATATTTAAGACATTTTATCACAACACTTATTGACCATGAATATGTTGCTGTTTATTTTAAATCTGTGTGTTAACCAGGAGAAGACGATACTGTGGATGTTTTTAATTTTGCTGAATTCCTACATCTGCCTGGCCATCATCTGTTTGGATGAGAAAATATTTGGAGCTACAGGCAGTGTTGTAAGTCTGTTCATAATTATCCTGTTAAAATGTCCCAGGATGTGTTCTCATGTTTTATGGTGAATACTTGTCTACCTGTGTAACTGTCTTCAGAGAGCCTTGTTGTATTTATGTATATTTGATTCTGGACCCCTCATACATTCCTCCTTAACTTGATACATAGAAACAGAGTTGAGTTTCTTACAAATATGAGCTGCTCTGCACAGTTTGTCTTGGACCCTGGATTGTTCAGTGCTGCTAATGTTAGCTGAAAACATTGCACAGTGTTTATTTTTTGGGAAACAAAGAACACAACAATCTCTATTAATTATGATCTTTTAATAACTAGTGCTAATTTCAGTAAAAATCCCTAATCCTTGCATATATATACCATGCAGGCATTTGTATTTAAAAGCATATGTACTAATAGTGAATTAAAACCACTGGATTTTCTGTGCATTGTAGAAAATGCTACTCATCCAAGAGGCTTCATTAGTTCTGCACAGCAGTGGAAGAACGCTCAAACCTTTCCCTTATTCTAAAGTATTAATTCCATAATGGGAAAACAGGCAGTTAAGAGTCCAGCATTCAACATTTGACTTAATCTCTGTGATCTCCTCTGTCTGCACACAACACCTAAATATATTTCCTTCTGATGGATGCAGTAAAACCATGAGGTCCTGGAGCAGAATGTTGAGCTTTTTTTTTTTTTTTTTCTTCACAAAATGTCCATAATGACTTTAACTTGCATGTAATGGCCAATGTTGTAGATTTTTTTGCCAGTTGCCTTTTAATAGAATAATTTATTTATTTTCTGAAAAATAAATAATAAATAATTGTAATGATAATAATTAACCACAGAATAAGTGTATAATTGAGGTGGAGGTCGGGCCACCCTCCACTGGACACGCCGACTGATATAAATGGAGTGGACAAAATAATTGAAACACTTGCCCTCATAACATGATACAGTTCAACACAGACTGAAGCCTCCAAAATGACCAAAAGTTGAATCAACTCTAAAACAGTTTCAACTTAAATTGAATAATTTAACTGTCATGGAGGAGCATTTATTGCAGGACTGTTGTGTTAGACTGTATTAGGTGTTGCTATGTTTACCTAGTAAACAACACTAACACCTGAGCATGGGTGGAGAAGTGTTGAACAACCCTCGCAGCAGCAGCAGATATGCTGCAGATACAGTGTTGAAAATCTAACAGTGTTATGGTAGAGGTTAGGTTAAGGGAAAGCTAATAGGACTTTGTCATGGTTACAGTAATAAGTCCACAGTGAAGGTTCTGGAACAGTCATGGTTAAAAGAAACAACACTGACTGTCAATTTGAAGCAGGAAACAAATGGAGGTTTCCTGTGTTAAAGTCCAACGTTTTGTTGATCCATCCAGAGTCTGACCTCCTCGCTGTAAGGCTCTGCAAGATCATCACCTGCCTTCCTACCACAGTCAGCCTCTAGATGGATTTGACACTTAAGACTAATGGCTGTCCTTTTGGGATATTTGCTCAAATGGTTCACTTCATCACTCAACCACCACAGGTTGCTTCACAATAAACCAGAACTGTAGGTCATAATAAGGTGCATGCACCTATTGGACTGTTTTTATTTACTCTGTACTTGACTTGTTTTATTATCCAGCTCACTGGAGTTTTACACATTGTCTCGGTGACACACAAGTTCACAGCACATGGACTGAAGGATATGAATGTGATCTGAATGACAATAAGATGAACCAAAATCAACTGAAGAGGTGTAGAGGAAACATCACACGATTTTCACAAGGACTTTGTGTTGATTTATTAATCAGTTTAAAGTGAAGAATATCTATTCATGGAGACAGATGAGTTGAATATTCTTAGAGCCCTCAGTGAGCAGTGGTTGGCCTTTACAGTCTGCCATGGGTCTGTGAAAATATGTTAACAGCAGGCTTGTCAAAGTAACAGCCTGTCCCTCCTCCTCCAGCAGATGCTTTGCTAATCATAGTTTAGAGGCAGGGACCAAAGAGGAAGAGTTCTGAAGAAAATTAAATGAAATATCTGTAATGTTCTGCTGCTGTGTGGAACTTTTCAGCTCCACATTCCTGCTCTTCCCTCAGACTGTTTGGGTGAAGGAAAGAATGACTAAGAGCTGGTTTGGAGAAAGATAAACAATTGACACAAGAGCTTTGTTTTACATGCAAAATCTTTCTTTTTCATGGCTGAACCTAGTTTTCCAAAGACCTAGCCTGGTTTGCACAGCTTGGTATCTTATCAGAGAGTCAATAAAATGCAAATGGCTCAGCTCGTCCCCCATCACGACCTTCCCTGTCTCATTTATTGTCTTGTCTTTGAGCATCCAAATGGCCAAATATTTGAACGGAAGTCCCTGCTTTTTTATGAGATGGCTGTTGTTGTTTTAACTCAGTCATGGGGATGGAGTTACCCTGTGTAAGCTGCCTAGAGATGAGGGTTTTCAGGGTAGGAAGATAGCATCAGAGCCAGTTAGGAGGAAATTCCACAGCAAGTGATACCATCTGCCAATTCAGAGAGTGCCATGATTCAGTCATTATGTCAGAGAGACTGTAAACTTGTTTCACATAAACGTTTATGTCCAGAGAAGTGTGATGGAGCCTGTGTGAAAGACATAGTCACATCTGGGCAAGCTTTGTTTTGTGAGGAACTTCACCACTGTCACAGTTCTGTACAGAACTTGATGCTGCAGTCTCAAGAATACTTTCTGGGGGAAAAGTGACTTCTCAGTGCATGTCTGGTAAAACTTAGTAATAATAGTTTGATTTCATAGTCCAACACGAAAGTTCAGTATGCTTCAGACAAACTCATGTATATGGTGTCCTCATTTATTCTGGTACCTTTGCAACAACTAACTTTTATTTCCATTCGGTGAGATCTTTTAAAACCTTTGGGGTTTCTTTTGTTATTAACTGTGCAACTAAATAACCTGAATGTCACAGTGTAACCAGGCACACAAGGAAAAGGACCCAAATGCAGATGTGAAAACTGGTGAATGCAGTTCAAAGATTTATTTAACAATGAAACTCAGAAGACAGACAAAGATCAAAGTCCAAAATAAAAGCTGTGTGAGGAGAAAGCAAACAAGTCCAGTCTGGGGCACAGACCTGGTAAAAATTCCAAAAAACAAACAGGAACTATGGTAGAAGCACAGACAACACTGGGGGCAGAGGCATGATGCAACACCAGGGAAACTGACAAAATGTGTGAAGGACATACACACTTCAGTACTGAGGGGAAGACAAGAGGATACAGGTGAAACTAACAAAGGTGCAGCAAGCAATACCACGGGAAAAATAAAGATACGTCCTGTCTTTTAAAGCATAATGGACACACGTGAGTGATCCTTTCAAAATAAAACAGGAGATTAAAAGAGAATCACACAGGGGGCAGATATTGAAACTGAAACTAAACTAAATATGAACATTGCAGAAGTGTGGAGGGAAGAGGTTTCATAAGCTGTTTGACAATAAGCTTACACCCATCCAGCAGCTCCAGAGCAGCATTATCATTCATTTAGAGTTGTGTTTTTATCCACCTGATGAATGTTGGATCAGTATTCACTCTAAATGAGCTCTTGTTTGGGCTCCACCAACCCCTGAGAAAAATGTCAGGTGTTGTGCAGGTTGTTTATCAGAGCTGCCTGCTGCAGTTGGAAATGAGGAGCAACAAGAGTGCTGCAAACAAACAGTTACAGGCAATGAAACCAAATGAACTGAAAGAGGCTACAATGTTCTACAGTGTTGAGTGCAGAGTTACACAGTGATCATTTACCATTGGTTAGCCACTACAAGGGGCCTGTTTTACATTACACATTGTCAAATGAACCATTTTTTAAAAATGTCATTATGTAAGGGACAGTGTTACAGTGGAAAAGGCACTAACCTAAAGCCAGGGGAGGTTAGCTGAATATTTTATTTTTGAGTATTCATAGACTCTTCTGGATACGTAAGGATTTTATTTCATTGTTACCTGGTCTAGCCACTGGTGCAGTATAGCTGAAACACTGACTGTTTAAAATCTAATTAGAGTGACAGTCACTATGAAAAACAAGCACTGATTTTAGAGAGAGATAACTTTATTATTAGTGAATTCAAGTGGTATTTTCTGCATACAACCAGCTGTGAGCAGACAGATAGTACAGATACTGATAATGCAAGGGGAAACCTGTGGAATTATGGTTCATTCCGATGGTTGTCCTTAAGGAGCTACTCTGTCAGTTCTTCCATAAAGATGGGGGACATACTGTCATGGGACAGGTAGTAGTGATGAAATAATTTTTTACCTCTAGGGGATTTAGTTACCACTGAGCCTTAGTGTTGTATCAGCTACTAACAGGCCACAACATGCACTTGAATGCCTGGTTACCGCTGAAGAAAGGATGCAGGTTTTACCTGCTGCAGACGAGCAAGGCTAGCTTTCCACTTAGCTTCACTTATTCCTGGTGGTGTCATCAACTTGACTGGGTGGTCAGGCCAGCAGGTCCACTCCAGTTCTCTCTTGGCTTTAGCCACTACGCACTGAGCTTAGGTTAACACCGACATCTCTGAAATACTTCAGCGATGAGGGCAATCATTGTTTATCGTACCCTAAACAATAAGTTGCTCTGTGCATTTATTTGCAGGCCACACTCCCATGTCTCCATGACATCACAAGAGCCAATAGAAGGATGGCCAAAACAGCAGATGCTGAGATATCCACGTTTTTAGTCCCTAATAGGGTTAGACACTAGGTCCTACACCTCCCATAATGCAGTTCAGTAGCATCTTATGGTAACTGTTTTCCCAAACTTGACATAACTCTGCCCTTTAACATTGAAACAAATGACTGTGTAATATCATTTCACTCAGTGCAGAAATCACAGATTATTAACACTCAACTTTTTATGGAGCACAACTTTGATGTTTATGTTTAGGCTCAGGACTCAAATGAGCTTTGTTTCCAGCAGGCAGTGACAAAGCTCTGATAAACCCAGTGTATGAACACTGTGGAGCGTTTAGCAGCTTCTCGGTAGCTGGTGGAGACCAAACCAGAGTTAAGAAAGAGCATGACCATGGGACTCATTGTGTCCCCAGAACATGACTTCAAATGAATCTTAATGTGTCTACTGCATGTGTCATAACATCTTTGCCATAACATCTCTATGAGATGTGGATATGATGGTGGCTGTAAATCTGCATCTGCATCTGTAAACTTGTTTTGACGTTTCTCTGCCCTCTAGTGGCCAAAAAATTAATAAAGCAGCTTTTGCTTGTAAGTAACTTTAGAATATCAGTCAACAATGTCTAGGTTTTTTTTTTTTTTTTAATTTGACCTGTTTTTTGTTTGAGTAGATAACAAACAGCCCTTGGTAAAGGGCTGTTAGAGTGTAGCTTCGGGACAGTTTCAGCTTCAATCAGATATTCTGTCTGTTGGTTTTTATGAGGGGTCATAACTTCAGGACATCTTTTGTTTTTCCCTTCGCAGTGGAGACGAGGTGTGTGTTGTGAAGTAATTTGTTGAAATACCAGTAACACATTCCAGCACGTTACATTCAGACTTTCCATTCCACTCTTAACTGGCTTTGGAGAGTAATAATTTAGGATTTCCGCTCTCATTTTTTTTCTTGTTTGATTTGGCGTCATTTCACTCCCTTTGCCTGGTAACTCAGTCCACCAGACAGGACATTGCTTGTGGTAGTGCGTAAATGGCCTCTGCAAATTAGTCTGTCATTTTGATTATGGAAGGGTCGATTACCACTCCTCTCTTATGCAGGTCCTACGTTTGCCATTTCCGTTTCACCCAGCTCCCCCTCCCATATTGTGCACTTATCTCATTTCATAACAGTTCTACAGCTGCAGACTGTAGGAAAGCTTTAAGATTTAGTAGATCCTTTGAACATTTGGTGCCTTACCAACAACTTGTCTTTGCTCCAGTTAGTTGCTTTGTTCATCCTGAACAAGGACAGTTCCTGGTCAGATTTAAATTACATCTGTTTTTTTTTTTTATCAGAGGAAGATTCCTAATCATTTTGATGAACTTCTATCCTTTACCCTGGTGCCATAATTGGGCAGATTTTCCTGTATTCTTCTTGTAATCTTGTATCTAAGAACATTTAAAATCTAGTGGCTATTGTGCTATGTCATTTACTGTACACATTCATGTGCCCCTGTGGATGAGTCCTTTCCATTTTGACCAGCTAAAATATATGAGGTTGGGTGTGGTAGATGTCTCAAACCTGGCAGTTTGAGCTGGGCTCAGTTTGTTTGGGTGTTAATGTCACCTGGTTTAGATGTCAGTTTCACGCCCATGCAAACCTGAAATGAACATGATATTCTGTGAAAAATAAGAAGCCATGGAAGGTAAAAGACTTGGATTCTAGGGAAAAGTACATTTCACATCGAAAGCACATAGAACCCAATTGAGGGATATCTGTATTAAACATAAAATGAACTATTTTGAGAACAATCTAGGGATGCAACCTCTAAACAGCAGTGTGGGTTTTCCTTCTAAGACAGCACTTATCTCGGTAACTGAGGAGGGCCTGAATAACTCCCATGACAGAAAACTGAGAGGCTGACCAGAGCGAGAAAGACAGAGGCACACAGTGTGGTCTGACTTGGATATCTAGAAGAGGGAGGTTGACCAGGACTTGACTTTGCCTGGGAAGATAACATGTGCCCTTCCAGCTACTCTGAGATTATAGCAGAGTCCGAGTCTCAGCAGGCCAAGGGCCAGATTAACAGATAGAATGCAGGTGGTTGTTCAGGAAGAGAAGTAAAAGCACATTGAAAAGAATGAAGACAATACAGACTACTTTTGTAGAGGCTTAATAATTAGATCAACCATCTACAACCATGTGATGCTAAAAATCAAAGCCACTTCAATGTTCTCTTCATTCACATCAATAATCCACTGTCCAGAATGAAACAACCCTTAACCTGGAGCTTCTCACAACCTGAACTATGAAGGACCTTGAGATGATCTGGATACAAGGTTATTCCTGTGTTGGTACTGCATGTCCACCTTTTTCTCTGCCCTGTTTGGCTATGTGTTGTATTCCCACAGCTGACTATAACTCCCTGCGAATGGCCTCCCTTTACCTAGCTATGTCTCCATGTTGTTTATAAAGCACTATGCAGCAGTAAAACAGTGATTAGTTGTTATGTTTGTAGTGATGTGAATTGTCCAACCACTATGGACTGCTCTGACGATTTCACTGCAGGAACTACTGTAGTGAACTGAGTCCAATCATAGGTCAAATATCAATTCTCATTGTTGTAAGTCCAGTTGTTAGGTGGTAAGATAGTGGTCCAGGAAAAGGGTTGGGTGCTGCTGGTGCATGGTGACTCCTTGTTACCACTTTTATCCACCTATTGAACAGATGTAACTTCATAATTATGTGTCAGCACTGTCAACCAGGAGAGATGGCACCATACATACAAGCTGATCAGTAGCTGAGCAGAACCTCTATCATTAACCATGTTACTTACCCACATACTTCATACAGAGATATTGATGAAAAAACTTCATAGCTGCTGGCAGCTTTAAAACACTGCAGTGTCAGAGAGACAAGAGGCAGCGGTTGAGTTTTCAGTCACATTTTCCTCCTTTGACACACTGTGGTTCTTTACCTCCATCCATTGAGGTTTAACATAATTTCTGCCTCCAGAGTAGCTGTGCCTTCAAGAAATGTTTATACAGCTCTAGTCTGCTCTCCAGCCGAAAACTCAAGGAAAGGTTGGAAGTGAGAGCAGAAATGTAGAGCGGTGGAGGATGGGGAGTAATGGAGACAAAGGATAGAAGACTGAGAGGCATGCGGACACACACACAAGCACACACACACACACACACACACACACACACACTTAACAAGCAGTTTAAACAGGGGAGGGAAGGAAAGTGTTGAGGTGTGCCAGAAGGCCCTCAGTCAAAACTCCAGTAGATGGAGCTGTGACCTGGCCTCTCAGCTCTCAAAGGGTTCTTTCATGATGGGGGCAGCATGCTGCTGGAATGCAGCAGCCAGCAGTCTTACTTAGCTTGGGATGGAAAAGCATCCATGTCCCCAATCACACATTTTCCAAAGCTGGAGATAATCAATCAGCCACTGCCTGCAGCCTGGCTCTAGGAAGCTCAACTCTCCTCTGTGTTGTCTTGGTTTTCTTCTAATGAGCTGACAAAAGTTAAATATATGACAAAATACTACATTGCTCTGTTGTGGGGTGCACAGTGTATAGGTGAGCCACTTATCAAGACTGAAGTTCCTCTAATGGCTCCTAGAGGCTGCTGTGTTCATTACACCTCACAGTACAAGAGAGTTAGAGGATACCAAAAGCAAGCACACCATTTTATAATTTTTGTATTTTGTATTTGATTTGTAATGTAGTGGCTGTGAAATCTAGAATTAGTGTGTGAACTAGAACAAAATTAGTTATAATTATTAATTTAAACTGGTATTTCCTTGGAGATCAAGGTCACAAGTTACAATGCAACACTCACATTAGTTGATATAGTAATTTACCCTTATGCATTTAAAACAACTTAAACTCAGTAAATCTGGGGTTATTTGGACACCTGGGGCAGTTGCCTGACCTTAGTTGTTCTTCATGGGCAGTAAAAGAAATTCCTTCCAAATTCCCAGATATTTGTTTTTTCCACTTAGAGAGTTAGATGTGTTTGGATACCAGCACATAAAATATGTTACATCAAATCCCATTTTAAATCTGTTTGTTTAATCTGTATCTTTCTAATCATATATTGAATCTAATTTGGATTTGACTTGCAAAATTTGTAACAAAAGTTAAAAATAAATAAAATCTTGTTATTTGTTATTCGGACTGACAAAAGTGATCAGCTGAAACTGAGAGGCCTGTTCACCGGTGTGCTCTGCACATTGTTGGTATTTAAAAAAAAACAAAAAACAGACCCAAAATAAAAACTGCTGTCTGACCCAACCCAGTCAGAGTTCTTGGGCTCTGTGCAAATTAATAACAGAGGGTTAGCATTACAGTCTGGAGATGTGGAGTATGAAAAATGTGGAGAATGGAGGGTTTCATGAAAAGACACTATTGGCAGCACTGTGGGAAATGTAGGATCCAATGTTTTTGGAGCTTTACCCACGTTGACTAAAAGTCAGGAAATCTCAGCCTCTACTGCTTTTGTTCTGACCACTCTTTTTTATCTGTCTGTAGTGAATTTCCCAACTTTATGGAGATGCTATACTGAATTAGCGGAGTATCTAAGCTTACACAGGTAACCTGTATTACAAGTCGGTTTACCTGTACACTTTATTCAGAATGTTTAGCTGTTCTGTTGTTTCACGTTCTTTCAGGAGCAGATCACTCTTTGTTATTTCCATTCACTTGTTACTTAGTGACTTCTGCAGTAGATCTATAACAGATGGGAGCAGTGGTCTGAGTATGATCAAGGGAAAGATCAAACAAACACCAGTGTTGATGCTTGTACTTTATCATTGCAGTGTGAGGATAACTACTGTGATATTTAGAGGATGTCTAAATAGACTGTTCACTTGTACTTCCTTTAAACCTTAGAGGACTATGCTCGACCTGTCTACTAGAACTAGATGGCAGGAAGACACACTGAATACAAATCTAGCATTCACATTTACAGTCACTCCTGCTCATTAGCATCTGATGCTGAAATATTTTTGTTCTTCTTCCTTCTTATACTGAAGGAGACTTGACTTGCAGTGGGAGAAGCTCAGGAGGTAGAGCTGGCTCAATCCCAGGCTTCTTCACAGAGTTCATCAAAGTGTCCTTGAGTAAGACACTGAACCCCTAACTCTTCCTGCACCATCAGTGGGTGACTGTGTGTATGAATGGGTGAATGAGACAAACACTATAGAGCACACTGGGTCATCAGTAGATTAGAAAAGTGCTATATAGAGTAACTGCCTTTCCATTTCTGCTTATATCTATGGTTGAATTAAACAATCCAGTCTACAGAGGGAAGTATGGCTACTGAAAGGAATTCTGTATGACTCTGTTCACTGCAGTCTTCATAATACCAATCTCTACCACAACCCACATCTGTCAAGCACATGCTCTGTATCACAGGGAAGACAGGAGCCAGTGCCAAGTAAAGTTGGGCTAAAAACTAAGCTATAAATTGTGTCTGTTCACGTGTGCCTGATCTTGATTAGTTCCCAGGGAGAGCAAGGCCCAATCACACTGAGTGGCCAGAGTATCCATAACACATATTCCTCCACACAGAAACTAAACAAACTCTAAAAAAACTCTACACCACACAGCCTAAACTGAGAGAAGTGGCTGTATCCTTTAAAGAAACCAAACACAAAATATGACTTTTAGTCAGTTTATACCTGTCATATACTTTCTGTTGCTGCATTCAAACCTGTCTGTGTTCTCTCTGTATTTTTCCCAGTCAGTGGAGACAACTGAAGGTCTCAATATCTCTCAGTCAATCTGGGAAACATTTTGTTTGACTGACACTGATGCCTTAATTCACTCTGTCCACCCAGTCCACAGCCAGATGTCTGGTCAAATTGTCATAGAATATACATATCCATGTCTCCAGAGACAGACGTCTAATAATCTGACCCCAAACCTTTAGTCCAGTGCCATGTCAAGTCAAAATGTTCCTTTGAGATGCTCATAACTTGGAAACAAATGGCTGGAATATCAGGAAGTTCTCTGTGAATATTCATTCACTCCTCTGGTACCACTATCAAACCAAAATTTCCACTGTTACTATTTTACTATGAAAACTACTGAGATCATTTGCTCTTCCCACAGGATGAATCATTGTCATTCTGTACACTGTGAGTTCAGGCCAAACCACCAACTTTTCACACAATGCAGTCATATTCAGACAGATTGTCCTGAAAGTTACAAAGTTCGTTGCTCCTAACTGGATGAACTCCTAATATTACAGTTTTTCTCGTCTACAAGACACGCTTAATGAACATCATCACCTTCTTTGGTCAGTCTGCTTCTGTTTCAGCCTGTGTGTTAAATGTGATCTCAGAATGGACAAATGTGTTTATGCAAATGTGAAAACATGTAATTGTCCAATGACCTTTTCAAGCACCAGCCTCAGGACAAATTTCACATTTGTAGCTGCACTACTGCCAACTCTACAAATGTTTCTGTGTTGCTGTTTCTGCAGCTGATCCAGGTCCGTCAGCAGATACAGATGGTCTGGCTGAAGCTCAGAGTGGTGCTGCACCTACAGCCGAAGGTAAGATAAAAACTACTTGTTTTGTTTTCTCTGCTGTAATCAGTGTGTACAGTTAGTCCAAAAAACTGTGCAGAAATATTTTAGGGGTTGCTACATGCTGGAACTATTTCTTGATGAACAGCACAGTGCAGTGACTGTGCCTGGTTTCTTGGAGTCTTGTCATCACAGTGAGCTTGCCAGGTGTGTCAGTGTTGTGCTTGAACAAAGAGCAAAACTAAAAGCTGTGCTCATCAGCTGTATCTAACAACTGGCACCACAGCAGGACATGCTGCTCAGAGGCAGAAAAATTGACACAACACTTAACAAATTGCCATTTCACAGTTTTGTCTGTGTAAAGATAAGAAAAATTAGATATGTTGTGTAAATCATTCTGGCTTGTTACAACTTTTGTCTGTCATTTCTAATAGCCATGGTAAGTTAATATTCACCAGATTAATTGCTGAGATCTGGAAACTGCATCATTGCTACAACAAAGTCTAATAAGCAACTAAACAAATTTCAAATTTTCAAACCAACTTTCCTTGGCCAGTTTTTACCTCAGAAGTCAGTGAACTCATGCCAACAATCAGGCCTCTCAGTGATATTAAAGAGTTCATTAATGATTAGAAATAGATTTGTTAATGGCTGTGCCTTCTGGTTTTTAAGCTCTGTCCTTTTAGCTTAGCTCTGTCATACAGCATGGTGTGTGTTCAGTGTGGCCTCCTGTGATCATCAATCATGTTATAATTTAAGGGGAGGCTTCAAGACTGCCTGCGGCAGGGTCTGTTTAATACCAGGGTAGAGAAATGGAATGGTACAATGTGAGGACTGTTTCTGTTGACCGTCTGGGGACCAAAGTGAACACTGAGTAATAAGAGTTTTCATCAACATTTGGAATCATGCTTTGGAAAAGGAGAGGAATACTGCAGAGCTCTCTACCTAATTATTCTTGTCTTGATCACATAATTGTTTAAAGAGTAGGAGGTGTAGTTGTTTTATTGTTTATATATGTCACTTATTTTAGTATATATATACACTCCTGATCAAAATTTTAAGACCAGTTGAAAAATTGCAAGAATTTACATTTTGCACTGTTGGATCTTAAGAACGTTCTAAGTAGTGCTTCAAAATGCAAAAAGAAGAAATGAGACGATAGTGAGTGTGAGACAATAAAAAAATTTTAGTAAGCAATTTATTGCAAACAACCATTAAACTGAAATAGGCTGTTCATCAGCTGATCAAAAGTTTAAGACCACATCTCAAAAAAAACCCAAAACCCCTTAAAATAGAAATAAAATTTTCAAAAAAGGACTCAGTAATGAGTAGTTGCGCCATTCTTGTTAATCACCTCAAAAATTTGTTTCGGCATGCTTGATGCTAGTGTTTCCAGGAGGCTAGTGGGAATGTTGTGGTGAAGTGGTGAAGATGGCTTCACAGAGGGCATCCACTGTCTGGAACTGGTGTCCATTTTTGTAAACTTCACTTGCCATCCAACCCCAAATGTTCTCAATTGGATTTAGATCAGGGGAACACGCAGGATGGTTCAAAAGAGTGATGTTATTTCTCTGGAAGAAGTCCTTTGTCAGGCGGGCATTGTGAACTGCAGCGTTGACCACCACACAGACGATGGCCTTCAGTCATAAGAGATGCCTCCTGCAACATCTCCACACAGCCAGCTGCCGTTTGACGCCTCTGCACAACCTGAAGCTCCATTGTTCCATTGAAGGAAAAAGCCCCCCAGATCATGATGGCGCCTCCTCCACTGTGCTGTGTAGAAATCATCTCAGGTGGGATCTCCTTGTCATGCCAGTAACGTTGGAAGCCATCAGGACCGTCAAGGTTAAATTTTTTCTCATCAGAGAATAAAACTTTCTTCCACCTTTCAGTGTCCCATGTTTGGTGCTCTCGTGCAAACTCCAAACGGGCAATTTTCTGCCGTTGAAGGAGATGAGGTCTTTGAAGATGTTTTTTGTTCTTAAAACCCTTCTCTCGCAGATGGTGTCTAATGGTTATGGGACTGCAGTTGGCACCAGTGACAAGCTTAATTTGGGCCAAGGATCGTCCGTGTCTTGACGGACAGCCAATTGGATCCTACGACTCAGGGCTGGTGAATTTTTTTTGGGTCTACCACTTGACGTTTTTTTTCCCATAACCCTCAGGATCTTTTAAGAAGTTTAAAATGACTGTCTTACTGCGTCCAACCTCAGCAGCAATGGCACAGCTCAACAATCTGGCCGCGTTCAAAGAGAGAAAGCTTTTTTGCCTTTGCCATCAGGAGGTCGTGACAGTGTGGATACCTGACAGAAAATGACACTGAATCCACATTTTTGCAAAGATTTGGGCTTTTAAAGGCTGTGGTCTTAAACTTTTGATCGGCTGATGAACAGCCTATTTCAGTTTAATGGTTGTTTGCAATAATTTACTTGCTCAAATTTTTTCTTGTCTCACTCCCATTTCTTCTTTTTGCATTTTGAAGCACTACTTAGAACCTTCTTAAGATCCAACAGTGCAAAATGTGAATATACATATATATATATATATATATCACAGTCTTCATCAGCAGATTGCTCAGCTGTCACACACAGTTACACAAGAGTCATTACATAGAGTCATTCCATTAAGTACTTTTTCCCTCCAAATCTTTAATACAGACTCAATGAGCAAACAGGAGTAAAACATATATAATATAGAATATGTGATATGATAGGTTTCTGTGGGCTTTAGTCCACTTTTACAGCTCTTTGGGTACTCATGCCTCCAGTGAATTAAGCAGTATTAACCGAGAAGGTGTACTTTAACGTCATTTGAGCACAACAGTGATACGGTCAGGTAAGCATCTCTGAAGTGCTCAAATGATGTTAAAGTGTGTAACATTGCGATTATAGAGCTATTACCAAAAACAGTAAAATGTATATGGCGGAGTAATATTTTTAGTGATGAGTAAGGCGTGCTGTCATACTGATTTGAGCACATTCTAAATGTCTTGTTGACCAATAAGATTGTTGTTATTGGTCAGAACTATTTGTTGTATAATCAAGAATTTGTTGGCAAGGGCTTGTGTTGTTTCTATTGCCTACGGAGGATTTTACGATCTATGAAGTCAGCTGGCAGAGGGGGTTCTCTAACCCAAAAGACTTCATGAGAAAGGTGAATGTTCTCCTGAAGTAGCATGGAGTCAGGGATTCGTATTTCCACTCCGGTCATATACCCCATGTAGAAGGTTGATCTCCCATGTGCAACCTTGTTAACTCAGGTACCCATGCACGCTTCCACCACCCTGTCTGTCCATTCTCAGTCCTAACTTTTGACATTTGAGCCACAGTCTGATCAGAACTATGACATTGGCAAAGAAACACCTTACTGTACTGATACAGCTCTGGGCGTCCATACATAGGTTCAGTTATTTCAGTGTGGACTGTCCATGAATTTAAACAGCTGCTCGACCTCCTCTCTGTACGTCTGGCAGTTACTGTCCAAGGTCTAAACACCTCTTATCCTATATATGTGTTTGGTGGGGTGCTCTGCTGGTAGATCTCCCATCTTTGTGATTCAAATTAGCAGTCACCTGCAGGTTAGACATTTAGGACGGACTAGATGAGTCTTTTTTCCTCTCTTGTGTCCAAGTGTGCGTGTTTCGGCCAACCTCCAATGCAGACGAGATTATCTTCAAGAATCAGATTGGGCATGAGAAGTGTTCTCTTCTTAGTCAAAGGTCTCTCTTTCGCTAGAACAGTGAATTCTCCCAGAAAGGCTTCTCTGCGTAGCAGTTGTCAATACTTGGTTATGGACACTTTTGATTAGAATCAACAAAGTATTAAGGCTCATTACTGAGCTCCACCTGAAGCATATCATTAACAGTTCTACTGCAGCTGAACTGAACATTTTTAAGGCAGGCAGAAGGCAGACTTACGCCATCTCTCTCACTCGTGTTTGTTTGAAGAGAGTTTAACCTCCTCTGATTTAACTCGGGGTTATCAAGGAAAGTCGGGGTTGAGAAACCCTGACTGCCTCGATCTGTGTTAAATGGTACTACAACAGTGGTTCAGATGTTGGTAACTTGAGTTGGCGTTAACTTAATCAGAGTTAGTGTGCGTGCATAAAACAGGCGTGCACCGTATCTCTCAGATGAAGAGCGCACGTTAATTCTGTCAGTTTGTGAGTAATTTAAAGAGGACAAAACAAAATGTAAAACTGCGGCTGCCAACAAAGACAGGGAGACTGGTCACATGTTCTCTGGGTTCTTTATCTGTAAATTGAGATGTAAGGACACCCAACATATGTGATGATTTTTTGGATACTTGGATTATAGACAACACGTGGAGCACATGTCTGAGAATGAGCTGTTCCTGTTAATGATGTTCTGCCTGGAACACTCAGGCTGTATATGTATGAATGTAATGCTGTTATGTTCAGTATGAACTTCATGTTAACAGTATTTCAGCCTCAGTGGAAACTGAACCTGGATCAAATAGAAACATTCTATAAAGTGGTTCACATTCATATTTCCCATCATTAATGCTGCATGTTTTGGTCTGTAGTCTACAATTACAACAGCCTGTCACATTCTTTCAGGACAATAATGCCCCCCACCCCCATTTAAAGGATTATTGAAATCGATAATATGCAACACTAATGATGCTCAATTCTGCTGCTTGACTGAGAAAAAAATCAATGCAAACTAAAATAACTGAAATTGAAAATGGAAAATGCGGAGCATAAATAAAATTTATTGGTCCATATACCTCCTCCATCCACTACATCTCCACCATTTTTCTTTTTTGTGGAGACTGACCATCTTAGGACAACCCCCATCCTGCAGAGTCAGCCTCTCTCAGTCGTTGTGCCAATATCCATTGGTTGTTCCACCTGTGGGGCGGAGCTTAGGTAGAATAACACCCAGTTAACTGGGTGGTGGGTGGTGGACAGACTTTGGACACTTGCCAGAGAGCTGGCTTTGAGAGAAAGGTGCTTTTCATTACCTCTATCTCGTGGGGATAGGACAAATCAATCAGGCACTTCAGCCTCGATATTTGAGACAGCCATGCCTCCACAAAGTACCTTACAAAGCTGTTTGACTTTTGACCAGGAATGATGATGTCGGAATCTCCCAGTGGATTATTGAAATTGGGCCAAGCATGCATGTAGACATGCTGCCATTACCAGTCAGTGCATTTGATGAGAGAATGGTATTTGTGCTGCACTTACATACAGTGGAGGAGTCAGGGATCAAACCACTGCTGATTAGTGGGCGACCTTCTCTCCTTCCTGAGCCACAGCCACCTGTGATTGTGATTGATAAGAGAATTGAGTGTGTTGATTGCAGTGTGTTGCAGCAGTGTTGCATCTGCCTCAAATTTTTGATGACTTGTCCATACAGACTGCCATGTTTACCAAAAAAGTCAGTGCCATTTATGTATAAACATTAGTTTACTGGGTTTTAACAACTGCATCACAAGGACAAACCAACAATGATTTGATTAGCATAGTGATGTGAGGGTGGGGAATGGAAGGGGTAGAGCTCTGTTGAGTAGTTTGATGTAAACATGTATGGTGAAAGTTCTTATTTTGAGAAGTGAATGTTTGAAGGTGATAAAGCTGATAATGTCAAGGGAAAGAAAGAACTACATGAGGCTACGTGAGGCATAATATGTTTTTAAACAGCTCTATCCTTAGTTAATGACAAGAGCATAGCATAGCAAGTTTAGGATGGCTTCTGGGGATGTGGTGATCAGATGGAGAAGCTGAAAATGGTGGAACCAGTGTTGGATGGAAATCTGAGCCCAGTGACAGGAATTTGACTTTCTGAAAGGAAGAACTGGACAGAGAGTGTGTGGTGGTCATATTATCATGACGTTCCCTGAAAACAGAGAAGCATTAATTCCCAAGGGTCAATTTACTGTTCTGGGTCTTTTAATCACTTCTGCATGTCAGCTGTTTTATCTTTCCTCTCCTGCCCTGCCCTCACACCCTAATTCACTCATTCAGAGAGTTGCAGCACATCCTCTAATGATGGATGAGGACATTATAATTAAAGAGTTGTGTGGTGACATCACTCATCTGTAGGCCGCTCTGTGGACAGCTCTGCTGTGGCCAGGTTTGGAGGCTGGGCACACATCTCTGTTTTTCCATTGCATAAACTTCAGAGCCTGGCTGCTTCCCGAAATGCAGATGGTACAAAAAGCCAGGGGACTGAGTGTGTGTGTGTGTGTGTGTGTGTGTGTGTGTGTGTGTTTATCATTGTTTCTGCTCCCCAGCCATTCCTTTTTATTCCCTTATTCAGTAATCTACATAGCTAGCAGGGACTCTAGCTTTTATTGTCAGTGTACAGTTAAGTACATGAAATTGTGGCTCTAGCAGAGAGTTTTCTGCATTGTTGCGCATTGTTGCGCTAACTGACCGAAACCAAGACTGAATCTGAGAACACTAATTACATTATTTCAGCCAGAGACACTTGCATCACGGAGGAGAAGGCTTAAAATGTATTAGCCCTTCTCATCTCAGGAGTAGCTCTGAAAACATCCTGGCTGCTTCCCAGATAAACATATGGCAGGATACTAATATTGTCCTGATTCAAGAGAAATATCCTTCTCTAGAATGGACTAACTGGAGTGAAGTATGTTGCAAAGCTCTTCTTATCTGAGATAGAACCCAGTATTACTTATAGCTCTCAGATGAATGTCAAGATCCTAATGGCATCTTGATAAAAGGGAAATATCCAACTTTAAAATGAACAGACCCAAATTTCAGTATTGTACCTCTGAATGAGCTAAATAACATGTACAACCCAAAAGAAAACCAGCTGAACAACATCAAACCACAGAGGGAAAATGTGCCTAAGATGGATTCAACCCAATAATTACTTAGTAAGAAGACAAGCATAGAGCTCAACTGCTACATGAATTTCAATAGGATAATGCCAATGCAAATAAATACACATAATGCCACATTTCAAACATATATACAGATTGCAAATAAATATATTCAAATCAGAAACATAATAACAGAGCAGGCAACAGCACAATATACCCTGTAGTCACACAGATACCATAATGCCAATAATTTATGCGGCTCACAAATTGAATCTTAACAGCATAAGCTGAATGAATGAATGAATGAAAGCAAAACACCACAGCAGCAGATACTTGGCTTAGTCCCCTGTATAATGGCAAGTTGGGAATATGGTGAATTGGCCCAACAGAGTAGACACGTGGAAAACCAGGTTTCTCTCATCACTCTACTCCTCACTGTCCGGTCAGTTGTAGCAGCGAACAGTGTCAGCATGAGCATTATCATTAGTAACAGTGAGGAAGAGTCAGGTTATAATGTCCTGAACATGTGGATGTTACTATTTGTGAATGAACCAATCATTGTGAGGCATACTGCAAATGGCTAGAGCCAATTAATGCTCTGCCTGAACTAACACTAACCTTCCTTTTTGGTTGATCCCAGTGTTTTACAGTGAAAAAGCAGCACTGGGAACATGCAGAGCTGTTAGAAGGCTTTTGGGACAAATCTAAGGAAAGTCACAGCCCTGTCAGAACAAGTTTCTCAAGGAAAACTCCAACTCAGCTCTTCAGTCAAACTTCATAGCTTTATAACTGTGGTTGTCTTCTAGTTTTGGCCATTGTTCCCATCAAATGAATAACTGAGATCTGGAAATTGCGTCAATATCACCGAAAAAAAGAAGTCTGACAGCTGAGGAAAGGTTAGTCAAAGTGAGGGTGAACAGTAAAATTATCACCCAATCACTTTTAGCCAGTATCATCAATTGTAAACATCCATTACAGCTGACAGACCCAGTTTCTGCTTCAACTTTGACCGGCTGTGCTTATTGTAGCTGCATGCACACAGCTGTCCAGTAGAATGACAGATTATTAACATCATTTCAGATGCAACCACTTTCAGTATGACCTTCAAATTAAACAGTTTAAACCACCTGGATAAAATATGTATTTGTCTCCAACCTGTTTGATTATCTGACTGCTCGAGTTTGTTGACCTGTAAATTGGTGAGGTCATTGATGTTATAACCAACAGAAGCAATACCCAAATTATTGGAGCTATCCTTTGATCATTACAAAGAAATGCACTACCACTGCAAGAACAAGCCTACATGAATATCTGGACAAGAATTCACAGCCAGTGGTAAGAAATAGAAGAGATCGCCTGCATCACCACCATCAGGTTCTGCTTAACAGGCGAAGAATACAAACAAAACTCTTTGCCTCATTCAAGTACTCTCACCTGTGATTATCATCAGCCTAAATGGAAAAAAACTATCACTGCGAATAATAAGAATCCTGTGTCTGTCTGACTCCAAGGCTGTTTGAGGCAGAGTAGTTTGAATCAACAGTTGGGGAGAAGCCAGTAACTTTTCAGGCCTCCAGAGGAAACAGTGCTGGAGTCATTTTTCCAATTGGAATATTAGTGGCTCACTGCCCACTCCTGAGTAGCCTGCTAAAGTTCTTGCTTTTGTCCTCATTTACCTTTGTTTTTTTCTTTCTCTATCTTTGTCTTTCTCTTTTTTGTCTTTCAGTACCAAAGGCTGTTTATCCAGATTTATTTCATCTACTGTCAGCCACACTCACATCCTGCTCTCTTCTCACTGTACAACTACAATCTGTAGTCTTTCATCAGTTCTTGGAGGGGGAGATAAGGCTAGTAGCTGATAATGGGGGGAAGGTTGGTCAGCCAGTCTGTTGGTCCATAGACTTGGTCTGAAGCTAAATGTTACACAAATTAAACAAATACAAACACATCTTCAGGTTCATCTCCCACAGAGAATGAAGAAATGCTTATTACAGCACACAGCCACAGTTCCCCCACCACCCCAACATCATCTGTGTGTCTTCAGACCTTCTTTATTAAATGTACATGTAATCATTATTTTGTTCAGTTCCTTGTGAAGTAATTATTGGAATGCATTATAGCTGTCAAAAGAAGCGTGGAAGAGAGGGAGGACACTGTCCACTCGTCCACAGCATAATTTACATGTCACACAAAACAGGGCACACATGCTTTAATTTCACATTGTAAATCTCAGTAACAACCACTGTGAATATTTGAATTATGTTTTCAATATAGATATTTTAGAATACATTTTCAAATAAATGGAGAAATTCTGAAGAGTTCACTGGCAATAAGAGGAGGGGTTTATGTCTGGTGTCATTAGAATGTCTTTGTCAGCTTTGTAGGTGAAATATTTCTATCTCCAGCTCCTGCCAGGAGTTTCATCAACCATTATGGCAGACCTGGATTACTTTCAGAGAAGGATTGGCTGCTTAATGCTCCTGCCATATGTTCAATAGTTTGTGTTAGTACAAATTCTCTTGCCCTCCTGCACAGAGCCTTAGCAGAACCATTGGTTTCTTTCTGTACACCCCTGTGGTCACTGTTGAGACTGGCATATGGACTGTGTTGGAAAGAGACAGCTTAATTGTGACAACAATACATCAGTCACAGAATAACAACTCCTGTTTCCAATTTTGATTGAGGTGTGTTATGCTAGTAGCAGCTAATGCCCTGAGCATCTAGTCTCAAGCAGAGATGAGGAGTGGGCTACAGAGGTTAGAGCTCACCTCTCTCACTGTTCTTTCATTTTCACACTGCTGAGTCAGACAGCTCCCTCCAAGTTTTTTTTACACATGAAGTAGTACACAGATGCATAAAACGTGTGGATTGTGTGGCACACTTTTGCAAAATAACCTCTGTATGCACATCAAACTTGTAGTCCTGATAACTTTTCTTTTCTACAGTTACTGCAAATAAACAGCTTAATCAATTAAAACTCCCTCAGGCCTGCTCCTTTCTCCTTCCCCAGTGCCTCCATCCAAAACGTCATGTAACCGGAGCACAGCTTTGCACTATACCTTATTTTTAACCAGTCTGGCCAAGGTAACACCTAAGATCTACATTTAATAATCAGAATAGAGGGAGACATGGCTTCAATGAGCAATGTGATGTGATAGAGACTATTTGGGTTACATTGTATACGTGAATGTTATTTTAAAATCTTAATTTATCTGTGGATCACACTATGATCACTTTAATGTCACAATGAATTTCAGAAATAAAGTAAATGAGAAATACAACATAAAAACTAGACCACATTTTAAATTCTACTTTCACTGTATATATGCAACTAAGGTGGTTTTAATGGCAGATGGTCACGGGTGATGTATGATGATGCCTGGGGTGCACTGTGCAACATGTTCACAAAAATTTGGGTCTAAATGTTTGTTAAATCAACAAAACCAAAAATGTAGCAGGTAAGCTGCTCTATAAATGTCCCGTATCTCAGGTTTAATGCTTTCTATAACCTTAAGTGCTAAAGTTGAAGGCAACTAGACTTCTTTTAGGTTTCTTGAAGATGTTTCACCTCTCATCCGAAAGGTTTCCTCAGTTCTGAAAACTGGTTGGGTCCAGTTGCCAGAAGTCCAGTTGCCTTCAACTTTAGCAAAGAAGACTGAAGACTACTGCTACCTGGATGACTGAGAACATACATAGGCACACTACTTTCTATAACCTTTGAACCATAGTGTTTCATCTCCTCCAGGTTATTTCCTGGAGTTCCAGGAGCCAGTCAACAACATCACCCACTTTCAGGGCCAGACAGCCACCCTGCACTGCAAAGTAGCAGGAAACCCACGACCCTCCATCCGCTGGCTTAAGAATGACGCCCCTGTGGTCCAGGAGCAGGGACGCATAACCATCCGCAAGACAGAGGCAGGATCAAAGCTACGCATCCAGGACCTGGACACCACCGACACCGGCTATTACCAGTGTGTCGCTTCCAACTCAATCAAGGTCATCTCTGCCACAGGTGTCCTGTATGTCAAGCTAGGTGAGGTTCACATCATTTATAAACCATATGTACAAAATTTGTGTTAAATGTTTCATTTATAGACTCTAAAATATGAAGCACTCCTTTAATGATTGCCTGGTTTTTGATCTACAGCTGTTCTCACAAGGTCTCAATGACACGAGGAGCTTGTGCAGAGAGCTTGTATATTTTTTGACTGATGATGTCATTAATGACTCCTACATGTTTCTTTGCACTGTAAAAAAGTCAAATCTAACATGTTAGTGAGAGTTTTTCAAATAACAAATAGTCATACATGTAGAGTCATAAAGTGATCACTCCTTGATGTGAATTCTGTTCTTGTTAACACAATCTTTATGTTTTACACATGTTTTTATTTTGGATTCACAGGACAGATGCCCACACATGGCCCCGATGAACCGTAAGTGAACACCTTATTCAGATGAGCATGTTTGTCAGAGTGTGTGTAAATAAATGTCCTTACAGCAACAGAAAGAAAAGCCTTCCAAAGAAAGATACTTTCTTCGGAGGATTTTTGAAAAGAAAACTTTGGAAATTAGGATCTGGACTGCAGTTAGAATTGATTGTAAGGATTTTACAACAGGAAATCTTTCCCAGAAACTTCTCAAACAACTAGTGCAACGTGAGCCACCTCTCTGCTGTGCCTCCATATGTTTATTAACATCATATTTTGCCACAACATAATCAATCAGTAAAAAATATCACAATGCATAGCAAAAACAGTGATTAGCCATACATGAATCATTGACATACTGCAAGATCACATCCAAGTGAATGAATTCTTTTTTTTTTTATTTTTTTTTTTTCTATCTGTAATGCATCATTTCATCATATTTACTGATGCTATCAACTGCAAAATAATAAATCTAGAAAACACTGCATAAAAGAGCGAATGAAATAATAAAAAACATGATCAGAGAACATCTGATACAAACATCAACCAATCATAAAAATCAAAAATATAATCAAAAAATAGCAGAATGATCACAATCAATCATCAAATCATCAAGCCATCAAATCAATCAGCAGGAATCATGAAATCTAAAATTATCTGTAAAAATGGTATAAAAAAATAAAATCTACAAAGCTCTTTTAAGAACATAACAAAAAGGACCAAAGATTTCATCAAATACCTATCACCATTACATTACATACATTACATTCAAACAATCCTTTCTCAAACATCATCAAACAGAATGAGAATGTTCAAAGAACTCTTTATACAACAAGTAGTTCCGACCGACCAATCTGATTGGTCAACAAGACATTTAGAATGTGCTCAAATCAGCATGACAGCACGCCTTACTCATCACTAAAAATATTACTCCGCCATATACATTTTACTTTGTTGGTAATAGTTGTATAACCGCAAGATTACACTCGAGGGTGTCCTTTAGCGTCATTTGAGCACTTCAGTGATGCTTGCACACACTCTCGGTTAATATTGCTTAAATCAAATATACATGATGAGTTGAAGCAGAAATGTAAAAGTCAAACAAAGAGAGAAATAAAAAGGCAGGCTCAAACCAATGTCAGATGGAGTTCCCCAAGCAATCATTAAGAAGCCCTCAACTCTTAAAATGCTTGACTGTTTATTTTCTTTTTGGCCCCTGGCCCTGCACCAAACTTACAACACCCCCTCTACTGCTACATCACTTTGAGCTATGTCTTGTTGCACTTTCATGAGACGTGTGTCTATTTAGGTGATAGAGAGTTTATGAAAAGCCGAGAGAATCTGTGTGATTGTTCTGATAGATAGTAGTAGCGGCTGTAGTAATACAAGCAGCACTTGCAATAGTTGTAAGAAGAGTAGTAGTGCCAGTGTTAGGAATCATTTTAATGAAATCTTTTTAGTGTTGCTGTGCTGGCTGATGAATTTTTACCTACAGTGTTCCTCAGTGTTCTTAACTCCAGTCCTCAGAGGGCTGTTGGGGAGCTGATGTGGAAACAGTGGTGTGATCCAAACATGACCAGAGGAACAATGCTGAAGCTGTTTGTGCACCTGTCATAACACTGATTGACTGCTATATTAAGAAATGTGACGAGTGAACTCCATGTGACACCAATGCAAATTTTTCATTCATGCCATAGTGAGCTGATGAAAAACTGTGTTTACAGTGATGATACAACAAACTTAATTGTACTGAGTCCATTTAACTGCCATGACCATCTCCCTCCCTGTATAATCATAAGCTAACTACAGGCCTACTTTATTTTCCATGTGAAAATATCCAAAAACCCAATGAATATACGTGATTATATGGTGCAAACATACTTGTGTTAGGTTTGATGTAACAACTAAATAGATTTGATGTTAAGCATTTCCAGCTCCTTACTGTCATACCCCAGGGCTAATTTGGTTTGTGCTTACAAATTGTTTCATGAAATAAGAGATAAAAACTGTCTTTGTTATATTTTATAATTGTTTTAAGCATTTCCAAACTCTAAATGTTAATGAACATTTGTTACATAAAAGTATACATACTATTGCATTCAAATGTCATTATAAAACATGACTGTTGCCTGTTGTGTAGCTCCAGTCTGTGATTGGATTGTTCCAGGCTACAATCAACATTTGGCCTGTTTAAAGCATTCAGTTTAATACTGAAACAGCTGTTACTGATTTATTTGATATGTTTGCTTAGTACCTCTTCCAACCTAGAACTTAGACTCATGTACAAAAATCTCAGTTTTGGGTTTTACTCAAAAACATTTAGTAGAAATACCAGCAAACCTGCTTTATGAAACCAGACCACTGAACTGGCTGTTGGTTTCTTGTCTGACTAGCTGGTATTTCTGTTTTTCTCTGTCAAAATTCCAGACGGGCTATTGTGTCACCTGTTTAGACATTAGGTACAGTCAACCCATTGGGTTAAGGCCATGTTTGGTTTTGACTGCATCTACTGAGGTAAGGAGTCCAGTTTAGAAATGTGAAATTCCCAGTCCTTTCCCTAATTTGACAAGCTAAAGGTTTGTAGTTGTGAGGATGGATTAGAAGGTTGGTTTTTAGGAAGGGGCTGTAGTTAATTAATATCTTCAGAAGTGTAGAGGTGCAAATGCACGTGTGTGGTGTTTCAATTCAATTAAATAATGTCTGCCTCCCAGACCCAAACTGGGAGAAGGTTCCACAGTAGAGGAGCCTGATAACTGAAGGCTCTGCCTCCCATTCTACTCCTGGAAACTCTGGGAACCATCCAGTAAACCAGCATTCTGGGAGCGCAGAGTCCTGGTGGGATTGTAGGGGACTATGAGATCTTTAAGGTAATGATGGTCCCTGACCATTAAGGGCTTTGTATGTGAGGAGGAGGATTTTAAATTCTATTCTGGATTTGACTGGGAGTCAATGTAGAAAGGCTAACACAGGAGAAATATGGTCTCTTTTCCTAGTTCCTGTCAGTAATGGTGCTGCAGCATTTTGGATCAGCTGCAGAGTCTATAGAGACTTGTTGGAGCAGCCTGATAATAATGAATTACAGTAGTCCAGCCTGGAAGTAACAAATGCATGGACTAGTTTGTTGGCATCCTTTTGAGACAGAAAATGTCTGATTTTGGTGATATTACACAGGTGAAAGAAGGCAGTAGAGGCCTAATGTAACTACATCATTAGAAAATGTATTTCTGAGGTGTTTGGGGCCAAGTATGATAATTTCGGTTTTGTCTGAGTTCAGAAGTAGAAAATTGCTGGTCATCCAAGTCTTAATGTCCCTAAGGCATGTCTGAAGTTTAGCTAACTGATTGGTTTCATTAGGTTTCATTGATAAATAACAATGGAAGTTTATTGAGTGATTCCTGATAATGTTGCCTAAGGGAAGCACATACAGAGGAGAGGTCAAGCACTGACCCTTGTGGAACTCCATTTCTAACTTTTGTGTACATGGAGTAGTGAATGTACAACTGAGCTATCAGATAGATAGGACTTAAACCAGTTTAGTGCAGATCCTTTAATACCAATAAAATGCTCCAGTCTCTGTAAAAGGATGTGATGGTCAATCGTGTCAAAAGCAGCACTGAGATCTAACAAGACAAGTACAGAAACAAGTCCTGTTGTCTGATGCTATCAGGAGGTCATTTGTAACTTTTACGAGTGCTGTCTCTGTGCTGTGATACAGCCTAAATCCTGACTGAAAATCCTCAGATAAACTATTATTCTGTAGAAAGTCGCACAACTGTTTTGCAACTACTTTCTCCAGGATCTTAGAAAGAAAGGGGAGGTTAGATATTGGTCTGTAGTTGGCTAATACGTCTGGATCGAAAGTAAGCTTTTTCAAAAGAGGTTTGAATACAGCTACTTTATAAGATTGTGGCATATAACCTGTTAGTAAGGACAGGTTATATATCTGGTACAGAGTTGCTAACTAAAGGTAAGGCTTCCTTAAACAGCCTAGTTGGGATGGGGTCTAGAACACAAGTTGAGGGTTTGGATAAAGAAATAGTTGAAGTGAGCTGGTTGCAGTCAGTGGGAGCGAAGCAGTCTAGATTAGGTGTTACAGTTGGCTCTAGAGATCCTGTGTTTTGACAAAAATCAGTGCTGGTTGAGGGCAGGAGGTGGTGAATTTTGTCTCTAATAGTTAAAATGTTATTATTAAAGAAGCTCATGAGATCATCACTGCTGAGTGTTATAGGAATACATGGATCAATAGAGCTGTGACTCTCTGTCAGCCTGGTTAAAGTGCTGAAAAGAAACCTGTTTTTATTTTCCTCTATTAATGAAGAGTAATAGGCAGCTCTGGCATTACAGAGGGCCTTCTCATACCTTTTAAGACTGTCTTGCCAGGCCAAGTGTGATTCTTCCAGTTTGGTGGACATTCTTTGAAGTCTACAGAGTTTTTGTTTTAGTGTATGGGTTTGAGAGTTAAACCATGGAGCTAACCTGTTTTGCTTTATTGCTTTCTTTTTTTAGGGGGGCAATAGAGTCTAGAGTTGTATGTAGTGAACCTGCAATGCTGTCTACAAGATGATCAAGTTGGGAGGGAATAAAGCTAATGTGGGAGTCTTCTGTTAAATTGAAATCTGGTAATGAATTTAGGACAGAGGGTATCACTTCATGAATTTAGCTACTGCACTATCAGAAAGATTTCAAATAAGGCCATTTTTGCCCATTGATATGTAATCCAGAGACAGGAATTCAGAAGTAATTAAATAGTGGTTTAATAAAAGGGGATTCTGTGGGAAAACTATTAGATGTTCAATATCAATACTATAGGCCAAAACAATGTCAAGGATCTGATTAAAACAGTGAAACAGGTTCATTTATATACTGAGAAAAGCCAATACAGTTCAATAACGAGGCAAATGCTGAGCTAAGGCTGTCATTGTCATATTGTCATATTAAAGTCACCTACTATAATGACTATATCTGTTCTAAGCACTAAACTCGATATGAACTCTGAGAATTCAGATAAGAAGTCAGTATGGGCCAGGAGGGCAGGAATCTATGATAAACAGAATTGGCTTTAGTGTTTCCCACCTTGTGTGTGACAAGCTAAGAACAAGGCTTTCAAATGAGTTTAGGCTTAGTGTTAATTAGTAGACTGGAATCAAAAATGGCTCCTCCTCGGCCAATGTCTCAGGGGATGTGAGTATTAATCTTGGGGGTGGGGTGGGGAGGCTAATATACCTATACTGACACAATCAGGTTTTAGTCAAAATAAATCAAGATGGAAATCTGAAATCAAATCATTTACTAGTATAGCTTTAGATGAGAGAGATCTGATATTAAGTAATTCACATTTAATTATTTTATCTCGCTGTAAATTTGATTTTTAGAAATTTCTGCCCAAAGCTAAATGAGCATGTAAAGACATGTCAGCTAACAGTCATACCTCCAGTGCTTTGACTGACTAGTAGAAGCAGATTGCAGCTGAATGATGAGGGTAGCAGGACATGCAGTTTTTTCTTCCTCTGCCTGTGGGTTTGACTCACCAGGACGGGGCTCAGAATAGATTCCTTAACCAACAGTCAGACACTAGCCAGTGGTCTGGAGAGGCCTGCTCTGAACTGGAAAGAATGCTGAATCATGTTCTCAATCAGACCAACTGTTTCCAGGGAGCTTATCTCATCACCCAACAATATGACTCCTTTACATGTAGAGTTGAGTAAAGAGGGAGTTTACATTTTTAGGGGCACTAGGAAGGGTACAATGACCCTTTTTTGTCTATTTAAGCAATAGCTGGCATATTTATACATTGTATAACTAACCATAAAAGTCAAAGTAACAATATGACATAGTCCCACTGTGTCACAGTGTTAGTATGAACACATGGCAGATTTATTAAGTAGAGCCATTGTCACATTAAAAGTATGCAGTCTTCCAAATAAATAAAAGTGTGACGTCAGGCTAATTCATCACAATGACAGTGTTAGGTTTAGTCCACGATGTCACAAAAAACTGTATGAGTACTAAAATGAGGTAGGAGTAGTAGTATGAGGTAGGTCTATCATGTGTAAGGTTGTCCTTCTGTGACACAGAAAGAGGAGGAGGTAGACCCATTGCATCTGTGTAACAACAGAAATATCGCAGTGGCAGCACCACACATTTAATCTCTCGTCAAAGTCAGTGTCACTACTGTGGTTTTGTTGTTATTCGAAGGATCAGGCGTTCCAAGTAGTGAAGGTCATATTTTGTTACATGCTGAACTCAGACATGGTGTTTGTGTAGTGGTGTGGTGCAGCACTGTGAGCACTGTGTTTCATTTCAAACAACAGGAGAGGGTCACATAGTCCTCAAGCTTGATACACAGTATACAGTCTCTCAGTTCAGTAGTCTGTTTTACCTCATTCACACTGCCCACACACAGACATACACAACCAGCAAAGCATGTCTAACATAGCAGAGCATCAGACCAACATAAATCACAGTCCATTTGCTTACAGCTGGCTCACACACACATCACAGTAGTAGATAACAGGCTGGAACGTGAAGACAGAGCTCCATTCCAATGACATAGTGACATATACACATTATTCAAAACTGGCATACTCATTATTGTTTAAAGAAACAGTATGACATTTTGGGAAATACTTTTCTTTGCCCTCTTTCTATTAGTCAGATGAGCAGATAGATGCCACTCTCATGTCTGTACAGTAAATATGTAGCTGTACCCAGCTGCCTGTTTGTGTAACTCAACACAAAGAATGGGGAAAAGGGGGAAACATCTTGCCTGGCTCTGTCCAAACATTCCCCCAGGCTACCAGTAACTTTCTGGAGTTGCCTGGCAATTGTTTCCGTCAAGAAATTGTCTGGCATATAACCCCCCTGTAAAAGGGGTGAACTGTCAGTTTTACACCTCAGTTTTCACACAGATTAAACAAATAAGATATAACACATTAAGATTTTGTAATACTTTCCACATCCGTGAGTAAGCAAAGATCTGCTAGGGTCCATGGAATGTAAATTTCATCATCAGAGGGTGTATACAACACTCTGTGCAGATATCTGTGTACCCTTTAAGTCCAAGTGGCCACTACAATAAAGGGCATGCATGTCTCCAAGCAGACTGAAGAAGTGTAATAAGAATACCTATGTGTCCATGGAGTCCACAGCTGTCTGTGTGCATGTCTGTAAGGGAGTATAATTGAAGCCTTAGAAGTGTTAGTAGATGAATTTTGCTGCTCTTGGAAAGGGCCAGTCTTTTTTGCTAAGCCACTGGCCCAGCAACATATTTACCTTACAGCAGATCCAATTTTGGGCGGCACGGTGGTGCAGTGGTTAGCACTGTCGCCTCACAGCAAGAGGGTTCCAAGTTGCAAACTCCACACAGACAAACTCCACACATGTTCTCCCTGTGTCTGTGTGGGTTCTCTCCGGGTACTCTGGCTTCCTCCCACAGTCCAAAGACATGCAGGTTAGGTTAATTGGTGATTCTAAAAAATGCCGGTAAGTGTGAATGTGAGTGTGATTGCCTGTTTGTCTGTATGTGTTGGCCCTGTGATGGACTGGCGATCTGCACAGGGTGTACCCTGCCTCTCACCCAATGTCAGCTGGGATAGGCTCCAGCTGCCCCTCAACCATTAATGGATAAGCGGTATAGATAAATTTTGCAAACCCACATAAGTAAACTTGTTACCAGAACCAAACCTGCACCTTTAAGGTGAATTAAAGGTATAGTATGCAGTGATCAGTAATGTAGTAATCATCTGTCTATGTATCTAATATAACTGCCCTATTGCCAATCAGTCCCCTGCAGTTTCAGCTCGGGAATGATGGTGAATTGAGGGGTGACAGGTTGTGTCATAAGCATTCACAATAAAAAGAATATCATGACAGCTAATTGGGACTGATAAAAAACTAGACACTGGTTCAGGTGAAAAACTCTGCCTTTATTTTAATCTCTGTTTTATCTTTATTGTTTTTTTTAATTTTCATGTTTATTTACACTTTTGTCTTGAGCAACTTACAAGTGAAGGATGGCACTAAAGCTTAAATTAAATTAAAATTCAACTAGACAAATAGCAGGAGATAAAGTAAGGAAGTTGACAGACAGTGTTAGTTGATGAGTCTTCCAGATATTGTTGAAGACAGAGAGGGACACTCCCACTCTGATAGGGTTTTTGGGAGCTGCTTCCATCATCAGGGAGCCACAAACCATAACAGTCTGGACTGAGAACACCTTATGTGTAAGGATGGTGATGCCAGAGAACGTAAGGACTAAGTTCAGGTAGATGGTGCAGACCCAGTCCTTCTGTAGGTAGCATTAGAGACTCAGACGGCAATGGGTAGCCAATGGAAATCAATATTAACTGAAAATGTTTTTATCAATTGTCCCCTAAAGTACATTTAACTGGACCAAGACTGGACTAATTGTTGGTCACTGCCCTCTGACATGGTGATCCTAGACTCTCAGCAGTTCCCAGCATCCAGGCAAATAATGAAGCTGCCATGTGCCATCTGCTGTGGGTACTAACGTGATGTTTGAGGTGACAGCTTATTTTGTTTATCTTTTCAGGTCACATGAAAAAGGTTTTTGCCAGCCATACCGGGGCATCGCCTGTGCTCGCTTTATCGGCAACCAGAGCATCTATGTTGAGTCCCTGCAGATGCAGGGGGAGAGTGAAAACCGCATCACAGGTAAGAAAATCAGCTGGTTAGTTTGACATCAACTTAGTTGACAAGATGCACTCTTCAGTAAACAACTGTGTAAGATATCTGAGGTTACATAAGCATGTGGGAAACAGTTGAAACGTGTGTCTGTTTCACCCCAAGCTGCTTTCACAATGATTGGCACCTCCACCCACCTATCGGATCAGTGCTCCAGGTTTGCTATTCCATCCTTCTGCTACTACGTCTTCCCTCTGTGTGACGAGGGCTCTCGGGGCCCTCGGCGGCGTCAGCTTTGTCGAGATGAGTGTGAGGCCTTGGAGAATGACCTGTGCCACGCCGAGTACACTATTGCCCGATCCAATCCTATGATCCTCATGCAGCTGAAACTCCCTAACTGCCACCTGCTGCCACGGCCAGGCACACCTGATGCTGCTTCCTGTATGAGGATAGGCGTGCCACCAGAAAAACTAGGTCCATGTAAGTAGATGCTATGGCACACACACATTACAATTATTGATGTAAAAAAACACCCTGCTCATGAAATCAATGACAAATGAATCATTTCAACAGTTTGCAGCCACAAGTATAATAGTGTAACACTAAGTGGAGTTGGTCAGTAAACCAGAATAATGCACTACTGTGCATTACTTTGGCTACAGTAAGCTCCAAAATGTGGAATATAAGAAATTTACAGTCCAATTATAATTTTAGATGTTCTTCAGTACTGAACTTACTGAACTAAATCTGCAGTCATTTTGCAAACTCAAAATGTACTACAAAATGTAAGTCACCCCTCTTATAGTGTTTAAGAGTATTTATACTGAGTCACTGTCTACTCTATAGATTCCCCCTCTGACCACATCTGCTACAATGGAAGTGGGGCTGACTACAGGGGTACAGTCAGCATCACTAAATCTGGCCACCACTGCCAACCGTGGAGTGCTCAGTACCCTCACAGTCACCATCTGTCCCAGGAATACCCAGAGCTCTGGGGAAGTCACAACTTCTGCCGTAACCCAGGAGGCCAGATGCAGGCACCCTGGTGCTTTACCTTGGACCCTCAGGTCAGGGTGGACTTGTGTGACATCCAGCCCTGCAGTAAGTGCCAAAATACAATAATTGTACCCTTAATACTTGATGGGACTACAACAGTTCCATTAATGTGGTGTTCTACAATTCTTTTGTCAAAATCTTTTTTTCCCAGCAGGTATCAATATATCACGTGTTCCATTAGCCAAAGTAGACAACTCCAATGACCACTCTTGGTTTAGTGTCATGTGCCAACACTACAGTGTATTTTTATGATTGATGATGATGAGCATTTATATCCCTTATTATTTATCCCTTACATAAAATGCTGTCACATTAACCCAAAGGCAGCACAAGCAGCATGTACATGTAGCCAAAAACATGCACAGAATCATGAATCTTAGTTAAATCAGGAACTATATAGCAGATAGTTATATGGTTAAGGAAAGAGTCTTCTGTGTGAGGGATGAGTCTAAGCAGTGATGTGGCCTCTGCTGAGAGAGCTAATGCACCAAAACAAGCTTAAGATCCCTGCTTAATATGTATTAGCAAGAAGCGCATAAAACCCCTAAAACAACAGAGCCACTACAAATATTCATCCTGAATATACAACCAGCATGTTATGGTTTCCCTTGAATCCTAACAAAGCCCTTCTCATTTGAGAGGAAACTCAAGATTATTGATTACTCTCAGATGAACATATACCAGATGCTACTGGCAGTGTGATAAAAGAGAAATAACCCACAACTGAAATGAACACCCATACCAAGTTTAGTTACAGTATTCCTGTAATGATCAGAATGAGCTACATGACACCTGCAATGCAAAAGAAAGCCCCCAAAACAACTTCAAACCAAAAGGGAAAATGTGCCCATGTCTGATTCAGAATCAAGAGGAAAAACCTATGTCAGACAACACCCCAGTAAATTAGCTCAACTGCTACATGAATCTCATTTGGATAATACCAATGCAAATAAATACAAGTATGTTGAAAATTAATTAATTAAATTAATTCATTTATATTTACATTACTGCAATAAAATGAATACACCTGCTTTAACGCACATAGAGATTGAGCAGTATGATGGCAAACTGAGCAGACAGTAGCACAACATCCACAAGCATGCAGAAGTCATAAATGTTAATAATGCATGGTAATCACAAATTGAGTCTGAGCAGAAACAACATAGCAGTAAGGCTAAACCAAGAAATAGCCAACAATAATGCAGCCATAGCTAGCTTACCAGCATTGCCAACAAAAAACATGCACAAAAACACAAAAAAACGCTGTTTAAAGCAACAAAATGTAACTTTGCTGAGCAGCAGCTCCCTCTGCAGCCAGTACTGATGATTAATTCTGTTGGGCTCTGAGTCCAAGCAGTTAAGTGCTTTTATGGACATAAAACACAGCCTATCAATCTGTTGACTGGAGCTCCAACTGTGTAGTCCTATTCAGTGAACTGAACCATGGCCAAACAGTGCATATAAACCATCAACCCCATCCTCTGGAGCAGGAAGTTCTGTAGAGCAGTAGAACAGCAGCAACATACCAGTGATCAAATGTTTAGCAATAAGAATCTGTAAATGATACAAACAAGGGGCACACCATCAGAATGTTGGTGGAGTGTGGTATCTGCCAGTGACTTGCACAAAGCAGTGGTAGTGTATCATTGACGGCAGTGGCATAGGTTAGTAAAAAAATCAATATATGCCAGTGAGGAGACTGAGACCCCATCAACCACTTTTCTATCTCAACACCGTGGCCTCTCTGTGCTGCAAAACATATGACTGACCACTGACAGCATTTAGATTTTAAAATAACATTTTAATGATGATCAGTGTCATTAATAATCAGTGTGGCTAGAAATTTTGGGAGCACCTTTTCTTAAATCTAGGCATCCTTCAAAGGAACTGTAAGGTTGCAAATCTTGGATTAATAACTTGGAAAATAAATCAGTTTAAGTACCAGAACTGTGTACCTCAAAATTTAGTCAGTTGTTCTGATGAGCTGGAGATGTCTTCACATGTGCAATGCTCATTGTAAATTCAGCAGCATTTCCCCACAGTCATATAGATAACTGACAGGTGTGGGTGGTAAATCTGTTATGAAACTTTTTACCAAACAAATTGTAATAACAATACCATTTAAGTTCTCTACTGGCATGCTTTGTGAACTAAAGTATCACATTACCACCGTGGTTGCACAGAACTCCAGATCATTGTGATGTATGAGGATCTTTTGTTAACATGTACAGAGCAGCAGAGGTTAGTGTTACTGGTTGGTTGTGTGTGAATGTCACACTGTTAAAAAATTGCATGTGTGAACAACAGATGCTGGGGCCTTTAGTTGAACAGATCAGGCAATTAACTCTATCACTGTCACTGAATGAATGTGTGAAAAAAACATTAGACATATTCTTTTGTCATGATCAGACCATCCAGCATTGTTTGAGACTGGAGGGGAGATGAAATGACTGTGGGTAGCAGCATGGACTGTATTACAGGACAGCAGTGTGAGGCTTTGTAACAATTCAGTTCAATTCAAATAACTTTATTTATTCCCAAGGGGGGAATTAGAGAGCATGAAGAGCAGTTCAACAAATCACACAACACACTTGAATTAAAAAAAAAAACCCTCAAAAAGCACACAATAGCAATAACAAATAAAGACATACTAAATCTACAGTGCAGTGTAGCCCCGAGAAGCCAACAGAAGCTGCCAAACACTATAGTTGTCCCATCAGTTGATGACATAATGCTGCAGTGTAATGAACAGGCCACAGACACTGTTTTACAGGGTCAGCCAATTTTTCCAGATTTGAATTTGTCCTTTAGGTAGATGATGAGCTGTAACAGCTATTAGTAAGCTCTCCAGTGTCCACATGTCCCTGTAGCTGATGGCATTACACAGTTCCTTCAACGATGGACCACAGAGCCCATTCAAACAGCAGACAGGGCTCTCACGTGCAACTGGTGGAAGATGTCTGTTTAAGGGCAACAGAAACTCAACTTATGAAATTCTGAAAGCTGCTGCAGGTCCTCTCTTGGCACACAAACTGACTTATCTCAGCCCTCTTTAAAAGGGTAGGCACCAGGTGGCTTAATAAAGTCACACCAAAGGTCCCCTTAACATGTAAAATATGTGGTTCTGAACACTGTGGGTGTGTTTAAATAAACACACAGTGCTTGAACTGAGCCACTCTAGATTTCTGTCCATGTGCAGTGATTGAGATTGTGGGCAAAAAAGGTGCCACTGTGGGACAGCCAAATCAGATTTAAAAGGAATTCTTTCAGCTTGATCTACAGAATTTACAAATATAGTTCCAGTTCAGGTTTGTGCAGTAGGATCCATAAGACCTCACAGCCATAACAAACAGGACCTCTCTTGCTGTTGTCCTTCATTAAATACCACTGTTTTCAGGAACAACACATCAGTACTATTAGTAATGTGCAGTCCTGGGTTTTAGGATCGTCACCATTTGTTATATTATTATTGTTTATATTATTAATTTACTTTTCCTTCCTTTCTTATACCGTATCTGCCTACTGGTTTAAAGTCACTGTCACTTACAGTTTATATCTGTAATGTTTCATTTTTTGCTCTAAGCTCTCAATGGGCCCCCAGTAGTTTCCATTTAATCCTTTGATTTGTTTGTCAGAGAACAGAACATAGTTGTTCTACAAGGACCCCACATCTGTATCTGAGTAGAGTTTTACTCTTGCACCATGAGGGAGGGTGTGGCTTTTCATGTGGATTATTCACAGTGACTTTATTTTCAGTTGACTGATGTCCCACTAAAACCTCAGTTAAAGGCACAAGAAGTGTCTATTAAACAACTGATGTCTATCCGTAATTAATTGTCAAAGGAAAATTATTACAGATAAAGACTATTACAAGCATGAAATAAAGCAGAAAACGTAACATGTTACTCTGTTGTCTTCAGAGCCACCAGAGAATCCCAGGAAGGAGATCCTCTTCATTCTAATCCCTGCTATTGCCATCCCATTGGTCATCGCTTGCCTCTTCTTTTTGGTTTGTATGTGTCGTAATAAGCAAAAGGCTTCAACTGACACACCACCTCGCTGCCAGCTCAGCAGCTCACCCAGCCAGGATATGGAGCTGTCTCTTCTCAATCAGCAAAAACACCAGGTAATACATGCACACAGTGCAGACTCATTTATGTAAAGTTTTTCATTTACATGACATGTTCAGACTAACATTAGCAGTGTATTAGAAAACACATCACCTTAATTCATTTTAACACAGAGAATTCTGGAAAAATAAATGAATAAGCTGAAATTCTATGAGGAATTTGTGCCATGTAAACATAAGAAGAATTGAAATAATAAAGCCTTTTAAAAACTAGGTTTAAACTCAGGGCCATTATACAAGATTGGGCTTCAAGATTATGTAATAATTCTTAAGTTTCAGTTTCAGTGCTTTATTTGGTGCATACAATATAACCAATGTTTACATTACTGAGGATTTGCAGCCCCAGGGCAGTTGCCTGCTATGCCAGGTTGGTTATCCAGCCTTGTACTTTTTTGATCAACCAAATATGAGTTGAATCACATATTTGGAGTGTATTACTTTGTAACATGAACAGAGTGAATCTCCCTGTTGACCTGGTGAGATTGTGGAGATTGAATATACAATGATTGTTGCTGGAATAAGTAAAATTCCCTTCTCACAGTATAAGTAGTATAAATCACTGTGCTGTGTTTTAGTGTCTGATAAACCTCTCTACATCTCTAAATATCTCCTTGGTAATTCAAGCAAAACACCCCACCCACCCAGATGATTTTGTGGTTTCAATCCAGTGCTGATTTTAGTCTGAACACCCAATGATAAAAACAGACCTCCAGATACCTGAATTAAGAACTGTTGCATTCCAGTGATAAAGTACTACTTTAGGTTTCATTGTTGGCCATACACTTTAATGACATGTATTTGTATTTATTGCTTTGTGACTGCAGGCCAAGCTGCGGGAGATTAATATGTCAGCAGTACGGTTCATGGAGGAGCTTGGAGAGGATCGGTTTGGCAAGGTTTACAAGGGCCACCTGTATGGAACCACAACTGGTGAACAGACCCAGGTGGTGGCCATCAAGACATTAAAAGACAAAGTTGATGCCACTCTCTGTGAGGAATTTCGCCATGAAGCCATTCTCCGCTCTCACATACAGCACCAAAATGTAGTTTGTTTGCTGGGTGTGGTCACCAAAGAGCAGCCAATGAACATGATATTCACCTACTCCAGCCTTGGTGACCTGCATGAGTATCTGGTGATGCGCTCCCCCAACTCAGATGTTGGCAGCTCTGATGATGACAAGACAGTCAAGTCCACTCTCGAGCAGGCTGATTTTCTTCATGTTATCACCCAGATTGCTGCTGGAATGGAGTACCTTTCTGCCCAACAAATAATCCACAAAGACCTTGCTGCCCGAAATATTCTAGTCTTTGACAAACTCAGCATCAAGATCCTGGATCTGGGCCTGTTCAGAGATGTCTATTCGGCTGATTACTACAATCTCATGGGTACAAGCCCTTTTCCCATACGTTGGATGTCTCCAGAAGCAATTATGTATGGCAAGTTTTCCACTGACTCCGACATCTGGTCTTACGGTGTGTTGCTGTGGGAGACTTTCAGTTATGGTCTGCAGCCATATTGTGGCTACTCCAACCAGGACGTTATCGAGATGGTCCGCAACCACCAGCTACTGCCTTGTCCAGATGACTGCCCGGCCTGGATTTACACCCTTATGCTGGAGTGTTGGAGTGAATTCCCAGCAAGAAGGACCTCGCTTCAAGGACATCCACACACGTCTGCGCTCCTGGGAGAGTCTGTCCAACTACAATAGCTCTGCTCAGACTTCTGGCACCAGCAACACTACCCAGACCAGCTCTCTCAGCACAAGCCCTGTTAGTAACATCAGCATGAGCACAGCAAATGCATCACGCTATACCAGCCCTAAAAAGAGCTTGCCATTCCATCAGCCCCAGTTCATGCCCATGAAGGGTCAAATACATAGGCCAGTGGTGCCCCCACAGCTCTACATTCCTGTCAATGGATATCACCCCATGTCAGCTTACCCATACCTGCAGAACTTTTACCCCATGCAGATACCCATGGCCATGCCCCACCAGCAGATGCACCACCCACCACAACTGGTTACCAAAGCAGTTTCTCACCATAGTGGCAGTGGTTCCACATCCACAGGCTATGTCACCACTGCCCCTTCCAACACTTCTGTCACAGAGCGAGCAGCTTTACTAAACGACAACTCCAAAACCAATGATGAGGACTTGGCTGACAGGGTGTCCCAGGAAGAGCTTGACCAAAATGAGGACTTGTCAGTGCCTGAAACAGAATTGTTAGGTGACAGTGACCTCCCACAGACTGATGAACTGGTGGTCCACTTGTCAGACACATAAGTGTGGTGATGTCTGAAGGACAGTAGAGTTAAGATATTCTGTGAGCTCTGCTTGCTTGCCAAAAATTCAAAGAGCAGCATAAAAGGAAAGGAGGGATTTTGCAGAACTGTGACTGAATGTTTTTTATGAGTTTATTAGATAGTACTGACACATTTGAATGTCAAATGTGTCTCACATTTGTACCTCTTACAGGCCTGTCAATGATTCAGCAAAATGAATGAAGCAATCTTTATTCACCAGAATGCCTTAAGGGTGAGATTCATGCCCCCAACACCCACCCTTCCACCACAGATGCCACACCCCTCTTTATAGGTACCCAAACACTCCAGTTGGAATAGTCTCACCCTCTTCACCTCACCCACTTAAAATGCTAGTTATGTTTGTTGGAATGTACAACCAAGCCAGAGGTATTGCTACCAGAACTGAGAAATGCAGTGTTTTCTTGTGCACAACTTGCAACTGCATCCCTTATATTGTAATGTTGTTTTTGAGACATAGAACAACAGAATGTATGATGGCTAAAAATATTGCGGGAGATTTGAAACTATCTTTGTTAATGATTGAATTCACTAAGATATATTTTGTAACTAACTCGATCAAACTTTAGCTTCAAGAATAAGAACAAAGAATCTTGTTGAATCTCATTTGTGACGCCACTGACAAAGGTTTTATGCCTCATGTCATGTGTCCCATGAGGCTGATACTTTTTATAACAACTTTGATAACCAAGTTGTACAGATTTGTAATTTATGTACGTTGGTTTGAACATTTTATTTGTTTATAGTTTTTCTTGGTGACAATTTCTCAGCCTAGTGTTAATGTGATGTCCTTTTTACCCCATTTGCTTGTTTAAGCTGGTTTTTGCTTACCATATATTGTGTACATCCATCTGTGGAGTATCCAATAAAGTTTGAATAAAATCATGTATTTCCCCTTGGTAAGAGAAGAAAATAATGTGTTATTACTTGTTGATTGTGTCTGTCATTAAATGTACACTGTAGAGGCAAGTTACACTATACTTTGTAGTGAAGCAATACCGTACATTAATTGCTGATATTAATAAAAGAATCTAAGGGATCACATACTGTATCTTTCTTTTGGGTTTCACATTCTTATTTGCATAATATATCTGTTTATATTTTTGTCTAATAGGATTATATTTCACTTTCCCTCAGAACAGTAGCCAGGTATATGAGGATAATGACAACGGTCACTTGAACTCAAGGATGAACTGATTAAAATTTTAACATATGCAACAACAGTACAAGCGTTTTACTTTTGCAGGAGTGCTGAGGAGTCATGGATTTGACAAGCCAGCCTACATGTGTTTGTAGACTTGAGAAGCTTATGACTGTGTCCCTGAGTGGATCCTGTGGGGTTACTGCATCTCTGCCAAGGTTGTCCCTTGTCCCTGATCCTGAGGCTATGGTTCTCAGCTGGAAAACAGTGGATTGTTCAGGTGGGGGGAGAATTGCTGCCTCAAGCGAAGGAGTTTAAGTATCTAGGCCGTCTTGTTCACAAGTGAGGGGAGGATAGATTGTGAGATTGACAGGCGGATTGGTGCAGCATCAACAGTGATGTGGTCACTGTACCAGCCAGCTGTGAAGAGGGAGCTGAGCTGGAAAGCAAAGCTCTCAGTCGATCTGCATTCCAAGCTTCAGCTATGGTCAGAAGTGACCGAAAGAATAAGATTGTGGATACAGGCAACTGAAATGAGTTTCCTCCATAGGGTGTCTGAACTCAGCCTTAGAG
The DNA here is from genome assembly GCF_001640805.2 of Lates calcarifer. Lineage (NCBI taxonomy): Eukaryota > Metazoa > Chordata > Actinopteri > Centropomidae > Lates > Lates calcarifer. The sequence continues at coordinate 22,108,212 of NC_066841.1, forward strand.
ATAAGGTGAGGAGTGTGGACATCTGAAGAGAGCTTGGAGTCACTGCTCCTTTGCATCAAAAGGACCCAGTTGAGGTGGTTTGGGCATCTAGTTAGGATGCCCACTGGGCAGCTTTGTCTGGAAGTTTTTTCAGGCATGACCAACTGCGAGGAGGTCCCTGGGTAGACCCAAGACTCGCTGGAGAGATTATATATCTCATCTGGCCTGGGAACACCTTGGAATCAAACATTGCTGGGGAGAGGGATGTCTGGAATACTCTGCTTAGCCTGTTGCAACTACGACCCAACCCCAGATAAGCTGAAGAAAATGAAGAAGACCTCAACAATTAAAAAACAACAAAGAAAAGGGGCAATAAATAAAACAAGAATAACAATAACAATCAACAAAGAGGACATGTAACCATACATACAAATCTGTGAGATACCTCATCCATTATACTTGGATGCAGTAATACTGGCCTTCAAAGCACTTAACACTACAGGTCACATTCAACCATTCACACAGCACACACATAGCACACTGGAGGAGCCGGGGATCGACCCACCAACCTTCTGATTGGTGGGCGACCACTCTACCTCCTGAGCCACAGCCGACCATTATGATGCCATACTGATGGAGGGAGAGAGAGAGAGAAGCTCAGTGCATCATGGGAAATCTCCCAGCAGTCTAGGCCTATAGCACCATAACTAAGGGATGGTTAAAGTTAGCCTTAAGGGCAAGCATTAAGGGCTTTGTAAGTGAGGAGGAGGATTTTAAATTCTGTTCTGGATTTGACTGGGAGCCAATGTAGAGAGGCTAACACAGGAGAAATATGGTCTCTTTTCCTAGTTCCTGTCAGTAATGGTGCTGCAGCATTTTGAATCAGCTTTTCTGCATCCTTTTGAGACAATAAATGATTTTGGCAATATTATGCACATGAAAGAAGGCAGTCCTAGAAGTTTGTTTTATGTGTGAGTTAAAGGACATATCCTGATCCTTTTGTGTTTTTATTTATAAGGAGACATAAAAACAGAAATGGGGGCATGATCTGATTATGAATTTCGGAATTAATCACATTTTCAAACACAGGGCTAGATAAGATAGATAACATGTCTCCTAGACCCCATCCCAACTAGGCTGCTTAAGGAAGCTCTGCCCTTAATTTGCAGTTCTGTATTAGATATGTGTATAAATCTGTCCTTGGTAACAGGTTATGTGCCACAGCTGTAATCAAACCTCTTCTAAAAAAGCCCACTCTAGATCCAGATGTATTAGCCAATTACAGACCTATATCTAACCTCCCCTTTCTTTCCAAAATCCTAGAGAAAGTAGTTGCAAAACAGTTGTGTGACTTTCTACAGGATAATAGTTTATTTGAGGATTTTCAGTCAGGATTTAGGCTGTATCACAGCACAGAGACAGCACTCGAAAAAAATTAAGACAGACACTTGTTTCTGTACTTGTCTTGTTAGATCTCAGTGCTGCTTTTGACACGATTGACCATCACATCCTTTTACAGAGACTGGAGCACTTTATTGGTATTAAAGGAACTGCACTAAACTGGTTTAAGTCCTATCTATCTGATAGGCTTCAGTTTGTACATGTTAACAACTACTCCTCCATGTACACAAAAGTTAGACATGGAGTTCCACAAGGGTCAGTGCTTGGTCCAGTTCTCTTCACCTTGTATACGCTTCCCTTGGGCAATATTATCAGGAAACACTCCATAAATTTCCATTGTTATGCAGATGATACACAGCTTTATCTGTCAATGGAACCTGATGAAACCAATCAGCTAGCCAAACTCCAGGCTTGTCTTAGGGACATTAAAACTTGGATGACAAGCAATTTTTTACTACTGAATTCAAATAAAACTGAAGTCATTATAATTGGTCCTGAACATGTCAGAAATACATTTTCTGATGTAATTCCATTAGATGGCATTGCCCTGGCTCCCAGCTCCACTGTAAAGAATCTGGGAGTCATCTTTGATCAGGATATGTCCTTTAACTCACATATAAAACAAACTTCTAGGACTGCCTTCTTTCACCTGTATAATATCACCAAAATCAGACATTTTCTGTCTCAAAAAGATGCAGAAAAACTAGTCCATGCATTTGTTACTTCTAGGCTGGACTACTGTAATTCATTATTATCAGGCTGCTCCAACAAGTCTCTAATGACTCTGCAGCTGATTCAAAATGCTGCAGCACGATTACTGACAGGAACTAGGAAAAGAGACCATATTTCTCCTGTGTTAGCCTTTCTACATTGACTCCCAGCCAATAATATCCCTCTCCTCCCCTGCCCCTCTCCTAGTCTCATCCCCATCCCCACCGCCCAAATCCCTTTCCCCATGGGCCTTCAGTTATCAGGCTCCTCTACTGTGGAACCTTCTCCCAGTTTGGGTCTGGGAGGCAGACACCCTCTGTACCTTTAAGAGTAGGCTTAAAACTTTCCTCTTTGATAAAGCTTATAGTTAGGGTTGGCTCAGGCTTGAACCATCCCTTAGTTATGCTGCTATAGGCCTAGGCTGCTGGGGGATTTCCTATGATGCACTGAGCTTCTCTCTCTCTCTCTCTTCCTCTCTCTCCCTGTGATGACAAGTCTCCTGCTGCTCCTACAACTCCACTCAACACCTGCTGCTAGAATTACAAATGACTTATACTGCTATTAGTTTTAGTGCTACGTTAGCAGTTAATACTTTAATTATTACTATTATGATTACTACTGCTGTATTACTGGCATCACCTTACATTTTATATGGAACCTGTGTTATGCTATGTTCTTCTCCTGCTATTCTTGCTCGAGGTTTCTGCCTCTTAAAAGGAAGTTTTTCCTCTCCACTGTCTCCTAGTGCTGCTCATGGGATCTGTTGGGTCTCTCTCTGTAAATACCTATTTTAAAGAGTACAGTCTAGACCTGCTCTATATGAAAAGTGCCTTGAGATGAATTTTGTTGTGATTTGGCGCTATATAAATAAAATTGAATTGAAATAAACTGAATAATAAATATTACATTCATGAACCCTGTCCAAGGTCAACTCAGTGAAAGCTGAAGGACCTGACAACATCCTGGGACATGTGCTCAGGGAATGTGCTGACCAGCAAGCAGACATCTTCAACATCTCTCTTAGTCAAGCCACTGTCCCCAGATATTTCAAAGCCACCACAGGAATCCTAGTAGCAAAGAAACCACTTGTGGCCTGTTTGAACAAATACTGTCCAGTTACCATGACTCTAATAGTGATGGAATTCTGTTAACAGTTTGTCAAAGCACACATCACAGTCAGCCTTCCCAGACCATTGGATCCATTCCAATTTGCTTACTGCCAAAACTGATCCATGGATGATGCAATATCCTCCACACTGCACATAATACTCACTCATCTAGACAGTAAAGGCATCCAATGCTGTGCATAGATTTTAGTCAGTCCATGTTGGCAATACAACTTAAGGATCCATCACTCAGAGCACCGGAACCTCTGTGTGTTGATAAAGCATTCACTCAGGACTGCAAGACCAGGCAGACCTACCTGTGCCTGGACTGACTACAAGAAATCCAATGACTCAATGCCATGTACATGGATCCTGGTATGCTTGGAAATATACAACATCAATAGGACACTAAGAACCTTCATCAAGAACTCAATGTAGCTGTGGAAAACAACTCGAGGCCAACTTGAAGCCAATGGCACAGGTCACCATCAAGTGCAACATATACCAAGGTGATGACTATCCCTGCTGCTGTTCTGCATAGGCCTGAACCCCATCAGCCAGATCATTGCAAAGAGTGGGTGTGGATACCAATTCAGAAGTGGAGCAACCATCTGTCACCTCCTCTACATGTATGATATCAAGCTGTATGCCAAGAATGAGACATTGGCTTACTGATCCATATCACCAGGATCCACAGCAACAACACCCAAGAAATCTCCTCACAATCTATGACTGGTTTCATCCCAAGTCCAGCACTCTGAGACTGTACACTAAGCGGAGCTGGGGAGGCTGAGAACTAGTGAGCATCAGGAACCACTGTCCAGGATGAAACAGCAAAGATCCACAAGTACATCAGGAAGGTGACCCCCCCAAAGATAAAACGAGTGAATACCTCAGGCAGCAGAAACTTGATGAAGAGGAGAAGGAGGATAAACCATCATGGAGGGACAAGCCTCTGTGTGGCATGTATCACAAACGGATAGAAGAAGTGTCTGATATTAAGAAATCCTACCAGTGGCTGGAAAAGACTGGATTGAAAGACAATATAGAAGCACTAAACATGGTCGCACAAGAACAGGCACTTAGCACAAGATCAGTAGATGCTGGGTTATACAACAAGTAGTTCCAACCAAGCAATCTGATTGGTCAACAAGACATTTAGAATGTGCTCAAATCAGCATGACAGCACGCCTTACTCATCACTAAAAATATTACTCCGCCATATACATTTTACTTTGTTGGTAATAGTTGTATAATCGCAAGATTACACTCAAGTGCAAGTGCCTCAGTCCTGACCGCATCACTGTCGTGCTCAAATGACATTAAAGCACACCCTCTCGGTTAATATTGCTTAATTCTACCACACCAGACAGGGCCTCAGGTGCAGGCTGAGACAGTTCAGCACATAACAGCAGGGCGTAAGATGCAGGCAGGAACAATGTACATGGAAAGCCATAACCAAGCAGCTGATATAGTGTACAGGAACATACTGCACTGAGTATGGACTGGAATGGCATATCTGTGGTGCTGTGGAGAATTTTGATGTTTCACTGTGAACCAGGAAGTTGATATAACTCATGCATACGTTGTCCTGATCTTTGCCAAACTTCACCCTTGACAAGGGTCCTGGCCCAAGGACATCTATATGCAAATATTTAATTATGAACATAGCGCCCCCTACTAGCAACAGGATTTTTTTTTATTTTGCTGTACTTAAACTGGGGCTTACCAGATCCACTTAAAATGTGGTCAGGAAAGCCTCAAGGTCTTCATGTTGCTTTATTGTGAAAACTGTGAGGTTTCTTTAAAGGGCACGTCTGTAGCAGCACAGCGGATTCAATGCTTCTCCATGGAGTGGTAATTCAGATATACAATATCAAATCTGGCCCAAACTTGACATTGATTAGAGTCCCGCCCTGAAGACATCTACATGGGTCTTCCCAGAAATTTTCAAAGACCCCTTTCCACTGGGCTTAGTTTGTCCTAGGTAGACGAAATTTGGTACACAAATTTTGGTAACATGCCCAGATGTACAAAAAAGTGTCTTGATGTCATGACCTAAAACCCCTATTGATTTTGATACACAAATTTATCGTATTTTTCACCATTTGGGGATGTTGTATTTGCACAAACTCTGCCTACAGATTTCATCATATCAACCCCCAACTAGGTCACCTTAATCTTAAGACCTATGTGATTTAAAGTTATCAAAAGCTTTACCTGATGTCGATGGGCGTGGCCATGGCGGCATCTCACCTTTAAGCTTGAACCTTCAAGAAGGTGCTGTAATACAACCATATTTTGTCATAATCTGCCCCAGATTTCATGTTTGACATCAGGCCTGACCTGAACACTTCTACATGCTCCCATTCAGATAAGACTTCTAGGACCAGTCAACATTGGACTGAGCTGTTCTCCACCAATTCATGTTGACGTGTCTTAGAACCTCAATGAGAGAACATACAAATTTGTCAAAATTTTTTGCTTGTCCAGTAATAAATATTAACTACTGAGGACCATTTTCTTGTTCCAAAAAAATCCTGATACTATTATGTAGCTACCTTCCTTGTCAGATAATACTTCCAGAGGTCTGAATGAGATAGCTTTAGAAATCAAAATACTGACACCACTTCAGGTGGATGGACACCATCGAAACATAATGCCTCTGGCCATGGCTGTCCTTGGCATGGACACAAAAAATCAGTGATATATATGTTTCATCCATGTGGGTTGATCTGGTTCACGTCAAAGACAAGTCAGACAAGCATTAAGAACATAATGATGCTTTATTGTGAAGACTGTGAGTCTTCATGGGACGCCCTTGTTGTTGAGCCATGGCGAGTTTCGATGCTGTCAATGAAACAGGAAGTTGTTGTAACTCACATATACATTATCCAATCTGCCCCAAACTTCACGTTTGTTAAGAGTCTTAGCTTGAACACATCTACGTGTTAATATTCAGCCATACTCAAAGTGCCACCTACTGGCAACAGGAAATGACATGTATTATACATCTATGTATTTCTCAAGTAGGTTGATAAAGATCCATTTCACATGAGGTCAGAAATTACGTATTAATGTTGCAACTAGCCAGGGGGCATACATGTCAAGTCTGAGGGCGAGAGGAATGAGGATTAAGGGTCTGTGCACAGGGCTGCATTCATGAATGATACAAATATGCAACTGATGGACACAGTAAGTGATATTTAACTTGTTTGTTTAAGTTGTTTGTTTTGTGTCCAATGGTCATGCAATTTCTATGTCATATAACTTGCAGGTCAAAGATCCTTTTCACATTAGGTCAGAGACATTTTTTTACAGATAAAACCATCTAAGAGTATACTTGTCAAGTCTGAGGGAAAAAAGGACAAAGGATTAAGTTGCTCTTAGGCTCTATCTGTGCAGGTGGCTGCCTTCATGCATGATACAAATATGCAACTGATGGGCACAGTTTCAGAACCGTGTTGTACGACCTGTGGCTGCCAGTCGCCCAGTGGGCGTGGAGTGGGATGCTTTAATTTATTCTATTATTGTTTTAACTGTGTTAATGTTTCATGTATACGGTATAGTGCTTTGCATAATGTTTTCCACCTTGATCCTGGAGAAACGTTATCTCATTCCGCCTTGTATAGAAATGTATGGTAAAATGACAGTAAACTTGATTTGATTTGAAAATATTACATTATTACATCTCCAAATATCTGTTGTACCTAATGTTGACTGAAATACATCAAAAGCTACAATAATCACATATTCTGTTGCCAAAGACTTCTAGGACCAGTCAACATTGGCCTGAGCTGTTCTCCACCAATTCATGTTGACGTGTCTTAGAACCTCAATGAGAGAACATACAAATTTGTCAAAATTTTTTGCTTGTCCAGTAATAAATATTAACTACTGAGGACCATTTTCTTGTTCCAAAAAAATCCTGATACTATTATGTAGCTACCTTCCTTGTCAGATAATACTTCCAGAGGTCTGAATGAGATAGCTTTAGAAATCAAAATACTGACACCACTTCAGGTGGATGGACACCATCGAAACATAATGCCTCTGGCCATGGCTGTCCTTGGCATGGACACAAAAAATCACTTTAAGGGAATATATAGGGCATAATATAAAGTCCCCCTCTCCATTCCTTGTGCATGATCCAAGAGAAATAGTTCATATTTGACCTCCTGTCCATGTTGCTATTAGCCAAAAGCTGATGGGACAGTTTTATCAGGTCGTGATGTGCCTCTTAATCTGCTCTTCTTAATGAGACTGATAACACTGTTATTGAATATCTGATACTGTCAACATGAATATTAGAGGCATCCTTTTATCAGAGACTTTGAGAAACAGGTTCCATACTTAAAATGTTATTAGACAGAAAGCATCTAAATATTGTAATATTATGTCTCCTTTATGTACAGTAAACCTACATGCTTCAGATTGTTGTAACCTCTTTTTACTGTCATCTAACTGTAAATGTAAAACTGTACGTTTGACCTGTACGTTAAACTCCAGTCTTAACGGGCCCTGTGGTATTGTGCCAGTTACCAGAATTACGTCACACGAGCAGCCACTTGACTACTCACTAAACACTGCAAGTGTGGGTGTTGGGACGAACCCTTGGACACAGGCAGAGATTCAGAGACTGTGGTATGCAGCAGCCATTTTAACTCTGAACCTCCAGGTACAAGCAGGATTCAAATTTACACCAACTATCCAATAGTGACCCCTAGAGGTGTGAAGTAATGTGTGCAAATGAGGTGATGTAACACAACTCAGAGCAAGAGAACAGGTCCCTCAGCTACATGTATTACTCCATGTTATGTCTTTTTTCTGATAAGAAATTCTGTTCTGTTTTTCCCATGAAGTACATTTATACTGTATAGCCAATTTAAATTGAGTAAAGGATCTTAATGCTCTATCCGTATCTGTATGAAGTTGGTGCAGGTAGTGGCGGTTTAGATATGGCATGTACTGTATTTATTTATTTATTTATTTTTATCTCTAACTGTACTTTTCTAATACTAAGTATTATTATTATTATTAGTAGTAGTAGTAGTAGTAGTAGTAGTAGTAGTAGTAATAGTAGTAGTAGCAGTATTATAAGTAGTATTATAAGTAGTATAAGTTCATTTATTAAATAATAGTAAATTTTACATTTCGGCCGATGAAGCTTCATATATTAATTTAACACCGTGATCAAACAACATTTGATAATCAGACTCATCATTTGACTGTGCTATAAATTGTTCAGTCAGATAACTGAGCTGTAAAGAATTCCTGTGTTCCTTTGTTTACAGAGGTGTTTCTTTGTGTATTAGCAGTTGTGGTATAAACGTTAGAGGACTCTGTGGTGGACTAACTTTGCCTAAATAGCCCATACGCATTGCGGATGACGACATACATTTTATTTGAGATTTGAGCTCTCTGCTGACGCCAAAAATCATTGGCTTAAAAATTGGAAAATTCTGCATTCCGATTGGCTGCAGTGGCTGTCATTTAATCTCACGCTGCCAGTATACTTAACCACTGACCTACTAACACAGATCCATGAGTCAGTAGCCACCTTGAAAGGAAAAAGCCACCGGAGGAGAAGTAGGTGCTCCGCAAGTTGTAGGATTTTATCACCCGAGCTATTTCCTTATTAGCTGATGGAAAACCTTTACTTCTTCCTTGTGCTTGAAACGCGGTGGAAAACCAGACCAAACCCACCAACCAGGTGGTAGAAGAGGTACAGTTTTGATTTGAGGTCAACAGTAAGCCAGCCTTTTTCTTACTCTAAAGTGTTAGAAGGATTTCTGTGGGCTGGTGTTTACGCGCGCTGCAGAGAGCGCACCACAATCACAGACTGTATGTCTGTCTCTGTCTCGGATTAGAAACGTTTTAAACGTAGAATAGCGGGTTAGAAGTCATGTGAAAATGTATAACCAAACTCGAGGTCCAGGTAACGTTTATTATGTCGGTGTGCTGTTGTTATTCCAGTTGTACTGTAGCTACAGTTCGCCTGAGCTCAGCTGATGAGAGCAGGATAATGGCCGGAGACATGGAGTGAATTGTATCAGGCACGCAGGCCTACCAGGAACAGGGTTTACGGATTGCGGCACAGTGTTGTAACCAGAATGTGATGTGGCTGGTAGCAGCCTTATCAAAGCCCTACGGCTGCTGTTGGTGTGCGGCTGTAATTAGTTAGTTTTCAACCACAGACTTAGACAAAGCGTCGGTCCTCACTGTGCAGTTGGTGTAGTTGATCCTCATATTATAACAGGGCGTAGATGGACCCACGTTTCAGCCGCCAGTGTTATGAGTAAGCAGGGCAGTGATGTCATGTAAGTACATGTCCTGTTAGAGCCTAACTTCTCCCACACATATCAGCCTTTTGTTGAAAGATATTTGTCTTTAAATACACGTACGGGGCCGAATTAACACAGGCCCGTATTGTTATTGCCACACAAGCAAATATTGCATAATGTCTGCAACCATAGAAATTGCTGGCAGTCGGAGGCCAGAGGGAGTGTGTGTTGTGTAATACGGACACAATGAGGGAATCTGGGGCAACAGGACGCTGCTGCCAGGCCGTCTCGGTCCGGACCGAGTCCTCCGTCAATCTGACGGGGCCTGTTGAACCATCACCCCGGTGTGGTAACATTACCACCCATTCTTATCACGTGTCGTTCAAATTTAGTCTTGATGTCATGTGTTGCCTTGTTAGAAAAGACAAATGGGAGTGATTATCCCCGCGCAACCCCGGTCATGTTGTGCAAAATCTCAACATGTGTAAAACCTCTCACCACTGATCTAAAATGGACAAAGAAAACGTGTTTAAAGAAGAGTGGTTACTCGCCTCTGGTTGGTATTTTACATGGTAAAATGAAGCATGAAAAGTTTCACAGTAGACTACCAAAGAACTAACATTGGGCTGTTCAAGATCATATTAAATCTCATTAAGCCACATTCTGTAAGTAAGGCAGTAGCCTATACCTTAGACTACTTGTCATTTATTAATCATGTTTCTCCCTTGATCATTTACCTCTTGTATGTTGACACACTAGCTGCAAAACGAGGACAGAGACAGGGGAGACCTCTCTTTCTCTGTCGACATCTTTCTGCTGCAGTCATAATTAACATTAGTTATGAGGGAGTGTGTTAGGATGACTGTGTGTAATGGAGGCCTCGGGTTATAGGCTATGTCTTCCTGTGTTTGAACTTCTGCAAGGCCACATGTTATGATTACAGCTGTCTGAGGTCCTTTGTTCTGTTGGATGTATGGGAGCTTGGTGGCTCTAAATACAGGAAGAACGCAGGAGTTTGAAACTTTGTGAAGAATTAAATTAACCTCCTCAAATACATTAGGGCTGCAGATTTACTTCATTATTGATTCACCTGTAGGATTTTCTTGATTCATCAATTCCCCAATCATCTCTAAAAAACAAACATCATTTCTGCTCTGAAGCACATATATCAGTCACATGCCTTTTTGACTTTTTGTATAGGCATTCAAATAGGATAAAGAAATCATCAAAGCATAAACTGAAACATGAGACTGAACAAAGCAATATTCACTAATTCAGTCTGCACCACATTACACTTTATGTCCTTTCAAAAATGTATTTTTCTTCTTAATATTTTCAGATTAATTTTTAGACCTCAACTAAAAACGTTCTTATGACTTTAAGTATCTGATGAAACTGCTTGATTCAAAATGGATTCACGTTACTTTCCTCACATTCCTCATTACTTGTTTTTCATCCAGTAATCTTTGACACTGAAACACTGAAACTACAGACAGATACAGCGACACTGATATACAACCACACTGACTTTGTGTATGTGTGTGTGTTTTCAACCCACCCCTCTCCTCCTAGTTACACTCCCCCAGACATACAGCGTTTCTTTCATCTGCCTTTCTAAAAAATATGGAGGGTATTCCTGGATTTTACCTTCTATATTGTAAGACAAATCAGAATCTACTATAGAACTTGCTGGAAGTTGCAACTTTTGTGATATTAACAAAGTTAAAACACAGTTAGTTTCTTCAAAAGTACCAAGGACACTTATGTCACTGAAACTTTTTTAGTTATCATCTCTGCTTTTGTAAAACATGTCTTACATGTCTAATCTCACTTCAGCCCCTTTCACTACTGACCTAAAATTGACGAAGAAAAGAAGTCACTGTCAAGCTGCAACATTTAGTCTGCAAAGGTCAGGGGTTATGGGAAATGATGTTCATTAAAGGCAGTTGAAAAAGAAATATTAAAGAGTGATACAGGTATTAGATTGTTCCTCAATAAACTGGTGGCCCTATTTACACATACAAAGAGAGCAACATGACATATTGTTGACAACATTCCATTCCTAGCTGGATTTTTAGTTATTAGTGTTGTTACAAATTGTTGACAGTAGAATACTTAATGAGATTTGCTTATTCTCATAATGAAGCCTGAAAGTTTTTTCACTTTGGCTCTCCATACCTTTCTTCTTGTCTTTATTGTATTTATGAAGTATTGCAAGATAACCCAAAGAAACTGTCATAATAATTTCATTACAAATATTGTTTTAAAACAGATAACACAAATCATGACTCAACAGTTATCCACAGCTGCATGCCTACCCCAAGCCATTCACATCTTAAATAAATGTCCACAGTGACACACAGTACTGTGCAAAAGTTTTAGGCACTTCAGATGTTTTTACTCTTATCCTTCATCAGTACCATCAGGGAGGTGTCTGATCAGTCCCAGATTAATTCTGCAGCTCAATGAGTCCAAACACAGTCAGCATCATGAACTATCCTCAGAGACAAGAAGAACAAGGAGTCCTGCAACAGATGGTCTGACCCCCACAGGGTCCTGATCTCAACATCATGGAGTCAGTCTGAGATGACATGAAGAGACAGAAGACACTGAGACAGCCTGAATCCACAGAGGAACTGAGGCAACGTCTCCAAGATGCTGGAAAAAAAAACTACCTAAGCACAGGTGTACTGAGGAGAACTGGAGCTGTTTTAAAGGCAAAAGGGGGTGGGAGTGGGGGCTGCTGTCATAGGAAATACTGATCTGATTTAGGTTTTTTTGGTTCACTGCACTTTGCATGAGGTTAACTGATGAATAAAAAATAATCATGTCACTTTGCCTTTAGTGCCTAAAACCTTTGAACAGTACTGTAAGTGTCAGTCTGCAGTCAACAGTAGAGCAGATAAACAGAGGCCAGAAGCTATCACTACTTTGCAAACACCGTGTCCTCCGAACCAACAACCCACAAAACGGCGGGGACTGGCTAAAGTTACCCAGTGTATCAGTGACCAACATTAACAGACATTAATGCTGAATGCCTTGCATTTTGTTCTTCATTTTACAAGAAGGCAACAGTACAAATGAGCTATGGAAAAAGTAAAAAAAAAATCAAGTCCTGCTGACTCACTATGAGACATCAATATCAACTCGTAGAGAATTTTGGTGTCAGATTTGGTGTCATGTATCTAGATTACTAGAATCATCTGTGAGGGAGACATCTCCTCCCTAGAGGAAATAAATGACTTTAAAATATCAAGATCTTGATGCCATGTTTGTTTCAAACATACACACTGACATGTTTATCTCTCTCTCTCTCTCTGTTACTCCACAGATTTCTTCAACTCAAGTGGATTAATTGAATGTTGCAGTCACTACTGATGCATACAAGCATTATGGTGTACAGTTAAAGACTTATCAGCATATTGACAGTAGCAAACAGTGGTAATATGCAATCTATCAAGCAAGAGGTGGACTCCAGTGAGTCCTACAGTGGAGAGGATGCTTTGGTCCTGGCTGTGGCCTTACAAGGGGCGAACAGAGATCTGATAGGTCACAAAATTTCGGCAGCTCCATTTAAAGCTAAAACTACCTGTCGCAGGAAAAGGGAGTTTATCCCAGAGGAGAAGAAAGATAACCTTTACTGGGAGAGGCGACGTAAAAACAATGAGGCGGCCAAGCGCTCGAGGGAAAAACGGCGCATTAACGACATGGTGCTAGAGAACAAGCTGATGGCCCTTGGAGAGGAAAATGCCTCCCTCAAGGCTGAGCTCCTGTCGTTGAAGCTGAAATTTGGCCTGGTGAGCTCAGCAGCATATGCCCAAGAAGCTCAGAAGTTATCCAGCTCCACCACTGTCAACCTCTACCAGGAGTTTGTTCCATCCAGTGCTGACCAAGGTTCTTCCAGCAGGGATCTGGAGCCTCATCATGTGCGCAGCAGCTGCATATCTGTCATTAAGCATTCACCTCACATGGCCAAGACATGCACTGCAACTCAGGGTAGCTTCGATATCTGCAGGACTGCAGAGATCAAGCAAGAACCAGCAGAGAATGGCAGCTATGCACAGGAGAGGAGTAGTCCCCATGAGCTCTATAGGAACTTCATATCCAGCCCTTTGTCAGGTGTCTACTCCCAGCCTGCTTCATTCCTGCAGATCACCAGGTCATCCAGTAACTCTCCCAGGAGCTCAGACGATGGTGCTGTGAGCAAGTCGTCAGATGGTGAGGATGAGCAGCAGGTCCCCAAAGGGTTGATACCATCTGTAGCTGACCCAAGAAGTGTCATTGTCTCCACACACAAAGTGCCCGATGCCAGTTCTTCAGCTTTGCCTCATAAACTGCGGATCAAAGCCAGAACCATCCAAATCAAAGTGGAGGCCATTGACCCTGAATATGAGTTCTCTGGAAAGTCCTCATCCCCCGTCAGCATTACAGAGGGAGGATGCTACCACCAGACCACTCAGGACTCTGCAGAGTACACACAGTCGCCCCTGTGCCCTTTGTCAGTTCAGGTCACCAACATGCAAGGCTGGACCCATCGGTCTGAGCAGTGGCATAAAAGCAGTACAGAGACCGTGTGGGTGGGCTGCAAGAGTAGCAGGCGAACCCCAAGCCCTGTCTCCAACAAAACCATTGTGGATGTAAAAGAACCTTCCTATGCACAGACAGATGCTGACTTATATATAAAACCGGACCTTGCCACCCTGTCTGAAGTGGCCTCTTTGAAAAAACTGATCACAACACAGCAAGGGTCTGTGATAGAATCAACCAAAAGCAACACTGATCATCATGAGTCATTATCAAAAGGATGTTCCTCTGAATAACTTTTGTGTGTTTTGCATTTCCACTTTATTTGCTGTTGCTGTGTGGTTGTTATTAGGTTTGATTACTGATAATGTTTGATTACTGTAAATTTTCAAATAAAAGGTGTTCAAATAATGGCTGAGTCTAAAACAATAGCTGTTGTAAGCACAAAGAAAGGCTGCGTAGTAGAGCTGAGGGGGGTGGAATGACCTGTATTTTAATAGCTTGCATGGTAAAATCAGTATAACGTACAATACCACAGCACTAATTTAATCAGCACAACAGAGCTTTGTCACTCTACTCTCTTTTGCCACTCTTCAGTTTCCCCCCTCTAACACAAAAACTGTTTTCACTTGTCAATTCTGGCCGCTTCTATGGTGGTGGTGATTTCGAATGAAAGTCAATACTTCCTGCAATATTAAAAGCCCACCAGGAAAGTGGAAGGCTTTTAATGTGAAAAATCTGTGCAGGTAGCTTTGAGTTTGATGTTAGTAACTTGATCAGGGATGGAAAAGTGTGAGCCACTGGAATTAATAGTGATTGAAAACAGTGTGTCTGTCAAAATGAACAGAAAAAACTCTTAGTGAGAGCAGCATAGTGATAAGTATGACATGAGATTAAGTTAGTGCAGGAAATGTTTGCATCAAATATGGTTAGAAACAGGAAATTAGAAATGAAGGCCTTTCCCTTTTATAAATATTGTACCTGGCTCTCTGCAGTAGAAGCAGCCTAAATCAAGGATTTCCAGTCACTATTTGAGAATTTACTGTAAATTGTTAATCAGTGATGTATGCCACATTGTGTAGGACACTGTTATGTGTGAAACATTTATTTTACCTTTACCAAATTATTCATGACTGCTATCACTGGGCTCTAACCATCATTAAACACCTACTGTCACTGAACACTGTTGCTTTGATTTTGTGGAGGTGAAAAGGCTCCCGTTACTAATAGCTGGCTCCAGCCTGGCCTGCTGCTGTTACCATTACATGTTTGGCTGGGGTGCAGTTTTGCCATTCTTTGCCTTAAAGCTGAAATCCATAATGTTATTAATTAATGTAATATGGTTATTGTATCCATTTGTATGTTGCTGTTGTGACATATTTACAGTGGTTGGAGATGCTTTCCATACTTTAAAAGACTGTTTGGTGGTGCTTTATTTTATAGATTTCTAATTTTGTGAATAATTTCCCAACAATTTTAAAGACATTTCCTGGAAAACTATGTAATTTGGGATGTATTATGGGGAATATGGATGTTTAATTGGCACACTTCTGATTACATAAATTAACTGCTAATGTAACCTAGAGACCATTTAGTCAGTGTGCAGCAGGTCATTGTCTACAGGTAGATATATAACTGAAAACATAGAGAATTAAATTTCCAATTTCCAATGAATGAATATAAGTAAAATAAAATTTAATGGGAAATTTCTTTCACAGACATTCCTGTTTTTCCTATAATTAGTGTCAGATTACATCTTCTAAACAGGAAAGTTTCTAGGAATGCATTTTAGTTACAAACCCATGGAACACAGCATCACTGATCTCTGTTGTTAAAGGCACTTACCTTCATCACATCAGTAAAGAGTACTGTATTCTTGTACATGTTGCAGTCAGTGACACTGTCACTGCATTCCAACAGTAAGCTGAAACAACTTCACAGACACCACACTCTCGACTTTAATCCAAGTTTAAGGTAACTTTTTAAGAGGCTGTGCTACATTTACTGGTTCATTTACAGCCATCACTGATGTTATGTTTTTTTGTATTTTTGCTGATTACTTAAACTTTCCAAGCTGATGGTTAAACTGAGAATGTGTGTGATACTGACGGGAGAATTGTGATTACCATCTGATGGAACTGACAAGAGTGTAATTGGAATTTATAAAGCGCTGATGTATATTGTGTCATGTTCTCAGCTTGTGGAAAATTAATATTTCTCCAGAGATTCAGTATTATACTCTTACAGTTCTCTTAACTGTAGTGTTACATGGTAAGGAATCCAGAACTGTCAGGGTTTCATCAAATGGCTTAATTATTCATTTCCTACGGCCATTTGGGGTGATTACATCATACCTTGTGACCTTCTCTGCAATCAATAAAAAATAGCGACTTTGGTTATGTTGATATGACATAAAATAATGCAACTCATTTTAAACAAATGCTGTGTTTATAGTTAGAGTTTGGAATATCTTATCAGTGATGATGATGATGATGATGATGATGATGATTTGTCCAGCAGCCTGAAGTCCAGCTATCTACATGAGAACACTTTTCATAAGATTTATTGTAACAGTGAATTTTTGTTTGCAATAAATGTCTTGTCCCTGAATCATGTCTGCATTTTTATATTTTTCATAGTATCCCAATATACATACACATAATTTCTACAAAACAAATGTTTAAGTGCATAATGACTACAGTCCTCAGAGAAAACATTGTTTTACCCAAAACTAAAAGAAGCCAGCAGTAGCTGGATTTTTGAGGTTAATACTAATTTAACATTTGAGAGTTTTAAAGAATCTGTTAAAGATGTTTTGGTTGAGAGCTCTGCTCTCACATCTGAAGTCATGCCTTAAGGCAGTCAAGTCTTAACTAAGTCAGATCTCACACAACACAAATCAACCTCCTACATGGTGTTTATCTGGAATGAAGAAGCCCCTGCAGGCTCATGGAGAACCACTGATCTGATAGTGGGTGATGGAAAAATATGTCTAGATAGTGTTAGTTGTATTATGAAGACATGTTACTATTCCTCACTCTGAAGAATGATTTGGGAGAGTTAAGGACATTGTTTCTGGATAGAGACATTACTGTCAAATTTTAAATCTGATGCAGAAGAAAAACTCTGTACCTCCTTGTGATTAGGATGGTGGAGGAATTTAAAGAGTCAGAAACGTCTAAACCATGTTTGAGCAAGCTGAAACTATCTGCCCAGTTTTCCGTTAGAGACAAGTGAGAAAACACACTCCTGTGATTCAGGTGAATAGAGCCCTTAAGTTAAATAATCTCCAGCTGTTTGTGTAGGACCTGGTGTTAAAACAGGCCTGTCACAACTGACATTTCGACTTTCTACAGAATAAAACACACACGTGTAATTACTGATGGAGAACAAGGGCTCTGGTCCATTCTCGGGTTTAGACTCTGCTAATCCACGTGCTGTCTCTGCTAGGACACTTCACATGTTAATGTCTTCATATTTTCTTTTTTACCTCTGACAGCTCAAAACTTCTGCCATGAAAAAGGCCTGTTCCTTCACAAACACTGAAAACAAAGCTGTTGTTGTTGATATTTCGGGTTTTTTTTTTTTTTTTTTTTTTTTTTTTTTCGTAGATTTGTCCAGCTCAGAGCATGGTGTATTTGAAAGAACGTATGCTGTATCTCGTTTGCTACCTCACCATGGTAGGAAAGAAGTGATGTTTGTATTTTAGCAACATTTCGCGAGTTATTGATTCATTCGACCAAGGTTGGGGCCAGGGGCGTCACCAGACCCCTTTTACTGGGGCCCGTGCCCCAGTATAAATGCCACATTAATTCTCAACAACAATAAATATTTATCATCGCATTGATTCAGATAGTTACGGCATACTGGCGGGAAAAGAACCGATGAATTTCTACTCAAAGGTGTAAGTAGAGTGTTGACTCCAAACACAAACTATCGCCCACTAGTGTGGGTGCGCGACACTGAGCGCAGTTTGAGGTCTGGTAACGTGACACAACAGTAGCAGTGTTTCCCCTCCCATTGTCTCGGCAGAGCGGCCCGCAAATGCGTCAGCGCACAGGAGCGGAAGAGCCGCAGAGGAGACAGGTTAACAACTCGCTCGGTTAAGTGCAACTGTAACAACCAAATTTTCTGCATAACATCAGTGTGCTACAGCAAACCACTCGCCAAAATTTGGGTTGATTAGACAGAAACTGTGTAAATATGACATCACCTCATTATTCTGCATCAAAAGTGCCACCTAGTGGCTGTTTGGCGCCACAAGTTGCAATTATTGACAAGAGATGCAGTACTTACTGATTTGACCAGAATTTATTTTGAAAAACATTTTGATCACTTTTTATCACGAGACTCCATACATAGTCTACAATGTGCCAGTTTCGTGCATATCGGACGCACATCCTCGGAGGAGTTCATATTGAACAATGTTTGCGGGAAAAATGGAATGGGCGTGGCTTATACCGTGACATTCAACTTAATTCAGAGGATGCGTGTATATTAAGTTTTTGAATGTGCGATGTATCATGAGGTATTGGCCAAAACGCCTTTACCTTGATTACAGCGACTTGTGTCATTTTTGTTTCTATTTTGTGCACCGTTCTGTCTCCATAGAAAATTTCACTTGCACAACGGTGTCTGCTGCTGTGCCTTTTTAACCAACAGAAAAATGACATCTGACAGTTGACATTTAAATATTACTTTCATATCATCCGTGCAAGCTGCACATAAATCACGTGATTACAGCACGTGATCAGGTTCAAAGTTGAAAGTCAAATAGCACTGCAGCTCGTCAGCATGGCGGTCCGGGTGGGATGCAGACACCTATTGCAAGCCTTCCGCGTGCAGGCAGCTGATCGGGACAGCGCGTGCAGACTGGCAGCGTCGCTCGCCTGCTCTAGGCAGTATATTCTTTCCAGAAAAGTGTCGCCCTCTCGTCTGAACGGTCCGGGAACAGTGACACGACACTACAGCTCTGACTCGAAGGACGACCTGCGCGTCAGATACCTGGACGGAGAAGACGACGGTGAGTTCCGTTCACTGTCAGCGCCACTTCAAAGGCGAGGTGTCAGTGGAAAAGCTGCTGTTGTCCAAAAGACGTAATTTTAGCATTCCAACAAACGGAAGCTAACCGTGAAAGGTTGTACGGAGTCTGCCATCCAGATCCGATGCAACATAAATAGAACCCCTCCCACTGTGAAATTGGAGGGTACGTTGACGTGAAACCTAAAAATGCACATTCAGTTCAGCACGCTGTCATAATTTTTCAGAGTATCAAAGTTGAGTACCAAACCTCTATTTATCAGCAGTTAAAACCCCCTCCTTCCCGACCACACACTTCCACAAAATGTCTTTCTGCTGGCAGCTACAAAGAAGATAAAAACATTATTTTTATTTTGCGAAGGGTGAATCTTCTTTTTTTCAAGGAACTCATTCCTTTAGATGTGAACTTCTGGACCAGCAGGGTAATTGAATACTGTTTAATTACGGATCCAACAGATCTGCTCTTGTTACCATGTGTTTCAAGAAGTATCCAGGGGACATTACCACATACAGTGACTTCAGAAAATATTCAGACCCCTTCACTGTATTGTGTTGTAGATTTGATTTTATAAAGACAAAATAGCACATCAGTCTATACTCTGTAATCCACGATGACAAAGTAGAAAAACAAATTTTAGAAAATATTTGCATATGTTTTACACATCAAATACTCCCCTTTGTGTTTTTTCATAAGATGTCTAGAACTTGATTGGAGTCCACCTGTGGCAAACTGTATTGACTGGACATAGTTTAGAAAAGCATTCTGGCCCATACACATAATCAGTCTCTGTGGGCTGCCTTCAGGATTGTTATTAGTTTCTTAACCTGCTAATAGCCTAACATATAGGCTATAAATGGCTGCTTGAAATAACCTTTAGTTACAACTACTTCATGAGCTCAACTTGTAGAGATTTTTTTATGAGGACTCAAAGCACTAACTGCTGCCAAAGAGAACTCTACAAAATACTGAATTAAGGGTCTGAATACTTTCGTAGATTAGAGATTCAATAAAGTTGCTTAAAAAAAAAAAAAACAGACATGTTTCACTTGGTCATTATGTGTTATTGAGAGAGGACTGGTGGGCAGATATGACAAGTTGCAAGCTGCACCACTTGTAAGTCGTTTTTGCTAAAATTGTCTGCCAAAATATTAAACATAAATGTAAACTTTGATAAAACAGTATATCAGTAGTATTTGGACATCCTATACAGTGTGTGTGCTGTGCTGAAGTCTACTGTAGTAGGGAACTGGGACACAGTATTTCAGTGTTTGTGATCTGATCTTGGTAGACAATGCTTTGACAGTTCTACAATGGCGACATGATGTCTAAAATACTGCCATTGTTAATCAGCATGATCTAACTCTGTCTTTCAGGTATTGTTGTCGTTGGGATAAATCGACCAAAAGCCAAAAATGCTATAAGCAAAAATCTGGTCAAAATGGTATGTGATGCTATTTACATATGCATTTCTTTTAACATGTAAAGATGACTAAGTCAATGATTGGTAACAGAAGTAAAGCTGGAATTTTGCTTCTCCGAGCTGCACAGAGGTTTAGACTCACAGAGGCCAGTCCGAGGTGTTTATTGTAAAAATACTGTTTGTACGTTTGCAGACGTGCTTTTTCTGAGAAGCCTAATTCCATCTTAATTATGAAGTAAATAAGTAAGTTAAGTTTATTTGTATAGCACCTTTCAAGAACAAAAATCATGAAGTGCTTCACAGTATAAAAGAGGAATAATGAGGAATAATGAATAATGAGTTGCAATAATTGAGCCGTGACAAAATAAAAGCATGTATGAGCATTTCCATTTCAGACCGAGACACAATATACAGTACTGTGCAAATGTTTTAGGCAGTTTTAGGCACTAATGGTAAATTGAGGATGCTGTCAAAAATAATGCCATGATTTTATTCATCAATTAACCTCATGTTGCAGTAAACAGGAAAAAACCTAAATCAGATCAGTATTTCTTATTACCTGATGACCTGACACCTCCCTGATGGTACTGATGAAGGATAAGAGTAAAAACATCTGGAGTGCCTAAAACTTCTGCACAGTACTGTATTTGAGGTAAATGTTCCGTAAATGATAAAAACAAGATTGCTCAGTGAATGGAAAGTGGTCAGTTGACCTCTTAACTGGCTTCAGGTGCTCAGGTTCAGTTTTTACAGTCTGAATATGTCTTGAAATTATGCTGTAGTTTTTATGATTTTCTTATATAAAATATGTTTTTGAAGTACAATTTTTTTGTCTTTCAGATGTTTGAGACTGTGGAGGATATCAAGAAGAATAATAAAGTGCGCAGCGTCATTTTATGCAGTTTGGTTCCTGGTATCTTCTGTGCAGGTACACTCTCCTGTTTATTGTATTGGAGGGATTTGTAATTGTTTGAATGTCTTTTCATTTCTGTAATTATTGTAGACATTTTGCCAATTTAATCTTCATGTGTAATTTTGTTTATTTGATATTGTGATTTTCACTCTTTAATGTTGAACAGGGTTGGCTCTAGTAGAGAGAACAGTGCACTCAGCTTTATATTCAGAAATCTTGATACTGAAGTTTTAGCAGTTGCCACTCTGCACTCCTGTGCTGCGTGTTTTAGGGAGCCACACGCTGCTGGCTTGATCCTGATGCTCTCTCTCTGTGCAGGTGCAGACCTGAAGGAGAGGGCCAAGATGCACCAGAGTGAAGTGGGACCATTTGTGTCCAGAGCAAGAGCGCTCATCACAGAGCTGGGTAAAAACTGTAAAGAATGATAGACCTGTGACTGTTAATCAAACAATGTAGTTAGGTTTGTGGTTGTAGTGATCTGATAGACATTGTTCAATGAGGTGCATATGAATGCATTTCATATTTAATGATGGGTGTCATATTGTCCTTCAACAGGTAATTTGCCGATACCAACAATTGCTGCAATTGATGGAGCTGCCTTAGGAGGAGGCTTGGAAATGGCTCTAGCTTGCGACATCAGAATTGCCTGTAAGACAGTGGACAGTAGACTTAATGTCGAGATGACAGATAAGCATGTCTCTGGTCTATGCTGTTTATCCTTTTAAGAGGCATAAATGTTTGGTTGACAAGTCTGACAGATTAGTACAGTCAGTAACAGTTGATGCTAACAGATGAAAATGGTGAGTCTGTTTAAAAATGATAAGTTGCTTGTCTGTGCATCAGCTATATATGGAATTGGATTTGAAAGGAATCACTCAAAATAAAGTTGAAAGTGAATAAAAACAATTTGAAAAAAAAAAACAAATGTCAAAGCACATTTTAACTGCAGGAGTGCGGCAGTTAAAATACAATATTCCTTCTATCTGTCTGTCTGTCTATCTGTCTATTTCTTGTGTATGTAAAACCAGTCAAAATATAGTTTTTAAGTATATTATTTTTATAGTATAGAATGTATAGTGATGTTATTGAATTTTTAATATAATTTATTATTTTCTTTGCATTTTATCATACGGTTTTGTAATACATTTATACTATTAGTAGTCATAGTATTGATGTGTAAATAGTAATCCTTCTCTTTCATCTCTCTAGCCAATACTGCTAAAATGGGACTAGTTGAAACTAAACTTGCCATTATCCCTGGAGCAGGTAAGGATGGATTTTTTTTTTTTTCATAATTTTGTGTTAAATGTTTATGTTCTCTACACACATCTGCACTTCAAGAGACTACAATCCATCAGTCAAACTTTATTTGTATAGCATCTTTCATACAGGTTAGTGCAGATAGGACTTAAACCAGCAAATGCAGCGCTGAGATCTAACAAATGACAAGGTCATTTGTAACTTTGACCAGTGCTGTCTCTGTGCTATGATACACTCTGAATCCTGACTGAAAATCCTCTAATAAACTATTGTCCTGTAGTAAGTAATCGAACTGTTTTGTAACTGCTTTCTCCATAATCTGGGAGAAAAGGGAAGATTAGATATAGGTCTATAGTTGGCTAATATGCCTGGATCAAGAGTGGGCTTTTTCAGAAGAGAACAGGTTTAATTATACTTACTTTGTGACTGTGGTAAATAGCCTGTTAGGATGAAAGGGGTTGATGATATCTATTAGAGAGTTGCTAATTAAGAGTAAAAGCAAGTAGTTGGGATAAGGTCTAAGAGACAGATTGATGGTTTAGATGAAGAAATAGTTAGTTAGCTGTGAAGAGAACAACAGTCTGGGTCAGGGTTTACAGCTGTCTCTACGGATCCTGTGTTTGGATATTAATCACTGCTGAGGGCAGGAGGTGGTGAATTTAGTCTCTAATCGAATTTGATTGTTAAAGAAGCTCATGAGATCATCACTGCTGAGTGTTATAGGAATACATGGATCAATAGAGCTGTGTCTCTCTGTCAGCCTGGCTACAGTGCTGTTTTTATTTTCCTCTATTAATGAAGAGTATTAGGCAGCTCTGGCATTACAGAGGGCCTTCCTAGATCTTGCCAGGCTAAGTGGGATTCTTCCAGTTTGGTGGAATGCCATATCCTTTCAGGATTTCACATTGTTTGCCTTAATATAGAGGTTTGGGAGTTAAACCATGCAGCTAACCTCTTTTGTTTCATTATTTTCTTTTTTAGAGGGGCAACAGAATCAAGTGTTGTTTACACTGAGCCTGCAGGGCTATCACATCTACAAGATGATCAGTTTGGGAGGGACTAAAGTTAACATAAGAGTCCTCTGTTACATTGAGACATGGCATTGAATTAAACGCTGATGGAATCACTTCTTTAAATTAGGCTACAGCACTAGCAGAAAGATAAGGTAAGGACATAGTAAGGACGTGCCTAATGGTATATATACTCCAGTAATAAGAATTCAGAAATAATTCATCAGTGGTCTGATAAAAGAGGATTCTGTGGAAAAGCTATTAAAATGTTTAACATCAATACCAGAGCCAAGTCGAGGGTGTGGTTAAAACAGTGAGTGGATTTATTTCCTCACTGAGAGGAACCAATAG
Organism: Lates calcarifer; assembly: GCF_001640805.2. Taxonomy (NCBI): domain Eukaryota; kingdom Metazoa; phylum Chordata; class Actinopteri; family Centropomidae; genus Lates; species Lates calcarifer. Next base: position 22,132,212 of record NC_066841.1, read on the forward strand.
TGTCCAATATTGAGTGTGGTACACTATAATAAATAGAATTGGCTGTAGTGTTTTCCAGTTTGAATGTGACAAACTAACAACAAGGCTTTCAGATGAGTTAGTAGTCCACATTTAACTATTTTATTTTGTTGTACTTTTGCATTGGTGGTGTTAGTTTTTTTATATATATATTTTTTTTGGGGGGGGTTTCACCTTTTATTTTGTTAGGACAGTGGAGATGAGACAGGAAACAGGTAGAGAGAGCAGGGGAATGACATGCAGTAAAGGTCCAGCCGAACCAGGAGTCGATCCGGGGACCAGCTGCTTAGGGCACTGAAGCCCATGTGGTACGCCCCCCAACCATTCAGCTACAGGGGCTCCCTGGTGGTGTTAGTTTTTATTAGTTTGTTGAAAATAACTGTTAACTTTTGATTTAATTAATCAATGGGCAGACACAGTCTCTATTGGATGTTGGAGAGGTGAGTATTGGAAGCACAGAGTAGCGTGTAGGTCTGTAACTCTGGAATGTCAATGGCTTTGGCTTTCTAAAAAACTTTTCTATAGATGATTTCTAGAGATGAGAGCTGCTCCATCCAAAGTGGGATGAATGCCTGAAGTCTTCAAATAATCTATAAATCCACATTGTTTGCTGGACACCACCTCTACAGCCAGCATTTGAATGATGACATGCGGCTATACACGTCATCACTGATCAGATGAGGTACTTCTTCTTTGGAGCGTGGGCCGCCCTGGCCCCATGACCCTCCGACCTCCCAAGAAAAGCTACGAAAAAAAAGTAAAAATCAAAAATTTACATGTGTGTTTCTCTCCCCGCCTCCTGTCTCACATGTGTCTCTGCAGACACACGGAGCGGAGGAGCCACAGTGGAGACTGGTTAACAATTTGCTATGTTAAGTGCAAGAAATGCTCCTGCAAGTGCTGTAAGTCTCTGTAAATCACAGAGACTTACATCTAAACATCTAAAAGTCAGACCAAAATATCAGCATTTTTTTAATGCCCCCATCTGTCAGCAGTGGCTCTGCTGGCAGGGAGACTAGCCCTAGTCCTCTCCTCTGTATATAAATATAGGCAAATAGTACAGTTTTTTATTGTCATTTTTGGCATTATTGCAATAAATACCAAAAAATACTGTGATTAAAATTTTAAGTCCATATTGCCCTTCATTACTTCATACCAGTCAGTGGCACATTGTGCTCTGATATACTGGAGCTCACAGCCTGGCAAGTTTTTTTTCCAGACTGGAAGCAGCTCAAAACACCAGTTACAGCATCTCTGGGACACCAGTGTTACAGAGATTCCCTGTTCTATAAATCATATTCTCCAGATATAAGGGAACAGTTTGTTTTAGTGAAAATAAATTTCATAAATTCCCACTAAAATCATCACTCATTTTGCAGTATGTGTCAAAATAACTGCAGTATGATTGGTTTTTCCCCCCTCCTTGTATTGCTCAGCCCTGCTATCCACTGGAAACATTTCAGAAGGGGCACGTATTCTTCAGCAGCCAAATTTCAAATGTAGTTCAGTTGTTTTACTGACATTTTTCACAGTTCATTTAGATGCTTTGTGGGTGAGATTGAATATGACAACTCACTGCACCAACTCATTTTAAATGTCAGTCTAGTTTATAACCTTATCATCATCCTCGGTGGTTGAGGCCATGTTCTATCATCTCTCATCATTTCTCATCTCTCTTGTGCAGGTGGTACACAGCGTCTCCCCAGGGTGATTGGTGTCTCTCTTGCTAAGGAGCTTATCTTTGCAGCTCGGGTGGTGGATGGAACAGAGGCATGTCGTCTGGGTCTTGTCAGTTGTTCTGTGGAGCAGAATAAGAGTGGAGATGCTGCCTACCTGCAGGCTCTGGAGCTCGCCCGGGAGATCAACCCTCAGGTAACACCTCACTGTCAAGCAGACCTCTGGGTCAAGGAAGTTGTACACTGAGGGAGGAACAGGACAGTGACTTTAGTTATGAATGTCATGACCAAAGCCACAGCTTTTGCTCATTTTAGGCCTGCAATAATTGTATCATAATATTGTATTGTAATATTATATCAAAACAGTTTACACAAGCAATATGGCACAGCAGTTCATGAAATCTCATAACCTGAAAAAAGACAGTCACTCTAATTTTTGACTTCACAGGGCCCCATTGCAATAAGGATGGCAAAACTAGCAATCAACCAGGGGATAGAGGTGAGTCTTCAAAGTCAGCGCAGGGCTGATTTTACAGTATTTTATGACTGCTTTGGCTCAGTATTCACAACAATGGTTCAACTGGCAAAGGTCTTAACATCTTGAATCATGTGGATACTCTTCTCCACCCTTGGCACTACTAAGCAGTCATGCCATCACATGCTGTTTCCAGCCTCAGGTTAGGGTAGACTAGTCAGCATTCCTTTGCAGGTTGTTGTGAATGAGCAGAACACTGACAGTACACACATATGTTTGTGCCATTCTATTCAGGCAAATCAACAGCAACTCTCTGTCCAATTAGGTGGCAACCACAGCACCAACTTTTATGTAAATCGAACCCTGATTCATACATGTAGTGGGGTGCATGTACCAGCACACATTTATAGCAAACCCTAATAATGTTCAGCCACCGTGTTCAGTGGTGTGGAAAGTTGGTAGTAGTAAGTAGCTTGAAGGCATTTACAGTAAATATGGACTGCTGGATGAAACCTAAATCTCCATCATCTGAAGTGGAACCTGCTCAGAAAATAAACACCAGAGGCTGAAAAAACTAGTTAAAAAGCAGCAGCAGCACCAGTCATATTAACATTAATAACATTAATCCTCAGGATCTTGAGACTTCAGTAAAAGGAGGTAACATTAACATTACTAAGGCAAAGTCCAAAGACAAGTTTCAGTTTAACTGGCTCAGAATATATCTGTGGCTCAGTGACATGAGCTTCTCAGTTGTAAAATGCACAGTGCTGTGCCTTTTGTGCTAGAAAGTCCTGTGTTGTCCTTAGTGCCACAGACCTAAGTAACAGAAAGCAAGTCATTTAATATTTAAGGTACATAGATGACAACAAAATTGTTTGAGAACTCTGCAGTGCAGATGAAGAGGGGAATTCTATGTAGGGATGCATTGTACAGTTCATGCTCTTGGTCCCACTGGTAGTGATGAAGCCAGATCTGTGCAGCAGGTAAAACAGGTTTCAGCAGGACGTGGATCAGTTTTGGTATCAATTAGTAATTCAGAACTAAGAGGCTGCAGAAATTGCAGAAAGAGCTTGATGAGCCCCCACTGAATTTTTCCCAGCCACATACAGTGTGGTGGCTGTCTGTACACAATGCTGTGTCAGTGGTGTGTCGATCACTAAAAGCCCTGACAGATGTTCTAGAGTTGTCAGACAGTTCAACTTTGTGGCCCTGTCACACGATGAAGGATCTACTTACACATGTGATCCTTGTCCCAAAACATTTTCAAAGACAAGGATTGGACTTCCCCACATTCTAATGGTTGGATGGATAAAGGTACAAAAGAGGCCTTGAGATGAATAGTTATCCACCCTGGCCCTGCAAAAGAACAATTCCTCATCTCTGAAGGTAACACGTTTAAAGGAGACAAGCTTTTCAACTTCAACAGTCACAGCCCAGCCTTCAATGACATGAAGAGCAGGTATGTAGTATTCTGGATAGATGAAACTGACAGAAGATTCCCTTCTGACTTTTCTCTCTCTCTGGTGCAGAGAAATTTGAAAACCTACTGAGACATGTAATGTAAGTGCAGAGGAAGCTCAGTAAGAGTTTGCAGTGTTGAAGCAAGTCATGGTTTCCAGTGACTTGTATGCTTCATTTTCCTTTCAACAGTTTGCAGAGCCTGTGTTGGATGAATGTAGTGGTGTATTCACTGAAGTGGAGAAACTCATGATCAGACCAGACCCAAGTGTGACGTGTGAATGTGGATTCAACACAAAAAACAGGATTAAAACTAAATTCAGACTTTCAGTGAGAAAGACGAACCTCACCAGTCTAACGCTCATTTCAGAGCTTGGCCCTGCCTGAGAGAGGTTTTGTTTTAACAGAGCTGTTATCAGGTGGAAAGAGAAGACTCAAAGGAGACAAAACAGGGAGCAAAGGGAGACAACAAGAGAAGAGGGAGCTTTCAAAGAGATGACCACCAAGAGAGGAGCAGGAGGAAGACTCTGTTGAGAAAGTCCCTTAATGTACTGCACTCCATACAGTGTGTACTCGATCTAAAAACAAAACTGCTTCTGAGCACTATATGAACCGTAGTTTTGCAACATTGCTACATGACACCTGAACATATTCATATCTGAAGGTCTTCTGTCATTTTGTTCTTGTACCTTAGAGAAGGCGCAGAGTATGTCTGTCTCACAGATACTTGGTACCTCTTCAGACTTTGTAGAATTTACAGTAAAATGAGATGGAAATCAAGTTGCACAGTCTCACCAAAAACTAGGTTTATATATTTTTAAGGACTTTTTGGAAGGGGCAGTGCATTATATAGACTTTACATGTATTATTCTTTGTGGTGGCGCTGTCATGCTGTAAAATTACCTGCATGTTCTGAGTCCGGTGTACTTCAGATATCAGGTCATTGAATAAGAGATGCCACATTCTCTTTCAGGTGGACTTATCTACAGGTCTGGCCATTGAAGAAGCATGCTATGCCCAGGTGAGAATTTCAACAGTTCAGTTCAGAATTATTTACCCTGATCTACTTTAACACTACTACTTTAACACTACTTTAACATATTCTCTGCTGGTAGTTTATTAGATCAGCATAGCTGATCTAAGTGTTGACAGAATGTGGAAAACAGTAAAACCTCATGTTAATCCAACTTGTTAGTGTTAAGGTGTTACTCCACGAAGGTTCACCCCACTGCCTTTTAGTCACACAGTGTACAGTATGTAGCCAAAATTAATTATTTTTGCAGTGTTACCTATTTGTGAAAGCAGATTCCCACCCTGTATCCCCCTTCCTAAAATATCTGAATCAATTGTGGAAGTGTCCAAGCTGATCGGAAGAGTTGTCCTAATCAAAGTTTCTGTTTACGTGTTGTGTTTGTCATTATTATTTGTGGGTGTTTTCTTGAGGTTTAACAAGCATATCTTTTCTCATAAACCATTGGCTAAGCTGGGTGCTGTTTCCTGAGGTAGACTGATCAGTATTTGTGCAACACAACATGTTACTGGTTTTCCTACGGCAGCACTTAAAAGTGAGTGCATGTGAAAGCCATACTACATATTAAAAATATATACATTAGGTCAAGTGTTGTCAACAACACAAAGAAACATTTTATACATGGAATTGTTGAGTATTAAAACAAAGCTTAATGTGCAATTCACTGCCAGTTCCTTTGATGAAGGTCTGAGATGGTGGGTAGTGTGAAATCTTTCTAAACTCAATGACCATATCTTTGGGCTTTATGGAAATTCACTGTAGGAAGGCATCATCACACCATTCATCAACCACTGGACTGTGCTCAGATGAATATGGAGCAGGCTGATGATAACTGTATCTTGAGCCAATATCAGAAAGTGCTAGTCACCATGCTGGCTTCCACAGTCATTGTGTTAGGGGACAGGACCCAGCCCTGAGGAGACTCACCTTTAACCTACCATCATCAATATAAAATGAATGGACAAAATATTTAAAAATAACTCTTCATGTATAGGTAAAATGAAAGAACAGGTGCATCTCTTTCAGTACTGACACATTTGTATTGTCTTTAAGGTGATACCAACTAAAGATCGATTGGAGGGTTTGGCTGCATTCAAGGAGAAGAGGCGTCCTCACTACAAGGGGGAGTGAGACAAAACTACTTACAGAAGCAATTACATGCCTTCAGTTCTCCTAATGTTCCACTGCTTCCAACATATTAATGGGTGAAACTGTACACGTTGACACATTAACCTGTACAGTATCCAGGGGACGTCTGCTTGACCACAGGACATTAGGGTTGATCCTGGCTGGTGTTTTTTGAGAGTGACTTGAACATTCAAGTGTAAAGCCCTTGCTGGGCATGTCAACTATCACTTAAGCATTCGGAGAACCAAGTGAATTAACCAAGCATTGGCCTCTGCTTACAATATGTGAACTTAAAATGGGTATGACAGTCTGTAACAGTAGCCTCCTTGACTAGTGAACCAATCCAAGAACTACTGACATTGTCCTAAATTTCTGTGAATGCTGCACAGGAATGATGCATCAGAAGTTTGCTTGCTTTCTTACCTTGGTAGAAGTGTACTGTTGTGTTCATAGCACTGAATAACAGCAGAGGTGTTTGCATGAAAACCTTGAACAGACTGGTTTTTCCCTCTTTGAACAATGTCCAGAGGGTGGTGTTTTGGAATTGACACTTATTTGTCAATTGTGTCAGATTTGACAATTTCTGACTTTGGCACCAACCTGTGGCAGTAACAAAAAAGACACTGTGACTCAGTAAACTGGCTAATAAACAACACATAAATCTAAATCAAGTATCAGCAGATTTTTTTTAGTGTTTCTTCAAATTAGAACTTATTCTATTAACATGCTATAGATGACACCAAAACTTTCTATACATACTGGCTTTTAGCACCACTAAGCACTCAAACATTTTTGGGAGAATTCTTGTGTGAATATTCTGGTAACTTAAGCCTATATAACTAGCCTATATAAGAATCTCCCTTAAAAGAACACTATTTACATTATGTTGACATATCACAAAAACATCGTTGTGAGCCTGAAAGTTCATTCTCAACATGGAAATTTAGTCCCACACACAAAGATAAAGGTCCACTTATATAGTCCATGAAATTTTGGTGAAAGCCCTGGACAAGTAATAAGTTTACTTTAAGTTGGTCATTTTTTTGCTTTTTTAAAGCCATATTTTCTTCAGGGCCACCAACAAAATTTTTAAATTATGTGCACAAGATAAGGAGTATATTACCTTCCAGGACTTCAGAGACTGTCTTTTTCAATAGATGGCCCTACAAATTGCTTAGTGGTCCTTTAACTGATGCCTTGTGTATAAAAATGTGTTTTGTGACCCTGGTCAGATTTCAGCAGGTGACCCTCAGACAGCGTGGAGAGCAGTCATTGCTGTATCCACACAGATGGAAATACACTGTTCAGTCATGAAACACTTGAATTCATGTCCTCTGAGTTGCCTTTTCTTCTGTATTACATGTGTTTTAATCTTCACTGAGCATCAAAAGGCTTTTGCAAACCACTATCACGCCTCAAACTGCTTTTATGAAACTGCTGATGAATGAATTGGCCCCAGTGGGGATTTTTTTCCTTTTGTCAGGGTGTCAGTAACCCAGTACTTTAAATATACTCGGTCAGGCAGACAATATATTATTTTATTGGATTTGGTTTTATTTTGTTTAGTTTAGAGTTTGCAGTTCATGAAATATGTAAACATAGATACATCTTTGCACTGAGGCATCTACAGTAGCTAAGTACAATAAACTGTTTTCCTTATTAGGTCTATGATATGTTGTACTATGTTTTTTATTATCATTATTGTTATTTACTTAAGTGATTCCATGCTCACAGAATTCCACTTTTACAAATAGACCTATTATTACATCTAAGCAGCAAAAGTGAAAGCTCTGTAAAAATCTGCTTGACATGCCTGAAGAAAACAATGTGATTCTTCTGAGGAAACTCCTGAGTATTTGAGCTCACTGTATGGACAGCTTTGATCATGCTGCAATCCTGAGTACAGTTGTTCTGCTCCCATTGATTTCATTGTTAAATTTTGGAATCTGTTTGCTGTGGAGAAAATATTTAAGTTAGCTGAAAGACAAAAATGCCACACTCTCAATTCTCAACACTCTCATGTACGCTCTGGACTCTGCTGCTGTGTGATGACAGCAGATACAGTTGCAAGAAAAAGTATGTGAACCCTTTGGAATTTCATGGTTTCCTGCATTAATTTGTCATGTTCATCTAAGTCAAGGGTATTGACAAATATGATGTGCCTAAAATAACACAAAAAAAAATCTGACTAAAGACTAACGAAGATTGAACTATTTGGAAAGAACACGCAGCACTACATCTGGCATAAAGAGGGCACTGTACATCATCATGAAAACATCATCCCAACCGTAAAGTATGGTGGAGGAAACATCCTGATTTGGGCCTGCTTTGCTGCATCAGGGCCTGGCCAGCTTGCAATCAGGGGAGATGAGGGGAAGATGAATTCCCAAGTGTGTCAAAAAATTCTTCAGGATAATGTGAGAATGTCTGTATGTCAGCTGAAACTCTGTAGAAGTTGGGTGATGCAACAGGACAATGAGCCAAAACACTGGAGCAATTCCACAACAGAATGGCTTCAGAACAACAAAATCCACCTTTTGGAGTGGCCAAGTCAGAGCCCAGACCTCAATCCAATAGAGATGCTATGGAATGATTTGAAGAGAGCCATACACATGAGACATCCAAAGAATATGACAGAGCTAAAGCAGCTCTGCCAGGAAGAATGGGCTAAATGGAACACAGTGGGCGGCTGTGGCTTAGGAGGTAGAGCAGTCGTCCACCAATCAGAAGGTCGGTGGTTCGATTCCCGGCTCCTCCAGTCTGCATGCCGAAGTATCCTTGGGCAAGATACTGAACCCCAAATTGCTCCGATGTGTGTGTTTCACATCGGTGTGTGAATGTGTTTAGAAAAAGCACATTAAATATATAGAATATGTGCTGTATGAATGTGTGTGAATGGGGTGAATGTGATCTGTAGTGTAAAGCGCTTTGAGTGGTCGAAAAGACTAGAAAAGCGCTATATAAGTACAGTCCATTTACTGTATATGCATTGCTAGAAATGGGCTAGAGTGCTCTATAATGAGATGAGGAGGAAAATCTTGAGGTGTAATAATCCAAACTTTGAGTTTTGATTTTGATTGATGTTGAGGCAGTTCTAAATTAGATCTACAAAAATCAAAAGTCAACATATAATGATGGCAAGTGTCAGAGAGCATAACAGCAAACATCATTCTGACAATATAGGCCAGAAGAAAAAGTCAATTTTTCTAGTGTGCTGGAAACAACAACAGACAAAATTCTGAATCACTGATTACAAACACAGACCATGTAAATCTCTGACCAACAGCACCACACATCAGATCAGAACACACACTGTGGACATTGTACACCAAACATTCACCAACCAGTTTGAAATACTGTGCTTGAAATCAACAACTGGAACTACTACTAATCTGCGGATTGTATGTTGGCTGTGAAGATGCAGTGTGATGTTAATCCATGATTTAACATCACCTTCATTTAGTTGGTAGATGAGTTTATGTAGCTGCTTTTTTCATTTAATTAGGGAAAAGAAAAAACCTTAAAATTCACAGGTCATACAGTGAAGCCTTAATTCCCCTAAACAATACACTAAACAATGAAATAATGATGGATGGATAATGATTGGATAAGATAATAATTATTTTAAAAATAGTATAAAAGCAATAATCTCAGCACATGTATTATTAACATTTTTATTCATTTCTTTATTCCTACTAAAAATGTTTTTATTGCATGATTAAACTCATTTTTTTAAACTTCTCAGTTGAGTTGATTACTCAATCAGCTTCAGAGTTTTCCATTGTTGAGAACTATATTATTATTCCTCTTACGACATATGGAAAACTAGGCTGTAAACATTTTGTATATTCATGTTTTTGTTTGTTTCTCTTTTTTGTAATTTAGTTTTTTTTACTTCAGGAGAGAGAATTAACAAAAACTATTTAAACAAAATGAATATATGAACACGATGACCTTTTAAGCAGGGACCATCCTATCTTCCGTTTGCTGAAGCAATTCTTAAATTCATGGCTGTATTCTGTCCTGTCTCAGACCTCCTATCCTAAGTTACAACAGGACAAGCACTTAGGACCTTCTGTATCGAGCTTGGTTATTGGAGGGGAGTGTATGTATTGGATTGAGTGAGGCCAATTCCTTTATTTTTGCTGTAGACTGAAAACATTTGGGTTTGACATCAAACGATGAATATGAGACACGAGATCAACATTTCAGCTTTTATTTTCAGGTATTTACATCTGGATCTGACACACAACTTAGAAGATAGCACATTTTGTAACAGAACACCACATTTTTAGGTGAGCAAAAGTATTGGAACAGATAGACTTAAAATAGATTAAAGTGGATAATATCTAGTTGCTTTGCTTCAAGGCTTTCACCGCAGCCTCTTTCAGTTGTTGTTTGTTTTGGGGGGTTAGTCCCTTCAGTCTCCTATTGAAATGCATGCTCTATAGGGTTTAAGTCTGGAGATTGATTTGGTCAGTCTAAAACCTTCCACTTCTTGTTGAACTCCTTTGTTGTTTTGGCAGTGTGTTTTAGGTAATTATCTTGCTGCATGATGAAGGATCTCTCAGTCAGTTTGTTTTCATCTTTCTTTAAATTGCCAGACAAAATGTTTCTGTAGACTTCTGAGTTCATTTGCTGCTGCCAACTTCAGCTTTTCCATCACTTTGGTAAAGGTTCATCTTTGTCTCATCAGTCCATAAAACTTTGTCCCAGAATTTTTGAGGCTTGTCTCTGTACTTTTTTGGCAAATTCCAGTCTGGCCATCCTATTTTTCTTGCTAATGAGTGGTTTGCATCTTCTGCTGTAGTCTCTGTACTTTTGCTCATGAAGTCTTCTCCAAACAGTAAATTGTGATACCCTCACTCCTGCCCTCTGGAGGTTGTTGCTGATGTCAACAGTTGTTTTAGGGTTTTTCTTTAAAGTTCTCACAATGTTTCTGTCGTCGACTGCTGATGTTTTCCTAGGTCTACCCGTCCTGTTACTTAGTACACCAGTGGTTTCTTTCTTCTTCAGGACATTCCAAATGGTTGTACTGGCTATGGCTAATGTTTGTGCAATGGCTATGATTGATTTTCCATCTTCTCTCAGCTCATTTGTTTTTCACCCACAGACAGCTCTCTGGTTTTCATGTTGGTTACACCTCTAACTGTAAATGCAGTCTGCACGGGCAAAACCCAAATCTGAAACTGAGAGTAGACATTCAGCACTATTTATTGTTTGAATAATCAATGTACTATTTAACTGCACAACCGTCCTGTGCAATACATTCACATTCACACCATACCTCATTGTACATAGAGTGGCACTGTTTTTTTTAATATCTTTTTTACATATATATATATATATATATATATATATAATATATATATATATATATATATATATATATATATATATATAATAGTTTAGTTTAATCTGTAGCAGTATGTCATAACTAATACTGGGTTTCATAGAAGATATAATAACTAATATAACTCCAGCTATTTGATGATGTAGCAAATACAAGAGCACAGTATTTCTATCTTACTGCAGGGAAACTGTCCTTCAGTCCTACTCCATATACAGTGTGTGTGAGAGAGAGAGAGAGATCATTTCTAACATAGCTGTCTGAAGTGGAAACTGTTCTAAGTATCAGCGTAGACATGCATGTATTAGACATTAAAATGTCAAAATCACTCAATAAGACCTACTGATGATTATTCATTCATTCATTATCTATACCACTCATCCATTAAGGGTCGCAGGGGGGCTGTAGCCTATCCCAGCTGACATTGGGCGAGAGGCGGGGTACATCCTGGACAGATCACCAGTCCATCACAGGGCAAGATTATCATCATCATTATTATTTACCTCTAAGGTATTTCTGCAGAAATCATCTTGAAGCTGAATTCGGTGCAGTATCTGTGCTGCATCTTGCCTCATCACTACTTGAGACCACAACAGGACAGTGATGTTGGTTGTACAAAAATGGTCTTAATCAGAACCTTTGTTAGAAACAACAACAGTGGACAAACAAAGCAAGCAGTTTCGTCAATGAGCCTGATGAATATCACATATACATCTGTGATCGTATACTCAGGGCAAAAATGCTATAGATAGATAATACTAAACTCAAAGTGCACTCATTATCTTTTTACTGGAGCTTTGGGCTGCGTTTAATTGATAACATAACATTTGCTGAAAAAGCCAGTGATACAGTACAAATCATATCTGTGTAAGGACCTAGGTTCAGTTTTTACTGTCATTTATTTTTTTTATCTCAAGACTAACTGATCAACTAATTGAATTTACATAGGGTGAAAGATGGCAATGGATGGAAAACCCAGTCTCCAGTCTACCTGTGGGTGACATCACAATGGCTACAGCCATGTTTGTCTACACTGTGATCAGGATTTAATTTTCAGGGTAGAATCAGGTTCCTATCAGCATGCAGTACTGATGGTAGGGTCAGGGTTATCATGAGGATATAAGTAGAGGGTTTGTGTGCGAGCCTGTTAACAGACTGTTGAGGCCCTGGCCAGCAGTTGCGTGCAGGCCTGTCCTGTGGCTTCATGCTGCTGCACAAAGCCTGACACTAGGCTGCACATCCCCACTGTGGCTGGCCTCCTTCCGGCAGATGTCCAGCACTAAGCCGGGGGGAATCCCACCACAAGTCAAGGTTGCGTAAAGAAAGACCGGTTCCCCAATACTGAAGGCTTGTACCCAAGCTGCTGCTCATGGGAAACGTTGAAGATATAACGGTGTCTTTCACAGCATCTTTTAGTTTTTTCTTTAGGTTTTAGTTTATTTTTCTGTAGGGACAGCTTTTTTCACCGCAGGTCAGACCAGTCTGAGAAATTTGTCTCTTCCTCCCTGGCCATGTACAGGGGCTGTTTCTGTTTTAACCGTTTCTCAACAGGTGGTTGTTGGCCTCTAATGTTATAGACTGTATTAAACTGTCTCAAAATGTATAATGTTGTTGTCACTGATAGAGACAATGGAAAAATTTACATGTCACACTGTTGTCAGTACAACAAACAATTCATTCACCTTCACACTCATTTTGACTTGTCACAGGCTTTATTCTGTTCTAGATGACAATGTGACAGGGTCCTGGAACAGCTCCTGCTGGTTCACCAAAGATTCTTTCCTTTTTTTTAAAGGTGCTACACACATGGTTTACCTGTGATAGAAAAACACCATAGATTATAGCTGCTGACAAGCTGTGAGTCATTATTAGTCAAGTCATTTTATATATATGTTAATAAGTCATTACTTAAGGCATCCCTTGGAGAGTCTGTGAACAACACTGTATCTGACTACATGGAACAGAGAGAATCAGTTGTGAGAGTGCTGCCTTCCTAAACAGGAAGCACCAGAAAAGGTTACTATGACAGTAGTTAACATTCCCAATTAAATGGGAAGAGAGGGTCTTGTAGCCATGACTTAAGTCAACAGTATAAACATTATATTATACAGTACAGCAACAAGGCATTTTTGTTACTCATGGGTTAACCATAGCATTGTGTTGGTGCCACATCTGGTTAGCAAAAATAGAGCATTGTTGTCATAATCTTTCTAATTTATGAAAAGTCTTGCTTAAAGAATATGAGATTATTATGAATGTAGTAATTGCTATGATCATGTTTGGCTCTACAAGTGTAGTTACTGCAGATAGTGATATTCAGAATAAAGCATGCAGTGACAGAAACATAAGAAAAGCTTTGAACTGTGACACATTTTATGTAGCACAGTTATTCAGGGGCCTCTGCACTGTAATACAGAGGAAAAGGCTGCTGTATTCACCATGAATATCACATCAGTAATAAAGTTATAAATATGATGATATCCAGATTTTACATACACTTGATTTGATCACAGTTGGCAGTAATCTGGTTGAGAAACTTCTGCATCATTCTGAAAGTTGTGCTTCATAAGGTAAAACATATAATGAATCTGTCAATAGAGCAAGGCAGGGTCCCAAAGTGATTGAAGAGGGCTCTAATTATTACACTTCATAAATAAATCAATCAAGGAATAAAGGCAACAAACTGGACAGGTCAGGCCAGTGTCAGTTTTATGATATTGTCTAAGGTCATGGAAAGATTTATTCCTGAACAGATTGAAGAATACTCTACTCTGAAACCTTCCATCTGGTTGCAAATACAATCTGCCAAGATGCAGAACAAGTAGATTTAAGAACTCCTTTGTTCCTGCTGTAGTCTTTTTTTTTTTTTTTTACTGTACTCACTATAATTGTATACCAAGAGGATAATAAATAGCCATTCATGTACATGACATAAAAGTTGTTCAGTCCTGTCTTACTAGAGATATTAAAAGGTGGAAGTTGTGGGGCTCCCCAGGAGAGTGTCCCATGATATTATTTTTATGTGGACAATTAAACTAGAATATAATATCTGATATAATATTGGTAAACTTTTCCCTCATCATGGGAAGACTATGGCTACTGTCACTGGTATAAAAAGCCAAGCTGAAGTAAGACCATGGTACTGAGAACACAAAGAAAAAGTTGGAGACTGAACTCTTTGTTTGGAAAACAGCACTCTGCTGCCACCTGCTGGTATGGCAGTTCTCCACAACCACGAGAACAAACTAAATATACACAGATCAGAGGCCTGTACAACAAAGCGAGTTCAACATACCCTAACCCAGGATATCTTATCATTATCTGGCTTCACTAAACCTAACTACCACAGTCTGGCTAAGCAGTGTTACGACACTAGTTATTAACTCGTTAAGTCAAGCCAGGAGGCGGAGTTGTTAGTTAAAAGCAGCGTTGTCAGAACCATGAGTAAGGTACCTAATATTATACGAGAGGTAACGCTGACAGCTGCATGTTGTCCATAAAAAAAAGACATTTAACAAGTTGAAATGTGAACAAGAGAAACACTAGAAATAATTTACAATTCTCAAAATCAGGCTGAGGATTTATTGTAAATAAGTACATAAATGTTTTTTCTTACTGAGCGAGCGTTTTTGTTCTTTTGTCTGATGGTGATTTATTCTGAGTTACTGTGAATATGTGATGTAGATAAACAGTGACAGTAAAGTCAAACTGTTTCTGCTGCCAAAGCAGAGAGGAGAGGAGAGAGTTCATGTCTGAGGTCGATCTGACTGAAGTGTTCATTTATAATCGTGGCAAATATTCAACAGTGTGAAGATAAAAGCATCTTTGTTCTATCAAAGTGAAGATTGAACAGTCAGTATGTGATCATTTAGTGTGATAAACTCTCTCTCTGTTTGTTAGAAGCTCTGTTGTGGACATAATGGAACAAAACCATTCCACAGAGCTATAAAAATATCTATTGATCTTTATTATTTGGTACTTTATTGTAAACTCTGTCCTTCTCAGGATCCTGCAGAAATGTTGACGCTAGTTTTCCAGTGTAGTTGGGCTGTTGACAGGTTTTGGTCGACAGCAGTGTTTAGGTGGGTGGTACATGTCAAAGTAACATCTAGATAAATGAAGGACTGAAGGTTTCCCAACAGAACATTGTATTGTAATGATATGATCACCTGTCAGTGGCCGTGTATATAATAATAATAATAATAATAATAATAATAATAATAATAATAATAATAATAATAATAATCTGGGCTTTGTTGTTCCTTTCCTGAGATCAACAATGTTTGTCTGCACTTTCTCCTCCTCGACTGTTTTAATCTTTGCTCTCACCATAATCTTTCGTCCACTACTTGTCTCCTCTGTTACTCAATAACCACTAAATCTGTTTAATATGAGACTTGATGCTTCTTCCTGAGTGTCGAAACTTTAAAGCTTTGATGAAAGAAGGCACAGCAACATCTAGTGATTTGCATAAATTGCAGCAGCCAGTCATTGTCTATATGTGTTTCATAAACCTGACAAAAGGTGACCTGATAGTTAGTAGTTAGGGCACATACCATATGGACACAGCTTGTTACTGTAATGAGCAGGGATTTGGTTTAGTTTAAAGCTCGTCTTTGGATGTGGAGTGGAGTGGAGGCTATTGGACTGATATCATTACTCAGTGTTCACTATATATTAACCACAAAGAACTTGTTGTGAACTGGTGAACTGGAGGTGAAGTGTACCACAAAACACCTCATAAAACCCACAACTATCAAAGGTAATCACAACTGTATCCCTGCACAGTTGAATGCACAGGCCATATTTCCAACCAAAAATACAGGATGTCTTATTCCAGTTATCCATCATCTAAAGGTAGCTCTACATATTAGTCCATTACTGAAAGCTCTAGTTTTAACCCTTTCATGCATGAATTATGAAATCCTCAGTCAGGATTTTTTTTCCTAAGTGTTTTTATTCTTTTGGCATGAAAAAAAAATTTAACTTAATTTTCTTAAAACATGCATGTGTCTCCTTCTATAGAAGGATTAGCAAATTAGCAAGATATTGCTGAGTTGCTCAGCATTTCATGGAACAACACTCTAGCGTCCAGTGTGGTGGCTGATGTGGAACTTTACCATCAAAACCCATACATTGCACTGTAGTTTTTAACATTAACTGAAGGTTCCTCAGGGCAGCACAGTGGTGCAGTGGCTAGCACTCTCGCCTCACAGCAAGAAGGTTTCCTGAGGTGTTTTCCTAACCACCTTAAGAAAGCACCTTTCCTTGATCTCGATGGAAAATGTCATGAAGTCAAGGAAAGATGCAAAGGAGAACTGATAAAGAATTAGGAAAAGAGAATGTTGAGAGTGTTTAGAGAGGATGTGTGTGGAGCAGCTGTGGCTGCAGTGTTTAGACACCTATTCAATTGTGTTAAGTGGGTTTTTATAGCATTGCTTCATTAATGGCATTTATTCTGGCTACATGACATGTCTGTCTGTGAAGCAAAGATCTGTTATACTGTGTTTCTGTATATAGCTGATGGTATCTATAGCTGTTATATTGACATCATTGACACGGTATTAAGAAGTGGGTTAATTCAGGTAGGACACCAGTGAAGGCCTAGGTGTGAAATGCTGCCACTGGCATTCATTTCTATTTTCAATTGAACCTCTTGACTTGATATTGCATATGAATTGCATATTCCAAGTTTTTCTGAAAAATTTGGAGAATTCAACTGGTTACTGACTCTGATGAGATTTTTGGTGATTTCAGTGTTCACCTGAGTAAAGCCTGTGACCCTCTAATGAAGCCTTTTTGGTACTTCTTGATACTTTCAGTTTCACCCAGCTTGTCTATGAACCTACTCATCGCAGTAATAACACCACTGACATGATTCTTTACTCGACAGTGGTTTGTGATCCAACTGTGTCTCCTGTCACGTTTATTTGAAGCCTTTCCTTCCTTTTGGTGCTGATGCATTTATCATTCACACTGTCCTTTCACTTCAGCAACAGACTTTGTTGGAAACTGTATCAGTGACTCATACACAGCTCTTTCTAATGTCCTGGATTCAGTGCACCTCTTACCACCAAAACTAGATGGTCTCACTAACAATAAAGACAATCCTAGGTTTCTATTTGACACTGTAGCCAAACATAATCATCTTCTTCTGTAGAAGCAGTTTAACAATATGTTGAATCCCAGATATTCTCTGTTTTACATAATACAAGTTTGTGTTGGCCTTTAAACCTACTTCCTCTACTAGATAAAACGTTCAAAAATCTCTGGCCAATTTTGGGACCTGTAATGCTGAATATGTTTAACTTATCATTTACAACTGGTATCATCTGCATTAACCTTAAGACTGACGTAGTTAGACTACTTGAGAACGCATAGTTGTGTCTTAACTTAGCTTACCTTTCAGCCCACTGAAACTGCATTTACTAAAGTGATAAGTGATCTTTTGCTTTATGATGGGTATAGATCCCAATTCTCTTACTGGATCTCAGTGCAGCCTTTGACAACACAGATCATAGATTATATACTTCTAAACCAATTGGAAAACAAATTCATCAGTTTTTTCTGATGTAAAATATGGAGTATGTCTGGGGTGTTTTTGTACTGTTTCTGGCCTCTGCTTTTCTCTCTATATTTCAGCCAAATTATAGACAGTAATGGAATTAATCTCTATTGCTTTGCCAATGATACTCAGCTGTATGTGCCTGTAAAGGTTGACAGATAATTTACTATTCCTTAGACATAGATACTAACGACTCATATGATGGCAGACTGGGTCAACGACTTAGGACCTCAAAGGTACCTGGACCTTCCCAAATGAGGAAGCCTTTTGGATGAGAGGTGAAACGTCTTTAGGAAACTGAAAAAAGTCCAGCTGCCTTCAACACTAGCTATTAGTCTTGCTATTAGCTATTAGTCTTGTTTGTTTCTTATGTGATTTGATAGTCTAAGGACAGTGGATGTTGTATGCTATACAGATTGTAAAGCGATAAAGTGATATTTGGCTATATAAATTGATTTAACTTGACTATCTCTCCATTATACTGAAATAATCAGTTCTTCATTCCAGCATATTAAATTTAACCATAATGACATTTCAGTGGTGAAGCTTTAATACATATAATGCACATACAGAATGAGACACATCTATGAAATTAATGTGTTGTATAGTTTGTTAGCTGTAACAAAGATGTAGGAGCTGGACTCTCCAGTGGAAGTCAAAATTTTACATTTGCATTTATATTTCATAACAATTTCCAGTTATTTGTATATTAGTAATTGCAGTTTTTCATATCAACCAACATTTTGCATTTTGCAGTCTTATTACATCCAAGTGAAGAATCACTGTGCAATATCATAATAATACTCTCGTAGTCTTGGTTCAACTATGGTAAATCCAGGTCTTTCATCTGCCCTGTAAGACATGAAAAAAGCAAGTAATCAAAAATGAAATATCCTAACATACACTGTCCTTATTATTCCTGTGTGGCGTAAGACAGTCCATTGTTGATCCAACAGTTACCTTGTGATGACTTATAGACAACTTGTCACTTACTTGTAAGTCCAGCAGGTTCTCATGAGGTCATACATCTCTGGTGGACAGTTCATTGGAGCATCCATACGCTTTCCACTTTCAATCATCTGCATGACATCATTTCCTTTCATTCCCTGGGAACAGTAATATATTCAGATTAAGTGTGATACAATCAGAGAGGTATTGCTCATATATATAGATACACATATATAAGCCTATATCTAACCTTCCGCTTTTCTCTGAGGTCTTTGAGAAAGCAGTTGCCGAAGTTATGTGACATTGTACAGAACAACAGTTAATTAGAGGATTTTCAGTCAGGATTCAGAGTGCATCATAGCACAGAGACAGCACTGGTCAAAGTTACAAATGACCACCTAATCAGGTCAGGCAATGTCTCGGGCGGCTGTGGCTCAGGAGGTAGAGCAGTTGCCCACCAATCAGAAGGTCGGTGGTTCGATTCACGGCTCCTCCAGTCTGCAAGTCTGCAAGATACTGAACCCCAAATTGCCTCCGATGTGTGTGTGTGTCACATCGGTGTGTGAATGTGTTTAGAAAGCACATATATATATATTGAACATGTGCTGTATGACTGTGTGTGAATGGGGTGAATGTGATCTGTAGTGTAAAAGTGCTTTAAGTGGTCAAAAAGACTAGAAAAGTGCTATATATGTACAGTCCATTTACTTATCTTGGTAGATCTCAGTGCTGTTTTTGATACTATTGACCATCACATCCAATTACAGATACTGGAGAATTTTATTAGTATTAAACTGCACTAAACTGGTTAAAGTCCTATCTATCCGATAGGCTTCAGTTTCTACATGTTGATGACAACTCCTCCATAAACATAAAAGTTAGACATGGAGTTCCATAAGGTTCTGTGCTTGGACCAATCTATTCACTTTGTATATTATGCTTCCTTTAGGTGATGTTATCAGGAATCACTCCATAAACTTCCATTGTTATGCAGATGATACACAACTATACTTGATGACCAGCAGTGTTATGCTATTAAACACTTCCTATCTCAAAATGATGCAGAAGAAAAAAAAAGTCAGTGTGTTCAAATGCTGCAGCATGACAGGAACTAGGAAAATAGATCAGATTTCTCCTCTGTTAGCTTCTCTGCATCGGCTCCCTGTAAAACCCACAATAGAATTTGAAGTCCTCCTCCTTACCCACAAAGCCCTTAATGGTCAGCTGACAACAGCATATCTACATCAGGAGGTCTAAACTACTGCTGTTGTTACTTTGTAGAGGTGGTATGATAGTGGGCGTTCTCACCTCCTACCACGACCACATGAGTGAGTCAGTAAGGGACTTGAAGTGTGAAAAAAGTGTCAGCATGTCTTGGGTTGGTAAGTAATTGTTCATACCTTGTATGGTTTCTGGCCGTAGGAATAGGCCTCCCACATGAGCACCCCAAAGCTCCACACATCACTTTTGGATGAGAATTTGAAGTAGTTTATACACTCAGGAGCATACCATTTCACTGGCCACTTCCCATGACCCTTGGCCTGCGAGAAGAGATACATGCAAAATCAGTCACTGTAAGCTTGTGTTATGTTGGCCATTTTGCAGCCTCAGATTACTGTCTGTCTCATCGCACTGAGGGAAGTAAACTCTTTTTTTCTGTCTGATTATGATCGACTGCTTGAGATACCAAAAAACAGCAGATTGACTGTTGTCAGTGCTGCAATGATTCTAATGCTTTGTAAGCACATTCATTTTTTTTAATTATATACTTTTATGCACAGATTAAAAGGACCTGGTGCGATGGACCACACAGACTTTTAGTATTAGTATGAGGGAGCACTACCCGCCCTGAGGTAACAATAAACTGGAGACATACTGAACTCTAACTGCAGAGGTCACTGTTTCACAGTTTTTCTGGTTTATGGACATCATATGAAAACAGTGATGAAATTATGGCAGGTAATTTTGAAAATAGGTCTATCTGTATTCTCTAGAATATCATGGACCCCAAAATCATGGATTTCTCAGCCAGTCCACTTGGGTCTCTGGGTTCATGGTAAGGAGATTGGCATTAGCAGTTCTTCACAAGAGCAGTTCACCAGCTCTGCAAATCCAAATTTATATTTGTACGCCATTTTGTTTGGTTTCATTTCTCTTTTTGAGTTCATGTTATAACTTGAGAAAACCAGAACTAGTTCTCTTTAATTACTCTATCTACTTAAACTTAACATAAACACCTATAGGAAATATACATGTTCAACTTAAACAGTGTCAGTGAAAACCATTAGAAAAGGAACTAACAA
This sequence comes from Lates calcarifer, assembly GCF_001640805.2. Lineage (NCBI taxonomy): Eukaryota > Metazoa > Chordata > Actinopteri > Centropomidae > Lates > Lates calcarifer. The sequence goes on from NC_066841.1 coordinate 22,153,163, forward strand.
ACCATAGTGTTCAGTTAAAAATTCTTATTTCCATTTTCCATTTAATGCTCTTAATGTGTCCTTAAAGTTGTTAGTTTTTTCCTTAAATGTTCCTTTAGATGTTTGAATTCCAGTTAGCATTGGTTTATTTTTAGTCTCGACCCAGAAAACATTTATCAACAGAAAAATTTAAAATAAAAGCTAATCGGCTCCTCCTTAGTTAAGTTTCCTTACAGTTCAGACTGAGCCTGTGCTTCCACTCTCCGTCTTTAAAATGCATGAGGTAAATGTATGTGTGAAAATAGAAATTAACTGATAGCTTAAAATCAAAGGCACCCAACTCATCATAAGTGAATTGGCCAGTGCCAAGGAGGTAAAGAAGGTGTGAGCTCAGATTTTGTGAAGTCAATAATGACACGGATTGTGGATCTACAGTGTAGTAGCAGTACTACTATCTGAAATAACAAGCAGGACTTCAGGTTGGGACTCATATCCAGTTTCTCAGGAGTGTATGTAGATCTTTCAACACTGGTGTAATTAGGACCTAACACTTGAGAGTGGTTGAGGTCTAATGGGTTGTCCCTCCCTTTGTATGAAAGGACCCCCTGTGATTATCTCTGGCACCATCCTCCTGATCATCTGTCTCAATTTGTGACTGTTTGATCTTTTTGTCTTTAAGTCTCATTTTCTTATGTGTCCACCCATCCCTTCTAAAGGCTGATGTGGTCATTCGCCTGTTTCAGGATTCTCTACATAAACTTTTTCAAGTGTTTGACCATAACATGGATATTCTGTTCCCACCTGTCTGTGAATTTATGTCTTCTTCTGACATTCACCTTTCTCACTTGGGCCCTATCTCTTGCAAATAGAGCTCAACTACGAACTTGGAGTTTTCCAGAGTTTCCCGCATGTTCTTTCAGTCCCAAAACACAATGACATGAATTATGGCAACTCGCATGTCTGTAAACAACAAATGTTGAGGTTATTTTCTTTCTTCTAGAAAAGGACTTATTGTTGGAACTGAGACACACAGATAACCTCTACAACAGAGTCACTGAACTTGAAAAAACAGCTATTGAACCTATACTAACCTATACTAACATGTTTTAGCTTGTGCTAGTAGCTATAGATGCAGTTTGCTAGCTGTGACCAGTACGCTCTCTGACCATCCAATCAAATGAAATGAAAATGTCCACGTTAGCGTGGGCCTGCAAGATGGCCCATGGTCTTGGCAACTCAAAAGCTGACTGGTTAAAGGATCTGCACGGCAACAGTTTCATTGCCATTCATTTTTTAGGTTATTGTTGATTTTGAAGGCTTCAAAACAGATTTCAGCTGCGGTTGAATAGTCCTTTTGCTTAAGAATGTCCCTAAATGAGTGAAATGACTCGGAAGTATCAGCAGTGGCAGCCATGATAAGAGCTGGTCAAACTCTCTAAATGTAAAGGAAAGGAGCTTCAGAGCTTCCTATCTTATCTACTTTAGCCTAGCATACACTGGACCTTCCTTTACAAAAGGACGCCATGTTTCTTCTTGCACACCACACAGTATAAGAACAAAACTGTGAAATCTGACGTCCTGACTTCACTGAAACTGGGTTTTAGGTGCTGGAGAATTAGAGCAATTTTTCAGATAAAAGTCTGTGGATAATCGTTTAGTTTAAACGTGTGTGTTCATTAATTCACGAGGGTACGGTGAGGACTTTGGCAGTAGCAGCTCCTCATGAGAGGAATTAGGACCTCAGACCACAAGGAATCTGATCTTACAAAGAGTTAAAGTAAAAATATGAAGCTTATATTTGTATTATATTTTATTATATTGGTAAGCCATTCTATTTGAGTAGAGAAGCACTTATTTTTAATGTCAAAAGGTTATTATTCTCACAACTATAATTTTGAGTTACCAGTTCTTTTTCTTCCTGAGGTTTGATTCCCATTAACTTTCCCTAAATGTCTTTAAAGTTGTTCATTTTTCTTGTGTTAAATGTTCCTTTAAACGTTTCAGTAAAGCCTCACCAACCCCTATGGGCAAGACATCCTACAACCAGCCAGGATGATCCCCTTAATTGAGTGAATGCCATTTCATTTAACTTCATGGTTTACCAGCTTCTCTCCCTAAAACTATCACCAGCTCCAGGAAACTCAGCTCCATGTTCTGATTATCACCAGCTTCCCTTGATAATTTCAATGCTGGTCACAAAGAACAGCATGTTGCAGTGCTGCGCAGACATTCAGCCATAACATGGTTATTGTGACAAAGAATTTTTGTTTTAGTTCTATTTTTCTAAAACATCATTAAAACAGATTTACAGTGTTGAATAAAAGAATGTTTATACCACTCTGCACCTCTAACACTAAGAGCTTAGAAATGTAAAAAGTCTTTTTATAAAGCCATCAAGGCTTATTAATATTGGAATATTTTTTAGTCTTATTGCCCAACTCTACCATGTTTTTGTAATGAGCTGGAAATAAGCCATGGAACATACACCCATGTGTCATTGGCCTGGATGGGTTTTATACTTAATCTATGGCAAATAAGCTGCATCCACCACTGTCCCTGTCAGCAGTTACCTTGTAGTAGTTTTGCTCCTCAGCGACAGCTTTGGAGAGGCCAAAGTCACTGATTTTGGCATAGTGCTGTGTGACCAGCAGCACGTTCCTGGCAGCAAGATCCCTGTGGACAAAGTTATGCTCCTCCAAGTATTTCATCCCCATAGACACCTGGTGGACCAGCTCTGTGATGTTCTTTATGGTTGTTTGCCTGTAGATGATAGAGAAATTGTTATTTTAATATAAAAGTGATTGCAAACGTCAATACAGATAGTTGATCATAAGATTAAATTCTGTTTTACAAGGATCAGCTTTAAAGCTGACTCAGGTTTATCAATATAGTCTAAGTAACTGAAACTTTGTCCCTGTTCTCTCTGAGTTTGAGATGCTCACAGCAGTTCACTTGTGGACAGTTCAAAAAGACATGAACCAGAGGTCAGTCTGTCATAGGTCTGATATACATAGGTAGGACCCCGCATCCACACCTACAAGTCATTTATAGTTACTAGTTCAGGTGGATTTTGTTGTTCTGAAGCCATTCTGTTGTGGAATTGCTCCAGTGTTTTGGTTCATTGTCCTGTTGCATCACCCAACTTCTACAGAGTTTCAGCTGACATACAGACATTCTCACATTATCCTGAAGAATTTTTTGACACACTTGGGAATTCATCTTCCCCTCATCTCCCCTGATTGCAAGCTGGCCAGGCCCTGATGCAGCAAAGCAGGCCCAAATCAGGATGTTTCCTCCACCATACTTTACGGTTGGGATGATGTTTTCATGATGATGTAGCAGTGCCCTCTTTATGCCAGATGTAGTGCTGCGTGTTCCTCCCAAATAGTTCAATCTTAGTTTCATCAGTCCACAAAACATTTTGCCAATACTGCTGTGGAGTGTCAATGTGTTCTTTCACAAACTTCAGGCGTGCAGCAATGTTCTTTTTAGTAAGCAGCGGCTTCCTTTGTGGTGTCCTGCCTATAGACATCCCTGCTTGTTCAATGTTTTACGTACTGTAGACTCATGAACACAGATGTAAGCCAGCTCCAATGATGCCTTCAAATCTTTGGCTGTCACTTGGGGATTGTTTCTTTACCTCATTGATCAGTCTTCTTGTGCTCTTGGGGTCATTTTGACTGGGTGCCCACTTCTTGGTAGAGTAGCCACAGTCCCAAAGTGTCTCCATTTGTAGATTGTTTTCCTAACTGTAGACTGGTGAATTTCGAAAGTCTTTGAAATGACTTTATAACCCTGTCCAGCTTTATGTAAATCAACAATTCTCAATCAACAAAACTTTTTGGTGAAGCATGGCTCACATAAGCGTATTCTTCTTGTGATGAGTAAAGTCAAAAAGTCAAAGTAGCTCTAGTCCACACCTCCAAACTCATTTTCTTAACAAGACTCCAGGTATGCTAACACCTGACTCCAATTAGCTTTTTTGAGGTCATTAATTCAAGGGTTCACATACTTTTTCCACTTGCACTATGAGGTTTTTATGGTTGCTCTCAATAAAACCATGAAAGGTCAGAATTTTTCTGTGTTATTATTTTAGGCACATTATATTTGTCAATATCCTTGACTTAGATGAAGATCAGATCACATTTTATGACAAATTGATGCAGCAAACCCTGAAATTCCAAAGGCTTCACATACTTTTTCTTGCCACTGTATTATTGCTGTAAAAAATGAATTCCTTGATAGAAACCTGATACTTTGATAGATGATTAATTTGAGTTTGCAAATGTATTACAAAGTGCTTTGTCCTTTGCCTTATCTTTGATTGATGTTGCCACAGGCCAAATATCTTTAAAAATCCAACTTCAAACCACACAAATAAGGATCATGATGTCCCTTGTTTTAATGTAAAATAAGCAATATAAATAGAGTGCCTTATTCCTGAGAATAATCAGGATCCATTTAGAGAACATACTTGTTTTTCTGCAGGAACTTGTTGAGAGGTCCCAGCTCAGCCAGCTCCATGACTAGCATGAGGTTCTCTGCTTCACAAATACCGATCATCCGGACGATATAAGGATTGTCCAGCTGCTGCATGACATTGGCTTCTCGCAGCATTTCCTCACGCACTGAAGGGTTGTTATCATCATTCTTCAGAATTTTGACTGCAACTGGCTTCTCTGTCCTAACACAAAAGGAAGGTTAATGTTAGGGTGACTATACCACCTGGTTTTTATTGATGCTCACCACAAATGCACTTTGCAGACAATATCAAACACACTAAGCCACTAAGTCAGATCATTTTTAATTGAGTTTGAATCGAATTATATTCAGCTGATTTTATTAGTGAAATTGTTTTAAGCTAATGGTGTCATGGTGTCATTCTTTCCACATCCAATGATGCTCAACTTGGATCTGACTTACTTTTCTACTAAAATAATTTCACAGTGCAATGCATCCATGCCAAATTCATTTTCATTTTTCAATACAAAAAACTTTTGACTGACTGACCTCACCACATTCAATATGAAATGTCTATATATATATACTGTATTTGTCATGGTTGGGCGGCACCTTCCCCTCATTCCCTGTTTTTTCCCTGCTGTTTCGCCTCCCTAGTGTTTGTCCTTCTCCTGTGTACCTGAGGTCTATCCACAAATTAACACCTGTAATATTAAATCCTGGCTTTTAGTTGTGCTAATGTGGCACTAGCACAATTGACAAGTTCTACTCTCTAGTGAAACTATTTCCTCCACCGTGCCCATTTGCTTGCCTTATCCAGCTCTTCAGCCTCAGTCCTGACCGCATCACTGTCGTGCTCAAATGACGTTAAAGTACACCCTCTCGGTTAATATTGCTTAAGTAAGATCTAAATCCAGGTCAACCAACTGTCACCATCACTTAAAAATACAGCATCAGTGCCAATGGTATAACTTTTCAGTCAGGAACAGACATTCACATTTCCAGAACTTGTCCCACTGTTGCAGTCCAGCCAAAAAGAAAACAGAACGATGAACAGCTCTCAGAAAATAACATAAGACTTGCTAATTCCATTAGCATGTTCTAAATGCAAAATGTTCAAATATGAAATATTCTCTTAATATTTGTGATTTCACTCTTGTATTGCTTTGCTCTCAGACCAGTGTGAATATGATTTATAACATGGTATACAATATCAAAACTTAGGGACGTAAAGTCTGAGAATGTCTGACAATCCATAATTATTATAATCATTACATAATGGTGATTAAAATGGAGTTGTTTGTATGTTTGTGTAATGGAATGTGATTTAACATACTTTCTCATCTTGTAGATGCCCTTCATGACTGTGCCAAAATTCCCAGAGCCCAGTTCTCCATCTTCCAAGAAAAGCTGGTTGCGATCTACTGTGGAACTCCTCAGTTCATCTGGGTCTGCGTATGGACTCTCGTATACCTCCGTGTCCATTGGCATGGCCTCTGATGGAGAAATTACCATGTCACATTAGAGGAACAGTGATTGACATTCATATGAACAAGCGCAGACATACAGTCGGGTGACAAATTAAGAGAAAAACCATGAATAAATTCGTGGAGAAACATAACAAATGTAGATTTGTCCACACAGATGCACTGCAAGATACAATTAACATCCAATTATGCTCTGTGATGTAATAAAAAAAATTCTAAGCAGAACCAGTTGAATCTGATGTGTATGTATCAAGATATCAAGAGGAAAATATCTAAGTGACTTTGACAGAGGGTTCATCGGGGCACAGGTGGCAGGACTGTCAGCCACAAAAACTGCTCAGCTGGCTGTTGAACTGTGACTACAGTGGCGTCTGCATTTAGCTCTATGAGGAAGACATTAGTAAAAAGGATCGACAGAGCACATTTGACAGCTGTGATGCTCATGCATTAGTGTGATATGTAAGGAAAAACAGAAGTGCAGCTCTTCCTCATGTGACTGAGGAGGTCAACGCAGGATGTGATCAGACTATGTCAGCAGTCATAAAGAGGGATATTATAACAGGGTTGCAGTGCATAAAGCCCTCATTACAAGGATGAATGCACATTTGAGAGTGGTATGAACAGGCACTGGTCTACAGAGGTGTTGGAGTGATATGGTCAGATGAGTCATTCTTCACCATATTTATGATGAGTGGGTGAGTGCATGTGTAGCTACACCAAGAGAACATTACAGGCCTGAATGTTTGACCCCTACAGTGAGGATATCTGGTGGTTCTATTATGCTGTGGGGGCATTTTGCTGGCCATGGTTTGGGTCCACTTGTCCTCTTAGAGAGAGGGGTCACACAAATATGAATATGAAGTTGTTTCTGAGTGAACACCTTTTCCTATGATGAAACATTTCTGTCCTGATGGGAGTGGTCTCAGCACCTCCATCCATAGGATGGGGCACTGAATACTGTGATGAATAGGAAAATGATGTGAAATATATGTTGTGGCATTCACAGTCAGTAGATTTTGTACCGATGTGTTACACAGCTCTCTCCACCACCATCACTAAAACAACAAATGAGGGAGTATCTTTTGGAAGAATGGTGTCCAGAGTCCAGAGACTTGGAGAATCAATGCCACAACACAGTGAAGCTGCTCTGGTGGCTTGTTGTGGCCCAACATTTTACTAAGACACTTTATGTTGTTTTTTTTGTCATCTGTCTGTACATACAATATGCTCAACTTTCTTTTGAGTACAAGACATGTTTACACTATTATATTTTCAATAACTTACCTTTGCTGCCTGCTTGATTACTGGGTACCCTGGTTTCATAAGGATTGAGATTATCTGTGGTGTTGTGTCGAGATTCCCGGCTCTGTTTTCAGTTGTCAAAGACAATGTTTGAGAGAATATACAGAGTGAAAACACATATAGTATTTTTTTTCACTGGGTGCACTGCTAAAATTTAATCTGCAATGAATAAATAAATGCAATATTCAGGCAACAATAAAATGTTTCTCTTATGTAGCAAGGTGCCACTCTTTATATGGAACCTGTATTACAGTGACAGGCTGAAATGAAAGCAATTTCTGATTCAAAGTATGTGAGAAAATGTTGAGTCTACCCGTAGGCATAAGGTTAGTACATTTGAGTTTCTCTAATATGTTTTCATTCATTAGCAGTCTTTCAGCCATCAGTCAGTATCACTCTAATACATGGTGTCCATTAAATGGGGCATTGTATGACTGTACATACAAAGCATTTAGTGAAAGAGAATAGATGCATGGAAGATCGTCATTGACATGCATTCAAAGGAGGGGTATGGAACAATTTTAGTAACTGATTTACTGTCTAAATATTCCTCGGACCACATTAAAACAGCTTGACCTCTTTCATTTTGAAGCATATAGTTTGTCCTACTCCCCTGCTTTAAAAAAGTTCATATCAAAGAACCCTTTTTGAATCTCTAGCATTGATGACTAGAGTGCCACAGAAAAAATATTTAAAGCAACTGCATTAGTATAAGTTGGAAATGTTGAACTCAAAAAACACAGAAGGCATGAAATGAAAAAAGCTCCAAAGTTAGAAAAACTAAGTGACAAAGCTGTGACAAAGTGGCAGAGTTTATTTCAGGGGCTGCCTCCTTCAAGGACCACATCCAACATGAAGGTGGCTCACCAGAGTCTTAACACCTCACCTCACAGGAGATAGGTCAGTATTATATTTCAGGGACCCTTTCTTTCAGTTAAACATCTCAAGGCCAAATGCTCTACACCAACACACCCCCTGCCTCCTCACAATAGGTTTGTGAGGAGGCAGGGGGTGTGTTATTGCACCTTTTTTTCGGCCAGGTATGGGAACACCATCCAGAGGAAACTCTGGATCATAAGTAGGTCAACTATCATTATGTCACAAACCATAAACTGAATAAGTTTGTGTGTGCAGTCAGCTCCAGTTGTGACATTTTCTGTTCTGATCTGGGATCTGTCAGATAGAAGAGGGATGTGATAAAGCAAAAGAGCAAGAGCTCAAGACTCTAAGCTGAGTTAGTGAGTAGCAATCCACACTGAAGCAAAACCACACAGGGGGAAGGGTTAAGTGAGGGTTAAACACTGTGACTAATAGGTTTGTGAGGAGGCAGGGGGTGTGTTAGTGCACCTTTTTTCGGCCAGGTATGGGAACAGTTTTGAGTCTGGAGAGAATTCCACCTGCTGCATTTTGCTAGAAATCAAAATGTCAGAGAGGTTATCAGTAGGTTACCTGATAATGTTATTGTCATGCATGTGATCATTACAGTAGAGACAAATTCAGGGAAAAGGATAGCTCCAAATAAGAGTGTGTCAGGTTTATCTCTTCGAGCATAGAACAAGTCATCTTACTGACTCATTCAACTGCAAACTACAAGAAACAGAGAAACACTTTGCTCACACAGTATACAACACTTCTATGTTCAGTATGCCTGTCAGGAGGAAGACAAAAATAATCCCATCTGGTATCTATCCATGATATCTAGAAACCTGGAAAAAATAAAACCAAAACTATCTGTAAATACCACTGGAAGGAAGTAGAAGAATGTTAGTTGTTATGTTTTGGGGTTTGTTTTTGTGATTGTGAACCAGTCTTTTGAATATTAGCCATCAATGATCCAGGAGGTGAACAGAAATGTTTCAATTTAACCTTGAAAGTGTTGTTCATAAACCTTTTATGCAGTGGTGGGCGGCATAAAAGCTCGACATTCAGTGAGTTATATTTTATATATGTTTTTTTCATTAATACTATATGTGTTAACTTGATTCCAATAGTCTATTCTCTTCATCTCATAGTTTTCCTCTTGGCTGTGCTGCTTCCAGTACAGTCTGTTTACATTAAAGCTTTTATCCAATCAGATTTCAGGAAATCTGCCTCGATGACTCTGTTGTAGAGGTTATCTGTCTCAGTCCAACAATAAGTCCTTTTCTGTCGCTATGGAGGCTAACGCTGAAAGTCAAGTCGTATTCTCACACAAGTTTTAATTTGCATTAGGGCTGAGAATGTCTGCTCGACAGAAGCAGTTTTTTTCATTTGTCTACAAATAATCAGCAGTTTCAGTAAGATGCATTGACCTAGATTTTATTGTTTACATCTTTGTCATTTAATGAGTTAATATTGATGCTTCTGCTAGGAGAGGATGTGTGTGGAGCAGCTGTGGCTGCAGTGTTTAGACACCTATTGAATTGTGTTAATTGGGTTTTTATAGCATTGCTTCATTAATGGCATTTATTCTGGCTACATGACATGTCTGTCTGTGAAGCAAAGATCTGTTATACTGTGTTTCTGTAATTCATGTAGGACACCAGTGAAGACCTTGGGTTGACATGGACAGCCTGCCACTGCTGTCAATATTTTATCATCAGGAAACATAGAGTAAGAGCTAAATTCATTACTAAAACCTATTTCAGACACAAAGCTGTGATTAACAAAGTATGTGGTATTATCTTACTTCTTGTTTTTTGGATGTAGGCACCGGACCATGACATATGCAAGTGACACCACAGACACACACAGACACACACACATGCACACGCACACAAACAGAACTTACAAGTGCAGAACTTAGTCCAGGATGGTCCCGTGGGAGTAGCGGCCGCCCTATCAGTCCAATGAACACAGCACATGACGAATTAGATTTAAATATCTTCTTACACTTTTAATTATTGATGAATATGCAGTGAACTTAGTTTGAATGACAGTCATGCTGTAGACATGTTTCAGTTAGTTGTATGTGTTTTTACCAATTTCTCCATCAGGTCTCGGACAGGGCTCTGTTAGCACTCGCAGTAGGCCATCTGGTTTGTATGAGTAGTGCTCTACCAGCTGTGGTAAAGAGAGAAGTTCACATTTCAGACACTCATCATAATGCACTGTTAACATGCATCAGTAACTACACAGGACTAAAAGTCTTTCAAACTTTCTTCAGAAGCCAAAATGTTAATTGTGTACCCCAGAGAACATGAAGAGCGTCCCTAAGAAAACAGCTACACGTGAAAAAGTCTGTCCTAAAGGTACCATATCATTTGGTACTAATTATTGAAGTCGAGACTGATCAGTTGGTACACCAGTTACTTTTAAATGCTAGTCTACAAACAAACATACCACTCAACATAAATGAAATTCTCAAAAATAAATGAATGAGTGATAAATATTTACTGTATTTCTTTCATGGAAGCCAATGATAAAATCAGCACAACTACTTGATCTGTCTCTATATTTTCTGTAATTAGTACCAAAGTTTTTTTTTTTTGTTTTTTTTTTTAAGAAATAACTAAGAAAGAGCAGAGTTGTAAAATAAAGCCTTATTCTGTTTCTTTCCAAGTGAGATGTTCAGATGGATATCAGTGTCAGGAGTCAGGAACCGTAACCTGTGCTCGCCCATCATATCTGGACCCCTGTAGCCAGAGATGCTACATACAGTTGCTAGGTGGATGGGTAAACTGAATATTGAACAATATTGAATACTGAACTCTTCTATTAATGACCTATGGAGGACTTTACATTCTAAAAATTTAAATGCATAGTATGTAATCTGATGTGGTGAAGTAGCACAGGATCATGGGAGTTGTTCCTTTGTAATCAGCCTCTCCTGGTTAGGATTCCTTCAGTGTCAGTGATTCAGGAGCTGATTTATCCTGGAAGGTCTCCAACCTCTCGGCAACTAAGGGACCAGGTGACTGAATAAATAATAAAAACACTGAGAACTTTAGATCCAGACATCTGATGACCAAATTTTGATGCTTCTGGCAACCACAATCCTGATGGAAGTGCAAAGAGGATGACACCACTGACAGGTGAACAAATGGATTACATATTTCAAGGTTTTTCTAGGTTTGAAAATTGTTGAAAACATTTTGGACAATGTAAGTACACAACAATAGCATATGTTTGGTTATATTCTACCTGTGAGATAATAATAAAATGTTAAAGATTTTTTGGTGGCTAGAAATTTTCTCAGGAGGGGTGAGCTGGGCAAACCCCTGACCACAGTCTTGGGAACAACAACAAAAAATGTTAAAATATTGTTTTTGTTTCAGACGGCTGCTGGTAAACCTTTGAAGTCCTAATCCTGAGAGTCATAGTTAAAGACCAACATGAAAATAACAAGGAATATTAAAATCACTGTGTTAACCTGCCACAGGGTGTCAAACTTCTTGCCATCTGGGATAGAGAGCTTGCCCATCCTGTCCCTGTCGATGCGATAATGCATGACTTGTCCTTCGTGCAGTAAACACAGAGCATAGGATCCATTCAAATCTCTCTGTCGAATCCTGTCCACACAGGAAGAAGAAAATGGGACAAAAGGAGGATGGTTAGCATTGCACAGTGGAGGCGAGTGGAGTTTTGTTTGTGGTGCTCTGACACTGACAGTTCAACTCAAAGCTCACTAGCTACTATGGATACAGATCACATTGTTGACAGTTACTGGGACAGGATAACCTTCCTCTCAGCCTTTAACCAGATGCTGAAAGAGTCTGGCATCTAAGTCAGTAAAGAAAAATGAGTAGGAGCCAGGCAGGTGTCGTGCCGTACAGATAGCTGGGGTGAGGCAATTTCTATATGTTACACAACTGTTATGGTTGTAATATGTAATATATACGTTAAACACTGTAATGCTGCACTTTGTGAAACATCATTTTCCATTTGGGAAACCTGTTGCGGTGAGAAGCAGTGGGTCAGAGTCAGGAGGGACTCAGCAGTAACGAAGTCTCACATAAACTATATGTGTACTGTATGTAACCCTTAAAACAGGATGTTGTGTCAGTAGCCAACATTTGTTACCACAACATAAATGACAGTTTGGTACACGAAGCCTCCAGTGTAGTTTTACACTCATCAAAACAAGTGCAGAGCTATTACAGAAAAATGTCAGTAAGAGTTTTTATTGTTGCACTACAGCAGATTCAACACATCCACATTTGTCCATGACAGCAAATGCCTCAAAAATGTAATATAGTGAGCAACATATTAAAAAAGAATGGAATCATTCATCACTACAATTATATCTGTGCAAGGATCAAGAATAAACCATACAGGAAATACATCAAGGTTACGAGAGTAAGTGTGATTCGAAGAGTCTGGAGGATAGATATATTGTGTTTCTTTGAAGAAAAGAGTATTTATATCTCTTCTTCTCTTCCTCACCACTTCTCTTCACTGCTTCTGTACTGCTGATCAATGCTCATGGTTTATGGTTTCAGACTTTTGTGATGGAGGCACCATCATGAAAGATTTTTGGATATTTGAACCCTTTAGGTGACATATTAACATATCTAACATTGTTATGAATTATATTGTTATATATCATGAAAAAAACATGATTCAACATGATAGTAATAGTCCTACAAAGTTTAGATATGTTGTAAATGTTTTCTCACTAAATGTGCCTATGTGTGTATTTGATGTAATATTGATCCAGTACTGTTGTGTAGTTGATCTAATGTCTTTTGTAAACAGTAAATGATTCATAAAGTCCATGTCTACTTCTGTGTGAATGTTCAACCTCAAACTTTGATGTCATTTGATTTTATTCTTTTTTATTATCATTTTATCTTCTTTCTCATTTGTTTTACTAAGGCTTCATGTCTGCTCTCATCTATTTGTTTAGATCTTTTTTTTAATCTTATTGTTTTAGTCTTGAAATACTTTACCCTTTCTGTTTCAATGTGTAGAGCACACTGAAAGCTTAATTTGAGACACACATTGGCTTATTTTTCATTATTCAGTTTCATTTTATTCTATTTTACTTTTTGGTATTTGCTTTTTGCATCAGCTGTGACCTGCTGGCCGACACATCTGATCTGAAGAAGAACCAGCAGTGACATTACAGTAACAAAGAGAAGCCTGGTTACAAGAATGTATCAGGAACTAGCCTGTGTCATTAATTATGGCACACTGTTCTGATCCATTTTGTGATCTGAATCATACAATAAAAACATACAAAATGCTAAAACTATTACAGAAACAAAAATATATGAAAACAGCATAATAGCGTAATAGTGTTTTCCTTAACTTCTCTTGGAAACCAGAAGGGAAACCTCACAACTGACCGCACATTATTCTCACCATGACCACAGAGCATCTGTAATGGCTGCAATACTTTATAAATAATCAACTGAAGTTACAAACAGGTTTTAGAGACTTCTTGAGAAAAGGGAAAGAACAGTCGCTCTGCTGTCATTCTTTAGTTTGGCTACTTCAGGAAGTCCTTTGCTAACTACCAGAGCGGAAACCACTGTGTGTGTGTGTGTGTGTGTGTGTGTGTGGGTGGGTGGGGGGGGGTGCTATAAATACTCAACACTCATTTTGTGCAAATGTAACAAAGCTAAAGAGCCATTTTAAATATGTAATATCTTCCATATGTAATTAGAACGCAGCATTTCCATTTATTTCAGAATTCACACTGATACAGTGCTGATCTACAATCATCTGTACCACAGAATTATGAAATCCAGCAGCACAGAGGGAGCATCACACTGAACGTCTGTGAATCAAACTGAACTTCTGTAAATCATTATAGCATTAATAATAAGATATTCGTTTTTGTGGCCCTAGAACACTGCTGTACAAAATTATTTTTAATAATTTTTAACAGATAGAATATTTGTGACATTTCTCTGATGCTTCTGTGAAAAATGGCAGAGCTAAATTTGAAAAAGTCAAACAATAAAGTCTGTCAAAAAGAATCAGCTCCCAAAAAACTTTAAATTAAAAACAGCTGTTTGGCTCAGTAGTGACAGGAACGGGCTCTGACTGGCTCTATATCAGTGACATGTATTTATAGATTTTTTTATCCACCAAACACTGACTACAATCTCTGACCTTTTATATACTTTTTATATGCATTTCTTTGGTCATTTATTTAGATAGTAATAGATAATAGATAATAAAGACAGTAATATATAATATACACTGATCAGCCATAACATTATGACCACTGGTGGATGAAGTGAATCGATCATCTCGTTATAACACAATGTTCTGCTGAGGAAACCTTGGTCCTAACTGTCATCTGGATGTTACTATGTCACGTACAACCCACCTAAATATTGTCACAGACCAAGCACAGACCTCTCCAATGCCAACAACACTCCCCAATGTCAAGGGCCTCCCCCAGCAGGATAATGCTCCCACCACTGATTCATAAAAGGGCTGTGTACATATGATGTCATTACTTTAAAACTAGGTAGCACAAATCCTTCAAGATGGTTCCTGCCAAACCAGGACTATAGATGTTCTTCGGTGACTTTTCCTCCCCATTTATAGACACTGTATGAATTTAAAGCATGCTGGCTGTTTGATTGAGTTTTTAAGGGTCAAGATGGTTTCAATTAAATATGTTTGCTTTAGTGTGACTTGGGTCGAATAGTCAAACCATTTGTTACATTTCCTTTTACACCATTGTCAAAGGCTATACAGAGGATATACTTACAGGAATTTTCCATTTGTACGGGAGCCATTTTGAAGCCTGGGCTCAGAGTCTTCTCGTGTTATTGTTCCATGAAACCAGGGCATTCTTTCATGCGCAGTGGTGGCAATGAGCTTCTCCAGCTGAGGCCTCTGGCTGATGATGGCCTGCTCCAGGGCTGCCCCCTTGAACACACACACATGACCTATGAACTTGCGGCTTAGAATAAGAAAAAATACACAGACCAAACCAGATCTGAGGATAGTTAGCAAGCCACTTGCTTTTAACTATACTGTGTGCATGCAAGATGCAACTGAGCTCCTGAACAGTGAGGGCCATGTGTCAGGAAATTAAGTAAGATCAGCAGCAGACACTGAACAAACCACAAAAATGGCGGGGGTAACCATTTGCATGCAAACACACACACGCACACACAAATATCACAAATATGGGCTCATTTTGTAAAAGTGCTCAAACACTAACAGTATCTTCCTTTCTCTCAGTTTTCAGAATGAACTCTTTAAGCAGTAGCTATGTGATGGATGATCAGTGAAACACACAGTGCACAGAGCAGTAAGGACCATACAGCAGAGACAATGTGCTGTCATTGATTGTCTGTCTGTGCATCATTCTTGGCCCTTTTGACCAATTTTTTTTCTTCTCAAAATCTGAGTGATAACAGTGTTACCATAGCCAATTGGGTGATGAGCAGAGCTACAAAAATAAAGTCTATGTTGTATAAAACCATAGTTTTTTAACAAGTAATTTGACTGTATTGCTATTGATATTAAATATTTTCAGTGACCTTCTACTTGAAGAAGAGAGTTCCAACTAACCTGCAGGTTCCAGGTCTGCTTCACATACTCCCGGATCAGTTTTTCCTTCAGGTCCTCAAAAGGCCCCACCTTTGGCTGCATGTTCTTGGGCCTGTTGCAGGGCTTCTTTAGCAGACACACAAGGCCATCCATCTCCTGGGAGTGGTAGTCAATCACATCCACGGGGCTCCTGTGGCTCTTACCACCAGCTATGGCATATGTTTCATTAGGTTCCCTTTCAATGGTGTAGTGGTAGCAGCGGCCTGAATGCAACACAGAGAGTGCAAACCCTCCAAGGTAGTTGCGGCTTTGTCGTAGCAGGTACGAGCCATTGCCCACACCTGCCTGCTTCAGGTAGTCCTCTGCCTCCTCCCTGGTGATGTTGCCATAGAAGAATGGCAGTGCATTCACACTGTCAGCCATTTTGGCTTCTGGATGGTGGCTCCCTTAAGGAAGTTCCCTCACAAGGTTCCACCACCAGGATACAGTAAACCTAAAAACAAAAAATGAATGTAGAGCCATTTACACACACACATTACACACACACACACACAAAATACTCTCACAAAAAAAACATTTCTTTAGCTTCCACAGAAAATGTAGCCTAAATAATGAAAATGGAGTCACAGGAAGTGTTGGATGATTTATCAGTAATCCAAGACTAAATTCCATTATACCAGTGGCAGGGAACATGGCATGGGGTACAGTACATTTGTCACATGGCAGGTTAGTTTGACCTAGGACCCTAAGTGAGTGAGGTTCAGTTCTCTGGTAGAAGACACTCTAGTGCCAGCTGACTGGATGTTCTGGGCAGTTGTCAGTTTAAGAACTGTGTAGAAATAGCCAGTGGTGCACCAGGGAATAAACCACTCACTCAGTCTCTCTCTTCTTACAGAAGATCCAGAACAACATGAGCAGTGTGGAGGGAGTGCTCATTGCCAACAAGGTCTTTGCCAAAACTACAGACCCTGCAGCCAAGCCACGCTCCAGGACCGAGGCAACAGACCATGTGGCGGAACCCTGAAGATGGACTGAAATCACTGAAATTTGGGAGTGCGCAGTACCTGTGACTGGGCTCCCCATTTGTTCAATTTGTTCAAAGAACCTTTAACTGTGGGACTGTTGATATCAATATCAAATTTAAAATCATGTGACCAGTAGCTGGTGAGATATCCTGCTGTGGACAGAGCAACCATTCAACAGACTGACAAACTTGTGAAGAGCTATATATTTTACAGGCAGGGAAAAAGTCACAAGTGCATAAAATAGCCAGCAACACTAAAGGCCTTGAGCCGTAACAATAAGATAAGATGCTTGTCACAGTGAGCAGAGTAACCACAGCACAGCTACAGCAAGACACCTGTGCAAACTCCTCCGCACTGCACTCATGCATGTCTGCAGTCTGACAGATGCAAGAGACGGTTTCAGGTCTGACCACTGGCAAGTTTAATCAGTATAAAATACTTTCACTAGAAAACACAGTATTGTGTTCTCAAACAGAAAAACATTTTTGACAAGTCTGGGTGCAGTCACTGCCTTAAGAATGAAAACAATCACCAAGTTATTTTCAAACATACTCATCAAAATCCTCTGATTCACATACATTTTCTCTTAGTTTCACACACAGTATAGATATTTGTAATTCTGCTCTGCATAGTCAAAATGATGTGGACAGTCTGTAAACCAGTTGTGATCAGTTTTAGCTGAAGCCAAGGTTGTTCTGTTCAGTAACTCACAATTTCATTCACTATGTAAAACATACAAGGAACCATCACTCTGAATATAGAGCATGTCTTATTTTCAGCTGCATTTTCAAAATATAAGATGAGATGTAAGATATAAGATGAATACACTTTGACTTTGTCAATTTTTTTTTTTTTTTTTTTTTTTTGTTCTTGACAAGTAAGAAGTCTGGTGGCAGGAAATCTGTTGTAATGTGACCGCTCAAGAGTCAGTAACATGACCAAGTGTTACATTACCACAGCTGGAATGAATGTGCATATATTAAAGTGCTGCAGAAATATACTGACCAACAGAGGATTTAATTAGTGGCAGTGTGTGAATGTTAACATGGAGTTATAATTATGTTGAGGTGGCGGTTGTTTCCATCAGGCAAATAAAACTGGATATTGATGCTATTTGCACTGAGCATGGACTGAGGCCTATAGTGAAGGACAGCAAAGCTTTCCTATCTTTGAAGATTGAACAGCTTGTATCACGTCTCCAAGTGATGGAAACAGTTTTGTAAAGAATGAAAACATAGAAAATGAGAGAGAAGTTCAAAGCCCACTTCCTGTCTCACTTCCACACATGTGACCAATCACTGTGTGAAGTGGGTGTTCTGAACACAGCCAACCCAATTCTGACAATTCAGTATCAAATATTCACTCTCTTGGTGCTGGACAGGTAGAGTATGGTGAGTTTATCACATCTCTTTCAGTTCGACTCCAAACAACAGCTTTCATTATGTAACTGGCTATAGATGTCCTTCAGGGCCAACATAAGGAGAGCCAGCCTGTGGTGCCTTGCACTTCCTGCTTGCTAACACACACTCAGGCCTAGTTAAACTCCAACAGGTAAGTGCTCATGTTGTGATTATCCTGGGGGGAACCTCCTTGGACATGTGTCATGGGGAACATACAATCAGTTAATGAAGTTTGATTTTTTATTTTTTATTTTTTTGTCAATCTCATGGCGATTCCCTGGAGCATATGTACAGCTTTCCTGGTTGTGTATTCAAGCTAGCCATTGTTCCAGTGTGTTCCCGCCATGAGTTGGCACTATGAAACAGCCAAACTACACTGCCACTACTGTTGTGTTTGTTGTTCTAGTATCTTTGCTTTTGCTTGGTATTGGCCTGAGCCCTAACACTCACTGCCTGTAGTTAGGCCTCAGCTGCATGCTTCCTGAAATACTTTCCCCCTAAGAAAAGCATGAGGGATCAGATTAAGATTATCTCTGTGTATTGATGTTGTGTACCTGCTCAGTTCTCTGACTTTTTTCCTCTGTTTTCTGCCCACACTGCCTTGAACAGTGTTCTTTTAATGTCTTCACAATTTAAACATTCTCACCATGTATAATGCCTGAAATCAACAGTTCCTTGGTCTTTGATACATGAAGGCAGAGGAAGTTATCATTACAGCATTTAACAAACAGGTAGGATGCAACAACAATCTGACTCTGAACCCTGAAGGAGAGGCAATGGGGCAGTGTCATCAGACACTCTCACAAGGTAGCTGTCTTCATGAGAAGTCCTGCCGTCCTGCTAAAAGCTGAGGACAGATCAGTGAATAAAAGTCACCACACCCTCAGAAGCTTAGTAAGCAAACTGTAAGAGGTCTAATCTGCCATCAGTGTGACACAACCATACCTTTTAAAATCTATTTTTGCTTAAACATTTAAGATTTTTCATGACAAGGGACATTACAGCAACAGGTCTAAACTTGTGTAGTTCCTCATTTTATTATTATCACTATCATTATTATTATTATGCCTCAGCCTTCAGCCTTCTTTATGTTCGCCCTCTTTAACAGAACTGTGACACATTCCTGAGGTATCACAACATCACTATGAGGTTCAAGAGACCCTCTAAACGTGGAAATATTTTCAGAGAACTCAGACCTTTTGAAGCAAGGAAAAATGTCCAGCAAATCAGAATCAAGTATCCCATTTACACTGATGTATTGTTTTGTCTCATTTGCACATTA
The DNA here is from genome assembly GCF_001640805.2 of Lates calcarifer. Taxonomy (NCBI): domain Eukaryota; kingdom Metazoa; phylum Chordata; class Actinopteri; family Centropomidae; genus Lates; species Lates calcarifer. Next base: position 22,172,541 of record NC_066841.1, read on the forward strand.
ATTAATGAAGGCCAGTGTTTTAATCCCTGGGCTGCTCTGAGATCGCCACTGACTTCATTTTGGCTTTCCGTATATTATTTCCCACACTGATTAAAGCTCTTTTGTTACTCGTGGCTTGTTGAGTAACAACCTTTTTAGTTGGGATGACTGAGCTGACACAGAATGTAATGAATAGTTCATTCATGTCATGACATCGCCAATCTCTACAGTCAAAGTATGTTAGAAGAGAGGAGACACTGAGGACCTTTCACTGTTCTACACTATAGGCATGTGATACACAGTGTTGTGGCAGGACACACCAAAGGAGGTTAGTAAGCACCAGCCACTGAACTGCTAACAGACATCAAGTGTCACTGGATCATTGACATATAAGGATTACACAAGGTATAGACTTGGTTTTGCTGCAAGATTCATCTTGTATCTTTTTATTTTTGGTTTGAGATGGTTTGATGTTAATTGTGTGTGAGCTGTACTGTGTTGTGCTGTAAGACATGTTTTATTTAAGGTTTTTGTTTGTTTGTTTTTACTGGGACCTGACCAACTCATTGTTTCATCAAAACTGAAAATTGTTTTATAAACTTTTTAATGAGTTGAGTTCACAAAACTCTGTGATAACCGGCCCTGCACCAACAGAACCAGTTTGAGCTTGTTTTGCTGAAAGTACAATTTCTTTGTTGTTAGAATCACTTGTATGTTGAGTCTCGCAGGAATGATTCTCTACTTTAAGGAGCTATGTAACTTTTACCATCACTATATAGCCAACATTATCACTGACAGCTGTTTACTGAGTGGTCTGGAAGAAAGTTCAGCATCAAGCTTCATTCCTTTCCTCATCAACAGCAAAGTTTTATCTCCTGTTCTTTCACTTTTCTTCTAATGAATTTAACATAATAACCAGCTAGCCCCAGCCCGGCTAGCCCATCTTGTCACTCTTGCATAGGAAGTTAGTGTAGTGTCCAGTCTGCCCTGAGGAAGCAGCACTGCTCAAACAGCCATCACCACCACCTGCTCCCAGCAAGAAACCATGTTCAGCAGCAGAGAAAACGTTAGGACACCTGAGCACTCTTAGCAGTGTTTTAATCAAAGTTCTTACCACGTGGTGGAGGTAACACAGCAGAGTGCAGCTGCAGCTTTTCCACCATTATAGAAAAATGTGTTTGGATATGTCTGTGTTTGGAATGCATTACTGTTAAACATAAAGTCAGGGATGGATGGCATCACACAGACTGCAGCCACAGAAATGATTGTCTGACATGGTCTCAAAAAATATGAACACAAAGTAGGAGGACTCTGTGTCTTCATATCAGGCAGTGCCTCTTTTATTTTCTACACCTCCTGAAGGTCCAAGTAACCAACAAATTCCCATCTTATCATTAAACAAATGCTAGTTTTTTGTTGTTTGCAAACAAGTACATTTTTTTTGTTTGTTTACAAGCTTATTCTAAAGAAATGTTCTTCACTGAGGCATATTGTTGGAATGAGTTCTTTCCAGCCTGCAGCTGATCATTTCTGAAAAGAAGACTATATTTCTTACTCCAGTATCATCTGAATTCAGTCACCAGACATCTGTTGGATTTACAGTTTTCCTTTCATCACAAAAATGTGACAGTGTATAGTTATAATAAGCATGGTCTATTTGTGTGTTTTTTAGGGAACAGCAGAGAGTTATATGCACAGGCACTTTAAAAAGCTGAATGAGCAGCATCATGGAGGAAACGGCAGTGCTGACTGGCTACACTCGCCTCAGCCTGACACATATCTTCAGTTCTTCCAAACCTCTCAGTCTTCTGAGCCTTAAAACACTGAAGCTGAAATCAGCCTCAGAGTACATCAGCCTGGCTTAGATAATCAAACATGGCTGCTGGCCTCACATGGCTTGTGCACTGCAGCGTGTGTGTTTTTGTTTTTTTTTTTCATTTAATGCTGAGGGGAGTTCTTGTTTTGTATATTTCTTTAAGTTAGGGTTAATGGGCCGTGTGCACGAAGAGACACTGATCTGCACTTTAAACTGATTACTGTCAGTTTTCTTGGGACACTTACTAAATGTCAGTGCTGTTTATTGTATGTAAAGTTTAGTTATGGTGCAGACTGACTGTTCTGTAGGAGCTATTGAGTTCTTTTAAATAACTGTACTTCTGACTAACTTTTGTAAAGGTGAACTATTTTTGGAAACTGATATTAAGTACACTACAGGGTCAAACTGTACTTTTTGTGGAGGCTGTTGGGTCATTTCCTTCTGTATTCTTATGTATTAGAAATTATTTGCCTCTGATTTGGTTTAAAGTGTTTACATGTTTAATCCTAAATAGTGTTTAAATTACAGGAGATTTGCCGTACTGAGAGGAATTCCTCAATGTATATGCTTATTAAACATAAATTATGGAATGTTAACATTATAATATTTGTTTCATTTTATTTGTTACAATATAAATTGTGTTGACTCTAACTAATTATTCAATTTAGATTTGATGCAGTATACAAAAAAGAAGAGTTCATAAAAACATTATATAGTGACTTACCATTGACGCAGCTCAATTTTCACAGCAATTCTCTTCTTGTGTAATTCATATGCTGTTGATTGAACTGATTTTCTTTGCTTTGATTTTCATGTAGACTGGACTCCGTTTTTTACTGTTACAGTTATTGAATTTTCCCAACTCAAAATATGAAGTTCACTAAACTTACAAAATGAGTTGGAAAATATTTTTTACCATGACCTCAATACATTAACTGTATTTCAGTATTGACAGAAACAATACATTTTAACTGCCAAGAGCAGCACAATATGTTTGATCTTTTTATCCTGCCAATTAATTTAACATAGGCAGATCTTTTATTACACTCTGGTTTTAGATGCACCAAATAAACTTCACATTGTTGATGTTATTAAAGTTTTTACACCATATCATTCAATTAAATTCTCTATAGGTGCAATAACAAATGCACATCAACTTATGGTTAAAATGATATGGTTATGGTGTTATGGTACAAGGTCATTTCAGCAGCAATGTACAGCACACAGACTGGTGATATTAATGTTGACCCCAAATTCAGCTGCAAAATGTATGATGTATAAAGTAAAACTAAAGTAAAACTAAGTCACAATATATTGTTATATATATCACATTAAAATAAAATATTGTCATTGTCACTGTAGCTGGTCGAGGTGGAGCTGGTTTTAAACACTTTATATACAGTTACATAGTTAGGTAGTTTAATTCAGTAGTTCCAAACCCAGAGCATGGCCTCCTTCTAAAGGGTCTTAACAGAAATGTGGGGAGTTGTAAGATATTTCATGTGGTTGGAAAGAAGCAAAAACAAAGCTATGCTGCACACATTTAGAGGATAAACTGCTAACAATTCACAGACATCTCAAATGTGACATGGTTAGGACTGCTTCTCTGTAAGGGGTAACAGCACCTCGTTCAGTGCAATACGTTAATAAATGTAAATCGCCATTTTTCTCTTCTGTTAAAAACTTGGACAAACTGCTTTTTCACTTCTGAAAATAAAAGTCCCTCCTGATCATCTGAGTCTGTAGCCAACATGTAATATGTCCTAAAATATTCATTTCATTTCTCATAAAACTCTGTGTTCAGTGGCGTTAAAGAATAGTCCCAGGCCAATCAATTTGTCTTGAAAACACATTAGATGACTCTATGCTTTTATCTGATTCATTCATGTCTAGATAATAATTAATTTCCTGAAACAAGGCTAACTGTACTGGTGACAAGAGGAATGATCTCCCCTCCTTGCCAGATTTTCTTCTTGTTTGATCAAGAATAAGTCAGTAAAGTGAGAGACTGACAATAAAAAAAGCTGAATATTTTGAACTGACGTAGCAAAAACCAATATCTTAAAGAAAACACTGAAAATGCACTTACTGTTTATAACGTGTTGAAGTAGATCCAGAGTTTGATCCTCCTCTACTTTAGTTCTTGTAGTCCTTCAGCATAGCGGCTGCCAGCAGTCTGAACAACATGTGAACAGGTCATCTTAAATTCAGCTCCTGACAAACAAGAAATGTGCTGTCAAAACCACATGAAAACAGTCAGACACTCACAGTTAATCCTGGCTGTGTTTTCCAGCTGGAGCAGGTTAACCGTCGGTCTGTTTACTGACACTGAGGTGGTGGAGCCCTGAAGCTTCCTCATTTCAACGACTTCCTTGATAATTTAATTCTTTTACTTCCCTTTTTTTTTATCTGAACACTGACCAACATGTCTGTTGCATGCAGGAAATGATGTGACAACTGTAATGACAGTGCTGATCAGTTTAGCAATGGCACCAACTGAAAGATCATTTAGATGAGTTTTTCATTTTTGTTAATGTGTTTTATTGAGAGATGAGGTTCATCGTTCACCTTGGAAACAGTAGTTAAAAAAAAAAAAAGAAAAAGAAAGAAAAAAATGAAAAAACTCAGCTGCTGAGGAAGACTATGAGATACAGTTGAGAGCTACATAAAATAATAATTGGATGATGGATCTTAAGTCCTTTTGGCTTTTTATTTTTGTTAGATTTGTGGGGGGTTGTTTTTGTTGTTTTGACAAATTGTGTTTTTGATATTTACTTTCTTGTGTCTTAAAGCTCTGGCATGTAATATAAAATGTTTTATTATTTGACAGAACTTCATTATTAACTAGAAAGAATGATAATGAATAGTTTTTCAACGTTGTTTTAAGTCTGTTAGTGTGAGGTGTTGGTGTCAGAAATGGTAAAGCTGCAAAAATCAATATCTATATTTACTTGTTTTTTATTCATCAGTCCTGATTAATTTTAATATATTTGTGTCTGTTTTCTGCCTCCACATATGACCTACCTACACTGTGTAGAACAATCACACTGGCCATATGTGATCATAACTAATCTTATAAGAATATCAGTGACAAACAGCAGCCAGTGATATACATGTATGATATTTTATTGAACTTTGTTATATTGCTAATTTATTGTTTTATGTGAAACATCAAATGTGTGGGTGCACACAAACCAGGCTGCATATATATTTACAGTTCACAGTGATCATTACGTGAATCAAGTATCAAGTTATTCATTAAGTTATTAAGTAAATAAACATTTAATTTTAGTAATAAGATTGTTATAATATTATATTTTTTAATGCAAACAGCAAAGTGAGAGTGTAAGTGTGGTGTTTTCAGTTCCTCTTCTGCACTAAGATAGACTCGGTTCAGTGTTTTGTTCAGTACTCAGGTCAATGATTCAGGTAAAAGTTGTGGTATCACAGTGTAAACATACTCCAGTACAAGTAAAAGTAATGCATTTAAATATTTAAGTAAAGTAGTATTGGTCAAATGTCTGTATGAAAAATTTAAGTACTTATCATACACATCAGAATGTTATTATATACATTATTTGATTTATATTACTGATTATTATTATTATTACTGTCAATAAGCAATATTTATACATTTGAGCTCATCAAGGTGGAGCTAATTTGAACTCATTGATATTCTTTGGGTTTTCTTTTCATATTCTGAAAAAAAATTGGATCTAAAACCTATTTAGCAGAATGTAGCTGTCAGATAATGTAAGTAAGTAACATGACAATAGTTTTCTAACAGAGATCTGTCTGCTTTATTCATGTGATCAATTTTCAACCAACCACTGCTAATGTAAAGGCACCTCTGTTGAGAGCATGTTGACTCTGTGTATGTGTGTGGGTGAGCATGTGTGTTGGGGGTGTTAGCACTGAGCAGTGTGAGCAGGGACAGTCAGTCATGTGTCATTACCAGAACATGTTTACCACTCAGGAAGTGCCAGCTGGCTTTTGTGCAGTCACACTCACAACACTGTGTCAGTAAAACACATGCACCGCCCCTGAAGTTACAGCCTTTTCCTGACTAGTTGCGTGTCCTCTAGTTTCAATTAAATTAAACTGAGAAATTCTCATAAATGTAAATGTAAATGTATTCCTGGTAACTAGAGCAGGAGATGATGTGTGTAAATTTGTGAGGACTAATTAAAGACTTGGTTTCTCAGGAGTGATGACATTTTATTTGATGTGACCTCCTCAGCCGGCTCTTTGAAGGATAAAGCCTGGTTTTAGGATTAAGGTTAAGTGTAGATTTAGTGTAAGGGTTGCAATCAACTTAACTTAACTGTATTAAACTTTGTGCTTTGTTTTTTAAAAATGTATATAGTTGCGTATTGATAAACAACCTGAAAAACATGGATTTTTAAAGCCACGCATTTCCTCTTATCATTTTAATGCTAACAAAACGACTGTTACATATTTATATCTCAAAATCATCTACATTACACACTAGAGGACAACAATAAAAGTTCCCATTCACTCCCATTATATACATGACTAAGTCAATGCATAAATGTCACACTAAGTTTTCTCATGACTATAAAGCCACTGAAAATAAAATGATCACACACACTTTTTTCAAGTGTCATTTTCTGGATCACACTGCAGCACTCTGCATCAAAGTGTGAAGAGTGAAAAGGAGAACAGCAGGACTGTCTACAACACAGCATGAAAGAGATTGTGCAACACTGTGACATTTCAAACTAAACAGGCTACAGGCAGATTTTAGTTCAAGGTAAGACGGTTCAGGTTTGTTTGGAGCTGATGCACTGGAATGGAAAATCTCACATATGATGTGCATTTTACACTTTGTGTGTTTGTGCCATCACTTTACTGTAACTATGTCAAAGTCCTCACATCTCTTCCCACTGAAGGAAGCGAAGCGTTTTCACTTCCTCAGCTGTGTTAACTCAATTGAATGTAGCCTTTAAGAGCTATAGGTCTCAATGTAAAATAAAATATTAGGCGTCACATTTATCTTTGAATCTGTCAGCTACAGCTAATAATTGTATGTTTTTCTTCATGAGATCTTCAGAACTTGAGAAACTTGATGTCTTTAATGACGCCTGGAGTCCATTCTTTCATGAAGCTCTCAGTAAATCCATCTTGTGGAGTTTTCTGTAAGGATGTGATTATTATATTCCAAAACTTTCTATTAAGTTATTAGGGTTTCACAAAAGAAAAACGTAACTGCTGGAAGATCGCATTTACTCTTAACTGTAGTCCAGATGGCTCCACCTTGTGGGACGACAGAACTATCACAATCAACTGGAAAATTTTCCTCAGTCTACCTGGTATGAAAAAAAAGTTTTACCAGTGCACACAGCTGCAGAATACCAGCTAACTTAACATGGGCATTGAGTCTGGTTATACATTAATTCTTATAACAGTTTTGATCATTTTTTTCTAATACAAAATATTAACAAATGCAGCTGCACAGTGCATACACAGACTGCAGTAATTCCACATTAAAATCACTGGTGTGGACCTTAATATCTTGTATTGTGTCCTACATATTGTATTTTACTTTATCTAATGTTTGTGGAAAGGACTATCAGTATGGCTCTGCTGTGGCAGGAAGCTTTAGAGAAGATTTAAACATCTCTTCTTCATTTCTACTGTAGTTTCAGACAAACAGCACAGATATCTCTGCAGCTCCTGGTGACCACTTGAATAATTCTAAGCCATGGCTCATAATTATTTTTTCATAAACATCAAAAATGACAACACACAGGACATTCAGTACAAGTTGGAAAGGTGACAAAAAGACACTAAATTTCACCAGCCTGTTAGAGCTGATGAAATTTATTGTATGAAAAGAGACGAAAATAATGTGATTATCGTTATGACAAAATCAAAATGAACAAATGACAAGTTCAGTTTCACAGTTCATATTTTATTGCACTTGGCCTTACAGACAGTTCTGGACAATTACAACACAAATGTATGTCATAAGAATCAAGAGCAAATAGATCAATATATACAGTAAATACTAAAAGCATTGCTGATATAAAAAGCTATTTCATTAAAACTGAAATGTTGTATGCATGTAGCTTTTCACGATTAAAGGAACTTGCTCTCTTAGCTGGTTTCTACTTTAAATGCCAACACACTGAGGTTTTTTCATATTCTGTGTGAATTATATAGGAAAAAGCAAAATGGTAAGAAAAATGTAAGTAAGTAAAAAATGTGAAAAGAATTATGTAAAACAGTAAAGTCAAATAAATCACTGTTAAGGACAAATGTTCTCTAAACACAGAGGTAGAGTGAGTGAGTGAGTGAGTGAGTGAGTGAGTGAGTGAGTGAGTTAGTTAGTCTCACTATCCTTTTGGGATAACAACAACAACAATGACAACAACAACAGTTTGAAATAATCTTGTTTTGCACAGTTCCATCTTTAATCAGCACGTGACAGATTGTGAAGATCAAACAGGAGCCATTCCAGTAAGTAACACTTGAACCTCTTCTCCATTGTTTCCAACAATAATAAAGCTAGTGATTGCCTCTGATATTGTTGTCAGAAATGCATATCTTATACCAAATCAACTGACTTTTGCAGGAGTTAACAAGTGGTCTCCTGTCTATAGCTGTCTGCCAAATCTGCGATTGTGAAGATTTTGTGTATTATGAATGCTGAGGCAGGAAACTCCTGGGTTTTCTGTTCAAATATTTCCTGGTTTTTGCCACTTGCTTGTGTCTTGTTTGGTACTGCCTGCCTCTAACAAGCTCTGCCTTGTTCTTTGACTAGGTAAATGCCTCCACCTGTCCTGTGTTTGAGTCATGCACTTGAGTCCACACAACCCAGTACAAAGTGTTAGACATTGTCTTGACACAAAGGAAACACACTGCTCTATCTTTCAGTCATTGTTGTTAGGACACTGAGTACCAATACTGTGTACACTGAAGCTTTTGATAGGGATATGACCCTATCAAAATAGTCATTTGTCAACAAGATTTGTCAAATTTGACTTGGATTTGATTACAAACTGTAGTGAACAAATCCACCGCCTCCAAAACCCAGTCAAGAATAGAAAGTAACATCTTTTTAAATACAGTAACTCCTACAACAGTCTCGTTGGCTCCTCTTGTAATCAGCATCATTCCTGTAATATGTCCTCTGATCTGTCCATCGCTATGAGCAGGAATCATGACACAGTGTCATAGTGCCCTCTAGTGATGTGTGTGATGATGTGGAAAGTGTATGTGGATTATATGCTATATGAAAAAAGATTTTTGATTTAAACCCTTTCATGCATGAATTATGAAATCCTCAGTCAAGATTTTTTTATTTTAACAATGGTATTATTCCTTAGATGTTAGATGTGCAGGGGTCTCCTTCTATAGAAAGATAGAAAGCAAGATGTTCCTGAACTGCTCAGCATTTCTGGCCATGTGTCGGCCATCTTGGTTTTGAGAAATTTGTGTCAATTTACATGAAGTGGCCAGTGGGTGGAAGTGTATAGAACAACACTCTAGCATTCAATGTGGTGGCTGATGTGCAATTATGAGTCTGAGAGCTCCCTGACTTTTGGTTAGAATTTTAAAACAAAGATGTCTATTGTCTAAGATTAAAAAAAACCTTTAACATGTTGCAAATCTGAAAAGCTGTTTAATAAACATATGCTTAAAGGCATTTAAACAAAGTTAAGTGTTGGAGTTTGTATTATTCAAAATTTTGACTGCCAATATTTTCACTTTTTACTGCTAAATGAATATCGGCTCCAAATATCAGTTATTGGCCTCCTTGACTACTAATAATTGGTATCGATTATTAGTAACCTATACATGAAAGGGTTAATATCAGTGCTGTGGTGAAGTCTGTCAGTATGAAATAAGGCAGTCACTTCTTTTCTCTAACAGCACAGATATCATTTCAAATATAACAGTCAAACACATATAAATCAAGTAGCTAAACAGAGGTGAACAAAATAAAAAGGAAAGTAGCATGAGATCAATTACTAAGTATCATAGTCACGAAAATGTAACAATGAAATCATTACCTAACATAAAAGTAAACTGATAGGACAGAATCTTTGATAGTCATCCAAAGTGAAGAAAAGGTATTCCCAGGTACCAGTCCAAATCAGAAACCACTAGACTACAGGCATGTCATGATCGCTGCTCTGACTCAAGCATACATGAAATTCTGCATATGAATGTCTTGTTTAATTCTCATAGCACTAATGTTTTTTCACTGTGGGAGTGAGTGTGACCACCTAAATCTAACCATGTAGGATAACAGTGCCTCTGGACCCTCTGACAAGTCTAGCAAGAAAATGATTAAATCTAAATTAATCTGTCATTTAGATTTTATCATTGCATGAAAGAAGGGGAAAAGAAAGAAATTCACAGAAAAGAAAATGGTAACAAAAATTCAAACTATTCAACCAAGTAGTGTTCAACAGTGACACCCTCAGTACAGTAAGACAACACTCCTTAATCCTGATTTAGTCCAGTTTCATAATCCCTCTTTTAAAGTTAACTTCTGTTGTTTCCCACCTGATGTACAGAGGCTACAACCTCTACTCACACTTCTGCGATGGATGGATGGGTGGATGGATGGATGGATGGATGGATGGATGGATGATTTGATCAACACAAATTCAGATTTACAAAGATCTCAACCTGCAAACAGCAGGGAAAATATCAGTCATTATTACTGTGCAGCAGTTTGTTACCATTACTAACCTTATGTCTACTGTACAGTGTACAGATAATCTTAAGTGAATCCATTAAGTATGAATGAAATCACAAAAATAATTTTGAGATAGAAATAACAATTGGAAACCTTACAGAATGTTAAATTACAGTCAGATGTAGAGTATGTGGATGTGGATATTAGGATGTTCACTTATGTTAATAATAACTCTGAGGTGAATCATGTGACTATTAAATAATGATGAGAAGGAAATAAATTAGAATGTTTACAGGTCATTTAAGATTTCCACAGCTGATAGCTGTTAATATACATAATATAAATGTTTACACTGAACAGATGTATTCCAATATTTTCTATTTACTTTCTGCGTCTCCAGTGGCATTACCCCAAATTTTAACTAAATGCAAAGAACTCCTTGTGATCATTTTTATGTATGTGACGTGAGGCCATGGATGATGTGGTGCTAAAAACTGAGTCTGAATGCACTGTGTGTGAGTTCCTGGCTGACTTGCCGTGTAAGATAATGAACCGCTGTGTCACTGCTCCTCCTCCAGGGACAGGGACGCAGAGAGCAGCTGTCTGTGTGGTGGAGCTTGTTGTACATTGTCACATAAATGTAGAACCTGGGAAAAGTGAGACAAATGTATCAAAATTATTGATAAATAAAGTAAGTTACTGTTAAAAACATATATACATTTATTTTTATGTTGACAATGTGAGATTTGTGATCAGATTGATGTCAAGGGAAAACCCCCTCTGTGGAGGGTTGAACACAAGTAATGTTTTAACACAAGTAATAATATTCATGCTGAAACAAGTAGGTGAGAAACTTTAACTTGCTCAGATCTGTCTGATATGGTAAAACAAGCACATTACCTTCAACAACTGGACTGGTGTGGTAGTAGACTGTAATAAATCCTGGGATACACTTGGCTCTGAATACAACTTCAGAGTGGAGTAAGACATGTGTCCAGTGTGGGTTAAAAGTACTGAGTGTTGGCATATTTCAGGTGACGCATTGTATGGGTATTGGAACTGACTCATAGTGTGTGTGTGTCTGTAGTAGAATTATGTATCACTACATCTTCACCTGTGTCTGTCCTATTTGTTTGTGCAGCCCCATCTTGCATGATGATTTTAATCCAGGATCAGACTATATGATTTTTTGGTCTTTCACAATCATCTTCATCATTAATGGTCATCATGTCAACACTACCAGTCTAACCTCGACCAATCATTGTTCACGTCCTTACACGTCGTCAGGGACGAGGGTCAAGACACTGGAAACATGCTGTCAAGAGCATGTCAAACCAACAGGCTACGATAAACACTGATGCCATGTCATCCTATTGGTCAGTGTGAAGGAACATGTAGAGGGTGTCACACTAAGCAGGAAAATACAAAAATTCCGACATACTAGACTTTTTATTGAGATGTCATGAACCATCCCAGACACAAGATTGCTGTTCTCCGATTATGTCATATCACAAGGCCCCCTCATCATTCTCCACGTTCATATGTCACAGTCAAGCTGAGTTTGTGTCATCAGACAATTGCTGGAATGCAGCAGCTGGGTGACTAGATGACATCCATAGATCTGATGGACATGTTTTCATATCTCCATTCTGCCATGTCACCAGAAGTATCTGTGTTTCACAGTAGGAGAGGGGATTTATCTGTCTGATCCTCTCCTCCTCTCCACAAGAGGCCAGCACCCACACAGAGCTGGTGATCCTATACATCACACAACTGGGTGCAACAGAACTGCACCTGGATGCTCTAACCATGAATGCACACCTGTCAGAGGAACACATGATCCTGCTGTTACAGTTGGCTCACTGGGAGGAAACAGCTGCCACAGTAACAGCAGGAATGCTCATTTGCTACTAAGAATGATGTCAGTGGCTCATTCACCAGGGATTACTGCACATGAGAAACTTCCTAAGGTGGTTTACACATCACAACTGCATCTGAGTCATGACAAGCTCCACAGACTGTGTGTGACAGATCCCATTGGAAATCAAACATAGAATAGAAATAGGAGTTACTCAAAGTAAGTTCAGTTCATGAGTATGTGTGTAGCCCTCTAACTGCAGGCCCAGCTGGCCCCTTTTTTGGTATACATTGCTGAGTTCAAAAATGAGACAAGCAGTGCACGTGTTGGGGTTTTACAGGCAACTGCGGTTTCAAGTCAAGTCGGGGGTTTTTTAGCCTTGAAAGGGTTAACCTATAACGGAGCCTGTTAGAAGGCTATGCAAGTACTCACAGAACTGGAGTTATGTCCAGTAACTACTATTTATTCAGATAGTTAGTTAGCTAGATAATGCTAACTATTGACGCGAGGTCTGTCTGAGCAAATGCTGTAAGTGAAAAACACACCTGACCAAAGTGTCAAGAAAGCAAGCAGCCAAACTCATATCAGAAAATGATTTGCTGATGTTTTAAGCAGACATTCTATTGGACAAAAAGTTGGTAGGTCTACTGAAAAAATGAATTCATTTGTGTAAAGACTTATTAGGCCAGTCGTATAAACATGTACTTTTACTTTCTTTTACTATGCACCACATTGGTGAGCGAGAGAAACAGAGAGAGAAAGAGGGAGAGAAAGAGACCTCTCTTTTCACAGTAGCTGCTCCTCCGTGATGCTGTTGAAATGCAAAAAACATAAACTGCACCACTTGAAGCAACTGCCAGTCTAGCACTGCTCTATCACCATGTATTTGTCTAAAAACAAGGAAGAAAAGGGGGAAAATGATATAAAATTTAAGTCCAACATATTTGAAAAAAGAAAAATGTCCAGCAGAGGGCAGCAGGTGACCACAAATAAAATGAAAGCTTTACCAGTTCCTTTTTTAAAAATGATCTATCCATACAGCTTATCTGTCGTGGGGGTCAGGAGCCAATCCCAGCTGAACTTGGGTGAGAGGCAGGGTTCACCCTGGACAGATGGGCAGTCTATGACAGGGCTGACATACCATTCACACTCACATTCACACCTACTGACAATTTAGAGTCACCAGTTAACCTGCATGTGTTTGGACTGTGGGAGGAAGCTGGAGAACCTGGAGAGAACCCACACAGACACAGGGAGAACAACCTGGAACCCTCTTGCTGTGAGGCGACAGAGCTAACCAGTAATTGATGTGCTCATGCAATTTGCCTTCTTTTTGATGAGTACCATTAGAGCTTGGACTACTACTACTACAACTACGACCACCACCACTATTACTACTACTAATAGTAATAATAATAATCATCATAATCATAACAAAAACAATACAAGATCCAGCACTATTGGAGCTTTAACCCCTAAAAAGCAATAAGATCAGAAAAAAGAGGTGTTAAATAATATTCTTTTTCTATCTTTGCTCTCATTTCTGCCTCCACTCCACAGCCCTAGAGCCTGGAGGGGCTGGAATGTTCCAGACTCACCAGACTCACTGTACGGACAATAGATTGTAGCTTCTGCAAATGTCTGTGGTCACACTGTATGTACTAGTAAAACTAAAGACTGACATGAGAAGGACATCAAGGCAACTCTTGCCTTTTACCTGCTTTTGATCCATCTAATATCTAAACCGCCTATTACAGAGCTAATTGCAGACCGGGCGGAGGGGGGGTCAGTGTCAGCCACAGTATTTAGCATACATACTGTCCATTCAAAATAGACAATCACAGTGTGAAAATATAAGAAGCTGCCGTGTGTGCTCTGCATCTGACCGTTGCGATAACAGACTTCATAAACGATACAGGTCATTTTGCCCCTGGCAGGTTAATCTGACCCTGGCCTTTGTTCCATATTTGTATGTCTGCATATTCACTGAACTGCGCCTTTGAAGTCATCCCTGCACAGGCTTTCTCGCTTGCATTGGAGAACATATAGAAGGATCATCTCTCTGACGATCATCGTCAGGGACGCTGCTCTCTGAGCTGTTTCACCTCCGCATTGCTTGCGTCGTTTAATTTCTCTGCTGGGGCATCGGTCCATCACTTTAACTCGTCTTTTAACACACGTACACTTTACCACTCTCCTGGCTCTGCTGTTTCATGTTTACTGCTGAATAAATGTTGTCAGGCGGATGCCATCCAAATGAGACTGTACGAATGATGCGGTTCAATTAATCGATATTGGCGGCCATGTACTCACCCTGTGGAGAACAGTCCATTTATTCCCAGCAGTCGCTCTCTGTCACCCGTTTGTTATTATTCTGTTAGGTCGCCCAGAATTTTAACACTTTCTGTGGGAGATTAGTCTGGTTCTACGCTGTGGACGGGACTGATGGTGTCTCCCTGGCTGAGCAGTAGCATGTTATAATCAGTGCTTTTAAATGTTTAAAATACCGAATATGTGCTTCCTTTCCGTGGCTGCTAGATTCCTGGATCACTTCCTATTGGTCCATAGACAACGAGTTCATTCAGCCAGCCAATGATGCTCGCTGAAACAAATCTCATCACTGTCAGAATTATGTAGGCCTAGATATTATTATTATTATTATTATTAGCAGTAGTAGTAGTAGTATTTATTCCTATATTTGTGGTTAGCTATCTTCTGTACATTTATTCTGATTGACAGGTAAAAATTTAATGTAATAGAAAATATTAACAAGGAGATAACTATTGTACTCTCTGCAGACTCTGATTTCAGTTCAGTTCGCCACACGATCATATGAAACATTGTTTCTTCAGGGATCAGGGCAGGTTTTTGTGCCCTAATTCTCTGATTCTGAGGAAACAATGTTCCTATACATATATTTCTCTCTCCCTCTCTCTTTATATATATATATTTGACATTCTCTATCAATAGATGACATCTTCATCAAATTTTGTGAAGTTTGTGGTGACTTTACATGTGTATGTTTGGTGTGTATAAGTGCTGGTATACATAATTTGTTGTTGAATTTTGGTTTTACAAAACGAGATTAATAGTGGTGCCTTTTTCTGTAGGAAGGAAACATTCCCATAGGCTGTACAGAAGGCTATAAATCTAGAGGCCATACTATTATTAATGGTCACCAGCCAAACATACTGCAAAAATGAATCTGTAGGCCAGTGAACATCACACATCAGAACACTGTCTTCATCTTTATCAAGGAATCGGCTGAATAACAAAGCCTAATTTTATATTTTATGGTCCTGCTGTTGGGATTAATGTTAACATTTCAATGTGTATCTCCATTTATGCCTAATAAGTATTTATTGTCTAAAAATACCCGCTGCCAGATGTTTGCTGCTGGTTCTGTGTAGTGAGGAACAGGAGTCGTTACGTCACTGCCCGGGGTTTCCTAGTGAAGTGAACCCTACGGCGTCATGGCGGAGGCCGGTTGTCGGAAGACCCTGGGTTGAAATGCCAGCTTTCTATAGTCACAGTTGACCGACGAGCACTAGTCCTTGCTTACATCTAAAACGGGAAAGGGAACTTACTCGATTTTGGAGGGAGAGGAAAACCAACATTGCACCAGTCTTACCGAACAGAGTCGTTCGGGGCTACTCTCCCTAACTGGGAGATAGCTAGCTAGCTAGCTAGCTAGCGTTAGCTATCAGCAGCTGCTAGCTCACCAGTGAAATAAAAGAAGAAAGGACCTCTGAAGTGGAAAGGCGGGTTTAGACAACTCTTTCATTGGAATTAACACCAGGTAACATGAAATAATGCGAGGCAACATACAGCATTAAGCTATTTCTCCCCTTGTTGAGGGAAAAAGTAAGCTAACATTGCATGTTGATGTGGTAAAAGCCGCGAGAAGTGAGCGGCGAATTAAAACAAGATGGAAGGGGGTGAAGTTAGGTTAGCTAATTTGTGTTTGTGGGTTCAATAATGAATAGTAAATAAGTTTAGGACTTTACTGTGGTCCACCACTTACACGGACATTTGCATAGTTAAATATCGCTGACTGATAAACAGCAAGTGTCGACCATATGTGGAAAGTGAACATTCCAGTGGTTCCCTGCTCAGTATAACTAAGGCAAAGTTTTGTCATTTTGTTAGCTTCCGTGGTAGCCTCGTGCTTCATGTTAGCCAATGCTACTTTCCTTGACAACCTCAGTAAACGCTGCGCTATCATCTCTCACCGTGTTTATTGAACCCACGTTGACATTAAATTAAAAGTGGAACGACTTTTAACATTAAACCAACATGACTGCGGCACATGTGATAGAAATATAATACAAACTGTTGTTTTAATTGCTAATCAAGAGCTACGATTTTATAACAAAATCATAATACTAGCATAACACACGAGAGTTAGCAAACAGTAATTGGTTATATGTAGACGACTGTGGCTAGCAAACTGGTTAGCATTAATCAAGCTGTTTGGTGGCAATACGATAATGCCGACTGTTGTGGGGTTTTATCATCTGTTTGAATTTTGAGATAAAATACTGGCTGGCGTGGTGACCGTGTCTGTATACATTAATGCTAACGTACCCCGCCAATAGCCATTATTGGCGTCATTAGCCGGTATTAGCCAGTTAGCAACAAGCTGAACTATAGTACATAAAGACTAACTGGCACCTCGAATCGGCGACACCAAGGTTGCTTCAAGGCCTTTCTATAAGATATTTTTGACCGTGGTTAACGTTAATGTGGTTGGAATTCCCACGGAGCTTTGTGAGATTGTGAAAACACGCTTCTGCTGCGCAGGCCTGATAGGCCTCCGCGCTCAGGGAACAAATGCAGTTTACTTACATGTAGCAACAACCATCCGCACAGGTCTGTCTGTCCGGCTTTTAACTCGAGATATTCATTTAATGTGTTTTGGTGTGCAACAGAGATGCTGAATCTCTCTCGGAACTAAAACGCAGAATACAAACTATCTTAGAATTTTTGACATTAAAAATCTTGTGCGAAAGTATTTGACAGTTCCAAACGGACGTTTCATTGAACGGTTTGGCAGAGACTGAAGTTTGTTGGGGATGGTGTACCGATCAGCAAAGGCATTTTACTTTATTAGAATGTGGATTTGTGTCTGCAGTGTGCAGTTTTTCCCATGTTGTGCCAAATTTTATCAAGCGTGGGATGAAGGTTCAGTCCTCACATTACCTACATAGTATTACTAATGTTTTTAATGTATATCTTCTCTCACAGGTTAATCACGTGGAACATAATACCAGAGGTTGTCAGAGGGAAGTCTATATTTTGGACTTCATCATGGCTGGACGCAGTGAGGATGAAAGTGTAAGCAACAGCAGTGGAGAATCAAGGTAAGTCAGTTCATCATCTTTCATAAAATGACCCCAGAGTAGTGTTGTTGATGACAGTTCAAAATTCATGGCTTTTATTAATGTTTCATTTCAGATAATACAGCTATGATGACATGGTGATAATAGTAACTGTCTGTCTCAGCCTTATTTTACACAGAGTAGAATGCTTGCGGACAACTTGTCTCCCATTTCTGTTTGGGATGCTGCTATCACCAGTTTATTTACATTGTGTAATTTATAATGTTACGGGCTGATGTCAGTCATATGCCACTGTTGTTTTGCACAAGCCTGTTGCATTGTGGCGGAACTTTACAGTTCTAGGAAGCTTTAATGGGAATCCCGCTCAAATGTGCAGTTGCAAATATGTAATCAGCTTAGCATATTCACTGCCAGATGACATAGGATTGCATTTTACTATAAGCTGTGCAAGGATAAACTTTTGTTGCTGCCCATCTCCCTGTCTGTGGTGGCACTTGCAATACAGTTATTTCATTAAATTGAATGATGTGGTTGTGCATTGTTGTTGATATTTGTTGGTCTTTGTTTTTTACTTGCCATCATATTGATCTGACCAGAATGGATGTTAATACAGTTTAATAAAGGCAGGAAACCCACTTTTTTATTTTTGAAAAATATGTTGGTACTTGTCAAAGAGTGACATAGAAAATGTTATTATTGGTAGTACCCATGGTTTTATTGGCACAGGTTAAAATGTTTTAAATGAGTACAGTATATCAAACTGATTTGATCTGTGAATGATTCATCAGTGATTATTATTGCACAAATATGTGTGTTTCATGATTTTCTCTGAACATGTGACAGCAATTCTGATGATGAGTCCGGTTCTGGATCGGGCTCCGCATCGGGGTCCGGCTCAGGCTCCAGTTCCAGCTCCTCCAGCAGCAGCAGCCAGTCAGGAAGCAGTGACTCAGGAAGTGGCTCTGACTCTGGCAGCCAGTCAGACTCTGACACAGAGAAATCCAAGGAGAAGATGGAACCACCAAATAAATCAAACATTGATGGAGCTGAGGTAAAGAAATTTGATTTCAAGAAATGATAAGAGATTGGCTCTTATTTGTTAATCCTCCTGAAAGTGGAGAAATTATTCTGACATGAAAATATTTGAAAATTAGGTGTTGACCATAAAGCTCCTTTGATATAATCAGCATCAGAGTGCTTAATGCTGTGTGTTACTAATTGACAAAAGACACTCAGCATTTCCGTCAATCTCTGCAGCAATACTGCAACTAAATCCAGGGGACTGCTCAAGAAATGCATTGTAATGCTCAGAGTTCACACAGTTGAAATAGTTTTCATGTTATCAGCAAACTAACATTTTGCTATTAGTGGCACACAGTTCTTTCTGGGTTTTTATCACAGTAGCAAACTTGTCATATTTTGGCTAAGTTTCCACCACTCTCATTGATTTCAGTTCTGGAAATCCAACCCAAGTATTCTAGCGGTGCAACGGTCTGCTATGCTCAGGAAACAGCAGCTTCAGCAGCAGCAACTGCAGCAGAGACAAAGCTCCTCAAATAGTGGATCTGATGAGGTATGTTTCAAGCTGATCTGATCCCCAATACACATTCTCTGTGCTGTTTAATTAATCAACACCATTTGGAGATGTTATTAGTGTACTAAAGTGTAACATCTGTAATCGGAGGTACACAATTAAATTGATTGCTTGTTCATGATCATTATGTCTTTGATGATAATCTTTTTAGGACTCTTCAAGTAGCGATGAATCTGACTCATCAAGTGGATCCAAAAGGAAAAGAAATTCAGGCTCCTCTGAATCTGGATCTGGTTCTGGATCTGAGAGTGGTTCTGGATCAGACTCATCAGCAGAGGACAACAGTGATGAAACGGCATCAGACTATGAGCCCAGTCACAAAATCAAAAGCAGAAAACCTCCAACCAAGTAAGTGGACAGCTGTCCTTCAACAGCTGCCACACAGGATTACATTATTGTCCAGTAATTTCCCTTTATAGTGGTCACTCACTTAAGTTTTTCAGTACTGATTATGTGACCTATGATCTTCACACAGATCAAATACACAGAGTCACTTGAGCTTAACTTGACACATAACTTCTTGTTATGTTTAAGGATGAATTTTCGTAATGGGAAGAAAAGCAGCACCCAGAGGAAGAAAGGCAAGAAAAGCTCTTCCTCAGAGGATGAGGATGATAACTACAAGAAGGTGGCATCTGCTGGGCCACGACGGCAGGCCACGGTCAACATCAGCTACAAGGAGGACGAAGAACTGAAGACAGACTCGGATGATGTGGTGGAAGTTTTGGGTGAAGATGTCCCGCAGCCTGAGGAGGATGAGTTTGAAACACTGGAGAGAGTTATGGACAGCAGGATAGGAAGGAAAAGAGGTAAGTGACAAGACGCTAAATCTGATGATGCCATCCACTCTGATTTAACTGAGACTATATACAGGAATTTAGGCAGATATGAAATTTCAGGATTATCCTCAAATTTTCAGAGGTGTAGGGGATTTAGATTTTTTGGGGGGTGGGGCTTACTTCTGTGTTCAGCTTGATTTTCCTGTTGATCTTTACTGTTCACCATCCAAACCAAATATACATAAATATATACATTTTTCAGCCCAGTTCTAAGGATGAATACAGAAATATGGTACACATTATTTCTTTTTTTTTTTTAACAACAGCAACAGGAAGTGCAACCACTGTATATGCTGTAGAAGCAGACGGGGACCCCAATTTCAACTTCAATCCTAACAAAGAGGCTGGAGAGATCCAGTATTTGATAAAGTGGAAGAACTGGGCCCATATCCACAACACCTGGGAGACAGAGGAGACACTCAAGTTGCAGAATGTTAAGGGCATGAAGAAACTGGACAATTTCAAGAAGAAGGAACAGGAGAAAAAGAAATGGTGAGCGCTTGTTTAATAAAGCAAGTGCTTCTTGCTTCATTAAACGTAATCACACTCATACACACTGACTGCTGCCTTGTCTTCTACTGACCACTGAGCAGACGGAAGACTTCTAGGTCGAATATGATGACAACCACGATAGACAAACGTGGTCAAAGTCTCAGTGGCCAGCTGTCCTCACTGGTGAAATTTACTGACAATATATCTAAGTAGTAAGTAATGTCTAAGAATGCTAAACGTAACCATTTCTATCCTAATGCATACACATAAATAGAAAAAGAGATTTTTAAACTCATTTGGATTTTTCCAGGTTAAATGAAGAATTAAAAAAAAAGACAAATGTCACCATCTTTAACTTTGTCCTATCTCACTCCTGACTGATCTTGTTCATTCAAACTTAAACATAGCTACCTGAACAATCAGTAACGTAGTGTCTCAAAATAGCTACTTACACATAAAAACTAATGTCATCCATTGGAACCGGTATTCAGTATGACTGGAAATAGACTGGTATAACTGTCATGCTACAAGACCCCATTTAACCTTGTTGTGCTCTAAAATGAATTGGATGGGATGGAGAGAATGGAATAGCCCTTATCTACCCTCAGTTCCGTGTGACTGATGACAATTTTGTCCACTTTCATTGGTTAAAACTTTAATCACATTTATCCCCTTCAAAAAAGATGCCTCATGGGACCATTCCATTTGGTTTAGAGACTTAAAAAAGTAACCCTGATACATCTTGTGCTGCAGCCATTTCCTACTCTGTACATGAGCCCGCTTAGTTGTGATGATGAAAACCTGAATTTGTGAAAACACTGGTTTTGCCCTGATTAGAAATATACTACAGGTTATTGCTTACTTTGTAATGCTTCTTTCTCTTTCCCCAGGTTAAAGGCAGCTTCACCAGAGGATATAGAATATTTCAATTGTCAGGAGGAATTGATGGATGACCTGCACTCTCAGTACCAGTTAGTAGAACGAATTATAGGTGCGCTTCATATTTTTTATTGCTTGTTTGTATGAAGCAGTTTATTCTGGATATATATGATGCCACTGGATTTGTGTAACTACATATCTCTCTGAATTCTTTTGAGCAGGCCATTCAAACCAGAAGTCAGCAGCTGGTTACCCAGACTACCTGTGCAAGTGGCAGGGCTTACCATACTCGGAGTGTAGTTGGGAGGATGGTGCTTTGATTGCCAAAAAGTTCCAGAAATGCATTGATGACTATATGAGCAGAAACCAATCCAAGACCATTCCATCCAGAGACTGCAAGGTAATGTATTGATAGTGGCAGTATGTTTATAATGCATTACACTGTGGTAGTGGGTTTTTTTAATTTGGTCAAGCTTGGTGTGTCATTTTCCAATCTGAAATAAACTGAACGCTGATGAGTTACTGTTGTTTCCTGCAGGTGCTGAAACAGAGACCCAGGTTTGTGCCCATGAAGAAGCAGCCTGCTTACATAGGAGGCGATGGACTGGAGCTTCGAGACTACCAGCTGGACAGTTTGAACTGGATGGCCCACTCCTGGTGCAAGTATGGCTCAAGCAGTCCTTCAGTTCTCAGCTTGCAGTGTCCAATTGTCCATTCTGTAGTTATGAGGGGAAATAACTACCATAGTAATCATGGTTTCCCTGGATCAACATGAAGATACAGTTGTACATAAAAGTTTTGGTACCACTGGGCAAATTACAGACTATGTTGATTGTTGAAGTGAAAAGACGTCCACCCCACGTGTGGACATCCACACTGGACCCTAAATTTGAGACAGTGCTAACTGCAGGGTTCCCGCAGATCCTTAAAAAGTCTTAAAAGGCATTAAATGCATTAATCTAAAAATAAGGCCATAAGAAGTCTTAAATCAGTCTTGCAAAATTCTTAAAAATTCATGGAAGGTGGCATTTTATTAATTTTTGATATTACAGTTTTAACATTAAATGTAAAATAAAATGTAATGGATAGAAAATAAAATAAAAACGGTTTATAGAATGCCTCATCTTGCATTACGCCACACAGATCAGGATAGTGAATATAGGCCTGCAATTATAAGAGAAGAAACACTGATACCTGCAGGTTAATTCAGTTCTAGCGACTGATTTATTTGTTATTGTTGTAGTTATTGTGCATGTGTGATGTAGATAAAAGGTGAGCTCAGTCTGACTGAAATGTTCATTTATGATTGTGGGAAATATTCAATAACATTATGTGTCTTCGACACATGGGAGTGCTGATGTGATGGCACAGCTCATCACAAAATCAAACACTCTTGAGTAAATGATACAAAGGAAAGCTCTGTGAATTACAGGAAGTTTAGATAAAGTTGGAGAAAAAAGCCAAAGAACTCAGATCTGTGCTGTAGGTGTAAGAGAGAAGATGTTGTTGTTGTTGACGGGTTAACTGGTGCAAGGGACAAGATCCAGATATTGTTCATAATGTTCAAAATGAGGACACTGGGTGGTGTCTGTAGCTACAAACTGCCTGTTGTTTAAGTCGGATCAATGTGACAGTATTTTTTAATACTTTTCTTTGTTTTTATTTGATTCATTTGGTTCACAGATTTAAACAGACCGAGGCCCACATACTTCAGTCACCACAAACAAAGTCCACTGTGACATCCATCAGCAAAGTGATGCCCTAAGCACCATGCTCCTCCTCACGCTAGCTGGTGGATTTCCCAGCAGACTATTTAGGGGAGCTGCAGTGTGTGGACTGTCTCTTTTCATCTGTAGGTTTTCATTGGTTTCATTGAATATTGTGGGATGTGCGCATCTTGCACATGTCAATTTTGTTTTTGTTTCATCTTTCAAAACACATATATGGACAAAATTGTCCTTAAATCCGAACAACTGATGTTGTTGTACCCATTATTTATTTTTCTGATTTTTGTTAGTAAAATTGGCCTTCCTTTTTATTCTGAGTGGCATTAAAAAATTCTTAAATCCACTTTGCCTAAAGCTGTACGAACCCTATGACTGTCTGCACTACAAGAGCACCAACTGTGCATGTTCCAGAAAAATAAACTGGACATTCATTTTGTGCTCCGTATGTACTGTTTATCTCCTGTCTTTGGTCCAATTCTTATTAAGCAGTGACACACACCTTTTTTTGTTTAGGTTTTTTGTTCATCTAAACACAACAAACAATTAAGGTCTTCTAGCTGTCAGAGGTTGCCTTCAGGTTTTTAGTGCGCACGTGGAACATGTCCACATATGCATTGTGATCCTCTATTGTAGAATGTATAGCAGCACATTAACGCGGAAGTCTGCATCTGTCCTAGTGTATGATAGGGGCCTAAGTCAGACTTTTGTGAACCCCACTTTTGTCAACTGTTGAGTGTGAGTGGACATAATGTGCTTTGGGGTTGTGTGGCAGCCAGTGGCGCAAGAAACATTGCACAGCTGGAGGGAACAATGGCTTTCACTAGAGAACAGTAAATTCTAGATGCAGATGTCATGCAGCAATCAAGAAACTGAAACTGGAAAGAGTCTGACCTCTACAGCAAGACAGTGATCCAAAGTACTACCACTACTACTAAGTACTGACCTAGTAAGACTCTCAAACGTAGGCACATGTCACAATTTCTGTTCATAAATGAACAGTAATAGTGCATTAACTTTTGAATAAAGACAAATTTAATGTCTGTTTGCAAATCAACAAAATATGTAATTTGCTTAGTGGTTCTCAAACTTTTGTACACAACTGCATGTTGGCACCTGATATATAAATGGGATATATCCTGTGGTATGCTGGATGCTTCATACCTCAGAAGTGTGTAGCAGACACACAGTTTGAACTTTTGCTGTTGCTCTCCTCTGTTTTGTCAATTCATAGAGGCAACAGTTGCATCCTTGCTGATGAGATGGGTTTAGGAAAGACCATCCAGACTATCTGCTTCCTCAACTACCTGTTTAATGAGCACCAACTGTATGGGCCCTTCTTGCTGGTTGTGCCTCTCTCTACACTTACCTCCTGGCAGAGAGAAATCCAACTCTGGGCCCCTCAGATGAATGTTGTGGTCTACCTGGGAGACATCAGCAGCAGAAACATGGTATGGTAGTTCAGGCACTGTTACACACACACAGTATCTCTCATACTGTGTGTGTTTTACCATTTTTTGCCACCTCATCGACACAATTTCATATTCTTCTTTTCCTGCAGTTGCTTGTTAAGATGTATGGATGCAAGAATTAAGATAGCAGTTAATGAATTACTAAACCTTTTTGATGTTTTCTTTTCTCCTGTGTCTATTAGATCAGGACACATGAGTGGATGCATGTCCACAACAAGAGACTGAAATTTAACATCCTTCTCACAACATATGAGATTCTTCTCAAAGACAAGGTCAGCAACTACTTCACATTATAAGGTTTTTAGTTTAGATAGTTTATTTCAAACATGTTCATCATTCACAATATTTACATAGCACATTTGCATTTCCTTCTCCTCACAAGTTTGAAAGGGAGTAGGCAGAAGTATAAATTTATATGTTCCTGTGGAACATGCTCTTGCTATTTAATAGTTAATATCCTTTATTTAGGACCTGTATTAAATGGCATAGGGCAGTTCCAATGCTGTACAGTATGTTGTTGGCACATAATATAACTAATAAATATGTGTCTCCAGTCATTTTTGGGCAATGTAAACTGGGCCTTCATCGGTGTGGATGAGGCACATCGACTGAAGAATGATGACTCCCTCCTCTACAAGACCATGATCGATTTCAAGTCCAATCACAGACTTCTGATCACAGGAACACCACTGCAAAACTCCCTGAAAGAGCTCTGGTCCCTGCTGCACTTCATTATGCCAGAGAAGTAAGCTTTATCAGTTACTACACTTAAAGACTAACTTAGTGATTAAAGTTCTCTTGTATGTATGCAAGTATGATCAATATGTTCAGAAATGTGATGCATGAAGTATGATAAATTGCATCATGTGATATCACTTTAATCAGAATTTGCTTGGGCTGAAGATTCTAAGTTTTAAAATGAAAGGAGGGCTGGTGGCTTAAGGCTACAGTAGCTGCTACTAGCATAACACACCCAAGTCTCTGACCAAAGTGTTTGGATTAGTTGCACTGTGGGCAATTTAGGTGTCATATTTTGTCAAGGAAAAAGAATGTGTGGAATAAAATAAGACTTTTTTTGTCTCTGTTACTTGAATTTCTGATACTACTCTCCTAACTAAAGTTTTGCTATACCAATTTTTCTATAATTTTGCTTTTCTTGTCATTTTACATCTTTCACCTTCAAACACTGGATAGTTCCAACTCTTCAAGCCTCAATTATTTAAATATATCTGACAAAAGACGGGTAGAAAACACAAGCTTCCTACAAACAGAGTTACAGCTATATTTCAATTATGCTATCTTTGCTTGTTGACTCTGAACCAAACAGAGTGTGTGATTTTTTTGATAGGATGCCAGCACGTGATGCAACAGGGTTGGTGTCTGTCCCACCATGCCAACTCTCCCTTTTACACAGACCTTTAATTCTGCCTTCTCTATTCTATCTCCTCTGCTGACTTAGAGGCAAAACAACAATGCCCCACCCATTCCGCTTTTGTACCTCAGCGAGACTGACTAAAGAATGACGAAATTGAACAAATTTTTGAATGTTTGGCTTCTAAGGAGGAATAAATAAGGAATTTTCTCTGAAAGAGTATCTCTTACCATGAGTTGACTAACTCTGGAAACCCCCACTGTGTTGTATGTTATGTTTCTCAAGGTTTCACTCTTGGGAGCTGTTTGAGGACGAGCATGGTAAAGGTAGAGACTCTGGCTACACTAGTCTACACAAAGAACTGGAACCTTTTCTACTGCGCAGAGTCAAGAAGGACGTCGAGAAATCCCTTCCTGCCAAAGTGGAACAGATCCTCAGAGTCGAGATGAGTGCTATCCAGAAACAGTATTACAAGTAAGAACTGGGCAATACTTTCCAATCAAAGAAAGCATATGGTTTTCTTATTTCTTGTCATTATGCACCTTAAAGCAGGGACACAAACACCTTTTGGCAAATGCTGCTTTTATCATTAGATTGGGTGATGTGTGTGAATTATGAGGAACTCACATCACCTCACATTGTTGTTTACTGTAGTCTTGCTGGACTGTGACTTAAATAGCTGCAAACTCTAGTACATTTGTCTGAATACACACTATCTCTGCACTAATACGGTCCGTTAGGGCTCTGGAACTACTCATTCAATATTACCAACATTACCATTTTGCTGACGATTACATCATAAGTTGAGCTCCTCCGCTGAAGTGCCAGCTTAATGATGGTTCCTTTTTCTTTATGCTAAGGTGATATTAGCAAGGCTAATACTGTCATAATCATTATGTAATTAAATTATCTGGTGGCAGTTTTTCTTTAGTAGCAGTGATTATAAAATCAGTTTCTATACTTCTTATGTAAACTGTCTTTCATTGAATTGTTGGGAATTATAGGAGAGGATTATATATGATAAAGTTTTGTGTGTGTTTGTGTCTTCTGTTTGTGATCAGATGGATCCTGACCAGGAACTACAAGGCTCTGAGTAAAGGTACCAAAGGCAGCACATCAGGTTTCCTGAACATCATGATGGAGCTGAAGAAGTGCTGTAACCACTGTTACCTTATCAAGCCCCCAGAGGACAACGAGTTCCTCAACAGGGCTGAAGCCTTACAGGTCTGTTTAATTTGTGTTACTGTGTTGCAACACCATGGTTTCTGTGAGTCATAACTAAGTATTTTTTGTTTTGCCTATCAAGATAAAGTGGGAGTATATAATCAATTGCTAGTTCTAATCATTTTGGAGCTCAGTAGCTCCAAAATATGATGGATATTTTGTAGTAGCTCCAAAATATGATGTAAACAACATATCTTGGTTTTGAGAAACCTATATATTATTTGTATTAATATATACAAATAACAACAAATGATAATGAAAATCAGAACAAGACTAAAAACTGGAAAATTCAACAAGGAAGAGTGGAGTAGAAAAGGACTGTCAAGTAAATTCAAAGGAGATACTTAATTGACTTAACTGTTCTGTCATAGGCACAAAAACACAGACAAGATAATCTGATGAAGTAGAGGAAATTTTATGGTAGAAGCTTTAAAATTCTTTATATCTCTCTGCCTCCCTCTGCTTTGTAGGCATTTTCAGATCCTTAGAGCTGAGTGTTGTTGAGTGTTAAAACAATATCTGACTCTGTGAATATAAAAGCTCTATAACTGTCATCAATTAACAATTCCCAATGAAAATCTTGACCTGCTTTGCAAGTGCTAATGGGCCAATTGAGGCCTCACAAGTTAATGAAGGTGTTAAAGAGGAGTGTTTGTAAGTAGGGTGCCCAAACATTTGCTCATGCAACAATCACTGTTTTATTTGTTTATTTCGTTTAGACTCTTGACTTTGCTCTGTGCTTAGTCTTAGACTGGGGTGATTCTGACAGCCCTGTCAGTATTTATATGAGCCAGGTTTGGGCAATTCTATTCTATTGTATACTGCTGTATCATTTTTACAAATTTCTGTTGTTTGATGAAGGTTTCAAAGCAAATTGTTATTAAAAGCTCCCAGAATTCTAAGGCATTCTCTCTGCTGTAGAAAAAGCAGTATATTAATATAGTATATTAATATTGTTATTCGTAGTTTATATTAGAAAGTGTGCAGATTAGGGATGGGCACTTGAATTACTTTTTGAAGTTGATTAATCAAGCCAATTTAAATCGGTTAATCGTGATGTCATCATTAACACTTGCCTTCCAGTCAAACCAAAATAATAAAATGCTGTCATATCAAGTCATGTGTTTTTGCAGTGTAGTGTACAGATACACTACCTTTACCTCCCAAGCTCCACTCATCACCAATGCAACTCAGACTAGTTCTCCAGCATTGTGTCTCATCTATTCTGAGTCCAAAGCACAGAACCTGAAATGTTCCAGTCACCGTCAGTGTAACAGTGACAGTGACCAAAAAAATCCAACAAGCTGTCCCTGCATCAGTTGTTATTGCTACTTTCTTGGCTTCCATCAAGTTCTTGTTCAGAGCTGTAGCTGCATATTATCTGAATCTTTAAGTTATTATATACATATATTTATAAGTTAAGCTATTTGTTATTTGTTCCTGTCGTTTGCTGTCACATGAGCGTTTCGGTACAATAAACCATCAAATCAAATCAGCATATGAAAATACAATAGGAACATAAACTGTGCAAAATACAACTATGGAAAAGAACGGAGTTGCATAGACTGTGCAAATTAGTGAGCTGCATCAGTAGTATGTGCAATAGACTGCAAATTGAAAAAATGTAAACAGTCAAGTGCAGTTGCATGATGTAGTCCATGACTATAAACTCCTGTCAGCTAGTTAGGAATCTGATGGCAGTGGGGAAGAAAGAGTTTGTTAGTCTGGAAGTCCTGCATTTCACACTTTTGTACCTTCGGCCTGAGGGTGGAAGTGTGAACAGTCTGTGCTGGGTATGGGTGGAGTCCTTGAGGGTGGAGGCAGCTCTACTGTGGACTCTGCGGTAGTAGATTCTCTGCAGAGAGGGCAGTGGAGTCCTGGTGATCTTCTCAGCATTCTTCACCACTTTGCTGGCGTTTGTGGTCCATAGCAGTAGTGTTGCCGTACCACACGGTGATGCAGCTGAAATAAACCATTAAACATTAAAACATTTTCACGCGACTACTCTGAATGTTTCAAGTCAATGTCAGTTTATATAATGTTGTAACCCTAATCTTAAACCAGATGAGGATTTTTTTTCATCAGACATCTGGATCTCAAGTTATCAGAAAAGCAAGCTGAGCAAACAGCCGCTTCAACATCCCGTGTCCATGTCGCGGAGAAACATTGATTGACATTGGGGCAGAAAATGTTTTGAAATGTTTGCACACCCTGTGCTTAATTCCAGATGCACATCAAATTGATACTGTTGAGTGTATATTTATTTCATGGCCTTATTTAGAGAGACCATCCAATAATTGCTGGCCCCTCTTTTCCTTTTACAGCAACTGATTCGCAGCAGTGGGAAACTGGTTCTGTTGGACAAACTTCTGGTGCGTTTGAAGGAGCGAGGCCACAGAGTGCTCATCTTCTCTCAAATGGTGCGGATGCTGGATATCCTGGCTGAATACCTCAGGAGCCGACAGTTCCTCTTTCAGGTAGCTAAACGCTCTTCTCACATGACCATGAGACACACTGTACATAAACTCACCAACACTTTATTAGTGACACTATGCTATTTTATCCATTTATTATTAAATCTACAACTCAATAAAGTGTGCAAAAAGTGAACCGGTCTGAATACTTTTTGAAACCACTGTGTGCTTGGTTTAAGTTTATTAATTTGAAATGTTGTACATTTGTGTAGAGATTAGATGGCTCCATCAAAGGGGAAATGAGGAAGCAGGCATTGGACCACTTTAATGCTGAGGGTTCAGAGGTAAGTTCTATGCTCTTGATACAGTAAATGCAGTTGGTGGTTCATTTGAATAAACCAGGACTGATAAATATAGACAACCTCAACTTGTGTGCCCAGGATTTCTGCTTCTTGTTATCAACACGTGCGGGTGGTCTGGGTATCAATCTGGCATCGGCTGACACAGTAGTCATCTTTGACTCAGATTGGAACCCCCAGAATGATCTGCAGGCCCAGGCCAGAGCCCACAGAATTGGACAGAAAAGACAGGTAAGCAGCAAATGTCATACATTTTGGTCCATTTCCAGCTCTTTGTTTGTAATGTATTTAGCTACAGGAGTGCAAGCTGTCACCTTTCGAAATGCATGGTGGAGTTGGCAGTCAGTAACCTCATGTTGACTGTGGTGACAGGAAGCAGTAGCTCCATGAGAAGTGGCTTGCAACAGAAATGAGCCCAACCATGCTGTAAGCAGTTATCCAATCATCCAAGGTAGAAGTCCTTGGACCATTTACTTTTCTAAAATATGCAGAATGGTCCATTCCAGAGGGGAGGGTTACACATAGATGTCGGAGGAGAGGACTAGGGCTAGCCTCCCTGTCAGCAAAGCTACAGTTAGCAGATAGCCCATGTAAAAGTCCATCTGTGATACTCAGCGACTTTCAACGCTTGCCTGAGCTTTTCCTGCACTTAACAGCAAGTTGTCCATCTGTCTCCTCTGGGGCTCTTCGCTCCTGTGTGCAGATGCATATGCAGAGGCACACGTGAAACAGGAAGTGAAGAGAGATGCAAACGTAAATTATCTTTTAAATTTTTTCTTTGCTTTGCTTGGGAGGTCTGGGGTCCCATTGGCAGGGTGGGTTGCCCTGCCAAGACAATGGTAGGGGAAACACTGGATTTGGCATAAAAACAAACAAACATACAACTCACTACAATGCAGAATCAGAGGGAGCAAGTTCACGGCAGATGTCCTCAGCAGCAGGCAACATCAGCTCATCACCAACAATGAAAGGCTTCTTAGCCTTAGCAATACAGTTAGCCACCAAGTACAGTGTTCTCAGTACAGTCACACTCGTAGCTGTGGGTGGCCCTGAAGACTTGCTTCTGTCCTCCCTTTTCATGTTTTTTCTTCAAAGAACTTGGGTTCAGACTTGTCTCTTAATGCAGGATTCTTTGTCTCTGTGTCGAAGCAGTTTTGAAGGCTTCATTGCCTCATTTGAAAGCCTGTTGCCACATATTATGTAGAGGGGACTGCTGGTCCCACTAAATGCAGCTTTGTTTTTCTTTATAGTCTTTTCTGCTGTCTCATTGTTGGGCCCTTTTCCCTTTTCAACGAAGCTCTCCAAAGACATTTGTTTTTTACTCATTTTAGCTAGTTGACTAACTGCCTTAATTTGTCGGGCATTACAGCCATGACAAAGACAGGTATGTATCAAGTGGTATCATGAGGCACAGACAGATGTGATCGGCACAGTTTCAATAATTTGTCAAAATAAAACACTCTGCAGATTTCTACAGTCAATAAAGTTAATTAACATTAATTGTTTATTCTTTCTGTGCGGCCTGGTACCAGTTCTTGGCCTGGTGGTTGGGGACCGCTGGTATATACTGTTTTATAGGATTATTTTACTATTATAGATACATTTTTAAGTAATAGGTTAATGTTTGCACTATAACAGCTTGATGGGCATTTCATCTTTAATAATATATTTTTTCAGATCATGACATGTTTTATATGAACATGTTTAATCTGTAAAGAAATTAGTATATTTCAGTAAACTTCAGTAAAAGCTGGTAATGGAAGAGTGATAATATTTCTAGTCCTTATCCAATCCTAGCTCATCCAAAGAACGTAGAACGTATTCGAAATGACCTTCTGCTGATGTACACAGCGTACTGTATATCTCACTGTTTGCTTGTGAACTGGCAGGTGAATATCTACCGTCTGGTGACAAAGGGCTCAGTGGAGGAAGACATCATTGAGAGGGCGAAGAAGAAAATGGTGCTCGACCATCTTGTCATTCAGAGGATGGACACCACTGGGAAAACTGTCCTCCATACTGGTGCTGCTCCCTCCAGGCAAGCAACACATTCTGCTGCTTGATTAACTCCCCTCCTTTTTGTCTATGTCCCTCGTAAACCTACCTGCGCTCGTCGACCACCTTTTTATAGACAAGACTGCCAAGACAATTCCAAATAATCAAATCAGGATATTTCATGTGTGGTGTTTGTATTCCTCTTAAAGATTGTCGCTACACTTTCTTGTTATCTCACTTGAGTGTGTTTTATTGCATACAGTTCTGCACCTTTCAATAAGGAGGAGCTTTCTGCCATCCTGAAGTTTGGTGCTGAGGAGCTTTTCAAAGAACCAGAGGGTGAGGAGCAGGAGCCTCAGGTATGTACTTATATATTCAATTGTATGCACATAATTACTTAAATATATTGGATTAGCACAGTGGTTTCCAAACTTATTCTGTCATTCCCCACTTTGGGAAATGGGAAAATGGACTATGGGGTCTTGGGGGGTAAATGCATTTGGCAAGAAAGATGAGCTGCCCAGCTGTAGTGTGTGGTTTCTTGGCCTGGATAATTCTGTATGAGATGCAGATTTTACCGTGCCATTTTCCTGCTGACTTATTGATGTGATTGGGGTGTGTGGTCTTTGAGTGTCGTCTTGATTTGTTGGGTCTCATGTTGTTTGCTGCTAGCGATTCAAGACATAAATCACACGTGGGTCTCTACTCTGCCCCCACCACCCCCACAGAGAATCCGACAGCAAGATGAATCTCATCATATTTTCTTTTCGGCTGCTTAATGATTTATTACTGTCTCTATTCCCCACTGGTGGGGCGCGCCCCATACTTTGAGAACCACGGGATTAAAATGTCATGGCTTGTTCTCCTCTGTAGGAAATGGACATTGACGAGATCCTCAAAAGAGCAGAGACCAGGGAGAATGACCCTGGGCCCTCCACAGTGGGAGAAGAACTGTTGTCTCAGTTCAAGGTTACAAATTTGCTTCTTGTTTTAGAAACCTATTGAACAGTGTCCAAAACTGTTACATCCTACAGCAAGTTAACATTTACCATTATCTGTTGACTTAACCTGTGCAGGTGGCCAACTTCTCCATGATGGAAGATGAAGAAATAGACATTGACTCTGAGCGTAGTCAGCGGAGTTGGGATGATATTATTCCTGAAGAGCAGAGGAGGAGGATGGAGGAGGAGGAGAGACAGAAGGAGCTGGAGGAAATCTACATGCTGCCGCGCATGAGAAATTGTGCCAAACAGGTACACTTACAGGCATGCCAAATATAATTAGGACTGATGATTTTGAGTTTTAGTTGTTGTTCAGTGTAATTTGTGTGCAGTTCTGCGGTATTACAAGTTCTTATTGGATCTCCAGGTGATTTTTCTCGGTTTGTGTTAACAGATAAGCTTTAATGCTGTTGAGGGCCGGCAAAGCAGAAACAGAAGGTACTCTGGGTCCGATAGTGACTCTCCCTCAGACAGAAAGAGGCCAAAGAAACGAGGACGGCCTCGAACCATTCCACGGGAAAATATCAAGGGTTTCAATGATGCTGAGATCCGGAGGTGATTATATCAACAACCAATTTTTCACTGTGCCTTTTTATTTGCTCCTCCTAACCTATAACTCTGAACTATTTACAGGTTTGTCAAGAGTTATAAAAAATTTGGTGGACCCCTGGAAAGGTGAGCTACATCTAATTTACTGTTTTTGTCAACAACAACATGCTTCACACTCTGCTCACAATGTATCTTCTTCACTCAGGTTGGATGCTATTGCTCGTGATGCTGAACTTGTGGATAAGTCTGAACATGATCTGAAACGCTTGGCAGAGACGGTTCACAACGGCTGTGTGAGAACACTACGAGAAAACCCCTGTGGGCCAGACAAGACCTCAGGTAACCAAACAGATCTTCTTACAGATTAAAGATTCCATCATCTCATGGTGGGAAATACTAGGCTTTGCATTCTTGTATACTATGGAAAATTTGGAAATGAGATAATGAGATTTAATCCAGAGACAACTTGAAATTAGAGCTGGGTGATAAAACAATATCAATAATTATTACGATATAACTTTTCCTCGATAGACATATAAGACATGAGAAAGAACTCATTCCACCTGGGTTTTGACAGACAATCCGAAAAGCCACTGATAATGAGAATAGCGCCGCACAGAACCAATCGTGAGGCTGAAATAGCTATAGCCATGTATGGTTAGGTGGACGCACACAGCACAGAGCAGTGCAGAAATAAAGTTGGCATCCTGGTGATAGCACAGTTATCTCAGCCACTTTTAACTCGTCATATCACCGGTAGTTTCTGCTTTAGCTGTGTCTGTTCTCACAGCAGGCATGCAGTTCTCAGCAGGCAGGTCGAACTCACCTGACACCGGAGCAGAGAAAATTGGAGACTCACACTGTCTGCATCATGCTGACACTCTGCCCCTTTCATCAAGTATCTAACTCCAAAGTTAGTTTTGTGGTTTGGTCATTTTAAGACCAGATCTGGTTGTAAAGTTTACAGCCTGTCGCTCTGTTGCTCCTGCAGTGCTCTGTGTGTGAACTGTGAGGCAGCTTAAAAAAGAAAAAACGACTCGTCCACTGACATTCTGTGAGTTGAATCAGGGTCTTCCCAACTGATGCATCAAATAGTCAACATTTAGGGGGCACCCCAAAAACTGACCTTATGGTATCTTCACACATCACTTAGGAGTCAAAAAGAACCTTTAAGTTTGACAGAAATATTGATTTGACATATATATATCGATAGCGACCAGTATGAAAAGTCATATTGTGATGTGATTTTTTTCCACATCGCCCAGCCCTACTTGAAATTAGAGCAATTCTACAATTAGCCCATGAGTACACACAGTTGCTCAGGTTTCTGCACCTTAGTCAGCAGTAGCACCAGTGCACACCATATTTCAAGATAAATTTTATGCACTGTCATGATCCAGATTTCCAAATATTTTAAGCCTTTTTGCAAGATAAATTACTTAATTAAATACTGAAAAAGAATCTATTTTTTTCCTCATCTGATCATAGTGCAGGGATACAGTTAGTACAGTAAATGAACTGTGCTATGTACTCATGCTGGAAGGGCTATAGGTCAAGGTATTCTGTGCACTAACACTACCACTTCATGCCACTCAAGCATAAAAAGTGATGATGTTTTTCCACTTGGTTGATCATCAGGAGGCAGAAGAGGAAAGGTAAAAGGCCCTACATTCAGGATCTCTGGAGTCCAGGTGAATGCCAAGCTTGTTATCTCCCATGAGGAAGAGCTGGCTCCTCTCCACAAGGCCATTCCTGCTGACCCCGAGGAGAGAAAGAAGTAAGGCTCCCGATACACTAAACGATTTCTCCCAGACAAGCTTGTGCATCACACCATATTTTTATTAGTCTGTGTAATATCCACCAAGTTCATAGCACATGCATTCTTATATCATTTCTTTGTCAAGCAACCCCATTGCTAAATTTGGCGTGTGATGGCAGTGAAATATATTTGTATGTCCGGATGACAATTGTTTGTATTTGAATAGGTATATGATTCCATGCCACTCGAAGGCAGCACACTTTGACATTGAGTGGGGGAAGGAGGATGACTCCAGCCTCCTCATAGGAATCTATGAGTACGGTTATGGCAGCTGGGAGATGATCAAAATGGACCCAGACCTCAATCTCACACACAAGGTGAGTTCAAACACTCACACACCCACACCTATATAGAAATAGGGGTGTGTGTTGAATTGAATATACACAACATGTTGCTCTGCTGATCAGCTCCTACCAGATGACCCTGACAAGAAGCCACAGGCCAAACAGCTACAGACCAGAGCAGACTACCTCATCAAGCTTCTGAGCAAAGACTTGGCAAAAAAAGAAGCACAGAAACAAGCAGGGACAGTAAGTGTTAGTGACTCTGCATGCCAAGATTCCTCTGCATCACTCACTAGAATGCTTATATATGAATCATTTTCATAATTGATTAAAATTTCTAGCAGAGTCTAACATGCCTCTTTGCATGTATGTAGGCCAATTCACGGAAGAGGAAACCAAGAAGTAAAAAAAGTAAAACTCTGAAACCAACAAAGACAGATGAGGCGATGAAGAGTCCATCCTCAGATCCCCCATCAGACAAGAGGTCAGATGATGAGGATGAAATTAAGGAGGAAAAGGTAAATTGAGTTACAAGTGGTACTGTTTTTTCATTCTATAGCATGAAATAAATGTTTCCTGTTTTGAAGTTGGTTGATGCATGATGTGCTTTGACCTTTTCAGGAGGCGGCACTAGTGAAGCCACCAAGCAGACGGAGTCGAGCAGACAGGGTGGTGTTGAAGGAGGAGGAGGACGAAGACGATGATGACGAGGAGGAGGAGGAGCCTGAGCAGGAGGAGGTCTCTTCTTCAGGGGAGAGGGAGGTCAAAGAGAAAGAGATCAAAAAGGAAGGCAAAAAGAAGGAGGAAAGTTGGGATATGAAAGAAACAAAGGAGCCAAAGGAAAAGAAAGAAACAAAGCCACTGGAGCCAGTACATAAACAAGAGGAAAGCATGGACAAGGTGAAACAATAATTCTATATGTGATATTTTATTTAACTACTGTGGATCATAGTCCCATTTAATTAAAATTGATAATTGATAATTAAGCCGAAGGCTGTTGATGTAAATAAGCTCCAGGTTTCAAAATACCAGAGTTGTCACACTGACTATTTAGCCTATTTTTAACCAGACATTTTGGCTGGTGATATTATCATCTGCTGGACAACAACGCAGGATACTGGCCAAAAGCCGGCATATGCCAGCTAACATAAACTCTGGTGTAAGTAAAGGAAAAAGATTATGAATTAATTCTCAAATCCTTTTCATCAGAATGAGGTGAAACCTGAGGTACGGACAAAGAAAGCCTCCGATGTGCCGCTCCATATAACAGCAAGTGGAGAGAATGTGCCAATATCTGAGGAGTCTGAGGAGCTGGACCAGAGGACCTTCAGTGTGGTATGTTCCACTGATAATCAAATCTTCATATAAAATATATATGTGGTTAAATAATCAGCTAATGCCAAAACACAGCCTTTTATGTGTGTTGTATTGTAAAGTGCATTTATACTGTGATTTATATTGGCTAAAACTGTGACAGTGTATAATAAATATGTCATTGTCTAGTGGAATAGTAGCAGCATTTAAACAGACTTTACTGACTAAGATCGGACCTCGCCAACATTTTGTATCCAGATGTTGCAAAAAAGTTGTGGAATTGCTAGAGTTGACTTTTGTTTGAATGTTGCAGTGTAAAGAGAGGATGCGGCCAGTGAAAGCAGCACTGAAGCAGCTGGACCGACCAGAGAAAGGGCTGTCGGAGCGCGAGCAGCTCGAGCATACAAGACAGTGCCTCATTAAGATTGGAGACCACATCACTGAGTGTCTGAAGGAGTATTCAAATCCTGACCAGATCAAACAGTGGAGAAAGTTCGTATACAGTCTGTTATACTGATACAGTGCATACTTTCCACACAAAGTGAAGCTGACCATGATCAGGGTCAGATGATACTAGTCAAGTCAAATCAATTTTATTGTTTTAGCACCAATTCACAACAGACGTTATCTCAAGGCACTTTTTATATGGAGCAGGTGTAGACTGTACTCTATATTATTTACAGACTCAGCGTACTTTCTTACCTCCACACAGCTGGCCAATCACAGCATTAAAATGGGTCTGAATTTCAGATCAGTTTTGGAAAGTTGCAGTTGTGGTTGGATCAGTCTGATGTTGGAGGGTTTCCAAAGCTATCCAAAAATCCAGAGAAGCAGTTACAAGTGGAGTAAGCTGGCCTCTTGGTTTATATGTGATATATATTAAACCGGTGTCATTTATCTTTTACAGAAACCTGTGGATATTTGTTTCCAAATTCACTGAGTTCGATGCCAGGAAACTACATAAACTGTATAAACATGCCATCAAAAAAAGACAAGAGAACGCCCAGGTATGTAAAGGCCTTATTGTCATTTGAATCCTGTACTGACATTATAAATCAATGAATGATGGTGATTTTGTTTCTTCAGGCAATGGAACAGAACACTAGAAGTATTAACACACATGGCTACAAACATGCAGGTACAGTCAGTTTCCCTCTGCTGTACATAAAGAATAAGATGAGCAAGTTATTGCTGTGAAGTAATTTATTTGTGGTTTTCATCCTCAGATGTTGAAAAGCTGAAGGACAACTCTCACCAGGACGAGAGCAGCAGGGACAGCTACAGTTCAGAAAGGCATCAGACTTCAGGTCGACACCATGAGAGCAGCAGCAGCAAGGAGAGACACAGCTCAGAATCACACAGGAAGACTGCAGGAGGAGAGTCCAGGAAAAGACCATACTCCTCCTTCAGCAATGGCAAAGACCACCGAGACAGAGACCACTACAGACCAGACAGCAGGGACAGAGACAGACAGGACAGGTGCGGGACAAAGACTGCCTGAGTGCAAACAGTAGTATAGCCAAACAGTATTACTGTCATTTATTTAACAGGCACCATTTACAATAAAGTCGCATACAAAGAGAGAAGATATGCTGCACCAACTTCAGTTACTAATTAATTTCAGACAGGTAGACACAATCACTAATATAACTAATGCATTTAATACAGGATGTGGCTCATTTAGGACAAAGGTGACAGAGGGCCAATAAGATCTTGAGGAACTAAGGAACTAAACCTGTGTTTAGTCCACAGGAGCACATAGTTTCTTTTACAACAGGTCCAGGTGCTCCCTCCACTCACAAAGTTTAGGGGAGGGATTTGTGGCCCTGACTGTCTCTGACTGGTCAAACACAGGTGCCATGGCCATTGCAACCTCTGTAGCCCCTCGTTTATGCAACAGCAGCAATGTGTTATGGTGTCAATACAGTGAGGGTAGACATCTTGTGGTCCGCTCCCCGACTCCCTGGAGAGAGAGAGAGAGAGAGAGAGAGAGAGAGGAGACAGACTGTGAATGAACAGAGCATGAGAGAGTCTTGGTAGAGAAGACAGGCAGGGAAGGAGGCACTTACTTTCTAAATCTGAAATGAATAACCACTGAATAGTCATTTCTGACTGTCTACTGTGTAGAAGGGCCATCTGTAGTTTTCAGTCTCCTTGTCCACCTCTGACTCTTCACTCCTCATAACATCAAACTCATGTTAGAGTAACTGCATGACTTTATTGTTTTCTCATGTGGAAAATGTGTTCCACATGCTGCCAATGTATTTTAATTTGCCATAGTTAGTTATTCATTTTTTAGTTTTTAGTTCTCAGATTTTTTAAATAATGATAATAATTAACCTTTAATTTTGCATGGAGTTCTAAAAAGAGCATCAAAACAGTTTTTCAGCCAAACATTGGTGCAGCTGATGTTCTTCTCTAACTCTGCTGATGATTTGTTCTTGAGGGCCGCAACATGTTGATGTTAGGGTTTATTTATAGCTAGACGGTAATGGAATGTATTATACATTATTAATCACATATCAACTTAAATTTAGTCACATCACAATTTGCAGATAAAGTCTATACGCTAACAAAACTTAGTAACTTAGTAGTAAGTTTATATATACTGCACACATTAAAGTACTAAAGTACTTGACAAAAAAGCAAATAAAAGTGCAGACATGCAATTCAGACATAAAATATATGCTACAGACACAAAAAATATTAAATAAGATATTGCAAACTAAATGTAAGCAGAGCTACATAAAGGGGTCTGTGGTACCCTCAGATGGGAGAGAGTTCTAAAC
This sequence comes from Lates calcarifer, assembly GCF_001640805.2. Taxonomy (NCBI): domain Eukaryota; kingdom Metazoa; phylum Chordata; class Actinopteri; family Centropomidae; genus Lates; species Lates calcarifer. The sequence goes on from NC_066841.1 coordinate 22,212,330, forward strand.
TCTCCCATTGTGTTGAGCCTGGAGTAAGGAACAGCCAATAAACCCTGATCAGAGCAAGGCTCAGCAATTGCCTAAAAAAAATCACATACCAGCTCCTGGTATTTGGATATTGTGGCTGTACTGCAGTTTTGCTAATATCTTGATTCATTATTTGGGCCTAGAGCAGAGGACCACAGGTTGTGTGGAGCCAGGACACGTGACTTTACTTAAACCAAAAAGGAGGCAATGACATTGAAATGTGTATTGAAAAAATCTTAATATCAAATAACTTGTAGTTAGCAGTGTGTTCGGTCTTTGTCTAAATGTCATCTCTGCCTTGTTGCCCAGTCATGCTGATGGTGTGTTTATGTGCAGATACTACAATGACAGTAAGCACAGGAAGCTGGAGGAATTCCGCACCAGCAGAGACCACCGGCTGGACATGAAGGATTATTCCCACTCAGACCAGCGCTCTTCCTACCGCTACCACTCAGACTGGCAGACGGAGCAGCGAGCTTCAGCCTGCGGGCCCCGTTCTCCCCGAGACCAGCGCTCACCTTACGACTCCCGCTCACCCATGGGGCACCGCTCACCTTTCGACTACTCGTCAGACCACAAGAGCACACCTGAGCAGATCTGGAGCAGCCGCAAGACATAACAGGAGCTGCCTGGGTCTGCTAGTAGCAGCCATAGACTCAGCAAATGCCTTACAGGGACTTCTGACTCCAATCTGAAGCAGTTTGAAGCACTGTGCATCAGTCAGTTCAGCATGACTGTCATCTCCACGCTTCAGCTCATCTCGGGAACCTGGGAGATGAACGCCAGGGTGCGGCTCCATCCAGGTAGCAGATAAAAAAATCAAAGCATATTTTTATATTTAAGAGTTTAAAGCTGCATCGTTGTGTAGGCTCAACAGCATGCAGCGCATTTTTTTGTTATTTTTATAAACTTTTTTAAATTCTGGAAACGGACACAATTGACCCTGAGTGCTGCCTCATTCTCCCACCAACCCATGACACTGGATCCTGTATTTGACTGTTCTCTATGTTCGTCTGTCTATCTCTGTCTCTATCATGCTTGATGTGATTATCTAGCTTATTTAAGTGTTAACGAGAAGTCAGTCGTCACATGAATCACATTACAGGTTGATGTAAAGGTTGAATCCAGTCTGGGCTCAGGCTCACCACCTGAAGTACCTCATTTACAGCATTTTTTCATTTTCTCTGTAATTTTTTTTTTTTTGTTTGTTTGTTTGTTTATTTTTTTCCACCAGGCGTGAATTATTTAATAACATATCTTAGCTGTAAAAAAATAACTTGGATTTTTTTTAGAGCATCTTGTATCATGTTTTTTTTCCTTCAGTAAAACTGTTGTAAATTTTTGTAAAATAGTAAATCAGTGGTCTTTTTCCTCAGGCTTTTTGGATTTATTATGACTCTACTTTTCCCCATCAACTCAGGCTTTTTTGTCGTTCGACTATTGACTTTATGTACAATAGTTCTTTCCTGATAATGCTTTCAGAATGTAACTTTTGGTAAAGGGAAAGTTCTTAAACAATACTCAGTTTTATTCACTAGTGCTTAGTTCTTTTGTCTCAGTGAAATCAGTGAGTTGGAAGGAACTGACTTTTGTAATCACAGTCTGAAGAGAGACGGTTGTCTTTCAGTAGAAGCACCTGTTAGATCTTAAATAATCTTTTTACATGATTTTGTTTTCTTTCATTTTATTTTCTGTGTAGGCAATAATAATGTTTCTATGCAGCCAAGTATATTTGTGGTGAACCACCCAACTGAATGAAGTCACTGTTACAGTTCACACTGTTGTACATAAATTTCCTCTATTTCAAAATGAATTTACACTGAAAGTGCATGAATTTTTATGAACTGTTTTATATAGTTGTTTATGAAGCCATTAAAATCAATCAGTGTACTCACTCGTACCAACTCTTCAACAAAGTGTCAAGTTTTTGAATCTGCTAGAAATCAAACATTTGGGAGACGTGGTAGGTTCATATCATCACACTTCAACTATCACAAGCAAAGTTCTGCCCAGTATCTGTTTGGTCATTTTCATTTAGATTCTTACTTGCTCCTGAACTACACTAACTGAGCACTTTATTAGGAACACCAGTACACCTGCTTATTCCTGCAGTTATCCATCAGACAATCATGGCAGCAGGGCAAGAGCCAGGTCAGGAGCTTCTGTTCATGATCACATCAAACATCATAATGAGGTAAAAATGTGATGTCAGTGACTTTGACTGTGGTATGATTGTTGGTGTCAGATGAGCTGGTCTGAGTGTTTCTGGGATTTTCACACACAACCATCTCTAGAGTTTTTACTCAGAAAGGAGCCAGAAACAAAAACCATTCCAGTGAGCGACAGTTCTGTGGAGGGAGGGATGAGAGAGGTCAGAGGTCATGGTCAGACTGGTTGGAGCTGACAGCAAGGCTGTGGTCACTCAGATAGCCACTCTTTACAACTGTGGAGGACAGGAAAACATCAGAATGAACAACAGCTCCCAGTTTGAGGCAGATGGACTACAACAGCATCAGACCACATCAGGTTCCACTCCTGTCAACCAGGAACAGAAACCTGAGGGGGCTTTCATATCAGGGATCCCAGGCCCTGATCCTAGTACATTTGACCCCAAAGTCCAGTTTGTGCCAACACTGTGTACTGTAGTGTGCCAAAACACCAGTGGACTGCTGCTCAGAATGTGTAGTGGAGTGTACTCTTGTTTGTGTTTACTGGGGGATCACAAACCAGCTAGGTGCATACCATGTAGAATGACCAGTGTACACAACATTACTAATGTGAAGCTGAGTTGTACTTAAGTGTACTAGTGTAATGTCTTGTAAAAGGCTGTCATTCGCTCAAAAGATCACTCATCAGTGAGTTCATTACTGCCACCAGATGTCTGTAAGGAGTGCAGCTTCACTTCTCCCCTAAATAAGTGATATATTGCTGAGGATTGACATGTTGTGCAGTATTAGCCTGGGAGGATTTACACAATGAGCATAAACAGATGAACATCCGAGTCACATGATTCATTAGAAATTTGATGTAATTCATGTTGACAGAGGAAAACCCAATGCATCACCTCTGAGGATTAGATCATATCATAGGTGACCTATGATAGATTTATACACAGCAAACCTTAGGTATTAACCTTGCTAGTTCTGGGTTAGACCCACTTTTGCCTTCAGAGCTGCCTTAATTCTTTGTGGGAACATTCCTCAGAGGTTTTGGTTCATATTGACATGATAGCATCACACAGTTGCAACAGATTTGTAGGCTGCACATACATGATGCAAATCTCCCATTACACCACATCCCAAGGGTGCTCTGTTGGACTGCGGTCTGATGACTGTGGAAACCAGTTTGAGATGATTTGAGCTTTGTGACATTATCCTGCTGGTTTCTCTGTTTCAGACCATTTTCTGTAAACACTAGAGGTGGGTGTGAGGGAGAATCCCTGCAGATCTGCAGTTTCTGAGATACTCAGACCAACAACCATGCCACGTTCAAAGTCACTCAAATCACCTTTCTGAAAATTGTGCAGCTTGTTAATCAGTGAGGGTTCCTCTACTGTGGAACCTTCTCCCAGTTTGGGTCCCGGAGGCAGACACCCTCAGTTCTTTCAAGAATACGCTTAAAACTTTCTTTTTTGATAAAGGACTATATAAATAATACTGAATTGAATTGACTCATACCTCTATGTTGCATTTCTGAATTAAGTTTAAATGAGGATTAACAGATTATTCATATCTGCAAATGTTGCACAAAAGTCTCAGTCATGATACACTGTGATGGGCAGGATCCAGTTAGACCATGTTGCATTGGAGCTCAGCGCTGACTCGTCACATCACTTCTTCTTCTTCTTCTTGGAATGAACAGAAAGTATAGAATGTCTGGAGTGAAAGAGACTATCAATATATAACAACATTTTGGAGAAAGTTTATCAAGCTATGATTCTCAGTGATTCTGCACATATAAGGAATTCACCTTAGGATGGAGAAGAATAGAAGGAATCAACATCAGAGAACCACTTCAGCAGGTTTGTCTTTATTTGGTTCATGAAGCGAATCAGGGCCAGCAAACAGTTACCTGACAGCCCTCCAGAAGGCAAAGTTAAATACGTAAAGTGACCTGGGAGGATGGCTTTGACTGAAATGTGTAATATCTAATACAGCTCAGATGAAGACTGCGGTTACATACAGAACAGGATCTCTTTAAAACAAACATTTTCAAGGAAACATGTCTTCTGTAACAGATTCAGCTCCAGCGTGGACATTGTGGACAGGAAGCCTCCTCCTTAAGAGCTCTTCTTCTCCTCAAACATGATGTTTGCTGTGGCTCTCTTGGCTGTGGACAAATTACACACAAATGTCAGATATCTTGTTTATTATATTCATTCTGAAAGCTATGAATGTCCCAATCCTCTACCACATTTCTGCTCAGTGAAACACAACACTTTCTGCAGATGCTTCACTCTACAACCAAGGTTTTTTTTCTTTTTTTTATTTTAGTCATAAAAATGATGAAATAACACATATGAAGTAATGTAGTGAAGAAAAATGTGTTAAACAAACCAAAATATGTTTCATTTTTTAGATTATTCAAAGTAGCCACTGGCAATATCTCAACCAGCTCATGAGGATTTTCAACAGGTGTGTGTGGAGTTAGTGTTGGTATACAGTAACTAGGGATAAACAGTCCATCATTACTTTAAGACATGAAGGTCAGTTGTGAAAACCATCAAACACTATGGTGAAACTGGCTCCCATGAGGACCACCCCGGGAAAGGAAGACCAAGAGTTACCTCTGCTGCAGAAAATAAGCTCATTAGAGTTACTCGCCTCAGAAACCACAAATTAACAGCACCCCAGAATAGAGCCCACATAAATGCTTCAGAGTTTGGGTAGCAGACACATCTCAACATCAACTGTTCAGAGGAGACTGTGTGAAGCAGGCCTTTGTGGCTCCCATACACACCCATTATAAACTGCCAGAGAGAAGCATAAAACATAAACTGTGATAATTCAAACACTACAAGTCATCAAAAAGTCTCTAGCTGAAAGTATGCTGATGTAGTTGAATCTCAAAGACAAGGAAGTTTAGAAGATTTGAACATTCCCTCTATTTATGCTGCTAACTATTAAGTATGATGATAATCACACTTTCTCTTGTTGTTCTATCATGAAATATGTCTGGGTCAGTTTTGGCAGCACAGTCACATTTTGATGATGTGGTGGAAACACTGGCTTTATTCTGCCTCTCAGCCAGGTTCTCCTTTTACTGTTTTCTTTCTTACTGCATTATCAGTTACATTACTAAGTGCTTTGAATTGTCTGTCGTTTCTTTCACTGATTCATCACAGTTCTTCTCTGCTTAGACAGCTCTGTCTTCATTGCATCTCTTTTCTGTCTCCCCAGCCTCTAAGCTTTAACTGCCTGACATTTTGTTTAATTCATTTCATTTACATTTAAGGTGAGGTAAGATACATAACAAAGTTGATTCAACATAAAATTTCTGGTTTTCATTTTCAGACCACTTCAGAAATGATAAACATGAGTTATTCTGGCGATCTGTACAGGATGTACCCCGCCTCTCGCCCAACGTCAACTGGGACAGGCTCCAGCCCCCCACGACCCTTAACGGATGAGTGGTATAGATGATGGATGGATGGATGGAGTTATTCTGACATGAATTTTTTGAGTTGAAATGATGTATTGACAGAATGAACTGCTGAAATTTCACTGAAATCATTACATTAAGTTTAGAAACATCATCAGCATGTCAGCAGTCAAACTTCTCCACAGACTTCTCTGTCCTCAAGTCTGAATAAAATAATCCTGACAGAAACTTGTTAAACTGCATCAATACAAAACATGTTAAATCAAGTTCTGTGAGCCACACCTCAGTCCCTGCTCCTGCAGATTTACTACTGAACACAGTGACAGCTGTAAGTTCTTCCATTTTTACATTGTCAAAACTTTGAACTTAATATTCAACCCTCTGTTCAGTTAACTCTCATTTAAGTTTCAGTTACTCTCAATGCAAAAGCATTTGTTTGAACCAACTTGAAATGTTTTGCAGTGAAGTTATAGTAACTCAGCATTTAACTTCAACTCAAAAAAATAGTTGAAATTACTTCATTTTTATGTGTAATGAACTTAAAATCTTGTGTTTATGTTGCCAGTTATTGAGTACATGTTCATCACTAACACTTTGGCATGCAGAGGAAAAGCTCATTCACCTTAATGTCCCTACTTGGTTCGAGAAAGACATAGCTGTCGGGTTACACCAGACAACTGCAATTTAGAGGAATCAAAAAACTAAGAATGATTCATAAATATCTATGTATGGACATCATATTAACATAATAATTTTGTATAATAGTATTATAATTATAAGAATATGTCTTCACATTACAGACCTCAGGAATTTGTCATGCACCTTTTCTCTGACAGAAAACTACCTCATGTCTGAGGAGTGACAGTCATCAACACTCTGTAAAATGAGCCTGAGTGAACAGTTTTCTATTTGGGCTCCATCTAGTGGAGCCAGCCCTTGTGAAAAATGGACCTTTAAGCAAAGTAGACTGAGACTAATTCTGGTGTTTGCAGTTTTTTTCTAAAGAGCAGAGTTAATGTGTTAGAAATAATGTGTTTAACTGGTGGGCTGTTTACACAGATCTAACCTCAGGAAGGTGACAATATAATCTGTGATGTGTTCAATTACCATGATGCAGGTTTTTAAAGTGTTAAGTCAGTTCACGTTGTACAAAAGTTGCAAAAAGAAATTGAAGACCAAAATTTACATCACTGTCTACATTTGATCCCTTCTTTTCTTTTGTTGTCGAACATATTTTTTGTTTGTTAATTATATTTTCTTAGTACATGTTAGTAATCATAATAACTTTGTTCACTGTTGAAACCTCTCGTTCCTGACCCCTCAGATTTTGTGACAAATGACAAAATCTGATGGGTTTGTTGATTTTGAATATTCGCAGGTGTATTTACAGTTAACACTACACAGACATGTTGATTTACTCACCCTCATCTTTGAACTTGTCAGCAGCTTCTGAAGCCTTGTCCTTGAGGTTCTTCACCACGTCGTCGATCTTGGCTTCATTCTTGAGGAAAAATGGTCGAATGATGCGGTTATAAATCTGGACTGATCCGTTCGAAGGAGTCGGAGCCATGCACCACACCAGGAAGGCGCACTGGGAAAGAAGACAAGAGTTCCTTATCAAACTATATCAGGACACAGACATCAAGTTGCATTACTGAAGAAACTAACTACTGAGCTGTCATGTCAGCAGGTGTCATCAAGATAACCTCATGCACACTGTGCAGGAAATGCTACATTTGTTTGTATTTGCAGTATTCTGTGGCAGTCAAGTGCTTCCTTTTGTGACAAAGAAGGATGCCAAATGCACTGAGGACATGCTGTACCTCACGCAAACACACTCACATACATTCATGCTTATAAACTTCACCTCCTTCTTATTGTTGATCTGAAAAGCAGCTTACGTGTATAATACTGCCAACAACTAGACTGGTTAGCGTAAGTGTGTATCTGACAGGGACAAACTTGCCTGTTACCTGACAGCACATGAATACACACCTTCAAGCATGGATCCTGGGACAGTATTTCTATCACTTTCAGTGATACTGTTGAGCTGTGGCTGCTGACAATTGCATATATGCTACTGTATATATATACATATGGTTGTAGTTGTCAGATAATGGACGTTCTAATCAAACTGAACTGCTTAAATTTAATGTTGTTTTGATTTTGGACAGAGTTATAGATATCACACACACTGGGCCACATGCGGCAACATTCTTTCAAAATACAAGAGAGAGCAGCTCCAGATGCACCAAACATTCTTTCTCCTGGCGCTGGACAAACCTTATCCTTATCTTGGTGAGAGCGCTCTCAATCACTCACAAAATGTTCTTACATGAGAGCAAAAGGCTACTAACAGAAGAAACTATGGATACAAACAAAAATAAGAGGAAATTTGTTCATATATCTCTACTTGCATGAGGCCCACTGTGCAATCTCTGGCATCCCTAAAACATACTGTATATTAAAATGTCAATAATATATGTTAAATGCTGTGATCTTTCATTTTCTGCAAATTATTCATGACACCACATGGTGGTGCAGTGATTAGCACTGTCACCTCACAGCAAGAAACTTCCCAGTTCAAGCCCTCGTTCGCCCAAACGTGCAACATGTAGTGCATGTTGTCCTGTGCTGAGTGGTTCTCTCCAGGTACTCCAGCCTCCTCCCACAGCCCAAACACATGCATTAGATCATAACCAGGTTGTAAGTAGAGCTTCAAAATGCTGAAAAGAAGAAACAGGAGCAAGAGAGAAAAAACAGAGCAGGCAGTTTATTGAAAACTGCATTTAAACTCAAACAGGCTGTTCATCACCTGATCAAAAGACATTAGCCTTAAAAAGTCAAAATCTGCACTAAAATCTGGCTTTCATGTGATTTTCTTTCAGGCATTCACACTATCATGACCCCCTGATGGCAAAGGCAAAAAGACTTTCTGTCTTTGAATGTGGCAGGTTGGACACAGTAAGACAGTCATTTAAAATTTCTTAAAAGATCCTGAAGGTTAAAAAAATTTTGCCTGCGCTGAGCTGGAGGATCTGACAGGCTGTCCGTGAAGACACAGGCTGATCCTCGACCCAGAAGAAGGCCCTTACTGATCGATGACTGTAGCCCATAAGACAGCATCTGTGACAGAAGGACTTAAAGAACAAAAAATGTCTCCTCCCATGCCACAAACTTTGCAAGGGAGCACCAAACATGGGACACTGAAAGGTGGAAGAAAGTTTTATTCTCTGATGAGAAAAAATTTAACCTTGACGGTCCTGATGGCTTCCAACGTTACTGGCATGACAAGGAGATCCCACCTGAGATGATTTCTACACGGCACAGTGGAGGGGGTGCCATCATGATCTGAGGTGCTTTTTCCTTCAATGGAACAATGGAGCTTCAGGTTCAGGGGCGTCACACCGCGGCTGGCTGTGTGGAGATGTTGCAGTGGGCATCCCTCTTGACTGAGGGCCCTCGTCTGTGCAGTGATGACTGGGTCTTTCAGCAGGACAACGCTACAGTTCACAACGGCCGCCTGATGAAGGACTTCTTCCAGGAGAATAGTGCCGCTCTTTCGGACCGTTCTGCATGTTCCCCTGATCTAAATCCCATTGAGAACTTTTGGGGATGGATGGCAAGGGACGCTAACAAAAATGGTTGTTAGTTTCAGACCGTGGATGCTCTTTGTGAAGCCATCTTCACCACATGGAGCAACGTTCCCACTGGCCTCCTGGCGTCAAGTATGCCTAAAGGAATTTTTGAAGTGATCAACAAGAATGGTGGAGCTACTCACCGTTCTTATTGATCTTATTGACACTCTTAGTTCTGTTTTGGGTTTTTCAATAAAGTGCCTACTCGATTTTTTCTCTCTTGCTCCTGTTTGTTCTTTTTTGCATTTTGAAGCTCTACTTACAACCTGGTTATGATCCACCAGCGTGAAATGGGAATACTTGTAATTTTTCCCCCAGTCTTAAGATTTTGTTCAGGAGTGTATATGTTGGCCCTGCGATGGACTGGCAATCCGTACAGGGATGTAAGCCAATGTCAGCTATAGGCTCCAGCTCCCCCGCAACCCTTAATGGATAAGAGGTATAGATAATGGAATGGGTGGATGAATGGAAATTATTCATGACAGATCATAATTTATTCACTAGGGTCTAATGGTGTGTCTGTGGTAACCAGCAGCTAGGCTACAGTGGCTGCACATTAGAAATGACTGCAGCATCAGAATCTTCTTGTTGTGTCTCTAGAGTTAATGACAAGAGAAAATATACACAACCAGAACGTCTAAGCTCTGACAGTACACATCTTTGACACAGCTTCTTTCACACTCTGTCTCTCTGTGTCCCTGCCTGTCATCTCTTTGCAATGGATTATCACCTTTATTGCACACACCTTAATGCAAACACAGGCTCTCTGTATTACTGGCTGCTGCTGAATTCTCAGCACTCAGATATTCTTTATCATCACTGCAGCATGCTCCACCCTCAACATGTTGATTAACATGTTGTTTATGTAGCTAAGAGGGACTGAGAGAAAACACACACCCAGTCTAATGAGGTGCTGGCTTAGCAGTAAGCTAAAATCAGGACAGAAAAACTGCAAACTCAGACCATTCTTTTATCTCTAATTTTATGAATCAATGTTACTACAAACAAGCACATCAGACCCCAGATGGATTACCTTTCCAATATAGTAGAATGGGAACCAGGAGAGGAAGATGTCAGCAAAAAACTCTGCCACACTGAAGACTCCATACACCACCCAGTAGGTCAGCCATTTAGTGTCATCATCTTTGTTGGCACTTTCAATGGCCTTAATTCTGAAAGAAAGAAGAAACTCATCTGAGAGACAGATGTTATTTGGTCATGTGATTCACTCATTCTGTCATTTCTTTAAACTTCCACTCCTCATTTGTTTTCTCCTCCCCTTCCTGTCTTTCTTTCACTTGTTCTCTTCTGTTCTTGTATTGTCTTCCTCTTTTGTTTCCAGGACATTCCTGGAGAAAATGTCACTGAAGGAATCACGCTGTGTAATACAAAACGAAATAATAACAACTACAACAAATACCTGAAGTCACTGCATATAGTCATTATGAAGAAATCACTGATTATGAAGAAATCATTTAAATCGAAATAAACAAAAATAAATAAATAAAGTTAGTTGATGTTGAATGAATTTCAGTGAACGCTGTACTAAACTACTGGATGTTTCTGACAAGTTAATGAAGGGCTTCTCATGTCGCCTCCATAAAGCTGGGAGACTCACAAAGGACAGATTGAAAAATAATGGTCAAAACTAAAACAGCACAGATATCCTGATCTTTAATCCCTGGTAACAGCCACACTCCAAAACCAGGAGATTTTGCAGAATGTGTTTTCATTCCACCATCTCTGGTAAATGTGGTCGACTGACAACACAGGTTTTCTGTTATAAATACGTGATCTCTGTGGTAAATTCAATCTATGAAGTATAACTGGGTTTTCTGCCTGCTACTGTGGACACTCACAGAGGATGACCTGTTTACCAACTTGTCTGGCAAAGACACTAGAAACTCACATTTATTTCTTGAAATGGATTTTTAATTGTTACGTAATAATTGTTACATAAATATGTAATACATTAGAACTAGACCATAATAGAGCCTGAATTAACTCTTATTTCTGTGGTTATCCTGCTAGCTGTATCGTAGCATGCAGAGTGAGGAACTGCATGCTACAGTTATTATGTAGATCGCAGTGTTGTGAAATAAATGTGGCGACAGAATGCACAGGAAACATGTCACAACAGGCTTTTCAGCCACACAATTCACCATACACATTTGTGGTGCCTGCAACAGTGATCTGCCACTCTGCCTCAACCATTACACTGGTTTAAAGACGCAAGAAGAAAGATTCCATAACTGGAGCTCCAAATAACATAGAGTGACTTTGTGAATATTAAATGTTTTTCAGAGTCGATCAGATAAGGTGTGTAAATAATAAGTGTGCCAGCTGTAGATATTTTAGAAATACCGACTGTTAATGACTTCATATTAAATTATAAATGCAACATTTCCCTCACATTCACCACTCATTCCTTTTCTTCAAGCATGTCTCTATACACATCTTCATCTTCTCCATGTTATGTAATGAAACACCATTTTACTGTGTTTTACTTCTTTATAGTGAATAGAGCTTTATGATTGAAAATGTATGCAAACAAGCACTTTCTATTTGTAATGAATTACTATTTTCTGTTGATCAGTGTCAAAGAACAAGACAGAAAAAAGTTGTTTGCCTTGGTTACCACGGAGACGCTCTCACTCAAATCTAGTTTAACCATACCCACAAGTTGTCTTGGCAATAACAAAATAAGAATTCAGGTTGTTAAGCCTTAAACTGTTTAACAAACATTAAACCATTTAAATTCAAATGTAAAATTGTGCCAACAAATAAAGCCAGTATCTAATTTCAACAAAAGTGAGTCCTGATTCATTACCAACAGAGCCAGTTCAGCTTCCTGGTGGTCACAGCACAGATTTTGACTATATGCCCTCACAGATCAGAAAGCAATGATGTGATGCACCAGTGGGAGGCAGCAGTGCACTAATTCATGCTAGTTTAGTAGAAAGAAGAAGAAGAAAATCATCAGCCACTTATGAACTGAAAATTCAGTGGGCACAGCATCTGAGACACTTTAACATAGAATAAATTAACAAAAGTATGAATGCTGAGTTGTGCTAATGTAACAATACTATATAACTTATAATACATTAAAAGAGGCTCAAACCTTTGGGTGTGCTGTTATTACACCATTAGACTGACTTTCTTCAGCCTGTTTGAGATCATAACTGTCATGTCATTTTCTGAAAGTAACTGCTGTTTTTATTGACATTTTTACATCTACAATGAGAACCTGATCATAACATGAATTACAGCTATCAAATGTTCTATTTTAGTAAGTAGTAAGTCTCATTAGCTGAGAATAATCCTGGTCGTTCTATATCAGTCTCATCATGGAGTCTTGAGGCAAAGGGCATCAAGAGGCACAGAGCCAAAGTGAGAGAGGAACAGCAGAAGGCCCAACCCTAAACTGTGTTGACTACATGTAGCACCACTCACTGAGATTAGATGTTTATATCGCTATAACTGTTCAACTTCAGCTGATTCAATTGTGAGAACCACGTAAAATTGTAATTTGAAAAAAAATACTGAGTCATGATCACAAGATTATCAGAGGGAAACTCCTCTAACTTTACAGATAAGGATCCGTTTACTGTTGACTACAGGCCTGTAAAACAGTTGTATAATGTCTTGTGTGGCTCTGGGGGAGCTTTGTCAAGTCTGAGGAGATATCCCTGATAACAGGTGGCCTGCCATGGTGAGGAACAGTCATCCACATAAAAACTGTGGTCATTCAAAACTGGTCAGCATAAAGGTCAAGTGTAACTCATTGGTTTTATATATGTAATAATGATTTAAAGAGTGTGCGTGCGTGCGTGCGTGTGTGCGTGTGTGCGTGTGTTAGGCAGGCCCCTCCTTAGATTTGAAGATGAATACACTCACGATATGTAGGCTGGGTACAGAAAGCCGATGAGGTTACACAGCAGGGAGGCTCCGTAACCAATGACCAAGTAAACTGCGATGATACCGACGACAGCTGCAACAAATCACACGAGTTTGTCACAAATACACTCAACACATTGCACTTACTGTAAGAAACAGTTACAGTTACTACTGATTAAAAATAAGAGAAGCATTTCGTGTCTTTAGTTTGACTTTGATTGAAGGTAAATGCGGCCTCTCCCTCACACATCTTTTCCTCCGTGATGCAGTCGGTTTTTTCCGTTTTCTCTTTTTTTCCATCCCTGTCCCAGTCAACACTCACCCAGAGCGATGTACGTCCTGCTTACTCCAGTTCTTGCCTCAATTTTGGCCAGAACATCTGTCATCAGATTCTTTTCATGAAGAAACTTTTCAAATCTTTCTTTGAGCCCCTGCGCCATGGCTGCACTTCCTTCTCCGGCGATGCTGACGAATTACGAAATTTATCTGAATCAAACTGCGACAGCGCTGAAAGCCAGCACAGCGCTGCTCTCAGAGGCGTCAAGTCAGACCGGATGCACGACCACAGCCTTCAAAGTAAAAGCAGGGGGGTTATTTAGAGTTGCAAATGTTAGTGATAATCAACCAAAAATATGCGCTAAACAGCCGCTCATCACGTTAATCAAGTCCAAGGTAATATCTTAGATGAGGACTTTCTTTGCCCCACACCTAGTAAAGTTAGTAAAGTGATATTTTTCCCCGATAATTGACTATAACGGTGAGATCCCATTCTGAAAACAGTACAACCACCACAGGTTCAGCTGTCGAGTCAGTAATTTGTACATTAATGGAAATTGCCGTAATAAGAGGAGAGCTACTGCATATGATCAAGCCCCACACACTCATGCAAATGCCATTACAGTAAATATAGTTTTGGTCGTTGGTAATGATAATGTCATTTTAGTTACGCGTGCAGAAAAAGCAGTTGGAACAGTAAGCACTATATTTTCCATCTGTTCCAGCACCATGATTCATCCTTGTTGTTATCATCGTTGTTGTTGTTTTAATTCTGGAATTCCCCCAGTACATTTTACTGTGAAGGTAAAAGGAAATGAATGTGGTCTCATACAGCCACAGTAACCGTGGCTAGCTTTGTGCAGCTGCTGCACAACAATTACAGAACATGGAAGGATTTACCCCTGACTTTAGTCTTACAGGCTTTGCATTCTCCCTGATGGTGTTCTCTGACAGAGAGCTCTGCCCACTGAGTCCTTAAGGTGATGAGTTGTTGAGTTTAGACATAGGCCGTGGTCAGGTAAGGGACTGCCAGAGCTCCTGAAGAATGTTCCACAGAGGAATATCCTCCTGAGAGGTCAAAGTCAGGGCACAAATAATGCCATTTTAAAATGAACCTTCAGCAGCCACACCCTTCCTTGCTCTGATGACATTACAAAATACAACTGCTGTCATGTTAAACATCCTGCTGTGTGTGTTTAAATGTCTGCTCTTTAGGATGTATTTAGGCTTTGCTTGTTTCTTTTCTCTCCTCAGTAAATATGCTATGTAAAAAGGCCAGATCTCAGAGCACATGATTTACTACATGTGCATTGCTCTCTAAGTGCTGACTCTTAGTATTCAATTGACAATGTTTACATCCATGTGACATCATACACAGTGTTACACTCTATATACAGTGTCTATAAAATGATGTTTGATATCACAAATTTAGTTGTAACTCTTCTGTAGTGAAGCTGAAGGCTGAGGACCCACAGAGACCAGCAGCAGCAGTTCTGTAAACACCAGATCTTTATTAGTATGACTGAAGAAGCATTTACATTAAACGAATGTAAACATACATTACATTACATGCTCTCTTTGCTCATTAGTGTTGTGTTGAGGAGTGGCTAGAGCAATAAACAGCTCTTTGGGTTAATGTGGATGCTCTTGCTGCCAGGCTGTCTCAGATGGTTGAGATGTTAAAGACGGATCACTATTAGGGTTAGATGTATAATTTCATATCCAACTAAACTGCTTTCTCAGTTACAGTCTGAAGCACATTTACCTCTGGTTTATACTTCATGTTTGTTTGCAAAGCATCATTTAATGGGTTTGTAATTAATATACACTCACCAAGCATTTATTGGGAACACCTGTGCACCTGCCTATTTATCCAATTATCTGTCCAACCAATAATATAGCAGTAGTGCAATGCATAAAACCCTGCAGAGTCCAGGTCAGGAGCTTCTGTTCATGATCACATCAAACATCAGAATGAGGTTAAAATGTGATGTCAGTGACTTTGACTGTGGTATGATTGTTGGTGTCAGATGAGCTGGTCTGAGTGTTTCTGGGATTTTCACACACAACCATCTCTAGAGTTTTTACTCAGAAAGGAGCCAGAAACAAAAACCATCCAGTGAGCGACAGTTCTGTGGAGGGAGGGATGAGAGAGGTCAGAGGTCATGGTCAGACTGGTTGGAGCTAACAGATTAGGCTATGGTAACAACACCTCCAACCTTGAGGTGGATGGACTACAACAGCGTCAGACCACGTCAGGTTCCACTCCTATCAGCCTCCTGCAGTGGACACAGGCTCACTGGAACTGGACAGCTGAAGACTGGAAACATGTAGCCTGACTGGCTTATAAATCATCATGCCCAACACTGACATGATTTTCTGTCATTGCTATACCTGTAAATGTTGTTAATGCCTCTCACTACACCAGCTAAAAGAGTCATCATGTCACCATATCAAATATTCCTCCATGTATCAGTGATGATCTGCTGCTGAGTGGACTGTTGAGGTACAGAAACACATACAGTATATTCAGAAACAATGTCAAATGCAGACTGGAGCTTTTTGTCTGTATTAAAAGGACAGCAGCTAACCTCTCCCCTTTACCTGGCACCTTCATATTATCTGAATTGGCCTTAACAAAGAAGTGTTTGTTAACCTCCCCCACATATCATGCAGTCGGTCCTGGAGGCCATCTTTTGATTCCACCATCTTTGTTTAAAGCCATTGAGCTTGAAACAAAGCAGCCCTTTTGAATCAGCCATCTAGCCATTGTCACTCACACCCACATACTCTCTCTCTCTCTCTCTCTCTCTCTTTCTCTCTCTCTCACACACACACACACACACACACCTGTATGTATTGTTCCTAAACTAGGTTAAATCCTTTTATATTTGTTAAATAAATACTTTAAATGCTAAATATTTTGCTAGTCTGATTAATGTTGCACAGGAGTGAGTGTAGCCAACTTAAATGCTACAGAATTCCAAAACCTTTAGTTTTTACTAAATACTGATAGAGTCATTTAGTTATTAAATTGATTAATTTAATTATTGATGAAGATTCCAAATTGATACTTAGCATACTTTATGGAACTGACTTAATAAATAGGCTTTCTGTTCCTGTTTTCCAGGATGGTGCTCTGACGTTTACGTAATAATTACCTAATATCAAATTTTTTAATATTTCATATTAATACTTTTTATATTAATATTAAGGTATGTAAGACTATGTGTGAAGAAGCATAATGCAGATTCCATATGGCAGATCCATCCCATCCATTATCTATACCACTTATCTTCTGAGGATCGCAGGGGGGCTGGAACAAATCTCAGCTGACACTGGGTGAGAGGTGGGGTTCACCCTGTACAGATCAGCAGTCCATCACAGGGCTGTCACATGGAGAAAACAACCATTCACACTCACATTCACACCTACTGACAATTTAGAGTCACCAGTTAAACTAACCTGCATGTGTTTGGACTGTGGGAGGAAGCTGGAGTACCCAGAGGAACATGCAAACTCCACACAGAACATGCAAAGTAACCATCAGATTCTTGAACACCTCTCTTACTAAGCCCATCTCCCCAGATTGCTCAGTTTGGCCTGATGGCCACCTCCGGTAAGAGTCTGAGCTAAATTCCAGTGTCATATTTCAGTTTTTCCTTTCTAGTAGAAAAAAAACACAAATTCTGTAGTGTAGATTGATGAGGGATTTTTTTTTTAATTTTGGCATAAGGCTGCAACAATAAAATATGAAGTAAGTGAAGTGGTCTGAATACTTTGTGAATGCACTGTAAATCTAAAAGATTCTCCGGGATCCCCTTTTGAGCTATTAGAGATTCTTTCAGGAACCTCTTCTCTTTATTAAACTGTTAAAGGTTCCTCAGTCAATAGCCTCCATTTCCCTTGTGGATCTCCTGATTCCAAGAGGAGCTTAATGTCAGGGGACACAAAGCAGTTTCAACAAGAAATTCACCACCATGACCCTTGAGGGGCTCTGTAGGATTCAGCCAAATTCTACTGATGGGGGGGCAGCCTTTATGACAGGCTGTAAAGCAAAGAAAGTTCTTTTTATCAATGGTCTACTAAAATTTACAAGAAACAAATACTGTCTCACTCTTCAGCATTGGGCCAGTAATAAAGCATGACAGTGGAGGAGGTTTGTTTTTAGCTGTTGGCTCTTTAATCTACACACAGTTTCCATTTTCACAATAATCAACCAAAATAAAATAAAATAATAGTCATAATAATAATAATAATCAACTGAAATTGTCAACTAGAATCAACAAAAATAACAGTCATTATAGTCAGGAAAAATGGTTTTACATCCTTTTTTCTTATCAAAATGAAAAATAAAACCATCCATTGTCTGAATTCAGATTTCTCATCTTTACTGACCTTAAACAAACTTATTAAAGTTGACCTTGTTCTGCTTTGGCAGAAGATATTTATAAATCCTGATCAAAGGGAGTGAAATTAAAACCACCATATCTACTAGCACCAGCTGAAACATGTTAGTACAGATTTAATAGCTGTTTCAACCCCCAACAGCTGAAGGAGGAAGAAGAGTTCAGTGACTTGCTGCTTCTGCTGGAGAGGATGTGTGTGGAGCAGCTGTGGCTGCAGTGTTTAGACACCTATTGAATTGTGTTAAGTGGGTTTTTATAGCATTGCTTCATTAATGGCATTTATTCTGGCTACATGACATGTCTGTCTGTGAAGCAAAGATCTGTTATACTGTGTTTCTGGATGTTGTTGATGGTTTCTATAGCCATGACATCATAGTGACGGTATTAAGAGGTGAGGTAGTTTAATTCAGGTAGAACACCATTGAAGGCCTAGGTGTGACATGGACGGTCTGCCACCGCCAGCTAAGAATCCAAGCGGGGTATGACGGGTACTGGATAGACCTCCTGTCTCCATAGACACACTCTTTATATACAGTCTATGATAGACACACGTGAAGTGGGAGGCGCTCCCCTCACCAATATGGCGGCTGCGTTGACGTGCCCCAATGAATAGCAGCGACCGATGCGGGATCTACGTGGATCTACACACGGCCACATAGTGTATTTTCTTGTGAGGCGGTCTCGCTGTGATATCGCGCTTTATAGCGGGACTTCTAGCGCATCGGGTTCACGGAAACATATGTTTCTCCTTTCAACGATCGGCGAGTTAACGGGCAGCCAGTCACATTAAACATCTTTATTTAAACTTTGTGTACGACGCCATGACGGTATTTTTGTAGAAGGTGAGGGCGCTGATGGTTCAGGATCCTCCCTCATCCTGCCTCGTTTCACCGGCATCTACAACATTTAGTTTACGTTAAGTTATGCTGAAAATGTTGCCCAGCTGAGCTGATGTATCACATGGAAATACAACGGAGAGGTCCAGTTTTCGTCTCAAGTGAACTCCGCTAATGTGTTCGTTGCGGAAAGTCGGGTTTGTAAGCTAACCGGCACCTGGTCGCTTTTGCTTTCAATGCCGGCTGAAATGGAGGTGCATGTGACGTCGTCATCTGGGCTCGAGTTATAAACTGGCCTCAGAGCTGTCTACCTGAGCTTTCAGCCAGCTGACCGTATTAAGTAGAGTGTCGAGTTGTTGAAGATGCACCAGCAAGGCTCGCTGATGCCTCCCTTGCTCGGTGATGTTTTCTGCCAGTGCCGATCGGCTGAGACTCACCCTGGGGTCGACCCGGGCCGCGGAGGCGGGCACGTTGAGGACCCCTCATTAGTTTCCCCATCTAAACCAGTCACCCGGCAGCCCATGGCCAGTGACTGGCATGCTGACCCCGGCAAGTCAGCGCTTCCATGTGACATATGTGGGGGACCCGAGCAGGAGCACAGACTGAAAGTACTGTTCCAAGTATTGGATGTCAACGGTGACGGAGGCATTTGTGTCAACGACCTGACGGTTGGGCTGAAGAAATTAGGGGTATATCGCACCGAACACGAGCTCATGGTAAGAGGACATTTCAGCTTAATTGTCATTTTCCCCGCCGTACTCTTCCTCCGGTGGTCTTTGCCCTTTTAGGAGCACTAGCACAAAATCTAGGAGCTCTACGGTGGCCCTGAAGGTCAAAACACTACAACATTTAAAACGGTATTTTAAGAAAAACTGTATATTTAAACATTATGTAACAACTTCTGTCAGTAATATGAACAACATATATTTTGATATGATTCATTTTAATATTAGCATGTGCTCATTCAAGAATTTTCTTTTTAACTGTGCAAAAAACATAGACACCACCTCAGATTTGAAAAAAAAAAATCAAATCAAGTATTTTTTATTTATATAGCAATGAATCACAACAAAAGTTATCTCACTGCATTTTTTTTTATAGAGTAGATCTAGAATTTACTCTTTATAGTATTATTTACAGAGATTAATTGGTCCATAATCTGACATTAACATAAAGTGCTGAGTATTGTTGTTTTCTTTCATTGGTTCAGGTAAGGTAGTAGAACTTTTAATAGATTGTTTTGTTTATTATTTTTGCTGTGCTCACCCCAATACTAAGTTAACCTGTGTAAATAATAAATCAGTGGTGTTTAAACTGAAACTCGGTTGTGGCACTCTTTGGGAGCAGGGAAAAGGGAAAGTCACTTTTTGTGCTGCCCTCCAGTTTCCCGTAGGCCAGGCGTAACATGGCCAAATGAAGCTTCCTGAAGTTGTGAGGCTTTCTGGCCCAAGTTAATGCATAGCTCAACTTTTAAGCTAATAATTTTCCAATGCCTTAGCAAAAACACATGCACTTCAATCAGTATCTAGCAGTGAACTAAAGACGTCACTTATTGGAAACTTAGAGCAGCTGTGTGTTAATACCCAACCTTTAATATATAACACTCAGTGTGACTGTGAACCATATAGTTTTATCCTCACAAGCGCAGTCTCAGTATTTAATAGCCATACCTCGTGTGTGTATCTATCTATCTATCTATCTATCTATCTATCTATATATATATCTATATTATATATATATATATATATATATATATATATATATATTTACTACTTCTGCTACAACTAAACTATTAAAAACAATAAGAATAATCACGATAATCAACAAACTCTGCTATACTGACAACGCAAACCAAACTAATACCTGCAACAACCTTGTAGGCCTTGCTTGAGCAGCTCAACAATCCTGCCACATTCAAAGACAGAAAGTCTTTTTGCTTTTGCCATGAGGGGGCTATGACAGTATGAATGTCTGAAAGAAAATGACAGCCAGATTTCTGCACAGATTTTGACTTTTTAAGCCTAATGTCTTAAACTTTTGATCAACTGATGAACCCTATGCAGTTTTCAATAAAGTGCCTACTCAATTTTTTCTCTCTTGCTCCTGTTTGTTCTTCTTTGCATTTTGAAGCTCTACTTACAACCTGGTTATGATCCACCAGCGCAAAATGCAAATACTTGTAATTTTTGCCCCAGTCTTAAGATTTTGTTCAGGAGTGTATATGGTTCCAGCACTGTATTAAAGACAGTGCTTAGGATCATATGTGAGTTGGAGAAATCAGAGTGTGCTGAGAATAAGGAGTGCAAAGGGAAGGAAGAGGAATCTTTATCTGTAATCTGGCTGTGTCTCAGGAGGTAGAGCAGTCGCCCACCAACCAGAAGGTCAGCGGTTCGATACCCGGCTCCTCCAGTCTGCATGCCGAAGTATCCTTGGGCAAGATACTGAACCCCAAACTGCTGATGCGTGTGTGCATTGGTGTGTGAATGGGTGAATGTGACATGTAGTGTGAAGTGCTTTGAGTGGTCGATATGACTAGAAAAGCGCTGTATAAGTACAAGTCCGTTTACCATTTGTATTGGGATTAGAGTTGCAAAGGAGCAGAAAATTTCCTGTAAATTTCCAGAAACTTACCATGGGAAGATAAGCTGGGGTATTTTGGAAATATATGTAAATATTTTACAATTGATGCTGGATAAATGAATAGATGAACACTTTTCAGTGGGGAGGGTGGGGAGGTAATAGCAAGGACAACAACAACAACAACAAACATTTACACATAGATTTTGTGGAAGAGACATGGTAAGGGGTGGTTATTGGTGTCCTTGTGGAATGGGGTCTTGTTTTTTTTTTTTTTTTGGTTTGTTTTTTTTTTGATGGGCAGAAGTGTTCAGCAGTAGGGATATGTAAGTGAGAGATTTAACAGTGTTTGAGTAGTAAATGAATTGCAGTTAATTAGGAAAGTCAGTTTGTCCGCAACCAGGTTTGCACATTTATTGTTTTGTTTGTATTGCTTGAGAATGGTGTACAAGATTTTTTGTGTTGTTCATTTATTTCACATGGGAATTGGTCGTTTTGTCAATATTTAGTGTCTCTGAGTTATTTTTCTCTGCTTTCGATCACAAACCGGAGGAATACAGTCTGTGGTTAACCCGTGCTGCACACGACCCGACTTTCTGTCATTGATGTGTCATTTTAACGTGGGAGGAAAACAGCTTATAATGTAGGAAGCGTAACACAGTCACATCACATGGGTCCAAAAATAGGTTTATAATACATCACTCTTGTCTGCACTTTTCTTCAAATCTAGGGCTATAAACAAAATCAGTAGTTATGCAGAACAAACCTTTCCATCCTCCATCCTCCTAAAGGATTAATATTTATCAAGATATTAATGCCCAAACATGGCTGCCTGATGAGGTGTTTCTTAGGGTATAAAAATTAAGAAATAGAGCCAAAATGTGTAAAAACATTGGAATTGAACAAAAATATTTTTACAGGCCTTTGGTTTGTGACCCAAATATCATATAAACAAACTGAACAAAATCTGTGACGTGTCACAACTTCTTTCCTGGATCCTGTCTGATTTTGACACAGAGAAAGTTCTGTTTCTGTCAATAATAAGTTACATTTGGATTAATGTACTCTGCAAACTCTGCAGTCAGTGAAAGTGGACTGCACACACTGTAGTTTTGCCAGTACATGTCCGTTAAAATGCAGTAGGGCTCAGATGGGTGGATGGGATTGCCTGCTGAATGCTGTGCTTTGAATGACTCAGAGGTAGTGCAGAAGGATAGTGAGGGCGGGGGGAAGCATCACTCAGCAGATTTTCTCCAGCAAGGGAGGTGTGACAAAGGGAAACCGTGCACTTCACCCCCCCACCCCCGTTTACTCTGACTGGCAAACAAAGGCATAAATTAATTTGCACACTGCTATCCTGTCCTCCATTGGTTGAGGGGCTCGTTCTATGGCTCCACTGTCGGACCTGCCAGTATGGGCTGCAGTGATTGGTCAGGCTCGGCTGCAGTGAGGATGCAGGTTTCTAGAGGTTTTCTTTGCTGCATTTCTCTAGCTGCTGATACCGAAGCCAGCTTAATATCAAATCCTGTCTGCTGCTACTGTCATCATTTAATCTTCTCAACATGAGATATTTACAGCGCAAAATTTTAATTTGACACATCAAGAACCAGTGCCTCAGAGGTTACATGGAAAGAGTTAGCCCGGAGCATTTTGTTGTTATCCTGCTGCGTTGGAGGTGGTGGTGAGCATGGACATCAACTGAGTGATTTTAATGAGAAGTGAGAAGATAAGACAGTGAGATGCTGAGCTGGAACAGTGAGGTAGAAGAAATTGGATGAGCCCTCTCTGCAGCCTCACGTTGTCCTCAGCTGACCTTTCTACACTTCTCCTGGCTGTTTAACTCTTTGCCTTCAGCTGACAGAGACAGTTAAGTGTTGTTGTGTTTGAGAACAGGGCTGTCACCCAGACACAGTAAGCCCCAGTTTGAGGATGCTGCAGAATATGCTGAGTTTCCTGTGCCAGAGCCTTTTTGGCAATACACAGTGTAAACCCATTGAAACACAGATGCCAGGGGCTACTGAGAACTGCAGAGAGCTGCAGTCTGCTCTCCAGGGAAAGCCTGCACACTCCTCTGACAGTGAGGAAATCAACAGGAGTAATATTACTACAAAGAAGACAACAGTATTAATCATGGTGGCACCACCTACAGATCTTCAACAGGTAGGATAAAGCGAGCAGCTATATTCTCTTGTCACACTTAGTTCAAGGTCCTTTATTATTTTTTCTGGAGCTTTCATTGGCATCTGATCTACTGCTCAGCTTTCTAATGAGGTGTGTGTATGAAACAATCTTTTGTCTGTGATTGAGTGCCAGCAACAAATAACGGATACCTGATTAATGTTCATATTTATTTACTGTTAAGTATTGAATGGCTTTCCAATAAAATGTACAGATATTATGTATATAATGAGGATCAGTCTTAATGACTTTGTTGAACCATTGACTTTTTCTCTAGTACCACCATCAGATCACAGTTGCCTCTCAACATCTACTAGATGATTTTGTTCTCACAAAATTTTGTAGACATTCATCAATCCCAGACAATGCCTCTTTATTACTTTGATCCCCTCATTCCTCAGCGACTGCAGCTGTCAGTTTGATACTTGACATCTTTTTGAGTGAGATTTTTTGAGGACAGCCATGGAAACTTGGTACCGAAATTCACGTTCTCCTCAGGATAAATTGTTAGAACTTTGGTGAATCTCTGACTGAATCTAGCACCGTTATCAGATCCAAATTATTATTATTTAGCACTTTGGTTTAGAACCAAAAATCTGCAAAGCTACTGACATTAGCAAATGGTTGCACACTAACACTAAACATGCAGAACATGGTAAGTATAATACAATACCAGTGTGAAATATCAGCATGTTACCGTTGTCATTGTGAGAATGTCAGCATGTTGACATTAGTATCTAGTTCAAAGCAGTATTGTGCTTAAGTCACAGCTGCACAGCTGGGTAGTCAAGTCTGCTAAAAGTACAACCAACTGAGCAGCTCCACTGGAGCCTTAAAGGGTATTTACTGTGGTCAAGGGTACCTCCGTTTTTAAGGTGCCCTTGAGCAAAGGAGCAACATTTGCTCTGTTGTTTTTCTTCTTTTCATTCAATGCAATTAGCATGTGTTTCTTATCCTTATGGCCTTTAACTTTGCAAAGTCCACCAAAATTACTGTTCCTATTGAGATTTTCTTCTTTAAAGTTAAAAAACGAAACAAGGTATTAAATTAGTTAAATAAGTTAAAAAGTGAGTGCTCTGTGTTTAGTTGGTTCTCAGAAACAGCTTCAGAGTGTGCACTCTAGGGATCGACCGATTATCAGATTCTATTCTTAGCATTTTTATGATAATCAGCATCTGTATTTTTTTCATCTGATAGCTGATGGGGGCGCAACCATAGC
The DNA here is from genome assembly GCF_001640805.2 of Lates calcarifer. Classification (NCBI taxonomy): domain Eukaryota; kingdom Metazoa; phylum Chordata; class Actinopteri; family Centropomidae; genus Lates; species Lates calcarifer. The sequence continues at coordinate 22,236,979 of NC_066841.1, forward strand.
TGAATGGTTGGGGGGCGTACCACATGGGCTTCAGTGCCCTAAGCAGCTGGTCCCCGGGTCGACTCTTGATTCGGCTGGACCTTTACTGCATGTCGTTCCCCTGCTCTCTCTCCCTGTTTCCTGTCTCATCTCCACTGTCCTGTCAAAAGAAAAGGTGAACCCCCCCCCAAAAAACAAACAAAAAAAAAATTATGAAAAAAATATCTGATAGCTGATGAAATAAATAAATAAATTAAAAACATACAAATACTTTGGCTCTGATGCAGCCGCCTCGTTCTGTAGTCACCTACAGACCACTCTGGTCTGGAGCACTGTCCCACCCGCAGCACTATCTGATTGGTCATGAGTAATGGCCTATCAACACAGAGGAACACAGAGGAACACATCTGGAGACTGGAGCAGCTGCAGTGAGCGAACAGAGCAGCATTTCCAAAGTAATGCAGCAGTTATTGCTTAACTTGCAAAAACACCACAGTCTTATTATCTACTATATGATGGCACACATGCCCAGTTTCCCAGTTACATTGAAAATGCCTGAATAATGCACTTTGTTTGAGTGATATACAGTTAACTATTAAGCAATATTACAGTCTTTTCCAAGTGAGTGCATATTCAGTGAAGTCTCTTGTAGCCGCCGCTACAAAATGTATACAATAAAGTTGGCGTCTTGTTCATGGCTCAGTTATGAAATCCCATCGCATCTCCTGCCGGCGTGCTGACATTCAGCCTGTTTTCATTCGCCATAGCTCCGGTAGTTTCCACTTCGGCTGTGCGCATTCCCACACGAGCATGCAGCTCTCAGCAGGCAGAAGTCACCTGACACTGGAGCAGACAATAGAAAAGAGTCGCCCTGCCTCGCACTATCCTATGCACTCCGGTGTTGCTTTCATCAATTTTCATCAAGTCTCTACCTCCATCACAGTTAGTTTTGTGGTTTGGTCATTTTAAGATCTGGTTGTAGAGTTCACAGCCTGTAGCACTGTTGCTCCTGCAGTGCTCTGTGTAAGGACTTGACATCGAATGAGGCACTTCCCGACTGATGCATGATACTGACTGATGGAGATATTTTGTTTATTTGTTTATTGATATTTTCAGTTAACTTTGTTGTTTTAGGATAAAGTTCTCTTTTAATTAAACATATGCTTAAAGGCATTTCAGTTTATCGTATATCGGTTATCAGTTCTCTTGATTACTAATGATCAGTATCGGCCCTGAAAAAAATATGTCGGTCGACCCCTATTATTAAAACACCATCACGACAACAAACTTTGTACCAAGGACTTGAGTGATTTTCTTCAGCACTGTGTATTTAAACCAACTTTCAAGATAATTATTACTGACAAGCAACACGTTGTAGAGTAGCTCACTTCGCTCACATGCACAATGCCCAATTTCCTTTCATCTGGATGAAATGGCCAATTAACTGCCTATCAAAGGGCCAAAACAGCAGTGCAACAGGTTACAATTCAACCACATCAATCTCATACATGGAAACAGACATGGCCGTCTGGGCAAAGACCAGAGGAAAGCCAAAATCTGTGATGCCTCCTTGAGACTGAGTGGCAGTATGTTTGTTGCACTGACCTTTACCATTCCAAATGTCAAATCATTCAGGCTATTACTAAGTAAGTAGCCCATTCCAGTGGCATATGAAGAATGCAAAACACTTCTCATTTGGCAGCTATTCCTTGACTGAAGAGCAAAAACTATGTGCACTAATTAAGATGGAAGCAAATTTATTTACAATTTTCTGCACATTATTAGCTTTTATGGACTGCTTTTGTGAAGTGGTGAAAAGCTGTGGGAGGTGATGGGAAGTGTAGGTGAGAGGGTTAGGGGTGTTGCAGTGATAACAGTATAACATTGATTGCAGTGTAATTGATTAGATTGTGGTGGATTGGGCAGGGACAGTGTTCATGGTGGAGGTAAAGTGTAGTATGTGACACAGTAAGTAAGTGTCACAGGAGGTAATCAATGGGAGATCTTCTGTGCTGTGTGGGATGAATTCACACACATAGCAGTTCTTGGAATTTGGGCTGTTACCAGCTACAGGTTTTTGCTAACTGGAGATATATGATTGTTGGGGGCTGTGCTTAGCATTATGTGGTTTTTTCTCTTGGTCTGCTGAAAAATCCCATTTGTGTATATCCACTTGGGCTTACTTCTCACAGTTAGAAGTGGACCAGCAGGGTTTCAGGGTGTTGTTCCACGGGAATTCTCTGATGCAGACTTAGTCTCCTGGGTGGATGTCATGGTGTGTGTTTGTCTAGTGTTTGCCACTAGAAGGAGACAGCAGTGGTTACAGCAGAGCAGAATTCATCTTCATCTTCATCAGAACCCATCTTTTTCAGGATATCATTTTGTTTTTTGGGTTGTGCTGTTGACAGGCATTGCTCACTGTACCTTTAGTGTAGGATGTAATCCTGGAGCATATCGATCTTTCATCATTGTTTGACACTCCTTTTCTCACGTGTGACAAGCCATGCAATATGTTTGCTTGCTATGAGTACAGGGATGTGGGAGCCACAAATTATTTAGATATTTACAACCATGAGAAAGACACAACCTACACTCAATCACACCAGTAGTCTCTTGTAAGAAGGCCACATTGGGAGGAACAAGTTGTTGCAGTGATTGAAGGACATAGCTTTACATGGACAGGAATGCCAATACTGCCTGCATGGTCAGCCAAAGAATTACCTTGTGAAACAGCATCTGATTTAACAATAGCAATAGGTGAAAGCGATTGGCATGGATATAAGAGTTCACCCATCAGTTTGCCATGTTTAACAGGTCCCTGAGGAAATCATGAATCATCAGTTTGCCACAGTGTACCATGTCACTACTGCAGTTGCATTACCATGCCATGGTAACACTGGAACCTTAAAAGCAGATGTTAAGGGCTAAAACACAAAATGTCTGCTGTAATCCTTAAGGTAATCATTTTTCTATGAAATGGTTCATTGTGAAAACACACCCAGTCCCTCAAGCAGTGATATTGGGACTGGTCTCTATGCTGTCAGTGCTGTGGTGCACACAGTTTGTTTTTCTCATGCTCAGTCAGTTGTGCCCCCCTGTTAGCAGAGCAAATCATTTGGCAACCTATTGCTCAGGTGCATTGTGTGTGAGACCAACATGTAGGTTTCCTCTCTGTCCTGCACACTCTGCTGTTACTTCTTTCAGGTAGCCATTTCCTGCTGGTAAATTTGTTTTCATGGTGCAGCTAAATCTAATTCCTTACAGAAAAACTTCCAGTTGGCTTGGCAGGCTAAACTGGCAGAGGGTGCCCTTACTATTGACTAATAAGCTACCTGACGTGATGGCTGTAAAGAGGTCTAAACTGCAGTGCACAGATAATAGGGGATGGTGGAAGCTCTGACCTCTGCTGCTGCTGCTCACATCTCTCAACAATGGGCAGTTAGTTCTAATCTTACTGTATGTACAGCTAATACATCAACTGAAACACAGCATTGCTTAAATACAACACTTTTATTAGCTACTTGCAGTCTCAGTCGCTCTCACATATTTTTTTCTCAATAGACAGTCCTTCAAATCTTTCTCCTGTTTGTTTTTTTTTTCCCAGAAAATAGTGAAAGCAGGGGACAAAGACTTGGACGGACAGTTAGACTTTGAAGAGTTTGTTCATTATCTTAGAGACCATGAGAAGAAACTACGGCTGGTCTTCAAGAGTTTGGACAAGAAGAACGATGGTAAGTAATGTTGTTGTAACTAGTGACTTACTTTTCAAGCCTGATGTGGAGTACTGAGAACAGATTGGACAAACTTTGCTTCCATGAAGTTGCAGAACTCAGGAGAAAGCTGAAGCAGCAGAGCCCCAGGTGGGCCCGAGTTTTAGTCCCTGACATGGATCAAGCTCCTTAAAAGAACTCTGGATCTTACAGATCCCATAATGTGATATCTGTCATCTCTGGATTAGACACTCATTTGTTTAAAATTTGTTCTCACTAAGATGACTTCATCGGGGCCACTTTGTCAGGCAGCACCCCAGAGACTTTGGTCAAGTCTGCCATGATATAAGCTAAACTGAGCTTTATAAAATCGGGTTTAAGTGGTAATTAATTTCTGTGGTGTAGGCCGGATCGACTCACAAGAAATAATGCAGTCACTGCGTGACCTGGGAGTGAACATCTCTGAGGAACAGGCTGAGAAGATACTCAAAAGGTGAGAATAAAGCTATGATCTACAGTCTCTAATACACCTAATAGATCCACAGATGTGTTGTTTGTGCTGTTTTGTGAGTGTGTCTATTTATGATGTCTCCCTCCTTTTTCATTTTATAACTTGTCATATACATGTGAACTGGAACAGAGCTATCATAGGAGTAGAAATGTAAACAAACTGGACCAGTTTTTGTCACACCTTGTTAATGAAGTTAAAGTGGCAGTCTGCAGTTTGTCTTAGACATGCACCTCTTTATGTCAATGTGTTACTTATTCCCATCTTAAATATGACATTCAGGCAAGAGAGGTATGTTTGGGGATATTTTGGCTAGACTGACAGGTGTCTCAGCCTATCACAGAGTGTTTGCTGCTGCTCATCCCTCCTCAGCTCCACCCAGGTTTCCAATTTAGGTTCATTTTGTTATGGCTCAGTGTGAACCTTTTTCTAGTTCCTCTAACCTCCTGCCTGTCTGTCTCCTCTTCTCTCTGGCTGGTCTCAGAATAAGGAGGGGTCATATCTGGGCCCCTATCTTGTAGTAAGTAGTAGCTTCTATAGTCTGCTTGGTCACCACTGCTTCGTCTAATTCAGTTACCAACTGCTTTCTTCTTTTTGCTTTCAAAGGACAAATGCAACAAATAACACATCAGCAAAACACAGCAATTATGTGATAATATGTTAATTCAGTTGTAGCATAGTGTGCTCAAGTAAAGCATCCTGCTACAACACATTGCACTTGAACTCATAAAAGGAAGTCATGAGAATAAATGCCATCATTACTGAGAAGAAACCATGCATGTAAGCAGATAGTTTGTAATGTCTAAAACATTTATAACAGTCTGCATCTGCTGTGTTATCTCCCATCTCCAGTATGGACAAAAATGGTACAATGACGATTGACTGGAATGAGTGGCGGGATTACCACCTCCTGCACCCAGCAGACAACATTCCAGAGATCATCCTATACTGGAAACACTCCACGGTATACACTCTTCCTCTCTGCTCAACAGCAAAACAGCAGACATTAAGTCAAATCTTTCCAATGATGAAGGCAGCAAGATAGCATTAAGACACTTAAAGATGCTAGTTGCCTGTGGTTAGAATGTAACACTGGATCATAATTTTACTATTTTTTCTGCTTGAGAACGTAGCTGCAGAGAGCAGGAACTGAGTTAAGCTTAGAAAAGAGCAGATTCAAGCTCTTTTTTTCAACCAGTTGACAATCAACAACACCACAAACCAAAGACCTAACCCTAGCCCTAAAAATAGTTTGACTGGCACTATTGCCAGCTAGACAGAATAACTAATACTGAGTGATTTTTATCAGCCAGACTACAATAGTTAGTTGGCAGTTTATTCCAACCTCTTCCTTCTACACCAGTATAAATGAAACATGGGAAAATCAAGCCCAGGTTCAAAAATACAGGAATTATCCTTTAAACGAGACACCATTTGCTCCTAGTAGTATATTTGAGCTGTCGTATTCATATTTTGACATCTCAAACACCACGCGTTTCCTCTGAAAAACTCTCTACAGGGTCCCCAAACTGTCAGTGTGTCATGCCAGGGTGAGACCTGTGTTTAAGTAGTGAATGTGATTGACCATGTTTGTCACAACCTCTTACATTCAGGCCTCTGGCACACAAGGCAGACGCATTTGACTGTACTCTGCACCTGAGTAACCAATTCACTGGAATAAGGCCCCAACACTAACAGTTTGTGATGTTCACAGTGTTCCCCTGTCACCAGCTCTGAGTGTGTTCTGAGGATTACAGTGTCACCAGGCTGAAACCCTCTGTTTCCTCCACAGATCTTTGATGTTGGTGAGAGTTTGATGGTGCCTGATGAGTTCACAGCAGAGGAGAAACAAACAGGAATGTGGTGGCGACACCTAGTGGCTGGAGGAGGAGCTGGGGCAGTGTCTCGAACATGCACAGCACCACTGGACAGGCTCAAAGTACTCATGCAGGTAACACACAACACAGCTCATGAATGAGGGCATATTTTGACAGCTAACTCTCAGAGAGGTACATTTACATTGTAAATCAACTGAACAGAGGGAAGTGAACTGCTAAACAGAATACATGCTGATTGTTTGTCCTGCCTGCCCAGGTTCACGCCTCCAAGAGAAAACGCATGCATATTACTGGGGGCTTTGCCCAAATGATCCGTGAGGGCGGTGTGAGGTCACTGTGGCGAGGCAATGGCATCAATGTCATCAAAATTGCCCCAGAATCTGCTATTAAGTTCATGGCCTATGAGCAGGTGTGCATTTATACATCTCAGCCTCAAATAAGCCATTTATTTTGGCCATATTTTGTGTTGTTCCTTAACAAAAAAGAATATCCTGTCTATCAGATTAAACGATTAATTGGAAGCAACCAGGAGACACTGGGCATCACAGAGAGACTGGTGGCTGGCTCTCTGGCTGGAGCGATTGCTCAGAGCAGCATCTACCCCATGGAGGTGAGACACCTGTGAACACAGAGAGAATGAAACAAGCAAGACCTAACTTTAAAAAATACTCTGGTTATAAAGATTGTATTCATTCTGCTATGTAGCAACTCATGACTAATTGTTTATATGCAGAAATATCCAAGTGGATTCTTTTGTCTTGTGACTGACTGCCCATTTTAACTTTTAGCCTTGAACCCATCATGTGAAACTGTACTGTGACCTCTTATCTGGAGGAAAACAGACCTTCACACGCAGACTCACAGACCTTCAGTTATGCACAAAGTGTGAGCAAGTCATTTATGGAAATGAGGTTCATAACACACAACTTATTTTAATATGAAAGATAATGCACGGCATACATGTTAATCTATGTTTGTTCAAGTATGAAAGATTTTCTATGACTCTTGGACTAGAGGTGGAGGTTACTATCATCTGTCGGAAGGCCTGACATCACTTCCTGTCTTCTCAGGTCCTGAAGACACGGTTAGCCCTGAGAAAGACGGGTCAGTACTCAGGCATCTTGGATTGTGCCAAACATATCTTCCAGAGGGAGGGTGCGGCTGCTTTTTACAAGGGCTACATCCCCAACATGCTGGGTATCATCCCCTATGCTGGTATCGACCTGGCTGTCTATGAGGTGTGTGTATCATTGCTGTTGAGAGATACCTTCTCTTTTTTTAAAATCATTTTTTAGCTCAGCTTTTTTAACTCCTTTGTTCTCCTCTGTCAGACTCTGAAGAATTCATGGCTGCAGCGCTTTGCCACAGACAGTGCTGATCCAGGAGTGTTTGTGCTCCTGGCCTGTGGCACCACTTCCAGCACATGTGGTCAGCTGGCCAGTTACCCACTTGCCTTGGTCAGAACTCGAATGCAGGCACAAGGTGAGTCCCTACAGAACTCTGCTACACTGTACAGCTACCATCTAATAGAGTGATATAAAGAAATAATTGAGTTTCAGGAACACCCCAACTGATTGATTACCTGTGAGTTTACTAGATGGTTTGATTGAGGTGATTGGGTCTCATGTAAGAACATTTTGTGAGGCTTGCTCCAAGTAAGATTCAGCAAATCCCTGAAACTGTAAAAACCTGCTGAAACCCCTTGTTTCCACCAAATGAAACAGGTTGAAATCAGATTTTTGTCAGTCGAATCAATTCTGCCTTTCAGTACAAAGGTTTGACGAACCCTTCTTGTTTTTCATACGGACATGAAGTTGGCATATGTGATAGCTCAGTTATGAAATCCTAACTCTCCAAAGAGTGTTTCTCCTGCCAAGCAGTTAACAGAGTTTTATTTCGGCATAACACACAAAGCGTATCGGAACAACCAACAAAAATGAGTCATACTGCCCTGCCTCATACTGTCCGCTGTCGCTCTGACCTTCATTCCCATGTCTCTACTTCCATCACCATTAGTTTAGTGGTTTGGTCATTTTAAGACCCATTTAAGTGTGGAGCCAGTCACACTGTTGCTCCAGCATTATTTTGTGTGTGAACTGTGAGGCAGAATGAGTCATCAATTCACCTTTTGTTAGTTGAATCAGGGTCTGGATGTATCAACTCATCAACTTTTAGGGGGCAGCCCTAATTATTACCATAAACAAAACTCTTTAACAGTTATACAAGGCTTGGTCTTTTCCTACAATTGGTTAAGTTTCATTAACAAAAATATCAGCACTTGTAAGTTTGATTCCTACCCGGAGAGGGTGTGTGTGGGGGTTAATCTCTGATGACTGAGTCCTCCCTTTGTCTTTTGCAGCTACTCTGGAGGGAGGACCTCAGATGAACATGACGGGCCTTTTCAGACACATCATTAGGACTGAAGGGGCCATGGGACTCTACCGAGGCTTGGCACCCAATTTCATGAAGGTCATTCCATCTGTCAGCATCAGCTATGTGGTATATGAGTACCTTAAGATCACCCTGGGGGTACAGTCAAAGTGAGGAGCGGGGCAGACAGAAGAAATGCCAATGGTTTTTTGCTTTTCTGTTGTGCTTAATGTTGACTGCTTTGGTATCTTAAGAAACAAACAGCTGAAATTCTACACAGTTAAATCAAATGATCAAATTTCAGGGTTGTGCTGAAGATTCTCTGGAAGGAGGAAAGCTTAACTGAAGCAATTTATGGTGTTGTTTGCTGTTATTTTAATGGTTCCTTTCGGCAATTAAGAAGTGCTTCAGCACCAATTCAACTTTATTTGGAAGGACAAAAGTTTATACTGAATTCACTGAAGGTGTTAACTGGTGTACCAGTAAAATATATGACAGTGCGGTGGCAGGAGCAGTTCTGCTGACCTTGGTAAAAGACAAATCTTTGTCTTGAGGGGCTTTGCAAAGGTATACCATAAAGCTTCCCCCATGTCCCCCTACTGGAAGACTGCGACACCACTAATCATCAAAAGTACACTAGCTGTGCACAGAGCTGAGGTGGACATAACCTCTGGCAGTATTCAAATTCCTAGAGTGCACATAATATGTTCCTTTATGTTTAGATGCAGATGTGTTCCACAACATTGTTCTGAGTAACAAGGTGATCCATGGCAAAAGAAGACCTTAGTAAGGAAGTTAGTAAGGAATTAAGAAGTTAGTAAAATATTTTTTAAAAAATAAGGCTCTAACAGAGTTTTTTCATGTCTACACCTTACTGTGGACGGAGAAATACTTTTTAGTGCCATCATTTATCCTCACTTCCATTAACTTGCATGAAGACAGAATTTTAAAAACATTTTCAATGCATAGGCTTCCTGCAAACTAGTAGCTGATAGGCCATGCATATAGAAAAAAGTCACAAATGGTCACCAAAAAAGCCTTGATTCTTCAGCATGAGGAATTTTTTTAATTTTAATTTAAATTTTTTTAATTTTCCGATATTTGCACTTTTTATTTAAAAAATTCTTTGGCAGACATTTTCCTTTCAGCAGATGAACCTTTCCATTTAAGACAAACCCAACACTCCCCTCAGACCTAAATGTGAACTTTTCATAAGAATTTTGTCATGAAATTATCTAAATAAAAAAATAAAATTCTTACCAAAGCGTATTGCTACCACACCAGAGAAATAAAAACAGGATCACTATAACATGAAATGTTTCTTATTATGTGAAAAAAAATGATCACATTGTATTTTTCATGTTCAATTCCTTTATATTTTTCTGGTGTGGCAGCAATACGTTTCTGTACATTATTGCTTCCAAAAAGATGAATCTTGTAGCTTGAATCCCCCCTTCCCTCCAACACTACACTTATATTAACCTAAGCTCTGGTAAGGATTAGCACTTCCGTCATTATGTTGATTGTTCCGTTTGTGCTATGGGATGTCATAAGCATTGCAGCTAGTGAGGATGTATTGAAAGGCAGGTGACAAAGTTATTGATTTAGGTTTGGTTGTTCTATTCCAGAGATTCAATACAGTCTGAGCTGTCAAGTCATCAGACAGTGCACAATGTTTGACATAAAAATATGTTTGGTGGTCCCTGATGTAAAGATGTAGAGTAGTGACAGCATTCCTTTTGGCACAATTACTCAGTTATGGTTGTTGAATTTCTCATCCTTGCCATTTAAACCAATGCTGTGACACAATTTCCTTTTGTTTCCCAAAATTCTCAAGTCAGTTGCTTTAAAGTCTTAAGTTGCATTCAGTCAGTGGCTCATTAAGCCATCAAGAAAAAAAGTATTGCATTTGCTTCAGGAGAGACTTTTTGACAAAGATTTACAGCGTAAATTTCTTCAAATGCTGTTGAAAGCTTCTTTCAACAGTATATAAATATAATTCAACAGCATCAACATATAAATCAACACTCCTTTAGGTCACATCGCAGGACATCCCAGCAGAGGAAGCAGTCTGAGTCTGACTGATGCCTGTGTCAAATGGCCACTGATTCCCTCTAGTGCCTTTAGTGCCAAGCCTCTCTTACATAAATGCACCTAAACATTACAAGAGGTGGAGTCTGTGGGACACTGAATGCACTTTAAGGTACTCTACTTTAATTCCTGTTTTTGTTTTAATTATTACTGTATTTATTTATTTATTTATTATTTTTAAAAAGATTAATGAATGAATTTGTGATGTATTTGTTGTGCTGACTAATTTCATTTTTATGAGGCTTATTTTTTAGAGTAATGTGGTCTTGGTAAAATAACAAACAAACAAACAAACAAAAAAACAGGTTTATTTTTGAGAGAAGTGACTTTTTTATTTCATAATGGTTATTCTCCCAATAACACTTTGAGTTGATGTCAAGTTTTATTTCATAATGTCGCTTTTCATGACAGTGGTGTCCTCTCACCTTTCTACCACCTGTCACATACACTCTGCCTCTCTGTATAATTTAGCCATTTGGCACCTCTTAGCACAAGCAACAGCATCAAAGTCAATCTGGCTGCTGCTATAGATAAAAGATACATGGACAAAGAAACGAACATCTCTTTTTATTTACTTAATGTAACAAGGTTGCTAGTGCCACCTACCTAGCTGGCTAAGTAGCCAGGTCAGCTTGTGAGCCTATTAGTCATCTTGAAAGTGAAGAGCCAGTGTTAGCAGTGTCAGCTAGCTCCTGTCAGCTAGAGTGAGCACAACAGGACTGTCCTTTTGCTACCTCAATCAATTCCTGTGCTCTGTGAGCTAAAATAACTTTTTTTGTCAGTGGAGTCTGGTAGCGATATTTAATGTCTTACTCTAATAAAAAAAGTTTATCTTTGTAGGAATTCTATCCACAATGTCAGACACTTTCATTGACAGCCTGAGGCTGTTGGTAGCAAAAACAAGTATTTTAATGGACATACTAGTTGCCCATTGGATTACATTGCAGAAGCTGTTTGTGATGGCCAGTACATTGTTCTTGTTCAATACTGTACAGATTCCAAAGATTTTTGTCTCTGTCAATCATTTATACTGGCAAACATGGGAAAATAAGATCCAAGTAAAAAAATACTGGAGATGTCCTTTAACTCTGAATTAACTAGCTAACATTAGCTGTTGTCATTAACACAGTAATCTGACCATAGACTGTAGTCTATGGTGCTGATTTGACGTGAAGCATGCTGGGTTTAAAACAATGCATGCTGGTTAGAAATTTTGTTCGACATTTGCCAGCGGTGCACAATGTCACACGATATTAAAACCTCACTGGAGTAAGGCGCCTGCAGTTTTCCACAGTTGCTTTTCTCTCGCTGTACCTGACTTGGATCCACCTCTGTGATGACAGTCCCGACTGAATGAAGGCCTCACCAATGCGCATGACACATAGTACGATTTTATTCTAAGGACCTCAGATCAGTTATCTCTTGTGGTTTTCTTCAAAGTTGATCTAAGTTATGTGATCTCCTCCTTCTGGCAGCCCATGTTTTACATATGTGCACCAACACTATAGTTTTAATTTCGGCAAGAAAGCTGTTAATAAGGTTAGTTCATGAGTTAGTCATTGTAGAAGAAATAAACGGCCGTGGCCCTTATTGTTTACTCTTCTAGTCTGTGATCTCAGTAAAACAGAAATGAATAAAAATGTCTCCTGTCTGAGAGTGTTGTTCTAGCATGTATTCCATGCCGTCTGATTATTCTCCACCCCCGCAGTCTGGTTGATTCAGAATTTCTCTGATGTCCTTGCTCTAGCTAACAGGAGCCAATTAGCTAAATCTGGTAGCAGTTGTTGCTCTTGCTAGCTTAAGACGATAGGGACACAATTGGCTGAAAGTTTAGGGGTGGTGACAACACCACTTTAAAGAAAATAGATATAGTGAAATGAAATAAAAGTATTATTGAGGGAATGTCATAATGAATGAAGAGAAAATAAGACTTCCCATAAAACATTCATTTATTTCAGAGCTTTCTGGATCTCCATTCCAAGATTCTTCTGTCAGTACCCTCTGATTTCACATCAGCAGTAGTTTGTTATGATGATAAAACAGAAAGGACTTGGGCTGCAAACAATCTTAAGGCATAAGCAAAGCTGACTGTCAAGAATAAATAGGGTTTTTGGAAGTGAAAGATGCAATCTGAACAGGATTTCTTCTTAATGGATCAAAAATATGTTGTAAAGTTAATAAAAGAAACACATGTTTATTTCAAAAGACAGTACAAACCAACAAGCTTTGCAATCTGTGAATGTCTGGTAGAACTGCAGTCTCACATGTTGGACTGTCTGCTGTGACCTTCAGGATGCCATGCTGTCACACAGTGTCCATGTAGCAGGTGGAGAAGAGATGTTGGGCTTCCATTTGTCCATTTGAGTACTGATACTCTTTCACAAGTTTGGAAGCAAATGTATCTGTGCATCCATCTTTCCTCCTCTTTCTTTTAATTGACCCCTTACTCTGATATCATATATGCATACATTTGTGACACAGAATGATATGTGTAAATGTTTGCCACATTTTGTACAGTGAAAAGTAACTCTCTTAAAAGTAGCTTTTATTATTTGCTGTACTGACCAACCCGCAGCTTTAAATGTACAGGAACTACCAGAGTATACAAACTGAAGGCTACAATGTACATTGGTAAATGGTGGCATGGTTCACAAAATGTATTGAGTATATATTTCTATTTTATTTTATTATGCTAGCTCTAAGTGCAAGAATGAGTATGAGTACTTTTACAGTAGCTTTTTGTAGATGTATGCATTGAAAGAATGTTATGATGAAAAGAATATTTATGCTTGTATGAAATCAACTGTTATAAATAAATAAACTAGTTCAGCACTGAACCTGTTGAGTGGAGTTTTAATTTGGGTTCATTTGATATTTAACTATGTACTAGAAATCCCTCCTGAGTTAGCACTGTATGAAATGTGTTGTTTTGTCCACACTGCTGAGCTGAGTCTGGTGGTTCAGATGTGAATGCTTAAGGAACTGTCCCAAACAAGCACACCTCTCATTTCCTAAGAAATTTTGTGCACATGTACCACTATGCAATATAGAATGGCACACTGACGCGACAGGACAGGCTGGGGCAAGCTAATCAGCAGCGACTGAACTTTGAAAATAAAATACTAACATGTAACACCTTTAACCGTTCCTTGTTATCCAGCATCTGACTTCATTTTATCTCTGTAGGAGCAGAGTGTGAGTGCTCCATCTGTCTTGTCCAGCAGGTGCAGCGTCACTATAGCTGTGGCCATACTGCTATAGTGTATGGCCTGCTTCCTCCTTATCATCTGTTAGACCCGTAACATTTTGCTTTCAAGTTTAGAGACTACGAGTGTCATACATATAATTTCACAGGACTGTAGATTGAACCACAATATAATATGACTCAGTATCTTCATCTAATGATCCTGCTTTGGGTTATTTCAGCGTCTTGTTTTTATTGTTTAAACCACATTATTTAATGTGACAGAAAATTCAGTCACCTGTCAAAAACATGTTGATAATAAAATCTATGGAAATAAATAGTAACTTTTTGTTGTCTTTCTTGAGACTGTATTTTTTGTACTTCATGCATTCTTAACACACAGGCCCAGCTATATTCAAGGCACTTAAACACTCTCTGACTGATCACAGTTCATTTCTTGTGTCTCCAAAATTTGCAAAAGCATGGGTCAGAGTTTCCAAACAGGTGGGCACATTATCCCATCAAGCTTGTTTTTAATAGATCACAACTTTTGCATGCAAAAAGGTATGCAACGGTTATAGATAAGACCACTGGGCATTAGTGATGATAGCAGTTGCCTTCATACCTTTGGGTGAAACTCTCCCTCTTCACGATGAACAGTGTGCCATGCACCTGTTTTTGACATACAGGCATACAGGGCTCAGACAGAATGTGTCCATTATACCTGTATGCAAGGCTATCTGTGGCATGAAACTTGTGATAATAAAGATTACTATTCAATTCAATTCAATTCAATTCAATTTTATTTATATAGCGCCATATCACAACAAAAGTCATCTCAAGGCACTTTTCATATAGAGCAGGTCTAGACTGTACTCTTTAAAATAGGTATTTACAGAGAGAGACCCAACAAATCCACCATGAGCAGCACTAGGAGACAGAGGCAAGGAAAAACTTCCTTTAAGAGGCAGAAACCTCGAGCAGAACCAGGACTCAGGGTGGGAGGGGCCATCTGCCTCGACCAGTTGGGTTAAGAAAGAGAGAGAGGGGGAGAGGGGGGAGAGGATAGCGAAAGAAGAACATAGCATAACACAGGTTCCATATCAGATGTAAGGTGAGGCCAGTAATACAGCAGTAGTAATGATAGTAGTGATAATTAAAGTATTAACTGCTAACGTAGCAATAAAACTAATAGCAGTGTAAGTCATTTCTAATTCTAGCAGCAGGTGTTGAGTGGAGTTGTAGGAGCAGCAGGAGACTTGTCATCACAGATCAGACTCTACAGCTCCAGAGGCAGAAATACCTGTAGAAAGAGACAGAAGAGGAGAGAGAGAGACGGAAGAGCACAATACTACAGGAAAGGGAAGATATTGAGTTAGTAACATGTAACATGGGATATGAATCTATACTGATGGAGAGAGAGGGAGAGAGGAGAGAGAGGGAGAGAGAGAGAGAGGGAAAGGAGCTCAGTGCATCATGGGAGATTTCCCGGCAGTCCTAGGCCTATAGCAGCATAACTAAGGGATGGTTCAAGCCTGAGCCAACCCTAACTATAAGCTTTATCAAAGAGGAAAGTTTTAAGCCTACTCTTAAAGGTACAGAGGGTGTCTGCCTCCCGGACCGAAACTGGGAGAAGGTTCCACAGTAGAGGAGCCTGATAACTGAAGGCTCTGCTTCCCATTCTACTCTTGGAAACTCTGGGAACCACCAGTAAACCAGCATTCTGGTAAGCACAATGTCCTAGTGGGATTGTAGGGACTATGACGCTATTTAAGGTAAGAATGGAGCCTGACCATTAAGGGCTTTGTATGTGAGGAGGAGGATTTTAAATTCTATTCTGGATTTGACTGGGAGCCAATGTAGAGAGGCTAACACAGGAGAAATATGGTCTCTTTTCATAGTTCCTGTCAGTAATGGTGCTGCAGCATTTTGAATCAGCTGCAGAGTCTTTAGAGACTTGTTGGAGCAGCCTGATAATAATGAATTACAGTAGTCCAGCCTGGAAGTAACAAATGCATGGACTAGTTTTTCTAATGTTGGTGATATTATGCAGGTGAAAGAAGGCAGTCCTAGAAGTTTGTTTTATATGTGAGTTAAAGGACATATCCTGATCAAAGATGACTCCCAGATTCTTTACAGTGGAGCTGGGAGCCAGGGCAATGCCATCTAATGGAATTACATCATTAGAAAATGTATTTCTGATGTGTTCAGGACCAATTATAATGATTTCAGTTTTATCTGAGTTTAGTAGTAAGAAGTTGCTTGTCATCCAGATTTTAATGTCCCTAAGACAAGCCTGGAGTTTGGCTAGCTGATTGGTTTAATTAGTCTTCATTGACAGATAAAGCTGTGTATCATCTGCATAACAATGGAAATTTATGGAGTGTTTCCTGATAATATTGCCCAAGGGAAGCATATACAAAGTGAAGAGGATTGGTCCAAGCACTGACCCCTGTGGAACTCCATGTCTAACTTTTGTGTACATGGAGGAGTAGTTGTTAACATGTACAAACTGAAGCCTATCAGATAGATAGGACTTAAACCAGTTTAGTGCAGATCCTTTAATACCAATAAAGTGCTCCAGTCTCTGTAAAAGGATGTGATGGTCAATCGTATCAAAAGCAGCACTGAGATCTAACAAGACAAGTACAGAAACAAGTCTGTTGTCTGATGCTATCAGGAGGTCGTTTGTAACTTTTACGAGTGCTGTCTCTGTGCTGTGATACAATCTAAATCCTGACTGAAAAATCCTCAAATAAACTATTATTCCTGTAGAAAGTCACACAACTGTTTTGCAACTGCTTTCTCCAGGATCTTAGAAAGAAAGGGGAGGTTAGATATTGGTCTGTAATTGGCTAATACATCTGGATCTAGAGTGGGCTTTTTTAGAAGAGGTTTGATTACAGCTGTTTTATACGACTGCAGCACATAACCTGTTACCAAGGACAGATTTAACATATCTAATACAGGACTGCAAATTAAGGGCAGAGCTTCCTTAAGCAGCCTAGTTGGGATGGGGTCTAAGAGACAGGTTGAAGGTTTAGATGCTGAGATAATTGATGTGAGCTGGGCTAGGTCGATGGGAGAAAAGGAGTCAAGGTTAGGTTTTGCAGCTGACTCTATGGATCCTGTGTTTTGACATAAATCAGTACCGATTGAAGGCAGGATGTGATTAATTTTTATCTCTAATGGTAGAGATTTTATCATTAAAAAAGTTCATAAAATCATTGCTGCTGAGGGTTATAGGGATGCGTGGATCTATAGAGCTGTGACTCTCTGTCAGCCTGGCTACAGTGCTGAAGAGAAACCTGGGGTTGTTCTTATTATCTTCTATTAATGATGAGTAATAGGAGCATTACTCATCTTGCATTACAGAGGGCCTTTTTATATCTTTTGACACTATCCTGCCAGGCTAAGTGGGATTCTTCCAGTTTGGTGGAACGCCACACTCTTTCAAGCCTACGTGCTGTTTGTTTCAGTGAACGGGTTTGGGATTTGAACCATGGAGCTTGCCTCTTTCTCTTTATTGTTTTCATTTTTAGGGGGGCGATGGAAGTCTAAAGTGTACGTATGAGTCTGCAACACTGTCTACAAGATGATCAAGCTGGGAGGGAGTAGCTTCTGCAAAATTAAGATGAGGCACTGGACCTAAGTTAGTGGGAATCATTTCCTTGAATTTAACTACTGTATTTTCTGAAATATTTCTAGTCAGGATATTTTTTGCTGATAATACATAATCCAGCAATATGAATTCGAAAGTGATTAAGAAGTGGTCTGATAGAACGGGATTCTGTGGGAAGACTGTTACATGTTCAATGTCAATACCATAAGCCAAAACAAGATCGAGAGTGTGACTGAAACAGTGAGTGGGTTTATTTACACACTGAGAGAAGCCAATACAGTCTAGTAAAGAGGAAAAAGCAGAGCTAAGGCTGTCATTGATTGACATCAACATTAATATTGAAGTCGCCTACAATAATAACTTTATCTGTTTTAAGTACCAAACTCGATCAGGAACTCTGAAAATTCAGACTAAGAAATCAGAGTATGGACCAGGAGGACGGTACACTACAACAAATAGAACTGGCTTTAATGTTTTCCACCTTGGATGGGACAGACTGAGAACAAGGCTTTCAAATGAATTATAATTGAGTTTAGGTTTAGTGTTAATTAATAAAGTGGAGTTGAAAATGGCTGCGACTCCACCTCCACGGCCAGTGTCTCGGGGAATGTGAGTATTAATATGACTGGTGGGGGGTTGGAGTTCATTCAGGCTAACATACTCATCCTGACACAGCCAGGCTTCAGTCAGACAGAATAGATCAAGATGGTGATCTGATATCAGATCATTTACTAGTACAGCTTTGGATGAGAGAGATCTGATATTGAGTAATCCGCATTTAATTATTTTATTTTGCTGTACATTTGAGGCGGATGTGCTGATTTTTATTAGATTATTGTGACTAACTCCTCTTTTGTTGACCTTTGGTTTAGTTAATTTAAATGGTCGGGGGGCAGATCACAGTCTCTGTGGGGTAATGGAGGGGTGACTGCTCTAAAGGAGGCACAGAGACTAGAGTGTAAGACTGCAGCTCTGTCTCCTGGCCTGAACTCTGGATTGTCAGGGCTTTGGCTTCCTAATAAACTCTGTCAGATTTCTGGATATGAGAGATGCTCCATCAAAAGTAGGAATGAATGCCTGTCTCTCCTAACCAGACCAGGTCTCCCCCAGAAACTCTTCCAATGATCTACAAAGCCCACATCGTTTTCTGGACACCACCTCGACAGCCAGCATTATTATTAAATTTACTCTTGAGTTTCTTCCTCCTTAAGCCGAGAGTGGGGTAAGTTAAGCTATTTTTTTACTTATGCTGTCCTGTAGGCAAAGAAAAAATGATACAGTAGTCAAATAAAAACATCTACCTTTATTTCAGTCAATGGAAATTATAAGAATGCATGTATGACAGAGGGCAATAAAAATATGACTTCTCAAAAAAAAACAAAAAAAAAAAAAAAAAACTTAAGGCTAAGTTGATCCAAGTCATTGGAGTCACCTGGGGGCAAATGGACCAATTTACTTTTTCCAGCTTACACCTGAGCGTCAGAAAAGAAGATCTTAAAGGTACCTTTAACAATATATATCAAACCAAATACAAGTTCATTGTTCAGAATATTGTGGTATACAGGATGTTTTATGTATGTTTTTGCCTTTTTGGAATGTTTGAGGGTTTCCAGATGTTTTCACTTTTTAAGAGTTTCCTATGTTTAAGTTAACCTTTGGGGTTCATGTTTAGGATAAGAGTTAAGAATGTGACACCTAGACTAGTAGGGGTTAAAGGTGAGGGTTTTCTCTCACCCATCTTCTTCCTTTTGAAAGTGAAGGCATTGAATAAGGTCCAGATGTTTCTTATGAACCATGTAAACAACCAATGTATATATACTGGTGTTTAGAGCTGTTAGGTAGAGAGATGCATATTGGCTCGGATCCTCTCACAGGCTACTGCAGTGCTTGTCCTGATGCTGAACTACTTTGTAATAAACTTCTATATACAAGTAAGTCAGTGTCAGCGGAAATCTTCTCTTCATCATCTTCACATCAACATCACCATCTAATATACCACAATATTTTAATACAAAAGGTGCAACAATTCTCACTCATCATCATCACCATCACATCATGTGATTTTTATCACAATGAAGTGCAGTTTGGGGTGGATTTGACACCACATGAGTAGGTGTATTGTTCTCCCCTCTTGCTCAGGGCTGACCTGTCAGTCTTTCTCTCTTTTGCCATTACTCTTATAGATTTTCCACCCTTGACCTCAGTGACTAATCTCTCTCTCTCTTCAAGCGATGTTGAGCCCCAGTCAGGAATATCTTGCCAAATCTTCTATAGAAGGAGACCCCTGCAAAAAAAAAAGGTAATATCAAGTAACATCTAAGGAGTAATACAATTGTTAATGTTTCCAAGTATTGATTTTATATTTGGAGGAAATTACAATTAACCATCTGTCCACTACATTTTTGTTTTTTAAACATTTCTTGTGGTTAAAAAAAATGTTTAAACGTGTTTAAAGAAGAATAAAAAGACATACATGCGCAAAGAACTGAGGATTTCATCATGCATGAAAGGGTTAAATTGACATTCAAAACATTTACTACCAACACTAAACGGTTTTCTCAGCTCTTTGGAAACGGTTGCTTAAAACTGCAAGAAGAAATGTGCTCGAATACCTGCGATAAACCGCGGTGCAGTGGAAAGGCTTTGTTTAGCACACTGAGTGTGAGCAGCCGCAGACTGGCCCTCTCCACATGAAGTTGCTGAATTCAGATGTCGGTTTGCAGGGAGCTACTTCGGACATGTTCGACAGCGCTGCTGCAGGATATCCTGGTACATCTGTCACACTGGGATCCTTGTTAGGATCCGAGAGCTGTAGTCACGAGGTGCTCATGAGACGCAGTCATTTCCTGCAAAACACCGCACATAGAGCAGCTACAGCCGGCTGCTGGGAGAGAGAAGCTGGATGTCTGCATACTCTGATTTCCTTCTATACGCTCTGCTTTGTTACCGAGACACAAAATGCTTTCCCTGGAGGAAGTGAAGCAAAGCTTAGAGAGTGCCGGACAGTCTCATGTCCTGCAGTTTTTGCCGGAGCTGTGTGAGGAGGACAGGGACAGTTTCCTACAGGAACTGTCTCAACTGGATCTCAAGGGACTGAAGGATCACTGTGAAGGGGCTGCGAAGGCTGCAGCCTCCCCCTCTGCCAGTCTGGACCAACACTTAGAGCCGGTCCCTCCACAGGTCATCGGCAGCGTGAAGAAAAGTGACAGGAACTCTCTTACAGCGTGGGAAAACGAAGGTGAATGTTAGCAACACTGCTGCATGTTTAGAAGATTACGGGAGCTCGTGAGTACTGGGAAAAATTGCGAAATGAAAAAAAGAGGAAGAGGAAGTCAGATTTCTGTGTTTTTGCGTGAACATCTCTCCTTGTCACTAACATACCTGTGATGTGACGCATTCAGTTGAGAGCTAATCAGTGTAATTTACTCAAGTACTGTACTTCTGTACAGATTGGAGGTTTCTGCTTGTTCTTGGGTATATTCATTTTATGCTACTATAAAACTTCATCTTTATTTACATGTTGTATTTTTGATTGATTTGATTCCTCTACATTTTTTGACAGCTGCTGTTATTTCCAATGTCTATGAGCTGGCAGTTCCACCAGAGAGACATTTGACCTCTCATTTAAGTTCAGTTGTGTTCACACGATATCATTTAAAACATAAGTATGAACAGCACATTATGAAAAATGACTGTGTATGTTACATGCAACCTGATACAAAGGATTGTGCATAAGCATTACTTGTCTATGAGAGTCACAGCCACAAAGGCTGGTAACGGCTACACTGGAATTCCTCCTTAAATCACAGTATCATAAATGCAATGTGTGTTTAACAGCCTTAATTGTAAATCAGTAAACTTCACAAACAGACTTACTGCTGCTCATATTACTCCCATTTTTTGACAGGGCTGTTGAAAATCTCAGAGAATCGCGTTGGAGTCCTGCTCTTGGCTGGTGGTCAGGGGACCCGTCTTGGTGTTCAGTATCCCAAAGGGATGTATAATGTTGGGCTACCAAGCAACAAAACCTTGTATCAGATCCAGGCAGAGCGCATTTATAAAATCCAGGAGCTGGCAGATGCGAAACATGGCTCAAAATGCACAGTTCCATGGTAAGATACCATAGATCTTCCTCCACTCTGATCATCTGTAGGCTTATGCTGACACAAGAAATGTTGTGTCATAATATTAGCATTATATCAGCATTATTCATTTGTAGTGGTTTCCTATCGGTTATTTTCATTAGCTAACATCTTGGTTATTTGGTTTATGTCACATGAATAAGGCAGTGGTTAAATCTGGCATTAGCTAAACTAGTCATGTTAAAGGCTTTTGACTGTAGTAGAATTCATGATTTAATGTGATGAAACTACCTTTAAATCACATATTTGGAAAGACATGAGAACAAGTTGTATCATGTGGGGCCAGAAAAACAAAACCATAAGCTGATGCTTAAAAGCTCAGTGAGGCTGAGGAGAACTGCTTAGAATGATTTGTTGGTTTGTCACTACATGTGAACCCTTTCACATAGAAGTAGTCATGTGATCCATTGTCAATATAAAAATATTGATCAGTGCCACTTTAAGGAATATTACATGATTAAAAACAGGATAAGAGTGATTAAATCTGCAGGAGTTTGAAGATAAATAAAGTCACCAAGATTACTGAGAATAAGTACAACTTTAACATTTTGAACCTTTTGCCTGTTGCAACTCCTCAGGTACATAATGACCAGTGAGTTCACTCTGGCTCCCACTGAGAAGTTCTTCAAGAAGAACAACTGCTTTGGTCTGAAGCCATCAGACATCATTATGTTTGAGCAAAGGATGATCCCAGCAGTGACCTTTGATGGAAAGGTCATCCTGCAGGGTAAAGGAAAGATAGCCATGGCCCCAGGTAAGTTCACATCAGCTCCTTCAGACCCAGACACAAATATCAGTGAAATCACTTTGGTTTCACCAACTGCCACTGATGTGTGTTGAGAATAATTTGAAGAAATGATGATGTTTCAAAACCTCTCCACTCTCTGTAAGATGGTAATGGTGGTCTGTACCAGGCGTTGGTAGACAATAAGGTGCTGGAAGACATGAAGAAGAGAGGGGTGGAGTACCTGCATGTGTACTGTGTGGACAACATCCTGGTCAAGATGGCTGACCCTGTGTTCATTGGGTTCTGTGTGAGCAAAGGGGCTGACTGTGGAGCCAAGGTAGAGTAATGTCACATATACAAGAGAGCATTAAAGGAATAGTGCAACACTTACTTGTTTTTTCTGACAGTAGATGTTAGTGAGATGTTTTATATCAGCTTTATGTACCTTAAATACAGAACAGGAATTAGGAGCAATGTTCCCTCTGAGCTGCGCGCCTGCACAATCGCGAACTGCTCCCGCTTTCTCCGCACACAGCAAAACTATGTAGCACATAAAATTACAGTGTGCGACAGTGTGCACGTCTGATGTTGCTCACAGTGGTCCAAGGAATTCTCAGAGAGTTTGTGTGTATGCTCAGACACATGAAAAATTAGGGGGAACATTGATTGGGAGGCATTCATTTCCATTTCTGTTTGTGTTCATATTTAAGAAAATGAAACACAATGTGTTGATCAGTGAGTTTTAGACTCCAGGGCACCTTTGCTGATAAACGTTTTGAAAATGAAAACGTTTCCTTGCACCTTAGC
Source organism: Lates calcarifer (assembly GCF_001640805.2). Lineage (NCBI taxonomy): Eukaryota > Metazoa > Chordata > Actinopteri > Centropomidae > Lates > Lates calcarifer. The sequence goes on from NC_066841.1 coordinate 22,259,957, forward strand.
GAGAGACGAACATAGCATAACATGGGTTCCATATAAAATGTAGTAGTAATGATAGCAGTGATAATTAAAGTATTAACTGCTAACATAGCAATACAACTAATAGCAGTAGTAAGTCATTTCTAATTCTAGCAGCAGGTGTTGAGTGGAGTTGTAGGAGCATTAATATTGTTTATTACCCCTGTGCTTTTCTTGCTATTAGAAATCAACATGTCTGCTGTGCAAAAGGTCCATTCAGCCTTGTATTGAAAAAGATCTGCCACTGTGAGCAGAGAGACTGAATCTTTTATTTTACAAAAAAGTCCTGTCAATATTTTCCTTGGACCCTATCCTTGACTGAGAAAACTGGCTGTATGAGCGCACTAAACACACGCTTTGTGGCTTGAGCACAAAATAAATACATAAAAATGCAGCACTCTCAGATTCTAAATAATAAAAATAAATTCAGGCAAACCATCCACCCCTCCAGGTCTAAACTGGCTGTACTGAAACACAATGTCCAAATCCTGTTTCCATTTGCCCTCTCACCTTTATTATGTGTCAGGTGGTGGAGAAGGCGTACCCTGCGGAACCAGTGGGTGTGGTTTGCAGAGTACAAGGCATCTCCCAGGTGGTGGAATACAGTGAGATGCAACAAGAGACAGCTGAACTCAGAGGGCCTGGAGGAGAGTTGGTCTACAGTGCTGGAAATATCTGTAATCACTTCTTTACCAGGGCGTTCCTGCAGGATGTAGCAGAGTAAGAGCCTTTACTGTCAAATACTGAATGAGTTTGCAGGATCTCTCTGATAGCGCAGGAGTCACAGCAAGCATAATTAGACTGATTTGTAAATGCAGATTCCGGAGTGAGAGGCACTTCATGGAGGTATATAAAGATACAGTGTATTGGCTAGAAAACTTTGAAAGGACATGCTAGTAAGTTAAATCTGCATTAGTTTGTCACTATTACCCCATTTAGACCAATCTGGTGACATGGCTCAAATCTGAATTGAATGGGTGAGTGTGCATCAGCCAGTGTCATTTAACTGATGTGCTATACAAATGAGAGTGAGAGACAGAGAGAGCAGGAGAGCGAGAGAGGGAGCCTGCATATGAAACTGAGACTTGATTTAATTCAGTCTAATTGTCTGGTTCATTAGCAAAGTGTGTGGAAATATAGTGCTAATGTGGCAAATGTTAAAAATCTGGTCACTGTAAGCTGCTCTAACTAATTTGGCTCAGAAAAATTCTCTGCCAAACCAGCTAAAAAGTTTGAAAGGTCTGGTGATCTGTATTTTTCACTGCCAGCCAATCTCATTTGCAGATTCAACAATAAATGTCTCCTGTCAACAAGTTTTGTGTGTAAACCAAAACACCTCAACTACAAAACTTTTTTTTCCATGACAAAGCTGTGGAACTTCACAGAGGACCCTGTATATAATTCTTCTTTGCATTTTGTTGGGTCAAGTAAAAAAATGCTTTGATTTCCTATTTTTTGTCTTACAGGAACTTTCAAGGCCAACTGAAACAACATGTTGCAATCAAGAAAGTGCCCTTTGTGGACACATATGGCAATCAAGTCAAACCCACCAAACCCAATGGCATAAAGATGGAGAAATTTGTTTTTGATGTCTTTCCATTCTCAAGGTATTATTACATTGTACCTTCAGCTCTTGACATTGTTATACTGCACATAAAATGATATCAGTCTGTAAATTGTTGATAGTTTTACTCTCTGTCTTTGGAAGGAAATTTGTTGCTTTTGAAGTTTTGAGAGAGGATGAGTTTTCCCCTCTGAAAAATGCCGATGGGGCAGCCACAGACAGCCCGACCACGGCCAGGAACTCTTTGATGGCTCAACACTGCCGCTGGGTGCTGGCTGCTGGAGCCAAGCTGCTGGATGAACATGGGAATGTCCTTCCCCCTAAAGCTGGGTCAGAGGAAATGTTCCTATATACCCCCTGCAGCAACATATAATGTCAGAGCCCTACTTCTAATGTTTATGCTAAGCTAAACTACTTGCCTCCTGGCTTCATATTTCACAAACCAATACGACAGTGGTATCAGTCTTATCTAACTCTTGGCAAGAAAGCAAATCCTGAAATGTTGAACACAAATTATGTGTTACACTTGTATTCATCCTGCTAAGTGTAAGTCCTTAAATTTTCTCCAATCAAAGTTGCTGGAAAAATAAGAATGTATCTTTGTAATCTAAAAATGTGTGTGTGTGTGTGTGTGTGTGTGTGTGTGTGTTTATTCCCTGTAGTATATCAGCAGCAGACAATTCTCCAGCTCAGTGTGAGATTTCACCACTGGTCTCCTACTTTGGAGAGGTGAGAAGATGAAAGAGCCCATAGATCCAAATATTTGAGAAAATGTGACTTTATACTAAACTAGTTGTCAGATTACCATATTTAAACAAGCAATTCTACAGAGCAACTCTGCTGTTGTGTGAGCAGTATCACTGTCAATTGAACCACCTTCTCACTTCTTCTGCCAGGGCCTGGAGCCTCTGCTGAGAGGGAGGACACTGCCAACTCCATTCATTCTGGATGAAAAACTGGCCAAGGAGCTGCAGGCTCTGTAACATTTCTCTGATCAACAGAGTACTGTGTGATTGGCAGCAGACATTTCAGTATGGCTAAGTACAGCATGGAGAAGAAGTTCTTGATGGAAGTGTTTGGATAGTTTCAGCCAAAGAATTAATTTTGGAACTGTTGTGTGGTGATAATCATATCAAAGTGTCATTTCCTGCATCTAGTGTTGTAATTGTCACATTTCTAAGAACCGCAAATCATGTGATGTGATCATCTTAAAACAAATAAGGGACTAGCAAAAAGCTATGGGAATTTATATTAATATTGTTTTATTTTACATCTATCAAAAAATAAAATCAAAATACCTCACCTTGGGTCCTTTCCCATTCCTGCGATATACATGAATGTTTTGTTTCATGATCATTTTTAAAGAAATTCAGTCGACTGAATTTCTTTCTGGGTGTTGATTGAGTTGTTTTGAGGAATTCTTTCAGAGCATTATTAAACTGAGCCTCGATAAGTCAAGGAAAACCTCCAGTAGATTCCATATATTGGCTCAGCTTTGGAGCTGTGAACTACATATAGCTTGTCATCTGTACTGATGAATTTGAAGCAAAAAGTTAGTTTTGAAACCAAGAAAAGTATTCGATAACTAAATGGAAGATGGAACAGAACATTTGTTGTGGCATACGTCAAAATAGTTGGTGCAACAGAGACTGCATGGGTTGAGCACAATAATAAACTATAAAAACTCATGTAGAAATGTAGCATAGTATAGACAGTTGCCTCTGGAAAGCCAGCACACTTTGGTGTGAGGTAGCAGATGTTTTCACTGCACAGTGGCCTAAAGAGCTGGTCTGGTAGCACATGGGCCTTGATTTTATTGACTACAGTCACTGCAAAATTCAGGAACTTGTTGATGTGTGTTATTTAGCCAAAATATTATGATGTTGGAGGACGCAGGGGACTAAAATATGCTGTGCATGCTCTTTCAGCAAAGTAATGAAGCTATGGCACATGCCAACCATAGTGGGACAGTGAGGATATCGCTCAAAGGAATCAACTTCTCCCTCAGTAGTAATCCAGTGCACTGCCCTCGTGTATCAGCTGTGCGATACCTTTCAGACTCTCAGCTACCATCTCTCCCAGCTGAATGCTGAAATGATAACAAAGCAGCACACCACTGCTCCCCACAATTCCAGAGCCTTCATCGATCGTGCCACAGTATCATTATCTTAGGGGAATTGCTTTTACTGCCACTGATGGGTCCTACTCCTTACATTTGAAAATAACCTCTTTTTATGCTGGGGGCACAAGCGCCTCCCCAGGATATATTCATTTTTCATAAAATCATGAAAATTGGTAGACTTGTGCACTTTGGGCCCGTGGATATTTTGTGTTCAAGGGCTGTGTTTAGTTATCATGTTTAGTTCAGGACATATGACGCAAAAAACACAATTCGGTTATGAAAGAAAGTGAAATAGCTGCCACGGACCCAAATTGTACAAATGTGCCAAGTTGAATGATTTTATTAAACAGTAAACATCACTCTCTCACATCACCTGACCTAAAGAGAACTCTGCCAAAAACATCGCTCTGTCCCTGACGTCATCCATTAGGCTCACGACAGTCCCCGAGCTTTAATGTCCCTCCCGGCCACCCTATCCTGGACTGTCTCGTGACCGACGTTGGCCAATCACAGCTGAAACTGGAAAGAGATGACAACAAAAAACAAATCAATTAAGCAGAGCGGACGGTTTGTATTGCGGTGCGAACGTAGAATCTTAGTCTACAGGAATCGGATCCTATACTAGACTTAAAAAAGATATTATGTGTTTTGATATTGAATTCGATCTTTGGTTTAGTCTCGCGAAACAAACAACGTGAACGCTGCAGTTTCGCGCAGACGGTCAAAATATAATCGTTAATTCTCTGACGACATTAGCGTTAGCTAGAGAGATAGTTGACATTACTGGTTTATTCTCTAAGGCTCGATGGTATTTAGTCATTAGCTTGTAGCTAACTCGACACTCAGTATCCTGTCACCGACAGTCTGAACGTCCAGGTCCAGGCGATGGATTTTCTGGCATGTTAGGACCATGTTCAAAAATGTTTTTGGTTCAGGGTTTCTGGTAAGAACAGCTCATGTGATTTTGACATGGGTTATAACGTTAATACTCTTCCTACATGATACAGGTAAGTCTTCAACACACTGACGTTCCTGAAATACATTTTGTGTGGCCGTAGGCTTAAGGTTAGAAGTAACATGCTATGTGACAAGATCATTTTTCATGTACAGTGGCAGTACTAATATTATGATGCTAGCTAAGGAAGAAAGCTACAGTTCAGATTGGCATTTGCATCTGATTGAACACTGTTAGATTTTGAAGTAAACTTTAGGCATGTGTCGGATTAGCCAGTGGGGTCCCAGCTGGTCCTGGGACCTGTCAGCAGGTCTAAAATGTGTATTACTGAGTTAAAATGTGTTTCCCCGTGTGTTTTGATTGAAGAGCTGCGGAAGCAGGAGGAGACAGGCCAGCTCCTCCAGCCTGTGCTCTTCGTCCTGCTGGTGCTGGTGTCGGTGCTGCTATACTTCGCTGTGTCTCTGATGGACCCAGGCTTCATCTTGTCTGATGACAGCGATTTGCAGGTGATTAATGATCCTAATGTATCTGCCATTACACATATGACAGCTCTTTGTCAAAATGATTGTCTCTAAGAGTCAAAGAAGCAGCTGAATAGATATTGTTAGTTGCAAAAGTCTGATAATGAATGGAACGCTCTAAAGATAGAGAAGTGTGTAAGGCATTGTAATAATGATATTTATTATTATTACCCATTTGTATAGAAGAAAAGTGTAGTTATTTAATTTACATTTAGTCCTGTACAAGTAGCACCTCTCTGACCTCTCTGAGAAACATTTATTGATTGCCGCTGACAGTATCTCTTACAGCATTCTCATGAGGTTGTAGATGTATTGTGTTGCAGTGTAGGTGTCACATGGATTTAATGCATCCCCATTGTGGAGTCAGTACATCTGTGTGCCAGGGAAGGGATTATGGAATATTAGGTGTAATTTAACATTGTAAGAGGTTTGTGTTGGTTAGATATCAATTCATAGTATCTTGGTCTCTTGAGTGTGAAGTAATGTTAGGCTGTTTAATTAGCTTTTGTCATACATAAAATTATCTCATCAGTCCTGATAAATATCTTGTGACAAAGACATAGAAACACTGTAAATTTTGTCAAGTTAGATCATGGGGTGCTATTTAAATTTTTTGTTTTTATGTTTTCGGGAGCAAACAGCACAGCACATCACAATAAAAGCTTAAACTGAAAATGGTCATGTTTCCTGTGTTGTGCCAGTTCATGCTGGGAGTGACTGAGGAGCAGCAGGACATGATCCCACCCACCACCAAATCCCTACGACAGCGCCGCTGTGGCCACTGTTTGTTGCAGGTACGCTACCGGCCGTGTCTGCATGCTGTCATGTGGTTGTTATTTCAGGATGTGAACACTTTCAGTCAGGTTAACACAAGAGCGACAGTGAGATTTCTGAACTGAAAGACTATGAATAAGTGAGATATTTTTGTCACCACGTGTACAGGTTAGTTTGGACTTTTTGTTTCTTACAAAAACTTAACAATTTTGTAAAAACATTGTTTTTGATCAGTTTCTGTGATTGATGTCATATTGTCAAAATTTTGGATTTGAGTGTGAAAGTTTATTCTTGACCATAGAAACAGTAGTTTGACATAAAAATAAGTAAATAAACAAACTCAAGGTCCTCCTAACAGGTTTCTCTGGGATTATCAACTGTATCTCACAGATGATGGATGACATTTGCTTAGTCATCAGCGATGGAACCTCTGTCATGTGCTTGACATGTGATAGTAGAGGAAAGACTGGGGTTAGACTGAAATGTAGTTGAAAGCTCTTGAAAGAAGCTAGAGGATCTTGAGTGAAGATATTTTTTGTCTTAATTGACCTCAGGATTAATTGATGGTAAACATGGTGTTTGTAATTTCTCATTTCTCTGTGGTGGTGTGGTGTCAGTGTAATACTCAGGCTGAAATGTGAGACTTTTCTACAGTACTTGTAGGATCCCTCAGTGGTATACAATAACAGATAGGTTGCCAAGCAGCACAGTTCTGTTACACATCTACACTACTTCCAGTGAACAGAAAAGTTTGTATGATACAGGAGCAGGGTTAAGGTCACTGTGTACAGCAGCATGTAGGGACTGACTGTGTGTCAGTATTTTGTCTTTTAACATGTGTCTGTAACATCCAACCTGAGGAAAAACCTAAACAAAGGACTAGAACCTCTTATCACTCTCAAGTCATTTGACAGGTCTTTTAACAGAGATCTCAAAACAACAATCAGATCTAATCTAAATCTGTTGTTTACCAGCTGTGACTGTGGGGCTGGTGTTGTTGTCACCAGTCTGTGTGTGTGTGTGTCGTCATGACAAAATGTGGTCCTGGAGACACCTACTGTAGTGGGAACTACCTCAGAGACAGTTTTAACTACTTCAGCCAGTGTTTATATGTCTGTCTTTGGAGAGATTTTGACACTGCATGATGTAGTCACAAAACCTGACAGGTGTGCAGTTGAGATCAAAATGAAGGCAAAGTTCGAGATGGTTGTGATCTGACCTAGGGCTGAACAATTTATCGAAATTTAACCACAATCGCAATTTGAACCAATACGATTTGCAAACTGCAAGGACTGCAATTATTTTTCCAACAGAGTCAGTGGATGCATCATTACACTTTATTTTAGCTGCCTCACAGTTCACACACAGAGCACTGCAGGAGCAACAGAGTGACAGGCTGTAAACTTTACAACCACATCTGGTCTTAAAATAATGTGTGTGAATAACTGAGCTGTGACCAAGACGCCAACAAGTCTGCACTTTTTCCACAAGAAGGAGAGAGAGAAAGAAGAGAAAAAGAGAGAAAATGGTAGAATGAACTAGCTAACATGAAGTTAGGTTTGTATTTAGATTTTGTATTTTCTACCAGGACAAACCTTGCTGAGTTTTATTCAGCTGTGTCTGTCTCTACTGGCTCTCTGTGTGTGCCTGTCAGTCTCCTGTCATTCCCCCTGAGTGTATCAGCCTTTAAAGAATCACCACAGGCAGCAGTATGACCAATGTAAAGTTACTGCAAAGAAGGAAAGAGAACGTAATGCTACTGTTTGTTCTATGGTTCATTATGTGTATGTTCTATACCATTTATTGTTAGAATAAATACTATATAATTTTGGATTCATATATTTTCATCTTCATCCATGGATTAGTACACAGAGCAGTTCATACTTCAGTGATTTCTTAAGTGGTAATGCTCCGTCACGTTTTATATGTATATAGTGGATCCTGGACTGAAGCTTGCAAGAGCAGCAAGAAAAGTCTAAACTCTAGTTGAAGCATATGTGATTATCCAGATGATTTCTGACAGGCTCATTAATGCAGTAGGTTTTTTCTTAGCAGCTATGTTTGACACAAGACTGGCTGCTAATCACAGTGTTAGAAGAAGGATGTCTTCAGTCCTTATTGCACAAATGTATGTTTGTTTTTTGAAATACAGGCCTTTATTTATGTCTTCCTTAAATACAATGACCTTTATTCCAAGTAGCAGCCAATGAGATCAAAGCACTGCCAGACGTGTCAGCACTGTGTCCGACGTTATGACCATCACTGCCCCTGGATTGAGAACTGTGTTGGTGAGAGGAACCACCGCTGGTTTGTGCTGTACCTAGCAGTCCAGCTGCTGGTGCTGCTGTGGGGGCTGCACATAGCCTGGTGAGTACAGCATTGTCACCAGTCATCTTTGCTGACAGATTTACGATGCAGCTGTAAAGCCTCTACAGATCTTCTCTTTCCCTCTTGTTTCCCCAGGACGGGTTTCAGTTACGCGCCCACCTGGCAGCTGTGGCTGCGTACCAATGGCATGCTGCTAGCTGTGGCTGTGCTGGTGGCCCTGCTGTCACTGATCGTGTTGCTTCTGCTTGGCTCCCACCTTTACCTGGTTTCCCTCAACATTACTACCTGGGAATTCATGTCGCGCCACCGCATCTCCTACCTCAAACACTGCGGTGCCGATGAAAACCCATTTGACCGCGGCAGCCTCCACAACCTTTGGGGTTTCTTCTGCGTGTGGGGCACAGTGGTGTGGGAGCAGGTGTACTTCAGGGAGGGCAGCGACCAAGTATAGGAACACATGACAAGCTGACTGAAAAGACTTGATTTCACTCATGAAAAACCTCTTGGGGACCACGTACATAACTACAATGATAGGGATAAACTATCCTTGTTACCTTTGTTGTTTACCTTTACATAGGCACTTGTGTTGTTGTGCCATAACTTTGCAACATTTCCCTTCTTCTTGAACATCTCCCAGTGACTCAGTACTGCAGTGGATTGCTTGCTTGTGTCGTCTTGCTGTGCTGTTTCATTCCACATGACTCTACATTTCCAGTTTATTTCCTCTTCTCCCCAAGTCATGGCTGCAACAGATTAAAAATAGTCTTGTGTTTTCCCAGGAATGAGATGACTGCTCCTAGTGAAAACCTCTATGTACAATGGGTTATTAGAACTGCTGCCATCTCTCCTTATTTCATCAAGTTTACAACCGTTCACCTATACTGTTTCCCTAAAACAGGCAGCTCCCCACATGCAGGCACTTTACCAACCCATTTTAAGGTTCTCAGTGAAGCTAGTCCTAAAGTCGTATTGACTCCATTTATGTTTATGCATCCACATCCCACTTGACCCTCACTCCTGCTTCTACTGAATCATTTATGTGAGTGAGTAGTTACAAGATCTCACCATGACGGTTACATGGTAAACCTGACTAATGGACTGTTAATACTATTGTTTGCTCCTGATACATGTCAAATTTGAGTAAGGAATGTTTGTTTTGGGGCATGGAGACTATCCTGATCTATGGTTAGTATGGTTTCTCTGTCCCGATGATCCTGATGAACACAAGTTGGAGAATTTTAAAAAAACATTAGTCATTTTTAGTATAGAGTTTTTGTTCTTGTTTCATGTGGTCAGTTGCTGTAATTGCTAAGTCTTATTTACTCTACACCGAGGCTTTACAGGGTCCACTTTCCTCAACAGCTTTCTCTTAGAAATAGCTGTCAGATCAAGTGAGAGAAACTATTTTTTGCAAACCTCAGTCGATTTGAAATATGAAGGTGTGAAAAACTTTACTGTATTGTTTCTAGAAATTAATCCAACTATGAAGTATAGGATGCTTTGACTTCTCATGGCATTTCAAACTATTTTATATTGTATATGTAATTTTTAAACTATTTTAAACCAGAAATGTCTTCAATTTTTGTATGAGTGTTTTACTAGAGTAACTGGAAGAGTACTGCAGAGCAGGAGCTGAGAGTGAGGAGAACTGTTTGAGTGCAATACATTTGTGGTATTTCTGTTTGAGCTTTTTCTTGTGCAATAGTAACCTTGTAACACAGCAATAAATGTGGTGTTGAATTTAATGTACAGCAGTAGTGTTGGACAAAATGCAGATTGGCTCTAATTAGACTCAGTCGTTTTAAGTCAGAGCTCTGGTTTATATGAATTAACATTTAATTCATGTAATGTACTTCTGAATTATATGCAATACTGTCATGCAATGTTTTTTACTACTTTGAAAATACTGTATACATCAGTAAATAAATGTTTCACGAACAGTTTCCTGGTCAGTGTCCAGCAGATCTAAATTTATTCATCAATATTTCTGTCATTTAGTTTACACTTAACATACAGGCTGGTTTGTTCTATACAAGCATAATCTTCATGACAGTATTATTTAAAAAATTCAAATACAGTTGTATTTGGATATCTGTCAGATATCTATCAAAGAACTTAAATAAACATTGGCTGACTGTAGTGTATTACATCCCAACAACATATAGCAGGTTAGGTAACAGATGGACATAAAATGGTTTTAGTAAGTAGCAAAAGGTACATTCAGTGCTTTGACTTTCACAGCTGACTGTCTTCATTTAGATCACAAATATTTGCAGAGTAGTACTTTGAATTGAAAGGGCAGTGCTGACATTCTGAGCATCACTAGCCTGATATCCATTCTGCTTGATAATACAAACAGCATTGATCAGTTAGCACAAAGGTGATTTGGTAGAACCAAAAAATGTTTAAAAGTAAAAGCTCTATCATGAAATCAGAGCCAGTTAGTGTCACAAACTTTCAGGAGAACTGAATGTCTCAGCAACTGATAGTGTGTGATGGTCCTGGAAATGTGGAACTGTGCAGACATGAAAACGACAAGACTGTAGTTTCTAAAAGTTTGCTCAATCAGAGGCACTCTACTGAATAAAAGTAGATACAAACACGAGTGCCCTTTGACAATGATGTGGCACAGGGGGACTCCCTGTGGTCAACTCATGAAAGAGAAGTCAAAGTCAGCAAAGATTTCTTGTTGCTCGTCCGTGAGGACGCAGGGTGTTCGTGGGAGGGTGAGGACTGGTTTGAGGCGAGTGAACTCCTCGTCAAAGTTACTGACGTCCTGTGGTGCCCTGATGACTGGCAGGAATGGTGGCTTCACTTTCTTGGCCAGGAGAGAATCCCAGTCCATTCCCTGTCAACAGACAATAGGTTTATGAACAGCAGGTTACAAAAATCTACAGACACCCACAAAAACCTGCCATTATGATTTGGATTCAATATGCAGTGAGCGCTGTGGATGTACTACCTTCTCGCTTAAACTGGTGTACATTTAAAACATATTTGATTGATTCATAATGTATTAACGTCATCTTTTTCACAGCAGCAATCAGAATACGTACGAGGTTATGCTGGGAGCAGATTTTTTCACCTTTCATGACATCACCCTGTCAGATTAGCAGTTTTTTGGATGAGACAAGAAGCTGTCAACACTACAAGGTTGATCTGGACTAATCATTATTCACATCCTTGTGTGTGGAGGGAGTAGGGTCAAGAAACATGCTGTCAAGAGCATGTCAAACCAAACAGTGGCAATATAACCCTGTTCACCTGAGAGACTGCTCTGTCATCATACTGGTCAACATGAAAGAACATGTTTACCTGACATTTCAACTGTTTTTATTTGTTATTCGCTGCTTTCAGATGTTACACAGCTGAGTTCCACCACTTTGAATAGTTATTCTTTAACACAAAACACAAACACAATTCACTGCTTTTACTTTTTCTAACTATAAATGTAGGAATCTCTGTCCGTCCGTCCATCTGTGTGTGTCTGTCTCTCGCTCTGTCTGTCTGTCGATTTTCTCAACAACCACTCATCTGATCAACTTAAAATATCATCTGCATCACTGAGGACCCAAGGAAGTGCTGAAGTGTTGACTGTGAAGTTTTTTGGATGAGCAGTTCTGAAGAGAGCTTTTCTACATGTTCCTTGATTTGAAGAAAAAGTGGAACTGGACCATAAGGGGAGAGCACATTTTGAATGGGCGCTGCACTGGTTTAGAGCAATAAAATGACCTGGAAGAATCTGTGTCTTTTGATCTCTGAGGCATCCTCCTCTCCTGCTCCGAGTCTCATCTCAGGATTTTTCTGCAGCAGCTGCAATACAGTGAGAACAATGGAGGGGCTCAGTACAATAGGACACACAACCTTTAGATCATTTAGAGCCCTCTAGTTGACTGAAATTTTGGCACTGAACTCAATGATGGTGATTCATGACTACAAGTTCTGACATGACAGAGTGATTTTGTTGTCTAAAAAGATCATGGAAAACTCTTATGGACAATTCAGATTCAGTTGATAGGACACCAACCTTCTGAATGAGGGACATGGACTCAGGTGAAAGGAAGGAAGGGTAGCGAACGTCATCGTTGACAATACTGTCAAACACCTCTTCCTCATCATCACCTGGGAAGGGTGACTGAGAGAGAAAAGAGAGCAGCACAAACTCGATACTCATCTTCAACATTCTGTTCCTTCGATGGTTATATTACAGTATAGTTTATTGTTGGCTTTCATTGTTCCTGCTAACCACACAGGCCACAAAGAGATCCCTTCATGATGCAATTCCAAAATAAAATAATCCTAGCTCTGTGTACAAATACATTCATGTGGACTCCACACCCCCCACCCCAGGACAACCTGCCACCCCACAACACTCTTGCTAGGGGGACATACTTAAATCTTATTATACTGACCTCCCCCACAAGCATTTCATAGATGAGAACCCCAAACCCCCACCAGTCCACACTGCGAGTGTAGTTGTTGTCTGTCAGGACCTCTGGAGCCAGAAACTCTGGTGTGCCACAGAATGTTGAGGTGCGATCCCCATGGCCCATACCTACGCACAGTGCAGTGGTTACACACTGTCAATCAGGCTTTAAACAAAAACCTAATAGTTTTACTTCAATATGCAATCATGGGATGAAAGCTTCTGTACCATGTACTATGATATGGAAATCACTACACACCTATTTGCTTAGACAGTACAGAGTCCTTTAAGAAAGACTAATAACATTCAACCATTTTTACTTGACATGTATTATAGGTAATAAGTTTGAATGACCTTGGAAAATTACATTAACATGCACATGTACATTTTCATTTGGCAGATGCTTTTATCCAAAGCGACATACAGTGAGGGACAACACTAAAGTGTCAGTGCAGTAGGAGACCTTGAAGTAAGTACTAAGTACAGAATCTATTCAATAAGGCAAAAAAGAAGATTAAGAAGTGCATCAAAAGCACAGTCATTTTAAAAATCGTTTTAAATAGCTTACCTTCTTTGCACAAGCCAAAGTCTGCTATCCTAACGAAACCATCTGCATCCATAAGCAGATTATCCAGCTTCAGATCCCTGACAGACAGACACAAACAGACAGACAGAGACCAAATTATGTTATATGCCCCCAATATGCAGCTAGGTGTCAAATAATATTGTTCTGAAAGCAGCATGATGAGGACTCACCTGTAAACAATTTGGTTTTGGTGGAGAAACTCCAGACCCAGCAGCACACATGACGAATAAAACCTTAAAACAGAAGGTGAAAGTGATGCAGAGAGAACACTTACGTCCCATATAATTGCTGCATGTCAGTGGGCTGTGGTTTAGAGAGAGTGATGTGTGCTCACCGGGCCTGTTTCTCAGTGAAGATGCTGGTGTGAATGTGAGTCATGAGGTCTCCTCCTGGGGAGTAAGCCATCACAAAGCACACATGGTCTGCTGTCTGGAAGCAGCCGTACAGGTTCACCAGGAAAGGATGCTGTGCAGCGTTGATCACTTCAAAGATCCTCTTTTCACACATGAGGCTGAACACAAACACACAAATCTGGTCACTACTTAAATAAAATGCTGGGTATTCAAGCATGCATTGCCCATTTTTGACCATTTTCATTAATGACTACAGAGATTGTGCAGACTTGCCTGCAACCTAATAGTGAGTATCTTCCTTTCTATCATCATGCCTTCGTGACATATTGTTCTTCAAAACAAAGCTGTGCTCAACATTAGGGCTAATGGGGCTCTTCCATGGAGATTGGCAAGAGACAGATTTAAAAAAGCAGAACTGTGCAAATAGTAGCAGCACAAGCAGAGACTTTTTGTCTGTAGTATGGATCACCTCCCAAAATACTGGATCTTACACTTCCCACAATGCAAATGGATTTGATGCAGTCAGAGCCTTCCTATCTGTGAAATGCCCTCATCTGTCAAACTCCACACCTCCAGCTTGTAACACAGGCTTTCTGTTATGAATTTGTGGTCTACAATGCAAATCATTAGTAGTTATTATTGCTTAACTAACAAAATGTTTCCATAGCCACAGAAGACAATTACACATCAGTTTTCAACAGGATTTTCATGTGTAAAATTGCTAAATCACCCCTTTCAATATGTTGACTTAAAAAAAAAACAACATCATTGAGACTTTTATTTATCATGAAGTCCTGATAGAAGTTAGAATATTTAAATACTACTATAGAATATTTAACTACTACACTTGTTGCTGTAGTTTTTTTGTCTTCAAGACACCTGAGATGATGGCCAGACAGCAATGCAAGAAATAACCTTAATATTATTCTGTAATAATGTCCAAGTTAGTTGAATAAAATAAGTAAAATTAAGTAAAATAATAGATACTGCACATAAGTCTCAGCTTTAATCTAAGTAGGTTTACAAATATACCCCTTTTAACATGTAGTGCCAAAATTGCAAGGGTTCAAAAGTAATTATACATGTGGCCTCTAAATGTCTCTTGGTCAGCTGTGTGCCCATCAGTGTTAGCTCATGAACAAAAAAAGCTCACAAGTGGCTCAGAGCTGACAGAGAGTTGAGAGTTTCCATAGATAGAGGTGGAGTTATCTGTCGATATGAGGAGTGTATCAATCATCTGATTTCAATCTGACAAAGCTAAAGATCAGACTAAAGACAGAGACCACACAAGAGCTATTGCCAACCAGTCCAGCTGCAGTTAATTAGTATGTAATTTCTTGAGTCATGGCCAAAAATGTTTTTGTGCAACCACGGTGAAATACCTTTGACCTTTGACCATCAAAATCTAATCAGTTCATCTTTGAGTCTGTTTGTGCTAAATTTGAAGAAATTCCTTCACAGCAGTCTTGAGATATCACATTAAAGAAGCCATAAGCCAGAAAATGTGTTCTGTGAGGTCACACCAAAATCTAATAGACATAGGCTTTAAAATTTACAATAAAGTGACAAATAATAACAACACAGTTTTTTAACAGGTCAGCCTTTCCATGTCTATCAATGTATTCCATCACTGCAGGCTAGAATAACATGAGGTGATTTTATGATGACATTTGGGGGAAAAAATTAAACCCTGGATGGTGGTGCAGTGGTTAGCACGGTCGCCTCACAGCAAGAAGATTCTGGGTTTGGATCCTGGTACACCCGGGTTTTTCTGTGTGGAGTTTGCATGTTCTCCCTGTGTCTGTGTGGGGTCTCTCCAGGTTCTCCAGCTTCCTCCCACAGTCCAAACACATGCAGGTTAACTGGTGACTCTAAATTGTCAGTAGGTGTGAATGTGAGTGTGAATGGTATGTCAGCCCTGTGATAGACTGCCCATCTGTCCAGGGTGAACCCTGCCTCTCACCCAAGTTCAGCTCGGATTGGCTCCTGCCCCCCATGACCCTTAAGGATAAAGGTTAAAGGTTAAATTTAAAATTGTCAGCTGTGGGACAGGACTTAATGTGGAACAGGAGACTAATCCAGACTATTCCAATGATAGTCTTAATTCTACCTTTATCTAATCATTGGACTCTTATCTGTAAAGTGTAAAGAAACACACTCACTGTTTTAATCACACCCTCAACCTTGTTCTGTCTTATGGCATTGATATTGAATATTTAATAGATTTTCCACAGTTTTTGGATGCTGTAAGCCTAATTTAAAGAAGTGATTCCATCAGCGTTTAATTCAATGCCATGTCTCAATGTAACAGAGGACTCTTATGTTAACTTTAGTCCCTCCCAAACTGATCATCTTGTAGATGTGATAGCCCTGCAGGCTCAGTGTAAACAACACTTGATTCTGTTGCCCCTCTAAAAAAGAAAATAATGAAACAAAAGAGGTTAGCTGCATGGTTTAACTCCCAAACCTCTATATTAAGGCAAACAATGTGAAATCCTGAAAGGGCTGAGCTGCATATTACTTCTCATTAATAGAAGGAGATAAAAACAATCAGGTCTCTTTTGAGCACTGTAGCCAGACTGACGGTCACAGCTCTACTGATCCATGTATTCCTAAACAACTTTATGAGCATCTTTAATGGTAACATTCTATACTATTGTTACCATTAAAGACTATTAGACAAAATCTCCACCTCCTGCCTTCATCCAGCACTGATTTATCTCCAACCACAAGATCCTTAGAAACAGCTGTAAAACCTGATAGATACTTAGACTGTTTTTCTCCAATCGACTTTCACCAACCAACTTCAACAATTTCTTCATTTAAACCATCGACCTGTCTCTTAGACTCAATCCCAACTGGGCTGCTTAAGGAAGTTTTACCTTTAGTTTGTACTTCTTTAATAGGTATGATCAATCTGTCTTTATTAGCAGGCTATGTCCCATAGTCCGTAATCAAACCTCCTTTAAAAGCCTACCCGTGGTCCAGGCGTAGTAGCCAGTTATAGACCATATCTAACCTTCTCACCCAAGTTCATAGTTTATTTTTGAGGATTTTCAGTCAGGGATTCAGAATACATCACTTAATTTCCCTGAGGGAGTCATCCCAAAGGGATCAATAAAGTCTGTCTAAGTCTACATCATAGATGAATTGTATTGTTTTGCACATTTAATTAAAGATCTCATTTCATATAAACGGTTTAATTTATGGTTGTGACAATATTGCTTGTAATCAATAACTCACAAACATGCCTATAACAGAATATGTAAACCCAGAGTAAACAGAGCCCCTTGATAACTAGCTTCATGATACCGGTTATCCAGGATGGTCAGTGTGGGGCTCAGTGAAGCCACCTAATCCAGAGAAGTTGGCTGAACTTGTTTTGTGATACAGGCCCCTGGTGCAGTCATATATTTAGATCCTGTCCTTTAGGAAGTATTTACCGAAGAATTTATGGAAAGAAGTATTTACACTATAATTATCTTCCAAATAAACTAGCTGAGGGATTTCTTACCTGTCAACTTCATCACGTGTCACAATGTCTCCTTTCTTCAGGGCTTTGATGGCGAACAGTTTGCCTGACTTCTTGTACTCGGCTAGCAGCACCTTTGATCAGTTACAATGCACAGGAAAAACGTTTGATTCATAGTAGCCTCCATGTCTTTTTCTTTTAAAAGAAAATTTGCCATATTTCTAGAAAAGAGCCGACAGGAAATGAGGGAACAGAGAGACAGATGACATGCAACAAAGTTTCCTGGTTGGACTCAAACAGGAGATGTCGCAATTACGTGATCAGTTTCCTAAAGTGAGGTACTGTTTTCTGGTCTGAACACAGCTTCTGGCATTTTTACAGGTATAGTGCACAGGAGAAAAAGTTGCATGTGTACCTTTCCAAAGTGACCTCTTCCTAGGACTGAAATACAGTTGAAATCTTCCATCTGCAGCCCTTCATCCCTGCTGTATGAGAATACAAAACTTAACATTTTTACAAACTTCAGTGGTTTAAACCATGCTCTCTGAATGCAGAGAACATGTGCCAACGTGCCATGTCACAAAGCCCAAATCATCTCAAACTGGTTTCTTTGACATCACTGTACTCAAATGGCCTCCACAGTCATCAGACCGCAGTCCAACAGAGCACCCTTGGGATGTGGTGTAATGGGAGATTTGCATCATGTATGTGCAGCCTACAAATCTGTTGCAACTGTGTGATGCTATCATGTCAATATGAACCAAAACCTCTGAGGAATGTTTCTAGCATCTTGGTGAATCCACTAGAATAAAGGCAGTTCTCAACACAAAAGGGGGTCTAACCTGGTACTAACAAGATGTACTTACTGATGTGGCCAGTGAGTGTATATTTGTACTATGTGTAGTCTTAGCTTATTGTATCCAGAATATATTATATTATTAAGGTATTTCAGGAACTGAAGGGAGAGCCATGAAAATAATTCCAAACTAAAATACTAAATTCCACATTCCTTCTACGTACAACTTACTGTGGAGTTGGATGGATCAAGGGTTGTCGCTTGGGCTTTGGGCTCTTGGTTTCACCTGGAGACTGTTTTTTTAAGCAAGGTAAACAGGCATAGACATAAAGTGGCACATCAAGGGGTGGATGGAACAAAATCACTACACTAGATTCTGACCAAGGTTTTGGCATTACTCATCATACATAAGTAAATGTTCTGTGCCATCAGCCCTGTTATACTGGTACTCATACAACTATTCTTAATGCATTTGTTACTGTGATAGACCATCTGATCTTACCAGTGGAGAGTCTTTAGTGTTCTTTCTTGTGTGGTGTGGAGATTTTTGACTCACTGCAAAAAGTTCTCTGAGAAAAAACAACAATTAATTAACTAAATGGATAAAGAAAGAAAGAAAAATGAGGGGGAAAAATGAGGGTGACTACTGACCTTTGACCACCAATTTCTAATTAAATAATTTCTAACCATTATCATTCATCCTTGAGTCCAAGTGAAGCTGTTATCTTTTCATAATGCTCATTTTTATAACACAAATTATTATTATCATTATAAATTTTCATTTTGACTTCTCTTATGCTGAATACAGATCAGTGATATTGTTGCCATCAGACCTCCATTGAAGTTACACTCTCTCTGAGTGGGTAGAAAAATAGCCACAATAGTCACTGTGGAAAGCTAGGCAAAGAAGTAAACAGCCAACAAATCTTTCATAGATGTGACGAGAAGATGGTTCTGGGTCATTGTGTCTGCAGACACCAGGGAGTCTTACTGTGACGGAGAGGTGGATTTGGATTTGGGGCCAGTGGTAGGGCCTGCTAATGGAGGGCTCATGGGCTCCAGGGAGCTGCAGGGAGGTAGGATGCTCATCATCAAACGGCCCCAAGTGGCAAAGTTCATGTTCATCTGGGCAGCACGCAGGAAGTCCTTCCCTGTGGGGAGAAATGGAGACGAAAAATAAAACCAAAAAACCCCAAAACAAACTGAACCATTTACTGAAAGATTTGAAACAAATTTTCAAGGAATTAGAGCTCAAACACAATAGTGTAAAATGTAACACTTATTTATCATGCATTTCAAGTTGATCCAAACAGTAGGTTTTTGGTCAGAAATGGTTGATTGATTGATAATCTAATACTGCTTGATCATTCTCTTAAGTTGCTGTTCAATCTATTTGTGATTTGAAGGCCTGAGAGAAACACTCAAAGACAAACTACAGATCTTTCATAACAGTTAGTCTGCACTGTATTGAGATTAAACCAAGGTACATCTGTTCACAAGTAGTTCTTACAGTTTGGGTTGTTACCCTGGAAGCATAGTGCTCTACAATTCTAGCTCAGTGTGGTTCATCATATTTATAACAACAGAGTCCCAGAGTATCTTAAAGCCCTGGGTTGAGGGAACTCATTCCCAGCAGACTAGAGTTAGTGCTGATGACTTGTGCAGGGGTTTAAAAACAAGATACTCAAGCCACAAAGTTGGAAGAAAGGAACTGGAATAAGTGACCTATAATAAAAAAAAATATCTAGCCACCACAATTTTAAGAGTCAAAGCATACCTTTATCATCCAAGTTATACTTTGTAGGTAAATTCCTCTCATTTATTTTTTGGAGGTGTGAATGATTTTATGATGATAACACTGGTTTGTTGGTACAGTGATGTTGCCTGGTCACCTGAAGTTCTACATTTGTCCTTTCTTTGTATCAAGGTCTACAATGGAGATATGTTTTGGACTTTATAATATCATCTTTAACATTTATTTTGTAGTTTTGTGTGATTTAATGTCCTAGCTCTCATGATATCAAATAAACTAAACTAAATCCTGTAACTAGAGACCTCCACCTTCATCTTCTCATTATCATCACACTGACATGGCATTCTTAAATCCTTAATTCATTATGTTATATGATGCAATATGAATATATGTTGTTATCTTTACCTACCTTTTTCTTTAGGGAAAATTCTCCTTTGCCTCTGGAGTTTGGAACGCCGCTCAATGACAGGATTGATAAATGTCACCTAGAAATGAACAGAGGAGCTGATTAAGATTTAAGTATGCAGCTGAGCATTAGTGCTGGTGGCTGTATCACTGGGAAAAAGTGCTTACTGATTGGGAATACTTTAGTCACAGCACTATCTTTGTGACTTTCATTCCCAGAATGAACAGAATAAACAGCTCAATAAATATAAGGACACTGATGTGAACTTTTTGTTTTTATGGTGTAACAATAATAATAATATAAGAATCCTAGCATTAATTGTTTGGAAAATTAAGACGAGTCTGGAATGGGAAATGCATGCAGAGTACATGGGAAGCAAAATCTCAAAAATTAAACAGTGTTTTATTAGTGTATTATTTATTGTTTACCCAGTGATGTTTTAAGTGTAGTTTAACTATAAAGTATATACAAATAAACCAGAACTTTAGGCTAGAAATGAAAGAGAGAACCTCAATGAAGAGGATGCCCTGTGGCTCCAGCTGCAGACACATGCCATGTCGCTGGTTATCCAGGAAGTCCTCCAGCCGCAGGAACTTCACCCCACTTAACGCCCGCCAGTCTCTCCAGTACACAGCAATTTCCAGCTCCCTGGACTAGGTTGACACACACATTACAAATACTCATACATGTTCAAGATTTCATATTTTCAATGTGTATGTTTTTTTCCTCAAAATACTGAATTATTAGTTTTGGTGTACCAAAATAGCTCCATTTTGTCAATTACTGAAACGTGGTACTCCAGTGAATTAGTACTGCATTTAAAAGTCACATTCATTTTGTGTATTTAGAGCACTTATACTGCTGCAACAGACATGAAATTATCCTGATTGAATCATCAGTACAAAATATGAACACCTGTGTTCTTTGATAAAAACTCAAAACTATAAGCCAGGGGGCATAAAAACATTAGGGCAGAAGTTAACTACAACAACAATATGCAATTCAGAAACAAACATTTGATCACCAAGCTTAAAATTCTGCAAACATTAGGTGGAAGCTCAAGACAACAGTGCTGAGAAAATTATTTTACAGTCAACATCTTAAATCAATTTACTTTCACATTCTCAGTCAATTCTGGATTTATTCGGTTAATATAGCACAATTTTTTGTCATTACATTCAATGACTAAGTGTTTTGAATTTGCCACAGCTCGGATTCTGGCCTCTTCTCAATAGCAAGGACAGCCATCTCTCATGGGTATCAAAATTTCTGATCTTTCAGAAATTAGGATGAAATAATCAAAACTGATGCACATAACATAAAACAACACAATCAATTCTTTATCTGGGAGAGCTATGTTTCTATGTGAGGTAGTGTAGAGGATATTGTTTACTATAAAGAAAAAACTCAAACGGGGATACAGAATGGGGAAAATGCTTCTGGAACCAGCAGCTCTTCCCACTTCACAACTCTTTAAGCTTAAGAAATACCTCATCCTACATTTACCATAATGCAACTAATACCATCTTATCGTTAGACTCTGAGTGCCTGCTAAAATGCTCTTGTCTGTCATACTCCATGTTCCAAGTTCATAATGCAGACTTTGTGTTATAAGTTCCCAGAACCAAACCAAGATAGCCGTGATGAGATCACCAAGGTTATTTTATCAGACATGCCAAAGATCCTCACAAAAGATATTACATGATGCTATATGCTACATGCATGCTACGCAGCCATGTTTTTCACAGGCTGCGTAGCACCCCCTGCAACTCGTAAAAGTGACCTGCTTGTGTAGTGTCAGTGAGTTCCCCTTTAAAATATCTCACAGCTAACCAATAGGAATGAGAGCTGGGGCGTTCAATACTAAACCCAAGTCTTAAGCAGTGATGCTGAGTGTGTATGGTTAAAGCCAGATTAGAACAAATGTCAGAGGATTAGTGGTGGGATTATATGAGTAGTGTACAGTAGGAGGTGAGACTATCAAAGACATACTTGGCCAACTCACAAAGGGACCAGAAGTCAGAGCTCTATGTTATTGTTCTTGGGCTGTTAATAGATGTACACCATTTTGCAGTATCTAGTCAAGAGTGCTAGAAATACTTAAATCATTCAGAAAGTATTCAGACCCCTTCAAATTCATTTTCTTCGATCAATCTACATTTAATACCCACTAATGACAAAACTAAAACAGAATTTGACAAAATTTAGCAAATTTATTAAAAAAAGAAAAAAATGACATATAACACTGACATAAGTATTCATACCCCTTACTAAGGGCCCTTACACTTGAGATTTAGCTCAGGTGCCTCCATTTATCATCATTGAGATGTTTCTACACCTTGAGTGAAGTCCACCTGTAGTAAATTCAATTGACTGAACATGATTCAGAAATACACACCTGTCTATATAAGGTCTCATAGCTAATTATGCATATCAGGTCAAGGTCGCCCACCCTGAGTCTGGTTCTGCTGAAGGTTTCTGCCTCTTAAAGGAAGTTTTTCTTCACTGTCACCTAGTGCTGCTCATGGTGAGAACTGTTGTAAACTGCTGTAATTATAGTAATATAAACAGTACGGTCTAGACCTGCTCTATATGAAAAGTACCTCAGGATAATTTCTGTTGTGATTTATACTGTTGTATAAATAAAATTGTCTTGACTTGAAGGACCTGCCTGCAGAACTCAGAGACAGTAGGTGAAGTGAAGTGAGGTGAAGTGAAGTGAAAACCACTGACCCTTTCCAGTTCGATGCTGAAGCTCTGGCCCCAGGCCTCTTTTCCCAGCTGTCTCCAGTGTGTGCGCCCCACTACCCGGTTGTCTACCTTCAGTACAGCACTTATCTCAGCTGAGACACAAACACAAAGATGCAAACTGATACACACAGTAGCTAATATGGGCTATAAAGGTCATAATAAGATGTTATATGTTAATATTTGAAATAGAAAAAAAATTGTGTCAGCTGCCATAACTACACAGAATCTAAACACAGACACCTCAAGTAAAACATAATCTTTTCTCTAGACAGTGTCCTCTAACTGTCCAGCAGCTTCACTCCATGAGAAAAGAGAGGGGTTTATTCAGTTGTAACACTCATCTAGATTGGAAGAGCTTTGTATTCAAAAAAGAAAAACAAAATTGGAGACCTCATCTTGTGACATATCACATATCTCATAATTACAAGGTATTATCTTGTAGTTACAAGAAAACTATCTCATCAACTATTCTGATCTCCTAATTATGGCAAAAGGTTATCGAGCATTGGTATATAGCAGTGGCTTATTTGTTTCAGGAAACTGAAAATTCAAGTCATAGCTGTCTGATAAAAAGGACAACATGGATCTTTGTGCAGTCATTCACCAAATGTGGATCTGAACTCATCCAACATCTGCACAATTTACCTGATTTGGCACTCTCAGACTACCTCTGATTGGTGGAGCTTGTGGCACTAGTCTGTGGCCTGATAGGAAGTTCTGCAGACACTAGGACTCATAAAAAGACTTTCTTCTGAATGTTTTTGGGGTTTCATGGTAATATTGTGATGATGAGATGCAACAACACTTACTTTCTTACACAAACAGAGGTAATATGGCCAAAGAAAAAAATGATGTAGATGGAGTGTTAACTTACAGGACAGGTCATCAGCCTTGGTTGTCTTGCCATTGGCACTACGTCCTGACAGGCCAGCTCTCACCTTCAGAGACTTTCCATCTGTGAAGTTTCCAGTGGTGGCTGAGAAAGTGGTCACATGACCACGGCTTGGAACCGACTCCAACAGGTCTTGACAGCCCATCAAACATACCTCTAAACGCCCTAAGAAACAGCATTTCAGTTATCAATTCAGTGTTGAGAAGACACTGTTCAAAGCTTGATGGAAAACACTTATTTGCTTGAGAGAGAAAATGCAAATTTTGTAGAAATTACAAATCAGTTATTTGTCGAAGAAATTTTAGGAAAAAAGTAGATTTCAATATTGGTAGCAACCTGTTAGACTTGCTGGTTTGAAGAAGGAGGAAGAGTATGAGGAGGACGGAGTGTTGGACTGCTTCTTTGGTGTGCCATAGGATGGTGAGGTTCCCAATAACAGTTCCTCTCTAATAGCAGCATGCTTAGGATGGTCCTGAGGCAACTCACTCAAGCGTCTCTCCAGGGACAGGCCTAACAAAGCCACCTTCTGAGACGACTCTTGCATTCGTTCCTGAGCCTGAGGGACACACAACACTCCTGAGGAATATGGACTGGCTGAAACTTTTTATGCCTTATGCCAGTGACAATAGTGACAGAGAGTGTGAGCCATGACATGCCACAAAAGTCCCTCAGCCAGTGAATTTTTGGTTATATGGTTGTGGTTATATGGTCCACGCCTTAAGTCAGGCGTATTTTCAGGAAATACCATTTTATTATACATTTTTTAAGTTTCTGTAAGTTTGACCTGAGTTACCATGGAAATGCAAACCTTCAGATTAGCCTTCATCAAAGATGAAGATTAGGGAGTTTCATAGAGGAGGCTCAGAAAAGCAGAGCTATTGTGAAAAGTCATACAAACTAAACCAGCATTGAACAGTTTCATATAGCAAACTCGGAGCTTGTAAGATCAGACTAGGACTCTAGCAAGGTCATTTATAGCTAGAAGCTAGAAAATGAAATAATTAGAATTCTCTAGACAGTTGGACAGTTGTCAGTTGGATTACGTTACTCAATTTCTACAAGTGGCATATCTACCTGCATGCAGTGAAAATACAGTTTAAATACCTTCAGATGGGCTGTCTGTCGCTCCTGTATTTTTAACAGTTTTTTTAAAATTGGTTTCTTGAGTTTTATTCATTGACATGTAAAATGTGAACAAAGGGTGAAAATGTTTCCTTCTGTGAGGCTACAGTCATTTCTCAAGTTCATTAATTTGCTTTACTGTAATTGACTCAGGCTGATCTCAGAACCTCTGAATTTGCTTAATCAAACTGTCTGCAGGTGCAGCCTAGTTCAGTTTTTTAAATACATCAATAAAATAACAATCAAGTCTCTTTGGTTCCATTTAGATTTAGTTTTTTTCCCATTAAATTTGTGGAACTGTTTCCAATCTCATTTGTATTTGTTTTTTCAGAACACTTATACACACTTGTATGTCTGTCTAATTATTTAAAGTTAATATTTTCACCTGATATTATTGTTATTAAAGGTGTATATTTGCTATTTTTCACAGATATAAAAACTAAGCAGAGCACCGAATAGGCCAATTCCAGTCAAAGGAATTAAAATTTTAGTGCTAAATAACAGGTTTATCTCAGAGGACTTTCACCATTCTGTCCTTTGTGTAAAGAGGATAATTGGGTTGACAGGGGGGCACATTCATTTATTGTCAACAAAAACAAAAAAGAGATATTTTGAATTTTGAATAAAAAGGCAAAAACAAAACAAAACAATTTTATTTTATTGTAACTTTTGTTGCTGTAGCAGTGATGTCTCTACTTTGTTTGCAGGGACAATGCAATACATGGCAAAAATGGGAACTTTCAAGCTGGTACAAACCTCTGCAAGTATGCGACGGTCCTGGATCTTACGTCCACTCAGCTGCTTCACCACATTTTTAGCACCTTCTGCTACGGCCGACTCAATTTTCATGTGGTGCATGAGTTCAGCCACCCGCAGCTCAAGAGGACTGATCATCTCCATAGTGTGACCTAAAGACAGGTGGAGTATTATCAGACAACACATGATTTCAAAAAGACTTCCATCTCTGTTTTGACATTCTGTGTTTCATTCTCTCCATTACCACTTAGTCCAAGTTATTAGTTACTATGGCCAAAAAAAATGACACTTTTTTCCATAGTTATACCGTAGATGCAGAAAACTACAATGCCAGAATCCATGTTGTCAAATGTATTGGCAAGTTATTCAAAATACTGTTCATAGTGGGGCAAGAGTGAATTATCTTCATTTTAAGAAATTTGTGTTGTTCAAATTACAGATTCCAAACAAATTCTAACTGACATCTAACTAAATTAATAATTGCAGTTTTGGGGGACATAAGTTCATTCCTCACATTAGAAATGCTTTGTTTTACTAAATAAAACAAATCTTAACTCACGATGCACTATTGGCTTTTTCAACTACTTTCAACCTCATAGCTCACATGTTATCACTGAAGCAATGACCCCCCCAAAACAAACTCCAGCTCTGAGAAGCTCTGGACAAAGGCTGTTTTGGACTTGGCTGTATGTCACAATGTAGTTTTTGTTTAAAATGTGTTTTGTCTGATATAATGTAAAGCAGTGCAACACAGTTTGTTGCACTGAATATCAATTTGAACATATCTATGATTTCTGATAACTTCTTCATATTGATTGCATTTTTGCATGGTTACACAAGTTAGAACATAATTAGGGTGACTCATGATATAATAATGATGAACCTTGGGATTTGTCACTTTTTGTGTGTTTTATACAGTGTTTATAAGGCTTGTGCATGAGCTGTACGTGTGTGTACTCAGTGCAAATTACCATGTGTGCCACTCCCTTCCTCGTCTCTGGCTTGACTGACTTTGATAATCTGCATGCGCAGCAGCTCAATTTTTGTGCGGCTGTCCTGCAACATCTGCTGGGCTGTAGACAGCATCTTCCTGTCCTGGAAACAAAGTCACATCTTAAGACCACCACAGTGCGTCTACTACACTAAGCCAGTTAAAGATTGATAGGCAAACTACCAGAAGAACTTAAAAAAAAATAAACAGACTCCTGCCAAAGTTAAACTAAGCAATCTGAATAGTGAATGTTATAGAATTGGATCACATACACCTTGTACACCTTTTTTTACTTTTCACCACAGACATTTTGATAATTTGTCAGTAAACGTATCAGAAAAAGCACGGGTGAGTCTAACAGTATCTGTGCTGATGGCACCTGGCAATGCTTCCCCTAAATGGAAAGCAGTTTTAATGTTATCAGTTCCACCTGTGCCTTCCCTAGCCTTATAATCAGATTAAGCTGCCATGTTGTTTTACCTCACTGTTTGAATCTCTGAACACAAAACTGGAGCAGTGAGGAAATTTCTGTCTGGACCAGTTCAGTTCAATTCAATTCAATTTTATTTACATAGCGCCAAATCACAACAAAAGTCATCTCAAGGCACTTTTCATATAGAGCAGGTCTAGACCGATACTCTTTAAAATAGGTATTTACAGAGAGAGACCCAACAGATCCCACCATGAGCAGCACTAGGAGACAGAGGCAAGGAAAAACTTCCTTTAAGAGGCAGAAACCTCGAGCAGAACCTGGACTCAGGGTTGGCGGGCCATCTGCCTCGACCGGTTGGGTTAAGAAGGAGTTATGCTTTTCTTCTATGACATGTCAAAATGTTTGCCATGAAGAAGGGTATTACTATTACGTGATGTGATGACATTTTGTATTGTATTACTTGCAATAAGTATGTTTTCTAGGATTTAAATGGTATACACTATTCTCTACATGAATACAATGGGGGAAATGGCTTCCCAAGGGCCCTCAGACAGATTACATTAATAGATACAAAAAACCCCCAAAACAATTAAAGCTTCCAGTGTGCAATGTGCATAAGGTGGGTAAAAGTCAAAGGCAATAAAGTTTATGATAGTACCACAGTCAACCCACTAAGAACTACCCTGTCTTCAGGAATTCTGTCTGCAGTAGTATTTCTCTGTTTCCCTCCCTTGTCTGATCCCCTCCCCTTTCTTAAACACCAGAGATGCTTTCTGCTGCTGCCAGAAGTTTATAATATGGACAGTGTTAACTCACTGCTACAGGCACACCATCTAGGAAAACCATCTCCATCAGCAAAGTGATCAGGGGACCGACTGTAATGTGGGTTTGTGTGTGTAACTTGGGCTTAATTGTACAGTACCTTAACTGAGCTGTTGGTGTACGTCTGGATCATGTTTTCAGCACCTTGTTTGACCTTGGTCTCCATAGTGAGCTGTTTCTTCAGGGTTCTGACTCGACTCACCAGTGGTGATGTGACCTCTTCCCACTGACCCAACTCTGCTGAATGTTTGTCTTCTTCTTCCAAGCAGCCTGTGTAAAAATAATCAGATTTAGTGGTAGTTAAAGGTCATTCATTTGAGATGGTGTGTATAATTTTTGTCCACAGCATCTTTCAATTATTCAGAGGGTGTACGTTTTTGTACCCCAGGACAATTGTAGCAGTGTGCATTACACAGCTACAGCTATAGTGTTTTTTTGGATGCTGCCACTGGTGTATCCAGAATGTTCAACTTCTACTCAAAATGTCTTACACTAATCAGTCACATGCATCTAAAAAATATCTGCATTCTATTCTTGAGGAGAAAGACATTTAACATTACTTCCCACTGAAGACAAAACTGCCAGAATTGGATAGTTAAAAATAAGCAGGGTAGACATGACTTCAAAGTGAGAACCAATCTACCTTTCTTATATTTGCTTGTTGCTAACACAAACCACTGTTGATGTTACTTGAAAAATATATTCTGGCAGTCACGAGAAGAGGGAGGCTTACATTAAAAATGGATTCGGATATATATTTGCAACTGCCAAGAATCCATCTGGATACATAATTAATGATGTAACTGACAACTAGTGCTCAAATAAAAAGCAAAGAACAGGATAAACCTGGTTTTAAGTACAGTATTTTATTAACTTTTCAACTTTGACTAGGTTACTTAATTAACAGATGAAAATAATTCAACAAAGTATCATTGAAATTAAAAGTTCAATGTTAAAATTCATATTCAAACAGGAAACCACTGAGGGAAGCAAAGATGTTACATTGTCTGAAAAATATCAGGTGGTTGCACTGATGATCAGTTCTCTTGTGTCGTGGTGCTCAACAGAAATTTACAGTACAGAAACTATGTAATGCATCTTGTAATTTGTTGGATCAGTCTTTGATGCTGTCACAGTGTTTTACAATAGTTGAACTATTAGGACATCTCACTGCTTCAGCCTGACTAGTCTGTCTCCCTCTGTGTGTGTTTGATAAAGCAATGCTCCAGATTTTATTCACTCCTCCCATATTGGCACAGACAGTGTTCATCCTCATTTGAAATATGATGGCTCTGCAGTAGACTTTAGGGATTATAAAATAGCCAGGGTTCATCCTCTCAAGAACATGGATTAGTTTTCAAGGTACCACACCATGGACCAAAGAGAATAGCTAAATCTGATAAGAGCGTATGGTGAGAAGGTCACTGAAACAATGAAGAATCTGATGATGAATGATGAATATCAACTAACTGAATTTCAATCCAACTTGACAATAACTGTCCAGATTATCTTCCCCTGGACCAGATCAAAAGTGACCAAAAGGACAAACTGACAATCCCTTCATTAGTTGAGGTATATCTTTAGAAATTAGGTCTTGGGAGTTTCTATAGGAAGATGATGGATTAAGGTGTTGTCTTTGTATCAGAAAAAGCTCTCCAGCACATCCTCTGTTTGAGTTACCTGTGGTGCGGTCTTTCTCTGCTGCCATAGACCTGGCATTGAGCTCCTGCAGTTCCCAGTGCAACTTGTCCAGCTTGCGACTCGAGGCCTTGAGTTGGCCCTCCACGTCTGCTGCACTCTTGCGATTGGTGACAGCCCGCCGCAGCCTCTCAGCTGCTTCCTTGATCTTCAGCTCCCGTTGGATCTCCTGCCTGAGCAGAATACGAGCATCTTCCAAACGCTGCTGAAACTCTGGGTCAAGAATATCCCCCTCATCCAGACCCTGTAGGTTGCCATTCTGAAAGACACATCATGACAGCTTCAATCTCTGATCACTGTGCTTGGTTCTAGCCCCAAAGTTGTAGAACATTTCTGAAATTCATCTTGTTCATTATCATTACTATTATTATTATTATTATTATTATTATTATTATTACTAGGGTTCTAACCCCAGAGGGGTAGAAACATTCACCTCCCCATCTTGATTGCCATGGTGAATGCCAGGGGAGAAATGGTACAGCCCACCATTATGCCTTTCTCAAGATCCTGCCAGGCAGTGGACTTGTCTTATATGGTAGTGCAGAACTGGAGGTCCTGGAAGTAAGCTTTAACCAGCCTTGCAATGCTTTCTAGAACCTGGAAAAAGCTAAATACTGCAAATGAATCACAAAAAAATTGGCCTGATGGTGGCGCTACAATAAAGAGTCAAGCTTGAAAGGCCAGCCCCAGTACACTGTGTCCTACGGACTTCAAATTTCACTCCCTTCCACAACTCCATATACTCTACAAAAAAGCCTCGTGGACACTAATTTAGCTAATTTGATGATGTGAAACACAATAAAATGAATAGAACTTTTTCAGCTTTGACTTTATCAACACCAAATGTGGTAAACTGCCTTAGGGTATGGAAATGCACAGTTATTATTATTATTATTACTAATGTTAACAAGACTGGTCAAAAGTTGTGGCCCCAAGAAATCAAAGTTTCATTCAAATCCCATGAAGGGGTGGCAAATGGTGGAACTCTGAGTGCACAGTTGTTGAGACTTTGTGATGGTGAAACAAGTGTGTGCTTGGTCTCCTACTTACAACAAGCCTGAAATCCACTCATTGCTGATTGTGGCTTTAATTGTGGCCGATTGAGCTGCTTGCTTCGGTTGGGCGAAATAGGGTTAGAACCCACCAATTGCTGCTTGTGGCTATATTTACCAGTAGTGAGCTGTAAGGGCCAACAAGGCCTTCTCTGCTGGCCTGTCACAGTTCCTGAAAGTCTATTCTCTTCATCTCATAGTTTTCCTCTCGGCTGTGCTGCTTCTAGTACAGTCTGTTTATGTTAGAGCTTTTATCCAATCAGATTTCAGCCCTGTGCTGCCAAGTTAACAGAAATCTGCCTTGAGGTCTTCAGATATCAACAGTCCAGGTCCCTGTAATTTAAAATAAATGATGATGAAACTGTTTCCACACTGACCCTTTAACCACTTTCAAGTTGCCGAGACCAGGGGCAATCTAGTAGGCCTTTGACATCGTCAACATTTTCATGTCATTTGATTGGATGGTCAGAGCATCTCAGTCCAACAATAAGTCCTTTTCTGTCGTTTTAATTTGCATTAGGGCTGAGAATGTCTGCTCGACAGAGGCAGTTTTTTTCATTTGCCTACAAATAATCAGCAGTTTCAGTAAGATGCATTGACCTAGATTTTATTGTTTACATCTTTGTCATTTAATGAGTTAATATTGATGCTTCTGCTGGAGAGGATGTGTGTGGAGCAGCTGTGGCTGCAGTGTTTAGACCTATGAGGTTGAGACCTATTGAACTGTGTCAATTGTGTTAATGAGTCCCAGTTCAAGCCCAGGAGTTCACATGTTCTCCCTGTGCCTGTGTGGGTTCTCTTCGGGTACTCCGGCTTCCTCCCACAGTCCTAAGACATGCAGGTTAGACTTAGACTTAGACTTGACTTTACTGATCCCTTTGGGATGACTCCCTCAGGGAAATTGACTTTCCAGCAGCTTATAGATACAAAATAGTATAAAAGACTAAACAATAAACAGTGCACAGTAAACTCTTAGCTAAATATACAAAGTATAGACAGAATAAAATAAGGATGAAATAAGATAAATATGGAGAACTGTATGGCCTGTGGTTAAATTAGATTATTGCACTGTGGTGGGTGGTGGATGTGATTATTGCACACAAAAGAAGAGTGTCCAGGTCTGTGTGTGAGTGAATGAGTTGTTGTGCAGTAAGTGGCTACCACTCCTTCCCTTCTGTCCTCTGTACTCTATCTCCTCCTCCCCCAAGTGAGGAGTTATAGAGCGTGGTGGACAAAGGAGTCATTACACTCTACAACTCCTCACTTGGGGGGGGGGGGGTTAGGTTAGGTTAGGTTAGGTTAACTAGTGACTCTAAATTGCCCATAAGTGTGAATGTGAGTGTGACTGGTTATTTGTATGGATTGATGGATGGTTGTTATATCATTGCTTCAGTAATGATATAAAAAAAATAAAGAAGTTAAACTGTGTTGTGACAGTTATAGGTCAATGATATACAAAGCTTCTAAACAGATATTTCTAAAAAGTATTTTTAGAAATTTTATTATTTATTATTATTTTATTATTTTTAGTCCAGAATAATGTGTTTAAACAAGTCTCATTTGTTAAATAACTTTTCAGTGTGCTTAAATTCATTTTTTTAACAGTATTTTTTAACTTCATCACCCAAAAAAGTGAAATCTTTAACAAGTATTCCTTAGAGTGCCTACACTGCCTAACTGTGGTGTTGAGGGTGCTCTTGGCTGCTGACACATTTAAACTGACAATTTTCTCTTTATCAGCATTGGGAGGGTTAGGTTGAAACTGCTAGGGGTTCTATGGGAGTTGTATCCAGTGACTCAGGTGTGAAATTCAAGATTTCCTCAAGGGTCCTTTTCCTTTCCCTGTGCTTCCTCTGGTCCTTCTTCCACTGTTCCCTCACCTTTTCCCTTTCTTTCTTTGACAGCTGACTGACATCCAACGATGGAGAAACAACAACAAATTACTCAATTGATCAGTCCATTCAGGCCGCTTTTCCATTGCACAATTTTAGCACTACTCGCCTCAACTCGACTCGACTCTACTCAGTATCAGTTGTTTTCCATTACAATTGAGTACCACTTCAACGTGGGTGGGGTCGTCGTAGAAAGGTGGCCCAGAACTCCCGTAACCTCATTAGTATGCGCTGTTACTGTTGCCAGGTTTTAAAAATGGCAGGTTTGATTCTTGTGAAGGAGTCGCTCTCATGGCTCATCCAGCGACGTCACTCCCTGACCAATCAGTGGCCTGCAGTCTGTTGACGTCTCATTTTAGGCTCAACTCAGCTTGCTTAGAACCCCAGCCGAGTAGGTACTAAAAAAGTACTTGAATGCCTGTCACTGACTGACTGATGATGTTTCACCACTGGTTGGCCAAGTGAGTGCTGGAGTTTGCCATTGGTCTTTGCTCTTTCAAAATGATCTTACACAATCTAATATGTCATAAGGGGGTGTTTACAATCAGTTTTGTCAACTTAGCACCTTTGACACTAGATTTACTGGCTTTTCAGACCCCTACAGCAAGTTTTTTTTTTTTTTTTTTTTTTTCAGAAGCACCCAGCAACAAATGGAATGGACTTGCCTTTAAATAGTGCTTTTCTTGTCTTACCGACTACTCAAAGCAGTTTACACACCCATTCATACAAATTCATGCAATGCTTGTGGTAAGGGCATCTCATATTTTGACACCCAGCCCCTTCATTAGAAGTTTTCTTCACAGCTGCAGGTGCAAGGTGCAACTTGAGTTGGAGTAACACTTGGTGACAAAGTGGAAATGGGTAGTACCTGTTCCGTTGTCTGACAACAGAAACAGAAAAATGTGTAAATGAGAACATCTTTCTTTGGACTTCCGCTGTATTAAAACACTGTATATGTGAGCACACAGAGTAGGAGAGAGGCAACAACTCATTTCCATTGGTTTGGTTTGGAAGCTCTCAGTTCAGGTGTCAGCTGCAGGCCTGTTGCTGAAATGCACGCAGCTAAAGCTGAAACCAGTGGTGTCATGGTGAGTTAAAACCCGCTGACAACACTGTCAGCCCAGCTGGAAGGAAAGAGAGACTCTAGGGTGCCGCACAATTCAATGACTGAGCTATGACCAAGACACCAATGTAATCGACACCCACACACACATATATATAGTGTGAGAATGTATGAGTATGTGTACCTAAGTGTATGTAGATGGTTGAGTATGTATTCAGGGAGCACAATACTTAAGCTTTAAGTTGTTGCCACAAAGGCCAGGATTCCCCTAGTGGCACTGGCAAGTAGTAGCACCTCAGTGACTGCCCGTTGCACCACACAACCATGTTCTTTTTTGTTTTTCATTCATTTTATGTAGTTACTTCTGACAAGGAGGTTATGATTTCATCTGTTTTGAAATAAAAAGGGACAAAAATACAATCTTTCTAATCATCTGTGTTCTTATTGCTGAAATTATGTTAACATACTCCTCCATTTTAAATTGTGAGAGTGAATATTGTTATTGTTACACAGATTTAAACATAATTGAGCAAATATAAATTTGTAACATGTAGTAGGTCACTTAATAAATAAAAAGTAAAATTCTAATAGAAGTCAGCTACATGTTGTTTTCATTTTTTTACAACCTGTTTGTTTTTCACTTTTTCTTCATTTTAACAGCAGCATAATGAAAGCCATTAGTCGGTATCAGTCATTCATCCTGTCCTCTCTCTGCAGGTAGCACTGGTGAAGGGAGGAGGGGTTCGTTTGTATCAGCCAACAGCTAAGTTGACAAAAATTTGCCAAAATTTAAGATGCATGGCTAACTAAATTAAACAGTCAGACTACATACAGCTTTTGTTTTATTTTGTTTGTAACAATTCACCATTAGCCGAGGTTTTATTGCACTTATAGTAACAAGCATTGTTGTGCCAACTAGAGTAAAACTTTTTCCACTGCGGCCTCTCTGCTCTCTCCATAGGAAATACATATATTAGCCCACATACACATGGCAGTGGAGAAGGTGCCATACCACCATACCAAAACGTTAATTACCAATAAAAGAACCAGTAACATCAGAGCTTATCAATATGGTCTTTAATAGTTTAGCACTGGGGCCCGAAAATACTGGGTTTTGGTAACATTACCCATCCCCATGAACCCATTTAATACCTGGTTTGGTAGTTATGCCTGCTTCAGCCCATTTAACACCCTATCAGGTTTTGGCACCCATCCCTACAGAGATATTAGTGCATGACAAATAAAATTGCCACCAAATTGCTACCTTTGATTATTTTGGAGAAAACTAATGTAAAAATCAATGCATGTTCCACAGAAAATGGGTACAAGTGTCTTTTTCCCTTGCTGTTTAATCGTATATAAAGAGAGAAGCAGAAATGTGGTGGCATAATCAACTGACTCTGACCAATTGTATGTCAGGTAGCAACATACAAAATGAACGTCTCCATGAGGATCTAATTCTTTGCAGTAATTTTTGTTCTTCTCTCATGTTTTATACAGCAAAATCTTACAGCAAAATTTCATTATTACTGAAATGTTATTTTATCTTTCACTTATCTTTGTTTTAAGTTCAAACAAAAACAAAAAGTGCAGTCAGCAGCATCTCTTATAAACTTAACTGAAATTTTAAATAAACAAATAGCTTCCTGAAGTTTTATAAAGTAAATAAAATAAAGTTAAATAAAATTTGCAGGCCCAGCCAATAATCGGTCTGTCCCTAGATAGGATAGGACTATATATCACAATATTCAATAGAGGAAGTAGTAAAGGCTGTATTTTGTTCCTTACCATTTCAAAACGGCTCAAAGTGATTACTTATATAAATTAAAAACAAAAAAGTAGAAGGTGGCTGGGTTGTGCCACAGGATACCACTGAGGTGCAACTACCTGCCAGTGCCACCAGGGGGATCCTTGACTCTCTCCACTTGGTGATGGCAACCTCCAGTTAGAGTATGATGCCTCCCAGATACTCAACCACACACATGCACCCTTTTTAACACTTTTACAGTATGACCTAATTAATGATTTCTGTCTGTGCTCTGATGTCCTGGCAATACTGTTGTTTTCTATCGTTCTTTCGTTAATGTTCTTATTTATCAGTAAAATGAATTTACATACATACATACATACTCATGCATACACGCTACTAAGGACACACATATACTCAAGCACACATATAAATATGTTCTCACAATCATACACTTACATTAGAATATATTCATTCTTGCACTCATCGTAGATACTTAAGACTGACACGTGCGGTAAGTAGGCTACAGTAAAAACATCCTATTTTCGACTTGGGAACGTTCACGCCTTTTTTTAAGGTGGCTTTTGCCCCTGTGCTGCCCATAATTACGATTTAAACAATATGACATGAACGCGGCATTGTGCAAATAACATAGCCTACCCAGTCTTGGCCTGGATGGCTTCTCAGAGTTAGGCATTACTTATCCATTTCTACTGCTATTATCCTCTGCATTACCTAAATAGACACACCTTCTGCTTTTTTCTGTCTCAGGAAGTAGTGTCAAATCAGGATCCTATTGAATTGACAATGAATCTAGCGTTTTTATATGATGCTGACCTGTCAAATAAGATAACACTCCGCTTCCATCAAAACAGATGGTTTTAGACGGTTGTCCAAACAAAACT
Organism: Lates calcarifer; assembly: GCF_001640805.2. Classification (NCBI taxonomy): domain Eukaryota; kingdom Metazoa; phylum Chordata; class Actinopteri; family Centropomidae; genus Lates; species Lates calcarifer. The sequence goes on from NC_066841.1 coordinate 22,296,152, forward strand.
TATTGAAAATAACCTCCGTCAGAGAGCTGAGTTTTAATTGAAATAAACGTTTTTAGGTTAAAAAAAAATCGGTGTTTGCTCAAACAAAAAAATCATTTTAGAGATTTTGGGAGGTTTAGGTTATGTCGAAGAGGTAACTTAACTCCTACCATCTTTTATTAGTGAAACTGGGACATTTCAGTGGTTACTGTTAAAGTTTATGGGCATTTGTCTGACTACCACAAAGACAGAGGAACTATGAGAAGAACAAGACAAACAGGAAAATCCAGCGCGTCTGTCTGGTAAAGTAGCTATTATTTGAGTGACCTGAACGTCAGGTAAAATTAGTTAGTTATTAGACGGCAGCTAATGTCTCCACGATAAGATTAATTTGAAGAACAACTGTAGCATTAAATTTACCTGCAGTGTTAAATTTGACATGGTGGCTGTTAGTTATCTGTGCTGGACATTCACACGGCGTCAACGTTCGCTCCGGCTGCCAACGGTCCTCTTCGGGTCACAAAGTAGATGAAACGGCTCCAGGAGGATTTACACAACTCGTTTAAGTAAACTGACAGCGGCATGTGAAATTCAACGTCCACTAAAGCTGTTCATAGGCTCTCCATTCCGGTGTTCTTGTGTTCATCGTACAAACTAACTGAGTAAAAGTTTGAAACTAGGGATCGACGCAAAACTGACGTCAGTAGACAGCGGCAGGCAGTCGGTAATGACAGGAGGGTGCAGCAACCAATCACATTCGATTATTCAGTGCACCTGTCGGGGTTGCCTTCTGAAGCGTTCACGTATCCTATGATCTCCCCTCACGCCTGATTTCTGCATATAGCTATGCTAAACGTGAGCAAACAACAACAACAATTAGTTTCATATGTTAATGAATTAATAGTCATTTAAAAATAGATATAAAATCTTGGATATTTCCTTTGCTTAATCATTACCGAAACCGTTAAACATGATTGTATAACGCGTTGTTTTAAATCTGTTTTGTAAAGATCTCCTCGCCCACTAAACGTTTTGAATAGTGAATTGGACAAAAACCTCTGGTCATAAATCCGTTTTTGTTGGTGGAGTCTATGGGGGACAGGTACATGCTGACAGAGAGATCAGAGGCACTCGTTAAGAAACACTTGTTCAGCTGTCTGCTACTGTGTCACATTTGGGTATTTTTGTTGCACTGTAGGCATATCATGTAGCCTAAATGAAAAGTGTGTTTCTTTCCCTCCATTAAGCAGAGTTTCTCCTCTTTGGGTAAACATGGTTTTGAGTGCCCCCATGTTTCTATGAAAGGCTGAGCAAATGTGGATTGAAAAAAATGTGTGGGGCTAGAATCTGATTTGGGAACTGTTGGGCTTTCAGTAATGCACTTGACTACACAAAGTAACAAATACAGTTGTGAGCCTGCATTTAAATAGAGTGGGAATTAAGGTAAACTAGATATCAACCCTTTCAGCATGCTATCACAAGACTTTATCAAGAATGTTAGCCATCCACTGTCTTGACCTTGATGGTGATTCATGTGCTCTCAGCCTCTAGTTTGTATTTGACCAACACTAGCATATGAATTCTACATAAGGCTGATGATAATACACAGAAAATATGATTGACTTTTCTCCATGTAATATAATATGAGGAGGGTTTTGAACAAATAAATGAAAATAAAAGGCTTAAAAAATCAGCAACACACATGATGCTGCATTATAAAGAATGGAGTCAAAATGACAAGTCAAGTCAAATTTTATTTATATAGCGCCAATTCACAACAGAAGTTTTCTCAAGGCACTGTACATATAGAGCAGGTCTAGACCGTACTCTTTATCTTATAAAATTTACAGAGAGAGACCCAACAGATCCACCATGAGCAGCATTAGGTGACTGTGGTAGGAAAAACTTCCTTTTAAGAGGTAGAAACCTCGAGCAGAACCAGACTCAAGGTGGGCGGCCATCTGCCTCGACCGGTTGGGTTTAGACAGAGAGAGAGGGGGGTGGGGGAATGGGGTAGGAGAAAAACAACATTGCAAATACACAGACTAAGTCAAAATGTAAATAGTAGTAGTAGTAGTAGTAATAATAATAATAATAATAATAGTAATAATAGTAATAATTATTATTACAGCTAAAGGAATAATAATGACAAACAATGGTACATTAATAGCACTAACACTATCAATAACACTAGTAAATCCACTTCATAGAAACTAAGAGAGTAGGCCATTTTTGAATAATATATTTTGCTTAGAAGATGAAGTGTGGGGGATTGATAACTCAGTGAGCCCTGACTAGAAAGAACAGTGTGTCTTGCCATTGTAGCAGATAAAGCTTGCCAGAGATAGACAACCATACATGGGTGTGTTAAAGAAGAGGATTTGGATTTAACGACTTTGAACGATGATGATGCAATAAGTTTTGCAAATGGGTATCAACAGCAAAACGTGTAGTTTTCAGAACATACGGTTATTATGCAGACACTGCCTTAACGAAAAACGTTCTTCTGGTCACCTAAAAATTTAAGTTGAGTACTGCCTTAATGCCTGTAGCTTTAAATCGCAGTGTCGCACTCCAGCCGGTTGGGGGCAGTAGAGCACCACAAATATGTTCACCGACCGGGCGCCACAGAGAGAAACAAGCGTGCGAAGCTGCGCTCATTCCTTCTCATCGTGGGTTTCAAGACACGCACTGTGTAAGGTGGAAGTAACTTTTGTCCTGCACAGAAGAGTTCTAAACCACCCGGAATACACATCTGGTCAGAAGAGTCACGGCAAACGATAACCATGTCGGCCTCATCGGCGAAAGTCAGTAGGAAGGATAATTCAAATCACGACGGAGCGGACGAGACCTCTGGTAACGTTAAGGAATGGCGGTTATCCTGTACAACGCCATTTTCATTTGTTTTTCGTCATTTTGTTATTTTCATTGTAGTTTATGGTGTAGTATCGAGTAGATTTAATATGTACATGGTTAAACAATTTGACTTACATTTTCTTGCACATATAAATTAAGATAAATGCTGTTGTGCAGGACCCTAAGTATTGTAGCATGCTAGAGTGGGCTAACTATTTAGTCAGCATGATAGGTTAGCTAGCTATTAGCTTACATTGGCTACTAACAGCTAGTTGACATGAAGGAGGCCGGTATTTGCATTTAGCGTGATGTGCAGTTAATGTTACAGGCACATTTGGAGGGTTTGTTGTGGGGATGTACTGGTGAAATTGGTGCAGCTGTGCGTTTCCCCGTAGATATTTGTGGCTGGAGCGTCTTATACGATTGTTTGACCACATTATTAGCAAGTGCAACCTTCACTATATCCCGTTTCCCACCAATCAAGTAAGGCCGAGCCCTGATAACGTTAACGTTAGCTATTCATATAATCATATCCATGCGTGCGAGCTTGGCTTTTGTCTTGTAGTTAGTGGCCGGGTAAAAATGTAAACAAGTGCTTATTATTTCTTCAGAAGGCGAGAATGGCGGTATAAAGTTGAATTATGGATGTTAATGTGTTTAACATGCGTAAAGAGGCTTTGGTGGACCTCGCAATATGTTGTTATCAGCATGAGGCAGATAGCTTTTTGCAGCGAAACGTCGTTAAGCCCCTCATTCAAACCAGGCCGCCTTTAGCGGCAACAGGAAGCTCCAGACTGCAGGAGGCAGAGGGTCTGTCTGCCATGGATCCACCACACACACACACACACACACACACACACCCAACATCAACACTTTACAGCTGGCGTCCCGCGTTATTTCACGCATCATACATTCAACAATGAGATGACTGAGAGGAGTTCCGGTAGCTGTAGAATCAGGCTTTACTGTAGTGAAATCAAGTACGTACTTTAAAATTAAGTCGTGATCAGGTTCAGACAAAATCAAACAGTCTTGTTCGCCAGACAAAGTGAAATGTCAGTAGTTATGTTGGTAGAACATTCTTAGGGGTTTGTTGAAGCCCGAACATGTGATGTTCTTCCACAGTGAAGTTGAGGTTTCATAAATCTTGACAAAACTGGCCTTTGCCCGAGTTACTTTGTTGTTACGATAACCTACATTACACACGCACAAAAGCTTGTCAATTAAATACAAAATAAATGTCACGTGCCTCCTGTATAGTAATCGTTGTGTGACATTACACGGTGTTGCCTTTGCCAAAAGAAGGTATAGCCCAACCTATAATGAATTTTACAAATATGATATCAATATTTGACAGTTAAAAAGAAAATCAGATAATAATGTAATTGCCACTTTTTAAATATTTAAAAAAATAACAATTTAATAATTTTACAGTTACTGTTTACTGCTAGGAGAAATCTGTGAAAAGTCAATATTGATCGTTTTTCCTTTTGTTATTCTCTTTTGTTAATGATGTCTCATGGTAATGTATGCACACTCCAACATGTTTTCAGCTTTACTGGCCAGAGGCAAAACAGTATCTAAAGTTAAAGATTTATTGAATACAGAGTTGAAATGGTGACTTTATGTCTTCTTCAGGTAATGATTAGCATATGACCAAGAAGGTCCACATATAGACTTTACCTAAATCACATCAATCAATCACATCAGTGTATCCCACCCATCAATTTATTTACACTGTTTACAACACAAAATTCAGGAGTTAGTAACTTTGTATCCACCGCTGTGGTGTAATTAAATTCCCTGAGACAAGGACCATGTAAATATAGTAATATAACTAGTATAAATATCATAACAGATTGCATTTTCTTACACCAGAGAAGTGGATGTACTTGGGCAAATGATCTATTTGTGAATTTAACCAGATCATCAAGAATATGGCTGGATATAAACCACAATGCATAGAAAAACGTAATCCTTTAATTCGGAGTGAGTACTCTTTAAAAAATTCAGCTGCGATTTCCAATTATTATTGAAAGATTTTAAAACTAAAACTTGCATGAAAATTGTCGTTTTGCAATGGAGTTATGTACATGATTAAGAAAGAAAGAAAGCAAGGTAAGCCTGAAAATCAAGACACGAAATATGAATGTAAACCATTAAAACCACACAATATAATTGGAACTTCAATCTAGTCTATAAAAGGTTAATCCTTAACAATACCATAATAAATGGCATTTGTAGATAACTATAAAATGTATCAGATGACATTAAATTCCACCACTTGCACTTGGAGTGAAAAATGTGCTGCGTCCTGAATCACATAATGAACATGTCAGAGTGAGCCTTGAACTGAGTTTAGCTTTGTTTGAATCACATCTTAATAGTTCCTGCCAGAGAGCACATGACCAAAAGGTCAAAACTCTCCTCTGATGATGTAAAGACATCAGGGATTTAAAAAAAAGCCTTGTTACAGGTGAATCCCTTATTACAGTCAGGCACAAGCTGTTTTCACATACAGTATGAACTCCAGACAATGTCTGGAGCATCAGGTCTGGAAGTATGAGATGTGTTCTCACCTACTACAAATGTTTCATTTGGTTTAAGTAAGGAGGGATGCCTGCATGTAGATCGTGCAGGAGACCAGCCCTGCAAGAGAAAATGTCATAAACAGACCCACTCACTCAGTCACCTGCTCTATTCACACATCGGCACAATGGAACATTACACAAACTATACTAGGGAGCTGGCAGGATAAAGTCTGTACAATGTCCAGTACGACTGATTTGAACATTTGTGTTCAGACATACAGCTCCACTGGGTGCATGTGTGGAAGCAGCAACAGTGTTCCTGTTGTTTCAAACGAGTTTTCAGTTTTCTGTTTCTGAAACAGGCATTTGTAGTATCAGCACACTGTCAATATGATGGCTCACTCTTGCTGTCCAACTTTGAATCTGGAGTGGTTGATATGAAGTAGAAAGGCCTCATTGGGTTTGCATGACTCTATTTTTAAGCATTGTATTAAGTATGATACTGAAATATTGTGATTTTGTAGTTATTTTACCCATGTTCCTAAACCCTCAGCTTCACTTGTAACCTTAGTTGCCTTGTAATGTGAGGGAAGCCATATTTTTGTTTGCAAGAGAGGTATGTAAAATATGTAAAATCCTAAGATGGAAAGTTTCCTTTTCCCTTTCAGAAAAAGAGCAACAGGAAGCAATTGAACACATTGATGAGGTGCAGAATGAAATTGACAGGTGAGTTGAAGTTGAAGTTTGTTTTGCAGCACTGAAAGGTGTGTGAATGGAGTTTTCTTAATGATGTGTTTTTATTGTCTTCCCCAAGACTGAACGAACAGGCAAGTGAAGAAATTTTAAAAGTAGAGCAGAAGTACAACAAATTACGTCAGCCATTCTTTCAGAAGCGATCAGAACTCATAGCCAAAATCCCCAACTTCTGGGTCACAACATTCGTCAACCACCCACAAGGTAATTGTTATTTAATTGTCATTAGTCATCATTATGTTATTTGTTTTTTCTATATGTGGTGAAAGTGAAAATTTGCTTGTAACACAAATGATCATCAGCAGAGTATACATTTATTTAAATGCAATGTAAATGTTTTTCTTAAAAACACACATTAAATCAGCAGCTGACAGCGTCTGTGCCTTGCTTTGTGTCTGACGTTTAGTTTCAGCTCTTCTTGGGGAGGAGGACGAAGAAGCGCTTCATTACTTGTCGAGGGTGGAGGTCACTGAGTTTGAGGATATCAAGTCCGGATATAGAATAGATTTTGTGAGTGTCAGATTTTTTGAGTTGCTGCGTTTACTTTGTATTTGTGCATTATAAATGTCCTGTCACATTTTGATACAGACATGACTCGGATGTGTTTTGTTTTCGACAGTATTTTGATGAGAACCCATACTTTGAGAACAAAGCCCTCTCCAAAGAGTTTAATGTAAACGAGAGTGGAGACCCTGTTTCCAAATCAACTGAAATCAAATGGAAAGCTGGAAAGGTTGGTTTGCATTTTTCTTTTGCTTGGGTTTGATTTTATGAAAAATTAGGTTTTATGTTTTTAATGCTATTACACAACCTCCTTAACCTAAGGAGTAGGAGAGCTAGAATTGAAAAAAATCAGCTGAATATTATTTCACTTGAGTGCTACATTTTCTATTGCACTACTTGTACTTTAGTTCTCCCAGTGCGGGGCTTTCTTGATTCTTGTCTTTCATGTTTTGTTTTTTTTTCTTGTAACTGGCTGGTATGGCTTAAAGTTTATTTCACACTATTGATTAAATTGAAGCGTGTGCTGTAATGGTTTATATAACGCTACATTAATTTTTCTTAAAACCACTGCAACCACTGGCATTTGTTGATAGTCGTATGACATCATATCAGCAATGAGTGAAAGGTCAGTCTGTAGGACTTAATCATTTAGTTCACTGAAAATGGGTATTACAGAATTGAAGTTAATTAAAGTAAATGTTCCTTATTTCATTGAATGATTTATGTTTGAGGAAGTGCATCTCTGTGACTATATGTTATATATGTATGGTTACGATCTGCCTCTGCTTTCTGTTTCTGACAGTTGAGATATTCTGTCAATTTGTAATCTCTGTTTAGGGAATCTAATTTGGCTTTTATTTTATTTTTCCAGTGTTTCAAATAGGTATCTTTACATTGTGTCATGATTTGGTTTACTTTGACTGAGATTGGTCAGAGTTAAGATGTTTAAGAGGGGGCAGTTAGTTTCAGCACCACCTGATGTAAGGGACTCTTTTCTGGGCTCAGCTTTTGGGTTTGGAGGGCCGTGGAATGGAGGGTGTCTTGGGGGCTTGATTTGATGGTTTTTAAAAAATCCAGTGCACTTTTCTTAATGATATTATCAGTGGATATGTGCCTAAGGTAGCTGTCCGGTACAAATGATGATGTGTTGTTGTGTAGAGGCAGAAACTCCCACCTCATTCCATGTACATAACTTTTACAGAACACAGAACAGTGAAAATGGCTTTCTTCTTCTTCTTATTCTCCTCCTCCTCCTTCTCCTTCTCCTTCTCCTCCTCCTCCTCCTTTCCTCCTCCTCCTCCTCCTTTTCCTCCTCCTCCTCCTCCTCCTCCTCCTCCTCCTTCCCGGCAGACTTGACACAGTTTAGTGCATTGCTGCCTCCCACTGTCATTATGTAACTGAAACTTTAGATCTGTGAAGGATCTACTGGTCAGCATTGTATAGTCAAAATAAATACTATAGGGTAAATTCCAACAAGTGTTCTGTCTCTACTATTTATACTGCCCAATCCTACATGCAACCATGGTTACAGTCATCCTCTTATCAATAAGCACTTTTTAACCTGAAATCTTGACCAATTATGTTTTCTCTCCAGGACCTGACGAAGCGCACAGGTCAGACGCCAAACAAAGCTGGGAAGAAAAGGCAGCATGAGGAGCCAGAGAGCTTCTTCACCTGGTTTACTGACCATTCAGATGCAGGGGCTGATGAGTTGGGAGAAGTGATCAAGGACGACATTTGGCCTAACCCACTGCAGTACTATCTGGTAAGAATTTCCCTCTTCATCTTGGCTTCTTCTAGTATTAGGGGGTGTTCAGACGCAACACAGCCCTGTATGAAAACAACCCAATGTGGTGTTGGTGGGAGTTGTGTAGATTCAGGAGCGGTTGAAACATGAAATATGATCCAGTCCAGTTGGAATATTAGATCTGTGAGTTTGCAGTTTTATCTGAAAGTTTTCCTGGTCTTCAAGATCTTGCCTTGACTTTCACAGTTCCCCTTAACGGCCATCTCAACTGCCATTTGAAATTTCAAGCTAGAAGTGCCGTGATATCTTTTTTAACCCCCCCTGCTTTCCAATGTCAATTAGCTTAATTTTCAGCTCTCCTGATGCTCTATCACAAGGTTTGAAGAGTCAGAATTAGCAGCTGACCGTTCCTTATGACTACTCAAGTACTAACAAGACAATTAAGGCCTGTTGAGTTCATGAAGTTATTTCTACTTTTTAAGTAGAGTGGTGCCCAAATGTTTGCATATGCCACAATTACTGTAATGTAATTTATTATTTGTCTAATACTCTGTATACAACTGTATCGTGGTCACAATTCTTGTAATAATCCAATTTAAGGAATTCAAATAAAGTTTAGTGTTGATTTTTTTTAAATCTGCCCATTCAGCTGATGTAATGTCAATGTCGATTTTTTTTACACCAATACGGCTGCCAGTGTCACCCTCAAAATCTTGTATTGATTGTGCTTAGTTGTAAAGTGTTGTGTAGTGCTATACCAGACTGGAAGACTGGTACATAATGTAAGTAAGGATCAGGCTTAAGTCTCAATTCTACTCCCTCATGGATGCACACACGGGCGGCTGTGGACACCGTGGACGCACACTTATTGTTATTATAGTCTTTCTAGTCTGTTTGGAGGATGCATGCGCAGTTGCTGTGTAGACCCTATGCTGAGTCTGCATGGATGGAACAAATTGGTGGGTACATAAATGTCTGCACAGAGCCTTAAGTGCACCCTCCAGCAGCACTGTTTCTGCCTTGCAGTCACTTGTATACTTGTGGATGCAGAGAGTATAAAACTTGCTTGAGCAACAGCAGAATTTATATTAACTACAGAGGATGATGAGTGGTATCCAGGCTAATAGGAGGACTTGGTAAAGGAAACATCACTCATGCTCATACTGATACTAAATACTGAGGTTTGAAGGAATTTAAGCCAGGATCAGGTATTTAACATATAAATGTTCCCAAGGTCCCTGACATGGAGGATGAGGAAGGAGATGGCGATGATGATGATGATGAAGAGGAGGGTCTGGAAGATATTGATGAGGGGGAGGAAGAGGAAGGTGAAGATGAGGATGAGGATGGTGATGGAGAAGATGGAGAGGTAAGGATACCACATCAAAAACCTGTGCTTAGAGTGCTTAATAGTGATTTTGAATTGATGATAAACAGAATGAAGACTCTTTCTGTCCTGTAGAAGTCCCTAAAATGTTGTAAGTAACTCAAATAACTTCTTAACTGTTCTTCTCTTTTTCTGTCAGGATGACGGTGAGGATGATTAAATGTTTCAGCCAAGACCGTTTCCCAGGCCTCCCTCTGTGATCATCCTAAAACTCATGGGAACAATTTTTTTGGTGAGGTGGGTGGGCGGGCAGTAGGGGTCTGGGTCTGGGTCTGAGCCTGTTTGTTTAAAGAGAGAATTTTTTTTCCCCATATGTTGTCAGCCTGTCTGTCCTCTTCCTCTGCAGCCAAGGCCTGTCCATAATGCCATGTATAAAGACCAGCTCCATACACAGCAGGTCTACATGGGTTGTAGTGGGGTGGGGGTGTCAGTGGCTCTCACCTGTCATTGTTTCTCTACATCTCCCAAAGACATGCAAAAGGATTAAAAAAAATTTGTAGCATTCTGCACGTCATTCTACGTAGATTTAAAATACGTACAATAGCAATTTTTATGTAAGATATGAAATGACAGTTTCTGTTGAAGTTGTGAGTTCAATAAAATAAGCCATGGTGCAGTGATAACTCAATCATAGCATCCTTAGCCACTTTTATATATAAATGTATATTATAATATATCCAGTGGTGGGGGGTACTAAGGCTTATTAGAAGTTGCATTTTCCTTTGTGACTTATTGTACTAATGGAACTGATTGAAAGCACCAGCTCGTTACTTTCAACTGTTGTAAATGTTTTTGAGATATACATGTATCTTGGTAAGACAGTTATTAATGGTACACAGTTTAATGGGGGAGGTGTGGTGGGGCATCAGGGCTTTGACACCAACTCTGGATTTCTGTTAAATAAATTTTCATTATCTTGTTTTTCAGGCACCCACAACAAAGTTTGAAATGTACATTTTTTATAAAAACAACCTAAAAATCTAATTTTGGGTTTGGCTTAACATTTTGAGATGGGAGAGAAAAATATTTCTGTGGGGTCCTCTCTGGAGTCTGCAGCATTTTTCCTGTTCCACTGGAAACCTGTTCACATTAAATTAAGTGTACCAGTTGCTTTGTTACAATAAATAAATGTGTACATGATGTTTGGAGTAGTTTGGTCAGATTTGGGCATTTCACTTGCCATTGTTTGATGAAACCTGCATTATGCTTTGTTTTCTTTCTTCGCTTGCTGCCATTGGGCCACTTAGGTGGTTACACCTCTGAAATGTCATACAGTGAATGAACAATTATCTGGCTGGTGTGTTTTTTGATCAGTCTGTTGCTGCAGTCAGGCTAGTTTGAGGCCATCCTATTTGAGATGGGAGCACTAGTAAGACCTAACAGTTTACAAAAACACCGTAACATACAGAACCTGTGTTGTTATTTGTATGTTTATTAGTAGCTACTAACTACTACTAGCATGAAGCGCAGAAATAATACAGGAGTCACAAAGATGAAAACCACAATTAAGGAAACACAACATTAGAAAGACATGATAAGCAGTGAAAAGGTTTTATACCTTGTGACATGCAGAAGAGAGGAGCTATATTAAAGACTGAATGGGACACATACACTGGTCCTTGGTGAATGGTGATAGGATAGGAATAAGATGTGCAGGTGAGTATAAATGTCACTTTAAATTGGGAAGGGGGCTGCATATTCAGTAATGCTATTCAGTTCCTTATGGTTAACAGATATTCTACCTCCACCCCGTACTCTTAAAACACGTAACATTTGTCATTTAGTTGTCCCACCAGTAGATGGCAGACGTATCACACACAAAGGGATGTGAGGCTTGACTCGCTGCAGAGGTCATCAGCTCCCTCCCCGCATTATTTATGATTTGGAGCTCAGCCCAAAAGTTTTGGGTCCTGCAATAAGCACAGAATAGGTGCTCTGCTGTTACTGTTGTTTTTTACATTTGAAACTACAACGGTGGGTCGCTTTAAATGTTGCTACAGCAATGAATTGTGGGATGGCATTAGATGCGATCGAGACGGACTCCGGCTGACTTCGACTGACTTGATGGTCAGTGTGAACTGCGGCTTATTGCAAGGAGTGACTGCATTCAGACGGACATAATAAAGGCAATTCCTGCGGCGTCACGACAACGGTTGATCTCGCGGTGTTTGCCTTTTACCAACTGTTCTCTCAACTCATCAAATACATCCAACTCATTGTAGAAAAGCTGCACAGCTGTTCTGTGCTTTTTTTATTTTAAAAATGTGTGTTCTCAATATGTCAGACTGTTTTGTAAACCTCTACACACTGTTTAGTCAACCAAAGACATGCATTCTCAGGCCATTTTCATTTTCATTAAAGTATGAAAACATCATGGGCGGTGGGTTCAGGTGTATGGAGGGGAAGTCACGCATGGAATACATGCTAGAACACCACTCTCAGAGAGTAGACATTTTTATTCATTTCTGTTTTACTGAGAATCACAGAGCTGAGAATGAAAAATAGGCAATGCCTTATTTCCAACAGCGAAAAGAAATGAAATATGAAGGATAAAAAACGATGACCTACAAAGACGTTACTTCCACAATAGCTAACCCATGAACTAAACTTATTAACAGCTTTCTTGTTGGAAACTTAAACTATAGTGTCAGTGCACACGTCACATGGCACAAGGCACATGGCACATGGCACTAAAGTTAGTTGTGATTCAGGACTATATAAATAAAATTGAATTGAATTGAATTGAATGTAAAACATGAGCTGCCAGAAGGAGGAGTTCAAATAAATTAGATCAACTTTGGAGATACCCACAAGAGATAACTGGGGGCGGGAGGGAGGTTTATACATGTGTGTGATGATAAGAGATAAGATATAATGAGATTATAAGTGTTGTGAAGAGCAGGCCTGGAGGAGGAGGTCAATGCTATGGATGAGAACCGAGAAGATCTGATAGACAACCTCAACCCCCCTCTCATTTAACTGACTATGAAACACATTATATTGGCCATAAGTCATCCACAACTGGTCAGGTACATTTAACCCCACAGATTCAAGGAGCATCAGTGACGGTGCCATCAATCCAACCCACAGATGTCCAACCTCCAACAACCTCTGAGTATCCTCAGAAAGAACTTGGTAATATGCAACAAAATGATAATTCAGCTTGGAGTTTCAGTGCAAGCTTTAACCCACCGACTGGACAGTATGGCCTCTCCATGCGACTCTTCCACATCAGCTGAGGCCTCTACCCATGTATCTCCAGCCCACCATAACCATCCTCCTCAGGAGCATGACCGTTCTTGTCAAGTTGGTCAATCTTTATTGGAGGAACTTTGCTACTGCTGGAGGCAACATGAGTCCCAGGCCACACATGCTCTACATGGCCTCCATTCTTCACATGGCCTTCAGTCTCCACCCGCTCTGAGCTGTGCATCTCTTCCTCCACCACCTGAATCCCTGTTGTCTACACCAGAACCTCAGGCTCTGTCTCAGTCAGCTTCTGAGCCGCCTATCATCACCCAGGCTCCCGGGCCTGAGGCTGACACTTGAGCCAGGGGTCCCCAGGATGCACAGAGTTCAAACCCTTCCTCTCATCACTTAGGACATTCTGCTGCCCCCAGTGTGACACTTTCACAGAACACTATGTACCATGCAGTGCTGCACACCTCCATGCCAGTAACCCAATCTGGGTTAATAGCTGCTGGTCTTCCTAGTGCCTTACCTAATGCTCCCTGTGTGTGCCTCCCCCTCCTGGTTGTTGTCTCAAGTGTCACAACACACAGTCAAGCTCCAGCTGATATTCCCCCACAGCTTCCACCCACACAACCTGCTGCTCCCTTCCATCCTTATCTGAAACAGCAACCAAAGGTGCCACCTGTCACCTTACCCGTGTACCAGACTGCTTCATTCAGGTCAGGAAAGTCAGTCCAGTCGGTCTTGGTACATCCCCCAACACCTAGTAGCAGCATAATGGCAAACATTGCCTTGTCTTCAACTGTTTCATTAAATACCAGGGTCACAGCCTGAATGAGTATCTCCTTCCTGGTCCAGTTTTGGGTCCATCACTGATTGGAGTCATTCTGCGCTTCAGACAATACCATTATGCTATTAGTGGAAACATCCAAGCCATGTTCCATCAGATCAGGCTCCTACATACCCTTTCTCTGTTTCATCTGGAGGCACATGGAAACACATAAACCAGTTAGTGTCTACGAGTGGCAAGTCTTGCCTTTTTGCACCACCAGCAGTCCCTGTTGTACCATTTGTTCAGAATTCACAACCAGGTAATGAAGACATTCTCCAGGCTGTCCTCCAGTCCTTCTATGTGGACAATTGTCTACACAGTCTTCCTTCAGCCCATGAGGCCAAGAACCTCTTGGAGCGCATATGCGGTGGGTTTGAGATCCGACAATGGGCCAGCAACAATCCAGCAGTCATTCGCACCTACCCTCCAGTGTCTGATCTGTTTCTTCAGAGCTATGGTTGAATGAAAACTGCTCAGAATCTCAAGAGGGAACCCAGGAGCTGGTGTGACACTGTTCTACAGACAGCCTTGGTTACAAGTACAGACCGATTAAGTACTCCTCCTTGACCCTCAGGAATGTATACAATGTCCTAGCCAGTCAATATGACCCCCTTGGTTTCCTCACTCCCTTCCTTACCTACATCCTTGCTAATGTTCTGGTGCAACAGCTGTGGTTGAACGAGTGGGAGTGGGATGACCCAGTCCTACCTGGAAACATCAAGGCAGCCTGGGAAATTTGGGAAGAGGAACTCTCCAACCTGGATAAGATCAGGATCCCACGTTGTTACAGCCCACCAGGAAAAGCGATCACAACAAGGGAGTTACACATATTTTGTGATGCTTCAGAGAAGGCATATGGCTCCGTGGCTTGTCTGAGGAGGTGGATAAGAAAGGGCAGTGTCACCTGGTCTTTGTTATGGCCTGTGTGACGGAGCGGCTCAGTCACTGACGGCGGGGAGCTCACACACATCTACTGGCATACACACACACATACACGCACACACATAAAACTTCCGATCCATCCCGTTTCCCCCAGTTAACAAACTTTCCAATCATTCAGTCATGTTCCCATTCCTGTTGAAGTAGAGCGACCAGGGCTGCACACCTGGTAGTTCTATGTCTCTTTAAACATACATTTAAACATGTTACTCACCGGCGGCATATCAGTTGTTCCGGTTGCGGAGTATGGTGCGGCAAAACGGGGGCATAGCATTTGCCGCTATTATATGCCATGTTCTCGCGGGGTTTCGGGGTCATGTGACCAATTTGAAATATATATTTTTGGTCTTTGTTTATTTTATCTGTAATTTTCCAGTCAATGCATTGTGGATGCAAATAACTGTGCTTATAAAAACATATACAGTACAGTTAATTTTTGTTTAATTTATATTTGTGTTGTGGAGCCTTTAGAGGCGTTGTTAGAGAAAAAATGTATTTTTCCTATTAATTCTTGAGCCTGGAGGGAGGGGCTTTGGGTTTATAAGGGGCTGCTGTGGCCCAGGGAAGGCAGTCCTGGTTTGGTTGCAGAGGAGGTAACGACTACTGGCACATGTTTACTGAGTTACTGAAGAACTCTATTGAGCTTGAATTTTTTCTTGATGTTTTTTTTTTTTTTTTTTTTTTTTTTTTTGCATTGTTTGGTTGTTTGGTTTCCACTAATTTTCGCACTGTAAAAAGTTATCACTGTTTGCACTTTGGGAGGCCAATAAAGAAATCAGAGCACCAGATTATCTTCTGACTATGCCTGTGAGTTTTTCCTGGGATTTTTCCTCTTACCTCCATCATTTTTGGATTTTTGGGAGGTTTAAGAAAGAACCCTGTGACAGATGGTGTCAGAAGTGGGATGGCTAGTCGCAAGAAGATAACTTGCCTCACTAGGCGGATGGGGGCTGCGTTCCCAGCAGCGGGCACAGCTGAAGCAGGCAGAAGTCAAATTAAGTCAAATTTATTTATTTCATAAATTTAAAGAAGCAGCAGCAGATGGGGGCGATCCAGCGTGGGAAAGTTTACTTTCATCAACGGAGGAGGAAGAGGATCCTAGGCCTGGCCCCTCATCTTCAGGTGCAGCAGGGGGAGAGCTACTGACCCTGATGAGAGACTTTTTGACGGGGCAACAGAGGAGGGAGGAGGGCCTCCTGGAGGAGCTTCGCAGTCCGAGGGTGTCTTTCCAGCCAGCAGCCCAGCTACCACAGGTAACTCAAGCAGCTGCAGCTACAACTCCCAGTACAATGACTGCAAGTAGTCCCAGACTGGACCTACCAACCCCAGCACCTCGCCGCCAAATCAGTGTGCCACAGTCATCATTACTTAATTCAGTAGACTCTGACACAGACACACCTGAGCAGTCAGGACTAGTACAGAGGCCCAGTCCCGGACCCCTGAGGCCCATGATGTCAGAACCAAAAATCCCTCCATATCAAATGGGTGAGGACATTGAGAACTATTTAATGCGCTTTGAACATATTGCAAAAACATGAAAGTGGCCGGAGAGCGAGTGGGCATGCAGACTTGTTCCCTTGTTGTCAGGGAAGGCACTGGAGGCCTACACTGCAATGGATGAGGAGAGAGCCCATTGCTTTACAGATCTCAAAGCAGCACTGCTGGCCAAGTTCGACATCTCCTCTGAGACATACCGGCAGCAGTTCAGGGCACCTACTGTCCCACCTGGTGAGACGCCCACTGAGACCTACCACCGCCTTAAGGGGCTCTACCGACGCTGGATTCGACCAGAGCAGCACACCAAGGAGGAGATCGGTGAGGTGTTTATCCTGGAGCAGTTACTGCGAGTGCTTCCCAGTGAGGTGAGGACCTGGGTGAAGGAGCATGAGCCAGCTGAGGGATTTGCGGCTGCCAAGCTGGCTCTGCAATACCTCAATGCTCGTAGAGGAGGACCAGCTACCAGATCCACTGGCGCAAACCATCGTTCATCACTCCAGATACCACAGGCTAGGCCAATCAGAAAGGAGAGCAACCAGGGCCTTCTAGGTATTCCCAACACTGCACCAGGACAACGACCATCTGGTAAGGACCTTGTTTGTTTCTATTGCCAGCAGCCAGGCCATAAAGCGTCTGTGTGTCCCATACGCACAGCTAAGATCATGCGAATTCCAGCCTGGCCAAAAAGTGCTGTTACTTCTTCCTTCCTCCAGCAACAAACTCTTGGCAAAATGGCAGGGGCTGTACACCATCAACCGCAAAATGGGGCCAGTGATTTATGAAGTTCTGCACCCAGAAAAGAAGAAACCAAAGCAGATCTACCATATCAATTTGCTGAAAGAATGGAAGGAGGACCCCATCCTGGCTCCAGCACAGACATTGATGGTGGACCCTGAGAAGGAAGTGGAAACGGAAATGGAGGCTCTGACCAGAACTGCTCCCCCTATGTTGGCCCATCTTACACCAGAGCAAGCTGCACAGCTCTTCCATGTCTTTCAGGAGACCTCTCACCTTTTTTCGGCCCTGCCAGGGAAAATGACACTGACTGAGCACATTATCCGCTTAAAAGATGGCCGACCAATCCGCCAGCGTCCCTATCGTGTCCCACAGCAGCTGGTGGAGAAACTTCATCAGGAGGTGGAGGAGATGTTGAGACTTGGGGTGATCGAACCTTCCACCTCTGAATGGTGTAGCCCAGTGGTCATTGTTTTTAAGAAGGATGGCTCACTCCGGATATGTATGGACTTCCGGAAACTCAACTCCATCTCAGAGTTTGATGCCTACCCCATGCCCCGAATCGATGACCTGCTTGAGAAGATCAGAGCTGCCAAATACATCACCATGATCACCACCACCATCACGATCATCACCACCTCGATGTGTGTAAGGAGTACTGGCAGGTCCCACTGGAGGAGACATGCCGGCCCTACACAGCCTTCAGAACACCAGCGGGGCTCTTCCAGTTTACTGTGATGCCATTTGGCCTACATGGTGCTCCAGCCACCTTCCAGAGGCTAATGGACTGGGTCCTTCAGGGCTGCAACCACTGCTGCGCAGCCTACCTGGATGATGTGGTGATCTTCAGCCACACTTGGGAGGAGCACATTCATCACTTTTCCCTGATCCCGGAAAAGATTCAGAAAGCTGGACTAACCCTCAACCCCTCCAAGTGTGAGTGGGCACGGCAGGAGACACGCTACCTGGGCTATCAGCTTGGGCGAGGGGAGGTGCGGCCGCAAGTGGATAACTTGGAGGCTATCCTAAACTGCCCCTGCCTCGCACCAAGAAGGAGGTACAGTCCTTCCTGGGGTTGGCTCGTTGGTACAGGAGGTTTGTGCCCCAGTTTGCCACTATCGCAGCACCACTCACCACGCTGACCAGCAAAGACCAGAGAACTCCTATCTGCCAGCATTACTGGATTCTGAAAGGTAAGAAAGCCATCCGTAAGCATTGTTTTTTTGGATATGTGTCCTCTGACCTCTGTGACACTGATCCAGTCACCCTCAGTCTCCTTCTTATGGGGCGGCTTGATGCATTCCTTCCGCAGGGAGCCTGTGCAGGTGTGAGGCCTTTTGAAATCCCTGCCGTAGAACCCTGGGCTCTCTCCTGGCAGCAATTGTGTGTCTGAGTGAAATGTGAGTTCTCTTTGTAGTATATGGATTTAGTTACTTCTGTTCAAATCTGAACAACTGAAGCAACTCTCAAAGTGTCTCATTGTGCCTGACCACACAACTGTAGTGTTGATCACATCCCTAGTAACCAGCTCAATACCAGTACACTTCATACAGTCCACGACGAGCTATTTTATAATAAGTCCCAAAATACATCCATGGATAGGAAGCACTGAAGTTCCTTTCCTTAACTTTTCTATAATTCTACCAGCTCTTATCATGTCTGCCACTGCTGATACTTCTGGGTCATATAACTTAGTGGCAGCCATGATAAGAGCTGGTCGAATTCTTGAAATGTTAAGGAAAGGAGCTTCAGTGCTTCCTATCTGAAGCTCATCTCCTTTAGCACTGGATACACTGGACCTTCCTTTATGAAAGTTAGGGAGAGAATGCTGTCCCACAATTCCTTGCAGCTGCAGCGTTTAAAGCAATCATCGTAGTTACACCACAGCAGATCCACGGACATGTTAACACAACAGAGCACCTGCTTAATGTGTGACACTATCCAAAACTTCTGAAACTCCTTCCACCCTCTAAAAAAATAATTTTCTCTACTTAACAAATGAAGAGAAAAATGTAAAAGCGCATATAACAGGAAACCATACATTTCTGTTGAATTAAGTTACTCTGGACCCGTCGCACAATTCCTTTTTTAACGTTATTTTAATGGCTCAACTTTCTCAACTTATACATTCATTTCAGTGTTATTATATTATTAGTGTTGGACAGGAAACCTGAGTTTGTCACTGTACATGTCTTCCACATGTTAAGTTGGTTAAGGAAAAGCCTGGTGTAAGTGCAGTCGAATTCTCTAAATACAGCGGTTCTCTTTTCCCAATTCCGTATTAGTTCTCCTTTGCATCTTTCCTTGACTTCATGACGTTGTCCATCGAGGTCAAGGAAAAGTGATTAGGAAAGGAGATTATTTTGACTATTGGACTGCAGCCTTTGAGGTAATGCTTGTGACACAATCCACAATTTATGGAAACCTTTGGATGATGGGCTGAGCTCCAAATCAGTAAATATAAATTTAATCTCTTTCAAATCCATCCAGTTAGGAGTCTTCATGAAGAACAAATATACTGAATTTCTGGTTGAAATATTAGCATCATAACAAAACACTACATACATAATGTAATTTTGTTATGGAATGTCACACAACTCTATATACTATGTCTGAATATAATTTAGACTCTTGCTCAGTTACTTGTTTTTATTTAGTTATTATTTTAATGGTTCAACTGTATCTGCTTGTACATTCCTTTCATGTTGTTATATGATTTAAACATTTCACTCATGGTTATTTTATTTTTATTTTCAGCTATGTCTTTGTTGTTGTTACTCCTGTGAGTAATTGATCTTTAAATGTTCCCAGTGTATAAATTGAAAACACTCGTTCTTTAGGAGGTGTGATTCTGTGTTGGACAGGAAACCTTGTAGTCAACAGCGCTGAGTTTGTCACTGTACTTATCTTGCATGTATTAATCCAATAAAGTTGGATGAAAAAATCCTAGCGTTTTTTTTAACGCTTTATTAACAATTATGTTTACAACAATACTGTTGTTGGGGTATAAATAATAGGGTATACAGGAATAATATTCATTGGATTTAAAGTCCGTCCATTTTTTTTTTCTTTTGTAATGAATGTGGAATTTTCCTAGTGGTTGCCGTAAGTTACCGCAGTGCTGTCAGATTCTCTAAATACTACGGTTGTCTTTTCCAAAGTCCTCATCAATTCTCCTTCAAATCTTTCCTTGACCCCCCCTAGGAAAGGATATTTTTTCAGTATTCCATCGCAGTCGGGGATTATCCTGGAAAGGAAGCGGAAGTGAACGCCAGACTTCCCTGGCCCGGAAATCCTCTTTGTAACCATGGTAACGCGAGCTTTGTAGAAAAAATGGCTACGTGTTTAATATCCAAGTGCTGGGGCGACCGTAAACGACACGATGGCTGTGTGAAAAGTGGCATGCATTTAGAATATTTTTAAAACTGGTAGGCTTCAGAAGTCGTTGTCTCAGCATGTTTACTGACGAAGCCCTGGACTCAGTGAGTGTCCGGTCACTGTGGAGGAAATCCCAGCAGTCCGAGCAGGAGTCGGTATGTTTGAGCAGCAGTTCCACCTTAAGAATACTCTCTTAGCATGAATAACACCTTTTGCATATAGGGCCATTTTTAAGGTATTAGAGAAACACACAGCACAGCAGTTAGAGAGCTGCCTGAAACTAACTGTAGCTGACACGTTAGGTCCAGGCGTTGCTCGAAAATGTTTTTAATTTCAAAATCAAACAAAAACCGCATGAAACAACAGGGATGAGGTTTCGTCAGGAGAGACGCTTGAATCTTAAGATCAAAATCACTTGGAATATGAGATGGTGATTGCATTCATTTGACAACTCATTACTCACAAATAAGAGTTTTTCAAGGCGAATACAAACAATTGTATACTGCTGAAGCACTCACCTAAAGCTAGCATTTTAAACTTTTTAGGTGATGAAATATGTGACCACTTCAAACCTAAAGCCTTGCTATTGCGCCTTCTTAAGTCTAATTAATTGTGGAATTCAAAATCACGTGTAGTTACTTAAGCAATATTAACCGAGAGGGTGTGCTTTAATGTCATTTGAGCACGACAGTGATGCGGTCAGGACTGAGGCACTTGCACTTGAGTGTAATCTTGCGATTATACAACTATTACCAACAAAGTAAAATGTATATGGCGGAGTAATATTTTTAGTGATGAGTAAGGCGTGCTGTCATGCTGATTTGAGCACATTCTAAATGTCTTATGGACCAATCAGATTGCTCGGTCGGAACTACTTGTATAATTTAATTTTGATGCATCCCTTATTTGCTGGTGTTTTAGAGAGACTGTCAGACCAGAGCAGTGCACAGTGCTGAGGCAGGGATCCAAACTGTGTTCACCACTCTCAGCTGTACCCAGACAGAGCCGCAGGACCAGGCAACAGAGCAGCTCCTTAAACAAAATCACAATGAACCAGAGCCACTCGGCCTGAAGGACTTCCTGCAGCGGGTTGAGGAAGCAGTCATCAGAGAACTGGTCAGAAATGCCAGGAGTCATGCTTTCGATGGATTCCAGGTGAACTGGGGTGATCGCAGTCAGCTGGTAAGCAGCACAGAGGAATCAGGATGTAGTCCCTCATTTTTATGGAGAGTATATTGTGCATAAGGGTGTTCTTCCATGTTTGCAGGTTTCATGTCTCCATTGCCTTCAACATCCCATCTCTCAAGAGAGAGGTCTTCATGTAACAAGTGTGTCCTGGAGTTGTACAGGTTCAGTTATTGCCTGTGCATATGGTCGGTATGTTAGTACCTATTGTGTCAGCCTATCACCTAATTTCCCCTGTTAAATGTCAACAAACCTGAAACTCCACTGATGATGTTCCTGGCTGTTTTCACCACACTGTAGTTTCTTACACTTCTTATCACTTAAAACAAAAACAAGAAATTGTCAGAGAAGCTTGCCTTTAATCATATGGTTATTGTGGTTCAGATGTGTGGGTGTGTTTTTTTTTGTGGGCAGGATTGACGATGGAAACTGGAGCACTGAGAGGTCTTATGTTTGTATGTGGAATCTGGACCGTCGAGGCCTGAGTCCCAGTCAAGCTGATCTGGTCATAGATGTTCCCACTGCAGTCACTGCTCTGTGCTGTCACCCCAGCCAGCCTGCTCTCATTGCAGGTACACTGTCAGTGTGTGTTCTCACATCATGAACTGATAACAGACTGTTCTGCATGCTAACAAAGTCTGAATAAGGTCAAGTCAAATACAAATATCTCATTTAAACATAAGGTTTTTAAAAGTTTTAAAACAAGTTTGTAACTGTAGATTTTATTTATTGGCTTACATTACCAGATACTCTGTACCATTTGAGACCTGTTCTTAAATGCCACTTAACTAATCCAGGTTAATATGCTGTTGTTGTGTTAAAACGATCCTGTTAATGATGTCGGGGCTGGGAAAGCCTCCCATTATTCCAAACTGGGAGTGTTCTTGCATTACTCCAAGATGGTTTCACTGAAGTATGTTAGTCTGTGCTATCATAAAGTTTTTGAGAAGCTCTGAAGCTCTGAGAAGCTCAGTTTATACTGTGTGGTATGTGTGTGTGCTGCTGTGGGTGCAGGGGGTCTGTACAGTGGAGAGGTGGTGGTCTGGGACACTAGTCGGACTCAGGACCCTGTGCTGGCCCTAACTGGAATGTCAGCAGACAGCCACAGGGAACCTGTTTATCAGGTAAGTAGATACAATCAGTTTGGCTTTCTGTTGAAATGCTGTTATCCAGCTAAAGAGCTGTAATGTTGGGTAAACTGGTCTTTGATTTACTGGTGGATTAACAGATAACAAATTGTGAGTGTGTGTGTGTGTGTGTGTGTGTGTGTGTGTGTGTGTGTGTGTGTGTGTGTGTGTGTGTGTGCAGGTTGCCTGGCTACCCCTGCAGAAGAAAGGAGAGTTTGGTGTGCTGAGTGCTAGTTCAGGAGGTAGGGTGCTTGTTTGGATGGTGGACTCGGACCAGGGCAGATTTATCCTGAATGCTGCCTATGCCTTAGTACAACAACAGGTTTCCCACAGCAGCAGCGTCAGCTTGAAGGTGAGTTTCAGGATGACAAAAACTTTCCAAGCGGACCAAACAAAAGCACAACTTTCCAACTTTCCAACTGAGATGGAAAGATGGGCTCACTGTAGAGTATCACAGCCTAAATGAGTCCAGATTTAATTAGTGTGAGACCTGGGTCACAGCTCTCACACTAATTAAATCTGTTTTACATTGCACTTTTCAGAATAGAGTTACAAAGTGCTGTACATACAGTAAACAGAACAAAGGAAAAAAAAAAAAAAACTGAACTTTGAATAGAAGGGTTCCAACCTGGTAACAACAGGTTACTACTCTGGTGTGGGCCAGATTATCAAAATGTGAACATGCATGAGGTTATAGCAGCTGACCAGAAGTCTTTGAACTATGTCATGTGATGAAAATAAAAGCCCCAGGTGAAAATAGGAACAAAGCAAGCAGTTTTCAACTAGGCCAGATTTTAAGCTTCCAGGCAGAACTGGGAGCTTACCAGGGGTCTCTGCTGTAGGTCAGATTTTAAAAATAAAAGCTCCCAGGCAGTGACAGGAACTCACCTGGGGGTTGTGGAGTAGGTCACAGGTAACAAGAGTTTACCATGCCCCCCTGGAGTACTTTGATACTATAAGTCTAGTGGTGAGAGCAAAACTCTCAGTGGAGCTACTTATGATTGGTTGTCACAATAAAAGTTCATAGATGCTGACAGGAGCTTGCTAGGTGAGTGCAGAGTGGCCTGCATTTTCAAAATAAAGCCACAAAAGACAGCATGATCTCACAGTAGGTTTCTTGAGCATCTATGGTTATTTCCTCTTTTTCCCTCCTTCTGTTATTATCTCTGTCTTTCCTTCTTCCCTTGTGTCTTTCTTCTATTCTATTCTGTTCCTTTATTTGTTCCTTCGTTACTTCTGTCCATCTATCTTTCATCTTCTGTCCCTCCTTGCTCCTGTTTTATTCTTTCATTCAGCTTGGTTTAAATTGGGCCACTCAAAGACAGTCAAAGACTAGTTCTGAAGCCATTTCAACATGGTCCTGGCTGCTTTGGGTCATTGTCACGCTGAAAGGTGAAATGTTACCCTAGCCTTCGTTCGTGCATGCTCTGCAGCAGGTTTTCTTCAAGAACTTTTCTGTATTGGGCTGCATTCATCCTTCCCACAGCTCTGACCAATCTCCCTGCCCCTGGTGCTGAGAAGCACCCCTGTAGCATGATGCTGCCACCACCATGCTTCACTGTAGGGATGGTATTAGCCAGCTGTTGAACAGTACCTGGTGTTCACCAGACATAGCCATAGACAGCCAACTCTAGGAAGAGTCCAGGTGGTTTCAGACTTCCCCCATTTCACAGTGGCTGAGGCCACTGGGCTCCTGGGAATGGCTAAAGATTTACAAATGGTCTTATACCTTAGCCCTGATCTATGCATCAACACAAGTTTATCACAGAGGTCTGAGAGTTTGGACTTCATGCTTGGCGTTTGTCCTGATATACAGTGTGAATTGTCACCTTTCTAAGTTCTGTCCAGTCAATTCAGTTTGCTAGACGTGGACTCAAAATAAGTACTAGACACACTCAAATAATTTAGTGTAGATTGGTGGGTAAAAATCCACAATGCAATGTGTGCTAAAATCGAAGGGGTCTGAGTACTTTCTGAAATCACCATACAGTGGCAAGAAAAAGAAGGTGAACCCTTTTGAATCAGCTGCATTTTTGTAAAAGATAATCTTAAAATATGATCAGTCCTTCATCTAATTTACAGTTATGAACAAACATAATGTATTGTAACTAATAACATGCAAAGTGTTGTATTGATCTTGTCCATATTGATTACATTGTTCTCATACACATTCATGGTGTGGGTTGGAAAAAGTATGTGAACCCTGAGGCTAATGACAGAAACAAATTACTTACAAGCTACTTTGACTTACAGAAAACACTCAAACATTTTGAGTTTGCAATTCGCAAGAATCATCATCACTTTTGATCTCCGAAGACTTATGATCAAGAATTGTGGATTTGTATAAAGCTGGAAAAGATTGGGACTTTGCTTCCTTGGGGACCGGACAGATCGCCATCATCATCAAGGGGAAAATGAATTCTCAAGTGTATCAGTGTATCCTACAGGATAATGTCAGGGTGGCTGTCCACCAGCTGAAGCTCAGCAGAAGTTGGTGATGCAGCAGGACAACAATTCTAAACATCAAAGTACATTTACTACAGAATGGCTTCAAACAAAGAAAATCCACCTTTTGGAGCTGCCCAGTCGGAGCCCAGACCTTAACCCAATAATGATGCTATGGAATGACCTCAGAGAGCAGTTCACACCAGGCATGCTAAGACTATGTGTGAGCTGGAGCAGTTCTGTGAGGAAGTATGGTCCCAAATTCCCTCTGAACATTGTGCAGCACATTACATCATATTTTATGACCAATTGCTTTACAAACCAGTTCATTCCAAAGGGTTCACTTACTTTTTTGCCACTTTATAGGCCCACAGAAAAATCAAGTGTGGAAACTTTATGGTAAATGATGCCACACATACAACAGCTGAATATTCAAGTGATATCCCAAGGAATGGACAGGCAGTGAGTTCATCTTTGTATTGAGGCATTGTTTCACATCGATTAATTCAAGAGAATTTTCAGGCTCTGTAATATTTAATTTTAGATTTTTTTAGTCATGCAATCAGCATGGATAGCTACATCTTTCTGTTGGTCAATCCACCACTTTGCATCTGACTGAAATATCTCAACAACTATTTGATTGATTGGAACAAAATTTTGTACAGACATTTTTGGCCCCGGAGTTTGACTCCTGCTGACTTTGGTGATCCAGTAACTTCCCTTCAGCATCACCAGGAGGCTCCCATTCATTTCAGTGGTGAATAATTTTGATTGATTTTCCCTTTACTTTGGTTTATGACCACATACCTGCAAAGCTGACAACAGTGAAGACAGTGAACATGGTAAAATATTACACAAGCTTAGCATCAACATGTTAACATGCTAATGTTAGTATTCAGCTTAAAGCAGTACAATGCAAAAGTACAGCCTCACAGAGCTGCTAGCATGGACTCTTTGGTTTTACACTGAAATGCTTGATGAAGGTTGTTGGACTGACATGTAGTTATTCAATGAATTTATCTTAAATATAAGTAGTGTTCACACACTGCTATAGTCATATTTTTTCTTTATCTTTCATCACATTACTTCACACCTATGTAGTGATGACATTTTTTGTGATGTATATAAATGGCGTGAGTAGATGTGATACATCATACTAGTAATTAGTTAATATAACAATAAATTAAAATAAATGATGACAATATGTACAATACAAATACAAAAAAACAGACCAAAAAAGCAGAGAAGAAAAAGGAAATGCAAAGCCTGAAATGCTCCCTAATGCACTCTAATATGGAGAACCACAATCTAGTAGCCTCAATTCATTATTCTTTTACCATATGATAGTAACTTTACCTCTTAATACATCTTTTTAAAAAGTTTCAGCTTCCTCTTCAAGTACTCCATAATCTATATTTGTTTAATGGTATTACTCCATTTGTCTGTCAGGGGACATGTTATAGGCAGTATCCTTAACAAATCATCATTTTCATCTCGGTGGTTCAATCCCCGGCTCCTCCAGTCTGCATGGTGAAGTATCCTTGGGCAAGATACTGAACCCCAAACTGCCTCTGATGTGTCATCGGTGTGTGTATGTGTGTGTATGTACTAGAAAGCACTAATGTATAGAACAAGTGCTGTATGAATGTGTGTGAATGGGGTGAATGTGATCTGTAGTGTAAAGTGCTTTGAGTGGTCGAAAAGACTAGAGAAGTGCTATATAAGTACAGTCCATTTACCATTTAATGTGGATTTGGGACAGTTAGAGTTTTCTGTTGCCCGTAGGCCCGAGGCAGCAGCACTGTGGGTATCACCTCCCTGGCTCTGTCTCCCTGGGACTCTGATACCTTCTTGGTGGGCTCTGAGGGCGGCCTGCTGCTCAGATGCTCCTTCTCCTCCAAGGTGCCAGCTGCTGCACCCTCTGAGGGCCAGAGTGTGACACTGAGAGCTCCAGCTGTCTTCTCATTCAGGCCTCACAGCGGCCCCATCCACTCCATACACTGCTCCCCTTTCCACAGGTGACATTTCCACACACACCTGATCATTGTAGAGGTGAGCAGCAGGTATTTTACATGTGACACAGAAGTGAAATTGCATTGACTTGTTGTATTGTGTTGTCTGCAGGAACTTGTTTGTGAGTGCAGGGACAGACGGTCTGGCTCACCTCCACTCCCTGCTGCAAGCCAACCCGCTTCTCTCTCTCCGGGTTTCAGACTCCTACGTGTTTCAGGTGCAGTGGTCTCCAACTAGACCGCTGGTTTTTGCTGCAGCCACAGGACAAGGTGCAACATCATAACTATGTATGAATGGTGTAGATGGTTGTTGATATGTTTTTTTAGTACGTTTTTGTGGGTTCACAGATGGATTTACACAAAATCAGATTCAGGTCAGCAGCCAGACCTGAGGTCTGTACTACGAAGCGAGTTCAACATACCCTAACCCAGGATATCTTATCATTATCTGGCTTCACTAAACCTAACTACCACAGTCTGGCTAAGCAGTGTTACGACGCTAGTTATTAACTCGTTAAGTCAAGCCAGGAGGCGGAGTTGTTAGTTAAAAGCAGCGTTGTCAGAACCATGAGTAAGGTACCTAATATTATACGAGAGGTAACGCTGACAGCTGCATGTCGTCCATAAAAAAAAGACATTTAACAAGTTGAAATGTGAACAAGAGAAACACTAGAAATAATTTACAATTCTCAAAATCAGGCTGAGGATTTATTGTAAATAAGTACATAAATGTTTTTTCTTACTGAGCGAGCATTTTTGTTCTTTTGTCTGATGGTGATTTATTCTGAGTTACTGTGAATATGTGATGTAGATAAACAGTGACAGTAAAGTCAAACTGTTTCTGCTGCCAAAGCAGAGAGGAGAGGAGAGAGTTCATGTCTGAGGTCGATCTGACTGAAGTGTTCATTTATAATCGTGGCAAATATTCAACAGTGTGAAGATAAAAGCATCTTTGTTCTATCAAAGTGAAGATTGAACAGTCAGTATGTGATCATTTAGTGTGATAAACTCTCTCTCTGTTTGTTAGAAGCTCTGTTGTGGACATAATGGAACAAAACCATTCCACAGAGCTATAAAAATATCTATTGATCTTTATTATTTGGTACTTTATTGTAAACTCTGTCCTTCTCAGGATCCTGCAGAAATGTTGACGCTAGTTTTCCAGTGATCTGATTGGTCAGTAGTTGGGCTGTTGACAGGTTTTGATCTGATCCTCTGAAGTTAACCTGCCCCGGAGCAGGTTAGTTGTTCAGAATCAGTTACTATGGTGATTTACCCCGATAAGAAGTGAACCTCTGTCGTAAGGCTGAAAACCCAGAGTTAAACCTGAAGCTAACTCGCTAACTGCAAATCCCGGTTCGTAGTACAGGACTCTGCTGTCTGTGATAAACTGTCAGTGCTATGTATCTCCATGGTCACTTGTCAGATTTTGATGAAACCCCAGAGAGAGCCATGTCATTGTTAATAAATGTGCTGTATAAATAAAGCAACAGTGCCTGTGGGTGGGGCATTCGGTGGCTCTAATGTTTAAGGCACATACTAAGTAAGTTCCGTATAGAGTTCAACCCTCACCTCCCCTGTCCTGTCTGTCTTTTCCAGGTGAGGTGCAGATATTTGACCTGGGTCACAGGTCACTGAGACCAGCAGCCACTATCGAGCAGAGAGGTGCAGGCCAAGCAGCTTCTTGTTTGTCCTTCAACTGTCAGAACCCTCACCTCTTGGCAGTGGGGAATACAGATGGGACAGTTGGTGTTTGGCAGCTGAGCGCAGACTTGACGGAGCAGAGCCCCAGAGAGAGCAGCCAGTTGGAGCAGATAGCTCATCAAGTGGCAGAATGAGACACTACTTGGGACAGATCACTGCTGTACAGGACTGTTTTATCCTCCATTTATGTCAGCGCTGTTTTGTAAAAGAAAAAAAACCAAAAACAAAACAAACCCAAATCTTAACATCTTAAGTGTGGATGTGAAATAAAAACAAGTGAGTGAAGGTGTCCAGTTCTAACCAGTAGCGTTTATTAAATCACACTGCAGTTGTTAGGTGTTGTTACAACATTATCATTACTAATAGGTTCTTAAATTCATCAAAAGCACAAGCTAAACAGCTAAAACAATCACATTCAAATGCAGACAGATCCACTATGCTATCATGAGAAGCACAAAGGGTAGAGCGAGATAAATAGATAATACAGACAGTTGTTATTAGTGAGTATTCCTAGTGCCACAATCATGCAGTTTCAGCCGTGAGTTTGTGTTGGAAGTGTGT
The DNA here is from genome assembly GCF_001640805.2 of Lates calcarifer. Classification (NCBI taxonomy): domain Eukaryota; kingdom Metazoa; phylum Chordata; class Actinopteri; family Centropomidae; genus Lates; species Lates calcarifer. The sequence goes on from NC_066841.1 coordinate 22,325,516, forward strand.
GTGTGTATGTGGGAAAACGCATCCCGATTGGTCACTGGTGGGTTAGGGATTAGTTGACGAAGAGCGAGCGGGTGAATTCGACAAAGTCGAAAGCTGACGGCAGCTCGCGGCCCTTGCTGTCGAGGTAGGGCTTCATGTGTGAGAGGCAGTAGTCCGCCTGCTCCTTGGTCAGGTTCTGAAAGGAAAAGGGCCACGGTTAGACCTCCATGAATACGACGGTGAAACTAATGCCACAGAATGAGCAGTGAACTCGTCTGACCTGGTAGAGCTCTTCTTTAGTGACGTAAGGTTTGTTCTCAGTGCTGAGAGCTCGGAAAGCGCTCTCTATCTCCTCACTGGATTTGACGTTCTCTGTCTCGCGGCTGATCATGAACGCCATGTATTCCTGCAACGACACGTTTCCATCCCTGCGCACACAGATTCCTCAGAGTTAGCCAACAAATACAATAGTGAGCAAAATACAAACAGCCGTACTGGTGAATAACATTGATTATCCCGTTACAATCAGCTGCCAATATTCAAGAACTGTTGTTACATCCTTTTCAGAGTAAGTTCTTCAACACACGACAGACCTGTTGGGATCCACTGTGTCGAGTATGGCCTCAAACTCAGGATCAGGTTCTCCTTCTTCCACCATGGGCAGGTCGTAGCCCAGCGAACGCAGACACGACTTGAACTCCTGATGGTTCAGACGGCCAGACTTCTCCTTGTCAAAGTGCCTGTAAAGAAACAGGAGAACATGAGGATGTGGCTTGCTCAGATCAGACAGAAATATGTCATGATGAAGGCAGGTCAACACCACGCACTTAAACATCATGCTGAACTCCTTCAGAGCCTCCTCTGTCACTCCAGTGGTGTTCCTGAAAGACAAGGAGGGAGGAACATGAGCTTAAAGCAGCATCAGCAGCCGTTTGATCTACAACACCAACTTTTAACACTTAACAGCCTTGTGTGAGTGTTTGAATCAACTGTCTGTTGGTGTGTACCTGGCCTGTATCTGTTGCTCCAGGTTGTGCTGCATCCTCATTCCCAGTTGGTCCAGTTGGTCCCATTGCTGGGCCAGGCCCACTGTGCTGTGCTCTGTATACTTGTTGTCCAAGATCAGTGCTTCTTCCATAGCTGCCCCCAGATCTTCAATCTTCTTCAACTGGCTGCGCATGGCCCGGATCTCCTGGTGCTTACGCTACACACACGCACACACACACCCACCCACCCCACCAAAACCAGTCACATGGTGTGTACTGCAGCTCAGAATTCTGCTAACAAAGATCTTAGTCTTAGTATATATAAAACAGTGGTATTTACCTTGGTCGCCTCCAACTGGGATTCCAGGGTACCAGACTCTTCCACCATACACGACCTGACACCAATGGAAACGGATATTAGAAAGGAAGCAGCACAGCCTGGAAAACTGCTGCACTCACTCTGACACACACACACACACACACAGTTAGGAAAACACATTCTCTACAACATTCAGTATCCCCAGAGAAACCTTCATCAATTATGCTCAAAAGAAAGTGGTTCTTGGTAGTATTCATTTTTTCACTATTGTGACAAAATTTAAAAAGTGGATCTGTTGTGCTGTCTTTACTGCCTCAGTAGCTGGATTAATACCAGAAATATACTCGTAACCCAAACCATGCGAGGTTAGGGCTACTGCAAACAGGAGTGGAAACTACAGCAGCTCATTAGTATGTCGTAAATATGAAAAGCAGTCTATTGTTACAGAAGATGAATGGTGTACTCTAAAGTCACTGCACACATGCAGAGAAATAAACCACAATGACCCAATGGGACCAAATTCCCCTAAAAGTTGCTTCAAATAATACTTTAAATAAATAATAATTATTTTGCACCATGCAGAAGGTGTGTATATGCACGATGGGACAATGCAGTTTCCATCGCTAAAGTACACACAGGTAAACAAGGTGACAACTAGCCAGTCCACTAGTTGAAAGCAGTGCTGACTGCAGCGTGGACTGGGTGTATGTTAGTACAGCAGGGAGGTACTGAGCACACCAGAGCCTAACATGCCCTGTGTCTCAAATCGGATACTTCAGTTAGTACACTTACATGTAGTACACTGTGTACACAGTATACTCGCTGGCGTTGCATGTGCATTTCAACAGGGTAGTGTTGTCTAAAATCACACACTTATCAGAACTGATGATCGTATCATGCGACAAAAATATCCACTGGCTGTTTCACTTTCTGGTGTGTCCTGTTTGATGCGACATGTAAGTGACAGTGCCATTAGCACTGATGAAGTGTCCTCCTTCCTACATCGCCATTTTTACAAGTTTGAAAACACATTAGCAGTCCCCTCACCCTCTGATAGCTAGCCAAGATGGCAGTTGTTGCAGGTGAGAAGTGTTGGTTGTTCTACACTCAACTTTGTGGCTGTTTTGAGTCAACATACTGGTGCTTCTAGTGCACTGTATGTTTTCATACTTGTGATACTGTTTCGAGTGCATAAATGCATTCGCACTGATAAGTGTGAGTGTGGATGTATGCGAATTGAGACACACTGTTTTTAGACTGAAGTGCACAAAGTCGCACAGCCCTCACACTGCGTGAGTCAGAAAAAGCAAAATAAACCAAAGCAAGGGTTGAAAGAGGTTGACCTTCCAGAAAGATCATCAGCAACTTGGTACTGATAGACACAGATAACCCGTCGATAGGCTACGCTATTCAAAGAGAGGGTGGGGAGGAGGGAGGACCAGAGATTAAACATCAGACAAGAAAATGGAGGGAAAACACAGGGAATACTCCAGAAAAAAACTCATCGACATTAAGGAGGAGTAAGAGTAAGAGGAACATGTGGCTTGAAAATGGTCCTGCCAATCTTGATCATTTAAAATAACTCCCACCTCAGATATCAACAATATGCTTTCCTCATCACATACTACAGTTTTCACAGCCACACAAACAGCCTCAAACACTCAGACATATAAAAAAGAGAAAAAGTGATATTAACCCATCCAGAAGATATGTCCTGATTAGCACAGCGATCCCAAGCACCAGCGAGGAAGCAGCCAAGAGGAAGGAGGGAGAGGAGAGGGGAGGGGGATGGATGGAGAGAGAAAAAAAGAGAAACAAATACAAATTAACAATATGAGGAAACAACACAGTGCTCACCACAAACAACCCCAAAAACACAACACGCTAAACACCAGTGTGCACAGTGGCTTTGAAAGTTCTAATATAATGTCTGTACGAGACAGCAAACACTTCACCAGCAAGCATGCACTGATTCAGTGTTTGACAGAAAGCCACAAACACTGTAGAGAGCACCTTCACACACCTTCACACACCTGTGCCATACTGTATTCAGTCATGAACAGAGTGTTTGACACAGACTGCCATGTCAGTAGTGCAGACATTTTCATAAGAAAAACTTTCATGCTGAACACCTGGGCTGAAATGAGTTCTCCAGACCTGATCTGTGTGAGCTGGAAAAAACTTCAGCCCAGGTTTATAAAGGTTCAGCTTCAGGAACACTGTCCTCTACCTGGTCTCCTGGAGCCACTGGTGGAAAGCGTTGGCATGCTGTGCAAATTCCTGACGCAACTTGTCGTTTTCCTCCTGTCTCCTCTGCTCCTTCTGCAGCTCCAGCTCTCGCTCCTACACTCACATTTAGAGAGGGAAGAAACAGACGCCAGCAAGGTCAACAGTGTTACTGATACCACTGATACTTATCACCTCCTGTATGTACTTCATAACAGATTCACTTTAATCAGACTACCAGTGCTGTGAAGTGACATTCTGTTAGCAGATGTCACCAAAAATGACAAAAATGAATGAATTTTTCTGGCGGAAGGCTGATGAATTTTAAAAACACAATGTCAGAAAATGTCAGGCCAAAAACATAGTGGGGTATGACTGTTACTTAAAAGTCACTGATGTAACTCACTTCTATATTATTTTACAGTTGTGGTCTCAGTGCAGTGAGGAAATAGCAGCAGATAGTTTGGGTTTGTCAGATTAGTGCATCTCTGTGATGCAGGTATACACCTAAACTCACCATCAGAAATCAGTATATATGGTCAGCAGTAATGTGAAGTACATGTTGAGTGATTAAAACATGTTGAGTCACAGGTAAGTCCGGGGGTAAAAAGGTGAATTTGATCAGGCTGTAACTGTGGATGGTGTGAATGTATTGCTCTGATAGAGGACCTTGATGATCTTCTGCAGGTTTCTCCAGGTCTCCTCCAGGGCCTCCATGGTGAACCAAGTGTAAGGGTTGGATACCACCTGATAGCTCTTGATCTGCTGATCCAGCTCGGCCAGCTGGTTAAAGTCAGCCTGAGCAGAGCTCAGTGAGGAGCGGAAGGCCTCATGGGCTTCACGCAGTGCCCGTATCTCCTCCAGAGAGTTGCACCTCACTGGATCTGTCAGATCCTCCTCCGCATTCTCAAACCAGCTGTTGAAGGCTGACGCCTTCTTGGCAAATGTCAGAAACAAGTCTTCAACCTGGGGTGGAAAAGATACGATACGACAATTCCAATTTACTGATTTTACCTTATGCTTGTTAAGATGCTTTACATTGACTGCATGTAAGCTTTGACTCTGGACAGTAGGATTTCAGATATTTTTGGTGGCATTGACAAAAATATTCAAAGACCACCTATCAATAGGACTGTCCTCAAGCCTCTTTACCTTTCTGAAGTGCTCCTGAGCCTCCAGAAGTTTCTTCTTGCGAGCAGCAGAGTTGGACAGCAGCTGGTTCCAGCGTTTCATCAAGGCAGCGTGACGAGCTTCAATGGCTTTTGATTGGACGTGCTTGGCAGCCAGCAGCTGGTCCTTTAGAGCTGTAATGTTTGTGATGCCCTCCTGCTGGAAGGCCTGGAGACCGGCATCAAATGTCTCCTGCAGACAGACACAGAAACAAAGACGCAGTCAGTGGAGAAAGTAAGATGGTACAGAGGACATGTAGAATACTGTTTCAGAGAAGGGAGTACCTGCTTAGTGAGCAGAGTCTGCACAGAGGACAGGTCTCTGCCATAGTCATCGGTCTTCAGGCTGTTCTCTTTCTCACCTAAACACAATCCACATCCATAGGTTCAGAAATGCTTAGGATAAAACCAGACTCAAAAACAAGCAGGTCCTGCCTAGACTGATTATAGCTACACTTGGTCTGGCTTCTCAAACAATCACTGAAGATATACTTGAGAAAATAAGCTTAGTGAAGTCAGGACATGGTTAGCAGCAGCAGGAGCAGGGAAACAGCTAGTCTGGCTCTCAGAAGTTAAGGTCACTAGTAAACACATTGTAACTCTACTGTTTAATCCATACTCCAAACGTAAAGTAAAAATCACACAGTAACACACAGTAACTGCATCCTGTGGAGAAAGTGATCACACGACTACAACATCTATGTTAAAAATCATTAACAAAGCTGCCAAAGCTCTCAGGAAAATTCTGTCTGCTTATTTCTAATTTATGCTATGATGAAACAGAATAAACTGTTTGTGAGCCTTTCAAGAACACTCAAAGTCCATGAGGCAGATCTGGGACAGTCCACAAGTACAACCCTAGTGGTAGGATTTTAGTCTGAACAGAATTGAAGCCTTCTAGTAATGGAAAAACACACCCAGTACATCTGGTATTTGCAAAAACAGTAGATGCTTTGGAATGAGACACTCTTGTGGTAAAGGAAGACTTAAGTATTTATGTATCCGTACCAATCCAGGACTCCACCACATCGGCCTTCCAATTGAACTGCAGGAAGGCAGAGTTTTCATCTAGCTTGGCCTTCCTCTGAGCTGCTGCCCTCTCCAGCTCAGATACTTTTCCTCGCAGAGCTGACATCTTGGCACTGATGTTGTCCACATGATGGTTGTTCTATTGGAAACACACAAAAAAGGTCTTAATATGCCCTGCTTCTGTAGTCATAGTGCATAAATCACACAGATGATTACTTTACAGTGCTTTATGTGCTGTATCGTCAGTACCTTCTTAATCAGCTCCTCTCCATTAGCACACACATCGTTGACTCTGTCCCTGTGCACAGTGAAGTCAGTCTCAAATGCTTCATGCTTTTTCAGCAAGCCCTGTTCAAAAAATAAAAATAAAATAAAAAAATCCTGACATGCAGTAAAACCTATCACCACTTTTTAGTTAGAAAAGCACTGATTTCATGTTATGTAACTTGGAATGTTCTGCCTGCCACTGAAAAGCACCTGCACAGCAGCTAGTGTATCACCGTAGTCCTCACTCCCCACTAGATTCAACTTCTCATTAATCCAAGCTTCTTCCTCTTCCACATTTGCCACAAACTGCTGGTACTCCAGCGACTCCTCCAGCCTCTGTCCCCTGAGAGCAAACACACAAATTGCACACATTTACACACCGTATTTGTGTCATAGGCTGCAGCTGTCTGTGTGTAGCTCAGTAGGCTTACCTTGCCCCAGATAAGTCTTTGAGTTCCTTCCAGTGGTCGACAAACTGGGCGAGCCTCTGCTGGATCTCCTCCTGGCCAATGGTGTTGTCATCAGATAGCTTCTTCCCTGTGTCCAGCACCGACTGGGAGCACAAAGAACACAGAGACCTAATCACTACATATCAAAGCCATAGTATTTTCCTGTATATATTTGTCAGTATATTGAAAAAGTCAGAAGATGAACCAAATGTATTGATCAAACAGGTCAGTTAGTCAATATTCAGGGTAAAGAAACTTTGCATACTATTGTTGCATCATTTAAAGAACTAGGGAGGTTGCAGGACATACCATGCAGGCAACCAAAACATGGGGTTAGAAATGCTGAAACACAACATTTCTGGAGCACTGATGGTGTCACAGAAAAAGGAACACAAAAGTTTGCAAGATTCAAACTAACATGACAACACATATAATACATACAAATCAGTAATAGTTATCATTTTGGGTAATATGCTTAATAAACTGTGACGAGAGGATTGAAACCACTTTTGTATCTTTTGTTATGTGCAGAGCTGGAGTCAGGAGGCAGTTAGCCTAGCTTAGCATGAAGACTGAAAGCAGGGGAAAACCAGCTGGACAAAAAAATATACCTCTCAAGTTCCCAAATTAAAATGTATGTAGTTCATTTAATTTGTGCACCGTTATGTAACATTTTAGGTTGTATGCTGTAACAATTTGTTGACAAACAACAGTTCATTCAGTGCCCCTACTGCAGCTTCTGCACTGGTTCTGAGGTAGGTAGGCAACTTCCTTGTCACAATAAGCCTAATTAAAGTCACTTTGCCCAGCTGCTGCCTGTAAAGGGTTTCAACATGTAACTACCCCAACAACATTTTATTTCTACATTTTATCTGGTGAGCATTAATGGTGACCTTGACCTTTGGGAGGAGTTATCTAGCCTTTGTGCTATATTAAGCTGACCATGTCCCGATACCAGCTTAACACACAGATATGAGGTTGTTATTGATCTTATCTCACACTTGGAATTTTCCCAAATTTTGAAGTATTCCTTTAAAACATGAAAGCTGGCTGTATACTTCACACACACTTTGTTGTCCATTTGAATTAAATGAGCAATTGCAAAACTCTCATTGAATAAATGAGATGATCAGAGTACTCCCCCACCTGAATGGCTGGCTCATGAGCTCCCAGCTCAGCCTCCAGTCTCTTGTGTTTCTTCCTCAGATTCTGTACACCTGTCAAATCACGTCCGTAGTCCTCCGAACTCACAAGCAACTTCTTTTCTCTGTGCGGCGTTGGGGCAAAAATGTGTATGATTAAGCTGTGCATGGCTTGTCATAAATAAATAAAAGAAAAAGGCACTCATTTCCGCCACTGGTATTCTTCTGGTTAACATGAGCTGAGGGGGAACTCTCTTACTTGATCCAAGACTCTTCATCATCCAGGTCCCTGAAGAACTGATGCAGTCGATGGGACTCATTAAGTTTAGCCCGTCTGCCGGCAGCCATGTTCTTGAGCTTGGCGAAGCGGCCATTGACAGCATCACGCTTGTCCTTCACCTGTGAGGTGTCAAAGGCACTGCTGACCATCAGGCTGTCAGCCTGGCCGTTCAGATCCTTCAGACGATCCTGTGGGGAAGACAGAGGTGGTTAGAGGATCTCACTGCAACTCTGGATGATGTGAACATAATTTCTTGCTTTACTTTTATAACTTATTACTTACTCTTTCAATTTCCAAATGGGACCCTTTAAATTATTTTGTAACTACCAATTCCTTAAGTGGGTATTCTCTAATTTGGGACGTCTAAAGTAGAAAAATATTCTGAAAAAAGGTCTTGCGTGTTTCCTTGAGGTGCAAGTGTTGCACATGCAGAGCCATTTGTAGTAATGAATTGTGTACCTCATGGGCAGAAATATCAGCCTCCAGCAGCTGGTGTTTCTTCAGCAGGTTGTTGACAGGAGGCCAGATCTTTACCATAATCTTCAGAAGCAAGGAGCGCTTCCACCTGAGAAACAACAAATATATATATATATATACAAACAACAATATGCGTCACACTTTGACACATCTACGTAAAGAAGGCAATGTCAGCAGTTCCATCTGGCATGCAGACTCTCACCTCAGAGAGCCAGAAGTCAAAGTCCTTGATGCCTGTGTTGAAGTTCTGCTGCTTGTTGGCCTCTTTGAGTTTCTGGCTCTTCTCTGCAGATTTGTTGACAAGGAACTGCCACTGTTCATCCAGAGCACTGAGGCGCGCCTGAGACAGACAAGTCAAACAAACTTCAACGACAGCCTTTTTCCACCTGTGCAAATATTGTCAAAATCAGGCACTTCCTGTGATGGAAGGATGCAGAAAAAACTAGTCATGCATTTGTTACTTCTCACCTGGACTATTGCAATTCATTATTGTTCAGCTGCCCCAACAAATCCCTAAAGACTCTCCAACTGATCCAACTGAACCACCCCCTAGTTACACTGCTACAGGCCGAGACCACCAGGGGACTTCCCATCTATGCTCTTTCCTCTCTCTCCTCTATTCCTGTCACTTTCTGGGTTTTTCTCCCTCTGAGGCTAAACAGTCTAACCTGAGATGACAAACCTCCTGCTGCTCCTATAATCCTGCTCAATGCCTGCTGTTATATTGAGATATATTAGTCTTACTTCTTGTCTTATTGCTGCTATTATTACTATCATCATATAAAAATAAACTTTACTTACTTATAATTGTCATTATTATTATTATTATTATTATTACTATTCTTAATTCTAATTTACATCTCTATATGGAATCAGCATTTTGCTATGCTCTCCTTCCTCTGTTCTCTCTGGGTCTCACCTGTTCTGCATGAAAAGTGCCTTGAGATAAATTAAACACATTTGACTTGACTCATGTTTCTGCTGTTAAGTCACATTTGACAGAATTACCATCTGAAAACCAAAAATGTAATGGATATTGAATAATTAACTCTTTTTTTTCCATATAGAGCATTCCCAGTATATAGACAGGATCAACATACCTTGACTGCGTCCTCGCTGCCGGCGCAGGCCCCTCTCTGGATCAAGGCATTGCCAGTATCAATGACTCCACGGATTCTGTCTGCGTTGGCATGCAGCTCAGCCTCAAATGCCTGATGTTTCTGATGCTTACTCTGAGAGCACAGACAAAGGTAGGACAAACATTGACACATTATGAGAACCACCAATTAAGGTAAAGGACAAGGACAAGCTCCTGACTTATGTTGCAAATGCGCAGAACCATTCTTAAACTAAGATACACTTACATTTTAGAACCACCCCAATTTTTCCAGTTTTTATTGAAGTCAAAACTGAAATTTTTCATTTATATTATCTTCATTTATTTTTTTCAGGGATCAAATAATGTCCTGCTAGCTTACAGCTTTTCTGTAGAAACTGAAGTAAATGAGGTCTTGAAATTAATGAAAACAATTATTGCTGGTGTCCCAACTTTTGCTGATTGCTTACAAGGTTCTGTCTGTACAAAGGCAGTGTTGGAACACTCTTACTACACCCTCTGATGCATTATGCAGACAAATTGTACTAATGGAAACAGTAGTGCATATGTCTAGCATAAAAGAAATCAAGAAAGCAACTAACAAAGGGAGACAGACGAGTTGGTCAGGGGCTCATCCCACAGCAATGACCCATAACATTAGAAGTAAAGAACGAGATGGTTGGCTTCAAATGATGGAAAGCCAGCACAGCCCCCTTACAATATACTATATATATTTAGAACAAAAAAAAATTGGAGGTGTTCTAAAACTTTTGGCTGGTAGTGTAGATCATTTCACATCTAGCAATGCTTTCATACTTACATTCAGCAAAGTTGATTTTTTTTACCCTCAACTTGACTGAGTTTGACCAAAAAACCTTTATCTGGAGCTTTCTGAAGCAGACATTGATGTCAAATGTAAATAAGTGTTTCAATTCTGTTTTTTTTAAACTACTAACAAACTAGAGGGGGAAATACAAAAACTACTTCAACACAGGACAGACACTATGACAGACAATGTGTCAGACATCAAAATACAAACAGGACAAACACAGGAAGAACAAAAAATGGCAATGTGAAGGACAACATTAACAACAACGTAGTCGACTCTGAGAAAACCTACTGTAGGAAGAGTCATCTCAAAGCTGCTTCAGTGTCTGCATCTTTCTATATTTCTAAAAAAAAATGCCTACAACATACTCAAAGTAAATAATCTCTGACCAAAGTTTGCTTCTCACAATTTAGATTTTCTCAGTTTGATACCAGTGTCATGTTCACAAACTGCTGAGCTGTTAGTCAGGAATCATTCAGTCTTCTAAATTTCATCTCAAGGTCGAATTTGGTTGTTCTGATTGCAGACAAACATCTGAAGCAAGTTTAAAGATAATCTCCCTAAAGAATTTAAAATAAAAATGGAAGCCACACCCAAAACTAATAGCCTTTGATCACAAAACAAACCTGGAGTAAAATACAAATATGAACAAAGAATTAAGTTATCAAAATTAAAACCCAAGTGGAAAAGAAGCTGGAACTCAACAGTGCTGATGAGGGACAAACTCAAGATGGACAGAATGCTTGTTCTATGTCGTGTCTACACAGATAGCAAAGACATGGACACATGGAGGATAACCTGCTCAGTTGTTAGTCAGCGGACACATTACTCAAACTTACCAGCAGCTTGGACAGCTATAAAAAATAAGACAGTGGAAGAAAAATTAAGTCTCACTTCAGACAGGACAAAGGGAGGGGTGTGACACAGTTTAAGAAAAGTCAATAAAATAAAACAGCTTTGCAGTTTTAATGATGTTAAGGTGACATGACTAGCTGATTGTTTTGGCTTGACAACCTGGCCTAGAATCAGGTACCATCCGTAAAAAAGGTTATGATTCTTGAACCTCTTCTCCTTGTAACTTTTCTTTGAACGTTTCTTATACAAAGAAATAAGTCCTGTCTTTTCTATTCATTAAATCATACTTAAAATCACTTCTGAACTTCTGCGAGTTAGGCCTGTGCTAGAAGAAGCAAAGTGTGTACCTGGATGTTAGTAGGGTCCTTGTAGGACTCATCAGTCGCAGTCTGCAGCTTCTCGCTGATCCAAGCCTCTATCTCATCCACATCCCTGCTGAACTGCTGCAAAGTCTGTGATTCACCCAACTTAGACCGCTTTTCAATCATCTGGGCCTTCAGCCGGCGCCACCTTTAAAACATTAAAATTGGAAGTTTAAAAACTGAGCTCAAACACAAAACACGTTAAATGGTTTACATCTTATCTGACAGGAAGAAGTGTGTCCAACCTTAACATTTGGGTCTCTTATTCCTTATATACAGTTTCTACATAAATGATGCCCCAGCTGCTGTGAAATAGAGTTCTAATGATTCTGGTATTTGGGAAAGATCTTAGTGAGATTGATATCACTCTTAATTAGTGTTTAGAATGTGTAAGAAAATGGTTCAAACTATGGCTGGATGAATTATCAAATTTTGACCAAAACTGCAATTTGAACTAATATGAATGAAAAAACTGAAAAGGCTGTGATTATTTTTAAAACTCCTGACTCTGACCCCGCGGTTAATCACATCACACCGTTATCCCTGCGTAACAGACAGTCATGCTAACCAATCAGAAGTGGCCCAAGTCAAAGTGACACAGGTTGACATCTCACTACGTTAAGCGCAAGAAAGCTCCTACAAGCGCTGTAAGTCTCTGTAAAATCAGAGATAGACGTCGACCCCAAACGTCCAAAAGGTGTGAAAAGTTAAGGGGTCTACTTCCTGAAGAACACTGTGTTTGTTTCTATCTAGGATGCACTGAGGTAATTTTTCTGATGTAAATCTCTATTGTTCAATTTTATGTTACATATTTTTGCCTGAATTTTAATATCCTGGAACTCACGTTAAAGTGTTCGCCTTGGATTGGTGTTTCGCTGATCCACAAATAAATCAATAGGTTTTCCTACCTGTCAAGGACTTCATTGCGGCGGTTGAAGATCTCGGGTTTGGCGTAATGGTCAGCTCCAATCAGCTGATCAGCAAAGGACTGCAGAGCAGCAATCTTCTCCTCCTGTACAGCAGGGGAACAGTTTATCATTTATAGAACATAAGTGCAGATCATTTTTCATCTCTGGCTCAGCCGTGCCTGACCTGCACATTAATGGCCTTGTCAAAGTCTTCATGTTTCTTGATGAGGGCTTCCACACTGTCCAAGGAGTCGCCCTTGTCGTCACTGGCGAGAAAGGCTTCACGAGCTGCCATCCAGTTCTCAGCCTGTTCACAGTCCCTGTTGAAGAGCTAGTGAGAGACAAAGACAACAGTCAGTCAGTGGATGGAAAAGACAGCTGTCACTGATAACATAATAAGCATCATCACAACACAATTACCTGGAGTTCAAGGCACTGGTCCAACATCATACGCCGCTGCACCCAGGCCTTCTCCAGGTCAGCACGCTCACGGTCTAGAGCCTCCAGTTTCTGTTGAATCTCAGGACTGGCATAGTGGCCTCGTGCCAGCAGCTGCTGACCAAATTGTTCAAAGGCCTGGAAGGTACCAGCACGAGCATCGATCTCTGTGCGGTGTTCCTGGAATGATGGAAAAAGAAAAGACACATAGGTTGACAGAGTCAAAGTTAGACATCAACCTGCTGCCACGTCTGCAACTTTGTAACTGTATAGTAGAGCAGAAGGAATTCAGTACCTGGTGTCTTTCCAGAAGGGCCTCAGCTCCAGTCACATCTTTGGCCAGTTCCTCTGAGGACACTAGCCCTCGGATGCCATTAATCCAGGACATCAGATCTCTGTGTACAGATGAAGAGTTAAAGCCATACAATACCATACAAGTCTTAACGCGTCTTTTAGATGTACACTTCATTTTCAATCTAGTTCTTCATTTGAACAGCGACTCGCTGGAAACCTCTGACCCAGTGGCTGTTCTCTCCTCACCTGAAATCAGAGAGGAAGCGCTGCAGGTCATGGGAGTTGCCAAGTTTGTCTTTGCGCTGGTCAGCACGTCCTACCAGGCTGCTCCAGGCAGTGTTAAGTTCAGTGCATTTCTCCTGGATGTCATCCACTGCCTCTGGGTGGGACTGGATCAGACGCTCCGCTGTCTCACCAAGAGAGTTCACCTGGGCACAGGAGCATGAAAAATGAGTAAAAGTGAGTGAGAAAACTAAAAACCTAAAATCTCATTCAGACAAAATCCTGTATTACCAACAGACCTTATCACCAAGAGCTGCCAGGTCTCTTTCAAAACCTTCATGTTTACGCTGCAGAGCCTGAACACTGGCCAAGTCATGGCCATAGTTGTCAGTGTTGAGGGCCTGGTTCTTCTCCTCAATCCACTCCTTAGTCTCATCAGCATCCCTATGGAGACACAAGCACAGCTTTGGTCAAAGGTTGTAAAGAGAATCTATGCACGATTAAACAGCTGGACGTGTTCTTGTGTGCAAGCAAGCAGTGTAACGGACCAAGGGTTTCACAGTTTACTTGTGTTTCCCCCAATATGTTGTGAATGTTATTTTTGATGCTGTTGCCATTTTGTTTTAGTTTTGACCATTATCCTAAAATCAGAGTGAATTGACATTTTGTTCCACTTTATTCAGAGTGATATTGTGGCCATAGTAGCTTTTTTTTTTTTTTTTTTGAAAGATGGCACTGAATGTTTATTAGATTTGGCATTTTGGCATTTGATAGTTGGCAGTCTAGAGAGACAGTAACAAAGGGCATGTGGATATAAAACAAAGGTTTCCTGGCTGGGGAAGGTTAGATGTTCTCTTATTGAGAGAATATAATTACTGTTTTGTTTTGCCATGATCAAAGTGTAGTATCTATCCTGCTACGTCATTTTCATGTGTCTGCGTGTATATATTCCTTTAAGTTGATTTACAACAATCTGTACACCTGCATCAATCTAATCCAAACTTACCACCAAATTTATCACATACTATTTTTTGTGGATCTAGCTAGGTATGTAGCTTATGTATGAGGATGACATCCCCCTCTTAATCCTATCTGAAAGGCCTCGAAAGATTGGCCAATTGTTTCTCCAGCTGTCAAATACAGTATAGCTGTCTCTCAGAACAGCAGCATATCTATTTGAATCACCAGGCAAACTGAAGGTATGGTTGGGAGCTCAACCCCCCTGCCTAAATTTGAACTACATGGTTCCAGTAACAGTCTTACACTAAAGTCAGTCTTTGGTTCATACCTGTGAAATCGCTGCACCTCGTGGGCACTGCCCAGCATATTGCTCCTTTCTTCAGCCAGCTGCTGCAGTGACCGCCAGCGGTTATTCAGCTCCTGAACATAAAATACTCATTAAACAGCACTCTTGAATTTACCGTTTGATCAGCCCTTCTGCAGTATGTTTCTTTTGGTTTAGGTGTTATGTGAACATAATATAGCCTCATTCAAAGAGGAACTCATCAAGTGATTTAAGTTGTGTGAAGCAGGGATACACTGATCAATACTGGTATTTGATTATGAGTCTGATACTGGCTCAAACAGCTGAATCAGGTATCTGTGATAATACGTCTGATTTATGGGGATGATCAGTTCAATTCAATGTTATTCTGTGTTTACGTCTACATGCGTGTACTGACACAGACCTGTACATGATCCTAGTCAGGGTAACACTATGGTAATGAATCAGTACTTAGTATCTATATTGGGATTGAAAAAAAAAATCTGATCGTTGCGTCCCCAGGTGTGCTAAAAAACTGCACAAAAATGCCCTGTCAGGTAAACTTTGAGATCTAGTTTTCAGGTGAGGTGAGAAATGCTGAATTAAACATATTTCACTTAAATATACGGATGCAAATTCAGCATGTGCTAATTTACAGAGTTTGTGTTTGATATATGTTTGATGGGTGCAGGCAGTGATGGAGAAATAAACACAGATGGATGATGAGGCACAGGACTGGATGCATGGTACAAACATTAGTAGGGCTGGATATCAGCACTTGATCTCCCAATTTGATTCTTGATGATTCAGTTACATCTGATTCAATTCAAGGCACAAGACACACAGATAAATACCAATGTTGTGTAGAGCACCTTTCAGAATTTAGCCTGGGAAATTATTTTTTTCTGCATTCGACAAGAGATTTCCTTGAATATAAAATTGTGTAATGTGCACATTATCGGCTAAATTGTAAACACATATTCCACTTAAAAACAGTGACACATCTAGATTTTTTAAGGCCTACAGTACATGTGCACCACTTACAAGCCATCATCATTATGCATATTTTAAAAGATAAAAAGTTATCCCATACAGCTATACATGGATTAGCAGTAGTAGTTGATTCAGCTAAGTAAAGACACTCACTTTAATAATCACTTTGACACACTAATTCCTTTGCACAGAAATTGGCCTGATATCTGCAGGCAGCTGTTAGCTGGTGTTGGTGAGACTGAATAAAATAGGATCCACACACTTGTTTGCTCAACTTTTACAGCCTCACATCTCATACATGCCACAGTCAGCTAATCATCCTGAATCTTGACAGCAGCAGGTTAACATAAGCTGTAATTAATCACATTACAATTTATGGGTCTGTTGTGACGCAAGGCGGCTAACATAGCCATCTATTTTATCTCTTATCTTAAATTAACCTTTTTGTGCACTTTGTAATAATTACATTTTCAATCGAATTTGGAATTTAAGAAAATTAAACACTTGATTAATCAGAAAATCATTTTTTTTATCCAGCCCTAAACAATAAACAGTAAGAGGACAAAGAAAATAGGAGCAAAAAGTCAACATCTAAGAGATGCTGAAGACATAACTCAAGTAGTATGCCAACAATCATCCATACTACAGTAAACAATAAGATGGACTGATACAGGACAAACACTTGCGATGGGAAACAGGATGGAACCAAACTAAAGTGAACACTGCCAACACTGGAGACAGGATCAGGGAGAGGACAGGGAGAGAAAGATCATGTTACACAAAAAAGAGACTGTGATGATAGGGTTAGTTTTCTGATCACAATGCAGGACACAGAACCAAGGGTAGGAGTGATTCAAAATGAGGGTAACTAGTTAATCTTACCTTGATAGTATTAAAGTTAGCCGTTGTTTGAACAGCCAAGCGTATATTCTATAGTCAAAGGTGAACAAAACATGGCAGAAAGAAGGGGCGAGGAGGTAGACAAAAACAGAAAAACACCACACCAGTCAAGAGTGTTAAAAACTCCCAGGATTTGTCTTGGTGTTCTCCCAAGACCAAACAAGAATTAACACCAATCAGGAAATGGTAAACACTGCAACCATGACTAGAGCAAAACCAGCCAACCAGCCCCAAAGACTGAATTATGATGAATCAAACCAGACACCTGTAAACAACTGATACATCTTAAGACAAAATTTTAAAAATGTTATGAAGTCTTGGGAGTTCCAAGGCTCCCTTGTTGTCTCATGTCCAATCACACTCAATGAGGACATTGCCAGTAAAATGTCTTTTTGGGCATGATTGCAATACATTTCAGAAGAGATACACCAGGCATCAATCATATGCTGAGCAGTCATGCACAGTTACAGTATGAAATCAAGACGGACAGGCTGTCAAATGTTTGAATGCATTTTCTGGAGACAGATTCTAAGTGTAAGTACCTTCCATGGAGATGCAGTCTTGGAATCTGCTTCATCCTGTTCAAGAAATAAGGCATGGTGCTGGTAAGTATACATTTCACTGTTGCTATTTGTTCTTAAGTATCAAGCAAAATGTGCGTAAATTATAGAAATGTTTATGACCTTGCCAGGAGCCGAACCAAGTAACTCTTGTTGCTTTAAATGGAAAACAAAAACATGATCTCCATTAATTGACATCTATAACATAAAAGATGGCTCATACAGTTGAGCTAGGTAAGAAGAACTTACCTGAGCCTGAACCATGGGGGCCTCCTCAGCCATGAGGCCTTCAGACTCCAGCTCAGACGCCACTTTGTTGATGTCCCTCAGACGAGACTCATTGGCTTTCAGGTCCTACAGCAAACAGAAGAACATCATACATTTTCTTTCAGACATAACTTTGAACAGATGACATATGCGAACAATCTCAACAAATACACACAGTAGCCAGTAGAGTGTGATTAGGCAGAAACAAGAAGAAATACTGATTGGGTGAACTGGGTTTTCCATTCTAGAAAATGAGATGGCTCAGAATAAAATCTGTCCATTGTCTGTCCTTATAACACTGTGACTCAGTCAGTTACTGCGGTGGTTCTCTTCAGTTCCTCTGTGTCTCCTCCACTTTTTACAATCCTAAACATGCCTGACATGGCACTTAATTTCCTTGTTTGTACAGTCAATATCTATGCACATGAAACATGTAAATTTACATTTACTCATTTGGCTGACACTTCTATTAAAATCTTACTAGTGAGACTATTTGGGGTTTGCTGTCCTGCAGTCAATGGCCAACCCACTCTGCCATCTGAGCCAAGGCCACCCCCACTTGCAGCAGTTTATGTTGGGAAAAAAAATAAAATCCTCACTGGATATTAGCTTGTTATTCAAGACATATCTTTACCAACATTACCTCATTTATGATCAATCAGTCAACAATTCAAGGACAGTGATTTACAGCAGGAAAGTGAGAAATGAACCCTGTATAAGATTTTAGACTGGAGCGATTACAGATTTAAAAAATCTGAAAAATTACTTAAGGAAAAAACTTGTTGTGATATGATGACATTGGTGATCTATAGAAAGGAAGTTACCTTCTGGAAGTCGTCAAACTTCTTCTGCAGGACCTCAACCTGCTCCAGGTCAGAGCCCACCTCTTCATTAGTGAGGGCACTCTCCTTCTCATTGATCCACTGCTGGAGCTCATTGGCTTCACGGAACAACATAAACTTCTTGCAGCTCTTCTCTAACATGTCCTTGCGTTTCTCTCCAAGCTCTATCAGAGTACCATACCTTGAAAAAAAGAGATAACAGGAAGTATTACATTAGAAAACCACAACATACCTTGGGGGCTTGTGCACATAGATCATGTGAAGAAGCCTCACGCGATGTGACAGATATGAGTTTTATAAATTGTAAATGCAAAAGCAATACTTATTAAATGAGAGCATGAAACAATGACACTATTACTGAATGACAAGGGGACAAGAACCTGATCACAAGTTGCAACCACAGGATCTAATCAAATACTTGAATGTGTCGTCAATGTATCATCCCTCTCATACGGTGGCTCATTTTCAAAGACTACAAATGAGTATTTTTTGAAGGACTTACTCTTTTGATTAATTTTAAGTTGCAAAATAACTCAGGAAGCTGTGCAACAATAAGTCAGTTAACCCAAAATTACTTTGACAATCGATTAGTTGTTTGTAGTCATTTATCGGGCAAAACAGTTGATGATTCCAGCTTCTCTGATAGGAGAATTCGCTGCTGTCCTTTTTTATATCATTGCATATTGGATATCTTCTTTGTGCTGCTGCTCTGACAAAACATGAAATTTGAAGATATGTGTCTGATACTGTAGGCTTAATAACAAAGTATCTATGCCCAAGACAGCTCTTAATAACTCAAATGACTATGTTTTTAACCTTTTATTTATTTATGTGGTTTTCACAGAATTTTCAGAAGAAGAGTTAAAAATACTCTATATTACATTAAAGGTAAATAAAAAAAAAATGCCAACTCACAGCATTAACATCTCATTACAAAGACGACCATATCTAGTGTCACACTGAATATTTTCTAACTCTGTTTTTCAATAATGTGGCACGCATTTAAGACTCACTTTGATCAATTACATGGATAAAAAGAAAATAATAATAAAAATAATCCAAAAAATCTAACTGCAGATGCTTAAGACATATAGGTACATCTATATTTACACCTATGCTTTTAACGCATCTCCCTAGGTCAATTTGTAATCTAGCAGATCTCAATCATAAGTCTTGGAGGCACTGGGATCAGTAGAATTTCATACCAATTAAACTGACCCTTTGCTAAGTCCCATGAACACAGACAAGCTAGTTATGGTTAAACATTGTGTCTGGTCAAACAAATAAAGGTCTGGCTACCTCAGCAACGGGCAGCACATAAATCATTAACTAGCACTTATATGCTTCACTGGTCATTGAGGGGGTGGCACAGCACAGCAGTAGCTTCTCTGTGTGGAGTTCACATGTTCTCCCTGTGTCTGTGTGGGTTCTCTCCAGGTTGTCCAGCTTCAGTCCAAACACATGCAGGTTAACTGGTGACTCTAAATTGTCAGTAGGTGTGAATGGTTGTTTGTCTCCTATGTGACAGCCCTGTGATGGACTGGCTGATCTGTACAGGGTGTACCCCACCTCTCACCCAGTGTCAGCTGGGATTGGCTCCAGCCCCTCTGACCCTTAACGGATAAGCGATATAGATAATGAATGAATGAATGAATGAATGAATGAATGGTCATTGAAGGTATACTCAATGTACACATATGCTGCTTTTGCTTTAACTGTGAATAAAGACCTACCCTGATTTACAGGGACAGTGTTGCTCCTTAATTTCATACTCATCTGTATCAACTGCCAAATGATGTGGTAATTTCCTTGTACGTAGTTCTATTGGAGACTGACTTTTTGTTTTTTCAAAAATCGTTTAAGATTTCCTCAGGGAGTGCAGCTAGTGACAGTGTGGGTGGGGCTTAGCGAAGGGTCAATTACCAATAATTCTTAAAGCTAATTTTTCTGACTAGGACCTTGAGCCTTGGACTTGAGGTCACTGCTATAAAAGTGAATCAAAGCCTGATGTGTGAGGAACATAACTGCTTATGCGGCATATCATGGCATATGATACAGTAAAAAAGAAAAAGAAAATCAGAAATGAACATCCGTGGACAAGCCTGGGATGAGAACGATGTGAAAGGTGTGCACTAAAGCTACTTCTATCCTTGTGCTGAATAGAAGATGAGGGTAACATAGACACAGTGTCACAGAACATGGGGGTTTTGGTTTTTGGGGGTGTGGAGGGATGTTAAACTGCTGATGATAATTAGTTGTATCACGATCACAAAAACACGCAGAGGGACACTGGTTCCTACTCACAGCTCTTCCACCTGCTTCATGCGCACTGACACGCTGCAGGCCTCCTTGGTGACAAGCCTGCTCAGTGGCAAGGCAGGGTGAACACACAGCAAGACAAGATTAAGTTAAATACAGCGAGAGGACAGCAGTAGAAAGACAGAGAGAGGCCAGGGGCAAGGTCATTAGTGTTAAAACCTGAGCAGAAAATATGAATTGATGGAAGTGAAGGTAAGTTAAAAGGCAGAGAAAAGACTGAAGAAAAATAGTTCAACAGATCTTGTAAGACAGGAAAAATGAGTTAGTGAGCTATATTATGCTACAAATTGTTAGAGGTTATGATGTGGGTTTCTTACTGATTCTCTATCTGGTCTTGACGCAGTGCAATGCTGCCATGTTCATCCAGTAGATTTTCCCTGGATGAGGACTGGGTGGGGTCGAGCTTCTTCACGTAAGCAGCAGGAACAAAGCCCTGGCGATCATTCACCTCCACTTTCCACCAGTCCTGCAGCAGGGAGAAGGAGTAAAGTTAACAAGTGATATTGATGAGATACTCAACATTATAACTGGCCCACTGGCCTCGGACGCACTATTTAAGGACTCCAGGCCAGTTGATTGCATGTTCCACTGGTCTGCTCAGGCCAGTTAAAATACTGACATAAAAACAAACCAGAGGTGAATTTTATTATTTTTTTCCTGTGATATTGTTGTTTTGCTAATGATTTTTGTGCAACTATCTCTGTTACTTACCGCTGCAGTATCAACACTTCATGCGTGCCTGTGCATTATAGTTGAAAGGCAGCTGCCATCTGTCATGAACACTAGTGTGTAGAGCTGGGTATCAAAAATTTTCTATAACTGGTACTGATACAGATAACTTGACTTCAACACCGGTTCCTGAACAATAATTTTTTTCAATACCAATTTTATCAAATCAATTCTAACAAAGAAAATTACATTACATATTATGGTTAGAAATCTTTCAGTTTTGGCATGACAGTTTTCTAACATAAAAAATATATAACAAATCGGTATGTGAACCCCCAGTGCAAAAGTCAGTGTCTAATGCTCACTGCTGCATATTAAGGACCTTTAAATCTTCCTGCAGTTGAACACTGAGCAACTTTCTGCTCTTAAACTGATTCCGTGCTCGTTCAAAGGCTTCATCAAATTGGTCGTGTTGCCTTAGCAACAATGTCCTTTTTGCAAATATTGCATCGCGCACTATGGGCATCAATCTTGCCAAAATGGAGACACACTTTTGACCTTGGTCACATTTTTAACCCTCCCACTGCCCTTCGTATTCCGTATACTTTTTTGTTCTTACTATTATTCAAAAACAAAAGATAACCGCTTCAGAATCACGAATATCATGCACAACAACAAATCCTACCACACACCACACACACATTGTCGGCCACCGCGTCACAGATACACGTGAACCCCGTCTGTGGGCGTAACCACCTAAGTATTCTTCCTGTATGTCTCTACCGCTTGTAACGTTACAGCAAAATTTGGCACCGAAAAACAAGGCATGTTTCGATACCGGGTAGTATCGAAGCATTTCGGTTGGTGCCATTAAAGAACCAAAGTTTGGTACCCAGCCCTACTAGCGTGAGCACGTCAGCTGCACTGTGCAGGTCAATGCCGACGTACACAGACAAGTAGGTGCAGTATAGAAACGTCAGTTTTGTTAGCGAGGACAATGGTAGGCAAGCAGAAAGAGCATAATAATTATTCTCATAAGAATTTGTTTATTGTAGGGATTCTCTGCTCTTCAAGGGTTAGAGAGCAGAGCAAAATCCAAATTAGCCAACCAAGGAGATGGAAAAACAACTCAATGACTTAAATAAATTACTTTTGTGTGAGATTATTTCATTTTCTTCATTAAGAGTGTAATTTTTTTTACTGTTATTTGCTGAGAGTGCCAGTGCGTTGGTTAAACGAATTGCTGCTAAGGAGCTAAAAGGAAAGCTGTCTGTATGTAGTCCAAGGGGTTAGTTTGACACTAATCTTAAAATTTGGCAAATGCCTGTAAATTTGATTTGATAAGACAAACCAGCCCCCAGACATTTTAGATTTCTGTCCAGTGAGATATTGAATTTACAGTGATTTTACTGTTGCTTCTCCAGAAACAGTATTTAGTTGTTTTTAAAATATGACTCAATTCTTTTCCTATTCTGAATTTATTGTTTTTAAAAATATAAAATAACCCAGTTATTTAATAATGCTAAGAACCAGTGACAGTATGATCTGGACTGATCAGGGTCTGGAAGGATAAAGATAAAATCCCAATGATACCCATCCCTATAGCTAGTTAGTGGCTTCACCCTGACTTATTTTCTCCATTATTAAAGGGCAATTCAAATAATTCATGTCATGTCAATTTTAACTATACTTTCTATACTCGCTCCTTGTCTATTTACACTCCTAACTTTTGGGCTGGTGTTCCTAAAATTTTCAGGGGGTGGGGGGGGTGTTCACATATTTTTCATCACTACATTTGTTTAAGCTAGCTAGTTTCTGCCTGAAGTCCAGTTCATGGTGCAGTCAGATAGGCAGTCTATTGCAGAATGAACTGGATTTATCTGTACCTTGTTGGTGCTGTTGAGTAGGGTGAGGATGTCCCCTTTCTTCATGGTTACTTCACGAGGGCTTTTTTCCTGGTAGTCATACAAGGCTAGGACCAGCTCTTTCCCAGTCTCATCATCAGTTGGTGCCACTTGTTGCTGTTTAATTAAATGAACAATTTTTGTGTCACTTATTTGTGTTGTCTTGAAACTGAAGAATATTTGATTATTAAGAAAATTCAGCACTCAGAAGCAGTAAAAACCCCTCCCAAGGAGCTGAGCACATGTGCAAAGTTGAGGTGTGAAAGGAGAATGGTGTTTACCCTGCAGGACTGGGCCTGTTCCTTCAGGGCCTGGATGCTGCTGCTGTAGGCATTCAGGTCAGACATCAGAGCTTCGTGCTTCTTCAGCAGAGCCTGTGGAAGACAAACTATTCAGCACAACTGTGTTTGTCACAGACAAGGTAATGCTAACATACAGTAACCTGATGAACAGATAGAACTGAAGGAAGAAGCAGTAAAAGGGTCAGCGGCTATATACCTAGATAACAAACAGATTGTGACAATGGCTATGAAAACATTTGTTGTTCTGTTACTTGGGTTGATTTGTTCTATCATAGATTGCATTAGGTTACCAATAATAATTTACTAGCAGGCACATTGTTTTACCTCAGACTAACTATTGACCATCAGGATTCACATTTGAACTGACAACAAACAATGGAGCAAAACCAACACCCTGAACACTAACAAACACACACCATACTAAATCATTATCATACAGTCTTGAATATATTTCATTTTCAATGAAAACTGAGGTCAGAAAAAAGATTTGCTCACTGTACTGACAGGTGAGAGGTAATCATTTTGTTTTTGGATAATTCACTGTATGCCTTTCCCATGAACAAAAATCTTTTGACCCATCATGTCCTTAGTTTTCTGGTTGCAGGGATCAATGTTAATTCTGGACCACTGTTTCTTTAATAATTGCTTCCATCTTGGATAATAAGTGTGGTTCATGTATTCTATTGCGTATTCACTTAGCAGATGCAATATGTTCTTGTACAATACTGTTTCCACAGTGATTACACTTTTTTCCTTACATCTTTTCTATTTTTTCTGTTATATGTGGAGGGAAGATGAGCACAGATTCATGTGACACTCCCTAAAGGGAGAATCAGATGGGTGACGGGTGAAGGTCTATATTATTGCATACATTATCTGCTCATCACTAGATTTAAATGTTGCTCTGTTACATCAAATATAATGGAAGCTATCAGCACAGAGTACGGATAGTTTGTCTGACTTCTGACAGTGTATGCTACACTTATGTATAACAAGAACAAAAATCTAGCAATATTGTGGGAAAAATCCCCAAGTTCCCCTTGTTCCACATGACAGAATAAAGCAAACAAATTAATTAGTATTAAAAAAAAATACACTTGATAAAGATGATGCTCAATCGAAATGTGAAAAAATTTAAAAAGATTTATTTTGAAAAACAATGTTTTTAAGGATTAAGCCTGTATGAATAATGTTTGATTATTTTTAATTTTAATTTTAATTTTTTTATTTTTTATTTTTTTCTTTTTGCTGTGAATGTCTGGCTCACATTTCTTCCATTCATGTACCTCAGCAGAGTCTTCATCTTTGCCGTAGTCAGTGCTCCCTACGATGGGCTCCTTCTCCCTCATCCAAGACTCAGCCTCATTGGCATCAGCAAAGTACTGCTGGGCCTGCAATGAGTCCTCCAGGTCCTGTCTCCTCTGGGAGGCTTTAGCCTTCAGCATGTCCCAGCGTCCATGTAGCTCAGCTAGCTTAGCTTTCACATCCTCACCAGCAAAGTGCCCTGGGTACCACCAACATAAATGATCAGCATTTTCAATGTTGGGACGATATCTCACCTACTTAAAATGTCAAAGAAGAGACCAAGCAAGGCTTAGAATTTAAATGAATACCTTCCTCGACCATGGCCTCTCCTTTCAGGGTGACAGCCTTAATGCGAGGCTCATGACCAGTGATTTCAGCCTGAAGGGCCTGGTGCTTCTTCAGCAAGTTCTGGACACCAATCAGGTCTTTGCCTGAGGAAAATGCCAGAAAAAACACAGTTTTAGAACTTCACCAATCATCTGAAAAATGTGAGAATGTTATGCTTTGGCTGAAACTGAAGCCTCCTCTAAGTTCACAGCTTCATATAAACCAAACCTTTTGCAGGAGACTATGTATCATCGACAATACCCTTTCATTTTACAGTACTGTATAATTATACTGATTACATTAAGTTTTTACCTCTGTTGGTAGAGGCAGCTATGGGCTCTTTCTCACGGATCCAAGTCTCTTCATCCTCCACATCTCTGAACAGCTGCTGAAGCCTTAGAGAGTCGGACAGTTTCTGCTTGCGTGCAGCCATGGGCTCACGGAGGGCTTCATAACGGACAACCAAAGCCTCCTGTTTTTTGCGGATGTTGTCAGCATCAAAATGTCCAGCCTCCTGGAACTGGCGTGCCTGAATTGTTATGCCATCAATGCGATCCTAAAAGAGACATTCACAGAATACTTAATACAGTTACATCTATTGTGTACAAAACAACACATTAATGAGGCATGCTCTCATGATGGAAGGCCTAGCGTTGGGTACCTGGTGAGCAGCCACATCTGCCTCCAGCAGTGCATGTTTTTTCTGCAAGTTCTGGACACTGGTCAGGTCTTTTCCATAATCATCTGAAGCCAGGTGGCCCTCAACTTCATACAACCACAGCTCTATGTCCTCTACATTCCTGTTGAATTGCTGTTGCTGGTTGGCCTCGCGGAGCTTGATGCCTAAAATAAAATATGGTAGAAAACAAATTCACAATCAAAACAGCTCAGAGTGTTGTGTGAAATGACTCTCTTTTCATCCGTAATGGGTGCAGCAGTGCCCTTGTCTTGGTTCATTAATATTTAAATCATATGGAAATAATATTAATCCCTCTTAAAAAAGCCCTTCAATATTAATTTTATGCTAATGACACAAGTTTGTATGTCCCAGTTCCTTTGACTCATCTTCACTCTGCCTTTGGTGCTTTCCAGATACCACCTCTTGATTATAGACTATCCTTAAATACAGGAAGTGCATGGCATTCACTACATCTTCCTGTGTCTCTTGCCCCAATAAAACATTTTTTCTTGGTAATACAAATATATGACAGAAGACTGTCATTCAACATTCATATTCAAAATTTTACTCAATACTGCAAACTTGATGTTCTCTACAGGCTGTCTGTCTTTTCTAAACAGTGAAAATATGGTTCAGTCAGCTTTTATATCTTTATTTGTTTACAGAGACATTCTGTAACTGCAATGCTGCCTCATCATCACTTCAGTATTTGAACTCTACTTATCACAGTATGTTATGTTTATGGCTAATGACAAATTCCTTGCATATCACTGCCCAGTGTCACAAACATGTTTAGACCTACTTATCAACAAAATTTACATCTCAATGGTGGTTGCATGGCTTCCTCCTAAAAGTCAATGATCTGATGCAACTGTCAGGAGTTGACTCACAAAATCTTTGAACATTTGATGACTCATTAAACTTTTTTTGCTGCCTCACAGTACACACACACACTAACACAGTCTGACAGGCTGTAAACTTTACAACCAGGTCTGGTCTTAAAATGCAACAAAACTAACTGCGATGGAAATAAAAATGTGATAGAAACAAAGGACAGAGTGATACCAGACAGCACGAGGTAGGACAGTGCAACCCGTTTCTGTTTGCTGCTCTGGTGTCAAGTAAGTCTGCCTGCAGAAACTGGCAGACGATGCTGTCAACAGCTCGGCAGGAGAAACACTCAAGAAGGATACCGAAGGATTTCATAACTAAGCTATGACGTACTCCAGAAAATACAAGAACAAATTGTCAAATCTTCACATTAAACAGCTAAATCGATTTCACTGAAAAAAATTCTGAGCCCTAGTTAGTTGGTTGTTCTTGTTCTCAGGTCTCTCTTGAAAAAGAGATATTGATCTTGATAAGATAACCTTATTAAATACAATTACTTCATTAAATTGCTAACGTTAACTCTTTACTGACATACAGTATTAATGCTATTTTTGACTGAAAATTTCACACTTGATCATCATTTAAATCAGAACTTACACATACAAAGTACAAACTATAGTATCTTCAGTTTGAAAAACTGGTCAACCCATGCTTTACTTCATTCAATACCTTTGAGCTCAGTAGCCTCCAGCAGTTTCTTCCACTGAGAGCTGACCTCCTCCATGCGGCCAGCCACCTCAGTGGAGGCGTAATGCTTTCTATCCAGCAGCTCCTGGCCAGACTTCTGCAGAGCATCAATGCGGCTTTGGTTAGCTGATAGCTCAGCCTCAAAAGCCTGGTGTTTCTGCACCTTGCCCTGTAAGTTGGAGGGGTCCTGTTTTCAAGAGAGCAGAGGTGTAAAACGTGGAGGAGTGGACAAAAAGAAGAAGGAAGCATAACACATAACACTGGAATGTACGTATGTGCATTTCAAAATAAACTTTGATTAAAAATCTACAACACAACTCAACCTTTGATAAACTACCTTGTAAGCTTCATCAGTTGCGGTCTTCATCTTCTCGTTGATCCAACTCTTGAGCTCATCAGAATCCCTGAAGAACTGCTGGCAGGTGGAAAGAGTCCTCCAAAGCAGCACGACGAGACTGAGCACGCTCATGCAGAGCGTTGCGGCGGCTGAGAAGCTAAAGATGTGAAATGGAAATGTTACTTTTTTGAGTTCACACGAAGAGAAATTAAAAATCTTGCTATCTCCTTTAGCACTCAGTTCTCATGCTTGAGGTGGTTTCTACATTTGATTTAAGTACAGTGAGGGAGTTACTTACAGCATCTCTGCGGGTAGCCACATCGTCTTTGGCATAGTGGTTGTTCTGGATCAGTTTGGTAGCAAACTCATCCAGGGCCTGGGGATGTACAGGACAAAGAGATTAAGAGTGTATTCTGCTTCCATTCCATTTTCAAACTGTGCAATATCTGTATTCATTTTCTGTCTATGTATAAAGTCCTGTGTATATTTCTCTTCTGTTAATATTTTTTATTACATTGTCATGTTTATACTGCTGTGTATATTTTTTATAACCTTATCTTGTTTTTATCTTGCCCTTACTTGTATTTATGTCTTTCTATCTTTTTCCAATCACTTATGCTGCTGCAACAATGTAAATTTCCCCACTGTGGGACTAATAAAGGATTATGGTAAATGGACTGTACTTATATAGCGCTTTTCTAGTCTTTTCGACCACTCAAAGCGCTTTACACTACAGATCACATTCACCCCATTCACACACATTCATACAGCACATATTCTATATATTTAATGTGCTTTTTCTAAACACATTCACACACATTCACACACCGATGTGAAACACACACATCGGAGGCAATTTGGGGTTCAGTATCTTGCCCAAGGATACTTCGGCATGCAGACTGGAGGAGCCGGGAATCGAACCACCGACCTTCTGATATACACAGACTGCTCTACCTCCTAAGCCACAGCCGCCCCTTATTATATATTATCTGATCTTATCTTAACAACAGTACAAGTCTAGAGATAACTGCAATTTAAAATCTGGCTCTGACTGCACAACTTCCATGCAGCAGGAATGATATTCTTGCTTAAAGACTGAAGGGGAAATGTGAATCATGTAAGTGGACAACTACAGTAACTTACAGTGATCTTCTCTTCCTGGGCACTAAGTGACTTCTCAAAGTCTTCATGTTTCTTCAACAATGCCTCTACACTGTCCAGGGAGTCACCAAGGTCTTCATTCAGGAGGAAAGCCTACACAATGAAAATACATTAAGAACTGGCACATCATATCTACTAGCCAATATGCACCAGAGTAATTATTGCCAGAAGAAAGGTATTAATGTTTGCTGGTGTGTCAGACTACCTCTTGTTTACTCATCCAGTTGTCAACTTGCTCAGTATCCCTGTAGAAAAGCTGCAGGTCCATGCACTGCTCATACTGCTGCCTGCGAACCTCCCACAACTCCAGCAGAGACTCCTTCTCCTCAGCAAGGATGCCCAGCTACACACAACACACAATTTTAAACATGGTAACAGAGCTGTTGCGGTAAAGGAATTTCCTGTGTGGTGATTTAAGGTGGTACAACAGTATTAGTGCACATTACACATGTACTTGTGAGAGCAGAGGAAAATCTACCCTGCTTGTTTTATCACCAGTTGAGTAAAAAGAACGACAAGGAAGCAAAGGGATGGCCAACTAGCGAGAGAGCGAGAGAGAGAGAGAGCGAGAGAGAGAGCGAGAGAGAGAGAGAGAGAGAGAGAGAGAGAGAGAGAGAGAGAGAGAGAGACGCAAGCCATGAACAGTTGTTTCTTCACATCTCCGCCTGAACACCAGGAGGGTCAGGACAAATCCCAGTTGGCTGCCACATCAGTGTCAAAAAAATCAGTGACCCTGTCAGTCTCTTTTCTGTTCCTGTCTGTTGCCTGTTGTTAGGGCTGCACAAGAGAATGTGCTGCTTGCATGTTCTGGGAGTGGGCTTACAGACCAATGGTCAATGTGCATATGCAGCTGGCTTGTCAATGGGGTGGCATTGCAATATTGTGCTTGTCACTGGTAAAGATACAGTACAATAAAATCACACAAAATAATAACAGTACAATCTGGAAGTTGTCACATTCCTACCTTCTCCTTGACCTCTTCAGAGGCATAGTGCCCTGTATTGAGCAAGGCCTGGCCAGCTTCATCAGTGGCTCTAAAACTGTCTTCATGGGCATCAATCTCTCCCTGAAACGCATGAAAGAAAAACACTTAAAACTACATTGCTTCTTTTTAGGTGTCAAATAAATGTTGTATTATGTTTTGAATTAAGCTTTTAAACTTAAATGGTCATCAAATTGAAAGATGTAATTACCTGACCTCATTAGGTCTGGGACATATAGATGATTTTACCTTGTGTTCCTGATGGCGATCTAGTAGAGCCTCAGCTCCAGCCACATCATTGGCCAGTTCATCAGCATTGATCAAGGCCTTCATCTCTGTAACCCAGCTGGTCAGATCCCTGAAGTCAGCAGTGAATCGCTGCAGCCTAAAAGACATTGTAACAAGAGGGGTGGAGTGAGTGAACATCTGTGGAGAGATCTTAAACAAGAGTGACATTCAGAGGCAGCCATATATGCCCTGTGTACTGTCACTAAGATAATATCTGCCTGTGGAAGTGCATCTGTCACATTTTACAAGGATTAGCATTGCTTCTGATGATTACATTTTTAAAATAAATAAAATATGCAGCAACTAAGTGTATATATACTAGTGTATAGTATAACTGGGAAAAAAACTTCATTAGCTCTTTTTCTTTCTTCTTATACTGTGAATATACTAGGGGTGCACAATTATGACCAAAATGGTGGTAATGATTATTTTGATCAATATTGAGAACCCAATTATTTTTCACAATTCATCATTGATTTGAGGGACAAAATATTTTTATTAAGAGCACTGCTTTCACTTCTATGCTGTGCTACACTCCTGCTAATTTAAGACTGGACCTTATTCACAATTCATATCCTAGAAGCAAAATATAAATAAAATTGTACCAAAAATATATTTACATTTATTTTTTACATAGGACAAAGAAAAGCAGCAAATCTTTTTTAAAAAAAAAGCAACGGTGGGGAAAACTTGGAAATAAATTCAATAATTTGATTATTAAAACAATTACCAGTCAATCTTCTGTTGGCTGACTAACCAGTTAATCAATCAAGTGCATCATTCACATGATACATGACTTATGTTTAAAAGATGTTTGCTTTAGAGAATGTGTGCCCCATGAATCATGATGACTGAATTGCATATTTGATATAGTAACAATGATGTGGATCAGCAGACAGTACAGTCACAGTATATGGCATTTTACCGGTAGGAGTCATTCAGGCGAGCATGGCGCTCAGCAGCCAGAGTGCGAATCTGTTCCCAGTTAGTGATGAGTTCGTCCTTCTTCAGGTGAATCTGGGTGGCATTTTGGGGATGTGTCTGCTGCAGGCGCTCTGCATCACCACCTAGTGTGTTGACCTAATTTAAAGAGCAGAAAAAGGGGGTACAGGACATTAGAACATCAAGGTTTTAGTTTCATGGCTGCTTTGTATTTGTGCTGACATTTTGTAGAGCAGCAAATGTCCTGCCTTATCTTCTAGAGCAGCAAGGTCTCTCTCCAGACCCTCATGTTTACGCAGCAGAGCCTGCACACTGGCCAGATCACGACCAAAGTCATCAGAGGCCATCAGCTGCTCCTTCTCCTTGATCCAACTGATGGTCTCATCCACATCCCTGTTGTCAGAATGAAAACACATATCCTGTCAATATCATCAATTAAACAAAGTAATTCATCATAGACACATCAGTGTTCTTTTACAGCAGCAGGCGTGGTGCTTTGGTGGGATCAGTGAAGTAATCCAAGAGCTTGTATGACAGGCACATAGGAGTCAAATGAGACAGGCCGAGCCGTTAAATCGTTGAATATGTCTAGTTTGAGTGAATATCAACAGTAAACTAAAGTTGACCATCAGACTCTGCACAAACGAGTAAGATGTCATTTCAAGCATGGAGTGCACAATGTCTGATGTGATGTGTTGCATATGTTGTATTACTTCCTGTGTCCATTGTGTGGCACTAGAGAACACACAGGCAGCATGATGCTGTTTATCCAGGGTAGACCAGACTGTGAAAATTTCATTTATGTCAAATGATGATCAGCAGGATGCTGGCAGACACAGCAGTGCAGTTCTGTGACCATCAGACACTACACAAACAAGAGTGGTGCAGGAATGAGTTCTGACCTGGAAATAAGTTAGTATTTTAGCACTTCCAGTCCTCTCATCCCAAAGTCAACAGGTTTTTTTAATCAGTTTTTGGTTAGATACAGTGGTGGAAAAAAAATTTCAGACACCCCATGCATTTGTGAAATATTGCATTAAGAATCACTCTTAGATCTTCAAGTGCAATTTCTTTTAGTACAGTCACAGCCAAAATACTGAACAAATCCTAAAAAAGCCATTAAAACTTAAAATTGATTGGTTCCATAAAAATACATAAGAAATTTTGAGTATTGGGTCATTTTGGTATCAGTGATCCACTAATGAAGGTCATGCTTTTTATTAGAAGACATTTTTTGTTGCTGTGCTTTGTGTCTATATAAAGCCAACACATTTTAAAGTTCGTCAGAGACAAAAATGCCTAAAACAAGGAACCTAATGCAGGAAACACGCCTGAAGATACAGATTCTCAGTGAGGAAGGGTACAGCTGCTGCCAGATAGCCAGGAAGTGCAGATGCAGTCCTTCAGCAGTTGGATACACTCTGCAGAAATACAAACGAACCAACAGATTGGAAGACAAACCAAGATCTGGGCGTCCAAGGGTTTCTTCAGCAAGAAATGACCACATCCTGATCCTGATGTGCAGGGAGAACCTCCCAATGACATCACAGGAGCTTCAGCAGCAGTGGTCAAACCAAACTGGTGTCCAGTGTTCCACCCGCACTGTATGTGGCCGACTTTTAGATCATGGCTTAAGGTCCTACAAGGCTGCCAAGAAGCCCCTGATCAATGAGAGACAGAGGTTAGCCCGGCGTCGTTGGGCCCAAGCACACAAGAACTGGACAGCCAGGAACTGGAAGAAGATTCTGTGGTCAGATGAGTCCAGCTTCCAGCTTTATCCTCCTCCTGATAATGTGAGGGTCCGCAGAAGGCCAGGCCAAGCTTTATCTCCAGCATGTACAGTACCAACTGTCAAGCATGGTGGAGGCAGTATCATGGTTTGGGGAGGCATGAGTCATCTCACTGTCTGTGATGGCACATTGAACTCTGCCAAGTATTGTGCCATTCTCAAAACCCACATGCTCCCTTCTGCTCTTGCACTGTTCCTTTTTCAACAAGATAATGACCCTTGCCACACATCACGGGCCAGGAGAACTTGGCTGCAGGAGCTCTGTATCCAGGTCTTAGAGTGGCCAGCTCAATCCCCGGACATGAGCCCCATTGAAAATCTGTGGTGGATTATCAAAAGGTCTGTTTCAAAGCGTAAACCAAAGAATTTAGAAGAATTAAAAGCGCATCAAACATCAAAATTCACCATGGTAAGTGGAAGTTGATCTGATTAACTTTGTAGGAAGAAATGGCAAAAACTGCACCAAAACTGCAAAATACATTCAAAATTGCTGACTTGCAGTTTGGTTTAGGGTTGTAAGTCTTGGGATATTAAATGTTCCTACCAAATTTCGCACTCGTAGGTGAACCTGACCGAGAGATACTGAAATTTTGTAGGGGGTGCTATTGAGCATTTTACCACACCGATGCACAAGACCCATAAAAGACCCATAAAATCTGTAAATGTTCACCATGTCTGATGCATGTGCAGTTTTGTTGCATTTTCAAGAATGTTAAGCCCCACAAAAAAGAAATTCATTTGTCTGCAAAATAATCATAAACATGACAATTTCAATATTTCTAATAAAAACACACAGAATTTAGCTAGCTGTAACACTGCACATAATTACAGCACACATACACACACACACACACATACACACACACAATGTAAAAGGGGTCCACATGTTTACCTGTTGAAACGCTGCACCTCAGCAGCCCCAAACAGCTTGCCCTGCCTCTGCTGTGCCAGGCCCTTCAGACGCTGCCAGGCGGCATTGACCTCATCCTGCTTGCGAACTATGAGCTCAGCCTCAGGATGGGTCTCCTGTATCAGTTTGGCTGCCAGTTGATTCACCTCATTCACACGCTCCTCATGGGCTGCCAGGTCTGTCTGAAACTCTTCAAATTTCTTCTGCAGGAGCTCCACATGCTCCAGGTCCTGGCCCAGCTCCTCAGAGGTGGCCATGGCCTCCTACAGAGGGAAGCAGAAGAGCAACAATGAGGCCATCATTGTAACTTTTTTTGGTAACTACTGAAGTCAAACTTCTATACCGTTATGTCTTCAGAAACTACAGAAATGGCTTACTAATCAATCCATTGATTCATTAAGTTATAATAATAATATATTGAATAATAGAATTTTTCAGAATCTAACCTTATCACTGATCCAGTCCAGGGCATCTTCACACTCACGCAGGTACTGGACCAGTTTCTGCGCCTGTAGAAGACGCATGCCTTTTTCCTTGGTTCTTTGCAGCAGGAGGTCCCATAGGCGATGCAGTTCCTCCAGACGAGTCTATTGCACACAGGAGAGGTGAGAGGATTTTAGCAGATGTCAGTAGAAAGACAAGAGGTAGGTCAAGGATTTAAGAAATGGAAAAAAAAAACAAACTGCTGAGCAAATTTCTCCAGCATAAAACAAGCTATCACTGTAGTTTTCCTTTGTATTTAATGAGAGCTCTCCTCTGAATCTGTATCTAAAATAGAAAAGTGAGTCCAAGTATTTTGAAGATACTTATTATATTAGGATATCTGTTTAAAAATACCAGCTGGAAACAAAAAGATTTCTACAAGCACCACTCCTTGTGAGCTAAACACAATACACAAGTCAGCCCATTCCCTTACAACAGAACAAGAAAGGAAAGCTGTTTAAGAGGAGCTGGATCAGGAGGAATTTTCACAGCACTCAGGAGTCACACAGCAGTTCAACACCGACTTGTATATACTCAGCCATATTGACACATGTAACTATGGGTCTCTGTTGTGTCCGGTAAGGCGTGAAGGACTGAATCAGATGGAGGGTGTTAACAGACGGCAAGACATTGAGAAAGCAAAACCAAATGAGGTTTATGTGCGTTTCTATGCACCCTTAGATTCTGTTTGCTCCTTAATAATGCAGTCTGACTGTCAGCACATCCATGGATACACAGAATGTTATTGTACACTGATACCATGTATTAAACTGACTGCATCTTCATCACTGTGTGCCTTACTCGAATGGTCTCAGAGGCGAAGTGGCCCTCGCTGATCATAAGGTTTCCAGTCTCGTCCAGTTTAATAATGGCCCCAGCATTGGCCTGAACTTCAGCTTCAAAGGCCTGATGTTTCTGTAGCTTACCCTGTGTAGAAGAAGACATATGGGACAAGTAGTAAGCAAGTAAGTAAGAGTAGAACGATAGCAAAGATACTGACAACTTGAAAGCTTTAAATGACTGAATTTTCATTAAAGGCCAAACTGTCTCTAGTGCAAAGCACACTGCTTATTATCACATCACCATATCACCATGAGGTCAAAGAGTGTCAGAGTAGTGGGCAGAATTTGTAACCCACAGGCCAATTTCATACTGTTTTTTGTGTTCTGACCTACTTAACATCTGTGAATTAAACTCCAAAAACCTGTCATACAATAAATAAACAAATAAATCTACTAATCTTCCTCAAACAATGTTCCAGCACTGTAAAGGTCCCTCTGGCCTCAAAACACAATGTTACCCCATGAGATCGTGATGTGCCATATGATCAGAGCTGATAGCACATATATTTTGGTTCATTCTCATCCATTTGAGTATTGGACATTTTAGCCTCCTAGATCAGGCCCTGTTCAAGGTGGGAATGTTGCACTTTTATTCCACCTTGCTGTCCTGTACAAAAAGTACAGGGACAGAATGGTGGGGGGCATTGTTGTTCCATGTTTACATCAGCAACAGAGGTGGTCACAGAGCTGAATCGATGTCTGTGTATAGGGAAGAGCCAGCATAGCAGACAGACACCAACTGATGCCAACACTGCTGTGTTAAACAGCATGCCATCTAAAAATCACACACTGTGGGGGCACTATGTCAGCTTTGTTTGGTTCAGTGTAAACAAGCAAAGATGGCATAACAAAGGGTATTCTTAACAACAACATAGTGAAATCTCATCAGTGAACTGGGCTATAGAGGAGACCCTACTGGATCAGGTCTTTGTTCCCCAGAACTGAGTGGACACATGAAGACCTCTAATTCAAATATACAGAGACATATAAAACTAAGCTGACAGACCTGCAAGTTAGAGGGGTCCTTGTAGTTCTCATCAGAGGCAATCTGCAGCTTCTCCTGGATCCACTTCTCCAACTCATCAGCGTCACGGCGGAAGAACTGGAAGCGGTAAGAGTCTTCCAGCTTCTGCCGGCGCATGATTGACAGCTCCTTGAAACGCCGGTAGCGGTCCAGCACCTGCTGCCGGCGCTCCTGAATGTCCTCAGCTGTCTCCAGCACTTTGACCCCTGCGGTGTCCATCTTCTAGAAAAATCAAAAAAACAAACAAACAAACAAAAAAAAAAACAATACCTTACACTCAGCTCTGAGTAGAAAAGCAGCTAAATTAAATCTAAAACAAATTGATCAGGGTAGAAGTTTGACATTTTACCTTCTCAGGCCAATCAAATACTGTCATATGGGTAACAGTGACTAAAAAAAGGGAATATTCAGACAAGCTATCCAGTCTTTACAGTGCAGCTGTGCTCAGTTGAATAGGTTTGTGTATAACTCATGTCCAAACAGATACTGCGACAGCAACGTAGGCTCATCTTGAAGATATTAAACTCAATATTCCCTTTTTCCTTATTACAATTTACAGTCACAAATCATCCAATGCATAGATGCTACTTTAGCTGCAGATCAGTCATGATCATCAAACAAAAATTGTGACAGGTAAAACCATTAATGGCTTAACAGTTTCTGTGTGTGTTTCTTTCTATCTCAGTCTTTCATCAATATAAAACTATTTTCAATTAGTATAGAAACTCAGGGGAAAATCTCCAGGATCCCTTCTCGACTTCTGTCGACAGAAACTTGGCTTGGAACTATGAGGCAGCGTATAACAAACAAGGCTGTTTGCTGAAAACAAACCCTCCCATCCTGTCCCAAGCTGTGCAACCAAGGGGCCAGCAGCTGAAATAGTAAAATGCCAAACAGGGGTGGGCACGGAAATTCCCCATGCATGCGAACAGTAACCAGGCTTCAGTATACAATGGGATCGCTGCAGTCAGCTTCTCTGTCCACTGTGTCTCTGGCCCCATGGCCAGTGTAGCCTCAGACTGCAGTCAATGCCTTGCCAATATAACCCTGTTGAACCATGACAAAACATGATCTTAACTGACATCGACAGCACTTTAGTTTCTAGAAGTCAAGTGATCAACAGGGTGTGGGCAACACAGTCTGAAGAGCAGAGCTGAAACCCATTCAGAAATTACCAGTGAACCAATTAAGCTGTGATTACAGGTAGTTTTACAAGACTGAAACTTTGTTTTTAACCATACATGGATTCAGTCAGTTTAACATATAAGATAACTTATGAACACAGAGGTGGTGAATGGCAGACAAAAATAACAAATACAAAAATTAGACTGAAACCTCCACCAAATTTAGCACCATAAATCAGAATATATTCTTTGTTTATGTGCCAGAGTCTGCCCATCAACAGAGACAAAGAGGAAGAGAGAGAAGATAGATATTGATCTGTCTAAACAAACCAAGGTCAACTGGACCCTGAGCACAATAGCTGACAGCCCAGCTGAGTGCAGGGTGAGGGTTTCTGTTGATGTTGCAGACAGTGATACAAAAAGTGATGGATAGATGTGAGACAGTCTCTTCATCCATGTGTACACTGAATGGGAGGATTAGTGGAGTCAGCATTGTAGTTGAAGTGGGCTTTTTATCCAGAGCCAACACACAGACATTTTTTGGTCCCAAGAGGTGCCATTACCCTTGCAGACAAGAAGGTATCCCAGTGAGCCCACACATACATACATACATACATATACATATACATATACATATACACACACACACACACACACACACACACACACACAAAACATAGTATCACTGTGTAGACTGTAAGCAGATTACCAACATCAACCCACTCCCTAGAAAAGTGACTGTCCAGAAAGCTGGTGGGTGCCCTTCCCCCATCCAGAAGCCTGCCCCAGAGAGCTTAAATCATTTCAGGGATTTGAATGACCTCAGCGTCATTCTACACAGTGATGTCAGCAAAAGGGGACACACAAATGTAACTGGCTCTTCCATTAACTTAAACATCACAGGATGAGTGATTTCTTTCATGCATATACCACACAAGTCCCACTGTACCATCTATTACCAGGTTGAAACCAGGGATGAACTAAGGGAAGACTAAATAAACAGACTTTGTTTGGTGTTTATTTCCCTGTGGTTACTTATCAAATTAAGATAGTAATTAATAACAGCATATACAACTCCCACTTACATTTTTTTTTAATTTTCCTCAATCTGTTACAATTATTATTATTTTCTTAAAATACTTTTTGTCATCTGCATAGTGACAAAAGACTTATTTTCTGTCCACAGCTATTTAGTCTCAATTTGTATGAATTATATAAATAAACATAAGTAAATGTTGATTTGCTTTAACATCACATAATCTAAGACACCTAATGTCACCTGGTGTGAATTTCAAACACGCAGTGACTCAGCAAATTTTTTACAGCCGTATGCACAGCTCCAGACTAACTTTCTCCACTCGTAGCGCTGGTACTCCTTACCGAAAACTTTAGGAGCATCAGAGCAAATATTAAGAGCTTGACTTAAATCGACATTCAATGCAACACATTCATATTGGTCAGTGTTGATATTGAGTTGGGCCGCCAAATAAAGCAATGATACAGGAAACATTGGACCTAACCGGGCCATATTTGCAAGTTGCCTTGGTGCTCCTAGTTATAAAATTTTGTTGTACTTTCTTCACAAAATGTGACCAAAAGGTTACAGTCTGGAGCCCTGAGGTAACATTCTATCAACTCAACGTTTGGTTCAATATAAAGTTTTATTATAATTGCAATAGAACTGGTTGGCTTTGACTGAATGTCTAAAAAACAAGATAAAATTAGTGTCAGAGCAGGGCTGCTAACAGCTCTCCAACGCCCCTTTACACAGCACTGCAACTGCTGATAGCACTTCCTCCCTTCTTGTAACAGTAGATAACAGCTTTCCCTTTTCACCTAACAGCTGCCTCTATGGGTTTTCTGCACTCCCCCTCAAACACCCACACACACTGATATCAGGAAGCAGTACTGCCAACTTCTTTTATATGGATAGCTAGTCATATAATCTTTACTCTGGTCATCACCCTTTCAAAGTCCAATTATCCACTTTTTCAGGCAAAAAAACAAAAATGCAATGCTATTGGAACTACATACACCTTTCTCTATTTAGAAATGATGCACAAAAAGTGGATAATTGTACTTTCACTTAGCAACTCCCAGTTACTAAAGTGAACCATCTGTTGTGAACAAGGGTCATACTGACGCCATATTAGGAGGACTGAATGGAATTTGCAGGAAGTGGGTGAGGCTCATGAAACTGGGCAAGTCTATTTCTCTGACAGAGGAGAGAGGATGAGGCCAATGATGTAACAGCGACAACACGTCTTTTCCTTTTCCTCAAACTGAACTGCGCATCTGAAGAACTCTTTTCAAGTTATAAAGGGTAACATATAGGTTACAATAACTACAAATAGAAAAATCCCAAATTTGAAGCAACCATATTTACTCTGCAATCTTTTAGCAGCTTGTAGCCCTTAGGAGCCAACTGCAAGCCTTAACAGAAAATCCATAATGGAAATCTAATTATCAGAATCTACAGTAAAAGTTATACAAACCAATACTAATGAGAAGAGTCAAATACTATAATATAATAATATAATACTAAATATAATATTTGCTGAGTCTTGGCCAGCAAAGGCTGAGGGAACCTAACGTCTACTCAAGCTAGTCTTTTACTGCTTTAAAGAGGCTCGTAACAAGCAAACATAAAGTAAACTTACTAGTTTCAATGTTTCCTGAAGGACTAATGACTGTGGCAAATTTTATAATCTAAAACACCTTAATCATAATCATAATTCAAAGCCCGCACTTCATTTTCATGCAAAGAATATCACATCAACAAGAGGCATGCAGTAAAATTAAACCAATATCTATTACTCCATATTGAGAACATGAAACTATTCCTAGGTAGCTAAACCAAGACCAGCAGAAACAGACAAACGCATGCACAATTCAGATCACCAGCCACTTACCAAATCCATGTGACATTCACATTAAATCAAACATTACATTTTTATACTGACAGATCTGTGTTAATAGTTTAACAGGATGAAAAATAGTACAAAACCAAACCATACACACAAGATATTTCTAGTCTGGAGCCTCAACTTTCCTTGTATTTTGGCTGATCAGAGGGCTACATCTGTGAAGTCAGTCAAGTCTGCAGCAGTGTGTACATCTGTGGTACACTCCTTAATAAACTGACAGTGTTTGAGGAAGCAAGTCTCATCTACAGCAGCACAGACAGACGCATTGCACCTGCAGTGACTATGCTGTACAAAAGAGCAAGCCAAGATGTAGCCCAGCCCATGCGTCTCTCTCTGCTTTATACACCCACCCCTCCCTCCAGCTTCATCCCATCCCTTTACTCAGCAAAACACCACCACCACTGGCCTACACTTTTCTCGAATCTTCTTTCCTCTATAAACTAAAAAATGCAAAAGCATACAAAAAACACACAGGTGCACACAGAGTAAAACAAATATGAATGTTACCTTGAGCTTGGGCTTAATAAAGGTTGACATGTTGCCTGTCTGTGTAGACTGGCTACAGGGCATAACATTGATCACACAATCAGTGAGAAACAATCAGCACTGAGTAGTCAGAATAAGAGGATGCTTTCACATGAAGTTCATCATAGTAATGTTTCACCAGTCAACGCAATGAAGAATCGCTGTGTATTTGGGACAGAAAGACTGTTCCACACAGTTTAAAAAAAGACTACAGAAAACAGAAAGTAGTTCAGGCCAACAGAAAATTGACAATGAGTTAGCAGGCTGTACCATATCTGCTGGCCCCATACCAAATCTGACACCCTTTAGACAAGGAAGCCTATTTTCTATTTGGGTCATGGTCACTCCACAGGTACAATGAAAAAAGACAATTTAAAGCCTGTATAAGTTGAGAAGGAGTTTGGAGAACTACGTAGGTTTTAATTCACTGTAGCACTGGCCATGGCATACAGCAAGGCCTATATAGCTGTGTCAAATGGCACAAATTATCAGTATTACTTACCATAAAAAGAAAAAAAGAGGTTAACAACAAATGACTACAGAGGTGACCATCCACAAACCCAGTAGACATCTAACACCATGTCAAACGATCAGGTCATGCAGTAGTTGCGATATGTTGACTTTATATTACAAAACACATGGACGTAAAGCTAACTGATGTACATTTTGTGTTTTCTACATCAAGCTAGTCCCCCACAACAGCCATGTTACAGTGTGCCCAGCTACAATTAGATGTACTGCGCTATTTGTCTACGCATTCACTTGTTCCTTTGAAGAAAAAGAAAAAGCTCTGTTGGTCAAACATTTCTAAATAATCAAGCTGTCTGTGTCAGTTGTAACATAGAGAACAAAATGGGATATGACATGTCTTCAAGTGGTGACTGTAATACAATTAAAATGAGGTAGTGCAGAGGGACATCTAATTTGCCCAGGGAATATCTGAGAAGTATTTCGGGTGGTACAGCTGTCCCACTTTGCCTTTATGCTTCTGTATCACGGCACCAGTAGTTCAGACACCAATCCAATCTCCTAATTCTGTCCACGTTACTAGCAATGGTTGGCAGCATTGCCAAGGCACTCACTACCTGCAGTTCTCTTCCTTGATGTTCTAATGAACGAGCTTTGAAAAGGCCGCTGCCAAACAATGATACGTGAAGCATGTTCAGTTTTGTCACATCAAATTATTACTGCTATCATTAGATTCTACACGTGCAATTTTAAGCCTATGACAGGGAAAACGCCTGTTTAAACATTGTTAAACTGTTCTGTTCCCCTCTTCCCTGTTCCTGCCATTCTACATATGACTAGCCAGGGGCTTTACCAGCTTAGAATCAAAGACAGCCTTTTGGTGATTCATAATGTGATATTGTGGTACACCTTTCATTCCCATAGTTTCTAAACTCCATCTTGAAGGCTGTATAGTTTTCTGTCTGAATTCCTCTACAGAGTGGAGGGGCTACTGGTATGTGAAGAACTTGGCACCACCCTGACAAATCCATTTTCTGGGACAGTCAGTAGCAGGAGTGTGAAACACTGCCTTCACGTTATCACAAGTGCGCTTTTGCTATACACAACCGTCATTGTGCTAACTACACGCTATCTTTATGTGAATCATATGATATCATGCTCTGTTCAACATGAGCTTGGACCACTCCTTGGAAGCATGTAACGCTAACAAATGACAACAGATTTGACAAAAATTGTCTCTTAAATTATTCGTGCATTGGAGAATATTCGTCCACCAGAATGCTCGTGTTAAATTTTTAAAGGTAACACTGTCTGTATTTAATTACATGCAGGGTAATGAGAGGACGAACAGCTGGGCCCATATGTCCAAAGACATTCAACTGCACTGGGCGGCTCCCTTTCGGCCATGGCCGACAAGCTAATGTAGCCATTTCCATAACCTTGTTAGTTTAAATTTTCTACCAGAGTGGTATTTGAATTGATTTAAAACACACTGTCTACAAATGTCGAAAGAAGGACTGTTTCAATAGATTACCTTATCACTGAAATCAGATTTGAATAACGTTACTGCAAATTTACGGTGTAAACTCTTGGACTAGCTAGCAGTCAGCGGCTCGAGACAACCCCCCAGATTATGCTCGTTGCGTGAACATTTTAACTAAACATGCAATACTATAATATTAGCTACACTCTCCGGGCGGAAAACATCACAGTTAACCAACGTTGTGTATATCGACTCATGAATATTTCAATCATCCATTTTGTTTGAATGCAACGCATCTGTTAATGCAAACCCATGGTATGGAGGCTAATGTTAACATTTAGATTACATCTAACCGTCAGACGTTTTCAAGGCAAAGTGGTTGTCTTGTCTACCGTTATCTGCTTGTTCGTTGCCTACCGTACTGTAAATATCATTCAACAAAAGGAATGCTTGTAGCTAGCTCACACTGAGCTAACAAATTCGGAGCAGTCAGGAAACACAAACTGAACTCAACTAACATGCACAGTCTACAAAGTGCAGCGAATCTCTTTTAACATGACCATCTCAATACGGACATGATCATTTTTCGTACCTTTGAGTGTTCAAAAGAGCTTAGGAATTGGTGTTTATCCAGGCGGATCAGCGACGACGACGACGAAGGTTGGGGGGGCGCTCTCTTTGGGATGACTTCTTTTTTTTTTTTTTTTTTTTTTCAACCATATGTGACGTAATTTTCTGCAGCTGTACGGAAAGAAGCGATAAATACCGGAAGAACCCGAAACTGTGAGAGTAACAGGCGTAATACGAATGTCTTTTATGTGTTATTTCAGTTCATTCGACCGAAGATGATCATTCCAACTTGTCGTGTTTCGTAGTAATAGTGGCCATTGATCAGCACTCACTGAGTAATCAGAAGT
The DNA here is from genome assembly GCF_001640805.2 of Lates calcarifer. NCBI lineage: Eukaryota > Metazoa > Chordata > Actinopteri > Centropomidae > Lates > Lates calcarifer. The sequence goes on from NC_066841.1 coordinate 22,368,954, forward strand.
GAAACCTGGTGGGATATCTTGAAAACTTTTAGACTTCATAATCAAAACATTCATAACTGTTGAGGAATACAATTTTAAGACAAATAGTAGATGAGGCCTTCTCAGGCCACGTTGCTGATGCAGAATTCACTTTACCAGTAAAGTGACTTTCCTTGACTATCCATTTATTCTGAGAAGTAAAGGCTGTGTCCAGTAATAAACAGCATTTCAGCCCAGATATAATCTCACTATTAACCGTCAGTGTTATCTGTGAGAATTCCTTCAGCAGCCCTTCCATCAGCTGACAACCACAAGCACTAGGCAGACAAGAGATCATCTGTGCATGGGCCATTACATATTGGCAGAAACACTCTTTTACATCTTCAATGGCAATTTTCTCTGTACACTAAAATGTATAGTCCCAGATTTGATCACCACAGGTGGAACGGTGGTACGGTGATTTGTACTGTCGCCTCACAGCAAGGTTTCAGGCTTTTGTTCACATGTTCTCCCTGTGTCTGTGTGGGGTCTCTCCAGGTTCTCCAGCTTCCTCCCACAGTCCAAACACATGCAGGTTAGTTTAACTGGTGACTCTAAATTGTCAGTAGGTGTGAATGTGAGTGTGAATGGTTGTTTGCCTCCATGTGACAGCCCTGTGATGGACTGCTGATCTGTACAGGGTGAACCCCACCTCTCACCCAGTGTCAGCTGAGATTTGTTCCAGCCCCCAGAGACCCTGAGGGATAAGCGGTATAATAATGGATGAATGATCGCACCACTGTATTATGCATATGCATACAGTTGTTTTGTTGCCTATTCATCATGCAGTTCAGCTTTACTGTGTGGATATCAACAAGTCCTCTTAGACTGAACGTGACAGAAACACAGTGTGGTGATAAGGCAGTGAATACTGAAACAGCTGCTATGGGACAATATGACAGCTACAGCTACTATGACTTAGGTGTGATTTTCTAATGACAGTTAATTGGGATGACTACATAAAGTCCACAGGGCAACAGACTCAGCCACTAATTGTATGTCTAAGGGCTAACATAAAAAAGTGTTACGATAAGTTGTATCCTGTTTAACACTACATTAAATGGGCAAAAAACAAAAACTACTGGTAAATAAGAGCTGAGAGAATTACACATACCCCATTACTTTTCAATTCAGATGTTTTATTGCTGCTTTTTAGTTATCCACACTAGATATAAATGACTTAGTTAGGTAATCAGTTCATTATTCTGCCAAGAAGCAGTTAAGAAAAAAAGGTGAATAGTTTATTAATAACAGTTGATTCTATCAACAGTTTATGTGAGAATGTAAACCCCAAATCATTGTTTTGACACATACTGTCTTGTACCAACCACAGGACAGCATAGCACCAATGTTTTTAGCTCTGTACAATCAAAAAGCATAGACACATTTAAACACATAATGTGTCCTGGCTGGCCTGGCTATAAAGTTAAATGTGAAAAATTGTTTTAGTATATACTAGTACAAGCACACAGTAATACTCTTTTCATTCTGGTAATAAATAGATATATGACCTCTCGTCATGACTAGGTAAGGCTCGACAAAGAAAATTTGCAATTTCCATTGGTTTTGGCATGTGAAATACAAACATTACTTAAATATTCAATAATACATTTCTGAAGACAACATTCAGTCTGAAAAGCTACAAGGCACCATCAAAACTAAACAACAAAAACAAAACTGAAAATACACATGAGGATATCTGGTGTTGGATGTTTGGTCTTGAAGATCAAACAAGAAATTCTAATAAAATCATAGAAAATATTGGAAAACCAGGAAAACCAGTGACCTCAAAATGTCTTTAAGACGAAACACTGCTTTCTCTTAGAACCTGAACAGCTTTTGTTTAGTGTGTATCTCATCTCATTTTTGCATTGCAAAATGTCAGATAGGAATTTTGGATGTACATTTATTTCAGGGTTAAAATTTGAAATGAGATGCTGCTGGGTGTACATTGTTCACTAAACTTTCAGAATTTGCATAGCACATCCTTTATCACCCCACCATCTACCATGTCAGTGGCATAATTTGCCTAATGCTTGATTGAATGCTCCTCATCTCCTCTGTAATATTCTCAACTCATATCTCTCTCAAGCTATTCTGATTCTTATTCTGATTCTCAGTGTCTCTGGCTCAAATCCAACATCCACATTATGGGTACTGCTGTTTGCACTGCTTTTTACATACATATTTTACTGCCTACCAAATCAATTCCAAATAAATATTTACAGAAGTAAGCCCACATATACTGTTGCTCTTCACCCAAATAGTTGTATGAAACAAGCAACCAAGCAACTAATTGACATTGTCATCCTAGCTCTTGCTAGCAAATCTAAAAGTAACAAGCCACAGCCACAGTACTGTTTTAGAATGTGCATAATACACCTCTGGTGAATGGGCTATCAGATGGGTGACGGGGGCCGCAGAGAGCTGCCGAGGGCCAAATCTCCAAATACATTGGTGTAGGACGCTTTAAGGAATTGGACGTAGTTCTGCAGGCTTCGGTTAGTGCTGTCTGACTGCTCTAGGCCGATCCTTCACGTCCTGCAGTCTGCTCTGATATCGTCGCTCCACCTGAGCATAATAAATTCACACCTTACTGACCTGCTGGCAAATGTATACACACAAAATTCTGAATACACTATTAATGTAGGCCTTCACCTCATCTTTGGTGCGTCGCAGCTGGTTGATTTCTGAGGTAGTCCTGCTGAGTTGGGCCTCCAAGTCCAATATCTTGGTCTGGGTGGAGTGTTCTTTGGTGGCAGCACATTCTCTGGTCTCCAACATCTGGAGATAAATATAACACATTGAACTTAATGGGTAACAGTTGGTGAAAAATAGTTTACAAATAATATATTTCTAATAACATGAACTTCAAGACATGCAAACACTCTTATAATTACACATTCCTTCCACACCAATGCTGCAGAGGCCCCTGGTAGAAACAGTGAAGTTCACGTGAGTATTTAGAAAATAGTACTGTGTATGAAAAACAAACAAATAAACAATAATCATAATAATGTTGCCAGACATCCCACCTTTTTTTGCAAAATAATCTTTTTGTGCACCCCTACTGTGTCAGTGCAGAGGTCTCATTGCAATAAGTGAAGAGGAAATGTTTTCTGATGAAGCACTGACGTCGTTCTACTACTGAATTCTTAAACACACACTTTGTATGGCCAGTGTTTAGCAGCATCCAGCTATTGTCAGGTTCAGACCTGTTGACGCGCATCATCCAGAGCCTCCTCCAGCTTTTGGCTCAGAAAGGAACATTCCTTTGTTTTTTCTTCCATACGGAGCTGATTGCTGTGGATGGTGTCTTCTCGTTTGGCAATGACCACCAGCAGGTCTCTGTTCTGACTGTCAGCCTCCTCCAACTTTCTGTGAGATGACCAAAGAAAGGACAGAGACAACAATGGACAATTAGAATAAACAGTTAACCATCTTCAGGAGCTGTTATGTAATCCCTCTGAGTGTGTATTTAACGGTCTAATTTTAAGTACAGTGTCTCTTATCCATCTTGTGAAGCTAAGTGGAGACTGCTGCTTCTAGCAGAGAAGAAGAATCCCTCTAGCAATTAAGGAAGCGAAAGCTATAACCATACATGCATTGCCTTTGATGGAGCAAGCTTCTAACAAAAACACCACAGAGAGGAAATAATTTGTTTGTTTTTTTTTGAAATATCTTTGTATTGCCATCAAAGATACTGGCCCAGGATTTAGCACGATTTAGGGCAACACCAAAACATATATATATGATCTGCAGGCTGGCCTTTACATTGAGGGCATCAGGGGTCTGCATTAGAATAGACATCTGCTAGTTTTGCTTTTTTTAAGTGGGCCCCTAAGACAATCTTCATCGGTATCAGACCATGGCGAGCACATGGAGAGGAGGTATGTATTAGTTTAGGCCTTCCAGCAGTCATCACTCAATTTCTCACCTACTGTAGTTCACTTTCCCACTTCTACACTTTTTCTTTGATGCCCACAGTGAATAAACGTCCATAAAACACAATTCACAGGAAAAAGATGTTCAGTATAAGCCCAGAACTTGCCTGAGAAGTATCACATTTTTAAGTTTTCTTCACTGACAGCTGTTTGTACAGTTGTGCTTTGTAGGAACTGCTAAAAGCTACTTTTGCATACTATTAATGGTCCTAGACAAAATATGATCAACGCCAACTGAGTAAAGCAGAAGAGGTGACTGACCTTTCCAAACTCTCCACTCGCTGCTGAAGCTGTCTGTTCTCTTCCAGGAGCACCTTGTTCTTTTGTCTAAAAAGCTCCATTTGCCTGCCCTGGGTTTCCACCTAACATGAGACAAATACTTGACTGCCTTGCACTGTATATCCAAGTATTTGTTAAACACAAACAAGCTAACTAAGAGGAAGATGGGAAAAAAGGGCACATTTACACTCAATCTATTGCTAAACATTCCAAAGGGCTCAGAGTGAATAAAGCTGAAGGGCCAGATAGAATACATGAATGGTCATTAAGATACTGTGCTGATAAACACTGAAGACTGTTCCAGCTCTCCTTAAACTTTGGGGTTGTTCCTGATCTCTGGTATACTTCCAACATCATTCCAATTCTGAAGATCAGTAGGCCTAAAATTTTCAGTGACTTGTAGTCTATAGAATTAGCACTCTGGAGAAAACTGTTAAATTAGAACTTTCAAGTTCATGATCCACAGCTTGTGCACAAACACTTAGAATGAACAAGCACTTATGCAAGACTACTTTTTGTTGCCCTCCCGAACAGTCTTCAATACAATGTACCCACACATACTGGTAAAAAAGCTGACAGATAGAGGCTGACAGATTATCAGTTTTGTCATAACAGAACTCAGACAGCAGTTGTAAATGCTCAAGAATCTGAATCATTTGTATTTCCACTGTTTGCTGAAAACAGTATTATTACATCTCTTCTCTTTAAGTCAAATGAATCTGTAATATAATAATTTGTGGATTCAAATTAATCCAAAACTAAAGAAATTACATTTTTTTGTACTAGTGTGAAAAAGGCTTAGCAGCACCTGTAGTGCCTATGTGTAGTTAACGCTTTGAGAATAGATCTGAGAATACTGACAATGTTTTATTACTCCTTTATCAAAAGTTTTTTTTTTTAGTTTTTTTTTTTTTTTAACTTTTTCAGTAATTTGCTGGTTTGATTCCCTTTGTCAAAAGAACAAGAATCAACTGAATGAATACTTTTACTTGCTTTTGCTTGCAACCCCATCTTGCCTCAGATTTCCTCTTGAGGAATCAGTTAAGTATTTTGAATTAAATCTAACTGAATTACACAGCAAAATACATTATAGACCTCAGTGTCTGGAATGGTCTTACTGTTTTCTTAAACCGATGTGGTAATCTCTGATTAATTTTCAATTAAACATGTCAGCTTAGAATTTAAATCATTATTTTGTGATGCTAACTTGAGCTTGCATACATAGCACTGTTATGACCTTAATGTGGAGATCAGTCAGGGTTGTGCTGAGCTCCACACTGCGTCTCTCCTGGCAGCGCTCCCTATCCTGAGCCTCCTGCAGCTGGAGCTCGGAGTGTCGTAAGGCCTCAGGAAGAGGCTCCAGCTCTGCTAGCCGTCCCAGCAGCTCCTTGCGCACCTCCTCTATCTCCCGCTGCAGCTCTTCCCGCACAGCCTGGGCCTCCCGCTCTGCCTGCGCCAGCCGAGCACCGTACTCATCTGCCTCTGCTCGTGTTTTTCCCACCTAGATAATGACAATTAAAAGACCTTTCATGAAAATGAACAGTGTCCAATTATAATGTTATCTGCTGCACTATCCCAATCTTAAACTGTGTGCAAACAGTATGCATCACAGACCTGGATCTTATAGCTGTCCAGCAGACTTTCATATTGTTTGATGGAAGCTTTGACTTGCTGATGCTCTGACTGAGACAAGGCCAGCTTCTCCTCCACTGCAGACACTGTAGCCTGACAGAAACACATAGGTTTACATGATGTGCCATCAGTTATTACTGTATATTAACCAGAGAGTCCATCCTCCTAATGTAATGTAAATCAATTTAAATCTATTAGAATGACAAGTGGGAATAAGAAGGACCTTATGCAAGACACAAAAGCAGATAGGCAGAAATTCTGACCAGGGCACAGTCAGATTAGTATTCAATAAATGTGCTCAGGGTGTTTTACCTTGAGGGACTGGTTCTCCAGTTTGGCAGCGGTGTTATCTGTGGTCATTCCATGTAGGCGATCCAGCAGGGCTTCTCTCTCCAGTCTGCCTTTATCTTCTGTACTCTGCAGCTGCTCAGTCAACTCTGCTACACGGCTGTTGTACCACACAACAGAACAGCCAACACATTTTCATTTATATCGCTAAACCAAGAGTTTTTAACCTGAACCATTAGTAACTTTTCTTTGGGGGATGCCTTTTCAGAATGAAGCAGAAGTTTGGTACCACTACATCCTAAGTGGACTAATTCTAGTTGCAGTTGGGATGCTAATTTTATGCTGACATTGGGAGCTTTATTCATTTCTGGATCACTGAATTACTATAGGTAGTGAATGGATAAAACAGTAGCTCGGCATTTCCCCATCGGAATGTGCACAAAAGTTAAAAGTCAATGAAAAGACTGAATTTCTCCAGCTGTGTGTAGCTCCTCAGTGCAGGCTAATGGCACAGTTGGACCAGATATTGCTTTCCCATTCATCTGGGACAGGGTGAGACACATTTGCTTCCAGTTGTCCAATCTGATTGAACTTGGACATGCAAATGCATGAGAGCGAGTGGGATTGACTTACCATTGGGGAAATATTGATTGCTTATATTGTTGTTAATGAGAGCAACACGTCTAATAAAATGCTTTATAATTATGTATATAATTATGTATATGCATAACATCTTTGTAGACTACCATTGTTAGACTGCTAGCTATGCTTGTTCCTGCAATTTATGCTTACAACCCTATCTACAGTGCCTGTACCCTTCTGCTTTTTGCCACACCAGGTGAATTTTGGTCTGATGGCAGCTTAAGGTCATCGCTGGTGCTCTGATTATTATTATTAAGGAAAGACACTTATATTTGTCTGTATCTTGAGCCGCAAATACCTATTCAACAGCGACAGTTCCATCTCCAGTTTACTTTTGTCTTTCACCTCTTTGGCATGGTGACTTTGCCAGGTCTCGGCTGCTGACAGTGCGTCTGCCACTTGCTTCTCCTGTTAAAAAGAAATAAAGCACAGACACCAGTGCAGAGGAAGTATGAGTATGGGAGTAAAAAGATGGGGCTTGCCAATGGCAAGAGGAAAAACAGAGCAGTTCATTACTTAAAAAGTGCCTCTTTAACATATGGTTAATAATCCAATAACTGACAGACATACCTAGTGAGGATGTCTGTCAGTTAGTGTGATTATATGAACTTAAGTCTGTGTCTTGTGTCTCTGATTAACAAATCTCCAGTTCTAGTAGAGGAGCCTGTCTGCTCTGTGACACAGCCTTACCATTTCCAGCAGCTGGACACTCAGCTGGCTTGCAGTGTCCTCACTGTGCTCAGCTCGCCGTTTCTGGGTTTGTATGGCTTGTTTCAGAGCCTCTCGGTCTGCACTGGCCTGTTGCCTCAGCCTTGTCAACTGCTCCATCAGATGGTCCATCTCTGCCTTCTGCTGGTTGGCTGCACGCTCTAGGTTCTAAACCAATGGAAAGGAGAAATCAGAGATTATGGCTGGGTTAATGCTTTCCATTTGTAAAACAGTTAATACTGATACACAAGACACATACTGAAAACAAGTCTACAGCACTTAAACATCATTTACCAACTGGTATTTACACTGCACACCATAAACAACAGATAATTACACACAATGTCAAGTACTAGTTTCCATGACAAACCTTTATCTGCACTGAAAGCCGGTTGTTCTCAGCTTCTTTACCGCGGAGCTGTCCTTGTAAATGAGCTCTTGTTGACTCCAGATTCTTGGATAAATCAGCTGTGCTCTTGGCATTGTCCTGCATTCCCCAAATCCAGACATATTTACATTAGTACAAATGCTTAACTACTACTTAACTAAAAGATAAAATACTAAAAGACACTTTGTTTTGGATCCTTCTTATAGTCATGCTCACAGTACCTTCTCAGTATCTAAAAGTTTGGAGAGTTGATTCAACTCTTCATCTTTCTCTTGAAGTTTCACCACAAGATGCTGAAAAAGGAAAAGCTAGACAAGCTTTATCTGTGTATCACATATCACACACACAGGTATAACTCTATGTGCTTTACATGAAGATTAAAGAAAACACAACACAAGGGAAAATGAATGTCAATCCAACAGCTAGTCTAAAAGGGAAAAAAGAGGACAGACAATAAATTCAGGCTAATTAAAATGTAAGATTAGGCTTTTATTAAACTCACAGCATTTTCTGCCTCTGTGTCTGCCAGTCTCTTGAGTAATGCATCTTTCTGCTCTGACACACGGATTGACTCCATCTGTTCAAAAACAGTCCACCAACACACATGAAAGTTTGTCACTCACTTAACAAATATTTACTGCATATTGCAGATGAAGAGCCCACAAGAAAACAATTTAAGGACCAGGATTGGTCAGTATCACAGTATATAACAATATGCTGTGAAACAACATCATCTGTCTCATAGCTTTACTGTTACCGTGGTAACTATCCTTTTACCATAAATCTGGCTCCTAGTCTTAACACTTCCAAATCAGCATGTCCAAATTTATGTGAGACTCCCTAGTTTCTTTGCACTAATGTTTTCTTGTCTGTTTTTCATGTGTAAGGCTGAAAGAAAATTTACCAGGCAAAACAGGATAATTAGTATAGGACATTTCCTCCTATAAAGGCAACAACATGAGCCACACAGTCAGATATACATTCAAATATGGATATGACCCATATACTGTTGCCTGTGTATTCGGTTAAGCGTGTGAAAATAAAACTCTCTGGTGTATTAGCAGATGTAGACAGTGATTTGAAGAGGCATCACACACACTACCTGGGATCCATGCTGCTCTCTAAGAAGGTGCCGCAGTGTTCGGTTTGTGGCCTCAAATGTCTCCAATTTCTGCAGCAACAGCCCCTTCTGACGGGCCAAGACTGAAGACTCAGAGCCAGACAGCCTCTTTACCAAAAGAGTGGAGAAAAGACATGGCTTTATCAAAGAAAGCAGTGGAGCAGTTTCTGACAAATCACTGAATACATCATTTGATATTGGCATGGATTCTTGCCAATTGTGACCACTAAAAGTGCTGTTCTTTGCTCCAGAAAATGTTACTATTAGAGATATAACGGTATCGCCAATTTCACGATATCAAGATAATAGATAGTGTCTCAATACCGTTGTGAGACCTGGACAGTAACAAACAATAGGTCTTCCAGGCAAAACTGTAGCTTAGTTACAGCCGTGGTGGAGCAGAGCGAAGAGAAATGAGATACTACACAGACCATCATCCTTTGCGCTCTGCTCACTCCCTCTTCAAATCTACAGTGAAGCAGGCAGACGCTGGTGTTGGAGGTGAGGGAGAACAGAGCAGGGAGAGAGAGACGAAGCCTTTGAAACTGAGGATGCTCCAGCATGTTTTAGATCTGACATGTGGAAGCATTTCAGTTTCCCCATGTCACCAAATGAGAGAGAGAGAAGGAGACTGATAAACAAAAAACAATATGCAGACACTGTCAGACACATCGGGGAATACTACTGACTGCTCTTTGCACTTTCAAATGAATGCCTTGTTCATGGTTCAATTAACAGAATTTTTTCAAGTCTTTATTTGCCTTTTTTTTTTTTGTAAATATCACAATAAATATTATATCTTGTTATTGAGAGATTTTGATATCATTACATCCCTAGCTACTATGTCAGAAAACTTTTGTTTAAGCCTACCTGATTGCCATGAATGATAAAGCAGCCTAAAGTTTCCAGGTTTCTATAGCTTGTTGGATTTTACAGGGCAGTTAATACTCACACTGGCACTAGCACCACACAGTTTGGAAACAGAGTCCCGCAGGGCTGAGACTTGCTTGGCAGCAGCTGCTCCATCCACCTCAGCCTGCATCAGTTTCCTGAGCAGAGCATCTTTGTCTTGTTTAGTATTGTCCCTGTCTAGTCTGCAAGGACAAGACAGGATCAAGAATCCAAATCAACACATACTAACTTTGTCTCACTAGTTTTGATGTTAATTAGATTCTATAGAAATAAGGGCATATAGTCAGATCTGCCTTCAGGCCACAGAGAAAGAGAATCTCATTTCTAATTTCTTCCCTGAGCTTGCCTTAAAGATCAGTGTTGTATTTATCAAATGTCTTAAGAGTAGGAAGTCAATCCCAGCTGGACAACAATTCTCAAAGTGTCACATATTTGGCTCTAATCTGAGGACTGGGGATTACAAAATAACTTTCTTAAGTGATTCCTAACAGAGAGTCATGTTGCAAGGCCTGCAATGCATTTTCCCCTTGGCCCAGGCTGTCTGTGACTTCACAGCCTTGTCACTACTTCAAAAAGTTTATAGTGAGAAGAAAAAACTTTTCACTTACTATCCCCTTTTTCCCTGTCCACTCTTTCACAAGTAAGACGCTGTGTTTAGTTTAATATTTGCCTGTTGTAGTTGGTCTCCTCTAGCATCTCCTCCATGGACTGGCGTAGTCGTATATTCTCCCGCTCAGTCTCCTCCAGCTCTTTAGTCACCTCAGCTAGCTCCTCCTCCTGCTCTGCAATCACCCGCTGGGAGACGTTCAGCTGCTCTGACTGATGCTCCAGCATCTTCTCCCTTTTGCGCAGTTCCACCTGCACACATATAGTACAGATGTGCAAGCATACACATGGACAGACACACAGACAATATGTTACTGGGGTCATACAAACTCTTACATGTCTAAAGTACTCACCATCACCATATTGAGTCTGCGAAGGTGCTGGGCTGTGGTGGTGGTGGGGTGGGTGTGCAATGAGACAGAACTTCACATTTTAGTTGTTGCTGATGGATATGACCAATGTAGAGATCTTGAGCCTGTAATCCATCTCAAAGAATTTTTCTGAATCATTCTTTAAGAAATTCACATTGGTCAGAAAGCGTGGGAAAGACATTTAGACTACCAGAAAAGCTCACTGTTCTCTGTACCTTCATTACATCAAATGAGGTCATAATGTGGTAGTAACAAGTTCATGAACACTGTGTTTTTGTAGGTACATGGTACATGGGGCAGTGTTAACTACAACAGCTAAGGTTAGGGGTGTAACAATTCTCCAAATCCCCAATTTGGTTCACTCCTCAATTTTTGAGCCATGATACCTCGTTTTTCTTTTGTTTGTTTTGTCTTTGTTACCTAGCTAAGGTAGGGAATACAAGTTTGTTTTTTGTTTTTATCAATGTATATGTTACTTTAGGTTTTGAGTATGGTCTCAGTGCTACACTGTATGGAGCTGATTTATGTGTACATTTTAATGTACTTTTAACCTTACCAATATTGGTTATTGGAGCTATAAAAGCAGGAGAGCTGCTAATGCTTTGGCCAGAACTAGCTTTCCTGCCATCAGCAGCAGAACACCTAGCATCTTTGCCACAGTTGCCAGATCTTCAGTTTCCAAGGGATTTATAACTCTTGTTGAGAGCTTTTATTGCACATAATATAAAATTTCAACCTGTCTCTCCTGTGGTCCCCCCCACACAGATAGTTGTGGTAAAAAGCAGAGGAGAGACCCATGACATTCAATTTCTTAAAAACATACACACACACACACACACACACACACACAATGAAAGTGTTAGTTTCTTTTTACAGTTGTTGTTTATGGAGGTAAAGAATGCCACAGGTTTTCATTGGTCACTGACTGTTTGACAAGCTTCCAGAGAGTGGGTCTTAGCTAATGTGAGCTTGTCTAAGGGCAGATGGTAAGGAGGAAAGGAAAAAGAGACTAGAAGAGAGACAAGGACACACTGAAGTGTCATACTGCAAATGAAGGCAAAGAGCGACTTATGCTGAGACCCAGATGGAACTGAATGATGACGCTCATCCCTGAGGGCCTTAGTTAGGACTTAGGTTTATTAACCTAAATTTTCAGATTTTGATGTGTAAAATCATTTGTGTGCCCCTTTAAAATGAAGAGACATTATGCATTTGATGCAGGGCCCCAGAAAGACGGAATTTATAATAATAATTTATAATAATATTAATGATAATAATATAAACAAAATTCCAGAGTCCACTGAAATCTTCCTACAAACTACCAACGTAGCATCGATAAGGTCTACAATAAAAAAGACCACTTTCGAAATAATAAGCCAATGAACAAAGACAAAACTGGTTATGGCTTCAAGCACGACAGAGCCTGATAAAGGAAGAAAGAAACTGACCTCATTCTTAAGAGAGCTGACTTCAGTCAGTAAGCTGTCAATCTTCCTCTCATACTGGCTGATTCGTCCATGTAGCCCTTCTTCTGATGTGAGGTCAGCCAAACGTAATGCAGAGTGGGAATGTTCAGGTTTTGGTTCAGGGAGTGGTGGTGTGATCTCAAGGCGGTGCATTGGCCCCTTGGTACAAATTACACTTTCAGCAAGACTACAACTTTGACTGGATGCGCGCTTTCACAATGCTGAGACAAGAAGAATATGTGGTGTAATTTTCCTTAAGGATCTGTTACCTCCCACTTGTATGAAGCATCCTGTATGGAGGTCTTTCCTGGTGGAACCCATGGCACTCGTGTTTTGACCTTGGCTGTAGGACGGAGGTTTCCTCTGTCCACACCCTTTAAAACACAGTGTGTGTGGCATATCATTGCTGTATATCAGGCTTTCCTATGCTGCATAACTACATTGTATGAGAATAGGTGTGAGGTATGAACAGGAGTGAGTGGACTGAGTTTCAAAAAATTTGATCAGAAAATAAGAAAAAAATGATAAGATCCAAGATGAACACATCTTCAAAAGGTCATATTTTCAATATAAAAAACTGAAAATAGTAAAAACGGAAGCCATCACCTCAGCAGACAGTCAAAACATAAAGTCTCTAACCTGAGGTGTTCTCGCAGGACTCGTCCTATGGCTCTTCACATGCACATGGACTGGCGTTACATCATTCACATGCACATGAATTGGAGGTGAACTTGACCGGGTTCTCATTGCTTTCCTCTGTGAAACAGTGGATGATGAGTATCTCTGACCAATTTCTGTTCACAGCAGAATTTAAGATAGAAAATAGTGTTAAGCTAACACATGGGCTTTGAGGAAAAGGGATGGTTTAGGGTGTGTGTGGGAACATAAGAAAATTAATTCCATACATGGTTACAAAATATAATGGGAAATTTAATATGCATTTGATTTGTGCCATATTTAAGCTCTTCTCTCAAGATGAGGTGTAAATCTGACTGTAATATTTAAATAAACATTTACATTTAACAGTTACATGCAAGATAATCGAGTACTATCAAAAAAACAAGTGTTTAGAAACTTATGGGCAAAACCAGGTACCAAAAAAAGACTTCGGGATTACGATGTTTTTTGTTGTTGTTGTTTTTTTTTAACACTTTTAGGCTATGGAAGAGTATATTGTGAAATGTGTTCATTACAATCTATATGTAGTAACAAACACTAGCTAATCTCATTTGCAACAAGAAGTCAATTAAGTCATTAGGTTAATTACGTTGCCCAAATCAACACAAATAATCAATACTATGAAATCCTACCTAAACCACATGCAGTTGCAATATTTCATGTAGGATTTATTTATATAGAATTTGACTGATTTTCCGATGGCTATAAAGTATCGGTTTTACATAGGTAATCAAAGGTAGCGTAGCTTAGCATGAGCCTGACATTAGCCTTAGATTCTTAGCTAACCTTGACTGCAGCATTGCTAGCCTCTGAGCGATTCACAGACGAATCTTCCCTCTTACCATATGAGAAACCAAATTATACTCGTCAAGACTTGAAAATATATTTCAATAGCAGACCAGTGTTTCTTGTTTAGCGGGAAAGATAAGCAGGTCAACATGAAAAAGTCTGTCGGAGTGGAAGCTTGGATAAACTTTAACAGATAGTGACGCCAACTTCTCTGGTTGGTCCGTTTAAAGCACGTGACATCTTTCTCCCACATTGATTGGTTCAGAGTCAACATTTTTGCGTTCTCTAGCAACAAGGCAACTCAAACTCAAACTCAACAGGCTCAGGTTCGTCTGAGATGACTGCGCAGAATCGATCACTGGCGAGTGGCACACACTGCATGTCCGATGTTTTTTTTTTTTTTTTTTTTTTTTTTAGATATAAGAATATACAAAGAAACCAGTCATGCCAGGTCATTATCCATGACAGCTGAAAGTAGTTTCTGCAACAGAAAAAAAAAAAAAATTTAAATCGTGTGGCATAATGCAGATTCCATATAGAGCTGTAACTTATATAGTAATGATTATATATGATATAAATATTAATGATAGCTGTAATAATATTTACAATTATAATAATTATAGCAATAAGACTAGAAGTGAGACTGTTGCATTTGAAATAAAACAACAGGTTTTGAGCAGGTTTGTAGGAGCAGAAGGAGGCTTACTATCACAGGTCAGACTCTACAGGTCCCAGGGCAGAAATACCTGCAGAAAGAGACAGAAGAAGAGAGAGATACAGGCACATAAGTATGGGTAAGAACCATGAAAACAGGGGACAGAGAGAGAGAGAGAGAGAGAGAGAGAGAGAGAGAGAGAGAGAGACAGCTTGGACACTCGTGTGTGAGGGAAGAAGCAAACAGAGTTAGGAGTGATGCAATGATTTTAAGACTGTTTGCAGTAATCTTATCAACAAGACAAGGTGAATTTGACTAAATACCGAGTTTAACTGATTGAGAAAAGGGTCTGTCGCTGTAGGAATGATACCCATAATGTTCTCTGACACTTATAATAACTATCGGAGCCTGTCAGTAGCAAAAACAAGCACTTTAGTGGGTGTACTTTGACATGGATAACACTGCAGCAGCTGTTCGCAGTGGCTGGGTACACCATTCTTGTTCAATACCACATTGATTACAAAGATTTCTGTCCCCATTAATCATTTACACCCAAAAACATGGGAAAATAAACATGCCGTTAACACAACTCTAACATGTCAAAGCAGATATCCCTCAAGGAGTTTGATCAATCTTTTCATAAAATACATTTGTTAGATCATAACATTGTGTTTTATTGTTGTTTTAATGTAGACTATAACATGGCTATTTAAAATATATGTTTGGTAAGACCAGAATTCTGGAATACTGTATTAATGGCCATTTTGGCCATATTGGTATAGCTAGCATAAACTCTGTGGGGAATCTTTAAGAATGTTTGCATTGCTGTAGCTGACATTATTCCATCCAGCTGGTGTTGGTACAGCACTACTCACTGGTGTGTTTAGTCACACCAGCTTTAGACTGTACTGTTGTCTCAGCTGCATCAGTTGAGGGATCATTTTCCAAACTGAAGCTGATCAAGACCCAGGTTAGAAACAGATGTGGAAAAGGAAGGCTCTCAGATCTCCTGCTGTTGAGAAATTAACATGTTACCCGTTCCCCATATATTTTTTACAGAGATTTTATTTTTACAAAATAAATGTAAAATCTAAATGTAAATTCTCTCTCTCTCTCTCTCTCTTTTTTTTTACAGAGGTGTTGTTTGCCTGATATTCTGAATCACCCTGTGAAATGTTCATCTTATCTGCAGATGCAACATACATGATAGTTTTCTACTGATAGGGGGCCATTGACCCACCAGACAGCAGGAGTCCCTTTGTGTAGACCTCTGCTAAAACCAGTGACACAAAGTGATTTGTGAACAGCAAAGTGATTTGAATGATCTATAACAACATCTGCTTCTGTTTATTAATTGTCACTTTACTGTAAATTATTTTGTTCCTATACGAATGATCACGATCATGAGCTAAAGGCTGAAGTAACCACAGTTTAGGATGGAGAAGGCTGTATTTTCCATTAGTTTGCTGCAATTTCACATAAAGCAGAGCAAGTTGGTTTTGTCTCTACAATAAACAGCAAAACAAAGTTTAATGTAATGCTGTAATACCTGAATGTGGCCACAGGAGGGCAGTGGAAAATCATAAATTCTTAACTGATGACAACCACCAACCCCAACACCAGAAAACAATTTCTGAAAACGTTTAATATACAGTGGTAGACTCGTATATAAATATGTGGACAAACAATCTAGGAAGTAGTATTTGTTACATGGCTGTATACATGGTACAGTGTATGTTATGAATGAACTTAGATATTAACACTAGCATTAGTACTAGAATGATTATCTCAACAATAAAATAAGTAATAAAGATAATAGGTTTAAAACCTGTATCATTCTCACAGAAGAATATGAAGTTACAGTTCCTCTCTGAGGCTGTTGGAGGTCCTCGAGCACCATGATTTCATATCATCCATGTTTGAAATAACTCCTCCAGTGATGAGGTGTCAAGGCAGACAGGAGCATTTAGTCAACTATCTGGCACCCTTCACAAATGAATGAAAAAGTTGTATGACTGGCTAACCTGCACATTCTTGTTTTGGCATATAGCAGTGATTATGCAATTACACAACCAACCTTTATGTGTTTTGATTTTGAACTTTGCTAAATTTTAGACTGTTTTGATAAATTGGGGGCAACAAAGTGGTGCATCTGAATATCCTTTCTAAGTCCCACAATAAACACATTTATTGGTTTTTTTATGAAGCCAAAGTTTATTTTTCTTCATTGGCTCCTTCTGGCAACACACAGAAAAAAACATCTGATACAATAATTGATCTTAATCATTGTTAAGATGGGAAAGTGACAGTACAACAGTCTTTGGCACTTTCTATTCTAAACAAACATGCTGCTTACAGAGATAATCATCTGTGCATTTTTTTAAAAACTGAAATACTGAAAATACATTTGACAGTTTGACACCAAATTGAAATTCACAACAAGCAAGTCACACATCGCT
Source organism: Lates calcarifer (assembly GCF_001640805.2). Classification (NCBI taxonomy): domain Eukaryota; kingdom Metazoa; phylum Chordata; class Actinopteri; family Centropomidae; genus Lates; species Lates calcarifer. The sequence goes on from NC_066841.1 coordinate 22,385,909, forward strand.
ATAAAGAAGGGCTTCACCCTACTTTTGAACATTTTTACAAGTATAAAAGCGTAGAAATCGCCCCTACAGATCAGGGGGAGAAAACAGGATCACTAGGTTGGCAGTTATTTGTGATGTGTTCCCAAAAGGTGTGGTGGACATGCTTCACTGTGGATGTGGGTCCCTTGTATGGAACAGTGGCCTTTGTGCTTGTGCATCTATGTATAAAACAGGTTTATTTCACATGCTCCGATGGATTCTACCCCTACTACCAGCCATTAAATCCACCCTGCTATTTAGTCTGTCAAGTCAGTGCTATTCCTCTATGCGCTTTCTTTATAGGAATGTTGGACAGAAGTGCATAGTGGTAGCTTTAGAGAGGAAACCTGTGATTCTGTGGTACTGGAACAAAAATCTGATGTTGACTTAATATATTAAAGTAGCTGAAACATTTTCTGCTAGGAAATAGCAGCTGGAAACATCATCTCCTTATCTAGGTTAGAGTGGTTATACATGAAAAAACAAAACAAAAACAAAACAACACAATAAGGGATAGCCCAAATTCTCAAAAACAGCAAGGCTTTAACCACAGTGACATCTTTATCCAACAAGGGTGACTACAACACATGAATCACTTATGATATCTCTGAACACTCAGCAGTTTATAAACTATTTCATCACAGGTAAAGGCAATGGCAGTACAGGAGAAATGAATGGTGTCTCAGTGGGGTTTTATCGCAGGTTTGTCACAGTGTCCACTCTGCATAAAGCTTTATAATCCCATTAGTGTTAACTCTGCATGATTCTACAGATCGGCCACTGACTGTCAGATCTGATAGTAACTTCAAACACACCATCAAAAAGATCATTGATTGCATAAGTTGTTGTCTTGTGTGCACAACTTATCTTGTTTGTATCAATTAATTAGTTTTTCACATAAGTTGTCTTGTTTATAGAAGTTGTCTGGTTTGCACAAAATACTAGCTTGTCTACACAAACTGAAATCTTGTTTGAACAAGTTATCTGTACATGACTTGTCTTGTTTTCACAAATTAATCTCTTGTGTACACAAAATGTATTGCTAAGATCTTGTGAACTAATAAGAACTAATAAGCTTCCAAGACTTTAAGGGTTCTGTAACAATCTACACCAATCAAATTATGTGAAGCTGGAAATTCCATTTGCATCATACAGAATCACTTTATGCTACGTACTGCACCATGCTTCATATGCTGCTGGGTAGCTTATGTAAAATTGAAAACATGACATAAAAAACAAATATCCACACACTAATACAATGCATAATCATGTATCAAGGAGCATTGGTCTATGAAGGAATACAGGCAAATTCAAAAGGAGCTTTTTTCTGCACTAATGATCCCTCTGGTGCTACATAATAAATCAAGTGTTTATATTCGTGACCATGTTTTAAACATGAAGCACATAAGACATCAATACAGCAAATGATCTTAAAAGAGGATAGAAGTTATCTCATTTATTTGTGTCTTATTTATAGTCATTGTACAGTGTCACATCACTGCTTGGGTTTTTTTTATTAGGTAATGCTCATTATCTGCCCTTTCATGGGTTGTATTTTTTTCATGAATTGAGTTTTAGGGAACACACCATACAATAACATTATAACATCATAACATACACCAGTCAGCCACAGCATTAAAACCAGTCACCAGAATGGTGTGTGTGTGTGTGTGTGTGTGTGTGGGGTAACTGGTTTTAATGTTTAATGTTGTGGCTGGTTGGTGTATAAACAGTTTTTGAGACTTAACATACAAATTTGTCAACATGCAATATTTGACAATTTAGATGAATAAATGTCTCCACTTCTTCTTCTGTCCAAACTGATGTCCAAAACTGTATTTAAAAAAATGGTTGGATTCCCTTGGAAAGTAAAAAATACTGTCTGGCACTGACAGCATTGTTACAGGCCACCACTAACTGTAAAATACTAGGATTTCTTTTTTTTTCCGACATGTAAATGGACATGTTATTGCAGCCATTTTTCAACACTTATTGAAAATGAGCCAATGTGTTTGACACAATTCAGGCAGAGGCTGTTAAAAAAGCAACAGCAGTGACAGATGAAAAGTTTCTATGGGAAAATGTTTGAAATCACTGACTCACACAGCTGTTCACCAATGTGAAGGGCTGCCATGAAGAACAATAACACAGAGGGATTTTTCTCTTTTTTCTGTCAAGCACAACAAACAAGATCATAACAATATTAAACTTCATAAAGTGCAAGCCTACAATATCTTAATCATCATAACTATCACAACAGGGAACGTGGAAGTTGATATTAAAATAAAAATAGAAGAAAAAGTAGAAATGAGTCACTTTCCCAGACAAATGTTAAACGGAGAGGACAGCAGCAGTTTCCTCTGTCACTGTTCAGGTCCTTGGAAAGTTGGAATGTAACATTTTAAGAAAAGTGGCCAAAGAACAAACTGGTCTCATTAACATTTTGCTCCTCCTCCTCTTTCAAATACTGAACAAAACACATCTGTGCCAAAACATTGCTTTACATTATCTGTACACATATTTTAACAATGTCAATAAATAGAATACACTACAAATAGAATACAAATTCTTCCCATCATCTCTCTCAATTCAAAACTTAATTTCCACTGGCCAGCTTGGCTACTTCCTGCATTGCTGCATTATTTGAACATTTTGGTCAAGGGCTGATAACTGTGAGCTGGTTTCAGAATCAGCATCACTGCAACAGCATGTGCAATCACTCCTCTCTGATGATGCCAGAAAAAATCCCCTGCAGCAAAGCTCATAAACATTCTGTTAAGTTGTAGAGTAGAAGTCAAAATCTATGAAAGTGTCCAAACAAAAATGAAAAGACTGAAGCCTAGCGAGGCTTAGAACTGCTGGACAAAGGGATGAGCTTTGAAAGAAATGACTGACTGGGTTTTAATCCTGGCACCAGAGCCAAGAACAGACAACTGAAATCTACTGAAATACTATTTCCAAGCTCTGAATAAAACTCAACACGATACAATACATGAGATGAATGAAAAAGTACCTGGATGATGTCTCTAGAAGTGCTAGTTAGGAAAACGCTTTTTTAAAAATCACTCAAATGTTTTGTAATCCGATACTTCCATTTATCCATTGCCTCGATTGTTCTGAGCATTTTTTTTCCAACTTTGGCAGTTGGAAGTGGAGACAGAAACGTCTGAGAGAGAGAGGGATGAATGATGATAGAGGTCTTCTGCCATATTTGAACCCAGGGATGTACCTTTCACCACAGGCTGAATGCCTCAGCATAACTATGTTTGAGTGAAAAGCTCCTCAGGTGGCTGCCTGGTTTAAGGCCATTGACAGGATCATTTTAGATGATACGATGCTTCCTGTCATCCACTTCATTCCTCTGTGAAAATTTAAGACAGAAAATTTTAACTACCTACAAACTAGCTTGGTTTTTTAAAATGTCAAGAGTTCTTGCTTGCAAGCAGCAACCAACATGGCCAAGTGATGAAGCAGCGCAGAAGTGCTTTAAGCTGCAGTTTCTTTATTTAACACTAGATATGATGGCTGTAAAAAGTCTAATGTTGACTGTACACAGATTCCAGCTGTGACCAACTATATGGTGAATTCAGCTGCATTAAACCACAGTGATGGCCGTCACAGAGAAGCTGAGCGGAGGAAACGGGCTGTCCAGGTTAACAAACAGGTATACCCCAAACAGATGCAACAGATGCAAAAACTATCATTTGGGCTGTATAATTTAGCAACTTCTCTCCCAAGACAAAGTGAAAAAAAATCCAAGGTCATGGTCTCAGTTGTTTTGAGTAGTTAAAGTTAGCATGGTGGTTGCTGCTCTTTATCCTTCCTCAGCTCCCACAGCCTTGCCCTCCTTTCACCACATTGGGCTTTTTTGTGGTTACAGTCACTGACAAAGGTGGAAGCATCTGTCAGCCTCAAGCAGCGGATCTATGGTGGAGTAAAACCCACGAAAGGCAATATGACTGCAATTCATTAAGGAGGGAGGTGACTTGTGTCACCTGCAGTTCATAAGGAGGCAAGCCAATGATTTTCCATTCAAGCAAAACAACTGGCAGGTCACATGATAATCCCGTCATCATGAAGGTTACAGGGGGCTTTGGCCACTCATACCACATGTTACCTTTTCACTGGATGACCTCCTCTGTTATCTCTCACTAGATTGTCTTGGTTTGTTGACTCACTTATAAATGTACAGGCCCATGCATGCATGTACTTACTCCAAAACCCCAACCCCATGCCATTTTAAAATCTACAACCCATTTTATATCCTTAAATTTTGAGGCCACTCTTTGTGGCTAGAAGAACAAAATGGATACATTTCTTTGCATGCAGATACAGCACAGTGATATGGAAAGGTCAAAACTACCCTAGTGGAAGCCAGTGCAATGGAATCTCATTCTGATGTGCACTGTATGGTGTAATTCTGAAGTCTGTCTAAGTCTAAAAACACACAAGGTCAAAACTATGGACAATGGTATCTCTGATGATATCTTTACAACTAATGATGTCCTACAACAAGCAACAGAACAAAAACCTCATGCATCTCGGCCTGATACAAGAAAAGCTGTCTCACAGTAAGCACTGTTTGGCAAATACAAAACTCCAACCACAAATTTCAACTAGTTTGAGGATAATGTTCCAATATCACACTGGTTTAGAATATTTACTGACGCGGAGAGGTTTTGATTGGCACTGTGTTCTCTGCCTTCACACAGCTAAAGTCACACCTGGAAGTTGCCCAGGATTTTTCCATTCCTTGATCTTTTGGCTTACACAACCTTCACTCTGATAAACAATGACAAATATTATTTCAAAAACAAAATGCACAACCAAGACTGCCAACTTCTTCACAGCTGTCTGACATGAGGAATAAATTCACAGGCTGCAGTTTTGATCCTTGCACTTGTATGGGGAACGGTGAGTTTTATCTTAAATGATGCTTATATTCACAAGGCAAGCCGCTGATACTCAAAATGGGAATTTACACTACCGGTATATTAAACTCTCTGGCTTACCTATTTGAACATTTTAATGCTGCACTACATTTGCGTCCACAAATAACAGTTAAATGCAGGACATGAACTTTTATGTGCTGAATCTGTAATTTCATTACCTGCTAAAAAAAAACAAACAAAAAAAAACAGCACAACTGTGAGGGCTCTGGCAGTTGAGTCTGTATGTACACATTTGCCATTTTGCCCTTTGCAAAGATGTTAGTAGGCTTCCAGTGAATCATCCCAAAAGAGGCTCTGCACGTCCAGCATGGTTGCCAGCTCCAAAATATGCTTCTGTAGAAGGCTGCTCTCCACTGTGTCCTGTTTTGGCAGCTCAGGGTACGACTCTGGGAAGCTCCGGGACTCCTGCAAGCACAACATCTGTGACTTAACTGTGGACAGTTTTTACTAAACAACCTCGGAGAAATGTCCAAACTAAGTCTCCACTACTCTGCTTAACTTTACAGAGCACTGAGCTGAGAACAGATGCTCTGAGGTGCGATTAGGACAAGTGTGCATCAAGTATGGGTTAAGTGTTTTGTGTGATGGCATGTTTCTTTCCTACACGCCTTATTTAAGTGCTTAAGACCACAAGACTGAATACTGGAATATTTTTCATTGCCAATGTCACACCTTGCTCATGGTGGGAACTGTTGGGTCTCGGTGAATAATATCGTATAGAGTACGGTCTATGTGCTTGATATGAAGAGTGCCCTGAGATAACGTGTTGTGGACTGACGCTGTATATATTAAACTGACTTAACATGACTTGACCCAACACTCTAAAAGCATGGCGGCTTGTTCGCCGTCTCGAAGGAAGATCAAATATAACATCCATGTTTACCCCAATAATAAACAATCCTGCTTTTCCCCCAGGCTCTTTAGATGTCGGTTTTCAACAATGGTCTAATAAGAATATTAAATGTCTCAATGACCTCTTCTCAGGTGATAAACTTATGTCATTTGAACAGCTTACTAACACTTTCAAATTGGCCAAACAAGATTTCTTTCGCTTTTTGTAAATAAGGCATTATATCATTCATAACATAACTCTTATTGATCATCCTGAAATATCTGCTGTTGAGAAAATTCTGTTTCAACAACAGTCAAAAGTGTCTCTGAGCTCATTTTACCATGTACTTAATGGTTTTTCTACTACTGATGCACAGGGGGTCAGAGGCGTGTGGGAGGAGGAGCTGTCTGTGACTATAGATGAAGAACAGTGGGATACCATCTGGTCTCTTGCAAAAAGGATTTCAATCTGCACTCGGACAAGAGCAATACAATTTAAGATTTTACACAGATTACATATATCCCCTCACCGCAGGCACCTCTTCAACCGCTCTCTTTCCCCTTTGTGCCTCAAATGTAAAACTGAAGTGGGAACTTTAACTCATTGTCTCTGGTCTTGTCATAAACTTCAAAGATACTGGGTTGAAATTATAGGTGAAATGGAGAAAATTTTTCACATTAATATGGAAATGCATCCCATCTCCCTGATTCTAGGTCTCCCAAGTGACTGCCTAAAATCAGCATTTAACAAAAGATTGTATAATATTCTAACGTTTGCAGCTAAGAAAAATATCCTCTTGCATTGGATCAGTGACAAGATTCCCTCTGTCTGTGGATGGCGTAAAATCATTTTTGAATTGATCCCTCTTGAATATCTTACCAACGTCATACATCACAGCGCAGATCAGTTCTACAGAGTGTGGTGCCCATTTTTGCATTATATTGGATCGGACCTCTCCTCCATTCTATTAAAGGGACTGCTGTACACTTGAACGACATTCGGGTACTATAAGACTGACTCACCGCCTCTTGTATTATGCCATATATTCATCTCTTTTGTAAGAGCTGTTGTGTACGTTTTGTGTTTATTTTGTTGTATGTCTAGTTTCTGTAGACACTGTTTTGACCCTGCTCTTCACCGTACAATGCATTTTTGGCATTCAAATAAACAAGGCAACTTACCCGGAACAGTTTATGCAGTCTCAGTGTAGCTGAGCAGAACACAAAGCGGATCAGCAGCAGTCGAAGGAACTCATCACCAAAGAATTGCAAAAAGGCCTGATCTGTGCAGATAATATTAAAAACAATATTAATGTTGAGCCAAGCAGTTGATTCATGGATTAGCTGATCAACAACAACAACAACAACAAAAAACTATTTTAGATTCTATTAATCATTAACTCATTCAATCTGGCAAAAAAGTCAAACATTCATTTCACATTACTGTAAACTGAATATCAGCTGTTGGTCTGACAAAACAAGCTACTAGAAGACATCACCACCAAATGATGAATTAACTTAACACACATAATATTAATATTATTAATATTATTATTAATATTAATAATGTAAAGATTCAACCAATGACTTCTGTGATGCTATCAGGGCACCACACACTAACCACTTCTGCTATTTTATTGAATTAAATAAGAATGAAATCAAATGACTAAATGCCAAAAGACAATGATTACCATGATTAGTACTGTTTGAAATGGGGGAAAAAAAAAATCAATAAAAACATGTATGAGCAAAAATTTTTCATGGTCCACTCTAATCTTAAAAGCATACTGGCACACATGAAAGAATCCTTAGTGAATATGCTACCTATGGACCGTGATCGAGTTATCATCTGCCCAATGTCACGGTAAACTTTGCGAAGAAATTCTTGAGCCTTATCCCACAGTCCTCGTCGCACGCTGTTTAAACCACAAACAGAGGAGAAAGCCAAAAGTGGGCTGTAGAGGAACAGAGTGAAGAGACTCCCACGCTGTGACTGATCTAAACAGGTAAAGAGAGACATAGCACAGGTGAGAGATAAAACCGTCTCCAGCAAAATGGTCTTCCTAGAAAACATGAATCCAGAAAACACAGGAAAGTTTTATTACAACACTATTCACCTGAGAAAAAACATTTGAACAACATAAGCACTGACTGTCAGCAACATTTACAGTAACTGTTCCTATAATTAACTGTTGTTCTGGACTAACACATACCTTGTACACTTTTGGGATATGCTGTAGGTGAGAGTAGGCACACCAGAGGTTGGCCAAACAGATTTGTGAAATTCTGTTAGGGCAAACAAAGGAAAAGTCATGTTAATTATTAATTATAAGAATATACATTCATACTGTGATATCTATCTATCTATGCCTATATTCATAATATTTAGACAGTTTTTGTGCAGGATCTGTGCTTCAGCACATTCAGTTTGAAACCACAGTAAATGTGATTTTTACATGAATCATTTCAAGCACTTGTCATCATCAGAGCTGACGTGTGACAACATTTTCAAAAGTTGGAGGATATGTTGGTGGTCTCTCCTTCTCTGCGGAGGCCAGGATGCCAATCATTGAGGGTGAGAAGTGTCCATCGTTCCATACTCAACTTTTTGACTGTTTTGAGTCCCACATCCTGGTACTTATGGTGCACTAAACATTTCCACACTTGCCAGGGTCAACACGCTGGCTCATCTCCACACTCTCAAACCATCAGAGCTCAGAGGAGAGGTTTGAGCCATATTATATCCTGGTTGGTTATTGAGCATACTGCAGGAGCAGGAGCAGGAGCAGGAGCAGGAGCAGGAGCAGGAGCAGGAGCATTCTGTGTTCTCTAAATGCCTCAAAACTCATTGGAGGACACTTCATCATTCTGCAGAACAATGATCTTGAATATATGGCCAATACATCCAAAGAGCTTTTCAGGGTGCAGAGGTGGAATATCCACAACTGTCATTGACTGAAGTCAATCATCTGATCTCAGTCCAATTGAGATCGAACTAAAGGCAACAAGAGCTGAAGTTGGCTGCAGTGAGGCCCTGGGAGAGCATCACCAAGGGAGATAAAAAGCATCTGCTGATGTCACTGAGTCGAAGACTTCAGGCAGTCATTGACAGCAACTTGTTTATTTATTTTATGTTAGCCTTTATTTTATTAGCTTTGTTCCTATATATTCCTTATAATAGCTTTATTCCTACTCTCTCTTCACACTGTATTGCAACTGGTGCACAGCAATTTCCCTCGGGATAAATAAAGTTTCTTGAATCTTGAAGGATGTCCCACAGTATTAAATGTGATGGTTTTGTTTGACTTAATGTCCTATTACTTTGGCATCACTAAACTTTGAACATGTGTTAAAAGGGCATCTCACACGCTGTGTAGCGTGTGTGTATCCATCATTTTATTTATCAAATTGAATGTGCTGAAGCCTGAGCCTGAAGAATAAAAAGTGTGTAACTGTCCAAATACTTACAGGCTAGACTGTAGATGTTTTAACTCAACCTATCTCCATGTATTATATTTTCTCCGACCCAAGGTGTGTGAAGACCTGCCCCTCCCACCTTCAAGGGGGGGAAGAAACTAAAGCTGGTTACATACCTTGAAGGCTGTGCTGTTTGAAGAATCCACAATGACAAAAAGTGGCTTCCGGGTGAAAGGGAATAAGTCACCAGGATGAAGGCTGCAATATTACAAACAAGGAAATATCAGGAACCTACATTTCTTTCCTAACAAGCACATGGTAAGCTTCTGCTCCGCAGAGGCTGAACAGACTTCATAGTCAGTTGTTTCCCAGGTGGTTGGTTCTTGTACACATGGTTAAAGTTGCTAAGCTTGTTATTATTGCCAAGAGTGGGCAGCACTCAGATATCAGACAGTCAGACTTTTCCACTGGTTTTTCTCTTGGGTTAGGTTTAGACAACCAACTGTGAACACTGGAAGAGGGAGGAATTGTTGGGTACACTTTCAAAGCTTCAACAGTCTATTAAAGCTTCCATTGCATTATTTTAAAAATAGCAAAATCTCAATTTTAACTTTTCCTAAAAAATTAAATGAACATGTCTCCAGGGCCACAGTTTGCTATGATGACACACACACACACAGGCTCACAAGGTTTACCAGTATTGATTACCAGCCATAGTGTCAAAGCTGGTCATCAATGCTGCATAGGTAGTTTCTCACCAGTGCATTTCTTTCTGGGCCTGATTCCTCTTCTGCACCGTCTCTCCATTCACCACATCTCGATTTGTATTTGTGAGAACTCCTCCAAAATCATATGGTCCTACAGAAAATGTTCAGAAATAGAAGCTTAATTGTGTTAACTTGTAAAGAAATGACATACTGTGGCATGTAGGATACTGCATACAGCAGTAACTGTAAGCAAGTCTGTGACACCTCTAACCTCATTCAACATATTCTGAATATTCCAGGAGTCTTGAAATGGTCCAAAACCCTGCCAAGTATTTGACCATTAGCAGTACAGTGGATAGGCCCCCATACATGTATGTGCACACTGCTGACATGATATACATAACTGCTAATGCTTTCACATTATTCCACTCATCTAAAGGTGGTGGAGATGGGACAAGAAATGCAGCAATCCACCAACAAAGGCAGTGAAGAAGACTGCAGGTAAATAAAACATGTTAAGTTAAACAAGGGATTCAACACATGGCACACACTGACAATGAAGATGCAAGGAACCTATTGTTTTTATAGAGGTCATTAGGAACTGTCCCTTCTTTTAGCATTTTGCAGGGCTATGTGAAATTTGTCTTGGTCATGGGTGTGGTTTGATGGATTATCTCAAAACTTACAAAAAACTCATCTTGGAGCCATTCCCCAAACCCAGTGTACATGCACTTTATTTTCACTAAGTCCTCCCAGAGAATTAACCCAAGGGATGATTTTGCTAAGTGACATTGAAAGACCTTTGCTTTACCAAACCATAAGGCTTTTGAGTTTATATGGAATGGCCTCGATGTGGCATACCAGTTAATTTGTCAAATTTTCAAAAATGACACAGGAAGTTGCTGACATCCAGTCTGCCTCATAATTCCCATGCTTGATGAGAGTCCAGGCCTGAACACATCTGCAGGTCAACATTAAGTCACAGTTACACTGCCACATACTGAGAACAAGAAGTCACATGGAAAACATTATCCAGCTGACATGAGATTTACACGGTGTGGTCCTGTATTAACACCTTTACTGCCACTCAAAGTGGGCCAGTTCAATGCTGTTTGCAGTTTTGATTATTATCACTATTATTTGTAGTCTTATTGAACTGGAATGGGTTCAAAACGTGAAACTTTCTGAATCACTGGAATTTATGTGTATGTGCCAGAAACATGTGCCCAATCCACCAGATGGTGTGGCTGTAATTAAGACCTAAAAATACAATTCTGGAGAAGGTTAGTCCAGCTGACCTAAAATGTGATGCACAAGTCCAGCTCAATGTGCTTTACAAAAACCCCTCTTGAACCATATAAGTACTGATGCATTGCACCATACTGAAGCATTCTGAGCCCAAATGGTGGCACTGTAATTAAAGCCCAAAAATGCAATTTTACTAAAGCAACATCCCTCACATCACAAGTCCAACTGACTTCAAATTTAACATTGGTTCTACAAAAAAGCCTCTTGGACTATAGTCTAAACAGTCTGAACTATACTTTTCTCAGCTTTGACAAGCCTGAAACTCGTTTTTACTTTGGCTGATGAAGTTGCTTCCTTCTGTTGAGAGCAAAACCCACAATCACAAGTGGCTACATTATTTATGTCGATTTTGTGAAATTGTTTTGAGTTTGGTACCTAAACTGTTTCATAAAGCCACGTCAGAGCTAATGAGATCAAACCGAGATCAAATCTGGTTTACTTCATGACATGAAGCACAGAACAAGAAAAAGCATCATATCAATTCAAAGAAGAGGAGATTCATCCGTTTTCCTATTGATGTGATTTCTCAGTGTGGATGGGGAGCTTTACAAGAATGACCTGAAAATGTTGGAATTGTTGGTGCATCAAAATTAGTCACTGTATTTATGTTTTTAAAACAAAATGAAGCAAGAATTAGAAAACTATGGTATATAGCTTAATGAATTTGCACTAACAGCACTGTTCTTAAATAAACAGAAACAAAACATAATAAAATTATTTGGTGAGATATCCTGTCCTTAAATTTCACAAGCATTACATATGATGACAGGAAAACAAATGTGGGGTCTAGTAAATGGCATTTTACCTTCATAGTCTGAATGCCCAGTGGGGAAGACTCCAGTAGCTGACAGGTAAACAAGAAGAACACTGTTGGCAGGCAATTCCTGGAAATGCAAAAAGGTAAAATAGAAAAGTAATGTGACTTGTGTTAGAAGTGCTACATGTACTGTATATGCTGAAAATAAGTGATTAAAACAGCAAAAGAGCACATTCTCTCTCCATACAAGCCAGAGTCCTCATAACCTCACAGTGACAAGTGGAAAATGTAGAGTTGTTGTAACTGAAAATATAAAATTGTCACAGTGATGATTTGGTTCTGTCACAACTGACACTTTTAGCAGCCTCAGGCTGTTCATAACCCAGTCCCTCTCCCCAGAAGGGATTAGAGTTCAACTTTGAACTCACATTAAAATAACAGTAGAAAGCTGTGAATCTGAATAGTAAGTGTCACAAATCAACTTTGACAGTTGAGGACATAAGATACTGTATATGTGACAAACCATGACAACCTTGAATGTCTAATAATAAACCATTATCTTAGGTAATATTAAACTCAGAATGGCTATGATTAAAATGAATACTGACCTTAAAAGAGGCAGACAAGAAAGTGAAAAGCTGGCTGAATGTTGGCTTGTACAGCAAATACTTGTGAGGGTTTTCTCGTTTAGCTGGCTTCTCATTGGGTTCCTGTGGGAAAATATTTGATATCATTACTGTTTATTTTTCAGTTCAAGCTTACTTAATATGTATTACAGGGTAACTATACTAACCAGGGTAACCAGTCTTCTACAAGGCAATGGTGTGTTTGTTTGTTCATCATGTTTGTCACCCAAAATTAGTCAGGTACCACTGAATGACACAACTCTTTGAGAGAGCGATGCATCCCACTCAACAATCGGAGCATTAATTACAGAGCTGCTGTTACAGGGCAAAACATGGTGACATACGTATTTGATACTGACTGGCCCTGACAGAGACTGTAGGGAATATTGGAGGGAATATGTGCAATGAATCTTTAGATACAAACATAACATCCTTGTTACATTTGAACAAAGTACAACTGAAGGAAAGAACCATGCATCATAGCAGCTGGTGGTTTCTTTCTTTATGCTGTAAAAACCTTAAGTCACCAGAAGGTCTTCATACAGGATGGACATGACACTCACCAGTGTTCCTTGTTTGGAGGTCTGTGTAGCCAGGTTTACAGGTTCCCTCTCCAAAGCTTGAAGCATGCGGAACATATCGATGGTTAACTCACTGAACTTCACCTAAAAAAGGAGTAAAACAACACTGACATCAACTAACTGTTGGGAGATTTGTGAAGAATCAATATTTTAAGCATTCTGTTTTTTCCTGATAATACAAAGGTCGGGTTATTTTACATTCCAAATCAGTTGGTCAGTCAGGTATTACAGCCAGCATAGGGCACTGCTACTAAACTGGAGCACCTCCTAAACCAGGATATGTGGAAAGTGTTACAGTGCACAGTTATAGTGTGCTACACTGAGAGCAGAAATAAGTCAGATGATGGTGGAACAGAAAAGAACACTTGACTGTAATTTTGGGAAATAAACAAAAAAAAGTGGACACAGACCTTGTTGCAGCCAGAGCTACCTTTATGTTCCATTTACTTACCAAATATGAATGAACCTTTTTACCAGTGTCCAAACAGAGCTTGTTTTGGTGTTTTATGTCATCTTTCTAACAGTTTTGTCTCTTCTTGAAAATTGTGTGTGAATTCTGTGAACTGCCTGTGTGTCAGTAATTGAACACTGGCAACTAAACAGAAACAACTAAGTCCACACATAGAATATTATCAGGCCTTCACCACTTGTTTAAGAGGCTAAATGATGAAGATATGTGTTTCTATCTGAGGTAGTTACAGAGTTCCTCTCTCAGATAGAAATGACTTGAATTCTCCATACAGACTTGTATTTAAAAAATACTAAGTATTTGTGCTTAAAATTAAGTGTTTCAGGTTTTGTCTTTAAAAAAAAGTTAATGGAGATATGAATGAAGGTTCTGCTCTATTAGAGGTTAATGACTTGAAAGTGATGGTCAACACTGTCATTCCCCATAGTGTTGTGTTAGTGCTGCTGTCACGATCAGAGGGAAAATGCAGAACCATATGTCAGACACAGAGTGGAGCTCCAAGTCTGTTATTACCAATCTGCAAACCAAAATATAGCAAATTTATTAGTGTCAGAAGTTATATTAGGGGACCCAAAAAAACACAGTATGATATTGTGGAACTGCACCATGACTGAAATAAACAGGAAATGGTTTGACATCGAGTTAGGACAGAATGTGAGTGTGAGTAGTTGCTGCATATGTTGGCCCTGTGGCTGGCAACCTGTCCAGGGTGTACTGCACCTCATGTCCCGTGTCAGCTGGACCCTCAAAGAGTCATGTTAAAGATGATGAATGGATGGATGGATGGATGAACTTAGAACAAAACAGTCTTCTGGTGACACTGTGTAACAGTGTTTTGAGGAGTGGGTCCTTGATTTCCTTTTCCTGTGCATGCTCACAAGGATGTACATGCACACACACGCGGGTGATCCAATACAAGGTCCTACTAGTGGTTTGACACTATTCCACTGATTTACAGATAGCAGTTATGCACTATGAAAAGCAACAATGCATCAAGAAACACAGGGGGAAAAAAACTTCTAGCAAGTAGACAGAGATGTAGTCAACATAGGTTTCAACACTCTCAGAAAAGTGAACTGACTTTGCCCATGCTTTATGAAGAAAGAAATATATTCAGCACATCCTTAAATAAAACCAAAACACTAAATGTAAACAGAAACTTTGTTTACAAAGACACACCACAGGATACCTTTAATGGGAAGCTGTTAACTGGACATGACAGCCAGACATACAGGTGACTGGCATGACCCTGAGGCAGCTGTGTTTTTGTTCTTCTAGAACCTACTGAACTGTAAGTTCAGTTCTCAGTAAACTGGTAGTCTGATGATATAGTCTATCAACCTAATATGGGGGAAAAAATATTCACTTTATATTAAGTTTTATTTTTATTGTTCTTATTTTAGCTCATGTCAATAAATATTTTAATTCTCTGTGATTTTGTAAATTTTCTTCATACCTCAATTGGCAAGTTCTCTTAAGCGACTCTTCCCTTATTTAAGTTAAAAGTTATACATAAATACAACATTCATTGCCAGTAGATGTCGCACTAGAGCACTGGCATCCCAGACTGAATCTATGAGGACATGTACACTGCTCAAAAAAATAAAGGGAACACTAAAATAACACCTCCTAGATCTCAATGAATGAAATATTCCAGGTGAAAATCTTTCTTCATTACATAGTGGAATGTGTTGAGAACAAAATAACTAATAAATCAAAATTATTATTCCATGGAGGTCTGGATTTGGAATCATACTCTAACCCTAACCCTAATAAAAGTGGAAAATCAGATTACAGGCTGATCCAACTTTAGTGGAAATTCCTCAAGACAAGTCAAAATGAGGCTCAGTAGTGTGTATGACCTCCCTACAATGCCTGGGCATGCTCCTGATGAGGCGGCGGATGTTCTCCTGAGGGATCTCCTCCCAGACCTGGATTAAAGCATCAGTCAACTCCTGGACAGTCTGTGGTGCAACATGGCGTTGGTGGATGGAACGAGACATGATGTCCCAGATGTGCTCGACTGGATTCAGGTCTGGGGAACGGGCAGGCCAGTCCATAGCATCAATGCCTTCATCATGCAGGAACTGCTGACAGACTGCAGCCACATGAGGCCTAGCATTGTCATGCATCAGAAGGAACCCAGGGCCCACTGCACCAGCATATGGTCTCACAATGAGTCTGAGGATCTTATCCTGGTACCTAATTGCAGTCAGGGTACCTCTGGCTAGCACATGGAGGGTTGTGCGGCCCTCCAAAGAAATGCCTCCCCACACCATTACTGACCCACCGCCAAACTGGTCATGCTGGAGGATGCTGCAGGCAGCAGAATGTTCTCCACGGCATCTCCAGACTCTGTCACGTCTGTCACATGTGCTCTGTGTGAACCTGCTCTCATCTGTGACGAGCACAGGGCGCCAGTGGCGAATCTGCCAATCTTGATGTTCTCTGGCAGATGCCAAACGCCCTGCACGGTGATGGGCTGTAAGCACAAGCCCCACTTGTGGACATCTGGCCCTCATACCACCCTCATGGAGTCTGTTTCTGACAGTCTGAGCAGAAACATGCATATTAGTGTCCTGCTGGAGGTCATTTTGCAGGGCTCTGGCAGTGCTCCTCCTGTTCCTCCTTGCACAAAGGAGGAGGTAGCGGTCCTGCTGCTGGGTTGTTGCCCTCCTACGGCCCCCTCCATGTCTCCTGGTGTACTGGCCTGTCTCCTGGTATCTCCTCCATGCTCTGGACACTGTGCTGACAGACACAGCAAACCTTCTTGCCACAGCTTGCATTGATGTGCCATCCTAGATGAGCTGCACTACCTGAGCAACTTCTGTGGGTTGTAGACACCACCTTATGCTACCTCTAGGGTTGAGAGCACTGATAAAATGCAAAAGTGACCCAAACATCAGGCAGAAAGGATGAGAAGAGAGAAATGGTCTGTGTTGCACAACAGCAGGTGAAATTGATTCACAATCAGTGTTGCTTCCTAACTGGACAGTTTGATTTCACAGAAGTGTGACTGACTTGGAGTTACATCGTGTTGTTTGAGTGTCCCCTTTATTTTTTTGAGCAGTGTATTTCATTTGTAACTAGCATTAGCCCCTTGCAGGTATACACTGAGGGTGTCTTTTTCATGTGATTAATTGGCGCTTCAATCTATCTTTTCAAACTGTTGTTTTAGTAATGAGTACTTTCACAAAGAACATGAATATTATGCAATGAAAAAGCAACCTAATTTTTCTGAGCTTTCACACTGAAAACAAAGGCTTTATGATGTTGCGTAATGGGCAGATAAGTGTTTTTGAAGAACATCATGATGTCAGTGAAGCTTTTACCTTTTGGATAGAAAATGTCATTATTTGATCATATTAGACATTTGTGTGAAATGTCAAAATTAGCATATGAATTCTTGAGTTATGGCCAAAAAAGTGATTTGTAAAGTTTATGTGACTTTCACCCTCAACCTTTAACCAACAAATACTAATCAGTTCATTGTGAAGCTTTGTGCCAATTTTTTTTTTTACAAATCCTCAAGCCCTGGAATGTTTGTACAGGTCATGCATGCGTATGGACAACCTCAAGGACATGGACAACCTCCAGCCACTGCATACTGATTTTTATATTGTTAGCGCAAGAGCTAACATCACAAACATTTTCTTAAATAAGGCTGATCAACAACTGTGTTGATGTGAATGAAGCATTAGGAATTGTTAAAATTGTTAAAATGGGTTAAAACCTGGTTGTTACAGTTGCCGATGATTAGTGCATCTGCAAGGATGAGCTGGCCAACCACCATGCCTTGTTCCAGTGGAGGCACACTTCCTTCCTGCAGCCGATTGCTGATGACGATGACAGAATTGTTGTCATTCAGAACAACCACTGGATCTGCCTGTTTTACATAAACAAATGGAGAAACATCAGTGAAACAGAGTCTTTGCAGAAAGATGAATTTGCATCATGCATGCTGAATAATGAAACAGCCAACAGTAAAGGTTGAGTTGTGTTGCATTTTGAGGGCTTAGTACCTCCACAAAGGCTGCCACTTCCTGTAGAACTAAGTTCCACTCCAATTGATCCTCTGTGTTGAATCGCTGAGTGTAATCTTCAATTTCCTCAGATAACTCCTGCAGATAGCAGATGGGGGTGGGAGTGGTGGAGGTGCATTCAGAAAATTAGATACAGTACATTCAGATAGTATTCAGACCCCTTCACTTTTTTCACATTTTGTTAAGTTGCAGCCTTCGACGAAAAAATTCCCTCATCAATCTACACTCAATGAGACAATAATTATAAGAAAAAAACAAGAACATTGTATTGTAACAAGATGATCAATGTCATTCACTTCACCTGTCAGTTGTAATATTTGGCTGACTGGTGTATGTATGCAAAGATGGCATGGAATGTCATAGCCCACCTTCACGGTGGAGAATCTCTTGTCCCACTAACTTACTTTAGGAGCAAAGCTATGCTTTATGGTCAAACAGACTAGCTTCTCTGTTAAATGAAGGCAAGAACCATGCAGATAAAGCCTTGTGGCTCTGTTTTCCATGAAAGACTTTGGCCATAGTGTAGCTGCCCCCAGGAAGACTTTAGCTAAAGGTTCCTCTCAGGGTCCAACCCCAACCTCCCCTTCTGCACCTTAGCAGTCAAAGGATCAGGTTCCTGTTGTGGCATTTGTCGGATCTCTTGAAACTACAGTTATCTGACCTTTCATAATCAATTTCTCCTGCACTAAAGAAATATTCTAGGCTGCTGTTGTTTAAAAGTGCGGCATACTCAGCCAGATTGTGTTTGTAAAATGTATATACTATAGCTCTACTGAGGAAGTGAGGTATCTTCCTGTTCACCTACTGTTGACATACTATGAATGGGAAATTATGATGCACACAGGCTAGAGTTAGTCATCTATTAATCTGTCTTTATGGACAACATGGAAAAATAACCAAACAACAAAGAAGAAAATATTCATTCTTTTTTTTTTCTCTTGTTCCACTGTACTATGAAAAGTCTCCAGCATTTTGTTGCCTCTCCCAAACTAGACCCTGAGCCATAGCACGATTACAGTTTCTGTGACCATCTGACAAATTTGCATATTTCTTTACAGAAAGCATTTAAGTGGCCACAATTCTAGCAACGGTACTCATAACTACAAATTTCTGTCTGCTTAGCTTGCTGATGCTGATGCATTCGAGAGAAGGACTGTGGATAGGATTTGGAGCACCTGTGTCAAACATGGCCATATTAATTGCCTGGACCTATTGACCGTCTTCTTAATACTTAAACATTTTCATTCATTCTATCATTTACTGTGATAAAGGACAATGGTGATATGGTGATCTGTGCTCACACTGGGTGTTCAGGGTATAGTACAGTAGTATAGTATAGTAAATCAGATTTTTGCACAGTATGTTCATTTGTTCCCATCAGTACATGATGTCAAGTTTTGTACGAAACCTTTATCCTGTGCTTATACCTGTGAATCAAATTATTGTTGAATTAGCCTAATACTCTCTAATTAGGTCTATGTCTGTATGTATGCTGCTCTAGACTATGCATTCATCTATTATCTATACCGCTTATCCTGAATGGCTGTGAGGGGGCTGGAGCTAATGTTCTAAATGAATTTGCATTCACACTAGTAAGCTGTAGGTTGATTCAGCAAGAAATGAGCCTCAGCTACAGAACACACAGATAGGGTTATTTACATAACCACCACCACCAACTGAAAAACGGAACAGCTTCTCAACGAAGACCATGCAAAAATGTATATCATATTTTTGTGAATCTGGAAGTACAAGGGACAGCTGCAGGGTGAGCAAATCACAAAGGATAAGTGACCAAAACTGCATGGAAAATAAAGAGATGTGGGGAAGTGACAGGTAAGAGTGAGAAAGTGGGAGAGAGACAGCAAGTTTCAGAGGGAAGAGAGAGAGGCAGCCTGTGTTTGAGAGAGAGCGAGAAAGAGCTAAGCAAAATAATCTCTCTGCTGGACAGTTGTAATAATACTGTGCAGCGGAACACATCGTGATTCTCAGTCTAATCTCTCTTTGCCACTTTTTAAACTTGTTTCGATCCTTGCAAACCCCTTTCTGTTTAGACAGATGTTGCCTGGGAATGGAAATGACAAACATTCTGAGGCTCAGGAACTGTATTTTATGAAGTTTCAAATAGGAGAGTCAGATCAAAATTAGTTGTGTGTGTAATGTGTACTATATATGTGTATTGTATGTGTATCTAATTACATATGGCATTTTGTTGGCCAGTGGCCATGGTGTAAGTGGAATACTCTACCTGACAAGTTGCCTATTTCACTGATAGTGACACATTCCACAGAGAGGCATGCCGCCATCTATTACAATCATGGTAGTAGTTTGTCTCAGCTCTTTTGTTGCTGCTTTTGTCTAATTCTCAGTGGCTTGTGGACAAATTTAAATCACAAATTTCTTTCTTGCAAGAACTGGTAACACCTGATAATATTACTGCCAGAGACAGATATTATTAAGGTAAAGATGCTTCTTATTAACAGTGGTGCAACTAGTCAAGCTGCTAAGTAAACACCTGAATATTTTTGATATATTGGGGGTGCAAAACATTGAACTATTTAGTAGCTCAGCCACAGTGTGTGATTCCACTGGTCTTTGCAGATTGTCAAATAAGACTCTACATTAAAACAGTAATTAGTTAATGTGTCCTGTATGATTTAGTTTTTATTCAGTGATGAAAATCACAATACATCACCTACATTTTGTCACAGTTCTAATTTTCAATGGTTATTTCTAACTTAGTTTTTCAATGTGAAAAATGATTAATATATTTGCATTATGTATTTGCATTGATGTTTAACACTCTTGAAAACAAGTTCTCTAAGATATACAGTACATATTATGGTAAATGAGCTAGCTTTCAAAACAAATGATAAATCTCAATTTTTTGTGTTTTTTCTGCTATACACAAACTGTGCTACACCATGACCCCAAAACCAAGGACCATACTAAACCATGAGCCCTGTACTATTACACCCCTACAATGTATGCATTCCTTCCACCTACCTTGAGTTCCCAGAGTTTGGGAGAACTGTCTTAATCTAAATTTAACTGCTCTTCACTGGCTGTTTGGTAGAGGGAAAGAAGCTCCTCTGAGGCTGTTCATGACCCCTTCCACCATGCAAAGAACTGCTTTCTTCAGTCATACAGAGTAGCTTGCCCTGTGAGCTTGGCCATTAAATACTAAAAGCACTAGGCAGCCACAGGGAGAGAGCACAATCACAGAAGTGCACAGAAGTTTTCTTGGTTTTTAAGCATCGTCTAATCCTTCCTACAGGAATCCCATTCTCTTACTTCCATACGGCATTGGTGGTGATGAGGTCAGATTAGTTTCTCTGGTGTGCAGGTGTGTCCATAACCCAGTGAGACAATAAAATGAATGCTGAATGAATGACATTAAGTATGCAGGGAAGTGGGGTGTCTTTTTATGTTCCTCAGAAAACAAGTAATAAAGTTACAAAGGTCACACAGCATGCTGTAGTCAAAAAATATGTTGCTTCCATACCTTCACCAAAACTTTGACTAGGTCCATCTTGTTCAGCAGTAAACAGACGACTATGTAGCGAGCATAATATCGAAGTTTCTTCACTACTAATTCTGGCCTGATAAAAGACAAGAGAAAATAACAAGAACTTGTAAAACTAAATGATGGGCACATTTCAAGCCATGTTCAGTGAGGCTACTGATGACACATTTTGATTCACTCTACAGTTACATGGTTGTGTTTTCTTGCTTACAACTGCCCATCTTAGTTTTC
This sequence comes from Lates calcarifer, assembly GCF_001640805.2. Taxonomy (NCBI): domain Eukaryota; kingdom Metazoa; phylum Chordata; class Actinopteri; family Centropomidae; genus Lates; species Lates calcarifer. The sequence goes on from NC_066841.1 coordinate 22,407,372, forward strand.
TTGCTAGTGTCTGTGGTTGATCAATTTAAATAGTCTTATATTCTATATTCTTATTATATATTTTCTTGTCAAGAGATCCATTGTTGAGACCCAAACCAAAAGTGAATAATCCTACTAACAAGTTTTGTGTGCGTATCCAGAACCTTTGTAGCACCTTATTCCTCTGTGTCATAGAGCGATATTCTTGTCAAAACTGACTCAATCCCAGAAATTGCATGCAATCTTTAGAGAAAAAAGGTTACAGGAACTTACCTATCTTCTTTGTTGACCTGAAAATAGTAAGACCGCTGACGAATGGCTGAGTAGAATGAAAAGGCCTCATTCAGGTAACTTGTTTCTGAGGTACGAAGGCTGTCAATTAAAATTAAGATTAGATTAGAAAAAAGAAGATGTGTTATTATCTGTATTTGTATATTTGTGTGCTACAAACTGATTGTATGGAGCATTAACTCATAAACAAATCTGTGGTTGAAAGTTTTATGTATAATTTCTTATTTCATTAGTAGAAACACAGTAAGGAAAATTATTATAAAAAAAGTTAAATTCAGGAAATGTGTAAACCCCTCCTACAACAAAATCCTTGTTGCCTTTCACTGGGAGCACAAGCTTGACAAATTGCAAGTAAAAGAAAGTACTAATCAAATTCAGTGTTTCTCACCAAACACACTGATCCTAAAGGTCCAAGTCAAGTTTTTTTGGCAACAATCTCAACCTAGGCCCTTTGATATTGTTTATCTGATGATACCCAGTCAGACCTGATACTTCTGACATGTTGAAATAACAGATGTTCTGATAAACCCTATTTTTCACAAGCTATTTGATCCAAATACTGAGGGTCCTGATTTTAAAAGATGAAGTCTATAACCTTTAATTATTGATATGATATTAATGAAAGTTTTACTGGGGGAATGTGATTAATGAAAGAAAAATGATGTAATCAACTAGGCGAAGACTCCTCACTTAGTTAACTCTGATTCTAAAGAAATGTTACAGCATGGGGGTTTTTCTCTCATGCAAGATCTTTGAGCAAGCACAAAGTAGACACTGGCTGCTGAGAGCACACAACCCTGACAACAGACAAGTGTAGTTTTGGAATGTTAAACTAAGTGTCATTTTAACCAGTAATACCTATAGTCAGTAGCAGTTAGAAAGGAGAAGTTACTACCTTAATGTTTCGTATACTGCTGTTTGCTAAAGATAATTAGCTTCGGAGCTTAGCGAATCCATATATTTTGCCAACTTCAGTGCCTGAACTGACATGGTGCCCTAATTATTTTTCTCATTCACCCAGTCTAATTTTCACTCTAACATATAGTGGAATGCTGCACTCTAGAGGAATGTAAAACAACTGTCTGTGTGTATGTGTATAACCATCTTTGTGCATGTGCACAAGATACAGACAAAAGGGGAACCTGCTCTGCAGCGCTAATAGTGATTAAAAACTCTGCAGGGTACCTTTGATTTCCCTCTTGGGTGTCATAGTCAATCAGTGGACTATGGCTCATATCATGTAATCATTATGTCCTGGGACAGAATCCAGTCCAGGACAGTTGTTCCATATTTCTGGCTTCCCTACACTGGCAATTATGCACAGTCAAGGCAAGAACAAATATAATCAATTAGACATGCAGTAATTCTATTCCCTTAGCCCTGTCATGAAGCAGGTGCCCTGCATACAAGGATATAAAACTTTGTTTACAAATTTAAATGACCTTGAATTATTTGTGACACAAAATCTGTTTCTAAAAATGTGTTTACATTTTTTTCAACTTTCATTAACTAAAAATATTATTTTAGATTTTTTTAAAACCAATTTAGCAATTGCATGTTAAAGGAGAAAGTGTAAGGTACACGTGCATCATATAGTCAGAGCAGAAACCCAATGAAATCAGTAATTATTTTATGTCAATAAGTTAAAAGGAAGATTATGTGAAGGGCAGTAGTTTTCCGGTGTGTGCGCTCTCTGTCTCGCTCTCTGATTGAGATTAAACAAAAAAACCTGACTGCTTTCAACAACTGTCCACTTTTCAGACCACTTACTCCTGCAGCAGCAAAGGTAGCAGTGTGGACACATGCATGCGTCGCGAGCCACAGCAGTTTGGTGAGGTAGCCATCACGTACAGGTGGGGCAAGTGGAGTGGCCCAGGCATGCTGGCAGCAGAGGGAGTCACAGAACCAAATCAAATGCTCAAATCAGCTGGTGTGGCAGGACAGAACAATAATGCCCTGCCATTCAAAGAGTAGAATGGGAGGCAGAGCCTTCAGTTATCAGGCTCCTCTACTGTGGAACCTTCTCCCAGTTTGGGTCCAGGAGGCAGAAACACCCTCTGTACCTTTAAGAGTAGGCTTAAAACTTTCCTCTTTGATAAAGCTTATAGTTAGGGTTGGCTCAGGCTTGAACCATCCCTTAGTTATGCTGCTATAGGCCTAGACTGCTGGGAGATCTCCCATGATGCACTGAACTTCTCTCCCTCTCTCTCTCTCCCTCTCTCTCCACTCAATATCTTCCCTTTCCTGTAGTATTGTGCTCTCCCGTCTCTCTCTCCTCTTCTGTCTCTTTCTGCAGGTATTTCTGCCTCTGGAGCTGTAGAGTCTGATCTGTGATGACAAGTCTCCTGCTGCTCCTACAACTCCACTCAACACCTGCTGCTAGAATTAGAAATGACTTACACTGCTATTAGTTGTATTGCTGTGTTAGCAGTTAATACTTTATCACTACTATCATTACTACTGCTGTATTGTTGGCATCACCTTACATTTTATATGGAACCCGTGCTATGCCGCCCCCCCCTCCACCCTTTCTTAACCTAACTGGTCGAGGCAGATGGCCGCCCTCCGTGAGTCCAGTTCTACTCGGGGTTTCTTTCTGGCTTATTAGACATAGTTAAATGCATTGCTGCTGGTGCTGCACTGGTGTACTTACATCACTGCCACTTAACATCTGTGAGGGCACTAGTGGTAACCACAATACAGTCAATATCCATACTGTAGGATAAATTCAAACCAGTGTACTTTATATACATTGAGACATAGTTTGACTTACTAGTAGTGGTAGTAAAGCTGTCCAATTTTTGATGCAACTTCCCCAATCTGCCATCTCTTCAAGCCATACCGACTGTCCAGAACCTGCCTGTCAGTAAATACAAGAAATACAGTACTGAGCACTTAACATTGTAAATCAACCACGCTGTGAAAGAACATCTGGCAAACAACTCTGTGACGGTCATCACCTATTATGAGTGTATACTGTCTTTTTTGTCAGTGATTTGAGAAACATATCAGATCTGTGTCATAATATAGGATGGAAATAACCTGTGCTGCTGCTGAAATTTCCACAGTTTAGTGTAGACATCAAACGTCCGTCCAAAGTAGGATTGCCACTGCTTGTGTCCATACTGAGGAAGGTCTCTGCAGCAAAGAGCACAATTATGAACAGAGGAGGAGAAGAAGGAGAAAGCGTCACATACACAACATCTTTGAGTGCACTAAATCTACACACAATCAGAGTGCAATAAAGACACAGTCAAACATCCTGTGAAATACAGTTGTTTGCAGTCATAGTGCTTCACTTCCTCAGGATGAGAAACATTTCAGACTTTTCTCTGACACTTCACATATGATCACAGTGAATAAGTGATGAGTGGGACGATAAAGAGTGGCAGGATCTGCCGCTGTTCATTTTCACTGTTGCATCACTTGTGTTTATTGGACTTAAGAGCTCTTAAACTCTTAAAAGCTTGGCTTGTGGCTTTTCCTGGATAGTGGAGGCTACTGCAATGGAAATTTATAGAAAATATGAACTCTTCAGATTGACTACCACTCTCTGCAAACAGCAGGCTGCTGGTGCCTTACTCAATGTCCAAGGACAGAACAAGGTAAGATGGCCTAAATTGTTTTGTTATTCTCCATGATGCTGTTTTTGCACCCAAATTCAAGACAGTATGTAACCCTGACTTAGATAGTGTGACTCACAGACATGTAGAAAACCTGACATCTCTTTGCCCAGTGCTCATTTGTGCATCAAACATGTTGTGAGTCCATCTGCAGATGCTGAATAAAACTTACAGAAACACAAGAGCTGACTTTGTGCTTTATTCAAGCACACTGCAAACGTGGTGTTGTCGGCAGGATCACTCATGTAAGAGGACATCGGAAACTAAGTGCTTAAGGATGGAGACTCCGCATACAGCTAGAGTGTGGGACTCTAAACCGCAAACTCCCCTTCAAAGAGGGTAAGAGCAAGGGCCTGATGCCTGAGGACTGAAGCCACCAAACAAACACCAATCTTCCCTGTTAAAAAGATGAGAGATGCTGGCACAAGACACACTTGCTCAGCTCAAACGTCTACCTACCAACAGTCATGTGAGCACAGCAGAGGACAAAGCCCTCTCACTCAAACCAGTTCCGAAATTCAAACTATTCCAAAGCCTGACACTAAGAAGCAGACACTGAGTTTTTGGGGAATGACATCCTTTTGTTGACAATGGATTCCTAATAACGCAGAAACTCAGGCACCATTATCAGCAATTGCTCATGGGAAAGTCCTCATTGCAAAAGACAAAGTTGAATGGATACCCGAAGCAGAAAAAGCATTTGTTGATTTGAAATTAGCTCTACAAACCTGCAACGCTGGGCCTTACAGACTGCAGCAGTCACACACAACGACTGTTGATGAATGGGGTGGGTACATGACTTAAGTACTAATGCAGGACCATGGGGGATGATGAAGACCTGTAACATACCTTCCATCAGAACTAGACCCTGTAGCAGCAGGACTTCCCACCTGTCTCGGAGTGATGGCAGCAGCTGAGAAGGCTGTGATAGCATCACCTCACATTGTAGGCTCTGCTGACCTGAGTGTTCCACATGCAGTATAAATGAAAATCTTTCAACAGCTAGGTGGCTCAGATACAACACAGCTCAGTTTGCCCCTGTTACCCTCCTCCCCACACAAAGTGACAGAAGCTTGTTCCCCCAGACCAGACTTGCAAGACACACCTTTGGTCAATGCAGATTTGAAACTGTGGGGACAGCTAAGCCTTAAGAAACACAGCAACTGGTAAAAATCTAGTGGGTTTTGAAATCACAACCTTGCATGACACAATTATGGCAAAACCTCTCCCATCAAATTACATGCAAACATGCTAACACTTATACAGACAGCACATGATTTTGGATGTTTTTGGGGTAATAATTTCCTAACATCTACAGGTAAACCTATCGCTCACTAGACCTTGGTTGCTGGACTTCTTGATGCTGTGTTGTTGCCCAAACAGGTTGCTATCTGCAAATGTTAAGCACACAATTACCATCACTCAGTTTCAACAACAACCATCACTCAGTTTCATGGGGAAACGCCAGAGCTGATTCAGCTACAACACAAGGAAAGGCTGCTGCAATGTGTTGTTATGACAGATTCACCACTAACACCTACAGCTGACTTACAGGAAATGCAGACGAGAGCAACTGGCACACTGAAAAACAAACTGGTGAAATGCTGAGAAGAAACAGGTCTGACACGGACAAACGCACTGCCTATTGTTTTAATGTGCATGAGAGCTAGGGTGGGGAGCAGAAGTGGTCTCAGTCCTTACAGGGTCCTTTTCACATGTCCAATGGAAACGGTGATAGGGCCCGTTAAAAGGCAACTCTCTCACACCAGCCAATGCAATGATTAAATGCTGAGTTAACCTGTCCTCTGTGCTTTCTGATATTCACAAACTGGTGAGGAGAATTTTGCCAAAAGCCTCAAAAAGTTGAATGATCAGGAACCAGGTGAGTGGACTGTGGTAAGAGACCTGAGGAGAGAGAACTGGAGAGCACACAGATCCTCATGTGGAGACAGCAGTAAAAGTCACTGAGAAAGCAACCTGGTTGTACACCAGCCACTTAAAAAGAGTGACTGAGACCACAAACTACTTCTCATACACGGTGCATCAACATCACTAAGTGAGCCAATGCTTTCCGTTGCCTTGTATTTGTGAGGGAGAGAGGTGTGGATTATCACTAAGGACCACCTGTTTCTCAAACTCATGAAGAGGCAGCACACTAATAATGGGGGAAAGCTGAGGTTACGCTCATACAATGACACCAATGGACAAGCTTTGGCACCTGGGATGCAGCATGTGGAGGGAATCTGTTTTATATTCTTGCTTCCTGCCATCACCATAGGATGGCAATGGACATGATGTTTGCCAGTCAAGGAGGAATCAATCACATCATTGGGAACTGACTGCAACACCTCCACACAGAGGAGCCCTGGGCAAACCCTGAACCTTCTTGCTGTGAGGCAACAGTGATAACCACTGCACCACCGTGCCACCCCGCAGTAATATAGTTTTTCTGAATTGCCAAAACACATTTTCGGAAAATAACTCTCTCTCTCTCTCTCTCTCTCTGCAAAATGTGTTTTTTGAATGAGAATGTGTTTAGAGTTTTGCAAAATGGGTGTTTCAGATTTGCAAACTGTGTCTAACCAGATGAACAGTGTTTAAGGTTTTTCTAACTGTGTGATTGATTTGATGATTGATTTTGGCAGTTGACAGTTTAGTTTAGAAAATGGGGTTTAGAGTTTTGGCAATTCAGAAAATGTAATGATTCCTAACCTTGGTCATTTTCATCCTTGTGATTAAAATTTTGCGTATGATTTTGATTAATGGGTAATTTTGCTTTTTGTGAGCATAGGATGCCCAAAGGGGAGAAATACAATGGAAATTTGCAGAACTTATGTATTCTTCAGACTGACGATGGAATTTGTACTGTGTCAAGCTAAAAATCTGAAGAATTTGGTAACACACTTCACAGGTATCTTCAAACTCAATCAATCAATCAAATCAATCAATGTCAATGTCAATGTCAGGACAGATAAGATGGCCCAATTGTTTTATCCTCTGAGATGCTGTTTTTGTATCCAAGGGCAAGAGAGTATGTAACCCTGACTTAGATAGTGTGACTCACAGACATGTATAAAACCTGACATCTCCTTTGCTCTGTGCTCATTTGAACTTCTCATGCGTTTAAATTTGCTGTGAGTCAGTGGAGATGCTGAATTAAAGCTACAGAAATTAAAGTTGCAGAAAGACAAGAGTTGCGTTTGTGCTTTATTCAACAGAAATCACCACCACATTACATTCCAAAGCAAAATACCTCATCTGAAGAAAAAGTCAAATGTGGCAATGACAACAAATACTTAGTGGTTCTCACAGTTAATTTTCAATCATTCTTTAGTTTAAGTTTGAAATTTATTTCTAAATCCAAAATATCCAGAATATCAATAATCACAATGCAGTTTGTAAATAATTCATCAGTACATTATCTGTCCAGTTCAAGAGCCTGGCCTTTTCTTTCCATCTGTCAGTATTGTCCTGCTTGGCTCACCACCAGATGACAGGTTCACAAACTCAGCAGGAAAACTCGTGCTATTCCAGATGGCCAGTCTGTCTATTTGCACCCCACAGTCTTTCTGAGTGTATTCTGATATTCACTGTCACAATATCACAACAAAAACATCTAAAACGCTGAATCAAGAATCAGTCTGAGGACTTGATCCTAGCCTGAATTAAATAAATAAAATGATCTGTTCGATTCTGGTAGGAGCATCCAGGCAACCTTCTTACATACCATGATGCATAAGAACATTGATACAGTGTGTGGCAAGGCAATTTAGATTTGTTATTTAGTAATCTTAGTCATTTAACTGAAAACAATGTTAAAATTTTAGGTTTCCTAATGAACACAGAAAATATGAAAGAAAACTGTGCCTCTCTGATTTAACAACTGAAAGGTGTCTCCATACTCTAGAATAACAGAATAAATGTATCTGGCCCATTCTACTGAAATGGTGCAAAGTCAGAGTTGTAAACATCTTGAGATAAATGTCTTTTTTCCCAAATTCTCCAAGTATGTAAACTGTATAATATCCAAAGTACAAGGTTCTTTAAGTAATTTTACAGTTAATAATCATATTGTATGTTTAGACAGTTTTTGCTGTCTCCAGATGTCAACTCTAAACATCTATCTGAGATTTTAGACCGAAGTATAGACACTCCCTAAAGATTCCGTTCTAAAAGCACGTCAAGCACTATCTGCGACAGACGCTGGATCTCCTCCACAGTGTCACAGCGGCGATCCTTCAGCCTGAGTTTAATTTTAGGAAGACGAAGAAGTAGCAGGGAGCCAAATCCGGTGAGGAGAGTGGATGGGGAGCGATGACAGTGTTGAAGCCAAAACACTCTAAAATGCACTGTGAGTTGGTGCATTGTCATGATGGACCACTGAATTGCAATCGTGCCACAGTTCAGATTATTTTTGCTGAATGTCTTCCCAGACGCAGCAGAATGGTGCAGTAGGACTCTGTGTTGACGGTCAGACACTCTGGGACAAATTCACAGTGCACATCCCGTGAATGTCAAGGAACAAGAGCATGACACACCTTCAGTCTTGAAGACTACAGGCTCTTCCACTGGAAAGACTGCTGTTTGCTCTCTGGTTCATACCCGTAGACCCACCACTTGTCACCGATGATGATTTCTGACAAGAAGGTTGGGTCATCCTGGGCTGTTGATGGATATCTTTGCAGAATTCAACATGGTGCTGCTTCTGCTCCATGTTGAAAATTGCAAATGCGCACCTGCAAGTGGTCACAAAAATGCATTACACAGGTCCAGATGTTGATCGCGCGATATACAGTATGTCGGAACAATAGTCTCCACCGTTGTTTCATATTAAAAGCCCTCTGAAGAGTCACATAATTGCAACTTCATAGCCTTGCAGCGGCAACAATAATTTTCCAGTGACGGGTATGCAGCTCTCAGCAGACTGACAGAACTTACCTGACACCAGAGCTGAGAGTATCTGATAGTATATAGGAATTATCAACAGAAATGAGTCACTCTGCCCTTAATTTCCATAAAGTCTCTACCTTCATCACAGTCTTGTGATAGATGTGATTTTAAGACAAGACTTGGCTGTAAAGTTTACAGCCTGCCAAAAAGATACCCCTGCTGTGCTCTGTGTGTGAACTGTAAGGCAGTGAAATGGGTGGAGGCAGCTCTACAAATTACTTGTGGTGTCCCACAAGGTTCCATTCTTTGATCCCTTTTGTTCCTCACATACATTAATGACTTGCTGTGTTTATATTACATAAACATTTTTCAACTACTAAAAACAAGAGTTATCTAATGTGGTCTTTTCATTTAAAAATTTTCTATCTCTCAGGTTTCCATAGCAAGATTTATTGGTGTTTTATTTGATGAAGAATTTGTAAAATTCATATTTATCTGCTTTGCAGTAAGTTAACAAAATCAATTAATATTATTAATTAAAAAGCTTTAAATTTAGGCTTAGAGCTTATATGGTGAGCCAGACTACTTGACCTTTTACCTTATGACCTCATTTATTGTTGTATCTTTTGTGTCAATTCATAGAATATGTTTGTTATTAGAATTTCATTTATGTAACATGACATGACATACAGTGCACTCAGAAAGTATTCAGACCCCTTCACTTTTTTGTTATGTTGCAGCCTTATGCTAACATCACAGTAGAGTGGTTCTTACCACCATCAGCGGGGTTTTCTTCTGGATTAATTTTGCCATTTTTATTTGTCCTAACACAACTTCTGGCCTTACAGTGTCATTGAATGCTGTCATTCAGGTGCTCTTACGAGGTTTATTTGGGTTTCTGCTTCTCTGAATCACATGGTGTACTGCATTGTCATTTGCTAATCAAGAAGATAGCAGTGTTTGTTTAGTTCAAGCTGCTGTGCCTGATGAAAAGGCAGCAGAATGGTTGGCATTTAGAAATGAGATCACATAGAGCTCTGAATCGAAATTGTGATTTTAAGATGATTAATCGTGTAGCCCTAGCTGCTATGGGCCTTGACTGGTGGGGAATTGCCCATAATGCACTGAGCTCCTCTCTCTTTCTCCATCTACAGGTAACCATATCTCATTAATACATGTTACAAACTCGATATCTTCCCTTTTCCATAGTTCTGTGCACTTTCTTCTCTCCTCCTCTCCTGTCTCTTTCTGCAGATATTTCTCCCTCCAGAGCTGAGTCTGATCTGTGACAGCCAGCCCTCTGCTGCTCCTACAATCCTGCTCAATGCCAGCATTTAAAATGATTAGCCCTACTTCTAGTCCTATTCCTACTAGTACTGTATGATTATTATTATTACTAGTACTGCTTTAAATCTCTATATGGAATCTACATTATGCAGATTTTCTCATCCAAAGATTTTCTCATCCAAACAGGTTGAGGGAGATGGCCGCCCACCCTAAGTCTAGTTCTGCTCAAGGTCTCTGGCTCTTATAACGGGTTTTTCCTTGCCACTGTCACCTAGTGGTGCTTATAGTGGGAAGAGTACAGTCTAGATCTGCACTATTTGAAAAGTGCCTGACATAACTTCTGCTGTGATTCAGCGCTATATAAATAATACTGACTTGACTTGAGGAGAGGCTTCCATCTGACCACTCGGCCATAAAGCTCATCTCCACACAGGATCTCTGGAGCTCAGCCAGAGTGGCCATTGTGTTCTAGGTCACCTCTCTTGCCAAAGCACATCTCTGATCCCCGTTTGCTCAATTTGGCCAGTATATTTCAGTTTTTACTTTTCAGTCAATTAGAAAAAAGTTTTGTCATTATGGTGTATTGAGTTTACATTGATAAGTGAATAAATAACTTTTAACGACTTAAGCATAACACTGCAACATAACAAAATGTGAAAAAAATGAAGGGTTCTGAATACTTTCTGAATGCACTGTATTTAACGGCCCTGTTTTTTCTGTTTCGTTATGTATGTTGTACTAATGTTGTTATTTTTAGTTCCTCACTAGCACAATCCCTTCTCATTCCTGTTAGATATTATTTATTGTATTTCACTATTATTTTTAGCGTTACGCTAAACCAAGACAGAAGTGTTGCAAAGGGAATGAGGAGAGTTTACCTCAACTTGTAGAGACTCTTTCAAACCCTGTCACCAAAGAGAATGCTGATAATGGACAAACTGCTGACATCACTCATTACCAACATTTTAAAATACCTTCTTTCTGCAGGGTCTATAAGGGTGGGCTGTGGGTCTTTTTTGGAGAAAATGAACTGTAAGTAAAAATAAGAGTATAAGAAAATAAATAAACCAATTAATAAATAAATAAAAGTAGAATACAAAATGGAGGAAAGAATCAGCCATGGAGATATGCGAAGGTGACTGGAGCCAGACTAAATCCAACTCAATGTCCTGGACAGTGTTGTGTTGGAACAACACAATTCAATATTTTGTAACTCCAATATAAGTTTATTCAAAGGGATTATCAAGGACAGGATGAATGCTGGAGACAAAGTGACAAAAAAAATAGCTGACCATTTTCATATTTTCAGAGCTTGCCCTATAAGTTTGTCATATTGGCAAGAGACAAGAACGAACAGAAGTTGACTACTCTTTTGTCAAATCATACCTGGGTAAAAACCCCAAAACCATGTTTTATAGAATAAATATTTCTTTAAAATAGTCTTGGGTGCCAGCAAGAAAGCCATCGCAAAGAGATGACTGCAGTCAAACCCTCCTACAAACAATGACTGTACTACAACTGTCAACAAATAACTGTATGGAGAAAGTGACCTGTGCCCTTGAGACTACCAAATGACCAGTGTACAAAATAGTGGAAAAAAGCTGTACAAACTGCACAAACCCTCTCCTGTACAACAAGTATAATGTCAAACCCATCTTAAGTTGCAACAACAACACGCGTACATGTTAATAACAATTTCTCAACGTACACAAAAAGGTAGTCAGGGAGTTCCACAGGGGTCAGTGCTAGGACCAGTTCTATTCACCTTGTATATGCTTCCCATGGGCATCATTATCATGGAATCACCCCATAAATGTCAATTGTTATGCAAATTATACACAATTATATTTGTCAATGAAGCCTAATGAAACCAATCAGTTAATTAAACTTCAGGCATGCGTTAGGGACATTAAGACTTGGATGACCAGCAATTTTCTACTATTGAACTCAGACAAAAGTTATTGTACTTGGCCCCTTACTGACTGGAACTAGAAAAAGAGACCATATTTCTCCTGTGTTAGCCTCTCTACATTGACTCCCAGTCAAAACCAGAATAGAATTTAAAATCCTCTTCCTCACCTACAAAGCCCTCAATGCTCAGGCACCATTCTATCTTAAATAGCGTATAGTTCCCTATAGTCCCACTAGAACGTTGTGTTTCCAGAATGCTGGTTTACTGGTGGTTCCCAGAGTTTCCAGGAGTAGAATGGGAAGCAGAGCCTTCAGTTATCAGGCTCCTCTACTGTGGAACCTTCTCCCAGTTTGGGTCTGGGAGGCAGACACCCTCTGTACCTTTAAGAGTCGGCTTAAAACTTTCCTCTTTGATAAAGCTTATAGTTAGGGTTGGCTCAGGCTTGAACCATCCCTTAGTTATGCTGCTATAGGCCTAGGCTGCTGTGGGATTTTCAGTGATTCACTGAGTTTCAGTATGGATTCATAGCCCATAAATATATGTTACTAACTCAATATCTTCCGTTTCCTGTTTTTGTGCTGTTTTTTCTCTATCTCTGTCTCTTTCTGCAGGTATTTCTGCCACCAGAGCTGTAGAATCTGATCTGTGATGTCAAACCTCCTGCTGCTCCTACAACCCCACTCTGAGTCTGGTTCTGCTCGAGGTTTCTGCTCTTAAAAGGAAGTTTTTCCTTGTCACTGTCACCTAGTGCTTGTTCTGTAATTATAATAATCTAAACAGTATGGTCTAGAACTGCTCTATATGAAAAGCACCTTGAGATAACTTCTGTTGTGATTCGGCGCTATATAAATTAAATTATATTGAATTGAACAAAAGAAAAACTGACACTTCATCTCAAGGCATATCTGTATAACTCACAGTTCATACTGGATGAGCATATTAAATATAAATGAACTGTATAATGACACTGACAAAGAAAGTAATTTGCCACATGAGACTGATGCATCTATCTTGGTTCTTAACTTAAGTTCTACAAGTTGTTTTTTACAATTTGTTGTTTAAACTTGATAGATAGTTAAAACTACTATGTTAAATCATCTATTAAAGAAAACTTGTTAAACAAACATACAATGCCACACTATATAAACTCACAACTTCACAACAACAACAAACCTCAACCATATTAATACCAACTGTCATTTCAAGGTAGGTTTTCCTACATTTTAAGGCAGCAACTAAACTTAAGGTGGACTAATGTTCGTAATTGTTACTCCTAATTTTGACTAATAATGGCAAGTTTGCCAGTATCCCATACTTCTTAAGGATACTGGGCTGGATTCTTAACATATAATTCCTGTGCATGTGCATGTATTTCCCACAAGTGAATTGTTGATTACAGAAAGCAATCCAGCAGATGGGAGTCAGTGACAAAAAAGTAATACTGACCTTAGTCCATTGAAGAGTTGTTTGGACTTGTCCAGGAGATAGCAGAAATCTGTGACAGTCTTTCTTTCACCTAATGGAATATCATCCTCAGTCTCAGCTCCGGTCATGACACTGACTTTTCACACCTGATTACAAACAGAAAAAGAAATACTGTATTAGACTGTGGAGAAGTACCAGTATTTCTAAAAACACAGGTAGAAAAATACTGGAACCGATGGCAACCAGACCAAAATACCATTTGTACCAATGTGAGCTAATAATTTGTAAATCTTTAACAAGAAATACATTTCAAAAAGTGAAAATAACCTACTCATATTTAACATGTTGCTATCCATACTGTTGTCTTTAAACAGACATAGCTAGTTGCAGATGTCTGAGAGTCTTACAGGTGACCTACTTAAACATGAATAGAAATAAGAAACTATGGAGAAAATGTGTCACATGGTCACCCTTTTTAGGCTGACCTGGGCTGTCCCAGATTTCATTCTCATAGTAGCTGCAAACCTCCACTTTGCTAAGATGAATGTGCAATCAGGTCAAAGCAACACACAGTCAGGTCACAATGTTCAGTTAGTGCCTAATTAAAAGCATTTGCAGCTAGTGAAAAGTTTTTTTCTGTCATGGAACTGATTGACTATAGCGTCATAGCCCCTAACCTTCCTTGATAGGATGTCTGTGTGTGCACATGGAGGGAAGCCTTCAGTGTCGCAGACAGGCAGCAGGATAGCCGCTGTGCATCATGTGTCTATCTCTAACGAATTCTTTGCTCGAAAACCTTCAGTTATGTCACAGTGTTGCCATTAGGAAGGGTCGGAAACACCTGCGTGGCTTACGTATATCTCAGTAACAAACACTCCTACTGCCCCAAGATGATAAAAATACGCAGAGATCCTGAGAAGCAGAATTGAATATTTAACGTTAATGAGCCGCACATGGATAGCTGGTGACCATTGGCGTATTGTTTGAGAGACAACACATCAATTATCAATTACGTCTCTGCTGAAATGTAACCTAATGTTGACTGTAATAGCCTCGGTTAACATCAATCTACCCAAGCTTAATTGGGCCGTAACCTATAACATTGATATTGCTCTGTATTATTGTTGTATCAGCCCTCTATCATCCTCAATATCGTCAAAGTGAATTCAGTATATATATATATATATATATATATATATATATATACATACTATATTTACGTCACAGGTATCAACAGCACCCTTTAGAGAGTAATGTATTGATATCAAAGATAACATGACTCATGTAATAAAGACCTGGGTGCAGCGGCTGTAACACACATTTCGTCTTACCTCGCCAGCCGGCTAGCGTCAATTAACAGGGGCTCCACAGAGATGCTGCTCACAAATCAGTGCAAAAGCTTCGGTGAGCTCTGTTGGCGAAGCGCGACTTTCTTGGCATTTCACTGTGTGTTACTGACGGTGGACCGCTGTCTTACGGGCCGTATCCCCCACCAGCGTGGATACTAGAACCGCTGTCTGTTGAAGCCCAAAAGCTACTCAGTAAGAAGGCAGGGTGAAGACAGCCGCTGGCTTCGCTCCAGTACAACTGGCTAGCTACTTCCGGGTCAAACTTTTCAAAATAAAAACTTCCTCACTGAAGCACTCGATATCATTTAAAAATAAAATGGGATTCCTTTGTGCTAGAAATTCATAAATCTAATATTAATCAAGAAAAAATGTTCTCCTCCTGTTCATCAAATGAATTGGGATATGTAGACCTGATATAGTCCTTCAATTTCCAAATTCTTATTCCTAATAAATCCTCTGTTTTAAATAATAATAATTTTGGAATAATAATTTTGGAATAATTAACATAACACCATAATCCATATAATCTTTTGTATTATTTGAGCCAGCCTTTTTTTCTTATTTGAAATCAGGTTGCTCTTGCTTTTAGTGTTAATTTGTGGAGTTAATTTCATGATAATCATATTATTATAATTAATTATTATTACGTTCTTTTTCAGTGTGTGTTTTTGTTTGAACCACCCAATAATTGTTAAAATGTAATGTATTTGTTCACCTAGTCAAATAGGGATATTATTATTTTAAATGTTGATTTTACTTTAATTTAGAATTTGTTAAATCTCTCTTGCTGGCAATAAAAGAACTGCACTTGCCCCTAATTCATTACCACCAGTGAGATGCCCATGTGCCAGGCCCGTAATACCCCAAAGGTTGAAAGCTGCTCAGTGTCCAACAGATCAGAATCTCATGATCCACTGACTTCTCACTAAGTTTGCTTCAGAACCATGGGAGAGGTTAAATGAAAAAGCTTAGAGATGATGGGTCAGTTGAAATCAGCAGTTAACACTAAAATTCACCAGCTGTTACCATGTTGTGAAAACATCAACATCAAAATCTCTTTATTGCTAAAAATCTTCTGTATACTGTATGAGGCTGTTTTCCTTTTCATTTGATTTCATTATTAAGTCTCCACTTTTGTGAATGTTTTTAACAGTATCTATTTGTTTTTTTACACTGTGCATTTTAGTAATGTGTACTACTCCAGTGACTTCCTCAAGCTCGGGTCCTCTACCAGAGGCCTGGGAGTTTGAGGGTTCATGGTCCTAGGACTGCACTCACCTGGACAGAGACCTCAGATGTTGTACCTGGAATCTGCACATCTGAACCTCTCTCCCAGTTTGGAGTTACAGGCTCCTGTGCTCAGATTACCACTGGCACCACTGTTGCCTTTACTCTCCACATCTTTTCTAGCTCCTCTTTCAGCCCTTGGTATTTTTTGAGCTTCTCATGTTCCTCCTTCTTAATGTTGTTGTTGCTTGGGATTGCTACACTTATTACTACTGCCTTCCTCTGTTGATGGTTAGCCATCATCACTTTGTCAGTCTGGATCTGGAAGTCCCACAGGATCTTAGCTCAGTCATTCTCAACCACCTTGTGCCACACATGTGCCTGTCCACACCTAATTTTAAGACCAACATGCCCATGGGTGCTCAGATGAGTTTGTTGCATTTGTTAATTAAACAATGTAGGTGCTGGATGGGAAAATGACTGTGTCACTAGCAAGGACACTTTGCGCTATGTACCTCATATGAAATGTAATACAAAGTAGAGCATGAACAAGACTACTCTGGGAAAATAATTTAATCCCCAGTTCATAGTAACTTTTCCTTTACCTGTTCCAGTTAATACCCTAATGAGTCTCTTCCTTTATCAGATTAACTTTTTTCTCTTTCAGCATTCCTCCTCACCAACCATATAACACATCCTATTCATAGACGCCACAGCAGAATGATCCCATTGTTCTTGCTCACATTTTACAATGGTTAGGACTTCATTATAAAAACCTGTATGATTCAATGGACTACTATTAACAAGATTCAACGAATAATGTTTTATTCAAATTACAAAAATGGGGAACATCAAATTGAACAGTTCTCTACTGCAAATACGACTACTGAGATGAGCTCTTCAAGGACATGCACTTTCATTGTAAAATTAATTTTCAAATTAAAATGATTATTTCATACAAAAGCCACTGCTGCAACAGCGTTCATCATACCATAGACAGTGATGAGAAAATGCTAAATAAAATGCCACTTTAAGACAGACCCTTGTGGATGTTTGCCAAAAAAAATACATAGTATCTGCGATAACAAAAGGTTGAAAAATGACATTTTAACATGAAACCAGCATTTAAGGCACAATGCTGTAGGAAGGGCTCAGCAGCTGTTTGTGCATCTGAGGTGTTTAAACAGGAGCAATTATTAACAAGTTTGCTTCCTAATTCATAAAATTATCATGCTAAGAGGAGAAACTAGTCTTTCAAAAGTCTGCAAGTCATTCTTTAAGAAATATACATATCATTTTATTTGAATATGCATTATTGGCACCACTTTGTTTGAATGTTTTATTTGCTTTAGAAGGTTACAGAACATCAAAATTAAACCATTTAACATTTCTTCATCACACAAATTTAAAATATCAAGAAATTTTAAAGTATAATTTTCTCATTGGGGGTATGAGAGGATTTCTTCCTTTATGACAGAACAAAGTGAGTATGGTACAGATTGTAGCCTTAGAAGAAACCCTTTTCTACTCAAGATGCTGTAGCCCTGAGAGGGATGTTACTTTCTTAAAATATATTTCATATAAATAAGTTTGAGAGTTGAGATCTCTAATGAGCAGAGATGGTAGAACAGAGACAACTCAGAGGAAGTAGGGTGTGGTTGTTCGAGGAGGTATGACGCGCTCGGAGTCAGGGACAGCACGGAACAGCTTGGGTTCTCTTCTGTTCACATCCTTGAAGACCATGATGGATGCAATGTTTCCACAGCGGTAGCAGTAGTTTGGCGCTGACCACACAGTCACTAGCTTCTCGTCAAACATGAACTTGTAGCCTTCATGAACCAGCTGATGCGCACGGCAGATGAGCTTCAAATTGTTGATGTGAACAAACTAAAACATAAGAGATATGACCATTACTTTCATATATGCAAATACGAAGGGTCAAAAGAATTATTGTTTCCAATAGATTTGTTTCAAATATTGACATCACAGCAGACCTCATTAGTAACCTTGGAACCAAACAGCCAGCCAGCACCTCGTGGACTGATAGCCCAGGTGTCCACATCTTCTGGGTCTGACCACACAAGATCACAGAAGGCCCCCTTGTGGGGAATTTCTTGGTTGCGTTCGATGGTGCGGATCTGGTCCAAAGTCTTGATGTCTGGTGAAAGACCTCCATGGACGCACAGTACCTGCTCATCTATCAACTGAGATTAGAGATTAAAACATGTTTTAGCATGCAGTCTGAACCCGTTTCAGAATTACAGTTTTTTATGTTTAATTCAGTGCCATGTAACAGAGGACTCTTATGCTAAATTTATTCCCTCTTTATGAGCATCTTTAATGGTAACATTCTAACTATTAGACAAAATCTCCACCTCCTGCCTTCATCCAGCACTGATTTATCTCCAACCACAAGATCCTTAGAAACATCCTTAGAATCGACTTTCACCAACCAACTTCAACAATTTCTTCATTTAAACCATCGACCTGTCTCTTAGACTCAATCCCAACTGGGCTGCTTAAGGAAGTTTTACCCTTAGTTTGTACTTCTTTAATAGGTATGATCAATCTGTCTTTATTAGCAGGCTATGTCCCATAGTCTTTTGAAGCAGCTGTAATTAAACCTCTTCTTAAAAAGCCTTCTCTCTGTCCAGGCGTATTAGCCAAATATAGACCATATCTAACCTTTCTCTCAAAACTTCATGTTATTGAACTTGGTCACAGACACCTCAAGAGCACATTTTCTAATGATATAGTTACTATTGATGGCATTGTCCTGAGGCCTGTACTACAAAGGGAGTTTAAGCTACTGGGATTTAACTCCCTAAACTTGTATTACAATGGTACTGTGTCGGTCAGTTGAGTCGGTGAGTCGGTGTTAAACTGTGACTGCCAACAAAGTCAGGGAGGCTTGTTGTCAAGGCACTTCAGATCGAGGAAATTCATAAATGAAGTGTCCTTATGTTTTCTGTAAGGACACGTAAAATATGTGAAAAATATTACGATACTTTCATTATAGTTGACACATTGCCTCTGACGCTGGTGGCAGCTCAGTGTCCACACTTTATGTAGAAGATAATACCACGTGTTGTTTTGACAGCCCAGTTTTAAACTATTTGATGTAGTTTACATGCCTGTCTTATGTACAGTTGAGTGGGTTGCATTTTAGTCTTTTAAATCAACCACTCTCCCCACCCATGGCTTCCTTCTCTCAGGCCTCTCAGAGCAGGCAGAGCTTCTCCTTTCCTATTAAAAGAATTATTCATACTGATAATATCCAACAATGACTCTAAATCCTGCCATGTTCTTTCTCAGTGTGTTTTGCTGTGTAAATGCATGCTTGACCTTGACTGTGAGAAAAAAACGTTACATATTAAATAATGTAAATTTGAAGCAGAAAAACTGCTGTAAAAAAGGCACTGCTATTCATGCACCATCGTTTGACGAATGTGTTTCTACCATGTCTAACTTGTTTTTCTTTTTAGGAGACGGAGAATGCAAAAAATAAGTACATATGGAATAAAGAATATTTTTTATTATATTATATATATTTTTAATCTTTCATTATTGAGACGGACTTTAAACAACCTCATCCTGCACAATGAGCCTCACCCAGTCGTTGTGCAAATATTGATTGGGTCTTCCAAATGTGAGGCGGTACTTATAGAGGACAGCACAGAGTTAACCACGATCATAACCTGCTCTGAGCAGTCTGGACATGCAGTGTAAATTACCATGGCAGCAGACCTTGGGTAAAACCTATCCACCAGCGCGGGTTAATCGGGAAGTTACACTGAGTTACTCCTGAAGTTACCCTGATTAAGCCAGTAACCTTGCTTCATCGTACAGGCCTATGGCCTCCAGCTCCACTTTTGCTAACTACTGTTTGTTTACCAACTAGTAGGTGGGTGTTCCATCTCTGATCATCCAATAATAGCACAGATCTGAGTTCCACATATAGGAATGGTGCATTTATGTGAATTATGAAACTCTGTCGTCAGACCTTCACTTCAGTATGTGAATGCACAAGATCACTATTTAAGGATTATTACACCAGTTTAATGAAAGCCAGTGTGGACATGTGTTTCATTACAATGCATTATATATACTGAGTTCAGTTTGGGAAAAGGTTTTAAGTAAGCACAAAGGACTTAATGGGGTGATATAATCAGGTTCAGTTCTAGATATCTGGTTATATCAGATTATGTTAAACAAACAAACAGCAGGCAAATGTCATCAAGTAACCAATGTGAAAGTACAATGAATGAACTTACAGCTGCCACAGGTCAGCATGTCAAACACTTTTGTGCAATACCGCCAGGCATTTGCATTTCCATATTTTGTTTGGCACTCATCTAAAAGTAAGCAGAGCATACATGGCAATGTGGTTCAATGAGCTTGTGAAACAGAAAATGTGTATAAATAGTAACACTGAATAAGCTGTTACCCACCATAAAAGCCGTACACTTGAGTTATTTGTCTGCTTTCATGGTTTCCACGTAGAAGTGTGATACGATCCGGCCACTTTGCCTTTAAAGCCAGCAGGTGTGTAAATGTCTCCAAGCTGTAATATCCTCTATCCACAAAATCTCCCTAGAAAAAAGGAAAACAGGATGCCCTTAGACACAAAACATTTAACAGCCTTCTAAAAAAAAAAAAACAATCAAAACACAACTCAACTGTGTCCTGGATACAGTGCGTCTTCATATATGAACAACCTGGGCACAGAAAAATTCGTTTGCTACTTGCCAATAAGCTTATACTGGCTAAAGCTACATGTAACACACAACCTTGTCTAATCAGCCATGGGTGTGAGGCTTAAGCTGAATTGTATTCCCAGGGTATATAAGAGGCCATTTCATATCATAAGCAGCACTGCACATGCAAAGGCCTGGAGTTGTTTCCTGCTTACAGTCAAGCCGTAGTACAACTCAGACGTTGTCAGCTCTCACATAATGCCTAAAACAAAAGAATTATGTGAAGCCACAAAGGCAGCCATCTTGGCAGTGCTGGAAAGTGGCATGAGTGAGAGACAGGTAGCCAAAAAAACTGAAGATCTCCAAGACAGCCGTCAGACCTCCTGGGACCTTGAAAATGAGTGGGCACTGTCGAGAAATGCGACTTGTTCATCAAGGACAGTTCGAAACCAGACTTCTTGAAGCTGGTCTGAAGTCACACAGGACACGGAAGAAACCCTTCATCAACGAAAGGCAGCAGAAGGCCCAGTTACTCTTTCCAATCACAAGGATTGGACTGTTGATGATTGGGCTAAGGTTCTCTTCAGTGATGAATCCAATTTTGAGTTGATGCCCACTCCAGCCAACTTACTGGTTAGGAGGAAGCCTGGAGAAGCCTACAAACCAGACTGTTTGCCCCTACAGTAAAACATGGGGGTTGATCAGTGATGATCTGGGGTTGTTTCAGCATGGGTGGAACAGGGCAAATGCAATTGTGTGAAGGGCGAATGAACCAGTCATGTACAGGGCTACTCTCGAAAACAGTCTTCTTCCATCAGCTGGAAAACTCTGGATTTTCCAACAATGCCCCTTGCCACACGGCAAGGTCAGTTAAAGCCTGGATGGAGAACCAGAACATTCAAACCATGCCTTGGCCTGCTCAATCACCAGATCTAAATACAATGGAAAACCTGTGGAAAATCATTAAACTCAAAATGGAGAACCACAAGCCCAAAAACAAAGCAAATTTGTTTGAATTTGTGCAACAGGAATGGGCTGCTGTGACAGCAGAACAATGTCAGAAGCTGGTGGAGAGCATGCCAAGACGCATGGCTGCAGTCATCAAAAACAATGGTTATGCAATCAAGTACTAACTCCTGTGTGTATCATGTGACTAAGAGAGACAGAAAAGAAAACATGAAATGCCTAAAAGCACTGTTTTTGGCAGTACAATGCCATAGCTATTGATGTAAGAACTTAAAGTGATTTTGGTTATTATCAAGGAAACCATGGAAAATGGCCAGATATCAGCTCTTAAATTAAACTCTTATGAGCTATTGTTGTTATCATTATATTTGTCCAAACAAATGTACCTTTAGTGGTACCAGGCATTAAAATGAACAAGAAATTGAAGAAAACAAGGGTGGTCTAATAATTTTTTCCATGACTGTATGTAGGTTTGCTATGGAATGGGCAGAGGGATATTCATCAGATTTATTTCAGAGCGTTAATCATAAAATGTGCTCTGAACTTGCTTATTAAGCAAGAACAAATCATATGCAAAGCTCTTGAGACTTGTGTCGGTGTGGAAAAGCAGCACAACACCAGCAACTTCTTTGTCCAAAGTCAACTCAGACATAGCTAGTTATGCCATACAGCAGTGCTGTGTTGTTTTCATTTTGGGCAAAATGTTTTGGCACTATTTTATTGATATTTTGCTTCTAAGAGGTGCATTGTGACTAAGGACCAGCCTTTATTTTCATGCAATGATTGATATATTAGCAGGAATGTAGTACAACATGGAAGTGAAAGCAATGGTCAAATTAACTCCATATGAAAGTACAATAAGAATATTTTGTTATTAAAATCAATGGATTTTGTGAAAAATAACTGCAATCACTATATTGATCAAAAATAACTAGGACAATAATTTTGTCCATATCCATGCAGCCATGATTTGTGCATGACAGACTCATGAACAGAGACGTCAACAAGCTCCAGTGATTCCATTAAGCCTTTAGCTGTTGTCTATGGTTTTTTGGGGTTTTTTTTTTTTACAGCACCTGTGTTGTGCCTTTGTGGTTATTGTCGCTGGATGCATATTTCTAAGGAGAGTAGCCACAGTACTAAATCATCTCTATTTATACAATAACATTATTATATACAATTTTTCTAACTACTTTTCTTTATGTGTCATCTTTTAATGTCAGTCATACTGTAACCACTTTCAGATACTGCAATTTGAAATATGCAATGTGTGCTCACATACAGTGCATTTGGAAAGTATTCAGACCCCTTCACTTTTTTCAGTCTTATGTTGAAGTCTTAAACTAAAATTAAAAAAAAAAAAAAAATCACTCTCTGCCTCACCTACAATACCCTGTAATAACAACGCCAAAACAGAATTCAGCAAATTTATTTAAAAAAAAACAAAGAAAAAAAACTGAACAGACCCTTTGCTATGACACTCGAAATTTAGCTCCGGTACCTCCCATTTCTCTGGATCATCACTGAGATGTTTCTACACCCTGACTGGATTCCATCTGTGAAACCTTATGTACACAGGAGTGTGCCTTTCCAAATCATGTATCAGTTGAATTTAAGGCTGCAACTCAGCAAATCATAAAGAAACTGAAGGGGTCTGAATACTATCCACTGTATATGCATTTCTTCCGAGATAACCACCATGCCCACTGTACATTTCATCATCTGTGCATATGATGAAAATACAACTCTAAGACATGATTTATCCCCTTTTATCCCTTGCTGCATAGTAAGGGGAATTTCTAAAATGAACAACATACAAAAATCAGACATGACTGACAGCATCTGCATTATTTGGGTTTAATAAATGACATAATGAAATATTCACTTACCATGAAAATGTAATTTGTGTCTGGAACTTGGCCTCCAGTTCTGAAAAGCTCGCAAAGATCATAAAACTAGACAGGAACATTAAAGAGAACTCAATTAGTCTTGTTTCTTTTTCAGACAATGATTGTTCAAAAGTGCCAAAGTAGCAATAGCAATGTAATAAAATTTGAAATAATTCATTTAGCATTTGACATGGCATGTTATCCATGCAGATATACATTTTATAGAAGAACAGACTATCAAATAAAGAGGCCAACACTGAGTAACGTTTACATTTACTTAGGCTAAGACTAAAGACTATTAATCAATGGACGATTTTGCAAAGAAACTCATAGATACAGTAAAAAAAAAATCTTTTCCCTGCATTCATGTTGTGCATGCCCTTTATAAATGCAAACACACACACACAGTTTTGAAACTGTCACTACTTTTATACTTACTTATCAGTGATTCTTACAGGACAAACCAAAAGATTTGGTATAAAGAGAAGTCAATTTAGTTAGGCTTACCTGACCGTGAATATCTCCACAAACAGTAACTGGAGTAGAGACTGGCTGAACATTTGATTCTTCCAGCAGCAAATCACAAACATAATCACATAATCTCTGAAAAAGTATAAGCGTGACAATGATAAGTCAGTCACTCTGTTACAATGCAGCATTATAACAGCACAATGCTGCAAGCAAAGTGATCAACTATATTACTAGATGATAAAATGTGAGAGGAGTGGAGAGAGACTCTACATTCAATCTTAAAAACAGGTATGGGTGATCCAGAAGACAGTGAAATTTACCCTGCATTAAAATACTTTGTGTTTCTGTTGAATAACGTAAGAGGGCTCAGGAAAGTTACAAAGCTACAAAGACCTGATGTTCCCTAGACCGTTACAGTTCTTAACGGGGCAAAGTTACTTCCTTACAAAGAAAACTGCAGAATTATGAAGCCATCAAACTGAGTCTGGTTTCAACAATAAATAGCACTGCATTTATCAATATTCCACCCAAAACGTGTTTGTGTCACTTTTACCTCACATTTGTGTGCCAAACAATAAGAGTAGATAACACTAATCTTACTGTAAGTAGCTTTAGTGGGTAACGGTACTACTGATACAGAGTGCTAATGTGCCTCTGTTCGGTCTGCCGTGGTTCCCCACCATGACAAACACTTAACTGTTAGCTTGTAGCATTAGGTAAAGCAGTACAACTTCCTCTTTGACTTCGCGGCCAATTTTACCTTTTTCCTCGGCTTTTTGAAAGCCGATGGTCAGTATTATCGGTGACGCTAGCAAAATGTGCAGAAAATAACAATAATCAATACTGCCTCCACGTAATTTCTAGCAGATGAGTTATTAGCAATGCTTGTTGAACAAACTTGGTTTAGTCACACCGTTAGCAAATAGTGCTAATGGTGATAGTGACACACACTCGCCTACGTTAATTCCAGCGACTTCAACTCACCTTTAGATCATTTTCCGGTAAGTATTTGCAGTGTCTCGCTATTTCTACGTATTTATCAAGATCTAACGGAGCCATAGTCGAAACTCAAACCAGAGGAGTAATAGTTAGCCAGCTACCAAGTTCCCTTTCTTCTTCCTTCTCACCGCTCCTTCATTTTCAATTTTAATCACTGTTGTTAAGTTAACCACATCCTGTAAGAACCTTCAAAATAAAACCCCTATCGATGAGTAAGTCCTTTAGTAATAAAGAACACCAAAAAGGAATCAAGTAAGCTATACAAAAACGATACTTAATCTATATACCCACAAGTGCCATTTTGGAAAATGTTCTGATGATCCCGGTGGTTGTTTTTATAACTTTATTGCGAAGCTAACATTAAAGTGGCAACATCTCAAGCCAGTTTGAGGCTCTTTTCAATGCTATTTGGTGTGCAGTGTACACGTGAGAGTGTCCCCTATGTATATGTATATGTACTGGCAACGGTGTATTTGTGTATTTGTCTGTGTACTTTATTTGTTTTAAAAATCTAATCACGTTGTTTTGTCATTACAACAATGAATTTTAGCCCTTGCAATTTATTGCGCATATGTGAGCGTTCATGTTTCTGTGATTTACCCTAACACACACCTCTCCTTTGAACAGTTTGTCCCTCACCCCCCCCTCTCTCTCTTGCTCTTTCTCTCTCTCTATCTCTCTCTCACTCGCGCACACACACATCCTGCATACTTTCTGCTATAGAAACCATTCAGTTATCAAGAGGCTTAAACTATTACCCTTTTTACATTTGTGCTTATTCAGCTTTCTTCAACTCTTTACACCTTTTAAAATGTTCAACTTTGCTATTGCAATTTTGCTATTCAACTGAATAGTTCAGCTGTTGGTTTTAACTTTCAGCTTCTGCATCTACCCTCTCTCTCTGCTAATTTCCACCACTTTAATCATTGCTTCAGAAATTACTTTGGATTTCCAACTGACTTCCAACTTCTGTGTTTTTCTTCTTCATTTCAACCATAATTTCAGCCATTTTCAGCATTGCTTCAGAGATCCATTCAGCTCTCAGCATTCACACACATTTTCCACAGGAAATGCATTTTCTAGTTTTTTATGTAATTCAGTTTTATTTGTATAGCACCAAATCACACCATACATTATCTCAAAGCACTTTACTGAGTCCCTTGATGATGGTGAGCAAAGGACCAAGGCAGCAAAGGCCTAAATCATAATATTCACCTGTACCTAACTTTTGGGATGATGTTTTCATGTTGGTATGCAGTGCCCCTGTCTGTCTCCATTTATAGGCAATTTGTCTGACTGTGGATGAATGAATATCTGAACTCTCTGAGATGACTTGTGAATGACTATAACACAACCTCTCACCCACCAATTCACCATCATTCCAGAACTGAGGATGCAGCTGACTGACTAGATTGACAGATTACCAAGAATCAGTGTGCATCAACAAGACGTTCAAGCTGATTGTGCTGAGCTTTGCAGGTACGGATTTGCAAATTGGACCCATGCAGGACTCTGATACAGTGTAAGGTATTATCACTGTGTTCAATCAGTTAATTCTATGACACGTCGTTAATAAATACTGAATATTGTAAACTTAAGTAAGTTTAACCAGTTTGATGACAAATGATGAGATAAACATTAAGTAAGCGTCATGACCCAAGTGTAATTTCAATTTTTACTCAGTATTCAAGACATGTGAGTCTTTGTAGAGTTATTCTAGTTAACAAATAAGTGTTCAGCATAAACTTTGTGAGTAATCTTGTAAAGCTCAGGTGTAGCAGGTGCCAGCTGAACCTGTCATTCAGCTCCACCACCACCCAGTTATTAGACAGTGTTCTCACTCAGGATGAGGAGTTTCAAAACTCAGACATCCCATTTTCAGTGCATGAAGCAATGTATGATGAATTATTTCTATTATCCAATATGCATCTGCCCCTACCAGCCAAATATTTCCACTCCTGTCAATCTGAAGCTGTCTCACATGAAGTTACAGTGTTTCCTTCCAGACCATTTTATTACCCCTGCAAACATACCGCTAAGTACAGAAACATGCAGACACGAGGAAGACAGATAAGCAACTTGTGTTACATATCACACTTGTTTTTAACACTTGTTTACATATAACCAGGACTGGAAAGAGAGAGAATAAATCGTTCCGCACACAAGCTGTGGTTAACCTGTACAGCAGAATTACAGAGCGGATGGCAAGAAGGATTCAGTTTGATCAGCAGATGGCTGTCTGGTTTAGGAATACATTTGGTTTGATTAAAATAATGTGCAAAAGTTAAACTGGAGAAACCTGAGAATTTTAACAAAGAATCCATTCTCATAGACGCCAAATGGAAATTTCAATATGACAAATTATCAATATGTACTGTAAAAAGCAACTGTAATTGCCAACAATTAGGTAATATGTAAATGGAAAGTAAATTCCTTAAGTAAGTCATAGTAAGACAAATTGATTGGTTGATTGATTCTTGACACTTTATTTGTGATTTTTATTTTAGAATACACAACCAAACACAAAGGATGACATTGAGCAGACCTATGACAACAAATGATGCAGTGACAGTGAATATTTCAACAACATACAGTAGTCATACAGCACATTAACTGTGGTCTACTCACTGCTTTTGTCAACTTCTTTTCTATCAGCAGCAGACAGATGTTTTCAGCACAACCCCAAGAAAGCTGCTGTATGCGTCTAATTGAACACAAAATGCCAGACAAAGTGAGCAGCTAGGATTAGATGGTAACATCCAGCAAGGCAAAGAGAGATATTTTTCTGAGCAGTGGAGCCCAAACCAACACTAAAATGAGACTGAAATGTGTTCCATATTCCTCAGGCCGATGGAAACACAAAATCTGAACTCTTTTCTGACAGAAAAAGGAACTTGTTTACTGGCATGTTAGCCTCAACAAATCATAGGATAGTAGGTTATACACAAGAGCACTGTCTTTCCATCTATTATAGAGTTTTTCTGCCTTCTACTGTCCAATTAATGTCCAATTTATTTAGCTCTGGGGACAGGCCCAGTTCCAGAGCAAAGTGACTGAGGGTGCAACTGAAATAATTGGGATTGCACTAAAGCTGGCACCTAAGGGTAATCTGCAAAAATAGATTATAGCCTGGTTTATATAGGTCTACAACTGTTACCTGGATTAAACAGTCATAACACATAACTTTATGTCTGTGGTGATAGTAAAGGTATATCTTTGTGAAACTTTAGTGTTTGTTGTGTCTTGAGAATAATTGAAGCCAAAGAAGCATTTGCTGTTCATAGCGTACTCAGGTATGGCATTAATGTGATTATAGCCAATACTATGGTTTGTTTCTGTTGTTTCTAT
This sequence comes from Lates calcarifer, assembly GCF_001640805.2. NCBI lineage: Eukaryota > Metazoa > Chordata > Actinopteri > Centropomidae > Lates > Lates calcarifer. Next base: position 22,435,725 of record NC_066841.1, read on the forward strand.
GTGTTTGGTTGCCTCTGTCTAATAACCTTGTTTAGACTGCAATGGAAGCCACACATTTGAGCCTTATGAAATTTGGTCATTACCATTATGGACGAAATGATCCCAATTATTGCAAATAGCAACTTTTAAGATTTGATACCAATATCCCAGAATAATGTATAATACAGTAAGCTAATGCATTGACAAGTTATTGAGTTGTTCATAAGACTGAATGATAGATAATATTACACGTGATTAGTGAGGGAGACGTTCTCCCTTCACTGTATCCTAAAATGACCAACATACAACACAGGAACAGAAACACCTGATATTTACTGTGATTTCATGAAGAAATAACAAGCATGTCCCACAGAGTTCCCGTATGAAGTGAATAAATATTTAAAAAGCAGCTGAATAACTACTCTGTTTTAAGCCATTCAGTTCCTCGCTTTAAGCTCTTTATGTGCTCTCTCCTTTGTGAGAGTCGTTCAGCAACTTTTAATTGCTTCAAATGTTAAGCTGTCATGCGTTTGGAGTGAAAGGGGTTAAATCACGTGTGTAGTGTAGTTGAGCCGAGAGCCCGTAAAAGTGTCGTTTGAAGAGGACAAAGGATCCTGCGGCAGAATATAAGATCCCCTGCCATCATTCACTCCACTACCCAGCGGCAGCCCTCTCTCTGTCTGCTCTGCAAACACCGTTACTCAATCAGCTTGTGTCTGGGGGACAACATGATGCGGACAGTCCTGTTTTGCGGCAGCATTTTGCCGTTGCACCTTTTTCTCTGTGTCCATTCTCTGCCGGTACACGAGCAGAGGACCATCAGCGGGTCCAATCAGCTACAGGTGAGTCAAACACAGACTTAAAGCAGAAGTGTAGAGGAAAGTGTATGCATGGGGGGAAGGGTTATGTCAGAGATGACATAGTTTTGAGCAGTTAGGGACAAACAGAGGATGCTGTGAAAAGAAGAAAGATGGAGTTAAAAGTGATACAGAAGAACTGCATGGGAATAAAGTAATCCAATGTAGTTTCCAGTCAGTTAAGCCATCAACGAGTATCAGCTGTACCGCTTATAAAACGTTTATCTCGTGTGTGTAGTGTTGTGTCTGATCTGTGTGTGTATACTGTAAAAACTGTGTAAAACACTTTTTGTCAGTTTCACACAAGGCTGCATTCAATTTGCCTTTCAAACAAAGATCTGTCTGTAAATGCGTTTGTTCCTCAGCATTTATGTTTTAGTTATCTGGCTGATACCATTTTCAATGTATTTGTGAGCATGCTTGTAGTGTACATTTTTATTTGGACAAGATATGCATGTTAAGCCATTCTACTGTATGCCCAGCCAGGATAACATTTGTTCCACATTTTCTGCTACTTGATGGATGCCAGGCCTGCTTTCCAGTATAGCTGTCAACAGCATGACTGAGAGTCAGATTATGCAGGCACAGGCAAGTCATCTGGCAAGTGGTGGAGGTTAAAAAACTGAGCTTGTTTGCTGACTCAGAGGAAAAGGAGAAAACAGGAGATAGCTACTTAGAGAGAGACTCAGGCTACCAGACACCGAATGACTAAACAGCCCCATAGAGACTTTTGTTTGAACATCACTCTTGAGTGTCTGCTGAAAACAACCAGCCCTTCCTAACAGGACTACATTGCAACAGTATCAACCCATAAAACACTTAATGACTGACAGTGAATGATTTACATTCACTTTGCTTGTTTTCACTCTGTTACATCGCATGCACAAGCAAGGTGGATCCTGAAGGTACTTGATGACTTGGCAACATAGATAGATACTGAGTCAAAAATGCAAAAAACACACAATACATACATCAAAAAGAGCATTAAATAAAAATGGAAATATACAAAATACAGATAAATATAAACAGCAGGTTGGTGTGTAATTCAAGAAAGGTAGGAGTGAAATAAGAGTTTATAAAATTTATAGTAAGAGTATTACATACAGAGGGTAGTGCAGCAGTGTGTTCATCTATCACACAGAGGTGAGCTGCTGGACAGTATCATGGTTATGGTAGGAATGATTTCCACAAATGTTCTTTATGACAGCAAATTTGTATGAAAATGAGCACTGCTGTCTGTGCAGTGTTGTGGAGGGGATTAGATGGACTGTCCATGATGGAGAACTCTTTGTTCACTGACCTCCTGCTCCTCATCCTCAAACATCTCCAGATTCTGACCAGTGATGGACCACATCACAGTAGATGGCATTCACTACCACAGACTGGTACTACTAGTACTAAAGACTGCTCCTCCCCCTCTTCTACACAGTATCAATGTTGGTCCTCCAGTGAAGTCTGTTGTTCAAGTGGACATCCAAGTGCTTGTTGTTCTCCATAAGTGCCTTCTCCTTACTCATCATGATACTGTGTTTGGTTGCAGCTGTCCTCCAACTAAGGTCGACCACCATCTCCTTGGTCTTGTCAACGTTTAAGAGTGCTGCTCCACTCCACAAAGTTAGCCACCAGTTCCATGTACTCTGCTTCCTTCCCATTTCTAATATGCCTCACCACTGCAGAATCATCATCACTCATCAGAGTTCAGCTTCAATTCAGAGTCATACTGGAAATCTGAGGTGTACAGAGTGAACAGAAATGGAGACAGGACAGTTCCTGTGCCACTTCAGTGTTACTGACCACCACACCAGACAGGGAGCTCTCTAGCTAAACAAACTAGGGCCTATCCAAGAGATATTCAAAGATCTAGGTGACAATGTACCTGCTTCTCACAAACTCAAGAGGGTCTAGAGCAGATAACCCAGGAGCTGCAACAGGCTGCCACTTTCAGGGCACCAGTATGAAACAAGGGCAAGAATGGCGTTCAAACTAGGGATGCACCGATACCACATTTTTTCAATCCAATTACAAGTACTTACATTTGTGTACACTTACACATTTACACTTTATTACACTTTGTACGTTTACTTGAAAACATGTTTTATTTTCATCAGATATTGTTTCATTCTCTGGCTGTAAGAAATTGCCACACATTTTATTCAAACAGAAGTACTGTTATTGACATTTTAGCATTCAACTGCATCTTTTTTCTAACAAACTTTCTAACTACATATTTCACTTAAATATAGCCCTGAAATATAACTGTACCAACATCAAACTGTGGCAGAGCAACTAAGGCATTATCCTGTAATCAGCAGCTTCTGTCTGTGAGAACTAAGTCTATTTTGTTTTTTGAATGAAAAGCAGCTTCTCTGCATTATCAGCTGTTTTGGTTTTCATCTACAATGTGGGACACTGAGCTAACAAGCCTTTCACTTTCCACACTGCTGCTGTTTTTTACATGTTTTAACAGACTGCTTGTGTTGAAAGTTCTCACGTTCGTCCCTCCTCTTGCAGTCTGCTTTACTTTAGTCACCATCATCCACTGTGAAATACCTCCACACTGCCGACATTGCTCCTCCTAGCTCTTAATTAGCACCTGAACGTCCAACTGAACGTCACGCTGCCATAAAGTGGCATCAGGTGCTGTGGTATAGGACACTTTTATGAATATGAGTATGAGTACAAGAACAGGGTATCGGACAGATGCTGGTATCGGTATCAGTGCATCTCTAGTTCAAACCAAGGAAGTCCAGAAGCATTGTGATCAGAAATGGTGAAATGACCAGCAAATTCCAGCTTCCAGTCCAAGGCGAGGTTATACAATTAGTTGAAGAAAACCTCACACACTAACAGAGGCAACATATCTAGGTCAATTAAACAGGCAGATGAATGACTGACAGAGGGATCAGGCTTACCCAGTAAGCTCAAGGCCTGGCTCTTCCAGCATGGCCTGCCACCAAGACTCATGTGGCTACTGGCAATTTATTAAGTGCCTATTATATCAGTGGAAGGAGGCAGGAGGCAAATTAATTCCACCAAGGTTCATGTCAGTAGGGCTACACATCAGATCTGGTCAGTAACATCAACCCCTGTCATTGGTGGTGAAGAGTTCAATGTGGCAACTTCAACTTTGGAAAAAATTAAAAGTAAAATCCACAAGCTAATGGTCCATGAAATATTTTCTTCTTTCATAAATCACCATTAAATCCACAAAAGAAACCACTGAAGAGTAAGCAATCTGCCCTATGGATGCTGAGCCATCATCCTGCATATCTTCAGCTAAATTGTTTTATTTTTCCTTGCTGAACTTCATCTGTCACAGCACAATGTCCTTCCTATTTATATTAAATTATGTATTTGTCCTTATTACATAAATCATGGCATTTGGTGATTCATAAGCTAGCAGGTAATATCTGCTGGTTTCAATTAACTACTCCACACAGAGCACCTCCATACTTTTGAGGTCAGACAGAAGTTTTTTAAGAATGAAAAACTTCACAAATACACACACTGCTTTTTCTGTTAGATGGGACTGTTAACTTTGGCTGACTGCCACCATGGTGATGGTAGCAGCATTGAGTGTTCTTAAATTAGCCAGTGGATTCTAAGTAAACTTCACCTCTATCAGCTACAAAATGCTGCTTACACATTGATGCATCAATATTAACAATCTAATAATGAAATATATAATTATATACCACTCAAAGGACATTTTTCTGCATAATAAGTAATTTTCTTATGATACTTGAGGTAATTTATTTGCTTTAAGTACATTTTGACATTTAAGCAGAGGTAAAAGTCAGGTGTAGCTCTAAAAAGTGTATTTTATGTAGAAAAGTTCAAATCTATGATGGAGCTCATTAACTAAATGAGGTTTAGTGAAAGATTTTTACAGTGAAGGATCAGTCTCTCATTGCCATTCATACTAATCCTCTCTAAATTGCAAATACTCCCTCCACTTGGCGTAATCAGCCAGTTTGTGCGCAAAACACTGAATGCCTGCTAACAGCTGGGAGTTTTTGTGGTTAAATATTTACCCTTGAGAGATTTCCCCCACTGAGTGCAAACATTTATCACATTTATTGGACTACTTTTTATAAGCCAAAGGATGTCTGTGGGAGTAGATCTTATCACATTTGTGGTGGTTTAGGGAATAAAAACAGATCCTGCCCGCTTTTTAATATTAGAAGTCGTAAGGTTAGTCATTCCCACAAATGTCAGATCAGCATCCTTGAAAAGCTTTCTTAATACACTCTCTGTATTATGGTACAGACCACCTGATGTCATGACTGAACAGGGAATTTCCAGACATCTGCTTGCTGTGTGTGTGTGTGTGTGTGTGTGTGTGTGTGTGTGTGTGTGGTTTTTTTGTCATGTACATGTTCATACCTGCATGGACACATTGTTTTTACATGCCTGAATGACATCAACAAAGACTCCCCAATGTAACAGATGGCACCTATTAGATAAAACAACAATGCCCCCCGTGTAGACAGGCTCAGCAGTTAATTTGGTTTGACGCTGGGGCACGTCAGTTTGGGCAAGACGCAGCAGCCACACTATCTTGTGGTGACATGTCAGCCCCATCTCCAGGATTCCCCTAGCATACACAAAGCCTTGTTTCAAATTTTGTGTTTATGCTTTCTAAATGAAAACTTGTCCTTTGCCTACACACTTGCCTTAGTTCTGTCACTCAACCTAAATTGAGCTGTCTGTCAGTTCAGCTAAGCCTGAGGCATAAATTTTGGTTAGTGGTTAAAACCTCTTTAATCCTGATGATGATTAGGTTCAATGGCAAATATTATAACAAGTAATAGTTTCAGTAATTTTTCAAGCAAAACTGCTAGGTATTCTGCCTCTCATTGCCTGAAACTTGGCATCTAACTTTTCAGACACTGTAAGCATCATATAGCTTTTTTTTAAGTGTGTCAATACACAGATACAGAAATATACAGTATGCAATGTTGTAAAGCAAGGAAAATATTTTTTCCTAACTTAAAACTAATCTTTCTGACTAAAAAACTCTCAAAAGAATAATACCATGTACTAAATGGTAATGAATTATGTAATTATTAAATAAAGGGATACTTGTGCATCCATAGAGATGAAGGTCAAATTCCAAAAACACTGGATCCTACTTTCTGGGTAATCCAACTCATTAGGGCTTTTCATTAGACCCTTGCCTCCTCCCAAATGCTGACTTTTGAAACTTGAAACTCAATTGTCAAAACTGAGTTGTCAAATTAAAAAAAAAGCCCAAATGGAGATGAGGCCAATGACAGACATAACAGATTAGTGGTTGTGCACTTTATTCCAAGCACTTTATTACAGTAAGTTGTGGATGAGCTGATGTCAGATGAAAATACTACACACACACACACACACACACCAAAATGACTTTATGTTTTGTTAGAGAAAATGAAGAGTGCCACATATTCCAATAGCTGATAAATATGATGAGAGAATATGTTTGTCAGATACAGTATTTGTATGTTATTTTTTGACTACAGGATGAATTAACCTTTTTAATAATTACTCACATTTATCCCAGTAATGTGAGAACTAGTAATAGACAAGGACACAGCGGCCTCATGACAGTTATCACCTAATAATTATCACTCTCTTGTTAGATCTCTGTTACAGTATCCTTAAAGTTGCCCACTCAGCAACTCTGTACCTGAACTGTACCTTGCGAGCTTCAAACAGTCAAATCAGCAAAACAGAAATCAAACCAAGTCAGCAAGGAGCTGACTTCATTGTGTAAAGAATGGAGTGTGACAGCCACCCAGTGCAGCACTATGTGATGCTTATAAAGTCATGTCATCAGATTATCACTCCAATAATTCACTATTAAACTCACTTGGCTTTCCTCAGCATGTTAATGAACCCTCTCACGCTTAATGAACCCTCTGGCATAGATATTGAGCATTTAATAATACTTCCACAAACCCCTCTTTTGTCCGACATCTATCATTTTAGGTATCATTTACAATAATAGACTAGACACAGCATTTGGGAAAAAATCCATGCAGTATGTGTCTATCTGAAAGTGCTGTAACCAAGCTCTGTGGTACACTTCACAAATATGTGCTTGAGAGAATGTCATCATCTCCTTCCCGCAACTAGCACTGACGAATTGTCTCATACAGAATCAACTGAAATGCCTTATTAATATCAAACCTGCAATTAGGATTTAGGGTACATCATAGCACAGAAACAGCACCCATGAAAGTTACCAGTGATCTTCTCATGGCCTCAGACAATGAATTCATCTCTGTACTTGTCTTGTTAGATCTTAGCACTGCATTAAACACCACTGATCGTAAGATTTTATTACAGTCTGAAACATGTCATTGAGATTAAATGAACCACACTAGGCAGATTTAAGTCATATCTATCAGATTGATTTCAGTTTGGTCATGTTAACAACAACTCTTACATGCACACAAATGTTACCTACTGAGTTCCGCAGGGTTTTGTGCTAGGACTGATACTTCTTACTCTATATATGTTTCCTTTATGAAGAGCCACGTAAATTTCCATTGCTATGCAGATGACAGATGTATTTATCTAGGAAGCCCAGTGAAACTAATCACGTAGTCAAACTTCAGGCCTGTCATAAAGACATAAACAAGCTTGGTTTACCTGTAATTTTCTACTTCTGAATTCAGACTCGGGTTATTTTTACTTGGCCCTGAACACCTCAGAAAAACATTTTCGCAGGACAAACATTTTACTTTCGATGCCATAACCTTGGCCTCCAGTTCTACTGAAAGGACCTTTGGAGTCATTTTTGACCAGGACATGTCCTTTGCCTCCCACATTAAACAAGTCTCCAGGACAGCCATCTTTCACCTGCAAAATGTTGTGAACAGTAGGAACATCTTGTCTCAAAAGGATGCTGATAAACTAGATCACTCATTTTTTACCTCCAGACTGGACTACTGTAATTTCTTAGCAGGATGTCCCAATAACTCTGTGAAAAGCCTAATTGATTCAAAATGCTCCAGCACAAGTGCTGACAGGAACTAGATAAAGAGTTTCTCCTGCTTCTCTGCATTCCCCCCCCGTAAAATCAAAGACTAGGATTCAAAATCCCTCTCCATACTCACAAAGCCCTTAATGACCAAGCTCCATCTCATCTTAAAGACCTCAGTACCCTGTTATCCCAATATAACACTTTGCAGGCTTACTGGTGGTTCCTACAGTCTCCAACAGTAGAATGGGCGGCAGAGACTTTACCTATCATGCTCCTGTGGAACTAGCTTCCATATTCTATGGCATAAAAAGGATTACAAAGTGTTCAGAGAGACTCTGTTTTTGGTTTTAGTTGGGACTTTGAATTTCTCTTGTGTTTCCACTGTCTCCAGTGGCAAAACACAGTAGCAGGCTAACACGAACATGATGGATGAAACAGATGAGACCACATTGTTTGGCCCGGTGGATGGAAAGTTTCAGTTTAAAAAACCGTCGGATGGAAGCGTAGATAAGAGCACGGTTGTGTGCAAATTAGGCAACAAAGAATTTGCATATCACCGTGTAGCAGCAATCATGGACGCCAAAGCTAACGTTAATGTTAGTTCTAGTATGAGCAGGCAGCGTCGCTAACCCACTCTTGACCAGATGATGGTTTCAGAGCCAAGATGAGTAAGTCCACGTCTGACAAATTAACAAACTCAGTGTCCTCAGTGTCCTATCTTAGAGCAGAAGACAGTTGGTATAAGCTGAAGCTAGACTGCAGAAGGATAAGTTTTAGTTTTGAGGATGGACAATTTCATACACAAATATAGGAAGGCTAAACCTATACAATTTATTTATTTTGGTTTATAATTTAAAGACATTTATGTCAACATTTATTTCTAAAGCCCTTTTCTAAATAATAAAAAAGGAAGTTCATAATAATCTGACTACTTTTATTTATTGATGAAAAAGTAGTCATATGCAGTAATATAGAAAATTGGGGATGCAACGTGTCATGATGCATCATGATATTGAACTGAACTGAATTGTTGTAAGGATAATTGGATTGTCAGATCAAAAAAGATGCACAGCCCTAATTACTACACAGTCAGTTATTGTTAAGAGTTAAGTTCTCTGATGGCATGTGGATAAAAACTGTTCTGGAGTCTAAAGGTGTGGGTCTTGATAGACCTCTAGCACCTTTCAGAGGGTAGCAGAGTGAAGAGGTGGTTGCCTGGGTGAGAGGAGTACTTGATTATGTTTTTGGCCCAGTGGAGACACTGGGTTCTGTATATGTCCATGAGTGAAGGTAATTGTGTTGATGATATGTTGTTGTTGTTGTTTTCGTGACCCTCTATAGTTCTTTTTTGTAAGCTGTAAGCTCTTGATAGCTCTCTTCAAGTTTAATCTGGCAACCTGTATTGTTAATTATTACCAGACTTGAAGGCTATGTTGCGGTTCTTCAGCCGAGTCATCCATGGTGTGTTATTTGGAAAGCCCTGTATCTGTTTGTTTGTTTGTCTGTTTACCATTGACAAATTAATCATGTATAATGACTCTTGGCAATATAATAAACCAAAGTTCTTCAGTTTTATTCCTTAAAACTTTCAAGTTATCCAAGCAAAACATTATTTGTTCACAGAACTACACTTTAATACATCATACAGTAAATTAGTGGAATCAACTCATCTTTTCTCAGGAACTTAACATAAACATGTAATGTTCTTATAAATCTTATAATTTTAAATGAATTCAACATAGAATGTCTAGTTTTAATTGTTAGACCACTTAAAAACTTATTAACTCAACTTATTCTAACTTGAGTTCTTTCAACTTGAAATGAGTAGTTGAATGAAGAAACGGTTCATCTCATTAAATAAAGTTCTTACAGAAGCAAAACTAGTGTATATAGCATATGATATACACTGGTAGATCACCTGGTTAAGTGCATACCGTGTATCAAGGCTAAAACTTTGCTGCAGTGACCACTGTCACTATCAGTAAAGGAAAAAACATGTGTGTCTGTAATTTCAGCTTGTGACTAGTCATTCAGTTCAATTCAATTCAATTCAGTTTTATTTATATAGCGCCATATCACAACAACAGTCATCTCAAGGCACTTTTCATATAGAGCAGGTCTAGACTGTACTCTTTAAAATAGGTATTTAGAGAGAGAGTCATCCCCAGGAACTTGGTCCAATATCTCCCATCAGTGTTCAACTGGATTGAGATCTGGTGACTGCGAAGGTCATAGCATACGATTCACATAATTTCATGCATCATCAAGCTATTCAGTGACCTCTTGTGCCATATACACTGATCAGCCATAATGTTAAAACCACTGACAGCTGAAGTGAATAACATTCATCATTTTGTTACAATACAATGTTCTGCTGAGGAACCATGGGTCCTTCATTCATTTAGATGTTACTTTAACACATACCACCCACCTAAACATTGTTTTAGACCAAACACACACCCACAATGGCAACAACACTCCCTAATGTCAGGGGTCTCCCCCAACAGGATAATGCTCCCACCACACCACAAAAACTGCTCTGAAATGTCTCCAGGAACACGACAAAGAGCCAAAGGTGTTGACCTGGCCTCCAGACTTCCCACATTCCAATCTGACCAGCATCTGTGGAATGATCCAGAACAAGTCAGATCCATGGAGGCCCCATCCTGCAGCCCTGCTGCCAATGTCCTGGTGCCAGACACTACAGGAGATCTTCAGAGATCCCATGTCCAAGCCCCAACAGGTCAGAGCTGTTTTAAATGGGTCCCCCAGTATGAGGAGGACCTATGCAATATTAGGTAGGTTCCCACAGGTACTGAATCAGATTGGGCTCTAGAGAGTTTGGAGCCCAGGTCAGCAGCTTTGGCTCTGTTCCTCGAGACATCTCTGAGCAGTTTTTGTGGTGTGGTGGGAGCATTATCCTGCTGGGGGAGGCCCCTGACATTGGGGAGTGTTGTTGCCATTGGAGGGGTGAGTGCTTGGTTTGTGACAATATTTAGGTAGGTGGTACATGACAAAGTAACATCTAAATGAATATCACGACCAAAGAATCCTCAGCAGAACATTGTGTTATAACGAGATGATCAATGTTATTCACTTCATCCACCAGTGGTCATAATGTTATGGCTGATCAGTGTATATGCATGGGGGCATTGCCATCCTGTTCCTCCACTAATGTCCAGGTTTTCTGCTGTTTATGCTGATGCCTTCTCCTGCTTTATCTTGATCTTTTCTCGTAACTCATGGTGGCTTGTGCAATAGCTGTCCATAGTAATGAATCAAATGGCACTGTGACATTTTGTAAGAGAATGTACTACCTAATCAAATTCCTAAACATGTATGATGCTGTATTGTATCAGTTAGATTTCTATTTAGAGGATTAACATAAAAGCTTTCTGCCCTTATAAAATGCACGCATTTTCTCTTTTTGGAGTCTAGACCAAGCTTTATAATAAAAGAGGTCTAGATGTTGTCAGAAGCTAAGTATAACCTGGAGGCCTGGTCTGTAGAGCTGATTTTGTACACAATGATATTGTCAGCATAAAAATTCACATTGTAGTGCTCAGCCTCAAAATAGATGAAATTTATTAGTATTTCCTATGCCTTAATAAAGACTACATGATGACTTCAATGACTGTGCCTGTGTTTGCAGGGATGGCCTCACAGCAACAGTCATGTTGGCCTGAACAACAGGGGCCAACATGAACAGGACACACTAAATGAGGAGCTCTATTTGAAGTCTGTACCAGAATCCAGAAATGACACAGAGTTTTGGAAGCGCCCTCGCTGCGGAGTCCCAGACTATCCTACCTTAATGAAGGTCAACCTGTCGTTCTATAACCTGAAGAAAAGGAAGGGAGGCCTGAGTAGACAGGAGCGCAGGAAGCGATTTGCGCTGTTTGGAGGGCGCTGGGAAAAGACTGACCTCACTTACAAGTAAGAAACACAAATGTTCTGTTTAGTTATAGCAGTATGCATACTGCTATATATATATATATATATAATATATATATATATATATATATATATATATACATACATATATATACTTACTTAATGTTTCAGACAGTTTTAGGCACTTATGGTAAAGTGAGGATGCTGTCAAAAATAATTAATCCCATGATTAAGTTTTATTCATCAATTAACCTCATGTTGCAGTGAACCAAAAAAACCTAAATCAGATCAGTATTTCCTATGACAGCAGCCCCCACTCCCACCCCCTTTTGCCTTTAAAACAGCTCCAGTTCTCCTCAGTACACCTGTGCTTAGGTAGTTTTTTTTTCCAGCATCTTGGAGACGTTGCCTCAGTTCCTCTGTGGATTCAGGCTGTCTCAGTGTCTTCTGTCTCTTCATGTCATCTCAGACTGACTCCATGATGTTGAGATCAGGACCCTGTGGGGTCAGACCATCTGTTGCAGGACTCCTTGTTCTTCTTGTCTCTGAGGATAGTTCATGATGCTGACTGTGTTTGACTCATTAATCTGGGACTGATCAGACACCTCCCTGATGGTACTGATGAAGGATAAGAGTAAAAACATCTGAAGTGCCTAAAACTTTTGCACAGTACTGTGTGTGTGTGTGTGTGTGTGTGTATGTGTATATATCTGTGTATATATATATACACGCACACAAACTTGTAGCAAAAGTATGGAGACCCGGAGTGGTCATAGAGAAGACAAAAAATATATATATAGTGAGGGCTTTTTGTGCACTCACTATTGCACAAAATAGGATTAGTTCCCACATTTTATTTTTCATGTGCACATTTTACTTAATCTGTGTGCACGATATAAGTGTATATACAGAGACCCATGACAACAGACTTGCTTTCACTCCGAAGCAAGAGGTACACTGCTCCTCATCTTAAGATGAAGGAGCCCGATGAGGTTGTGACACCTTATAGTTATTTACATTCTCATGATTAACATCTAATTAATGTATTATGTAGGCTATTTAATTCATGTAATTACTCTAACTAATGTTGCCTTAATAATCAACTTAACACTGATATTTGAAGTAGGTGCAGTGCACTTCATGCTTTGGAGAGAAAGTCTGTCTGTTGTATTTTGTGTGCACAAAATAGCACTTTGTGTGCTCAGTGTTGTGAAATGTGCTCTCGCTATATATCTTATTTTTTCTATGACCACTGTGGGGCTACGAACAACAGTAAATCTTACAATTACATATTTAGAAATGTAGTATCTGTTGAGGATACAGACTTAAGTTCCTTTATCTTTCTCATAAAAGAAATGAGGTTTATTTAGTCAGTGGAACTGTCTGTAAGTCAAGTTTTCCAATACAAATACTAAATAATTTAAATTAAGATAATTTTAGAGTTAAGATAAACGAGCTCTAAGTCTGACTGTCATGCCTTCTTCTTTGCAGTTAATGGACAGCCCCTCTCAGTAATTTGGCTTGAGGGTTTCATGGCCTCCTAAACAACAAATCCATTTTATCTGAGAGCACTTCATGGAGCAAAACAAAGCAGATGGCTTTAGTTTGGTGTGGACCCCAGAAACTAGGATGGGGTGGGGATGGAAATAGCAAGCTAATGGAAAATGTGTTTACGTTTTAGGGCTTGAGGGTTAGATTGTTTGTAGATTCAATTTGTCAAAGCAGCAAAATAGGCAGAGTTCTAGCCACCTTGTAAAATGTGTAATAGTTGTGGAATTAAAAGCTACATTGCATAGTTGTTATTATGGTTTGTTATTTTTGTGTTTACCCGGCTGGTCAGTGTGACAGAGTTCTAAATCAAGTCAGCACTGCAGTACTCAGTTTGTCTGGGTGCATGTGTGGACAGTGTACATCAGTTGCTACATTACACAGACACTGTTCTGATATCTAAGCTGAGAAACAGATTGTGCTGTTTTGTATGTATCTGTTTGAGATAGCATTCCAAAATGCTGGTGTTTTTCTTTAGCAGTGGTGAGACTAGAAACACTGACTTGAAGATAAACTTTGTGAAACTGCCTACACTACTCAATGCATAACAAGCTAGGTAGAATAAACTGCGGCTTCAAGAATTGTATTTACAGATTAACTGAAACAGAGAACTATTACCTAACTCTGCAGTTCCCCTCAGCTCTATGGAGTGTTCAGAGTCTTTCAGCTCATTGTTTTGGTTTCCCATCCCAGAACTTTACTGTTATAGATCAGTGTCAGTATACCCAGCACTGCTTTCCTGCAGCAGGCAGATAAACCCTCTGTAAACTATGCTTTGCACCAAACAGCAGACAGACAAACTTAATAAGCCAGTGAACAGAGTGGACCATTTAGCAGCAAAAGAACCAGACTGATTTTTGCAAATTTGAGCTCCTTTTTTCAAATGAGACAAAAACCGACACTCAATACAATAGAATGTCATGTCAAAATATTTTCAATGAAACAACAGAAACAAAGCAACAAAGAGTCATGGTAGCAAGATGGATGGTGCTTTGAGCAACAAGTGCACAATGACATTGCTAACATGCTCCTGTAGAGGGTAAAATATTTAGTCACCATCTTAGTTTAGCATATTAGAGTGCTAACACATATTAATGAGTAGTAAACACAGTACAGCTGAGGCTGATGGGAGTGTGATTAGTTTAGCAGGAAGCTAGTCATGTTTTGGTCAAAGGGAAATTTTGATGTGATGATGGACAATAAATTATGGGCTTATATTAGGTTGTTATGCTATTATACTAGTGTAGCTAAAAAACACAAGTTCAAGTGGATGAAATGATTAATCAACATTAACATAAAGCAAAAATATTTGTGTGTGTGTGGTACAATTCTTCTTAACATTCTTCAGTTGTAGGCATGGCTAAAAGATTAGTGTAGGCCTGTCAGGCTTCTATCACAATGCAGAATATCAGAGACCAAACAGCAGTTTTACTGTGTATTGTGTAAGTAGAGCTTATCAAGGCAGTAAGCACAGTAAGTTAGTGAGCCCTAAACACTACATCACCTATACCATTGTGGTGTTATCTCTGTATCTAGGAGCATCACTTTATACTATCTGGGGGTTATTTTAACTGTAACCACCACAGCAGGGCAGTGTGGTCAATCTGTTCATTTTCATTTCTGGCAAATGTATTTTCTTTTCACAGCAGCGCTGTCAGTGATGCTAGCTGTTGGTTCACATTACGCCCTGTGTGTCGTGTCTGAGCTTGTCCAGTTGAACATTAAGAAAGAGCTTGTTCTCTACTCAGTGTCTTTAAACACAATATTACAAGGTTGACACTGAGTAGAATCAGTGTCATGTGCCGTGTATGCATACTTGGCGTGTTGTAGAGAGAGTAGTAGTAGAACTAAGTTACTATTTATCAGGGCCTCAACATGGGGATCCAACATGATAGAAGGCTGCAAAAGCCTGGTATTAAAACATTGCTTTTACCTGTGGTCTTGAAATTTGACATTATTAGCATGAATATGTTGTTACTGTTGGTTGAGGCTTCTCCACGATAGATACTGATTAGTCCACTCCAGTACTACAGTGGCCAAAAATAGCTTTTTTCCAAATGCCCTAATTACGCTTATGTTGATGGTAAGGGCTTCAGATGAGCTTTGAAGCAATCATGTCATTAAAAAATGAGGCTACTATAAGAGAAAAGAAAGAAAACTTTCAGAGTGGTTTAATATTGGTGTGTAACAGGGCTAGTTGCAGCTGCAGGTCCATCATCACCACCTTGCGTAGTTACCGAGGTCACATTTTAAGGTGAGGAGACACTGGGGGGACCCAAAATACAGACACAAAATTATGAGTTCAGGTGATTTATTAAACAAAAACCAAACTGAAAACAAACAAACAAAACTCTTGACAGTTAAGCCAGGCGAAAGTCCATATAACACAAACATCCTTAATCAGAAATCCACATGGGAAGGTGCAAGCACACACTGGGGAAGCACAACAACACAAGACCAAAATGCATTTGCAAGACTCTGACAAAGAACTGGGGAAAGACAAGACCATATATACACACTGGGATAATTACAAACGAGACACAGGTGGGGCTGAAAAAAGGAGGGAAAACAGGACCGGAAGTTTAAAAAAAAAAAAAAAAACACCACCAAACATTAGACAGGACAAGAGACTTCAAAATAAAACAGAAAGACCAGGAAACACAAGTGTAAGGAATACCATAAAAACCCAGAAACCAGAAACACAGGAGAAATAACTACCAAAATAACACAGACCTAAACACTAGAAACACAAGAGACAACAGAAACTAGGGTCACACCGCAGGCAGGCTGTGACACTGAGCTCATGAAGGTGTTTTAAAAGTCATTTCAAGCAGTCGTTTGCAGCAGTGTACACTGAAAGCAGATTTACAGCAATAGGTGTTTCTAAAATAACTGATTCTTGTGAGTTGCTGGAAAAAGCTTCAGGAGACCCAGGTGTGTTAATCATTTATTGAAGCTTGATGCATAAAGAAGCAATACAAGTTAATACTGTGTAATGCCACCCAATTCTGAAGGTTGTCTGCCTTGCATGGCATATTTATAGATAGCTTACATTCAAGACTCCATCTACCAGCATGATCATAACAGAAATGGAGGTGGGGTATACTTATTTATAAGGAGTAATCTGACACTTAATCTATGAGCCGACATCTAGGTGGAGGGCTCGGAAACAGCATGGATTGAACTGATGGTTCTCACGACTAAAGCCATTATTACTGATGTTACAGACCACATCAACAAACAGACTTTTACAATCAACATCTAGAGATGTCATGTATAAAGAGTAGGGATGTAACGATATCAAAATCTCACAATGGCAAATCCATGATACGATATTTGTTGCAATATTTTAGAAAAAGGCAAAGAAAGACTTGAAAAAAATTGAAAATTCTGTTAATTGAACCATGAACAAGGCATTCATTTGAAAGTGCAAAGAGCAGTCAGTAGTATTCCCCGATGTGTCTGACAGTGTCTGCATATTGTTTTTTGTTTATCAGTCTCCTTCTCTCTCTCTCATTTGGTGACATGGGGAAACTGAAATGCTTCCACATGTCAGATCTAAAACATGCTGGAGCATCCTCAGTTTCAAAGGCTTCGTCTCTCTCTCCCCTGCTCTGTTCTCCCTCACCTCCAACACCAGCGTCTGCCTGCTTCACTGTAGATTTGAAGAGGGAGTGAGCAGAGCGCAAAGGATGATGGTCTGTGTAGTATCTCATTTCTCTTCGCTCTGCTCCACCACGGCTGTAACTAAGCTACAGTTTTGCCTGGAAGACCTATTGTTTGTTACTGTCCAGGTCCACAACGGTATTGAGACACTATCTATTATCTTGATATCGTGAAATTGACGATACTTTTACGTCTGTAACAGAGTGGTGCAGGACTGAGTCCTAAAATCTGGAAATACGTTACTCTGGTTCCCTTGTCAATGGGTTTTTTGAATGGGCCTTTTGGTTAAGTGACAGAAATAAGGTCTGTGCTTAACACAAGCTCAAGACACATCACATTTTATTCTACAACATAAAATATGTCAGAAAATTCCCCACTTTTTTTGGATTTTTTTAGGGTTACGTGTCTCAAAAAAGACAGCTGCTAGCAAGTCGCTGAATGAGACTACAGAGGTTATATGTGTCATAATGCTGCACACAAAAACCCATCTACTCACCAGTCCACCTTTACAGCCTCGTTGTGTTTCTACTCACACTCTTTCAAACTCTCACTAACTTTCTAAGAAGAAAGGCTTTTGTAGAGGAAGTAAGCAGCTAAATCAAATTACTAATAATCAAATTTAACCGACTCTAAAATAGAGTGAAATGTCAAGCAAACTCAGCAGTGGTATGAAGGATAAAGTAGCTAACACGATCAAGCCAGTCATGGCTAAGGAGCACCAGTTCAAGGAATCCAAATTCATTCAACTGAATAACACAGTTGACAAAATGTTCTTTTCAAACGTGTGGACACCACAGAGAAGAACCATAATGGTGCAAGAGAAGAGAGTTGAGAGGATATGGAGGGATACCTGGGGGCAGAGAGGGCTCCAGCACCTGCCAGGACATAACTGCATCCCTTCCCAAATGGTTTCCTCTTTTGGCTGACGAGAATATTGAGGTCATGAGAGCTCACCGTGTTGAACCCAGCGTGGTGGCTCTCTCTCCTCCTCCCCTGAAGCTCAGTGGCAAAGACATTATCTTCTCGGTAGACTACAGCAACAAATTTTCCACATACATTGAAGCAGTGAGTGCCCACCAACCAGGTTGGTAGTTCAATCCCCGGGTCCTCCAGTCCACATGCCGAAGTATCCTTGGGCAAGATACTGAACCCCAAATCACCCCTGATGTGTGCGTGAATTTTAACAGTGGATGGAGCTTTTATTGCACATTACATTGACAAGCTGTCAGCCTGTCTCCTCTGCTCCCCAACTGTGAAACAGGAGGAGAGGAGAGGAGAGGATGTGACAGTAAATTACAACAGAACACAGCAGGGACTGTCACACTGGGCTGAAATGAAATCAGTGCAGATTAGGTCAATTAGGTGCATCCATCCATTATCTATACCACTTATCCTCTGAGGGCCGCAGGAGGCTTGAACCAATCTCAGACCTTTGACATTTGGCCAAGGGCGGGGGCACACCCTTGACAGAAGGGTCTTTTTCCATCTTAATCATAGAAGCAGATATGAATGTCAGTGTTAACCCTGTTCTTGATCGTCCAAACTGCACTGAAAAAAATGAAACATTGGCTCAACTTAAAAAAATTGAAGTAATCTGTCACACCTAATATTATAGCATTGATACAATGTAAATAATTCATTTAGTTTGAACTAAAATATTTGACTTCCTGTAAACTAATTTCTGAAGGTGAAGCAATTATTTCAAGTTTTCCTAAATTAAAATAAATAAATTGGTTTCATTACTTAATGTAAATAATCCACTTTATTGAACCTGAATATTTTAACTTCATGTAAACAACTTTTGAATGTTTTTTTTTAAGTTATCTCAAATAAAAATTTAAAGTCATCATAATTTAATGTTTACAGAACTGAATTAAAAAAAAGAAACTACTTGCAATACATTTAGATTCATACTCAGACCACATTCCTTTTTAACATATTATTTATTGTTGAATGAACATTTTTTTCAAAATGTTTTAACATAGTCCTACCTTAAGAACAATCGTTCTCAACCATAACAGTTTTTTTTCTCAAACAGCAATCAAGAAATATCTGCATTTTCAGGTGAACACACTCGCTGAACAGATCCAAACTAAATACTCAGTGACTAAAATAAATTACAAATAGTAACTAAAAAACATCAGGAAAAAAAACAAAAACAGAAAATTATCCTATTTCAAAATGAAAAGTAATTCAGAGAGGAATTATTCCTTAAAATAAAGTGTTATCAGTGGATTTGTGTGAATCCCCTCAGTTCCATAACGTGCAAACGTGTGAGGTAGCTTCTGGCCCTCTCTTGGTCTGAAAAATCTATCATAAACAAACCAGTGCTCTCCTGGTTTTCAGCACACTGCCCACTCATGCCTGCGATAACTTGGGCAGATTCTTTTGTCAGCAGTGGAAATGCAGTCATATCAAACACCAACCTCATATAAAAGAGAACAAAGTCTTGGTTGTAGAAACACTGTAAAATCAGGCGAGTTAACTCTGCCTACTCTGAGCTGAAACGCTGGGTGCTCAGCTTATGCACTTTTGGGGAGATCTTTTTTGCACCAAGCTCCATCAGGACTTTTTGCACAAATTCAAGGGTGTACTGCAGATTCTTCGGATATTTTAGGTTGAGTGCCTAGGTGAGCCCGAAGAACATTGCAACAGCTGTTGCAATTGTGGGCACCTCTTTCAGGACCTCTGTTCCATCAATCTATTTAAATGTCCTCTTTTCCACTGACAACGATTGCCATGGCTTTCTGCTCCAGTTCGTCAGCCTCATTTTCATCCTGCACACACACAAAAAAGCAACAAAGGAGGACAATTAGAAAGAGCATTTTCTCAAGACAATGCTGAAGGCTGAATGCTACAGTTGAAGCAATGCTGAAAAGGCTGATATAACAGCTGAAAAGTATAACTTGTAAGCTGAGAGATGAATTGTTTTTTAAGTGCTCAAACAGTGTGTAACAGTTGAATATTTTGAATTTAAATATGTTGAAAAAAATGTTGTACACTGGAAACTGCCAGCTAAAGAAAACTGCTGAAGTAATACTAACATGGCAGAAGCAATAACTGATAAAAATAGATTTAAAGGAGGTTGAATGACATGAAAGTATTAGAAAAATGCCTGAAGTGGAGATTAGTGTAAAAGATGTATGACAATACAAACAAAGCAAATAAGTGTGTAATGTGAAGACTGAAAGTTGAGAAAAGGGCTCAGATGACAAAATGTTTTCTTTAGGCACTACCCACAAGTTTAGCTCTGTTGCTCATTCCATAAATGCACTCATTGTAAAGGTGACAAATCAGGCTTTCCAATGATATAAAATACAGTACCAATTGGTATTATTAAAGGGGAGAACTGATTGACTGAAATAACGTTTCCAAACTTTTTGAGTAGTTACAGTAAGTATGAAATACATTAATAATAACAATGATGTCGAGAAGAAGCGGCACATCTGTCTCCCCACTTTCTTAAACACTGGACAATTTAATGGATAAATGACCGAAGCAAGAGTTCTCAGTTTAGACCAGACATGTCCAAACTATTCCTTAAAGGACTGTGTGGCTGCAGTATTTTGTCCCAACCAACCAAGAACACACAGTTTGATCAATCAACTCTCTGAAGACTGAAGTCTGTCTCAGTAGAAAGTTGATTGTTGTTGCAGATGTGGCACTTGAATGCTGAAAATCTATCCTTCTGTGAGGATTTTTGAGCAGTATGGGATTTGCTTAGATGTGTGAGCAGAGCTTTCCATGTCTTGCAAGTGCATGGGCAATTCTCATAAGTACAGGGGTAAGCATGGCCGCGCCCATAATGTTGATGATCAAGTTTATAATGTCTAAGAAGTTTAGATCTTTTGGAGTATGAATGGTCACAGTCTTTACATTTCCACATGCATGGATAACTGAGGAGAAATACAAGGTGGAGGAGAGGAGAAGAAGGTTTTAGGAGAGGGATCAAATCATCATTATATTATCTCATGACATTGTACACAGAACTTACTACAAGATGACGAGGGACTTCCAAATTGGTAAGTGGTTGCACAGCAGGAACACAGTGGATCTGGTGGCTGCTCTCCTTAAATTAAAAGAGAAAACATTCTTTAATGTTGGGTATTCTCAATGTTACATGAACTACAAATTATACAGTTTAAACTTAACAAAACATTATAATGCCTTCTGTTCTTTTTAAATCAGATTTACTATGCCTATGAAATAAAATACCTGACAAAACATAACTTATGTTGCTTCATTATTACACAGTTCAGCTTAGCTTTACCAACCAGAGAAAACACTAAGCAATTAATCTCTGCTGTCATCAAGTATTTTCAGACAGTGATGACTTTGGTATGCCCTGATATTATACATTAAGGCAGCAAAATTAATCACATAGCAACTGCACTATGGCCTCACGTCGCTGTCGCGTAATGACGTCACATTTAGTGTAAGTGTGGTCGGATTCGCTGATCGGCGCGGTTGTCTTCTCCTAACTCCTTAAAAGTTCGCCTTCTCATCAGGAAAAGTGGTTAAGAAAAGACGATAGGGGGAACTATTCGACTCCAGCCTCCGTCACTTTTCTTCTTCGTCTGTTTTTTTTTTTTTTTTTAACTACTTCTTCTTCTGTAGGCTAATGACGGTTGCTGGCAGCTTTTAGGCCCATTACCGCCACCTGGATTGAAGCGAGGACTCGACTTTTTTTCTTTTTAATAGGCTACTCACCAGGGGTGGACTGGCCAACGGGCATACCGGGAATTTTCCCGGTGGGTTGGTGTCTAGTGGTCATAGTATTCCATATTTGGTCATATTTTCCCCACACATAATTGGGTGTCTAGGATGGGCTGGCGACCCGCCGGATTTTGAGCCCGGACCCGATGCAGCCCGACACCCAGCGTTAATTGTCTGCCGCCCGCACTGCGCCCACCCCCTCGCACACCCCCGTCAACCGATAACGTTGTTGGCCGGTCTGGGCCACAAATGCCAGGGCTGATTTTTTTGCCCCAGTCCAGCCCTGCTACTCACTCAGAGGTATTCGCCGTATGACTGCGTGCACCGAACCGTAACGCCCGTACCATGACCCCGCGGGACGAATACAGTTGTTTTTTTTTTTTTTTTTTAGCGGTAGTTTAGTTTAGCAACACATGGCAGAAAGTTTCAGTGCTCACACACGCACAACCTCCAGACAGAGTCTTTATCTGAGGGCTAAAGATTTTGCACAGTCATGTTTAAAAATAGGAATGACTTACCTTAACGTTACCAGTTACCATCCTCACCAGCATCGACAGCTTCAAAATGCAGGCTCGTTTGAGGTGGTACAATTGCCGCCAGAAGTTTTAAAGAATGCGCATGTGCGAATCATACTCAATCTAATAAAAATCGATTCAACCATAAACATAAATAAGAAAGTTTAGTTTAATTGTGCAAAGTATTTTTTTTCAACCACTAGAATGAGAACAAACACATTAAACGAACAACAGCTTTGTTTCACTTTTTTCAGTGTGTCTAGGTCAACACCAAAATGCTACTTCAGCCACTCTTATTTATAATATTTTTGGGGGCTTTATGCCTTTATTTGATAGGAAAGTAAAGCTAGACAAGAAATGGGGAGAGAGAATAGGGGAATGACATGCAGCAAAGGTCAAGCTGGATCCGGAGTCGAGTCGCTAACTCTCATATTGATTATATATTCATTTCTGCCACATTGATATCCAAAATCCATGGTGCTGTAATTTTACCCACCTCTCTGTCTGATCACAGTATTGTGTTGTCCAACATTACCCTCACAGATACACCTAAAAAAGCTGACATCTTAATACATATTTGCTGAGCAACAAAAAAAAAGGTGACTTCCTTAAGGTTGAATTCTGTGAATTTGTCCCAGTAAACAGCTCTGTTGATGACCTGCATGCTGTGGAGCGCTTTATCATTAGGAATACTGCAATATTTTTCTTATTCCATCACATCAAGTTCAGATGAGGTAAAATAAATAAATAGACTGAATTAGAACAAAACAAAACAAAAATCAAATATGACCTCTATCAGTATGGCACATGGACTTTTATCAAGTCCTGAGGAAGTTAAAGTAGAACAGTAAGGACTTTTTTGGAAACCTAGACCTTCCGTCTTTATGACAATTATTGGATGACAAGCATTTTTTTTTACTACTGAATTCAAATAAAACTGAAGTCATTATAATTGGTCCTGAACACATCAGAAATAAATTTTCTAATGATGTAGTTCCATTAGACGGCATTGCCCTGGCTCCCAGCTCCACTGTAAAGAATCTGGGAGTCATCTTTGATCAAGATATGTCCTTTAACTCACATATAAAACAAACTTCTAGGACTGCCTTCTTTCACCTGTGTAATATCACCAACATTAGACATTTTCTGTCTCAAAAAGATGCAGAAAAACTAGTCCATGCATTTGTTACTTCCAGGCTGGACTACTGTAATTCATTATTATCAGGCTGCTCCAACAAGTCTCTAAAGACTCTGCAGCTGATTCAAAATGCTGCAGCACGATTACTGACAGGAACTATGAAAAGAGACCATATTTCTCCTGTGTTAGCCTCTCTACATTGACTCCCAGTCAAATCCAGAATAGAATTTAAAATCCTCCTCCTCACCTACAAAGCCCTTAATGCTCAGGCACCATTCTATCTTAAATAGCGTATAGTTCCCTATAGTCCCACTAGAACGTTGTGTTTCCAGAATGCTGGTTTACTGGTGGTTCCCAGAGTTTCCAAGAGTAGAATGGGAAGCAGAGCCTTCAGTTATCAGGCTCCTCTACTGTAGAACCTTCTCCCAGTTTGGGTCTGGGAGGCAGACACCCTCTGTACCTTTAAGAGTAGGCTTAAAACTTTCCTCTTTGATAAAGCTTATAGTTAGGGTTGGCTCAGGCTTGAACCATCCCTTAGTTATGCTGCTATAGGCCTAGACTGCTGGGAGATCTCCCATGATGCACTGAGCAGTTAATACTTTAATTATCACTACTATCATTACTACTGCTGTATTATTGGCATCACCTTACATTTTATATGGAACCTGTGTTATGCTATGTTCTTCTTTCTCTATTCTCTACCCCACAGCTCCTGTGTTCTGCTTGGTAAAAGTACTGTTTTTGTCAATGGAGTCTGCAGTGATTGCTGGATACACTGTTCTTGATAAATAGTTCACAGATTGCAAAGATTTTTGTCCCTGTCAATCATCCCTTAGTGGTCATAGAGAGAATAAAAATATAGAGTGAAGGCATGTTTTCAGCATTTCCATGTTTTGATTAATTTGTGCACACGATATGTGTATATACAGAGAGCCATGACAGAGACAGGCTTTCTCTCCAAAGCATGATGTGCACTGCACCTACTTCAAATATCAGTGTTGATCATTAGCTAGCAAGGCAATATTAGTTATGGTATTTACATCAGCCTACATTAAGTTCAAGCAGTCAAAACTGCCACCTGATGGTAAATATATTAAATTTAGAAATCAAGCCAGATTGTTGGGGATTATCAATGTTGAACCCCAACGCTGAGTCAGGAAACAGGACTGCCAGGGAGTAGTGAACAAAGTGGTTTAATTGTGACAGCAAGGCAAAACGGGTGAGCAAACAGGGAGTGAGGAAAAAGTCCAGGGCCAGGAGTCAGGTATGGGAGGAAGGGTCCAGGGGGAGAAGCCAAGAGGTTAGCAGGAACTGGTGAGGGATCCTCAGGGACGGGCGAGGGCACCGGCGGAGAACTGTGACAAACATAGAACAAGTTACAAAAGATACTCTTCTTTCAAAAAGACAGATTTAGCAAAGCTAGGATAGCAAACTGAGGGACCAGTGGTTACCACGAGAGTGGCGGAACAAACTGGCATCGAGTGGAGGTAGGACCAGGGAAGATAAGCAGTAGATGATGAATGATTGATTGCAGCTCTGCCGTGCCCCTGTAGGAGAGCACACACACACACAAAACACAGAGGGAGGGGAAGACGGGACAGAGACAAAAACTGGACTGGAGCTGGGGAATGGGATGGGAACCATGACACAGATATCAGACAGACAAATCAAATTACTGAAAATTCACACAAAAATTAGGGCTAGTCATTGAGGACAAGATGTGATTTAATAAATGGAAGGTTGCAAGTTATTTTATTTTATTTTATTTTTACAAGCATTGCTGCTGGTGGTTGCTAAATTACCTTGTGGCTCAGGAACACATGGCCTAACATTTGTGAATGTTCCTGATGCATGTGAGTCCAAAGCAACTGACTGACTGACTGGTGCCTGTGTAATTTCTTATGTAATGACTCATATAATAAATTTATTTTAAGTTTCATGTGAACGGAAATGGGCTAGGGTTGCTCCCTTTTTAAGAAATAGTAAATATGATTTGGGGAATTATAGGCCAGTATTAATTTCAATAACCATTTCTAAGGTTTTTTAAATTTCTTGTGTTTGAGCAGGTTGAGGAATACTTAGTCAGACAAAATTTGTTGCATGAGCTTCAGTCTGGCACCAAATCAACCAACCAAATTTTTATGAAAAAATGTGTGTTGACATGATCTCGCTCGATTTTCAAAAAGCCTGTGACTATACCGTTGTCAGAGCTAC
Organism: Lates calcarifer; assembly: GCF_001640805.2. NCBI lineage: Eukaryota > Metazoa > Chordata > Actinopteri > Centropomidae > Lates > Lates calcarifer. Next base: position 22,461,228 of record NC_066841.1, read on the forward strand.
AGTGCATGGGTTTTAGACACACTGCTGTAAAATGGCTCACTTTTTACCTTCAAGGAAGAACTCACATCTGTGACGTTGAAGAGGTTATATCAGATTCTCAGGATATTATGTGCAAGGTGCTGCAAGTTTCTGTGTAAATGATATGCCAGTATTTGTTCCTGTTTCGCAGAACAGGGCTTTCTAGCCTTTCTATTAAGGAAACTTCTCATATTACCATTGATACAGTGTCATTTCGATCATGCATGTTCTGATTTTACAGTGGCTTGACAGCTAAATTTATGAACAAACTGCAGGTGATGCGAAATAATCTTATTTGGTATTCATTAAATTCATGCCCTCAAACTCATGCTGATAGTGAACTCAGAAGGATCGTACTTCTGCCAGAACAGCTCAGAGTAGAACAACAGAAGCTTTATCATATGTACAGAATTATCAGTGGGCATGCTCCTTAATACTATTCTCAGATAACAGTGGTCTGTACTCATCATAACTATAATACCAGGGCTACTGAGTGTTCATGTGAAGTGCCTCAAGTGAATAATGCAACCAGAAGCTTATTTTTCATACTGGTGCCATGTTGTGGAGCAGCCCATTGCTACACATCCAGCTTTGAAATGTGAGAGGCTTACAGACGTCAGGTTAGGACGTTTTCCGAACCGGAGTAAGAGATTCAATTAAATGCAATGACATTGTTACTTTAACTGTCCTTGTTTTTTTGATGTTGCAGTGGATCATTTCAGGTCCTGATGCTGCCCAGCTTTTCATGCCTGAGACTCATTGTTGGATGTCTGGCTTTGTGATGTTAACTGGTTTTGTTCTCTTAGGTTCACCAGCCACTTAGCATGGGTGTTGTGTGATGCATCTCTCTTCCATATGTCCTTCCAGTATTGCTCAGTCTCAGCTCTGGGTGGATCTGTCCTTGTGCTATTATTCCCTTGTAGCTGGGAGTACACCCCAAATAGGTCTCTAAAGAACAGGTCATTTATTCTCTTGGCCTCCACTTCTTGGGTATATTTCTTCAGCCTAGTGGCTAGAGCTGTGACTGTTTGTTTAGGAGTGTCTAGAGCCTCACTTATGGACATCTTGTACTTCTTTTCTCTCATGACACCTATACATTAGTCAGCTAACAGAGCTGCAGAGGTTTCTTGATATTGTCTTCCAACCTTCTTCTTAATGGGTGGAGCTCTCTGCATGTTGCTGTCTGGACCTTATACCCAAGTATCTCCAGGATTACTGCTGCATACAACAGTATCCAACCATTAACAACCATAAACAGCTTTATTGTAATGTTCCATGACAGTAGTGTGAGTCAGTGTGCTGAGAAACTGCATTAGTGTATTTTGGATGTTGGCAAAGAGAATTGTGTGAAGAATTTTTAAAAAGACAGTGAAGTCAGTATAGAGAAATGTGGGTTGCCACTTGCAAAAAAACTGTAACAGTGACAATACTGATGATAAAGGTAAACACATTTACATAAGCAGAAGCAGTGCAACAGATATATATAGGTAATTAGCTGAATGGGGTTGCAAATGTTAAGAACGTATTATATATATGTTTTAAACAGGTTTAGGATAGAAATAACAGAACAGATAAAACCAACCCCCTGCCTGTATGTTTATATACTGTATGTTGTGCTTCATACTGCTGAGGATGTATTCATTAAACTGCTAACAGTAAGATTTTAGAATCAAGTGCCAGATAAAAGTAAAAATCCTTCACTTTTCATCACAAGCACAAGAATAAAAACTTGTCAGGTTGGTACGAAATTCTCCTTTATTTTATTATTATTATTGTTTTATTCATTATGTAATTTCTCTAAGATGCCTCATCTACCAACAACAGAATGCCTGGTAGCAGAAATTTGTTTCTATTTCAGGCAATCATTCTATCCCTATTTTTATATTTGTACATTATAAATATGAAAGATTTTACACAACTAACACAATCATTCATTTATTTATTATCCATTTTTTAAAGATATACAACATGACAGATATCAGGTGAGTCTATATACCGATTGGCTGTTGCCTGTCTGAGCATACATGTGATCAAGGTTGTAAGTTGGATGAGTTCACAACCTTTTTACTCCTCAGTTGACACTTAGACTTTTGTAATGTCAGTTTCACAACACAGGCCTTGAACCACACTCTAGGCTTATGCATGAATTTCTTTATCGTGGTAACATTGTGCCAGCAGGTTTGACTATTATACATTCAATGTACAGTCTGTGATGTCTGAGTATTTTTGTATGAAGTTAATGTTTTTGAATCATTTTAATTAATACGTGTGTGTGTGTCCAACAGGATTGTACGTTTCCCCTGGCAGATGAGTGAGGGCAAAGTACGCCGTGTCTTCCAGGAGGCATTCGGTGTATGGAGTGCAGTGACTCCACTGAGATTCAGAGAGGTTACCACTGAGAAAGCTGACATCATTATTGACTTCAACAGGTAAGAACCAGCAAGATACACAATATACAGTTAGGTTGATTATAGGCACCATTTGACATTATGATAAAGCAGATCTCTGAGTATAAACCTGTAAGAATGAACTGAAGAGCCAAATTAAAAGTAAATGTTTTGTTTAAAGTGAAGAATAAGACAGAGTACAGAGTAATGCACACACGCAGTAAGTGCACAAGATACAAAACACATGAACGTATTCACTAGATTACCTGCAGATGTAGAAGAACTGTGCTTTCGGAAAGTATTCAGACCCCACTTTTTCACATTTTGTTATATTGCATACTTATGTTATAAGTATAACATAAGTATTCAGATCTTTTGCCATGACATGCCATGATAGCTCAGGTTCCACCTATTTCTCTTCCTTCCTTACATCTTCCTTGAGATGTTTCTGCATCTTGACTGGAGTCCACCTGTGGTGAATTCAATTGATTGGACATTTGGAAAGGTACACACCCCTTTATATGTGGTCTCACAGCTGGCAATGCATATCAGAGCAAAAACCAAGGCCCTTCCACTCTGATTGCTCAATTTGGCTGGGTGGCCAGCTCCAGGAAAAGTTCTGGTTGTTCCAGGCTTCTTCCATTTAAGAATTATGGAGACCACTGTGCTCTTGGGAACCTTCAGTGCATCATTGTAGCCTTCTGATCTGTCTCTGAGCTCTGCAGAAATTTCTTATCTCTTTCTCATGGCTTGGTTTTTACTCTGATATGCATTGTTTTCCTGCAGTGAAAGCTGTGAATAAACCTTTTTGCATTCTGATCCTTCCTGGCAATCTTTTGCAGATATGTCTACACATCCAGCATTCATCATACATCTGATCATATGGCTGAGGGTCATAAACTTTACACCTCTGTAGGAAAAAGAGTTCTTCTGTGGGGTTGAGGAATGGTGGGTAAGGCGGAAGGAAAAGTGACACTATCCTGGGATGGACTGTGAACCACAATGGTGAAACACCACACTGTCCCATTCAATTTCAAAACCTGGATTTGGCCTCACCTGCCTGCCATCCTCACCTGGAATAAATCTTTTTTAGAGGTCATCACACAATGAAATGAGGTACTCAGTATGTTAAGATCCGGTTAGGTGTATCCATTTTTTAAAATTTGTTTTTAGATATAGCCAAATGAAGCAGATGGAAATCGAATTATGTGTTATGTTTAGAATTTTTTGAAAATAGAATGTGAACTGAGATTTACAGATTAGAATTAGCAGTCTAATTTACAGGAATTTTGTATTATGCCAGATTTTGAACAGGTTTTAGAGTAGTATATAGACATGTGCAAAATTGACTGTAACTACACAGAGGTTTGGCGGTGGTAGAATTCGAGTGAGAAAACAGTTTGTGGATTTTGAAAGATGTGGTCATTGAGTGCATTTAATTCCAAAGTAATTAAAAGTTCTCCACACTTAGGTTTGTTCTGACTCCCTGTTGTGCTGACTGTGTAAACTTAGTATTGAAAAACTGTAAATACAGGCCTACTGAGAGCAGTCAGAGTTTTCCAGATGATCTCTGTAATCTGACACAGTCATGAATCTGTTGGATCCTTTTGTCAGAGTGACTCAGGGAAAACTAAAGCACATGTATCCCAGCCAAGCTCAAGAGCAGATTACAAACATGGATGAACACAACACAGAACTTGTTTGGCAGGATTTTTAATATCTTACCTCCAGCTACATTTATATCAGCTTAGATTAGTCATTTTTTCATTTGGTTTATAATACTTGCAATTACATAACTACTCTGCCAAGCCTTTTTTTAGTTTGAGTCTTAACCTGTACAAGTTTATTTCATAACTTGTTTTCATAATTATTATTATTTTTTCTCAAATAAGGCCTGTTGTCCTAAGTCAATGAAGGCAGGACACCTTGACCCCTTGAAAAAAAATGGATACCCCAATATCTCAAATTAATATTTTTTTAAATGTAACAGAATAATAAAGATGTTCCTTATTTTTAAATAAAGCCTACTGAAGAGCACACAATCTTTTTACCTCACCCCAGATTCCAAGTAATAAAAATAAAGATGTGCTGAACTGACAGACTAATCTGTACCTAAGACCATGCTGCTGGCATAGCTAAAAATAAATATTAGTTCAATCACATGATATTGTGGCAATTGTACCAAACCAGTTACATGATGCCTGAGTCACATGACTAGACGTGTAGGATAATTAGAACGAACTGCTTCCTTTTAGCAGCTGTGCCGTTACCTGAAGTTTACTGTCCGTACTTGGTTGGGAAGACAGTTACTCTAAAGCACTGAGAAGAGATTTATTAAGAAAGTGACACATTTTACCCTGTGTTCATCATGCAGGTCATCAGGCAGCACTTAACAAACAACCTGTAAAAAAAAAAAAAAACAATACGCACATCTATTAACATAGCAGCTAAAAGTGAGAGAGAGAGACTTTTTCAGTCATGTGGTTTTAAATCGACCACATTCTTCAACTAGCAGCCAAATATGGAAGCACATCTAATGCTGGAGGAACGTGAGACCATATTTCTGTATTTCTCTACTTTCTACAGGGTAGAGAATAATACAAAAAGGTGAAAAAATGTTTAGAAAATGAGAATGTCAAACAAACAAAATTAGAACATTTTACTAACAAGGTATTTAGAAAGTCACCAGAAAACACAGAATGGACGATTTGAAAATGTGTAAGATTTATAAAAGGACACAATAAAAATCCTCATTCATGCTTCTACTTTTGCAGTGTAAAAAAGGAGTGCTGTAGTCAAACAGAATCATCAGAAATTGTATGCACACTTTAATCAACAGATTGGTCGCGGAGGAAAAACAACCTGCATGTTTTAGCCTTATCAGCTGAGGTGAATTATAAATAAACATAAAAAACTAGTATTAACAAGCTAGTACAAATACTTTGGCATGGTATCAATTAGTTTAGAGCTGACTCAGAGTAAATAAATGTTCAGTAAATGTCAAATAAGTTAGACCAGTCTCCAGTTGACCCGGAGACTGCAGCTACAGCAAAAACATGTGATGCTTCTCTTCATGTAACTGCCAGCAGATTTGTTCTTGTTTGTGAAAATGTCTGCAGCTATCAGAGGAAAGTTTGTCCCTTCAGACTGGAGTAATGTCCAGGTTAGCATTCACAGAACATGTCTTCATTCAACTGTTTCTTAAAAAGAAAGAAGGTGCTGTCGCATCATAGTTCTAGGATGTCAGCAGTGTGCAAACATAAGTGGAGTATCCTGAAATCTTACACCTTTAGCTTAAATGATGCAATTTTAAGCCATTTTAGTCTCATATCCTGCCACCTGGATTTCTTACACGCTAACATGCTTAACATATAAAAATGTGTGATATTACCTATTCGCCTGTATACAAAAGTTGTGTACTTGTGTAGGTACTGGCATGGGGACAGTTTGCCATTTGATGGTCCTGGAGGAATCCTCGCCCATGCCTTTTTTCCCCGGACACACAGAGAGGGAGAAGTCCACTTTGACTATGATGAACACTGGACAACAGGCAACAATGTGGGTGAGTAAATTTGCACCACTTTGGAGGTAATGTATTCAGCTACTAATTTTAATGAGCTGTCCTTTTATCCTTTGGTGTCCCATTTAGGCACTGATCTCCTGCAAGTGGCAGCACATGAGTTTGGCCACGTCTTGGGCCTTCAGCACTCTCTGGAGCCTGATGCTGTGATGTGTCCTTTCTACAGCGACTCCTACCCTCTGCAGCTGAGTGAGGATGACAAGAGGGGTATTCAGTATCTGTATGGCCCCCCTCAGCATGCACCACCTGAGATGACGGAGACCAATGAGATTGACATTGGAATGGTATGACAGTAATATTGGAAAGAGACCTCAAAGCAACACCAAGTTTGTATTTTGTGACCTCTCATTTTAGTCCACACACAAAAACATCCCTGCTGTGTATGTTGTTGTGCCTCAGCCGGATGCCTGCAGAACAAACTTTGATGCCGTATCCATGATCAGGGGAGAGCTGTTCTTCTTTAAGTCTCGATATGTTTGGCGTATCCGTGATGGGCAGTTACAAGCTGGCTATCCAGCCTTGGCTTCACGCCACTGGGGAGGCATTCCTGACCACATTGATGCTGCGTATGAAGACAAGTCTGGCAACATCTGGTTCTTCCAAGGTTGGTCATAATACAAAAGTAAACCTGGAAAGACTACATTTTCTGATGTAAAAGCGTATGCACAGGCTGCTGAAAAGTTGCAGTAGAAAAAAAAAAGAGGGTTAAAAAAAAGTGGGCTCAATAACAAATAGTGCAAAAAAACTGAGTTCATTAATGACAACATAGCTTTTTTGTTTTTTTAGCATCACTTTAGTATTACCATATAACTGTTTCCTGACATAACAGGTGCATATAAATGTAGACAACATTTTTTGTGAAGAGTTTACTTTAGCTGTTTGTCTTTATGGATAATCGACAGTGGAGACAGACATGGAGGGATGACATGCAACAAAAGGCCTGGGCTTGATTCAAACCTGGGTTGCTGCATCAAGGACTCAGCCTTGATATATGGTATTACGCTTAACCAGGTGGGATGCTGCTACATCTTATATTTAGGGTTTTATTCCATCTTATTATTGACAGGTGACAACTACTGGGTGTTTGATGCTGAGAGGAAGATAACAGGACCAGATTCAGTACAGCGGCTGGGTCTTCCTGTAACAGATATCCAAGCAGCTTTGAAGTGGGAAGAGTACAGTGTTGAGAAAGTCTATCTCTTCAAATCCACATCTTACTGGCCCTTCAGTCCACAAGAGAATCGTGTTGATGATGTCCATCCTTACAGCAGGCACGAGTGGGGAGGAGTGCCCAGCCATATTGATGCAGCCTTCCGGGACATATATGGTGAGGAACTGAATCTGGAAAAAGCTGCATTTTAACTTTCAAATTCTCTGCCTCTGTCCTAGTAACTGGTAAAAGTCTGTAGATTGTTTTGGCTTATAATTCCATAGCTGCTTTCTCTCACCCTTGGACAGGCTACGCCAATTTCCTGAGTGGGTTGCACTATTGGAAGTTTGACCCTGTGGCGCTGAAGGTGGTGGAAGGCTATCCCCGCAGCATCGGCATGGATTTCTTTGGCTGTTCTGCCTTTCTGACTAAATAGGTTCATACACATATACCTGCAAAACCTATGGGTTGATTTTTCAGCGTAATTCCCCATAGGGAACATTTTAACCATTTTGGAAATATATTCACGGCTCATGTATTTTATTAAGATTACTCCAAATTACTCTTTGCAAACAGTCAATGTGCAATGCATGGATGGCTGGATGGATGTATTTTTGGTCTCTAATTTACTCTAAGTTCACATTAACAGTCATTCAGTAACTGTTTACAGTAATTTTCACAGGGCCAGGAATCATTTTGTCGGTTTGAGATGGGAATAAGTCACAAAACCTAACCCAGCTAGCTAAAATTCAGTCAGTATCTTCACTCTATATCTACAAGGAGGAACAATACTGCTGCACTGACCTCTGCAACTTGAAGGTTCAAGTCTGTAGTGGTGCCTTAAAGTGCAATACTGCAACGGTTCTGTTGTGGAAAGAATATTTACCACCACAAGTTAGCAGTGCAACCAGGATTATTGGGCTGGGTCAAGTATGTGTAGAGCGGAGAAAAAAGGGACAAATCAAGCAAGACTTAATTTAAGTTAAACAAGTTGAGATAGGTATTAAGGCTTCAGTATGTTTCCAGGAACTAGGCCATATGATGTCTATCTCTAAATGCAAATGTGATTATATTTGTTCTGAATGAGCACACCCAAAGAGGCGTCACAAAGTCTGCCTACTCCTGGCTGCATCTAGGGCTGAATACTGAGAATTGAGATAATGTATTTTCCAGAAATTCTCAACAAAATCTGCTCCTGTTTCCTGCCCCACTTTGCCTCTGACTGTCATCACCAGTGTAGGTAACTGATCCACCACCTGTCTCCCCTGTCCACAGTAAAATGCATAATCCCAGTGTTTCCAATACATAGACTGTACCTGAGCAAACTGCGCAAGTGCATAAAAGTCACTCCATTTCAACTTAAAAAAATCTCACATTAGAACACCTTATTTCACTTTTTTCAAACTAAAACATTTGTGTGCTATGAACCTGTCTGAGTTGCATGTGCTGCAGTAACTGAGTGGGGACTAGAGGCTCCTTGACTTAGCTAATGTCTATCGATAGCCTACATGTATCGGTAAATTGTAGCTGCTGATAATCTGCATGTGAGGCATTTAGGGGACATTTGTGAATTGCAATTCTCTTGTATTTAATTGTAGAGTCTTTGCATGCACATCAGTCACACACCATGCCATCCACGACCACAAGTAAATTCTCAACCTGTGGGAAACACTGAATCCTGACTTAACATCTTCAGTGGATATGGCCTCATCTTACTCTGAGCCAGAGCTTTACCCTACAACATACAAAATGGCCAAAGTATATACCTTTCAAAAAGAACGGCTTGTCCAATTTCTGTTGCTCAGATATGATGAAATGGCCAACATTATGCATTCCATATATTGCTAAGAGTACAGCCAAAGCAGTGCACCTTTATTCATGTTTACAATAATTTTCCGAATGTGTTAAGAATTACTAATGTGACAAAAAAGTAACTCTTAAATGTATTACTGCCACACTAAAGGGCATGGTGAAAACTTTTGGGTGCACATGCAAGCAAAAGTTAGTGTGGAGCCCTGACAACACCACCAAAGGTGTGTTTAAAAGCCTCCACACTCACTTGTTAAGTCTTCTGTATTTAACATTTGTAGAAAAAGAAAACAAGATATTGTGATTTAACAAGCAACCAGTCCATCAACTGCTAGCTTAGCCCCAGTGACTGCACACAGTGCTAGAGATCTCCTGGTTGACAAGCCTTCCAAGAACATACAACAAATAAATATGACAACTTTGGAGTTACTGGGAGTCTAATTTCTCCTCTTTTGGTAGAGGTGCTCCAACTTTTTCATTTAGAAAAGTCACCAAAATATTTGATTCTGTTGTTGGAAATTTGGCTTCAGATGCTGTTGGTCAGTTGGACAGGAACTTTCTTTGAAACATACCTTTAAGATGACAGGGCTTCAAACTTCAAAAAAGCTGCACTGCACAAAAACTCCTGTTTTCCATATTTTCCCTTTAAGATCATCAACTTAACTTTGAACATACACACACACACAAAATGTATGCTTTATGTAATGAATGTTGAACATTTTTCATTCACCAGAGCCACAGGCCTTATTGCTTGTAGTTGACAACACTGCCTGTTTGTACTCAAAGGGGAGCCCAGCGGAGACTAACGTACTGAAACCTGGGACTGAACCAAGGCCTCTACAGTGGTGCTTCATATATACACTAGCAGCATGGCCCAAGGGATGGCAATGTCAGACATTCATGTTCCCCTCGTGGTAAATGGTAAATGGACTGTACCTATATAGCGCTTTTCTAGTCTTTTCGACCACTCAAAGTGCTTCACACTACAGATTTCACACACATTCATACAGCACTTGTTCTATACAAAGTGCTTTTCTATACACACATTCACACACATTCACACACCGATGACACATCGGAGGCAATTTGGGGTTCAGTATCTTGCCCAAGGATACTTTGGCATGCAGACTGGAGGACCCGGGGATTGAACCACCGATCTTCTGATTGGTGGGCCACAGCCGCCCCGGATGAGTTGTAATAATGTTGGTGATCCACTGACTTTTCATCTAGTGCTATCATAGGGGCAGATTTTGAATTTGTCTAGTTCTTTGGTTTATGAGCAAATTCCTGCAAAACTAATGACATTCCCATCAGTCTCAGATGTTTTTTGTGTTGAATGCTAATTAGCAAATATTAGCATTGGAACACATTGGTGTGTCCCTCTTACAGATTGTGGGTCTGTCTCTACTAGGAGACAGTGTCTTGTGGAGCAGAGAGTGTTTATAAAACCTAGAGGAAATGGAAATCAGTTTCACTTTAAAAAGATCACAATATCCATTAAACAAATGTGAAAGCTATTTATCAACATAAATGGGAACGATGGGCAGTGATTTTAAATGCTTTGAAGAGGAGTTAGTTAGTGCTTGCTCATGGTGGGATCTATTGGGTCTCTCTTTGTAAATTTTAAGAGTACGGTCTAGACCTGCTCTGTATATACAGTGCCTCGAGATAACTTCTGCGCTATAGAAATAAAATTGACTTGACTTAGGTTTCCTCTGCTCTGCTAGAGGGTCACTTGTGGCAATACAGTGCTATAATATTACTACGCCTAAACTCCAAAAGAAAAAATAAAGAAAACTGCCCAAAAAGATGTTAGATGATGAAATTTGGGAGGTGTGTGCATGTGTGTGTCACCGATGGTTACCCATAACACATATCTACATATTTATGTGTATTTTTACAGAAGCACAAGTCAAGTTTCAGTCTTGGTACTCAGTGCCACTCAGGCACTAGCTTCAGTGTTGTTACCCATTTCATTGATGACACCCTAATTTAGTTAAAATCCCACCACAGCTGTCTCCAGTGTACATACAGTGGTGGAAAAAAGTTTTCGGACACCCTTAAAATTTTACACAAATATTATCATGAAATATTTGGGGGGTAAATTGTGTTTCAAAAGGTGGGCTGCATTAGACAGACACAAACAAATACAACTGATATTTTTTAGTTTTTGTTTGCAAGAAAAACTAACAAAACTAAATTCTTGACAGTTTCAATATGTCAGTTCTCAACATTGTTGGTATCAAAGTCAACAAATACAGAGAATGTGTTCAAAACTGAACAGAAAATAAATAAACCATCACATCATCAAATTAATATTTAGTAGTCCTTCCATTAGCATGCAGTAGAGCTCTAATCCTGGCTGGCATGTTCCCCACGAGCCTTTCACACTGTTGAGGGGTAATCTTGTCCCATTCTTCTTGAATTACTGCTTTTAATTCTTCTAAATTCTTTGGTTTACGCTTTGAAACAGACCTTTTGATAATCCACCACAGATTTTCAATGGGGCTCATGTCCGGGGATTGAGCTGGTCACTCTAAGACCTGGATACAGAGCTCCTGCAGCCAAGTTCTCCTGGCCCGTGATGTGTGGCAAGGGTCATTATCTTGTTGAAAAAGGAACAGTGCAAGAGCAGGAGGGAGCATGTGGGTTTTGAGAATGGCACAATACTTGGCAGAGTTCAATGTGCCATCACAGACAGTGAGATGACTCATGCCTCCCCAAACCATGATACTGCCTCCACCATGCTTGACAGTTGGTACTGTACATGCTGGAGATAAAGCTTGGCCTGGCCTTCTGCGGACCCTCACATTATCAGGAGGAGGATAAAGCTGGAAGCTGGACTCATCTGACCACAGATCTTCTTCCAGTTCCTGGCTGTCCAGTTCTTGTGTGCTTGGGCCCAACGACGCCGGGCTAACCTCTGTCTCTCATTGATCAGGGGCTTCTTGGCAGCCTTGTAGGACCTTAAGCCATGATCTAAAAGTCGGCCACGTACAGTGCGGGTGGAACACTGGACACCAGTTTGGTTTGACCACTGCTGCTGAAGCTCCTGTGATGTCACTGGGAGGTTCTCCCTGCACATGTGGATCAGGATGTGGTCATTTCTTGCTGAAGAAACCCTTGGACGCCCAGATCTTGGTTTGTCTTCCAATCTGTTGGTTCGTCTGTATTTCTACAGAGTGTATCCAACACTGAAGGACTGCATCTGCACTTCCTGGCTATCAGGCAGCAGCTGTACCCTTCCTCACTGAGAATCTGTATCTTCAGGCGTGTTTCCTGCATTTGGTTCCTTGTTTTAGGCATTTTTGTCTCTGACAAACTTTTAAGTTTTTAATGGCTTTTTTAGGATTTGTTCAGTATTTTGGCTGTGACTGTACTAAAAGAAATTGCACTTGAAGACCTAAGAGTGATTCTTAATGCAATATTTCACAAATGCATGGGGTGTCCGAAAACTTCTTTTCACCACTGTAGCTGCTGTAGGTGCTTATGTCTGACCCTGTGAAACTGCTGTTTGCTGTAAAGGGACTGACATTACACACACAGGAGCATCTCTGCAGCCTTACATGTCCACAAATCTTGACATTTATTTTTATTTTCTCATTCGTGCTTTGACTGCTCCCTCTGATTTGAATCATGAGCCTCTCATGCTTGGGCACACACTGGATAACTCAAAAACACACTGTAGATCAGACCCTGGAGCATTCTGTGTGGTCACTCTTCTCCACACAGTTCCTATATCCTCCTCAACCACAGACCATTTAGCTCTGCAGACATGATGCAAGCAAACTCAGAAAATGACTCAAGTTTAGTTAGGAAATGACACTTTTTGCAGGGCAGCATTGTAATTATTCACACAAGCCAGTTTATTATTTAATCGAGAGGCTAGATAAACTGTTATCTTGGCACTGACATGATGAAAGACTGGGTTGATTGAACTTTTTTGTACAGTGGATGAGCAGTTTATGTCACAAGAGCAACACCAGAGTGATATTCGTATTGTCAGTATTGAAAATCAACTTGGTATATTTGGTCAAGTTGATTTCTCTAAATTCAGTGCAGCATGTTGAAAATGAATGAAGCTGTGTTCTACATCTATGAATATTTAAGGTGCTATTTAAGGTTCTGTAGGCAAAGTAAACCAGTACCTCATATCTTACAAAATTCCAAGCAAATCTTTTCATTATTCAGTATACTCCTGTGGTGCATTTTTATATTTTATACACAATAGTCCTCAAAACCATTTTATACTTGGCTGACAATATGTGGTCTGATGTAAATCATGTCTAATCAAAGAAATGAGACAGAGCTTCACTATACATTGACTTACTGTATATTTTTTTAATGAATACTACACTTGTTTATTTGCTTTCACTAATGTGTTACTGTTGTTAATCAGTGCAGGACACTGATGATTGCATTGACTTTTAATAAACACTGTGGTGTGTCTGCAACAATAGCTCGGACACTGAATTGGACACTCAATTATGATTTTGTCAACATGTCCTGACTATAATGTTTTAAGATCTGTTATGATGTACCTTCAACACATAGTTTGCTGATCACTTTGCCTTCATATTCACTTGTTTCAGTTAGAATATGTATTTCTGATGTGAATAAATCTGTAAATTTCTTGTTTACAATAAAACCAAAAAAATAAACATATCAACTGATTTTTCTGATCTCTGCAAGTAATGTAATTCATGTTATCAGTTTTTATTTAGAGAGGAATATTTCAAACTGTGAGGTGTGCCACCCCAGGTGGCTGCAGAACATGGAGGGAGAGAAATGAGGCAAAGACACTGTAGTTTGGTTGCTGATTGGCCCTCTTATCAACATTGTCAATAACTGCATTAGCTCTTGGAAGCAGTTAAAGCACTCCTAAAACTCTTGTGCCAAATTGCTGCAATTAGTTTCAAAAATCGTACCCCTCCTTGGAATTATAACTTAGGCAGATATGAACACACAGACCTGATACTAATGCACTCTGAGGATATCATGATATCTGATGTCTATCATAAATAAATGCCCATAAATCTGCTTAGAACTCATAGAAAAAACATGATCCTTTTATATCTAGAACTTTCCTGAGAATCATCAGGTTTTTAAGTTTTCCTCAGTTTCAGAGTTCCAGTAAGCTTTGTCTGTATATCCATGGATACACTGAATACACCACTATCATCGTGCCTTTGACATTTTAATGCACTGTACAGTGCGTAAAATTGAGTGACTGACTAAAAACACTTTCCTTCATCTCCATTAATCCCTTGAATGTAGAGTCAGTTATTTGCTGCACATTTGTAGTGACGGCAGTGAAGTATGAATCTGCTGTCTCCAGTTTGAGCAGCAGGAACTTTCCCAAAGGTTCAGCAGGCCTGCACATGTTTACACAGAACTGCACTGCATTTATTACCATCAGCATTAGCGTCAGTGTCATTACACACTAACTAACTACTGTACAGCAGCATGCAATATTGTTGACAAAAAAAGAAGAGGACAGAGACTAAAATGTAGTTTAAAAAAGAAAAACTTTACAGAAAAAATCTGTCTTTGCTTGATGCAAAAAAGGAGCTGGAAATATTTTGAACTCTTTTTTTCCTGACCAGTTTGTTTTCCTGTGCTGCATGTGCCAAAATAACTGGTCATGAGGTGTACAGTCCTACAAAGGTTAGGGCATACACTGTACGCCTTGGGTCACTGTCATGCTGGTGAACAGTCGTCCCAGTATCAGGTAACATGCACTCTGGAGCTCTCTGTATTAGGCTGCATTCATCCTTCCTCTGTTCTGACCAATCTCCCTGCCCCTGGTGCTGAGAGGCACCCCTATAGCATGATGCTGCCACCACCATGCTTCACTGTAGAGATGGCTGCTGATGAGTAGTACCCAGTGTTCACTAGAGATAATGTTTGGAGTTCTGCCCAAAGGGTCCAATTTTTGTCTCATCAGACCAAAGACCCTTTCAGAGTCCTTTAAATGCTGTTTGGCAAACTCCAAGTGAGCTGTTAAATAACTTCTACTCCAAATGGCTTCTGTCTAGCCACTCCACAATAAAGGACTTGCTGACAGAGTGCTGCTGAGATGGTCGCCACCCTGACCATGGCTCTTCTTGTTCAGCTGCAAAAAGAGTCTGAATAATTTCTGAAACCACTGTATATGTTGATGTATATTTGGCTCCACTCAGTCCTTATGGATATTTCACAGGAGAAGTTAATAATTGTAGACAAATTCATCAACAATTTAAAATGTCCTTATATCTGCTTATAACTTGAGTATGGCACAACAACAATTTAGGAACCAAAACAATTCACAGAACAAAATAACATTTCAGAAAACACATTTCACAAAACATCGACATTTCGGATTACGGAACAACGTGAGCGCCAAGGCTGAGTCGCTCTCCTCCTGTATGGAACTAGAACAGTGACATTAAGATTTGGCATTGAAAAAACCCAAACTGAAAAAAGAAACATTGGCATTGAAATATTAAAAGTTTTACTGAAAAAAAACACAGACATGAAAAAAGTTACAACCTCACAATATTGTTATCTTCATTTATGATGATATCTTTTGTGTTATGATGTGTTTTCAATGACGCTCTGCTGATTTTCTTGTAATACAACCTGCAGTTATTTTGCAGGTTGTATTTTTTTTTCTGCAGGTTGTAATTTTTTTTTTACGACGTCACTATTTTTGCGATGTCCCGGGAGCTAGGCTCGAGCTGGCCGGTCGCAAGGTTGTATTTTTTTTCATGTCTGTGCTTTATTTTTCAGTAAAACTTTTTTTTGATGCCAATACTTGTTTCAATACCAAAACAACTTTTTACAATATAAATATTTCAATGCCAATGTTTCTTTTTTCAGTTTGGGTTTTTTCAATGCCAAATCTTAATGTCACTGTTCTAGTTCCATACTCCCAGCTCTGTCAAGTTCATAGCACCGGGTAGCATTTTGCAAAATAGGACATTCCAAGACAGTCCAGCATTTGTTTCAGAGTGAAGCAGTGAAGCATCAACCACTGAGGTATCAGTCTGATTATTCCAAATGCTGATTATTTCCAGATTTTATCTCATGGCTTGTGAGCCCTGAGTCATGTTTCAGTCATCCAGCTGTGGTTAAACTGGTATGAAGCAGATGGCTGCTTGTGCTAGACATGAAATATTTCATTGTTTCCAGTGTGTAATAGTTTTCCAGTTCTATTGTTTTGGGAAACTTTGATAGAACATGATTTTTTAAAGCTATATCACTGGGTGTTGGGCTGGCACTGATAAAATCTTGGAGTACATGTTTTTATGTTAAAGCAATAGTACACTACAGTCAAGGGGGAGATATGCAGAACATATAGCTGCTAGTTTCTGAGGAGAATACACAAAAATAAATGCACACTATTTTACTACACTGATTACACTGATAATGAGCATCATTAAATGTTGGAGAGAATGTGGTGAAAATCATGCTTAATTTACAGATACTCTTGCCCAAGACATTTTGGAAGAAAATAATGATTGAAATTGAAACATCTATGACAGAGCATCTTACCTTGAATGTAAAATTTGCATTACTGGGTAAAATGCCAACAGGTACTCACTATAAGGATGAAAAATTAAGGGTCTCTGCTATGAAATCATACCCATGTATCCAGAGAAAGATGACAGAGAATTTTAGTTTTCAATTTTCTATGCTTGTGTTTCCCTTTGATAATATAATATTTGTGTTATTATAAAATGGCAACTTTGACCTTGCTTGCTTATATCATCACATATCATTTATTATTTTTCTTCAATAAAAGATCAAGTGAGTGAACTAACATATTTATCATATCAACAGGTTCAGGGCTATCAGCTGAACTGTTTTAGGACACCAGTCACTGCAACATAAGGCTTCCCTCCTGTAGCAAAGAATAAGGGCTGCTATGTATCACACTTGTAAGAAATGGTCTTAATAATGATCTTAAACTTTGACTCATGAATCCAAATACAGTATTCCTCATAAACAGCCAGAATAACTTTGTATAAAGTGTGTCTCTTCAGTGCTGACCAAGGTGATTTCTCAATGTTGTGGCATAAGGATTACAATCCTGTCTGCACAGTACACCTCCTCAAGCAGTTAGGGCTATATCAGTCCTCACAGCCTCATGCACACCTTGTCATGATTGGTTCTCTGAACTAGCGGTCATTCAGAGAAAGGTTCTCTCTATAGTGATGTAGACAGTGTCAGATATGATTCATAAACATCCTACAGAAGTTTAAAGAGGATACATTTACCATTTTGGGTGCGAACAATCTATGGGTATCCGATTAAGTGTTTGTAATTTTTATTTATAAAAGTTTCTGAAACAGCAAACCATCATATATAAAAGTTCATACTTGCAGACTTGTTAAGTATGAGTTGCTGATTTGAATCACTTTGTTCAGTTCAGTTCAAAGATTTGTTGTAGCTGTCTGTTGCTCGTTTGCTCTTTTTCTGAGTGATCACATCACTGCTCTAATGCATTTCAGTATGCAAGTGAAAATAAAGTCATAGTAATACATACATAGTTCACCTGTGTTTCAGACTGTCTGCACTTCAGCAGTATATGTTTCGGTCTGTTGCTAGGTCAAGCGGTCTCGATCAGCTCACTGCAAAACTAGACTATACAAGCTCTACATAATCGTAAACAGCTCAGCAGCCTTATTTTAATAAACTCTTAATGCGGGTGATCAGTTGGAAAATTTCATTCATTCATACATGTACTGAACACTTCTAATGTTTAGAATAAGCTTTGTCATTTCAGTGTTTCCTCGGCTGCCATCAATCATTAAACTAAGCAGAATTCTTATATTTATAGACATGATGGAATCCCTCAAACATGAACATTAGATTTAATTCATGCTGAATCCATCGTGTGACCAGTGGGAAGATTTCCATTTTGTCATATTGGGCAGGTATTGTGGCATATCTTGTTTCTCTTTATCAACGTGTTGGCATTCATTGCCAAATCACAGAAACAGTGTAGCCTTTTGACACATTTCAGACCAAAACTTTTCTGAGTGACTTTATACATGTCAGGCTGCATCATGTCAATGCCTCAGAGGAATTCTTCTTTCACATAAAGAAAATATATATCATCTAAACTAAATAGATTTCTGAGTCTTGTATCTGTATTTTTCTCAAACATCTTATTAAGAGAAATGAACAAAATATCACAATAAAGAAAAAATCATGCACAGGTTAACAAAACTTCAATTTCCAACAAGTTTTCTTTATTGTTATTTTTCATATAAAAAAACAAATCCACTATAAAAGGTAAAGCAATTTTAAAAAAGAAGAGAACAAGACATGACAGTACATTATCATTTTCAGATCCGCGTTCAAGTTGAAAATCATTACTTTAAAAAGACACATTGGTTCTTGTCAGATTGTTTTTTTCCCTTCTGTACTCTCAGTAAAATAGAGGCTCAGGTCTGCTGACACTGACGCAACGAGGCACAGGGTAAACAGAAGTAATAGTGGGAACAATGAATCCCTCATGCACAGGGTATAGTATGAACTACCTATGTTTTAGCATGCAAATGAACACTGGTGCACATAACTGATCAGAATCACTACCCAAGATCAGAATGCAGTCTACATGCTAAAATCAAACCAACTCTCTGACTGGCTGTAAGCACAGTGGAGATCTAGACCACTGCTACTGTGTGAAGACCTGTCTGGACAGCAGTCACTTTACCAGGGAATGGTGTTTGAATTTACATACACACTATGCACACTGGTTATTTCAGTTGAGTAAAAATACGAACATCAGCCACAACATCTATTAAAGCCCCTGGATGTTTTCTGTAATTTAAAAGACAAGAGAAGAGGCCTCATGCTCACTGTATTGTGCAGAGTCCAGGAGGCCTTATGGTGCTCTTGAAGATGAAAAACTGATCATAAGGAAGAAAAGAAAATGTTCCTCAGACATGTTTGGGCAGAACAAGGAGTGATGTATCAAAAAGTCTTTTTCAGCTAGATGGCGCTCCAGTGAGGTAGAAACCAGCCAACCATTTAACCAATATATATCGTTTCCTTACTGTTTTATGTGATTACTGCATCTTTCCAATGATTCTGATGGCACAAGAGTTTCTGCTTTTGTAGTTAACCAATTCTCATCATCATAATGAGAAAAGGGACCATTTGTTTGTATTTTTGGTCCATCCCAGTATCAGTCACCTACGTCAGAAATGTTCAAACCCTATTCATAAGGTCATTCTGTACTATTTCTGTGCTGTCATGGATTGCAGTGGCAGCAGGTTAAACAGGGTAGTCCGGACATAATTATTCTTCCATTAATCAATCGTGTACTTCCCAGAGTCCATGGTGATGTCTTCAAAAGTCTTGTTTTGTCAAACAGCCATAACCCAAAGATGTTCAGTTTACAATGATTTCTGACCAAGAAGAGCAGTAACTCCTATCTGAGATAGAACAAGAGGATGAAGGACACTCTTTCATTGTATCTGCTTGCAAGGTGACTGAAATAATTATTTGATTATCAAATGAGTTAATCATTTTTCTGATGATCGACAAATTTATTAATAAAGTAATTGTTTCAGTTCTACAGGAGAACCTGCCTCAATTATCCCAACCACTGGTCATATAGAGCAGAACTGCCTACGGACAGTTTCCCCTACAGACATTATTTCAACGGTAAACAGGGAAAATGACAGACCTCTGATACAAGTCTGAGGAATTTAAATGTTCAATTGTCAAGAGAGAGTTGATACAAATGCTGTCCAGATCAGTGTAACATCACAAAGTCATGGTGTCATCTCAATAACCATTCATACAAATACATTTATCTCAGTCGTACTGTAAAGTCAAGTGTTTCGTTTTGTTGTGTAGTGTGAATCTTGCTTGGTGTGATGTGTGAAACAGTAACTTAAACAGAAGTCAGATAAACCTTCATTGAAAAACACTAGTTAACATTGATCTGGGGTTAGATCTGAGTTCTTGCCATGATTGACATCCTGAAGGCAAACATGATGATAGTAAACTGTGTGTGTGGAGGAATGTCTGCATGTGTGTGAAATGTCCACAGACAGAGACCACATTTGTGTTCATGCTTACAGGAACATCCAGATACTTTGTCAGTGACCTGTGTGCTTGTGTGTGTGTGTGTGTGTGTGTGTGTGTAACTATGCTATTTACTGACAGAATAACAAGAGACTCCAAATGATATGTCAAGGAATGTAGCTTCATGTCTCTTTCTACCAGGATGGAGCAGTGTTGGCCAGTCTCCTCATGCGCCTAGAAAAACACATTTTATTCACATTATTTCAAGAATTCTGAGAAAGTGTAGGAATGACTTGAGCACTTGGATTATTCTTCTCTCATTATACAAGACTGATTGTATATAGAGGAATGATTTGAAATAAACTAACATTCATAATGCTGTTTATTAGAGGTGTGTTACAGAAAGTGAGTATGTTCACTTGAGAATAACACAGCAGTGGCAGCGAAAGAGCCTGAGTAGGAATCAATAAGTTAACACCATTCAATTTTTTTCACTGTACTGCACACATTCATTAATTAACAGACTTAAATGGCCTTGATGGAGTGCTGAAATCTTAAGTTACATTACACTTTTGATATTTTTCTTCAGCTGTGATATCAGAAAATTGAGATTCATACAAATCGGGGTTGACAAACTCACTGTTGATACTGAAGCACATTAAATTGTGCAAGTTTATTTTAGGAGAAGAGGAGTAATATCCTGGTTACAATATGTGTTACAATTTTAGTGGTAATGGTCATTTTTGCATTTAATTTTCACAGAAAAACTGACCAGGGGGTCTGGACCAAGCAAGTATGTTCCCATATGATTTGTAGACAGAGACATGTCTGTAACACCAAATGCTTCATTTCTAATGTTATATTGTGACACATATATATAACGTTTACTGCACACTCTGTGTTTGAGGAAGTTATTCAGTGTGAAGCTTTAAACTGATACATAATTCTCTCATATTTCTTATGGTGTAATTGGTGAAACTGATGGATCATTTTCTAATGATCATATACTACTTGCAGAATACTGTATGTGTCAGTGTTCCTGATCCTGGAACCCAGTGAGCAGGATTGTGGAGCAGCTAAACATACTGGATTAAGTGCAGTTGTAAAATGAGTAATGATGCATGTATCCTTAACACTTTTTAACAGCATGTTAATTATTGCAATTAAATTATTTAAATCTACTGCAAACCGAAATATAGTAATGAAATGATGCTGAACTAAGATTTACATATAACATACAAGCCTAAAAAATCTTGTTCAGTTTTAACCTTGACATCTTTTAATCAGCCTGAGGTTACACTGTCAAATTTTAAAAATTCCTGTATAATAATGGACTACTGCAAGATTGCACCAATTTAGCATCTGTTACACGATGAGTGAGTGAACCATACCGAATATAACTTTATAAAACATTAAGTACACTCCAACATTCTTTTCCCCACTTCAGTTGGAGCTACAGCAGTGGCTGTGATACACAACTCATGGAGGACATTAAGGTTCACCAATTTCCAAAACTCATAGCTCAGTAAACTCTGAACACATGGACATGATACACATATTTTTAGATTCAATGTGATTATCAAATTGATTGATTATGACTATTCAATAGTTAATGTCTAATAAACATTGAAGAAATGGCCATAAATTCACTTAGAAATTACAGAAAAAAGATATAACTTATAACTCCAGACCTTGCCTGAGAACCATTCAGGTTTTTTGGGTTTTCTGGACAACAAGATGAGAAAGGAAGGGTAAGGAGGGTCATTTTGACAGTGCTGGCCTGCAATTTTCAATTGCCCATAACAAAAATACCATAAAAGTTATAAACTTCAAACTTTCTTAATAATCGCTTAAAGAGCTGAACTGCATGTGAATGGAACAAGAGCTGTTTAACTCATCTCCTCCTACCTTAGGCCAAAAATGTATCAATCAGCCCTCACATATCGCAAATTAATTTGAAAAATTTGATATTTTTAAACCCTTGATAACTAAGATTAAATAGATTTGAAATGTCGGTCACTCTTATCTCTTATCTCTCCGTAAGCAAGAGTTCATTTGGTTAAAATGAACACTGGGCAGTTAATCTGCAGTGATTAGTGTGCAGCTTCACCCACAGTGGCTTTAACTGGGAAATACCTTGTGCCAACCAACCAAACAAATGCTGCCAATACACAACACAACAAAAGTAGCTAATTTATGCTGTTCAGCTGCTGTGGCTACCACGTCTGCAATAAAGCTAACTACCTTGGAATGATGCACGAACACTCCCAAATGAGACTGCTGGGGGATTTCCCATGATGCACTGAGCTCCTCTCTCCTTCTCTATCTCTATCCCATACATGCATGTCACAAATTCAACATCTTCCCTTTTCCATAGTTCTGTCCTCTTCTGTCTCTTTCTGCAGGTATTTCTGCCTCTGGAGCTGTAGAGTCTGATCTGTGATGACAAGTCTCCTGCTGCTCCTAAATCTCAACACCTGCTGCTAGTCTTACTTCTATTCGTTTTGCTATTATTGGTATTCTAATTACTATTACTTTGCATCACTATATGGAATTTCCCCTCTTTTTGTACTTGACTTTGTGTTTAATGGGATGACATTATAAGGCTATTGTCATGCTTTGTTGAGCTGTGTCACTTGTATTCTTTCAAATGTCATTTTAGCCACAGTTCTTGTATAAGCCCAGTAAAACCCAGGCAGCATTAGCAGCTACAATGGAGTAGATATACAGTACATTTACTGAATGTATTTGATCATTTATCTGTATCTGACTGTCTCACCTTGTGTTCCTGTCTTGGTCTCGGATCTTCTTCTCCATTTCAGCATCAGTGAGAGTCTCCAGCAGGGGGCACCACTGGTCTGCATCACCTGTATTGCGGATGGCAATCTCTACTGTGGGGAGTGGGTTCTCACTGTAGGCAAATTACATGCATGGCAGTAATGAAGCACCTCATGAGCCAAATATCATCAGCTCATGAAGGGCAAAAAATACAACAGTGGGTGTGAGACTAGAGTGTTCAAACACCACTCAGCCCCAACCTTAAGCCACTGACAGGTGAAGGGAAAAACATGTTCTGCTGGGAAACCTTGACTCCTGGCATTCATCCTGATGTTACTTTGTTGTGTACCACCAACCTGAAACATTGCTGCTGACCAAGCACAGCCGCCAATGACTACAGCACTCCCTGACAGCGGCGGCCTCCCCCAGCAGGACTGTGCTACCACCACATCAAAAAATCTGCTCAGAAATGGTAAGGAACACAACAAAGAGCCCAAAGCACTGACCTGACCCCCAAACTCCTCAGATCCCAATCTGATTAAGCATCTGTGAGCATCTGAAGGCACTGGAATCAGCCAGACTAATGAAGGCCCCACTCTGCAACCCACAGGACTGGAAAGATCTGCTGCCAGTGTCTCAGGGCCAGACACCACAGGACATCCCCAACAGATCAGAGCTATTTTAGCAATTTGAAGGGGACCTACACAATATTAGGCAGGTGGTTTTAATGTTGAGGCTGACTGGTTAATAAGACAGGTGGCAACAGTTATTTATTTCAAGTCAAAACTTTTTAACGTACTCTACGTGCAGTGTTTGCCTTAATCAAACTAAAACAAAGTGTGTTTAGACCACTGAACTCAATGATTCTATCAGCCCTGTTAAAGTGAGTGAGTTACCTGAAGGTGAGTGAATTACCTGAAGGCGTAGGTCCTCTGGTGCCAGCTGAGCTGACCACGAATGCTGTAGGCGATAGTGGTGACAAACTCTCCACCCAGACCTAGCTCAGAGCACAGCTTCAATGCAAAGGATTCTGGGGAGTTCTCTCTCTCTGACATGTCCCACTCAAACTGGTCCACTAAAGATATGTTCCCCACGTGTATGTTCAGCTGAGAAATACAGAAAAACATCATGTACAGTCCAGTATTTATATTTTTAACCCACTTAAGTTAAGTGGGTTAAAAATACAGTATGTGGTTCTAATCCCTTTTGTTTAACATTACAGTGGCTTCTAATCGGTCTAAACCCAGTCACTTTTTGAAGAGGGCGAATCCCTCATCCATTTCTGTGGAATAATTCAGTCAAATCTGAATGCACAGACATGATACACATATCTTTAAATTCAATGTGACTTGCACTGCCTGAGGATGTCACTATGTAATAAACATTCAATGAAAGAACAATAGAATCTGCTTACAGGTCTTCCCTGAGAATGATCAGGTTTTGAAGTCTACTATAGCATCAAAGTAATCCAGTGATCATCAATCAAACCATCAGCCATTATTAATCAAATAGAAGCAAGACAGAGTTTCTGTCAACGACAGTAAGGAGTACTGCACACTGTAGTCCGCCACTGAGTTGGACAGATATTGTACAAACTTCATGGGAACTTGAACCAGATGTTCGATTCCATTCAGCATAACACCAAGTGGTAACATTTTCATCTTCTTCTTCTGATGTAGTATATTCCTGTGTACCTACCTCCTTCCAAACTACCAGAAATTCCACGATTTCCTTGAGGAACTGTTGTTATTTATATACTGTTGTTATTTTGGCTCAGCACCCACCTTGATGATGACTCTCTGGTCTGCCTGCTCTTCTAGTATGCTGTCAGTGGGGTACGACTCAATCTGCTGACGAA
The DNA here is from genome assembly GCF_001640805.2 of Lates calcarifer. Taxonomy (NCBI): domain Eukaryota; kingdom Metazoa; phylum Chordata; class Actinopteri; family Centropomidae; genus Lates; species Lates calcarifer. The sequence goes on from NC_066841.1 coordinate 22,485,836, forward strand.
TAGCTGAGGCAATGGCAGGGACAAAGGCTAGAGGATTCAGGTCCAGGTCATCACACAAAATCTCTGCAAACATCTCTGGGGTCATCAGTTTCTCTGGTGAGGGTGGGGAAGGGGTGGGTTGGGCTGGGTTAGTTTGGAGACAATGCTGTATGTTTTGAATGCTGACGATGTGCATTTACCAATTTACCATTCATGTTCCATGTGAAAGCATCTCGCAGTTTCTGTCCATCTATCTCCATGTCTAGACGAATGGGAACCAGCGCCTCTACTTGGGCTGCATTCTCATGGATCACTGCAGGGTCATGGTCATCAAAGCTGAGCGAGACAGAAGACACATGTTGGATTATTATTGTTTAACCAAGTAATTCTTAATATTCTGTTGACGTGATCTGAATCTAAATCAGTGGTGCTTAAAGAATTTCCATTTTTTTCAATTCTACTTAAATGCTCATATGTGCATTGAGAGTTACTCGTGGCTGAAATTGCAGAACATCTTGATTTTCACTTTGACACCCATGTTAACAGGTTAGAGCAGCCACTGTGTGAGACTAGCTGTTGCAGCATACATCTAGAGTTTCAGCATCTCACCTATTCTTCAGGCGTGGTGTGTGTGTGGTTCTAAGCAAAAATAGACAGGGAAAAGGTATGTTGACAGTTGTACTGACATCACACTAGTACCATTACATAAAACTGACACCTTTCACTATCACTTAAGCTGAAGGGGTCTGTCTCTGTGTGTGTCTCCTTATCACTCTGAACACAAGTATACTGAATTTAAAATAAAATGAAATCAAACACTCTATTATTGATAACCATTATCAAAGGCAAACTCACTACCTAGCTGAACTGCTGCGGCTCGAAGGCAGTTCAGCTAGGTAGTGAGTAGCCATTATGCACAAGCAAGGCAGGCAGTGTGTCCTGAGTATTGCTGCCTCCACCACCTCCTGTGTGGTGGGTGATTTCCCCTGAAAGTCCTACAGAAACCGGCTATTTAAGAATGGTGTATGCAGCTTATTCTACTTTAAAAATTTCACCTGACATAATGTCTGGGCTGACAAGTAACTGGTCTGAGTAATTCCCATCTGCAATATAATAATCCAAACTTCTTGTTGGACCCCCTTCCCCACAGAGATCACACTATATCCCATTAAGAAGACCCCTGATTATGCTGGCTTTACTTGTTTACATTTAACCAAACAATGCCAGTGTAATGCCATTCCTATGCACGCTTTTAGGTGGAAAGAAAGAACATCCTTCCTGCCTTGCACAGGCTGTATGAAAGGGGCTAATACCAAATACAGACTGAAAGGGTACAGAGCTTTGCACCACACTGTTGCACATTTTGTTTTACTAAAAAAAAAAAAAACTTTCTTACCACAATGGGAAGGTCCTTTTCTTGTCACGGCCCATTCTGTTGCGGTTGATGGTGGTGGAGCAAGGCACTGCATCTAGATGGTGAGAGCTGTTGGGCAGCGTGGGGACCCACTGACTGCTCCTCTTTGCTTTTTGCTCCCTTTATAGAAAGTGACAAAAACACAATGTTGAGAAGTTATTGTATCTTCTGTTAGCAGAGTATGGCAGCAATTTAGTATTGCACTTCCATAAAATTGCTGGACTGGATTAAGAGACAGATAAACAGAAGAAAACAGCAGCATCAAAATCTTATAGTTTGGTAATTTGTAAAAAGCTGTCTTGCAAAATGACAACAAGTAAAATAAAATAAAAATTTCAGTCAAAGGTTCATAATCAGCACAGCTTAAAGACCATATAATTCTGGGAACATAAATAGGCTATCAGACTGTGAAGAAAGACTAATTACAAATTCTGAATAGACAATGACTGAGGCCAGCATCTGACCCTGAATGGCCTAATGTCCAAGGTGCAGCAAGTCAACACATCACATATTCTCTGACACTCTGACTCTGACATATATACACACACACACACACACACACACACACACACACACACACACACACAGGAAAAAAATAGTTACAAAATCTGCAAATTTTAAATCCAGACACCAGCCATCAAATCAGCCATCATCTGACAGAAATTACCTGAAGTAGGTGAGAAACTAAATAATGCCTGTTGGGAGGTTTCTCTTGAACTAATCCCCGTTGTCCTTTATATTAAAGCCAGCCTTCAGAATATTTTGGTCTTGTCCAACCATGTCATACTCAGTCAGTATTTTTGATGCTTACAAAAATATTTCAAAGAACCGTCTCACCCAAATTTTATTTGCCATATTTAGATTTATGCCAGAAGCTTGCTCTATTTAAGGCAAAGTTCGAGGGGTTGTAGCATTTACCTCCTTGACTGCAAATTGAAGACTTACTCTCCTTTACTGGAGGCAACAGTCTCCACCTGGCTTCACCAGATGGATTGGACATTATTCATTTACTGAAATTAGAGGATATTAAATACACACTCGATGGAACAGTCATTTTGTTTTGTACTATTGACCACATATTGGTATGAAGCTTTGAGGACTTTCTGGTTCTTCATGAAGAGCAGGAATGGACTCACTGGAATATTTATGGTTTTTGCACTATTGTACGATTGTTCTATGTACAGTGGATATAAAATGTCTACACAACCCTGTTAAAATGCTAGATTTTTGTGATGGAAAAAAATGAGACCAAGATGGGACCAAACTGGCCCAAGAGAGTGGCTAATTACTGGTTGTGTATTACCTGTAACAACAATTTCATGAATTCTAAATATGCCTGGGCTATAAGGTAGGGTAGCAAGTCTTCTTACAAAGAAAAACATCCACACCCTGCTAAATTTTGCAAAACCTATATCCAGTCTCCCAAAAGCATGTGGGAAAATGTGTTGTGCCTGATGAGACCAAGGTTGAAAAATCTGGCCATAATTCCAAAAGGTATGTTACAAAAACAACACTGCACAAATCAAAAAGAATACCATACGCATGGTGAAGCATGGTGGTGGCAGCATCATGCTTTGGAGCATTTTTCTTCAGCTGGAACTGGGGCTTTAGTCAAGGTGAAGCCAATTATGAACAGTCGCAAATACCAGTCAATTTTGGAATAAAACCTTATAATTGTTAAACAGAAGAAATTACCTGAGGTAAGCAGGAGGTTCTGTGCTGATGGACACTGCCTTGTACTTCTCATCATTACCCTCAAAGATCTCTTCACATTCTGATGCCTTCAGCAGAGTAACACTGGTGGCTACAATATTAGAACAGTTTAAATCAGCAGGATGCAACATTATATATAACCCATGGACCCTCCAGACCAGGAGTGATCCAAACTGACCATGTCAAGTTCCAGTGTAAAAAAAACAGGCCACTCACCATGTGATGAGGCTACAATTTTCTTCCTCTCCTCCACTGAGGCTAACCTCCTCCATAAAGATGGGTATCTTTTATACAGAGAGCCTCTGAACATGCGCAAATAGTTTCCAACCTGGAGAGCAGAAGGTGGAACTTTGAGCAATTATTATCTGGCCAGTACACTCAAATCTGTAGAAAACAAAGTCTAAATAATCAGAATTATTATGGTTTGTTAAGAGCAAACTAAAAATAAAAATGTAGTGTCATTTGTTATTTTAGATTGACACACAACTCAGTGATATTAACCATTCAGCTTTGGAGCTGCTGCAACTTTCAGTTTATATTGTCTATCTTGTGGGACTGTGGAAATTTTATACATAACAATTGAATTTTGACACTGATCAACAGAAAAACACTTTCAAAGAGAAAAACAAAACTATACAAATTTGTATGATATAAGTACACATTAAGCAAAAATCTGACTGCCCCCCCTTTCCAGTAACTATTCAGTAGAGGCAACTTTGGCAGGCAAGATTCAATTTAATTATAATTACAAAACACAAGATTGTACAACAAATTGCTGTAGTCCCTTTATGCTACTCACAAAAAACGAAACCTATATAAATGAATGAATAAATTATAAAGTCATAAAAATAAAACTGTTTCCTGGGGTGAATATTAGTCTTTTAGTATACTCTGGACATTTCACCAATATAACCAATGCTAAGTAGATGGGTACCAATGATTTTCTGGCTGGTATTAATCACCTGCTGCAGAGCCTTACTGTACTGAGCTGTGCACATGCCAGTTTGTGATGTTTCCAGTTAGGATGCTTTCTATTGCCCCAGCACCTCCTGTAGTCCATTGCAGTAACAAGTGAACAGTCCCTGGTTTTATGGTTTTACAAGACGTGTTGATACTAAAGTTCCGCATCAACAAATCTTTATAAATCAACGTCATCGTCGAGTAATCGTTTCAGCCCTAGTGAAGATGTGTGATGACCATGACAGGTTCTCTGTGATGTTGAATCCCAGGAACCTAAAACTGTTCACCTGCTTGACCTCAGCTCCACTGATGTAGACAGGAGTGTATGTCTTGCCTCTTTTTCTCTAAAATCAACAATCAGCTTCTTGGTTTTGTTGACATTGAGGAATAGGTTGTTTTCTGTGCACTGCTCTGCAAGTCTGTTGTTTTCCACCTGATATGATTTTCTATCATTGTTTGTAACCCAGCTGATGACAGTGGTGTTGTCTGCAAACTTCACATTAGCAGTTCTCCATGTCTGCGAATACAATCATGGGTGTACAGTGTGAACAGGAAGGGGGCTGGGGGTGGTGTGTGTGGGGGGGGTGTCTGGTGTTGAGCACTGGAGTGAAGGAGATGTGATTACCAATCTGAACTGTCTGCGATCTGTTTGTGAGAAAGTTCAAAGTCCAGTTGCTGAGTGTGGTACTCAAGCAGAGTGTGCTGTTTGCTAGTCAGTAGTCAGTCTCTGCTGATGTCTCTGCTTTGTCTCCTTGATGCCAGTATTGTTCTGGTAGTGTTGTATGGTTACCCTATGCTTATTTCCTCTGCTGGTGGGGACATGGACATGCTGGTGAAATTTAGGTAAACAGTTCTGAGGTTTACTACACAACACACCACAACATTAAAACCAGTTACCAGAGTCCTGTACTACGAACCGGGATTTGCAGTTAGCGAGTTAGCTTCAGGTTTAACTCTGGGTTTTCAGCCTTACGACAGAGGTTCACTTCTTATCGGGGTAAATCACCATAGTAACTGATTCTGAACAACTAACCTGCTCCGGGGCAGGTTAACTTCAGAGGATCAGATCAAAACCTGTCAACAGCCCAACTACTGACCAATCAGATCACTGGAAAACTAGCGTCAACATTTCTGCAGGATCCTGAGAAGGACAGAGTTTACAATAAAGTACCAAATAATAAAGATCAATAGATATTTTTATAGCTCTGTGGAATGGTTTTGTTCCATTATGTCCACAACAGAGCTTCTAACAAACAGAGAGAGAGTTTATCACACTAAATGATCACATACTGACTGTTCAATCTTCACTTTGATAGAACAAAGATGCTTTTATCTTCACACTGTTGAATATTTGCCACGATTATAAATGAACACTTCAGTCAGATCGACCTCAGACATGAACTCTCTCCTCTCCTCTGCTTTGGCAGCAGAAACAGTTTGACTTTACTGTCACTGTTTATCTACATCACATATTCACAGTAACTCAGAATAAATCACCATCAGACAAAAGAACAAAAACGCTCGCTCAGTAAGAAAAAACATTTATGTACTTATTTACAATAAATCCTCAGCCTGATTTTGAGAATTGTAAATTATTTCTAGTGTTTCTCTTGTTGGGGATAAATAAAGCTTCTTGAATCTTGAATTGAAAAAAAGTATGTGAAACCCTCAGCCTTTCAGTGAAACAAGATTGCAGGAGTGGGTTAGAGTTACTCTGACTTATTAAAAAAGCACTTGCCATTCACGTGTTATGGAAATTTCCCGGTCTGCCTGTACACAGTCAAAGAACAAGACTGGCAAGGTAGCATGCACCAAATGTTTAATCTCTATAGAGAGGAAGCAACACACAGAACCACACGGCAGTAAGCAGTTCAGAGGTGTGCCCCCCGACCAAATGTTTCACCTCCCTTTTATACTTTGTGGTTGCCTCTGGCCCTCTGATTAAACTGCCAGAGAACATTACTGTACAATTGAGTAAACACTTGGGGTACAATAAAAGGCAGTGACCCCTCTCAGGAATTTACAACTGGTGTAATCTCCTGTGCTTATGAAGATACCATTTGCCATCTTCCTCTTTAGGAAGGTATTTACGGTGGGAATATAACAGTAAGTTCATCAGGTCATCCTTGATGAGTAAAATAGTACAACTAAAGCTAAGACTAATTACATCAAGTATATAAGATAAATTCATTGTTATACAAAGCATGCAAAATTCCACCACACATGCTGCATCTGATCTTAATTGTTGGGATACTTGTTTGTTGGATAATTCACAATTGTTGGATACTCACATTCAACAAGGAAAGCTGTTGGAGAGCAAGTTAGCCTCACATTGTATCATCGTTTCTAATATGAAGTCCGGATAATGTCCGGAGTAACAGGTCCGAACATTGTCCAATGTTGCCTCTTTACACATGCCGCACACAGTCCATGTGAGATGCGTTATTATCTACTGGGGATATTTCATCTGGTTTAGGAGATGGGTGGGGCCTGCAGGTAAAGTGTGCAGGAGACCAGCGCTGCAGCACAACACGCCCACCAACTCGCTGTGAATTTTGAGTCCTGTATTCACACATGGCTCAGTCGAGAATGACACGGACTTAAAACTAGGTAGCTGGCGGGAGAAAGTGCCTCTATGTCCGATGTGACTGACTGTGTTCACATCAAAGACCGCACCGGATAATGTGTAGAAAATATCAGGTTTGCGGTGCATGTGTGAAAGCGGCTTAAGTTAACGTTAACTAGTTAAAGTCATGTCTCTTTCTGGAATCGGAAACCCAGAGTTTCCCTCAGCTCAACCTTAACAAACTCAAGGATTTTCATGAAATGCGCTTGTCTGTATTATATGCTTCGCTTTTCTGGTCTTTCAAACAAAGCTGAGGACAGTAGACTATAACTGTAGACCCTCGTATTACTTTTCTTTAAAACCAACATAAGTGGTTTATCTTAATTAATCGATTTCGTTGAGGAAAAAACTTGACAACCGATTCTCCAATAGGTTTAAACAGGTACATCAAAACAACAGACGTCAATACAGACTGGGATTACATATTTTTCAATCACAATATTGTTGTACACGTTGCTTCATGCAGGCTGAAAAGGCAAAAGCTGTTGTGTTAGCGGAATTTTTTTCGGTTTTAGACAGCACCACATTAAATGATGTTTGATTTGCCAGTTGTTGGCCTGACCTGGCCTTAGGTATTTCTTTTTGAGCCGTCAATGGGACTCGTTAGCATGCTACCATTAGCTAGCCAGCCAGAATAAAGGATAACAGTGACTAAGAACAGAAAGCTAAGCATTGAAAGTCAATGTACAGATAGCCACATACCTCTGACCCAACCATGTAAAAGTCCCCATCTTGTTCTAACTGAAATTTAACTGGCTTCTGGCCAAACGTTTTACTTAGCGCCAATTGCATCTTTTCGCTGTCGCTAACCAGCTAACTAATAAGTAGCTTTCTCCTCAGATGTGTTCGGAGCTCACGGTAACAGTGGGGAATCAGTGTCCTCCTTGAACACAGCGTTCACTTCAGCTTAGTTAATTTAAACAACAAACTATGAGCATGTCAGCTCAACAAGTGCAAAACGACAAGTGATAAAAATTATCGAACACTACAAAAACACAGTAGGTGGTCACGCCCCATAAAATGTGAAAAGTAAACATATCGAATACGTGACTCTTCTAATCTTTTGTTGAGGTTTTTCCGATAACCACGAACGCTACATTAGCCGAGCTCTTCGTTCAATTAAAGGTAGAGGAACGATTTCCAAAGTGCACTATTGCCCCCTGGTGATGTAACGTGAGACCACGTTTATTCTTCGAACAGATTTCCATCACATCGTGGATTAACTCAAAAATTCTCGTATACCTAATATTCTATGTAACAATAAAAACAGAAAATTTAGTTCTGAATTTAAATAAAACAGGTTAAGAACAAATATAGGCATTGGATGTATCAATGTAAACCTGATAATGAAATATGGTGGATTATGTTGATTATAACTTGACCTGTATGACATCCCACAATGAGGATGTGAAAAAGGTAATTTATTACAGTAAAATCCATTCCATACTAACCATTTATATTCCAGCTTTCTTAGTATTAACAAGAAATCTAAAATAAAACACAAAAACCAATCAATCAATAATCAGCTGTAATACAAAAAAGATGGACTTCGTTATACTTCATTTCTCATCTCAACCTGCCTAGCAATATTCATTAAGGGTTTTTTTTTTTTATTATCTAGAGCAAGTATAACCAAATTAACCTTTTCAGTCTCACTCTTAATATGACATGTGTCACCACAGTACATTAATTATGTTATCTCAAGAGCATTACCTGGTTTATAGAGAATGAAGTTAAAGGATCATAATGTTATTTGTTTGCATCAATTCATCTAATTTGTTGAGAAGTCCTCGATTACATGCAATACTACTACAGCAAGAAGCAATTAAATCAAGGCACCATTTGCCACACACATTTATTCTTTAAAAAAGTTAAATGAAAAAAAAAGCACTTTCCATCTGAACAAATTCATTTTGATAATATTTTACTGCTGTCATTTTTCCTCTTTCATATGACAGTTGCTGTGTATATCAATATGTTTTTTTCTGAGATGAAGACAAACATAACCGGAGCCGAAAGACTCGCTGTCCAAAGTTCCATCCGCCTCTGTTCTCGCAAATTGTCTCAGAGCAACGATCTGGCATCAAGAAGAGTTTCTGAAAATGATTTAAGCCCATTTACAAAGACAACAAATGGTTATCTTCAAACCAGTTCTGGTTGTTTGCCATTCTTCATCCAGAACTAAACAAACACGTCAAAAACAAAGACCATGTCCGTTCCCTTCATCCACCTGAGGGAATGTCCTTGGAAGTAACCTGAAAATCAGGGATGATCTGGGGGCATATTTAACCTCCAAGGCGCTGTCCCTCTCCCCAGGCAAACCCACCTGGGCGTTCCTCAGGCAGGGGGTTGTAGTTGGCATCTTCCTCTGGAGTGTCAAACAGCATCTTTCTGTTGGAGACCCACAGAAAAGGAGGACGATAGACTTTCTAAAGACATACACTGGAAGCGGTAGCTCTCAGCTGAACTATGTATAGCTGATGTGATGATTCTTAAGGCCAACACCTCGTACATAAAAACAGACAGTACATCTTTCCTTCTCTTTTGCTTCTATCTGCTTAATTTGTTATAAAATTCTGAGGAAATAGGCCACACCTAGCCATGAAACTGGTTGAAAGTTAATTGATCAATCACTTTTGAACCTCTGTAGATGGAGAGATTATGTCAAATAATGTCTGCAATAGATAAATGGTTAATGCAATATTTTCGTTAAACCCCCTGAATTAAAGCTGAAAGCCTACACTTCAATCACATCGCAATGACTTAATTTCAAATCCATGGTGGTGGTGTACAGAAGCAAATTTACATAATCTGTGTCACTGTCCAAGTACTTATGGGATAGACTGTAAGCACAACAAACACATTTTGATCTTGGTCACTTCTGGGGACCTATGTAGACTTGCATTCATTTCCTGGAGTCCCCAAAAGTAGTCTATGACACATGCATGCGCATGTCTTATTTGGCCACTACTGGGGCAAAATGTCAAATTTGATATTTAGATATATCTTCTATTGTTCCAATATAGATAAAGAGAACATTCATTCACTCCTACACTCTCAAATTGTACAGTGTATACACTCACATGATTGATGGGGTTCTGAGCCACCTTCCACCACCTGGCTGGTTAGGGAAAACATCCTCCAAGAAGAAATACACATGACCGACAGCGATACCTTAGGAAAGGTAAAAAACACTTTAACACAAGCACCATTCACACTGTATCCCACCAATCACATCAGTTCCCCTTGGCATATCACTTTAGTGCTAAATAATGACCGTAGATGACAGTGAGAGATACCTAAAAGATCCACGATGATGGAGTTGCCCAGCAGAAGTGAGAATCCCATCAGCACCCAGGGCAGGAAAGGTGCCTGGAAATTCAACAGGCCAAAGAAATTCATGCGAACGTTTGGGTTTCGTCGACTCCACACGTAAACCAGCATGATAGTGAAAGCTTGGCCCAAGAAGACCAAACTCACAAAAGTGCCAAATATCTGAAACCTTGTTAAGGAATATGACAAAGAAATGAACTACACAGACATTTCCCACCAGGGAAAACTGGTTATTGTGAGGAGTGAAACATGCTGGTGCCAAACCTGGAGCTGTTTAATACGTTCTAACATTTAAGTGATGTGTTTTTGGGCACTTACTTAAGACTACACAAATGACAATATTAACAGCACTGACATTAAAAATGGGTGATGGTTCCCTTGTTCTAGTGGCATACAATGGCTTCAGGAAGTATTCCAATCTTCACTTTTTTGCACTTTGTGTAGTATCCAGTATACCAGCATAAATGTAAGTATCCAGACCCTTAATTCAGCACTTTGTAGATCCTCTTTGGCAACAATTACAGCTTTGAGTCTCCTTGAAGTCTCTACAAGCTTTACAACCTGGATTTGTGCAGTATATGCCACTCTTTCAGGCAGATCCTCTAAAGCTATGTCAGACTGGATGGGAAGTGTTTGTGAACTGCCATCCTCAAGTATCACCACAGATGTGCTCTGAGGTTTAAGTCTGCTCTTTGGCTGGGCCATTCAAGGACAGACCATGAAGCTATTCAAGAGTTCTCTTGGCTGTATGCTTCAGGTGACTGACGTGCTGAAAAGTACCATCACCTCAGTCTCAGGTCACATGCACTGCAGGTTGTCTTGAAGAACCTCTGTTATAGGCTGCATTCATCCTTCCTCTGTTCTGACCAGTCTCCCTGCCCCTACCACTGAGAAGCCCCCCCATAGCATGATGCTGCCACCACCAAGCTTCACTGTAGAGATGATATCAGCCATGTGGTGAACAGTGCATGGTGTTTGCCAGACATAATGGTTTTGAGTTCTATCAAAAAGGGTTCAATATTTGTCTCATCAGACCAAGGAAACTTTTTCCTCATGCTAACAGAGTCCTTTAAATGCTGTTTGGCAAGCTCCAAGACTGTAATATGTTTTTCACTTACATGTAAAGGGCTGATTGATGGAGTGCTGTTGAGACGTTCATCCTTTCGGCAAGTACTTCCATTTCTGCAGAGAACCTATGAAACTCCGTTAGATTTAATGTCACCTCCTTGACCAAGGTCTCTCTTGCCCAGTTAGTCAGTTTGGCCAGATGGCCAACTCTAGGAAGAGCCCTAGCACTTCCAAAGTTCTTCCATTTCACAGTCATTGAGGCAGGCCATTGTGCTCCTGGGAACAATCAAAGCTTTAATAGCCTAAAGCTTATACCCTTGCTATAATCTATACCTCACCACAATTGTAACATGGAGGTCTACAGAGAGTCATTTATAATTAAAGCAAACACAGTGCAACTAACCATAATTTGGCGTGCCTAAGCAAAGGGTCTGAATACTATTTATTCATCAGTAATTGTTTGTAAAAACACTGAAATTCCTGTCTCTGTGTTAAAACAGACATATCTTTGCACTAAGGCAACCACAGTATCAACAGTAGATTAGTGTGAGAGGGAAGGCTCAGTACAACAAATAGTATTTTCTTCATTAAGCTCATCATCTGTTTCCTTATTTTAATTCACTTCAATGATTAGATACAGTCTCATGCCTGCAATGATGCCACTGCTGCAAATGTTGAATTTATGAGATAAAAATGAAAATTCACTGAAATCATTGTCTTGATGTGCCAGGGAAAAATACTGTGATTTTCCAGAGGAAACTATATTTGGACTTTTGCTGAAAAGTGACAAATTTGATGGTACTGTACTCATCCTGACCTGTGTGTCAGCTATTACCTAGAATTTCACAGACTAAATAATATCTAAATATAGCTATATAAACAAACCTCTTCTCTTGACAGACTAGTGGATGTAGTAGTTCACACCATTTTATCTCACTGTATAAAACTGTAAATAAATCATTCTAAGTTGCTACAACCTTGGTAGCACGAAGAAGGAATCCAAAGATGCAGTAAGTATGACTTTTACTAACCCCTAATAATGGCATCACACAACAACACATTATTTGTGGGAGTTTAAGCATACTATTAGCCATACCCCAGAGCTATTAATGTTGAAGTCAGTGTTAGTGGTAAATAATTTACTGGCCATTTAATCATTTACTAAAGACCTCCTTATCTGTAAGTTAAAATGACATGATGATGGGAAGGATACAGTCATCAGAAGCCCACCAAAAAGAAACATGAAGACAAAGTCAGCTGTGCGTCCCCTGAAAGAACCTTCCTCTAGCATACGACAGTATCTGTACCTGAAAATAAATGGTTAAGGAAATTACAAAAATTCTATAAGAACCATTTTACACACTTCATCATCTTCACCCAGTTACCAAAGGACTACCACATTTTACTGGTTTGTGTTACTGGTTTGAAAGATTGTGCAGCATACAATATACTGTATCTGTTTAGTTTGATCTCTGCAACCACATATGGCTTTTCCCTGTGAAACAGAAAGTATGCAAACTCATGTCATATAATGAAGTGAGACTTGGAACTGAGAAGGATACAGAAAAATCATATTGAACAGGAAATTGAAGCCAACCGGACCAAAAAACAGGAAATTGGTTATTAGTCGCCATACCTAGAAAATGACAGAGAGAGAAGATTCAGCTGTACATGACACAAACACACGTTAACTCAGAGGTCAATTCCTTGATTCAAAACTGTTGACTACAGGCTTTATTTAACTGTGTGGGTGTAAATGATAAGTACCAGGCTCAGAGCAGTTTGTGGACCAACCTTTCTTGAGTGAAAGTAAATTTAAAAAAAACAAAACAATTACATTATATGATGGGTGTCTATTTTAGATTTTAGTTGACAATGATTTTTGGTTAACTAAGACAGGTAGCTGAAGTCATTAATGCTGTTAAGTGTATGAAATGTTATGTGCCCTGAGTCAAATTCCTGAGGATGAGGATGCAGATTGAAGAGTGAGAGAGATTACTCACCTGGTAATTCCTTAGAATCAAATCTGGATTAAAGTATAGCTGAAATGGTGTGATGATCTCTAGTTGCTGTGAGAGATGACAAAACAGAGATAATATTAAAGATAACAATAAAGATGTTTTGAAAACCATACCAAATGATCCAGCTTTGACAAACATTAACTTACATCTAGCTGAAGGAAGAAAAGTAATTAAAACAAACAAACAAACAAAAAACCCCTCATCTCAAAGTGACCCTCCCCATTCTATCTCTTGTTGTGACTTCTCTTAGTTGAGATAAGCCAGTTTCTTCATGCAGGCAACTTCTATTTGTGGAAAAAGAGTTCATCCCTCTGTGTACATGTACAGTATATTCTTCTGATGCTTGTAAATACATTCAAAAAGTGCTTCTGATTTACACTAAATGCCACAGCAAACAGGTTATGGGGCTGACATAGTAGAATATACAATCCATATAAGCCAATAAACATACTCTGTTTTAGTTTTCATATACAAGTAATTGGCTTACTCTGGTCAACATAAACTGGGTTTGTACAGACCAGGGTTTGTATAGGAGGCTGTTAAAATTATCTAGTCTGCTTAATTTTCTGTATTAAACAGTTTTCTACTGTCATATGTATTCCTCGTACATACTGTGTATCTATAAGCTTAGCTACCAACAAATGACATGAACTTGAATCAATAAAAAATATGACTTGGATTTAAATTCCACTTTCTCAAAGAGAAGAAAATATTCATCACATATAAATAAAGCTGTGGAACTGCTAACGTGTTAATAATCAATAGTAAAAACAGGAGGTTAGTGGAAAAATTGTATAATTTAACTGGTTTGGAAAGTTAATTGGAAGAGCTCATTAGGTCCTATTACATAATTTCTTAAAGCAGAGAGAGCATGCAGTGGGGGGAGGTCCAGAGGAAACTTAAGTTTGTATAAATCTGGGGGTGGGGGGTGGGTGGATGACACAATATTACTGAAAATCTGAAAAACCTCCTTGGCCCTTTCGCATGCGCTTTTGAAATGCACTTAGCTTCATGTCCTCCATTTCCTATCCTCTGTCAAATAGCGCTGTGTTAGGCTTCAGTATGGGATTTTGAGCTAAAGAAAACACCTGTGCAACACGAGTCAGGTTTAGACTTAGACTTAGACGGACTTTATTTGGCACAGTACAAATAATCTGGTGGAAACGAATGGAAAGTTATTGAGGATTAACCTCGATGAATGTCTAAATATTGAATTTAAACGCAAGTACACCTCTGTGTTTTTATCCTGTTTGTATACACTCAGGCACATCTATGTCACGAATAGCCGGTGCTGCTTTGTCTACAGACAAATGACATGAAAGATCGCACATATACATAGTATATAAAGTAGTTAAACAAAGCGCCACATCGACACTTAATGCAGTCATAACAATGCTACACATGAGAACGACCATTCCACACAATACGTACTTTTAATACTTTGACTACATTTTGCTAATAACAATTCTGCACTCTTGCTTAGGAAATATTTTTAATGCAGGACTCGGATGAGAAAAAAGTAATGGTGTCTTTTCACATTGTTATATTAAAGCTTTTACTTAAAAAATATCGGGCTTAGATTTATTTCAAACACTGATGATGTGACATTATTTAAGTTACTGTGGGTACCCTCTAAAGAGAACAGCCTATAGTTAGCTGTTACCTGGCAGCATTGACTGCAAAAGTTAGCGTACTCTTAGCGTAATGGTTCACTTGTTAGAATTAAAGCAGGGCTTCGGCCACAGGTATCTACGCTTTTATTCACTCGTGACTTCAATAACAGTTAACATCCTGAATATTCAAGTTGAGACGCGTATCTTTCTCATAGCTGCTATAGCTAAACCATCGAGCTAGCAGCAAAGTAACGACGTTACATTAGCTATGTTAAACAGCACCGAGCTATACCTTTGTCAACACAAGAAAAATATGATTAAGTCTCACCACTGCAGCGGTTGTGAGGACACATGCTGTTGTATATGCCCTGGTAACAACAGGAATCTGTAAGTACTCCTGTTGTAGTGTCTGGTAAGCCATTTTGGACAGGCTGAAAGCTTCCGGAACTTTGCTGACACGTCATCCCACAAAGCGAAAGGCGCTGCGTTCAAGCACATGGGGCAAAAATGCAAAACATCAACCACTACTTCAAACAGATCAGTTCATCGAACAGATTTATCTAAGTCATGACAAGACATCGGAGCAATCGCTCAAGCCGTACATGATGGAGGTGATAGTATGATGTGTTTTTGCAGTTCCGGCTCTCCACGGAGAGCTAACACTGTCGTCTTAAGCGAGATATGCGGTGCAGAAGGAATTTAGCACATTTTGAAAATAGGAAATTGGATGTTTGGAATTTGTTTAAATTGAATGTCAGGAGATATGTGTACATGATGTTTGAATACTTGGATGAAGATATGTTTGAAAGATGGTTTACAGAAGAGTATGATGATTAAGATAAATGATAATGGAAAGTTGGTTTTGTCTATTTAATAATTGTGTTTGACGTATTTGTTTTTTTTCTGTATAGTTATTGTATGTGATGTGTGCCTGTTGTTTTTTTTTTTTTTAAGTGTGTTTGGAATTGTGAGTATGTTTATTTAATCAAAGTGTATTATAATTGATATATTTTTGATAATAATAATAAAAAACACTGTCGTCTTTGAATTTTTTTTACGGTTTCAAGCCCGGGGCACACATGTAAAACAGCGTGGCTCCGAGTACCAGTGATGCTAGGAACCCAAGTGTAATCGTTAGGATTTTAATTAATTAATTATTTGGATTTATTTATAGCTAAAAGTGGTTAAAAAAAATTATGTAGGCGAAACTTTCAGTGGAGGTAGGCTATAGAATGGTACACACGCCATACACACACTCACTCACACACACACACACACAAAATTAAATTATATTAAATAAATTAAAAAAAAATGGGTAAGAGCGTTTTGGCCTGACAGTCCCACACCGTACATCACACGTTCAGAAATGTTATATCCACGCGTTCCCTAAATTTTGTCGAATGTCACGAAATGTCGAAATCTCCTCCTAGGCTGCCAGTTACAAAGGAACATATTCCATATCTTGGCAACAATCACTCCTTGTCACACGAAACTCAAGTAGTTTGGCACGCTCCACTGAGGCTCAGTGCAAAATTTGGTGCCAGTTGGCCAATAGGTGGCGCTTTTGATGCAAAATACTGCAATATGCCAAACATATTTTTGCGAACTACTACTGAGTGCGACTTTGCCTGTATGACCTCCTATGGTCACAATTTATTGAAACACTTTTGATTCTCCAAAAAATACCAAAGTTGTATAGGAAAACTTGTAAACTAATACTGAAAACTAACTGAATCTTTACACATTTCTGTGGGATTAATACAAAACTTGAGCGAATGGTTTGCCATACCACACTGACGTTGTATACAAAATTTGGTGCATATCGGCCACTAGGTGGCACTGTTACAGTTGAAAAATATGTTTTCAAAAGTGTGGACAGAAACATTCCAACCTTGGTGGAATATTTCCAGTCTGTGTGCTGCTCTCAGCATAAGACTTGAAATGCACCTGCAGGTCCCACAAGTACTGCCTCGACGGGCGCAGGGGCCTTGGACCCCATTAATACCGGCCTGTAGGTCTAGTACGTATTGGTTTTTCTGTTTATGAAAATAGTCATTTATTCATTATATAAGAACCCACAGGGCCCAGAGGATCCGCTGCCAATGTCCTGCTGCCAGTTACCACAGGACACCCTTTAGATGTCCCCTGTCCATGTCGCCATGGGTCAGAGCTGTTATGGCAGTAGAAGGCAGACCTACACACTATTAGGCAGGCCTCACAGACGCAGGATGAATCTATGCCCAGAGACCCATTCCCAGCACAGGCCCATCTGGGGGCTGCACAGAGGAGTCAGGACATCATTCAACATTGCTAAAATGTAAAGTGTTAAATATCTATGTTTAAGTATCCGTTTACCCTGCTCAATATGAGAAACAATGTGTAGTGAACATTTTATTCATGTGATGCATGTTTTTTGAGGTTTTCGTTTATCTGTTGAGTGTGGTTTATGGCCAGAAGTAAGAAGCTTATCACTGCCACTGATGACAAAGATTGCCATGCAGCTGGGGCTCAGGGTTGCTGGGCAGCCTCGGGGTCGCTGAGTAACAGAGGCTCTGAAGAGCAGGCTTAGGCTGGTAACTGTCAGAAGGCTCAGGGGTCAGGGGTGCTGGATTCAGTATGGTAACTAAGTTTTTAGCTTTATATCCTGTCTTTCCCCGTTGAGTTTGTAATGTTAAGTTGAGGTCACACAAACACTGAATGAGAGGGTGTGTCTAAACTTTTTACTAGTGCTGTATATTTGGCTCAGTAAACAGTGTGTATAGATCTACATAACAATTTGATGCATCGGCAGGAACACTCATATATATATTTTTTAAAAAGAGCAGTTGTGCATGTTTTTCACAATTGGTTGCATGTATTTGATATTTGATTGTGAGAACAATCAAAAGGCAAATAGAGTGAAATCAGCCGTGGCTGTGAGTTCAGTGATGCTGCAGGTGCCTAGAATGTGTCTGACTTGACTGCAATCTGTTAATACTCCACCTCAAGCAATCAGTGGCAGTTCACGTTGACCATCCATTTGGGCAAAGTCAGCTAGAGTCGATCTCAAATGCACTTTTTGTGGGTGTATGTGGGTGTGTTTCCCCCTACAGAGGTGTGGTGCAGCTGGAACCCCAGGCATGCCTATCACCATTCTATCAGTGTCAGTATAAGAACCCTGGCTCTGCATCTGCTGCTCTTTTTGTGGTAATGCAAGGCCAAATTCTCTCTGGTGTTTCTTGTGTATTCTCTAGTGAGTCTCTAATCTCCAGTGCTCATGCTAATTATTCATCTCTTTGTGTAGGTCATCGCCTGGATCTCCTCTTTGCCTGCCCCTGCTACCTGTCTCACCTGATCTGCACCATTAACCACCTGGCTACCTCCACATGCTGCACCTCAGGCCTACCACACTCCACATTGGGAGCCAGCCCCTGGATCTCTCTAGTAGCTCTCCTGTCCAGAGCCCCCAGGATCCATCCTTCTCACCATCTTACCATAAAACCTGTATTTAACATTAAAATCCATTACTCATCTCATCTACTGGTGTCCCAGAATCTGTTTCTGCACTGGGGCCCTAGATTGGTTTTTGGAAATTATAACACTACAAGCTCCTGCAATATTGTTACTTATATTATTATATAAGTTAAGGATCTGAATATTTCGTCCACCACTAGAACTTGCAGAAAAAACAAAGATGTATGTGAATGCTTCTCACCTGAACTCATTGTTCCATTTGAAATTGGCTTGGTTTCCTTAACGGCTCCAGCTGAGTGCTGGAATGAACAGATTCAGAGTCTGTATAGGAAGACCTTTTCATACAGTGGAGAAAAAACTGTTTTTCTGTGGGGATCAGTAATAAAATAAACTTTATTTTTAAAGAAATATTTAAGGTTTAAAAGGCTTAAAATTTTCAAGAAACTGATGTTTGAACTTTTGGTCTTCCAGCATCTAAAAAACAATTATTATATGCATTCCCTGTTTATATTGTGTTATTTTACTTATTAAAATAGGGTCTGTTTCATTTTAATGTTATTTGCTTGGTACCCTGACGGTCCTGGGTAATGAATTTTGTTCCTTCACGTTTTTAACATGGTCGAATGACAATAAACTTAACCTGAACTGAGCTGAACAAACTGTTAAAAGTATCCAATCAGATTATCACTGAGCTTCTGTCAACACTTTCAGACATTTCAATTAAGAATTTGGCAAAGGGCAAACTAAATTAGCTAATGAAACTGGTGCTAAGGGTGGCGATATACCATGGACGTATTATGACACCAGGACACTAAACTCCAAATTTGTGCCCATTCAAATGCTTTTTGGAAAGCAGATTTTTTGTATACTTCAAATATTATATACTCACCACTACTTTTCTGTCAGAGGTATGTCAAGCTGTTGGTTCTCAGCTATACAAATACAATGAATGTCCTTCATACTGTTCTTCATCTGCCATTAGAGGGCATAAAGGAGTGCACATGAACCAGCACAGGGAAATTGTAGAGAGAGGCAGGGTTGCCATGTCCATGGTTTTCCTGTAGAACTGGAACTTTTCCTGTTTGAACTGTTGCTGCGGCTTTCGTTTCTTGTCCACTGGTTTTGCAGGCCTATTTTGAATGCAAATTACATGATTAATATCTATGAATAAAAGTTAATAGTTTAAGTTACATAACCTATTCATACCCAATCTATTTATACCCAGATCAGTATGTACACACAAACACACATACCCACAACACGCAGGCTCTGCTGCCTGCCTCATGATCACAACTCAGGGTTTCACATTCTTCAATGTTAATGTTCCCTGAGACTATACAAAGGTTTCTAACCACTGGTCTACACCACAGAGCTATATTTTATTTATGATAATATAGTGTATCTTATTGCACAAGACCATTTTAGAACCTACAGGTGGAAGAACAGCTTTTAAAGCTAAACATTTATTGTGTTATATTGTAGATATTACAATACATCTGGTGATGATAGCAATGCTGTTGAACTTTAAAAGCAGTGTATATGGTTTAGCAGGCATATTTTGAGTTCTGGCATTGTGTTGGTTTTGTCACACAGACCAGTATGCAAGGATGTCCTACTAAAAGCTGCTTCCTAAAACCTGTTCTCAAAATAATTCAACACATGAATCAGAGAATCAAAAAGTGTAAAATTCACTCAGAAATAAGACATTTTGTTGTGCAGATCTTGCATTTGTGTTGCAACCTTTGTTATTTTTGGTACATGACAGCACATGGGTGTACATATGTGCTACTTCACCTAGCTTACGTTAATATGATGAATACATACCCTGTCACAGCTGTGTGTAATAGCAGTACTGAATGAACCAGCAAGTCAGTTTATTTTAATGACTGTAAAAGGGGCATTCTATGTAACAAAATAAGACAAAAATAATGACAAAGAAATCATTGTTATGATCAGTTGCAGCCATGTTGCTCCACACACCTGAAATAAAGCACAATATTGTAATTATCTGCATAATCACTGAAATTAAAAATGACAGGGGGTGTCAAAACCAAAATAAAAACTGAATCAGATCAGTCTGTATTATTTACACATTCTGAGTCATGTTTTTTTTTTAAATATTGTAGTATGTGCAGAGTATTACTTAGAGGTAATATCATTCACCTTATTTGAGAATAACACTGTGGATATGAATCCTGTCTTTTTACTGATTCTATGCCTAAATCCAGATGATGTAGTGTACATCCTTTTGATCTTAACTCAAGTTTACTATGGGCATCTGGAGAATTATATGTTTATTCTTCCTTATCCAGGCTGAATGAAAAATTTGAATAAAAAGGCTTACGGATCTGATGTTTGCTGTGACCCAGTCACACACTCTGGCTTCAGGAAATTTTAGGGACATTCCACGGAGAACCTATAATCTACGATCTTACAGGAAACTCATGAAGGCATCATTGATGCACCTGCGTCTGAAGGACGCTGGTTTACAGCCGCGCTCTGATTGGCCAAATGTTTTTAGAGGCGGGAGCTCTCAGTGGAGCTGAGCGGATGATTAGGCAATACACCTGGCTGTCAGGATAAGTGCGCCTACCTGTCACTTCCTGCTGTCTGTATTTATTCATTTTCAATTCTTTTTTCGACTAGAGATAATCTGGCACGTCACTGCCATTTTTGTATGAGTTCGTCTAATGTATCCCGCACGGTTTGTGGATCCTGCGGACCAAACCTTACGACCTTGGCTTCATGTTCGCCTTAAAGGAGGAGTAACCCCCTGGACACTGCTGAGGAAACACTGCTTGGATTTAATCAACCACCGCGGCTCTAGCTACTCGTTTTGATGTGGACTCGTACTCTCGTCTTTAACAATACAACAGCAGCAGCAGCAGAAACGAGGAACACTGACTGGTGGAAAGGTAGGCAGCACACTGGACTTGACACGCTTTAATTGTAGCTGCAGCGCTGATACACAGAGCAGCAGCAGGCCTGGCTGTGGGGATTCATATGGACTGTAAACGCCGTGTCATACGGGGCTGCTGTCGTGACAGGACACTGTATGCAGACCGTGATACACAGACATGGTCGATGTGTTTACGTTTATCGTTCAGGCGCACAGATGTGTCTCTCTGCGACACTTGACGTGAATCTCAAGTATCAAAACATGTTTGTGTGTGGCGCAGGGCCGGCTCCAGCATTTATTAGGCCCTATGCAGAATATGACCCTTCCTCCCCTCCACCCAAACCCTCATTCAACCACCCCTGCATCGCCATACATAGAGAATGTAAAGGAGAACTGCAGAATGTTAGTATACAGTGTTCTTTCTCATCCTGAAAGATCATTTTAGTGGCTACTCCACAACTGGAATTATTGATCTGTAAACAGCTGTATTATTACAGTAATGGACTCACCCTCCTTCAAAGAACACAAATCTGATACATTCCTTGAGCAGTGTTTCCATCAACATATTTAAATGCATTTTGAAGAATTGCATTAGAAAAAAGGTTTTAAAAAATGCAGTTATTGGGAGATAGAAACACTTTTTCTGATTATCTGACATAGAGACCATATAACTCATTGGACCGATTAGTTGTTCCCTTGCTGGTCCATTAAAATAATGTAATTTTTTCATCTTTGTCTCTGGACAGCATGACACATGGCCAGTTCTGTGAAAAAATAAGTACAACTTGGCCTATTAAAAAAAAATCTGAAGTCCTCCCTTTATTTTTCTCTTCTAAATGGCCAAGGCCACCTTCTTCTTCAATGTTTTTGGAAACAATAAGTGTTGGCGACCTGTTAGCGGCCCCTACTTCTTCTACTCTGTTTATGGCAGCCATGTGTAATGTAGGCTGTCCTGCTACCCTCTGCAGATACTATCCAGACCAGTTTATTTGCTCCAAACCAATACTGATGGAAAAATGCGATTTTTTTTTTTTTTTTTTTTTTTTTTTTGCAACATTTCAAAAGATTGCTTCAAATTTGCTTGATTGTTAAATGGAACACAGCTAATGTGTTATTTGCCTCTTTACGGCAACTAACTATAATTTTCATTATGATGAATCATACAGCCCATAAAATACCAAAAATTAGAGAAGAATTTTTCAGATCCCAAGGTTTAGTCTATTAAATTGTTTTGTCTGACCAATAGTCTATAATATATATATCAATACTTTACAGTGATGTTCACTACTGGTCTACTGGTCTAAGTTTTATAACACCTTAATTATTACAGATGTTGCTGATATTTAAATAGTGCAATGTCTCCATTGTACTCTGAAATTAAAGCATAGAACAAATAAATAATTACAAGATTAAAAAAAAAACTATCATGGAATAAATCCTAAATTTCTGATTTATTAAGCAGCCAAACACACTCGTGGCATTCTTTTGACACTGAAAATAAAACACTGGAAGTTTTATCTCAACACTGTTGGAGATGTTCCCACAAACGTGTTGCACTTGTAGGTTGCTTTACTTTCACCATCTGTCCATCCATCTCAAACTAGCTCTCTGGAGACTGTGCTGGTCGTTATCATTTGAAAGCTAGTGTATTGCTCTGTTCTTCAAAAGTTTTGGGTCATTATCTTTCCATAGGATGAACCCCTGACCAACCGGTCTGTCTTTCTTTGTTACCTACCCTGTTCCTCACCATTTTGATAACAATATAATGCTAATAATGCATCAGAGGGTGTAGTAACAGTTTGTTCCAACACTGCACTTCATGAACAGGGTTTGAAAGTAATCAGCAGAAGTTGGGGCACTTGTAGGGATTGTTTGCATTACCTGTCAAGACTTTATTTGCATTGCTGCAGGAAAGCATAGGGTTGCAAAGGGGTGGAAAATTTCCGGTAAAGGTCTGTAAACTTTCCATGGTAAGTTAAACGGGAATTTTGGGAATATTCCAAGTTGGAACTTTTATAATTGATGCTTATGATTAGAAACAGGTTAGATGAGTAAATGAACTCTCCTCAATCAGTTGCTAAATCAAGCTGTAACCTACAGTCTGTACAAACAGAAAACTGAAGAAGAAACAGTATCACAGTTGAGCTAGCTAGCACCATGATAGCTAGCCTCTTGAATTCAAGTCAAGTCAATTTTCTTTTATATAGCGCCAAATCACAACAGAAGTCATCTCAAGGCACTGTATATACAGAGCAGGTCTAGACTGTACTGTTTATAATATTTACGAAGAGAGACCCAACAGTTCCCACCATGAGCAGCACTAGGCGACAGTGGAGAGGAAAAACTTCTTTTTAAGAGGCAGAAACCTCGAGCAGAACCAGACTCAGATTGTCAATGAAATGGTGTTGTTAGTATCTCTACCGGTTAGGTAGCTACTTTATAACCACATCAAATATGTTTACCTCAGTAATATCATCAAACCTTACTTGACTGGATGTAGTGTGTGGGCTCAGATGCAGTAGTGTGGCTTCAATAGTCCTGCTGTAGTGAGCAGGATTCACAAAATGATCTGTGTATGTGCTGGAGAAATGACCAGTGCAGGGGAGAAATTCAACTCCATTTACAATCTGGTTGTTTTAAACAACATTATGCTGCAAAGTGTTTTTTTTTTTTTTTCAACTACATTTAAGTAGGCCTGTTATAGGCTAACCTGTGATTTTGCAAATTTCCAATTTATTTCCATTAATTCCTGTTAATTCCCATGGAAAGTTTCCAACTCTGAAAATTCCCAGAATTTTGCAACCCTGGGAAAGCAGGAGATTAACCAATATTTTAATCCCTGAAAATTATTTAGGAGTCACAAATTATTAGGAGTCACAAAGTTATAAAGACTGCTGGTGTTTCAGTTGGAACAGTGACTGAAGTGAAATCTGCATTTACAACTATGGGAAAGACCTCAGTAAACGGGGTTGGAAATTGTGGTCAACAGTGCACATTTGATGCTTGTGCATTAGTGCAACATGTAAGGAACGTCAGAGGAGCAACTCTTCCTCAGGTGACTGAGAATGTTAATGCAGGATGTGATCAGACTGTGTTGTCAAGAACAGTCTGTCGACAATTACACAGAGATGGAAATTATACAGGGCTCCGGACTGTGACCATTTAGTCACATTATGCGAGACAGTGCAACTAAATTTTATAAGTAGGAGCACCAGTGAGCCTTGCATATATGCCTCCAGTCATCCAGCGTTTCCTATGCTTTATTTGTGGTGGCCCGCCACATCAACGTTGATTTATGGTTTACGCTGCTACTCTGATCTCTCTGTCTGGGGGCTCTCAGCACAAGGCTGTTAGCTGTACATCACACACACACACACAGAGTGATCAGCTGGTCAGAGAGGCTGCAGTGAACCGGGTTAAGTTGATATAACTTGACGTCAACTACACTCATCATTTTAAATGCAATGAAAGGTAAAGGTCAATGAGAACTATTAAACCACCTGTTCAACAAGTATTTTAAAAAGTGTTATTTTCAGCTGTCCTGTCTGCAACACACAACTACAGTGTACTGGTTAGCAGCAAATTGTTACAAAGAAGCTAAAAGGAAAATGGTCTCTATGGAGTCTAACTGATTACCATAGTTTGCCACAAATCTTAGAATTTGGCAAATTCCTGTAAGCCCAGCTGTGGGCTGAGACAAACCAGTAATGCAGTTAAGATGGAATAAATAGGAATGTGTTGCATTTAGTGTTGATGTAAGTGGTGCTCCTAACTTTTGGGCTGGCGCACCCAAAATGTTCATTAAGGATCACCAGTGCTACTAGTGGAAATGAGTTAGTCTGGAGCCCTGTGTAGAGGGCTTGCAGTGCTTAAACCCCTCATTACAAAGATGAATGCAGATTTGAGAGTTTAGTGGTGTAAAACCCATAGGCACTGATCTACAGAGAGGTGGACAAAAGTGATATGGTCAGATGACTTGTTCTTCACCATATTCTTAACAAATGTGCAAATTCATGTGTGGTGTACACCATAGGAACAATATAGGCTTGAATGCTTGACCCCTACAGTGAGGGGATCTGGTTGCCCTGTTGTGCTGTGGGAGATTTTGTCGATGTGATGGTTACATAATTATATATAGGTACCAGTGGAGAGGACTAAGGCTAGCTTCCTTGCTAGCAAAGCTACTGTTGGCAGATAGTGTGCGTTAAAAA
This sequence comes from Lates calcarifer, assembly GCF_001640805.2. NCBI lineage: Eukaryota > Metazoa > Chordata > Actinopteri > Centropomidae > Lates > Lates calcarifer. Next base: position 22,511,126 of record NC_066841.1, read on the forward strand.
CACTGATAATTTGATTCATTATTGATCAAGAACAGTAACTCATTAATTGCTATTAGACTCCATTGACAAAAATAGTAATTTTACCAAGTAGAACACGGGAGTTGCTTGAATACCACTGCCTCAATCGGTTAGTTAGTATTATTGTGTGACTTTCGTTGGTGGAAGAAGTATTCAGATCATTTACATTGGTAAAAGTACCTCACGGTAACTAATAAACAGGACAATTATCTTAAGGACATAGCCAAGACAATACAGAAGTAACTTAGGAACAACTCTGTGAATGTCCTTGGTTGGCCCAGCCAGAGCTCCTCCACAAACCCAATTGAACATGTCTGGAGAGAACTGAAAAGGGCTGCCCACCAACAGTTCCCACCCAACTTGACAGAACTTGGTAATCTATTGGTAAACTGTGCTCACACATGTTGACTCGTTGAATAAATATGATGAATACCGATATGCTCTGACTCTATGCTCTGAGATTTTATCATATATATCATTATTGGCTAATAAAATTCAGTATTGGTCAGGCTGTAGTCCTATCGTGCACATCTTAATTGATCAATATCAGCAGAAAAAAACTTTATAGTGTTTAGTCCACCTTAGCCTGCTGATGGTGCAAATCTGTCCTCCTTTATAGAAGCTAGGCTCTAATGTCAATGTCAATTGTGTTACAGCTCCACTGAAACTTATATTTGTTGGTTAACAGGTTAACAAGTTCTAGTTAATAAGACTTAGCCATGAAATGTGATCTGATATTCATTTAAGTCACAAGTATGAACAAACACAGGGCTATAACACAGTTATAATCTTTTGTGTCTCTATTGAAGTGAAACAGTGGATCAGAACAGCACAGAAAGAACTGCTTAAGCTCAGACATATTTTTAGGATGTCTGTTGTGAACAGCTTCTACTGAGCTACATTTGGTGGGCAGCCACCCAGCACATGTTTCTTGGGAACAGCAAACTCAAAACTCAACTCAACACACACACACACACACACACACACACACACACACACACACAACTTTGTGTGTATGTGTGTGTGTGTGTGTTTGTTTTAATTCAAAGCAGCTCTAACCCTCACCTCCAGTGTGGTTTCATTGATTGGGCTCCAGGTTTGCTAACTCCTGCCTCCTCCAGTTAGCTTTTGTTAATGTCATTGTGAATGTTTGCATTGTATGTATCCAGCAAACCACAGTTCCATCTCCAAGCAGAACAGCATGTTTATTGTGACTGGGACAGACAAAAGGACACAGGTTTTCCGTTACCCAAACTTTTTATTTACTTATTTTTAAAGACAGTTTTCTAATCAGTGTCAGTAGAGCATGCACATGTGGCAACATGAAGCCACAAAACTTAATTCAGAGACAACAACCTTAATATGATTTTATTATATTTCAAATAAGTAAATTCATTTTTCCTTTGTAACCATTTTAATATCACTTCAAATTAACTCATGCAGTATGAAATTAACAGGCACATTGTCGTATTTTGAACTCCCAACCATTCAACTTCCTGTTTACATCTAGTCATAATGCAGGCCTGGCAGGTCACACCTATCTATCACCACAATACAGTATAGGCACGCACACAGAGAGAGCTGGTCTCCCTCTTGCCTCAACAGGGTGTTTTCAAATTGTTGTTTCGAAACAAAAGCCCTCTGCAAAGTCACACAGTTGTGACTTCTTAACATTTCAGGGGCTGCTATTATTTTCCTGCAGTGTGCCACCACCTCAAAATGTACATGGTGGAAACACTCTTGGCAGACAGAACTTACCAGACACTGGAGCTGAAAGTATCAGAGTAGGCAATGCCTCACACTGTCCATTTTGCAAGTCAAATCAGGGGGGATGCCCTAACAGCCCTGTTGTTCCATGGGTGTTGAGGGGTGTGTGTGTGTAAAGAGAAACACAGTTTAATGTGTAGGACCAGATTAAACTGCATCTTGTGGTTCTCTACCACATGAAACTTAAAAAGTAGGAGTTGTTTGGGTCCTTGCCACTTATTCTTGGTTTAATGCCGATCTTTCTATTGGAAGGACTGATCTACTCTTCTAAATGTGAGCAGCTGAGCTAACCACAGCACCCACCATTATTTGGAGTCTCCCAGGAACTCCTTAATGTTGAGTGTCAATATTCAGACCCCTTCTCTTTTTTTCATATTTTATGTTGCAGCCATATGCTAAAATAATATAATGTTTGCAAATTTATTAAAAAGGAAAACCTGAAATGTCACATTAGTATTACTATTCAGACCCTTTGCTGTGACACTTGAAATTCAGGTCCAGTGCCTCCTATTTCTTTGGATCATATTTTAGATATTGCAATACTTTGATTGGAGTCCACTGTGGTAAATTCAATTGATTCAGTTGACCTATAAGCACCAAACGTGACACTTCAGAATGTTACCCACCACTCAATCAACAAAATTCATATCATTTTTGCCCATATCTTTCAAACTGCACATGCTAGCAACAAAATTTCCCTTGGATGATTTCGAATCATTCAGGACTAGGAATCCCCCCTCTCTGTTTGCCTGATTTTTCTACCATTTTGTATCATAACTAGGTTTTCAGAGCCCTCAAATAATTAACTTCTGACATAGTTCATCCTTTTCTAGTGAGTTTCACTATTACACACTGATCACCAGCAGAATGATTCATGATGGTTAAACTGCCCTGTGGCAGGTGCAGCAAGGTTACTGATTCCAATCCAGTTCAGCAACTTTGGTGTATGCATCTCTGTTTCTGTCCATTGCTTGGAAAGGGTAGCGTATTATCAGATTTGGAAAAAATTGGTCTTCTTTATATTTGAGGATGTGGCAGAAACTACAGAGAAAACACACGTTTGAATATATGGAATGAAACTTGAATATATAGAATACAGTTGTCATTCTACTGCTTTCTTTGTGACAAGAAAGAGTAGAATGAATTACCGGTAAAGAAGAACAAAGTTTGACACCAGTGAGTTCTAATGTTAGCCAGCTGACCTAGGTAACGTTAACATTGGTTAGCACACGCTAGTTAAAAGTGAGTACCTCTAATATAAGCTGCAGGCTTTATATGATGCCTCTTGCTATGAACCCACATTTTTATGCAGTGAACGTCTACTCCCATGTCGCTCTCTGCTTGGGACTTCCAGTCCATACTCAGTGCAGATGTTCCTGTACACTGTCAGCCTCTCGGCTATGGCACTCCATGTACGCTGTTCCTGCCTGCATCTTACACCCTGCTGTTATGAGCTGTTTCAGGAGTGTCTTTGCACACCCTGCACCTGGGGTCCTGTCTGTTTGTGATATCAGAAGAATAACAACATTTATAATGCTCCAGCAAAGAGAATTCACACATGGTTTGCTCTACTGCTACTCTGTTGCTTATAATATTGTCATCCAGTGGCAAACTGCCAGACCTTGGAAAGAGTCAAGGACAATTTCAACAGCATTTATATGGTAACTAAACAACAAGTCACTAGGGCAGGACATCAGTTCTAGGGCCCTGGCTGAGGAATGCACTGTGGATATCTGAACAGCAGCATGTGGTATATTTAGAGGACTACAGTTACAAGGCATACAGAGAAACACAAACGCACAGAGTGAATAAAAGATAAATTCTAACTTTCACAGGAACAAGACAATTATGTGATCAGTGCTGCTCTGTTTTTTTGTTTTTGTTTTTTCTTGTAGCCTTAATGTCGCTAAATTCGTGAGTGTCTTCAGCAGCCAAGACACACTAGATAAGACAAGATACACTAAGGTGGGTTTTTCCATATTACTGTGTTTCATGTTTGAAGAGGCTTCAATGATGAATGATGATGAATCTCAGGGAAACTTTCCCAATAAGATGAGTGTGAAAGTCTTTTCTATCCTCAAAAAAATCTTTTCACCAGTCCATTGGAACACTGTGTTCATCAACAGCCCACAACAGTGTTTTTAGTATGTATAGTGATTATTTGGAGTATATTTACTTGTTATGTTTACAGTGTGAATGCACCACAGACTGAAAACCTCTTTAGAATTAAGTGTGTAGTGTGGAACTAGACACAGCGTACTGTCTCATCCTGTGGCTGAAAGATGGATATTGGTCTATGCCGCCATCTAATGGTCACATGTATGTTAGTGTTCAGGAATTTGCAGGTGACTGGGAGTACTCCAGTTTTTTGCATATGATTTAACTCTTTGAAAACATTTTTTAGTGTAGGTTCTGTGTTCAAGAACACGAATGGACTGTTATATTTTATAAATGATTATTGATAATACATTAAAATCCAATTTTGGATTGAAAACCTTCAAACAATGCTTATCTGCAACAAACTTATTGTTTTGGTTGTGGCAGTGTCCTTCCACATGACATTTTCCAGGTGTCCTTTATGGTGTGTTAATGGTTGTAGTGATACATGTGGTGAAACATGTTGAGAAATAGTAGTACAACAACAGTGGCTGGAACTGACAATATCTGCTTTATGCAATATCAGCACTGGGCCAGCTTTCAGCTTTCAAGTGTTTCTCCTGTATTTCACCTCTTTTTTCTCAGCCAGTTCCAGACATTTTCTATATTACTTCAGCAGTCAACCTTAGTTTCAGATTCTTTCAGCTTTCAGCTTCCAATTTTCTGGCTGTTTTATCAGCTATTTTAAGTATTGTTTCAGCAATGCACTATATGAAAATGCCACTGATATTTGATGGATATAGCTGTATCTTTGGGTACAAAATAATCACACAAAAGTGTGATAATGCCCCTCAATTTAGCTGCCCACCAGCAATCAAGGGGTAAATGTTCCCTTTTATTCGGAACCTTACAAGCTTTGTTTTCTTGGTGTGTAAATACCTAACCAATACATCAAATCTTCTAGCTAGGCTATGACTCTAAAAAAATGGAAGCAAATCTTGAAAGTTGAAGTCTCTACCTGTATCCCTAACTGGATGAATAAACTGTATAAAAATGAATATTCTACCCAAAGTCCTTTACCTATTTCAGGTGCTTCCAATACCAATTCCAAAAATCTTCTTTAAAAAACTGGATACACGTATTTCTACAGTACTGTGGAACTGCAATCTAGAAATGGAGGGTTAAACCTACCTGACTTTTGGCTATACTATTTGGCTGCTCAATCCAGAGCTATTAGGACTTGGACTAAAAACTTAGGACACCCTCCAGTGTGGAAACAAATTGAACAGTCCTATATAACAGAAGTGTTGTTAAGTATTCCATTTATTTATTCCTCATATTCCATCATATAAAAGTGTAAAGTTCCAAAATGTTTATACAATACACAGATATACCCCATTCCATTTTAATTCTATTTTACCTGAGGCATGGTATTTCGAGAGAATGGCATAACCAATTAATAAGTACACTTGGACAGGTATATGATCACAACAATTTTAAATCCTTCAAACACTTGATCGTCTTTTGGGCTTCCCTTGGCACACTTAAAAAAATGTCTACAAGTTACAGCAAGGTGAGAAATGCAGACCTTTTAGAGGATTTTCAAATTAATATAATGATGTGTTCATGAACCTTGCAGAGAGTTAAGTCCCTCATACACGTTAAATGGGAAATGAACATTGAGTATGCTTTGGAGGACTCTAAATGGAATAATAATTTGTCAATCATTCTTCTATAACAGTCGACATAAACTTTTATAGTTTAATCTGCACAGAACAAATGTATAGCTATTTTCTGGAAAAGTAAGCCCTTGGTGTATTTTTGTGGTGTTTCTCTGTGGGTTGAAGAGCTCTCATTATACTTACCTTCAGAGAAGACTATGTTTAATCTCAGGAAAAACTACTTCATCATCAGTGCTTGAGAGGCTTTGTAACCTAACAGAACTTTGCTTAATTGTGATGTCCATGGTCAGAGTTGAAGCTGTGCTGCAGTTCTTGGGTGTTCCCTGGGTGGTGGGGTAGAATGGAGAAGGGGCTGTAAACATATGACACTATTTACTTTTATGTGACAATTACAAAATACCAAGACAAGTAACAAGAGCCACAAATTAACAGACAAACACCTGTGTAAACTTTGGGGTGTCATTTTTACAGTATCCACTTACTTTTGGACCGAAGTACTTCCCTGTGTCCTCTGTTTCCAGGCATGGATGACAGGTTATGTGTGCCCCCCAGCTAAAGGCCTCTGTTGCCCTGACCTGTGTATCCCACCAGTCCCTCTATGAGAATGTATCGCAGGAACGGGCTCTCGGATGGCACCAGCATCAATTCAGTCACCTCAGAGGTAAGAAAAAGCTCTGTTTGTGTTCATTACTATAAATTGTAATTATTAATCTTTAATCTAGCGTGAGGGTTATTCTTGATTTCTTGCATATATTCATGCTCTCAGATGGATAAACCTTTATATTTCAATGACCTTGAACCAGAGGCTAACATTTTTAATCCCCAACACAGGTGAGACTGTAAGAATATGGACTGTTAAATGATAAATAAATAAATAAGACATAATTAAATATACCATATTCATTTTTGGGTTTGTTTACTCCATCATTTTGTGTGAAATGAACAACCAGCTTTTCAAACAGCTGGTTGTTTTCAGGCAAAAATAGAAAGTTTCTTCTCACGTGTTGGAATCGTGCTCCCTAATAATCAGGTGCTGTAACACAAGAATGTTTGTTATTTAAAGGAACTGATGGAGGAACATGGAATTCTTACTCATGTATGTAAACTAATTGTACAGAATTATCTCTAGACAAAGTTATATTCTTGGTAATCTGACCAGCAGTTGAGCACAAATTCTGCTCTGTTAGATGAATGAGCCAGCTTTTCTGCCCAGCTAGTCCTATACTTAGCAGGGCAAAAAAGCAGTATATTTTCCACCTGTGGACCACTTGTACATAGTCTCTTTTCAAAACATTTAAGAATGACTTGTACAGGTGTTTTTCTGTCTATTGTTCTCATTTTTCTAAGTAAGATTTCATTAAAAGGTGCTCTTCACTTGGTTCTGTTGATTAAAATGCCAGAGCTGAGCCTTATTAACCCAGGAAGGATAAAAAGTCAACTTTCAAAACAGATTAAAACAAGGCTAAATAAACAGGCCAAGGGAAACATCAGAGGCATTAATGCCATATTATCATAATTTCAAATGGGTAATATGCCCAGAACAAAGCATCTGTTTTTACTCGGTGGAAGCATTATTTTATTATAATAACCCAGCGAATCCCATTATCCAGGTCATTTTTATCTTAGTTGTCTGCTGTTGTGGTATACCCACATTTAAAATGCTTTCAGAATTTAAATCTGTGCTGTAGAAATCTGAAAATGCCAGCGAGCTGCCTTCGTCATTTGTGGAGAAGACACCATGGAATCAATGTTTCCCACCAACCTGTAAATCGCAGATTGCTTCAGCATGGTTACCGAGCAAGACAAATGACCAAGTGTCCACGCCTAATTGTTCGACTGGCGACATGTTGTCTTTATAGATGAGAACCTATAGATGAAAGACAAAGGGTGCAGCAATTACATGGTGAGAACCTCTGCGATGACTACATCCCGGAAACCACTCAAGGAGGTGGCGGCTCAGTGGTGGTATGGGCTGGTATTCATTATGGAGGAAAAACAACATTGGTGGTGCTGGATGGAAACATGAGTGCCGTCATGTACTGGGACATCCTGGACAACCATTGCCTCCCATAGGCTAGGCTGCAAGACAGCAACACAAGAGCATATAGGGCAGCTGCAGTGAGAGAATTTCTTGATGCAGAGGGGGTTCAGCAGATGCCATGGCCTGCTTGCTCCCCTGATATGAACCCTATCAAGCGTGCCTGGGATGCCTTAGGCTGAGCCCTTAATGAGAGGGACAGTATTCCTCAGAGTCTACAGGAATTAGCTCGGGCTCTGACCGAAGAGTGGGACGCCCTGCCCATTGACGACATCAACAAGCTTGTGGACAGTATTCCATGATGTTTTAATGCATTGATCCGTGTCAGGGGTGACCATACTCAATATTAGTGACTGAGTGACATTTGAAAGAGTAATATTGGACATTCTTATGCATGAAATCCCATTGAATAGGTGTTTCCTGTTAAATTTACCAAGGTTGAAAAATTTATACAAAACCCTTACTAAGCCCTTATTGTTCAATACCCCCAATTTTGTTTAAGCCTGAATACAGTTTGCAAAGGTTAATTTTGCTTTCAATATCACTGTGATATGTTTGGAAGAGATTGATCAATAAAGTTTTGAGAAGATACACACTTTATCTATCAAGGTTAAATCACATTGTCACAATCATTTCATGAGAAGAGGAAAAAATATTTTATTCCAACTTTATGTGCAACAGTGTATATTGTAAGAACAAATATAAGTGACAGAAAATCTTGTGGCCTCATGTAAAATCCACAGATGAAAGATTTTTTTTCTTGTACACCTCATGGTTAATGTGTGATCAGGAAAAATGTGAAAACATCAATAATTGATCACACAGTGGCACAGTTGCAAGTGGCTGAATTGATTTGACCACACCCACAATAAGTTGTTCATCATTGAAATCATGGAAAATCATGATACCTTAAAAAAAAGTGTTATGAACCATGTTTGGTGAAGCTTGGATATAAGATGTAGGAGTCAAAAGTATGTTTAGCAAAAAATTCAAAATGACAGAAAATATGTAATGTAATGGCAGAAATGGGTGGGGGCTATATCAGTCTCTTCAATATCATCCACTGAATCGACCAGACAGACACCAGAATTTTCTTACAAGCCTCTTGGTTGCTTAGATTAGCCAAAACTTTTTTGCAATGTTTGTCAGCTCATACCTCATAGTTACAGCTATCTGCACCAAAAGTCATAGTAGTTATCTACTTAAAATGTTTTAACATTTTAGCTTTGGAATCATGCTTCTAGCTGTAAATGATTAGTATGGAAAGTAGAGGAAGAGGAACTTAGGTATAAAGAGTGAAGATAACTGAAATGTGATTTTTGTCAGCAATAACACTAATAAAGAGTGGAGAGGTAATAATACCGATTGATAACATGAAGTTGACCTTTGACTCACTACATTCTGGCAACAGTACACAGTTTCATGATGCAAGGTCTCCCCGTGGTCCCTGAAAATTGGCTACAGATGTATAGAGCAGTTACTATGATAGTTTGATGTTTGTGTGTCTCAGGCCAGCAGCAGCTCTGATTCTCTGGATGGACCTTGTGTGGACTATGCCAAAAGCTACGACGCAGTCGTCTTTGATGTGTTGAAGGTGACACCTGAGGAGTTTGCTGTGAGTACGCTTCAAATGATACTATACTGATAGTATTTGTACAACATATAAGACAGATCAGATGTTACCTGAAAGACCCAAGCATATTATTAGGCAATTAATCTGGCAAAGCTTTCATATATTTTCAGGAAAGGGAGTTGGATGCTGACTCTCTAATAAAGTTCCTTCCAAAAGGGTGCTTATAGCTCAGAGGAATTACAAACTGCTGTTTTGTTTTTTATGTGGCCTGGAAGGTCAAAGCACGACAACAATTTACAAACCAAAACAACATTTCACAAAACACCTGAGCCAATCAGAAGCAGTGACAACAATAGCTCAAAGACAATGTTTGAGGTAGGTTATTAGCACTAAGGACCTTGCCTGAGGCTCCACACTGGATATACATTACCTCGTCCTGACCTAACCACCTGCATACATAATATGAATGTGTTTCTTTTTATTTCAGAGCCAAATCACACTAATGGACGCCCCAGTCTTCAAAGCGATACAGCCAGAGGTAAGGCTGACCCATATGGTCAAGTGTTTGGCCTCTTTACCATTACTTCAGTTTCAGTGTACTTTTGATTTTTAATTTGATGATTCACTTAGTCTGTTGTTATTGATCTATATCAAACAGCTTAAGACAGTTTAGATGTAAACAGTCCCTAAGAAAATAAGGCGTGTTTTGCAGGAAACCCCTCAGACATCTACCCCTCCACACACAATGCCTTCCCTTTCTATTTCAATACATCAAATGCAGCCACAATGGTCCTCACAACTGCCCTTGCCTTGTGTTAGTCAATGAAATTAAAGTCACTGCTCTGCCCTGGAGGATTTCCTTTCCACTACATTGGGCTCAACACAGACTGTATGCAGGGAACCTGGCAGAGATGAAAGAGACATTAGAGACTGATAATTAGAAATGAACTAAAGATGAAGTCCTCAGTTCAGTACAGTCCATCCAACATGGTCTCCCAAGTCATTTAACTTTTCCACCTTTCTATAATTACAGCTATGAATTTCATATTCCTGATCTCATTTCTAAGAATTTGTGAACACGCTGTTAAATCAATCCCAAACTTAGTTCAGCTTCTCTTACTTACTGCCTGTTTCCAAGCAGCAGGTAGTTGCCCTATGTACAGGTTTTAATATTCACAGTTTTTCTGAGATTTCAGTATTTTATCAACATGTGTGTTTAATGAAACATTCATATCAAAGTAAATGCCACAGGGCAGTGTATCATTTTATCTCGTTAGTATTGAAGTTTCTAGGTAATTGTTCAATCAGTCATCTTGCTATTTAAATACATGGGCTATTCTGTGTGATGTAGCTCATTGTGACTAAGCATTTTCCCTGGTGTTTAATAAGCTGGATATTATATATTTTATATAAAATATGATCATTTCTTACATACAGAGACAGGCTGACATTTTCTATCGTGGCACCAGCAAGTCGTATTTTTCTCTTATTCTCTAGATTATTTCAACATTTATATGATAAACATGGTAGAAACATTCATGTTTCCCAGAGGATGAGTCATTGGTGATCCTCTGGTTTTTCATTCAAAACTAATGACATCCCCATCAACCTCAGGTGTACTTTGTGTTTGATGCTAATTAACAAATGCTAATATGCTGACACACTAAACATAGATGGTAACCTTGGTAAACATTGTACCTGCATGTTATCATGCGGATGTTAGCTTTTAGCTGAAAGCCCCATACATCCTCACAGAGCTGCAAGTATGGCTGCAGAGTCTCAGTCTTGTTTTACTTTTTTCGTTTCTGCACTATTAATTTGACAATGATTATATTTAAAATAATACCCAGTTAAAATAGTTATTATAATAGTAGGCAATCAGTGCTGTGTTTGGTCAGAGTTTTTGTGTGAAATACTCTGAGTGTAACTTAAAAAAATGTGATTGGTTTGCATTAGCTAATACTGCTGTTGCACCTGAGTCTGAGAGTCTTATCACTAGAATTCCCCAACGAGGGATTTGTGCTTCTATTTAATCCCACCTTAGAAAATCAATAGCTCTTAGGGGAAACATGTTTGTTTCATGACCATGATCTAATTTGAGATTATGTCATATTGACACAAATGATAACTTGCCATCAGCTACAGTCCAAAAATGCGGTATTGTCATCGGTCATCAGTTTGGTAAAACTCAACAGTCATATGCTCTATTAATCATGGTGGTGTTGGTTATTGTCACACATTCCTCAAATCTGTTGGTTAATGTGATTTGCTGATTGACAGGAGCTGGCCAGCTGTGGATGGAATGGGAAAGAGAAACACAGTTTGGCCCCCAATGTAGTCGCATTCACACGCAGGTTCAACCAGGTATGTCTTAGAGGATTCCTACAGTAAATATTTTATCATTGTAATAAGAGTCAAATTAGGTTATGCTTGTGCCTTGAGTGATTTCAATAAACGTAACTGTACAGTTTAAAACAACTCATGAGACACTGTTACTGTTGCTTACTGTTGTATTAATGTGAAATCCTTCCAGTTTGTTACACAGATCATACTGAGTGCAAAGTATTTTGGTATAAAAGCTGCTCCCATGAGCTAATATCTTCATCTTATCCTCTTATACTTTGTGATCATGGACACAAATTCACCCAAGCAGTAAATTTCTTTCTCTTAACATCGTCAGTGGATTGACCATATCCTGAAAAGCTCATTAGTGGATGCTGTTGCTGTCTGGCCAAATCCCATTTTCACCTTTTAGGGCATAATTCAAATTCTTCATGCCCACAGCCATTTGGAACAGATGTGCAAAGGCAGCTGCAATGTCGCACACTGTTAACTTAAAAAGTGTGTTCTGCTTTCAGACACCTAGTGTGTTGTTAAACAGTCTGGCTTTAAAGCTGAACATTTGTGCATCATGTACTTAGTTCACCCTTGCAGCTAAATGTTGCTTAATGAGTAGTCTGACTTCCAGTAAACAATTTTACCAGCTGTAAACTTTTGTTGAGTTTCTTTGGTGATAATTGTTTGCATTTAGGGTATAATGATGAACTCTCTATCAGTCTTTTATTCTTAACTGATATTAATTTGGCATGAATGTGGTACTTTCATGGAGATTTTTCCTCTTGAGCTAGAGTAAGAAAAGAGTCTATTAAAAATCTATTAAATACTGTAATAGAAAGTTTAAAGCTGTACCATTTAGAAAATGATCTTAACCAAAAATCTAATTGTAATGTGAGAGGGGTCACATGTAGAGGCGAAGCCACAGAGAATTTCCACCAACTCTGAAGTTTCAGTTGCCTCAGCCTCCACCTCACCCGACCAGCACCAAACAACAGACAGATACAGTTAGAGACTCACTGGTGAACCTAGTAGAGCATTTAGCAATTCAAGAGCCAAGTGTTGGTGGAAACAAAGCTCACCACTCCAAATTTGTGTTGTGTCAATAGCGACCTGTTTGCTAACACATTCAACAACTCTATAATGTATTAATATGTTGATGCTTTGTTTATAGTCTGTTGGGACACACCAAGTGGCCAAACAAATCAACAAGTGCTAGTTTAATTTAACAGTTACTGTTAGAGTAAAATTAACTATATTAATTGCAATTAAAAGAGTACTCTACAGATTTAGCATTTCACTCCTGTATCACTGTTGGACTCACAATGGATGGTTTAAAAAAGGATGAAAATGCAGGAGAACCAGAGATATCACCTTTTTTGATTTCTTCTTACTTGTCAAAATCTGGCATCTACACTATCCACAATGCAACTCTACTGTTGACAAGCAGTTTGGGTATTCAGGTGTGTTATGATAGTGGTAGGTATTGTATCCTGGAGTCTCTATCCTGCAGCAGAGATGAGGAGTGGACTACAGAGGTCTGGTAACTTCCCCACATCCCTATGTTTTTTCATTTTTAAACTTGTTGTCTTCTCTGACTCAAGTAACATCACTTTTGTCAGACTTCACACATTTCTGTCTGGAGAATACTACTATTCATACTACTTTTCCCACTTACGCAGTAGCACCCCCCAACACCTGGAAACACACTTTGATGTGCAAATGATATATAATAAAAATGAGAAATATGTGAATAAGAAATTATTTTATAATGCTGTTTACTGCAGTTATCAATGGGGCCCTCAGATCAAACTCTGCAAAATCTGCCACTTGTAGTTCCTAACTTCATTGAAGTGTATTACTAAATCAGAGGAGTGACCATTACATTTACATCCAGACTGTGTGTGTTTGTGTGTTTTCATGTCTTGCGTCTTGTATGTTTCAGGTGAGCTTTTGGCTGGTGAGGGAAATCCTAACTGCCCAGACACTGAAAATCCGTGCAGAAATACTGAGCCATTTTGTTAAAATAGCAAAGGTGAGTTCAAATACCTGAAGATATGTTTAATTCTTAATAATAATGATGTGAGTAGTAACAAATATTAAGTGCTGAAACCATAAAAGAAAAACAGGAGTAGAGACATTCCTGTGGGCAAGAAAATATAGTGTTCAGTTCAAGTGTTGTGTAAGTTTTGCCTGAACAAGATTGACTATAGATAAAATGGACCTTTACAAATAAAAGAGGCTGAACACTACAAGTATAAACCAGGCAAAAAGCAATGGATCGCCTTTGATTAAGTCTTACAGGTCTAGCATGTTCATGTTTTTTGCAAAGCAGACAAACATATTTACCTTGTCCAGCTTTAGTAAGAATGTTGTGTGGAGACTGTGCTCCTCGCTGTGCTGAGTATTTGTTCAGATGCTCTTCTAGAAATACAGATACAGAGATATTTGCAGACCACCCTGGGCAACAAAGGTTTGATGTGTTATCTGCTTTGACCACAACTTTCTAGTAAGAAATAGTGTCCACAGCTTCATCCACATTGAACGACTTACCTGCATCATGGGATCTCAAGCCAAAATATTCCCAAACAAGGATGGTTTCTTTGTCAGTTTAATAGAAAAAGTAGCATGTGTATTTGAGAGTATTGAAAGTCATACCCTCAGGACATCTCGATACAGTGGTATACTTAAATACTGTGATACTGCCCAAGGCATCTTAATCCCTAAACCACAGGGTGCATCACCTATTATATCTATCTATCTATATATATCTATATCTACACACACACACACACACATGTATATATACATATATACATATATTGTAGTCTGTTGAGATATACATTCTGTACTTTCCATTTTGTTTATGAAATATGTGTGTGTGTGTGTGTGTGTGTGTGTGTTCCCAGAAACTGCTGGAGTTGAACAACCTTCATTCTCTGGTGTCTGTGGTGTCTGCTCTGCAGAGTGCTCCCATCTTCAGACTCAGCAAAACCTGGGCGGTAAGACCAGATCAGATTCATAAACTGCTTCAAGAACCACATTTAAAATTTCTACAGTGGAAAAAAAATACTAAAAAGACAGTCTTCTCTTTGCATTGCCCTTTTGGAGCTAGGACTACATTCATGTAACAATGTCATTAGATAACAGACTACTAGCCTCTGAAAGAAAAAAGCAGGGAGGCAAGAGCAGAAACAGATGAGTTGACTTAGGTCAAGCAGTTGCCCCAGAGTAATGTGGTTGCAATCCAAAATCAGAAAATCTGATTGCCAGTGGACAGCACCAGCACCAGAACCAGAACTGACTGACCCTCTTGTAGCAATGACTTCATGCATTGTTAAGGGTTGTACATGTACAGTGCTGGGAAAAAGTTTTCAGACACCCTTAAAATTTTACACAGTCTCAAATATTATCATGAAATATTTGGGGAAAAATCTTTTTGGTGTTTCAAAAGGTGGGCTGCATTAGACAGACACAAACAAATACAACTGATATTTTTTTGTTGTTGTTTGCAAGAAAAACTAACAAAACTAAATTCTTGACAGTTTCAATATGTCAGTTCTCAACATTGTCAGTATCAAAGTCAACAAATACAGAGAATGTGTTCAAAACTGAACAAAAAATAAATAAACCATCACATCATCAAATTAATATTTAGTAGTCCTTCCATTAGCATGCAGTAGAGCTCTAATCCTGGCTGGCATGTTCCCCACGAGCCTTTCACACTGTTGAGGGGTAATCTTGTCCCATTCTTCTTGAATTACTGCTTTTAATTCTTCTAAATTCTTTGGTTTACGCTTTGAAACAGACCTTTTGATAATCCACCACAGATTTTCAATGGGGCTCATGTCCGGGGATTGAGCTGGTCACTCTAAGACCTGGATACAGAGCTCCTGCAGCCAAGTTCTCCTGGCCCGTGATGTGTGGCAAGGGGGCATTATCTTGTTGAAAAAGGAACAGTGCAAGAGCAGGAGGGAGCATGTGGGTTTTGAGAATGGCACAATACTTGGCAGAGTTCAATGTGCCATCACAGACAGTGAGATGACTCATGCCTCCCCAAACCATGATACTGCCTCCACCATGCTTGACAGTTGGTACTGTACATGCTGGAGATAAAGCTTGGCCTGGCCTTCTGCGGACCCTCACATTATCAGGAGGAGGATAAAGCTGGAAGCTGGACTTATCTGACCACAGATCTTCTTCCAGTTCCTGGCTGTCCAGTTCTTGTGTGCTTGGGCCCAACGACGCCGGGCTAACCTCTGTCTCTCATTGATCAGGGGCTTCTTGGCAGCCTTGTAGGACCTTAAGCCATGATCTAAAAGTCGGCCACGTACAGTGCGGGTGGAACACTGGACACCAGTTTGGTTTGACCACTGCTGCTGAAGCTCCTGTGATGTCACTGGGAGGTTCTCCCTGCACATGTGGATCAGGATGTGGTCATTTCTTGCTGAAGAAACCCTTGGACGCCCAGATCTTGGTTTGTCTTCCAATCTGTTGGTTCGTCTGTATTTCTACAGAGTGTATCCAACACTGAAGGACTGCATCTGCACTTCCTGGCTATCTGGTGGCAGCTGTACCCTTCCTGGCTGAGAATCTATCTTCAGGCGTGTTTCCTGCATTTGGTTCCTTGTTTTAGGCATTTTTGTCTTTGAAGAACTTTCAAATGTGTTGGCTTTATATAGACACAAAGCACAGCAACAAAAAATGTCTTCTAATAAAAAGCACGACCTTCATTAGTGGATCACAAGTTTTTAATGGCTTTTTTAGGATTTGTTCAGTATTTTGGCTGTGACTGTACTAAAAGAAATTGCACTTGAAGACCTAAGAGTGATTCTTAATGCAATATTTCACAAATGCATGGGGTGTCCAAAAACTTCTTTCCACCACTGTATATTCATGACTGATTCAATGGCATTGGTTGGTTTGTCTGCTTTTTGGTAAAGGGCATATTTATTTACAGTAGCCTCAAAGTATAAAGACTCCTTCACTTTTTGTGAAAGGGTGCCCAATCATTCCAAACAGTCTGACACTGATGTGACGCTGTGTTAATTTTGTTAATGAAAAGTATGAGAATAGAACATATTAGTTGACAACCTATTATTCACAACAAAAACAACTAAAACTAAAAAAGCAACCTTTAAAAATGGAACTTTGACAAAACGTATTACATTTTTCATCAACAAACTCAACAGTAATTTGAAAGACAGACAAATGGAGATTTTAATGCATCGATGGGAGCAAACACTATATCTCCTGATGAATTAAGTAGTTTTTCCTGCTGTTTGGAAGGTAATAGCCATTTGACCTGTCACACTGCTATTAATAAGAAACCATGCAAAGTTAATAGCACAGGTTGCTCACCACACTGTTTGTCTTGTTGAACTACAAAAACACACAAACCACTCTTGATTATACAGTGCTGTCGTACAATGATGTTAAAGGGCAGCGCTTTTTCTCCTTCAAATGATCTTCAAAAACAGGCGTTAGCTTGCAAAGATCACACTAACCAGACTATAGTCAAGAGTTTCATTTTGGGCTTTGAGCAAATGATTTTATGGCATTAAGGTTAATTAGCTACAGCTAATCTGCCACCCTTTGTCATTTTAACCAGCAAAAACAATGGAAACAGCTTCAGAGAAAACACATCCACAACTTATAGTAAATCATCAAAGGTGTATATTTTTTCCATATTATGTGAACATGTGAGGAGTGCAGTATCCTCATGTAATGTATAAAGTGCACAGGCCATTTTGACAACCAACCTGAATCTAATTTGATGAATATATTCCACAGTAACTAAATATCTACATGTTGTAGAATGTACTAATTGCCATTAAGTCAAGGCATCTTATTTGCATAAATCTTGAGAAATGTTGTCTTGAGTTCACTGCCAGATTGCCAGACTTGCATACACAATTACTGTCCGATAGCATTGTGAAGCTAATTAAGAGAACCTGGAATAGCATTGGTTTAGTAGCCAGTGAAGTAATTATCAAATGGCAAGCTTTTCAATTTAGCCAGATCAGCCCCAGGAGTTTGGATGAATTAGCAGTTATTAGTTATTCATTCAACACACTAGTTTGCTACTGATTTGTCCATGTTATCAGGCAAGCTAACATTAGAAAGAGTTTGCCAGCTAAAACCACAGTATCACAATAAATTTCAGTAATGTTAACTCACCTGTCCAATAGGAAGACAGCCAGCTTGCGGTCAGTTTTGGTCCCCGAAGCTGAACAAAGGTCCCTCCATGAATCAAATGTCCTGCTGATGTTGACCCTAGTTTTCCGCCAGTGTCGGTCCAGCTGTTTTTTGTTTTTGTATGGAGTTCATGTTGAAGTATTTCATGTGCTGGGTTCCAGTCATTACATAACAGTGGTGGATTACATTCCAAAGTTAATGATAGTACACTGCTGATGCAGTAGCGGTGCAGTAGAGACTTTTATTGCAGCAAGGCATTTCTCATCGACATTGGTTTACAGGTTGTTATAGGCAATGGAGAAAGTCTGGGAATGGCAAATTTTTTTATGTCACAGTTCTCACGCATTGGCAATAAAAAGTAATTACTACATGTAAATTACTTAAAATTCCTCCATACAGTATCTTTGACTTTATTTTCATTGAAAGGGGTCTTTAAAGGCCTCTTAAAAGGTTTTATTTTTTGGGAAATTTGTTTTGCAACTTAAGACTGTGGGGCAGAGACTGAAACCAGGTTCATGCCAATTTCATGTTTGTTTCTGAACAAAAGTCTGATTGATCCACAAGCACCTTTTTGTTTTGCACAGTTGATGGAAACCAGTAGCACTTAAAAAACATCCAGTTCACTTTCTTTGTGTCTGAGCAAAAGTAGTGGGTCAGATATTGGCAAGAAATAAAACCAGTCTTTTTGTCTGACTCGCTCAGGATGACACACTGCAACCCCCCTCTAACTCACTCTGAACAGTGCCTAATTAGCTGGCTACTGCAGTCCTCTGTAGACATAAAGAGGGAAAACCTCTGAGACGTATTCTATTGTAAATAATTCCCTAGCTCCAGCAGTCTTTAATTTTAAACATGGTATTTATGGGTTTTGAAACACAAAGCACACTGTAATTTGCCATAATTTTCAACTCAGGTAAAAGGCTATGAGTGAAAAGGAGAGCTCAAACATGTGATTTTTCTTTTCTTCTGTTGTAGTTGATCAGTCGGAAAGACAAGGCCACATTTGAGAAGTTAAACTATCTGACATCCAAGGAGGAGAACTACACTCGAATGAGAGAGTACATCCGCTCTCTTAAGATGGTGCCCTGTATTCCTTACCTTGGTAAGCATTATTTCAAAACAGTCTGCTTTACATCCTTTTAAAATAATTGTTTTCAGTGCCATTACTGGGTTTCTAAACCCTGCAACATCTCACACCATTAGTCCAGTGGGCAGTTTTATGCCATGCACACATACATGAAGTACAGTAAGCTGGAATTCCACAGTGGTTCACAACAAAACCATAACGCCAAACACCACAGATTTCTACACAACATTCCAGTTGTGCTTCTAAAATCACCATTATAGAGAAATCCTCCTTGAGATTTCAATGTAAAGCACTGTTGATAAGCTTGGAGTGTTACGCTGCATGATCCATGGCACAAATCCAGGTATTGTTGAACACCTATACATGGATGCTCCAATGCCTTCTGTTCATTTTATTACATCATGAAGGCTGTGTTATAATAACACATAACTCACTGACTACTGAACAAATCACTTGTCTAATTCCTCAAACATATTTTCATTACAGTTGGCTTAGAGTCAACCTGTTGTTATAGATGCTGAGCACTCAAAGAACAGGTTTACTGTTTTTCCCATCAGAGACATTAAGATTTAAATCTGCAGCATTTACTGTGACAACTCAGAGATTGTCAAGTCAATTTTTATTTATATAGCGCCAATTCACTACAGAAGTTATCTTGAGGCACTGTACATACAAAGCAGGTCTAGACCGTACTCTAATATATCTATAATATTATAAAATTTACAAAGAGATATGAAACAATTCCCATCATGAGCAAGCACTAAGTAACCGTGGCAAGGAAAAACGTCCTTGAGCAGATAGCACTCTGAGAACGCAGAGCACAGGAAGGATATAAGGATTAAGAAGATCAGACAGGTATGAGGGGGCTAACCCATTTAGAATTTTGTAGGTCATTAGGAGCACTTGATTGATCTAACATGAATAGGGAACCTCCAAGGGAGGCTAAAACCGGAGTAATATGGACAAACTTTCTGGACTTAGTTAGCACTGTAGCTGCAGCATTCTGAACCATTTGTACACTTTTAGTGCTAGCATTTGGCAGGCCCGAAATAAAACATTACAGTTGTCAAGTCTAGAGGAAACAAAGGTGTGAACTAGAATTTCAGCATCTGCTATGGAAAGAAAAGACCGAATCCTAGCTGTATGTAGGTAGTAGGTGAAAAAAGGCGGTCTTTGTAATGTCTTTAATGTGCTGATCGAAGGAAAGAGCAGGATCAAATGTGACACCCAGATTCTTGGCAGTCATACTTTGAGAAGTCATACAGTTGTCAAGGGATATTGTTACTTGATCAAACTGGTGTCTATATTGGGCTGGGCCAATAACCAGTATTTCAGTTTTATTTGAGTTAAGTAGTGGGATGTTTTCTCCCTATTTCTTTAACTCACTCAATTTCATGCTCAACTACTCAAGTGCTCACAGAAAATACCAACATCTCAACAAAAAACTTCATTTTTAAATCTGTGTACTGGAGGGATTTATACATACGCTCATTTTCCAAGATCTCTGCAGTGTGTGTTTCAATGGCGCATCAAGTACAGCAGGTGCTTCCCTATCAGAAGGTTGGTGGTTCAATTCTAAGCTCCTCCGGTCAATGAAGTAATGTGAAATTTAGCTTTTTCTGCAATTTTGCCATATTCATATATTTTATTCTTATTGCTATTGCTTTTGGCTTTCACTTTTCTTTGCATTCCATCTGCCATTTTAAGCACTGATTCAGCATTACTACAGCATTCACACTGCATTTTCTGCAGGAAATGCATTTTGTAGTTCAGCCACTGAAATCAGGTGGAGCTCCACTCACTGTCCAGAAACATATCATCTCTTTATTATTTTGAATGGAACACACTGGTTCTCACTCGTGTTTTGTTAATGGTGTCTTTGTGACTCACTGTGATTACTTAATAGATCATTAATAAATGAGTGATAATGCACAGTCACCTTATATATGAATTAATATTTCATCAAATTAATTGGATTTCAATCACATAGAAAGTCACTGAATTGTGATCACTGAAGACTTAAGCAGGACTGTACATAATTTATTGCAAGATCAATAACATACAGACTATAGAAAATAATCTTAATAAAACAGCATATACATACACAGAGTACCTGATACATACCATATCTGCACATTAATACAGTGACAGTAATCCTTTCAACTGACCAGGAAACTTTGGTGTGTAGAAGATATAACTCAGTTGCATTCATTGAACTGTGTGGTTTCAGTTTGTGAACTGTAGCTGCTTTTAGCTGGTAAACCTGCAATGAAAGTTTATTTGCATGTTTCATTTCTATGTTAAAATTTTTTTGTAAATTATGTCCACATTTAAAGGCTCTAATCTAATTCACAATGTTCATATGAAGTAGATGTGGACCTTGGAGCTGCTAACTTTTAAGAATAGTTCAAGAAGTACGGAACTGGTGTCAGGACATGGTTAGTCTAGCTTAGCATACAGGCTGGAAATACACCTACCTCCCAGCGTTTTCCACAAGTTCATACAATGTCCAGCTGGGTGAAAAAGGTCTCCAGCTTTTGGGTGGGTGGGAGGATGACCTCATGAATTAACTAGCTGGAGTTGTTTTTTTCATTGTCAAACAACTCATACAACTTGTTGCGTTTTATTTATTTGTTTATGTTTTTTGATTTTGTTTTATTTGTTTATGTGTTTATTTGTCTTCATCATTCAGGAGGTTTTTACTCAGAGCTGAATTATTCACAAAGGTCTCCTTCTCTCCAAAACAAACGGACCATGAAACCAGTAAAACCACAGAATAAAGCAGTTACACATAAAAAAATCAGTGCTTCACCATGAGGACGGGCTGCAAGTGGGGCTCTTTGCTCAGCTTTTTTCTCAGACTACTTAAGAGTCAGATGTCCAATGACAAAAATCCTTCATCCATTTAAAGATTATAGGTATTTGGTGACGTGACTTGAATTAGTATTTTTGACTAGCTGTTCTCCCCTGTTTCTAGTCTTTATGCTATGCGAGGTTAACCATGTCCTGACTTTGTCTTACTAAGCAAAGCTAACCAAATAAGTGCAAAATTGTAACATGCTAGGAAGAAAAACCAACACGACTGTAAAAAAAGTTTGTGAGCATAAAATCGTCAAACATGAAGTTGATGAGTTGTGGGACAAAATATCAAGTGCCAGAATCTCCAGTACCAAAGCATTGGCACGATCCTCCAAAAACTTGGTGAATTTATGTGTGGTTCCATCTTGCAACTTCATATCTCACTATATGAACATTGATCATCATAGAATCATTACAGTTCATGTATCTAATTCACTTCAAGTATCTTGCTTCGTGTATTCAGTGATTTGGTTTGCTCTATATACAGTCTTGTTACTTAGATTCAGCTGTTTAAGTTTGTACTTTGCTCACATTCTAAGCTGTCAGAAAATTAAAGCAAATTGGATTTTATTCTGCACAGAAAAGGCAAAGAAATCCTTGTATTGTTTGTACTTATTTGTATTTATTGAAGTTTCTGATAATGCATGTCAACAAAATCAACAAATCAACCAAATCACAAAAGCCCACACAGAGCAAGATAAACAGATATTACAGCTGCTTAACATATGTTTGTGTGAGCTTTTGTTGATTTGTGTGTAATGTTGATTTTATGAGCCTAAACAAGATAAGTAAAACCCATCCCTGTAAAATTCTTCACAAATCCTATTGTGTTACTAGATGAACAATTTGAAGCTACATTATAAATGTAAAGCAACCAACAGAAAAAATATGAAGAGAGAGTTAAAATCAAGGATGCCTTTTTTTGTGATATAGTAATGGGATCCCTTTGGAAGAAATGTTTGTCCCATAAACACTGTTCAGTTTTGAATGACTCATGTGTTAATGGAAGGTATTTGCACTGGGTCGTATCATCATGGTCACTTTCTTCAGAGAGTAAGCTCCTCCTCTGAACTCTGCCCAGTAGACCCCATCCTGGTAACGGCTGCGGTAATGTCCACCACGGTACCACACGCCATTCAGGTTGGAATGAGCGCAGGCATTATACCACCATCCTCCCTTCTGATAGTGGGCACAGTTACCTGGAGACAAAAAAATCAAATCAGATCTTCTTGTCTTTATAAATACATTGATTATCTGATTACTGGTTTGTTTTGAATGTGGACAGGTGGAAAAGGAAGTGATTCGCCTGGATGTCTTACACACCAGTAAGCTGCATGCAGTTGGCAGGCATACAGTGAATTCTGCATGCCGGCCTCAAGTATGCAGTTGCAGAGGTTTGCTTTTTCAAGTGTGTTTGTGGAGCTTGATGCCAGAACCATGGACTAGGCCTTACCTCATTACCTGGAACCTTCTTGGTGTGAGGGGACAGCACTGGCAGGAATCTTATCTTTTTGCTGTTTTTTGTGCAGTTGCCAATTTATGTCATCTTAAATAAGTTTATAAATAAGTCCACAAGCTGAGGTTATCAATATTCAGATGTGCATATGTGCCTAGTTGATTTATGGAGGTGCAGTGATCATTCTGTCTTCAGCTTTTAGCCAGTTAAGACCAAAATGTATGGTATTGATATTAGTGCACAGACACTGGAGAGCTAGGCATGCTACCTTATTCTGTACTAGTTTGCTTAAATCTGTTTTTGTGGCAGTTGCCTATATTATCTGGCAATAATAAAGCTGCAAAAGAACAAGAGTACTCAATACAAGTTTAGTTAAATCTGGTGCAAAGTACTGCTGTATCTCCTCGCTATAGGCTATAGAACAAACTGTTTTCTGTCCCATGTGTTACTTCCCTCGCCTATGAAATAATCAATTTTCAATTTCTCTGGATATTGTGATAGAGTTTTTTCCACAGTGTGTTATTATCATGTCAGGAAGTCTGTTATCAACATCAACATCAGATCATTGAAATTAACCAGACATCACCTAGGTGGCTTGCTTGCCAAATCTAAATCTTATTTTCTGCCCGTATGTCTTCAGGCATAGAGGAAGAGCAGAACATTAGCTTTCAGACTCATTTTATCGATTGCCAAATTCAGTTTGCATAATTGTTGCTGGCAGTTGCAATAAATCAGCTGTCATGTGCTGATTTATCTCATGAGCAGTGTACCACCTACATGCAGCAATTTTAAATAACTCGACATGTCTGTGTTTTGAACATAGGTAGAACATGGGAAACATTAATAGTGCCATGCATTGCATACCCATAGCCTAATGCCTAAATGCTGATGTGCTCAGTTTCTGTCTCCATCCAGGACACTGGGTTAGAGGTAGCTCATAACCTCGCACCAATCCTGTCACAGGGCAGTGTCAGTATCAACTTGTTATTGTGGGTACATTACTCAACCTCGAATACAGTTATGGTTTTCTTACATTCATTCAGTGCCAGGAGCGGATTATATAGTTTGTGGCTGGAACTGCTGTGGAGACTGTGTGCAGTGTATTGAATCAGATACCAAAATAGCAGTTCTTGCAAGTTAAAGCCCACTACATTCCACTGACCTGTGTAGGCATCATGGTCTCTGTCCAGTGTGGTAAACTGCTTGCTGTTGTGCCAGGTAAGAGAGTCTCCAGCATTACCATGGTATTGGCCCACCCGCAGTCTGTAGAAGTCAGCCTCTGATTCAACACGGAAGCTAGCATACTCTGCAAAGGTCTTGCGTCCAGTCCAGTCTTCCAGGGTCACCAGCAGCTTGTAGGTGCCCTGGCTTGTCAACCAATAGATATTCTCTAAGCCTAACCAGTATTCACCATCAATGTTTCCAAACCCTTGCTGTGAAAGGAGAAAGACATTTTAATCAGGAATAATCTATTCCTACTCTTTCTAACACATGATTTAATAGGAAATGCCATAGCGATTTCTTTATTTTAAGATTTACAAGAAAATAGAAGCTTTTCCTTCGCTTGGATACAACCATGGACTTCAGCAAGAAACCACCCCTGTTTTCCAAGCATCTGTGAAACACTAGTATGATGTCAAAGTGAGAAGCTAAGAGCAGAGGCATAATGGTGGGACAAGTTTAAGATCCTCTCCACCAGACCGCACTGTGTCTGATTCTCTGGCTTCAACTGTGTAGCACATGGATTCAATCAGGAGGGAGTCCTCATCCCTGCCAAATGTGAGTGTGTAATTGGCGTAATGTGCCTTGTTGACTCATTGAGGGTGGGTTGGGGAATGATCAGGTTGGGGGACAACTTGAAAGTACTCCATTGTGCTTTGGTCTTGAGTTTAAATTACTGAGAAGAGTATCCAGATCGGGAAGTCCTCACATTAGGCCGCAGAATGTTGTTCTTTGACAACTAAATGTTTCACCCTGTGCACCCAGATTTACACAATGTTGAGTTCCACCGGTAGTAACTGGGAGACATAGCATTGTTATAAAGTTTTTGGATTACTGCTCTGGCTTCAACACTGAGAGCATGTTTAGCTCATTTGAAATGATTTCAGTTCTGCTGTGGTGATCTCACAGATTTGATTTTGTTGAGTTTTTCTTACAGTTACTCATATTACACAATGATTCAGGTTGGACAAACTTTTCTGTTTAAGATAGACTTCAGCTGTGGGCGCTAAATTGCAGTTCAATTATTTAGTCGCAGATACACAGTACCAGTCAAAGGTTTTGGACACACCTTTTCATTCAGTGTTTTTTCTTTAAAAAAAAAAAAAAAAATTCTACATATGGACATACATACATATGGATGGGCATGGGTAAGTCAAATAACTCTTTCCCTCAACCTAAAACCTTGTAGGAGCTGTAGCTGCTCAACACTTCATTAAAATGACAAGGATTTCCATATTTTGATAACAGCTTTTACAGTAGTAGATATTCATTTAGCTTAGAATGTAAAAAAAAAATAAAAAATGCAAGTGTCGTGCTTCAGGAAACCTACAACAAAACTGCCACAGATGCAACTGGAACTGAGGCTAGTCTCGAAGTGGCATAAAAGCGCATCTGTCTTACATGTGTTTAATAAATAGATCAACTTTTAATCAATACAGCTATGTCTATACAGGTTTTACCTGCAACCCAAATCATATTTTTATGATTCAAGTTTGTTTTCTTCCAACTTATGTACAGCACATGCAACTACATTGAATATCAGACTGTGAGCTCTTGAACACTTGTAGCAGTTCTGTGATTGAATGCATCAAATATGGCACTTATGGAGGACCACAGCCATTGCTAATATGCTTCTGATATGTTGCTTTCAAAACTCGGGTGGTATTAACAGGATGTTGGTGGTAGTAGTACATCTACAGCGATGCTCTTCAATTAATGTAACAAGCTAGGTCTTAAGAATCATCTAAACAGCAATAGCATATTAGAAGAGTTCCAGTCTTTGATTGCAGGACAGTATTTTGTAGTGCACAGTATGTATCACATGCTTGGTACTGACTGGTATTCTTCCAAGAAGATTACTTTGCACAATTGTATTTTTATATGTATGTTCCCTCATGGTAACATCATCAAAAATCACAGTACCAGTTACCTCTATCATGCAGATGATACACGATATATTTAGGGTTTGGAATGAGTCCAGTCTAAATCCTCATCTAACAAGGTCTTCAAGACATTAATTCCTTGCTTGGGAACACAGGTGAAATAGCTTATAGAGGCTTATATTACAAACCTATTAAATTAACGTAACTGTCTTTTAATTGAATTCCTAAACAAAATGTATAGAAGAATTGCAACTACTGTTATGTACTTAAGGTTGATAAAAATTGAATTATTGTTTATAGCAAATTGTTTTAATCTGATCTTTGTTGTATTCCTTGGTTTCATTCATTTCTTTTACCCTCTTTTTTATTCTTTATTTAGAATGTTATTGTTCAGTCTTTATTATTTAAATGCCACTGTAAGACTGTATAAACCGGTGGTCCAGAATTAAAAGCACAGCCTTGATTGACTCTATAATTATTAACCTCAGTCTTGGACTGTACATGGACATTAACTTATCTTGGAAACTGTCCAGGAAACTGTATTGGAACTGATGTAACATGTAGTGTATTTTCCTGTTGTGAATATTCTGTCTACAGAAGATGGATATCAGCACAGTTAGTTCAAAGAATTAGTCTAGGGGTATTATCAGGCTAAGGTACAAACTGGAGGTATCGAGTTTGAAAGAACCAGACAGGAAGGTGTAGGGATACAGTGTTTTTGCAGCTTGACCAGTACTAAGTAATCAAAGCCAGGAAATCTTGAACTCTTCTGCTTCCATTCTCAGCATTCTTTTTTTTATTTGGGTTTATGGAGTTGAAATACTAAACTTCTGAATTTCATGAAATCATATCATACATTATCTTACAGCACTTAAAGTTTTATTTATTTGTTAGTTATTTGTCACATTTTCTCTCTTCTTCTGCTCATAATAGCACTCTGTGTTTCTAGCTATTTTTCAATGACAGCGTTCTTTTTGATATCGTTGTCAAAACTGCATTATTCATCTAAACACATTCTGCATGTTCGTATTAGAAAGTCGTTTTAACCACACTAGTAGCATGGCTCTGTGGATAGTAATTTTGGTTGGTCTAGACAGAAATATCTCAACAACTATGGGATGGATTTTCATGAAATTTTGTCCAGACAGACAATGAATCCCACTGACTTTGATACCCTGACATTTCCTCTAGTGCAACCCCAAAGGTTGAATTCTTTGCGTTTAGCAAAATATCTTGACAACTACTGGATAGATTGAAATTTAGCAGGTAGCTAGGTATCAGACATCCATGGTGCCCAGATGATGAATTCTCTCTACGCGAGCGCCAGCAGGAGGTCAAAGTTTTCACTTATCCTATGAAATCTCAACATCCGCCTAACTTAACAACTACTGGATGGATTACTGTGAAACTTGGTTCAGACATTCATGTACCCTCAGGATGAATTATTATAATTTTTCTTGATCTTTTTAATTTTCATCTAGAGTTGTCATCATCGTTACTTTTCTTTAGCTTTATTTTCTAATATCTTAATGTCACTCTATGTCAATGATACTAGCTCAAAGAAGTGCTATATATTAGTAGAGCCTCAAAGAGCTGCTAGTGTGGCTATACAGTATACGCTAGACCTGATAATTCTGAGCCCGTAATTCCTGAAATGTAACACCGTATCTCCATTTAATGCAATGGGGACTGACATCTTCAAAGCTTGATATCGTGAACTATCTAGAAGGCACATAGAACCACTCTAAGCTTAGATCATTATTACCTTGTATGTCTCCCAGTTCCTAAAAAAGTTGACAGAACCATCCTGACGCCTCTGAATGACAGTCCAGCCACCAGGGTCGTGTCTCTGGTCACACCAAACCTGCATAAGTCGGTTGCCATTGTCTGGTTTCAGGAGGTACATGCTGCTGGTGGTGTATCCGCCCTCCAGAGCCTCTAGGCAGTCTTTGAAAGGACCTGCAGAAGAGAGGGAATAGTGACAAACAAAGCACGCAGTGCATGTTGATCCACAAAGTCTTCATGACTGCCTTTCATTTTCACTGAAATTACTTTAACTGTGTGTGCAAGTAACCAACATTGCAACATTAAGCAGAATATAAAAACAAATGGACAGAGTGCTGATGGAAAAGTGAAGTCACTGTTAAGCATGACATCTATATAAGACAAATGCTTTCCAGACTCTGTGATGCTGACTGCAGCAAATATTACAGTGAGTAAACTGCACTGTATTTCTTGGTGACAGGAGAAGACTACATGGAAACACAGAGATAGCACATTTAAATGGCTAAACTTTATTCACATCGCATCATACCATTATATCCAGTGGTTACTGGTGTCCACCTTAGAGTAATAGAAAGCTTTGTGTTTTGCAGCATCACTGTAATACCACAGTGCGTGAGTAAGGGATGAACACTAGAGGAGAGCAAAATGTGTATAGGTAAAATTTGCAGTGAGAATGTTGAGTAGTGTGCAATGAAAACTACCCAGAAAACTAGCTGGAAATTCAGTTGGCTTTATGAATTTGCAGGTTGAGTTGTACACTGTCATCTTGAAATACAACAAAACATCTGAGGTCATTACACAGACATGGTCATGTGGTCATTTTTTCATGTAATTTAGCAGACTCCCAAATATTTATTTACATTTTGAAAGCCCAAGCAGAAATGCATCAACAAAACAAACAAACAAAAAACCTATATTTGTGTGTTGAAACTTAAACTTTGCAATCACAAGCAATTAAAGCAGGAAGAAATTGTCTGATCAGAGTCAAAAAAAAAAAAAAAGCTAAAGTGGGACGTGTGTCTCTGTTGGAGTGATGTAGTTACCTGCTGATAGCTCCTCATATTGTTGAGCTGGGTTACTTCTCACTTTAGCTTCCCTGTGGAGTTATTCACCCCTGGTATTTGTTTGGTTTCCTGTTTTTGGTCCTGTGCGTGATACACATCCTGCCAGTGGCTCCACACTATTCTGCCAAATTTTCACTCTATGCTGCTTTCTATAGAATTCAGAAGTCTTTTGAAGGCAGAGTAGATACAGACACAGAGGAGAGCAGTCTGTTTGGTAAGACATGTTAATTGACCAGTGGTCATTTTCTTTTTTCAGAATAAAGCTTTTTTTTTTTTTTTTTTTTGCTCAGAGTAGATCTTTAGACCAGTCACTAATGTTCTGCATTGTGTTTGTATTTTTTTTTCTGCATGGCAAGAACCTGCATTTTTGTTAATGCTTATATTGTACAGATCAGTTGACTGGCTCAGTTCTAGGCTGAACTGTTACTGTAGAGATGACTCAGACAGTGAGATGTACAACCTTAGAGTTTTAAATGTATTGTAATATTTAGACATGATTCAAAGAAATTATCTCAAGTTAAATGAGATAATTTCAAAACATTTTCCTCAATTTTACTTTGTGACACACACTTTATGTACAGATGTCCAGTCATTGGTGTAATTATTTCAAGGTTTTCTCTTTTATGATCTTAACAAAGGTCAAACTTCTTCTTGTGACCATTAGAGGAAAATGCACAAGATTTTGATGTGGTTATAACACAATGAGTCTGACTCTGCCAGACTCACGTTTAATGTTAGGTACAGCATAAAATACTGAACTGGACTGAAGACATATAATAAGGACTTGGATAACAGTTGCAGCTACAGTGAGCTACAGAAACAGTCTCTCTGGCCTTCTGAATGCATGCTCTCAGTGAGGTTTATCACTGTCAGAGACATGTTTTCCCCAGCTTTGTAAAGTCCAGTGTCTGGGCACATATTGTTACACAATGGCATATCTTCTTCAGAGGAAGAGGAAGTGTCACTGTGGACAGCTACTTACCAGAGGGCTTGTTTGTGAAGCTGTATGTATCACTTGGCATTGTGGGTGGTGGAGGTGGTAATGCTTTGGAGTTTTGGTCACTCTGTATCTCATTAGTCATGGGGTTGGTGTAGCGGGTATAGGTGGGTGGGTGGTAAGGTCTGTAGCCTCCAGGAGACAGTGCAGGTCTCTGTAATGGAGGCTGAGAGATCACAGGAGGCTGTGGACGGACAGGACGGCTCCTCTCCTGCACCACACCATATGAGTATCCTCCCCACTTACAGTGCTCCTCCAGTTGCACCAGGAGAGCACTCTGGTTGCTTGCGAGGGCAGACAGATGCTGGTACTTATGCTCCAGGTCGCGGTAGCGTGCAGCTAGCCTCCCCATCTCATTTGTGTGGTTGAGCACGCGAGTCTCCAGCTGTGACACCTCCAGAGCATTGTCTCGTTTGCGTATAATCTCATGCAGCAGCTGCATGTAGAGCTGTGTAACCCGGGAGTTCATGTTGCGGCTCTCTTTGCGAAGTAGCTTGACTTCATTGATCACACCTCCATCGACCTCTATCAGCTGCTGCAACACTTCAATCTGCCGTCTTTGCTTCTGTAGCTCACTGTTTAGCAGTTCCAGTTCCTGCTTATTGACCCGATTCTGCAGCAAGGCCTCAGGCTCTTTGGAGTTCACGCAGATGGCCCCGTTGTTTTTCTGCTGAGGCACAATAAATGTGTATGAGCATTTGTCTGTTTGAGGGACACTGTAGTCGACCACAGCACGTTTTTTCCGTTTTGGAGCGAAGATAAACTCTCGCTCCAGGATCTCATCACTGTTCCCGATTTCCTGAGTGTCTCCCTGGACAGAGGACTCTGCTCCAGAGTGCAACAGGAGCACCAACAATACCACTAGAGGGAGAGTCATAGCACAGTCCTGCTGCACCTGGACCAACATGATATCTGGAACACAGGAGGAAAAAAGATGATCAGTAAATATTCATTCTCGCACATTAATCATGGTAGTTAAGCTGGCTTTAGATGTTTATAAACCAACCTGGACATGGCATATATTTTGCAATTACTTGGTTGTCATCCCAAATATTGCATTTTGCATACTACATTACTAATGTGCATGTTCACAAGCTTTTACATGCTTAAAGCTGAAACTACTTAACTATCTTTCACTGCAGTAGTTGTCTTGGACATTTTGAGGGGCCATTCTGCCATTGCAGATAATTCAGTCTGCTTTGAAACTATATTGTACTAATTTGTTTTGAATTCACTTAATATCAACATTCTGTAATAACAAAATATTTATACTGGATGTATCTATGAAAGTTCTCTGCCAGTGTTTTCCATTTGATTTCCTGCAATATCCACCCCTGCCAGCTAAAGCATGAGTCATATTTTTATAATTATGATTAGTCTAAAGGTTCCCACCCTTTGGCCACAGACTAGTACTGTGCCATGAGCATTTGCTGTTGGGTAAAAAAAAAAAAAAAAAACAGCCTATAATTTCAAAACAGACAATAACCATATTTGTTCTGCTCTTCTAGGCTGTTTTGTGGCAGTTACCTGAACTCAGGGCAGTCTATCTGCCGTGCTGCATTTACCCTTATCACTCCTTGTCAGCACCCCAACAATGATACATTGATTTTTACCAGGTTGTCAGTGACAGTCCATCATCACACAGTTATCAGCATTCAACAGGACATGAATATGTGAGTCCACTACATGAGTGCTGCTGAGAGTTCTGTCTCCATTAAGTATGTAACCACAACAAATTACAGACCAAATGAAGCTAAGTTTTCCTTTATGTTCAGTTTAATTCTTGTGCTTAACCCCTGGTTTAGAAAAGTGGTACCTAAAAAAAGGATTTTTTCATGGCACCTGGTGACTCCAAAACCCCAGTATAACATGCATATATTCACATAGATGCTTATCTGTTTCAACAATTTTTGATTCAACATTGTTATGTTATGTTATGTCATATCAATAAAAAGTTAAATATGATAGGCTTATTGCCAGTCACTAGAATAAAAGCAAACAGTTAGCCTGCAGATTTACAGATAAATATTGAAGTTGAGCAATAAAAGCTAATGAATACAGGCATGTTAATGGGTCATGTGTTGAGAGAGAGCACAACCCACAGGTCTGACTCTGTCTGCTGCCTCTCTGTAATTGCCAGCTTTTCAGACACCACAAACACTTTTGGTCAGCCAACACATGATACCAGCTGGTACTTTTCTAGCATAACTTGACCCTTGGTCTCGAGCAGCTTCAGTGCTCCCTCTCATAGATTCTCTAAGAATGTGCTAGTCTACCAGAGGGCTGAACAGCATTGTTCTTATAGACTCACTCACTGTATTTTGATGATGGTCACTCCTAAAGGATGTCCATTTGTTTTTCCTTTTAATTCCAAATATACATTTACAAAGACAGTGACACGGTATTAACACTTAAAATAGTCAAACAACTTTTGGTAGATGAGATAAAGATTGCTCAGCTTCTGATGACCGATGACTTGGCTTTAGCTGCATGTACCTGTCCAAATCTAGTTGAAAGCAAATTGTTTTCTGGATTATACTCTACTTGATAACTGCCAAGTTTGATTTCTATCATTTGTGAACAATTGGAGATAAAAATAAAAACATAATAACAACCTGACACAAAGTAAAATGTATTCCATTCAATAGAGACATTGCTCCTCTTTACTAAAATATATGACTAAGAAGGCTTACATGTTTTTTCCCTGTGTCCACTCTTGGCTCAATGATCATATAATGGCACACTGTGTTTTGATGATATTTCTCTTGGTCTAGGGATAAAAAATGCTATCACAGCATTGGAATGTTCAATAACACAAACACAAAGGCGAATCTCCCCTGACAATATCAGTGTTCTGTTTGGTTGTTGGAGATGGTAGTTTCTACATCATAACATGTTCTGCCAACTCCTGCCTCAGCCAGCCCAGTTCAGTCACTTTTAATGGACTTCATTCATTTTCCCATATTACAGTGGGCTCTGAAAATGTTTGAGGTTTTTCTCAAGTTGAAAGGTTGCAAGTCAAATTTCTTACTCATACAAGTGGACCATTAGTGAGTTCAACATGTGAACAGTAATATATATTGTGTTGTGTGTTCCTATTTCTGAGAGAAGTCCTCATAGGTTTTGCTCTTGGTCAGTGATTTGGCCTGAATGTTTGAAGCTACAATCTGTTCTTATCTGAAAGTTCTTTTCAGCAGTGGGACTTTTCCTGGAACCTTGGAACTTTTTAAGGCACTAAAGAACTCACTACTCAACCACGGGGATTTCATGTTCAGTTTTTGTCCCTCCTTCATACATTTTTTGCTTTCCATATCTGTAGTTCTCTTTCTTACATTGATGCATATGGTTCACATACAGTTCTGTTTATATGACTCTGGGTGTCTGTGTTTGCTGACATGTTTACAAAAAGTAGATGTACAGTCCAAAAGAGCCAATTACCTGTTGGATATAGGGTTTGGCTCCCTGAGACTTCTTTGTAAATCTTGGGATGTTAAATTAGCTTACTAAATTTCATACTTGTAGGTGTAATATGCTACAGGGGCTACTTTGTTGAAATTGTAGGGGGTGCTATCAAGCTAATTTGCCACACCCATGTGCAAGAGCCATGTAGATGTGTTCAGATCAGGCCTCTTATCAAATGTGAAATTTGGGCCAGATTGGACATTGTATATCTGAGTTACAGCAATTTCTGGTTCCATGGCGAGACATCAAACTCACCCTGCCGACAGGTTGCTGCCATTTGATGAAAACTCAGGGGCTGCATCATTGAAATTTTGTAGGGGGCTCTCTCAGGCCATTTTGCCACACCTATGTTCAAGACCCTTAAAACATACATACAGTTTAGCTACAAGCCATCTTGTCTTTGACAGCTCCTTTTTGTCATGTTGTCCCCATCTGCTGGACTGGACCTGTCCAATGTCATTGTTTTTTCTTCTAAGGGTGGTCAAAGTTCTCTAGATATTGGTATTAGGTAGATTAATGAGTTATCCCTTTTGTCTCTGCTGCTTTTAGTTTTCATTTACAGAGATTATAATTTAAATGACCCCAGTAAGCAAGAAAATGTCATTTGTCCTCCATGCAGTTTTGAACAAAAGTTTTGTTCATGTATGTTTTTGATGCATGTAATATCACCACAAAAATGACTTCTTGTTTTCATCAAATTTTATTTTGAAAAGAGAGTGGCAGAGTACTGCAGTATTTTATCTGCCACTAATGAAGATGAATAGTTTATTTATTGCTCTTGGCTGAACATGATATAAAGCCATCCACCCCAGCCCCTTAGGAGCTCACCAGGAATACATCACAGCCCAACAGACCATCACACACCACTTTTCAGTGTTTTCCCTTAATTAGTGTGAATGCTGAGGTATCAAAATGTTCAGCTCATTCAGGACATTCCTGCTTGTATACAACTTTTTGATCTTATGCTTGTATGATTTTATATGATTTTTTTATGAATTAAAAAATGAATGGGATCTATCACTGCAATTGCTTTTACTGCCAGGCTTAATAATAATAATAATAATAATAATAATAATAATAATAATAATAATAATAATAATAATAATAGAGATCATTATGAATATTTTACGCTTTTGCTATTTATGCAAGTTTGCGATTTTACTACAATTACTTTTACCACCACCCAGTATCCTGTGGTCTTCAGTGGCACAACCAGTAGAGCTGTCGCCTCTCAGTCACGAGGTTGCTGGTTTGAGTCCAGCAGCAGGTGATTATAGATTTAAAAAAAAAAAAATAGTATTACTAATATGGATAATGATTTGAAGAGCAATAGTGTGAAGTTAATTTATCAGCGAAGCTGAAGCCGTCACAGTATGCTCAAGCACACATTTACCATTATTCACAGGCAAATGTGTGTGTTTGTGTGGCTACTTATCAGTGGTAACTACATGGCTAGATGTTTAAGCAGCCAACAAGCTTTGCAAGCCAGAGAATGTGAGGATGATAGTGTCCTGTCCTTTGCTACATTAGCATCTGGCTGTCTGTATGCGGCACAGACCCCATAAAACTGGTTCAAAGTAGCAGACGCAGATCACCATCTGTCTGGCAAACTTCAAAGGTGTCAGCAGACACATATATGACCACACAGTGGACAAAAGCAGCCCTCTGTTGTAAATGTCAGAATCATTCAACAGCAGAAAAAGTGGTAAATCCATTTGTTTGCATGCTTTATCCCTCCCTTTTCTCCCACTTCTCTCTTTCTATCTTTAGCCCCTTTTACACAGAGATTGTACAATATGCGCTAAGAATTCCCTTGAATAAGCCACCTTTGGTTGTTTATACAGAACCATGTGAAAGCAGCCTATGGTCACTGTGTCTGTTTCTGGCCCTCACTCGTTCTCAGCCACACACAAGCACACACAACAGAAGCAGGTGCTGGTCACTGAGAGTCGTCTGTGCCACAAACACACGTCAGCGTCTGGACACAGGCATGACAGGTCTGTGGAGCTCTTTAAAGCACATGGGGAGAGAGGAGAGCGACGCTCGACTCTCCTCATTCAGCAGATTTGGTTTAAATGTTGGCTGACTACTGAACTCAAAGAAACAACTGCTCAGATTATTGCAGTTCATTTTCAGACCATGTGTTTAACTGCAGCTGAATGAATTGAGGCAGGATAGCTGTTCTTTCATTAATTTAATCCTCATGCTCAGCCTAGAGCTGAACGACATGCACACATATTTTGTCAGATCTTGTGTTTGTGATATGAGTCATGATTTTAATAAAAAAATTATGAAGTGATTTGAGCTAGAGTCTGTACCCAACAATTATTTGTAGACCGGCATATCTCAGTAACACCACAATGATTATAATAATAATTTATAATGGTATGCTGTGACTTGATCACAGTCATGAAATTTTACTTGAACATAAACTGTCATACAAATAATTGCAGTTAATGATTTCATTGTCTTTTTCTGTTCATTTCATGCCATTATTATAGTTGTCTAATCATAGTTTAATAATGCACTTAACACCTTATGAAGAAGAAGGGCCTTTTATTGGCATAGAACACTGGAACATACGTATAAAAAAGACACATGTGACACATTTTACCTTTATCACCAAATTTCAGCTCTTGAACTTTCCGTTAATATTTCAATAAATTGTTGAGCCCTTGCTCAGGCTCAACAAGCTTCACACATTTGCACCATTACACTGTAAACTACCCAGCCTCATTGTGAGAAAAATCTGTATTTATAAGGAGCCATTCACCCTGTCATGTCAAGACATGAGTGAAACGGATTGGTCTTAGTCTTTGATTTAGGAAATAGACATGGCAGGGTGTGTTACTATTATACTACATGTTCCAGAATCTTTGTGTAAACTAATGAAAGATGCCCTAAATTTGTTTTCAAAGGAGCTTTCTTGTGGCATTTTTTGTTTTACCTCTAGTGGAGCTATGATTTTTTTAATTTAACATGAGTATTTCTTTTACATGAAAATCTTGGTTTTATTTGTCTCATGGACATGCTCATAGATGATGCAAGACACAGTCTTGCCAATAGTTTCACACTGTTCCACTGATCTTGGGGTTGCAGTAATGCATCAAGAAACACAGTAATGTACCAACAAATACAGAGAAGTGGAAGACTGCTTGCAAGTTAGCATGGATATAAACAAACACAAATTGTCAGCAAATCCTTACAGTCAACTTGCAAACACTTTCCTATGAACACATCCAGCAGAGGAACATAAACATACATTTATAGCTATGTTTACGTCCACGTGATGAATGTCTAATATGCCCTTTCTTTTAGCTCTAGTTTGGCCCCCACCAACTCCTGAGGAAAATATCTGGCTTGTTGGCTGCTTCATCAGTTAACTATGTCTGCTCTTTACTGCTTAGCTGGTGATAAAATGTCAGGTTTTATCTGACAAAAGCACTAAAAACTGGACCTAAACAGTAAAGTTGCTGGTCACATAAACAAAACAATAAGTTGGAAAACGCTAAATATTCTTGTTGTGCTTTTTGTGATTTTTCTCCGTGAGTTCATCACCATGAGTGACCCCTTTCTCTTTACACAAAGTCATTTGACCCATTGTTTAGAAAGAATCAAGAATAATAAGAAGAAGAACAAGAATTTTGACCAAGATATATCATAAGCAGGACATTTTACAGTGTAGAAGTCAACTTGTCAGTGCTCTCTAGTGGACAATTTCTGTAATGGAGACTCTGTTTCTAAATGACTTCAATCTTATCTTTGACAAATAGCTGACATATACGCTGGTGTTGATATTTCTGTGATAAGTATTGGTGGGCTCTAGTCTTCAGTTATCTGAACAACAGCTGAACCTATTGTTATGTTGTCATAGTAATCTTGCACCTGAAATGCAATCCAAATGGGTTATTCCATGCTGCAGATGTATGTATGTGCAGTGCATTTGGAAAGTGTTCACTCATTCCTTGGTTTTTGCTCTGATATGCATTGTCAGCTGTGAGATCATATATAAACAAGTGTTTGTCTTTCCAAATCATGTCCAGTCAGCTGAATTTACCACAGGTGGACTCTAATCACAGTGTAGAAACATTTCAATGATGATCAAGAAAAATGGGGGAACCTGAGCAAGTCTTAGCAAAGGGTCTGAAAACTTATCTCAATGTGACGCTTAAGTTTTTGCTTTTTTAAAACATTAGCAAAGAATTCTAAAATTCTGTTTTTGCATTGTCACTACAGGGAATTGAATGTAGACTGATGAGGGATTTTTTAAACATTATTTTAGCTTAAGGCTGCAACATAACAACATATGAGAAGAGTGAAGGGGTCTGAATACTTTCTGAATGCACTGAATGTATGTATGCTAAAGTGTTTCATACCAGTGTCACAACTGGCTGCACAAAAACAGTAAATGCACTTAAAAAAAAAGCAAACTATGTATTTAAGTCCAGTTAG
Organism: Lates calcarifer; assembly: GCF_001640805.2. NCBI lineage: Eukaryota > Metazoa > Chordata > Actinopteri > Centropomidae > Lates > Lates calcarifer. The sequence continues at coordinate 22,549,099 of NC_066841.1, forward strand.
ATAGTCACTGATGAAAGGACAGTGAGTTGAAGTTTAACCCTTTTAAGCCCACTAACATACTAACCAGTTGGTTAGTCATGCTGTGCAGCAAAATCTGTTCAAACCCACACAACTTTAACTTCAAGAGGAAAAGTTAAGTTCCAGAAATATCACATCTGTCATGCTTAAAAATGATGCTCAAGAATAAAAAGTTTAGGGTTAAATATTTTACTCACTTTAATCATAATAACTTGCATAAAGAGTGGAAATACAAAATCCTGTATATACCATGCTATCAGATAGAGTGGATGAAAGGTATCCTAACAACCAGAGAGCTACTTAAAGGGGGGCAGAGAAGTAAAACTGTGTTAAGGGTAAAATCTGGCAACACTTTGTAAATGTTGGTGGAGTGGGCTCCAAGTACAATTACTATTCTACATGTTCCATGTGAAATGAAAATGTCAGGTCAGATAATTTTCTAACTCACCTCTTGTCTCTGTTTCCTTATATCCCTTGCCTGTTTGGCAAGTTTGACTCCAAGTCCTCACCAGTCAGAGTCATTCCACATTTCCTCTGTGTTTGTCCATTGTTTTGTCAGTGGAACTTTTTCATGTTATTTCCTTTTACCTATTGTCAGAATCAACTGTCCATAAGGCCATAAGAAAAATCCTCCAGCCGTGACAGTGTCTCTGCAGTGGAAGATTCCTCTTTAATAGTCCTTAAGTGTTAAATCAAGCAGCAACAAAAACGAGTTTGTCTGTTGTATCTTCATTCATCTGCAGCAGAGAACTTTTCCTCTTTTGTTAAGTGATGAGTCTTAAGCTGAGAGCTCACGCCTTTTCCCCAGACAGAATCTGTTTCTGTTCCCCCCAGAGACTGAGCCTCCCTCTGTCCTCCTGCCATTACAAGTGAGATGTGTTTTGTTGCTCAGAGTAATTAAGCTGCAAGCCACGGCAACTCCCCTTTCCCCTCCCCCTGACAGGGAGAGCATGGAGGCATGAGACGGAGACTCCCAGTCCCCCCACCTAAACCCTTGTCCCCTGCAGCCCCCCCCCCTACATCTCAGCCCCATAGTCCTTTTTCCACTGCTATCCTCCAGCCTGCCCAGGACTCCCTCTGTGGAAGAGACTGGGAAAGCTGACCAACTGCACATGTCAGCAGCTGCATGTGTTGCAGTTAGGTCACAGGTTTGGAGCATGTGGATCTTGATCTGTACTTACTGAGGGAAGCTACGGGACAGAGAAGTGTTTTCATTACATTTTTTCTTCTTTGTTTTAGCCCCAAGATGTGATCACAATAGAAGCTATCTGAGTGCGTGCAGTAAATGGAAAAAATCAATATTTTGTGTGACCACACTTTGCTTTTGAAAAAGTACCAGTTCTCCTCAGCACACCAGCACTTGCACACCTCACTCACAGTTTTTCAAGGTGGCAAGTAGGCTGTTCCAGCATCTTGGAGACGTTGCCTCAGTTCCTCTGTGGATTCAGGCTGTCTCAGTGTCTTCTGTCTCTTCATGTCATCTCAGACTGACTCCATGATGTTGAGATCAGGACCCTGTGGGGGTCAGACCATCTGTTGCAGGACTCCTCGTTCTACTCTGACGGTATGTTTGGGTTTATTGTCCTGCTGCAGAATGAATTTGGCGATCAGATGCCTCTCTGATGGGACGGATAAGAATCTGAACATCTGAAGTGCCTAAAACCTTTGCACAGTATATAATGCTGAAAAAAATATTTCTGGGCAAAAATGAATTCTGAGAAAAAAAAAGATTTCTGGGCAAAAATGAAATTGTAATTTCAGTTTCTTTGATGAACAAAGATGAACAAAGACGCTGGCTTTGATCGTCATAGTCTCAGTCAGATGCCTGTTATCCTGGACTTTCATAGGAACAGAGCTTGTAGTTCCCCAGTTTGACCTGGGTATTTTCAGTCCTTTTATTCTTTGCCTCTCAGGCAACTCTTACATAGACTCTGTCAGCTGAGATGTTTATCTGTGAAAGCAGGAAGAGACTATCCTTTCAGACAATTTGCCAAAAGCAGAGGTGGAAGAGTTTGGACACAGTTTGTTATGTTGTCATAGTAATTACTGGTTACATAACACCTGACAAACACATATAATGACTCATCTTATTTGTTTTTAATTGCATGAGATGCTCAGTAACTGGTGATGTATGATAGGCTTTTATCCATGGCTGAAAAAACTGCTGTTTCTCTCAGAGAGGTCAGGTGGGTGAGGAAAATGGTTATCCTTTCAGACATTTGGAAAAACTCTGGCCTGTGGGAGGAGAAGCACATGTTGATTGTACTTTTTTTTTGTTTCAAAATCTTTTACAGGGAAATTTTCAGGTGGTTTTATGTCCGCTTCAAATGAACAGTATTCTTATCAGGATGGGCAGGTCCCTCTGTGGAGTAGGGGGAACAGGCGAATTGTAGATACAAGTAAGAAGTTAATGCAGGATTCAGCACCAGTCCTCTCAATACAGCTCAGATGTCAAGATCATATTTGAAAAAAGAACAAAGTAACTAAGAGGCACTACATCGCAATAACAAAATGAATGCCAATTCAAATCCCTAAAGGAAATAGTATGGCACCCATTTAAGTGCCTTCATGCAAAGCTGAAACATGGCTCAGAGCACTTCCACGTGCAGCAGAGCATTAAACCAGAGCCATGATTCTTCCTTTCTTTGTTATGATCCTTCCTGTATATGTGTTTTGACAAAGAGAAATTCTTGAGACCTCTTGTAATAGATTTTGTACATCATGCAATTCCATGTCTTTTCCCTTCCTGTGCTTTATAAAGGAGGACATGCTCCAGCCTGTGACCACTCTCCATTCACTGTTTTCCCTATTCATGCAAACAGCCTGCTCTGATGGGCCTGGTAACGATCTACAGTGGAGCGACATGAGATAGGCAGCAGGTAGTCAGGACAAAGCAGTGGGCTGTGAGGCATCTCTCCTGCTGCAGCCTTCATTCAAACCAAGATCACAGGAGCAGAGGGGCACAGATTAATGACTGTCAACTGTCAGTTGTTGACCAACAAAATGATCACAGCAAGTTCAGAGTTTTTTTATTTTTACTGTTCCAAACAGCTGGTGACTGGACCAGATAAGCCAGTCAGGGTACTGAGTGCACTGTTGAACTGACAAATGATTCAACACAGTTGAAAACAAAGATATTTACAAAAAACAGTGAGTTATCAGTAGGTCTGTTAAGTTGCAAGTAAATAACTAAGGTATAATATACAGCAAATAGCAAATATATGAAGCCTACTGCTGACAAATACAAAGAAATACCAGTGACAAGAATCAATAATCACATGGTGGAAATTGATGTGGAAATAGTGACAGAAATATGACATTTCTTTTTGTATCAGCTGTTTTTAGAAAGATGAATGGGAATGCCTCCAGGGATTACGCAAAATGTTTGCAGTCACCTCAAATAATTACAATCATGTGATTATAATTCTTACAGGCCAAGTTGCAGCTCCTGTGATTTGGATATTGCACTTGGCCATATTGTAGTTTTGATAATATTTCTATTAATTGTTTAACCCCACTACATAACTTGTTGTCTTTTAATCAGGAATCTTGAAATCATTGTGGTTTGCATGCTTCATAACTCATCAGCAACAGGGGTTCACAAATTACAAGATCTCAGACCAGATGGAATCCCCAACGAGTCTGTCTGCTCTCCATACCACATTGTATCATAAAAACACACTTGAAGCTATATTCAGTGGCAGGAAATAGATACAAATAATATCAATGAAATTGGTTAGAATCAATAAATAAATCTATCAAAAGTATTAAGTAAGACATTTGGTAAGAAAATGAATTTCTTTAAAAAAGGAAAGGATCAGTAAATAAGCAAAAACATTTTTAAACACAGAAAACAACATCATATTAAACAAGCATCCACGTGAGTAATACAGTATACAGTCATGAGAAACAGAAAGTACGCCCTCTTTGAATTCTATGATTTTACATATCAGGATCGCATAAAAAATCATCTGGTGCTTAGCTCGTATTAATATTGGGTAAGAACAACAACACATGACATATTACACTGTATCATTATTTATTTACAAAAAACAAGGCCAAAATGTAGAAGCAGTATGTGAAAAATTAAGAACACCCTTACTGCTTCCATAGGAATTAAGAGGGTAAGTAACAGCCAGGTGCTGCTGGTCAAATGCCCTTGATTAATTGATCATCAGAAAGCACGAGCACTTCTGTAGGAGTTTTGACAGTTTGCTGGCATCCAGGTCTGTGTTAACACAATGCCAAGGAGGGAACACATCAGCAGTGATTTAGACAAGCAACTGTTGCTGCCCATCAACCTGGGAAAGGTTATAAGGCCATTTCCAAACATTAGTAGTCCATCATTCTACAGTGAGAAAGATCATTCAATAAATAATGACACAGTGAAACCTGTTGTGTGTTGTTTTACACCTAAGGTTAGATTGAAATAATTTTAAAACCTGCTAAGGACCAGATGACTTTTTGTTATATTTAAAACCATAGAATTCAAAGAGGGAGTACTTTCTTTTTATCATGACTGTATATAGCATAAATATTTTTATCGCCAACCCCCAATACTGTGCGCATGGCCAGATTAACCTCCTAAGGGCAAAAAATTGTTGTTGGGCCCTAATTGACCCCCACTGTACATTGCAATTTCATTATATGCCCTGTTCTTAAATCATAAACACAGGAGAGAAAACAATTAAGAGCAGACTTAGAAAGTGGATCACCAGAATCACTTGCCTCTCATGGCCACCATATTTTTTAACTGTTGACAGGAAAAACAAGCTGAATAAGGTCAGGACCCTTTGAGCAGTTTACCACTTTGCCCAGTTGGTAATCTTGCCCTGGCTGTGTGTTGGCAGAATGACCGTCTGAATGGTATGGTGAGTTGGTAGATGCTTTGTGACTGGGCTTTGCTGTCTGTTAGAGAAGCAGAGAGACAGGAAGCAAAGCTGTGCTGCACGTAGACTGAGCACAGCTGAAACACATTACACCCTGCACTCATGCGTCTATCTGGATGACATAATCGGCAAAACTTTGTTAAGCATTTCGTGTTGTCTTATGCAGATGTAATATTTAGAACGGAGCTGCCAGCACAGCTGATATCATGGACAGCCAGTATATCTCAAAGGGGTATGGGTGTAGCATGGAGAAAAATGTACGAGTGGAAGGCTTTTTAGCCTAGAGTTAGGAAAGGAGTTGTAGTCCTGTCAGCAACTTAGGTAGAGATATAAGAAACAACATTTTGAGCATTGTTCAGTTGTTTATTCCATCCAGCACCTTGATATTATCAAGTGTAATGAACACTGCATTCATTGCCTAGCAAGCCAGTAGTGAGGCTTCAGACTTGGAGTCTTGTTTCTTTCATCATTAGAAGCCTAACTACAGTAGTGGGCTTTCAAACACTGCCTGAGGTGCTACCCAATATTTCCACAACTGCTATCTATCTTACCCAGCCCTTATCTTTTGAGCCTTTACACATATACATGTTGGCAGTACCACAGTCTGCACATGTCTTGTAAAGTTGGTGTGTAATCATTAATAATGACGGCTCTCCCTGCTGTTTTTCCACTCCACTTCAACTTCTGTTCTTTTAATATTTAGAGATGAGGTCATAACTTTCCACATGTTTTTGGCGAGATGTGATTTTTCTCACATTGTCTCAGGACATTATGTGTAAGCAGCTGTCTAGTGAAAACGTCCTGAAACTGAGTAACAACTCTGATAATTTGCTCAAGCAATGAAATTGCAGACGGATAGTGAGGGATGGCATTGATTTCTCAGTGTCAAAGTAACTTCACGCTGGTTGCTCTGGACAAGAGATCCCTCAGAGCACTCTGAACCGACTTTATTTGCTTTGTCAGCCAAAAATGTGAAGCAAATCTGGAGTCACCACAAGCAGCCAATGTACAACTTTAACAGTTTAGATTATTATCTGGAGTTAATTGCATGCACACAGATATTTTGAGCAAATGTCAGATCAGATATGGCCACTGGCTCATATTTGGGCTAAGCTTGCATGTATGGCTAGCCAGTTTCTACTAACCATGCTTGCTCACAAAACAGAGACACCATGCTCTCAGTAGAATGGTAGTTATCTTCAGTATTATTCAGTAACAGTTCCATACTCCATAAACAACAATCTTACCATGCTTGTTAATTTATGAATAAAGCTGTTATATAAAGTTAATTTAAATATCAGGTACACAATGAGATTACCTTGACTTTGTGAATGGAGTCTCTATGCAAAACAATGTTGTGACCAGTGGAGACAGTGCAGCCACTGTCCAATTTCTGGTCACACTGCCTCTGTCCTCTCGTCTGATCTCTGTGTCACTGTGAGTGGGGCTCCTCCACACACACACACAGGTACATTGGACCAGGTGAAGTGAAGATAACATCTTAGTTGAGGAGATAGGTGTTTTTCCTAACAACTGCACTGAAACCAAAATGAACTTGGTTTGAAAGTTGCACTCCAGCTTCAGCGTGGGACCATTTTTAGCCAAGTGAGAGCAGAGCCCAGTAATGTGAACAAGCAGTTACTCTGACTTTGCTGTGGCAATTAAAAGTGGCAATACAACTTCACTTTCACTTGTTGTTAACAAATGTCCTAACCACTGAGAATCTAGATGGACTATCTTTATAATTTAATTAAAAATTCATTGCTCTTTGAGAAGGTGTACTTGCATTATTATGCTCTTATATTGTCTTTCTATCAGTGGCTTAAAATCACAGTTATTTCTAGGGCAATATATTTTCCAACAAAAGTGAATGTAACAGGCTTATCTGTCTCCTGCCTCTGCTAGTCATCCCCTCTCCTCATAGTTGATCTGAGCCTGTGTGTGAAGCAGTACTGAGCAGAACATTAACAGGTAAACTGCTGTTGGGTGTATGTATCTGTGGTGCTCCTGTATCATCCTCCAGGGTGGGGGCAGCCATGACCTCTGAACTCTCTAATGCCTGACTCCCTGTGGGACATGTCTTTGCTGCTGTGAGATGTTTCTCACTGCATTTCCCAAGAAATTCAACACTCTCAGCGGGGACTTCAACCTGGAAACAGACTAACCCATGGGGTCTCATGTCACCATAGCTGTGTTTACATATTGTGAACTCTGGATAATGACTGGAGAATCAGGAGAGAATGTCATCAACACACCCAGCCGCTTGCTGTGAATTATCTGGACCTATTACCTGCCTACCTCTATTCACACATGGGCTTACTTGGACATTGCACAACCTTTATACCAGGGAGCTGGCAGCATAAAGTCTGGTGACATTTGCCTTCACACATACAGGTCCACTGTGAAATGTCTAGAAATGTTCAGGTTTAACATCATCCCCATATGGGGTCAGTCCTCAGTTCTATATTATTCCAATGTGGGGCATCAATTCTATATAGCTCCTACCTATCTACTTACACTTGACATTTTAAAACTGAAACCATGTTTCTAGCCATCCTTTTCTGGGTTTGGCAGTGGTTTATGTTAAGCAAATCCCTCTTTCTTTTTTTTTCTTTTTGTACACATGAGCCAAATTTGGTTGTAATTAGATGAGGCATTTTAGAGTTAGAGCTGTTTTTTTCTAAGGAAAAGACAGTATCCAATGATGGTATCAAAAATCCTTTTTCTGGAGGTTTTCAGCCTAACATGAGTGCTGTTCTGGAGCAACACTGAGTATCAGTTTAGTTTGAAAGCTGTCAGATGTTGAGATATTAGCCACAGCAGCACAATCAGTTATTAGATTCGGTGCAGAAATATTAGTTTTTTTGACATTTGTCACCTTGTATTGTCTCATCCAGGGATCTACCTGTTGGACATGATCTACATCGACTCAGCCTATCCTGCCTCAGACAGTATCATAGAGACAGAGCAGCGGACGAATCAGATGAACAACCTTCTCAGGGTCATCTCCGACCTGCAGATGTCATGTAACTATGGTAAGAAACAAATATCATCATTATCCAGCGGAAACACTATCCATCATGCTTTCTAGTGGTGCTGCTGTATTAAATTCCATTATTTTGAGAGCTATTTCTAATATTCTGTCTGACACGTGGAAATGCATCAAACCTACCACTTATTACAGACACATCTCCTATGGAAACTGAACGCAAGGTTCATACAGGAGTTATTGCACGGTTGATGTACAGAATTTAACTGGAGTATAAACATGCATTTAATAAACCATTAGTGTTAGTCTATACATACAGTGGGTTTGGAAAATATTCAGCCCCCTTCAATCAGAAACTGGGAAAAATGGAAAAACTGAAATATCACATTGCCATATGTATTTACACCCTTTGGTATGATTCTTTAAATTTGATCATCTTTGAGATGTTTCTACACCTTGATGGGAATCTTCCTGTGGTAAATTGCATTGATTGGACATGATTGGGAAAGGCACACACCTGTCTATATAAGGTCTCACAGCTGGCAGTGCATATCAGAGCAACAACCAAGCCACTAGAAAGAAATAACGTTCTGCAGAGCTCAGAGACAGGATGGTGTTGAGGCACAGATCAGGGGAGGGCTTAGTCAAAATGTTTGTGTGCTATACTGCACTATGCTCAACATTGAAACTGGCCTATTATAGATATAAGCATAGATAGCATAGAAACTCATACTTGTACTTGCTGACATTTGTGGAACCCTACCTGTCTCATGTAAGCTGACTTTCTGAGCTATTACTGAGAAATCTCTAATGGCATAAATTGATTAATTTCTGTGTTTCTATTAGTCAAAATAATTGAAAACAGATATAGAGTATCAGTTGTTTTATCTTAAGTGACTTCTTTCAACCTCTCTTTCTTCAGATCATCTTGTGACCCTGCCACATGTCCAGAAGTATCTGTTGTCAGTTCGCTACATAGAGGAACTTCAGAAGTTTGTAGAGGACGACAACTTCAAGTAAGTTTTATCTCAGAGATTCACAGAGGCACTGTGAAAGCAGTAGTAAACATTTACAATCAAGAAATTTATTGTGGATATTCAAGCTCCCCAGAGGATGAAGCCCTTATATTGTGGACACTCCTCACAGTTTCTTTTAGCCCTCTAATGACCAGAATATAAAGATATTCACTCTGTCCACTTTGGTCATGACATAAGCTTTTCTCTAGCACATGGAAACAAGTAGGCGTGAAATGACAGGGGTCAGTGGACAGGAAGCAGGGTTTAAAATGACAGACAACTGCTTTTATCTTTACCCACAGGGATTTCGTCCATCTAGCAGGCACTGATGACTTTCTCAGGCAGCATCTCAGATGCTCTCCTCAGAAACAGGCTGTCTGCTGTGAGACTTTGGATTTAGCACTTGATTTTTGGGTTGGGGCTCTGGTTATACTTCTGTCTGTTCATTTCATATGTTCACTTTTTGTCAGACTGCAGTTTTAGATGGACGTATGCTCAAATGATATACCTTCATTTGGATTATAAATGTAATTATTAGACATTTTTAGTTCTTATTGATTTATGAATTTATTTCATATTTATTTGTATAAGGACAAGTATTTAACATGAGTCAATGCCACACACCACAATGTTTACATCTCAGGCTAATTTGCAATGCCTTTCCTCAGATAAAATACATAAAGCAATAAAACATATACAGAGCAACACACATAGAGAAAGTACACACATAGAGACATACATACTAGACTCAAACTGTTTACAAACAATGATACAATAAAGGTCCTGGAAAATGACAAGCACAAGATCATTCATGACTCCATGACTGCTCTCTCGACAGGAAAAGCTGTCTGCCCAAATAAGGATTGAGGGCACTTTGCCGTTCCCCATAGACTCAGAGTCCCCGAGAGATACCAACAAGTCCTTAGGAGCTCGGCTATTTAGGCATCTATGGATGAGTTTATGAGTGTAATATTAGCAAATTTTATTTAATAATAAAAATTTAACATATACAATTTTCTAAAAACCTGGCAGTGATGTGATGATGTCAGATCTCTCTTTTTTTTTGAGTGACCTGATAATTAAGAATGAACAGGATTTGGTTTGGTTTTACAGTGGACCCTTTGGGGGTTCCAGCACTCAGGCTGGGGACCATTGTGTGATACCAATGTGATAAACTGTAAATACCCGATGAGGTTCTATTTCAAGTTACCGTGATAGCAGTTTGTGACATCTTTTTAAAGGTTCTCATCTCGCAATTCATAAAGCACCAGCAGAAATGACACAGTAAGAGGGTCACCAGAAAAGCTGGTCCTCCTTACTCTGGCTTCCCTAAAATGTGAGGTAATTGTCTCAAGCTCCCACCAGTCAGCTGTTCCTTGTAATAGCTTGTGATTTTATCACTTGTGCTAGTTAAACTACAATACAATGCAAAATGTGAAAGACAGTTATTATTTTATCTAATAGTGATATTTTGATACAGTGAAATATAATCACCTTATAAAGTTAGGACAGATACATCCAGCAGACACAGAGCAAAAGTATCATGCATATGGAGTTGTCTTTGTGTCTGCATGATCAGTCTCTTCCCTTACCTCTGGTTTGGTCTCCACAAACTCCTGAGGAAAATATCTGGCTCTTTACCTGCTAAATGTTCCACTATGTTGTCCAGCTAATTGCTAACTTTACTTGTCTGTTGTTGCTGTGGGTTGATGGGAGCAGAGTTTGTGAAGTTTGAGGGAACCATTTGAAATTGAAGTGTGAGAGGAGCTTTTCTGCAGAACTTGTGTGCAGGCAAGTCCTCGGAGCCTGTTGTCAGCCCTGTTAGTCAATAATGTGTTAAATCAACAGTTGCTCTGGGCCCAGCAGGCTATGTTTAACATGATGGAGGCACTGGTGAGAAGCAGTGAATTCGAATTGCTCCAACAGTTTCCACTCAAGATGAAGCCATAGAAAAAAATAGGATATCAATAGGATCTTACTTGATACAACTAAAAGCAACCTGGATTTAAATGCATGAAGAACTAAACAACCGAGATTCGCATTAAGTAAACTGATTTTGAACAGTTCAGCTCTAAACTGTGGTTTTGAGATCACATTAAACCTCAGATAAAATTGACTCAACAAACCCATATTGCAGTGATAGCTGGTGGGAGGTGGGGTCAAGTGCTCACTGCTGCCATTGGAAATCTTTTTGTTTAGTGGGAAGGAGTTAGGGTGAAAAGTGTGAGGCTCTGTGTGCGGTGTCTGGCAACTCCATGTGTACAGAGGGAAACACATGTATGCCTGAACCTTCCCCAGGTCAACAGAGGCAGTTAACAACAACTGAAATCATGGTACACATGGGAATTACCCACAACCACAACGAGTAGAAGCAAAGGAAGGAATTAATGTACTGTATATGCTGGAAGGCCTGGCAGGGCCAGTATATTAACAGTGGATCAAATGACTACTTATAATGTGGAAACAGTGTCAAACCCACAGGAAATTATCACAAACTCTGCATTTCAAGAAACGTGGCCAAAAACACATCTGTGTCCGCTGTGTGTTCACAGCTTGTTGCGCTGGCCCCAAGTCGCCTGTGTAGCTACCCATCACAGTGGTGAGCAGTTTAGAGCCAGGAAGAGAAACAAGGAGAAGAAACTGAGACCTGAGGCCTGGCATCTACAGCTGCCATGTTCCTGCTCAACATTAGTATTATTATTATTATTATTTCTCTCTTCCCTCTCCCCCTCTCTGTCAACCCAACTGGTCGAGGCAGATGGCCGCCCAACCAGAGCCCTTTTCTGCTCAAGGTTTCTGCCTCTTAAAAGGAAGTTTTCCTTGCCAGTATTGCCAAGTGGTTGCTCATGCTGGAAATATTTGGGTCTCTGTAATAAATAATTTGATGCGGTATACATAAAGGTTGATTTGAATCTATGTCTACACCACTGAAAGAAAAATATAAACAGTGGCGACAAGTTGCATGGACTTAGTTGCAAACTTATGCAACTATTTTAACCTTAAGATAACAACTTCAAAATCATTTTGGCGATACACTGACATGCAATAAGCAGAGTGGTCCCTGTGTCATTCCCATTCTGCCCCTGACCACCTGTTCTTGTGCTGTGTAACTTGCATTGGGCAATCAGGCGATCTCCCATGAAAAGTCTGTAACTGAGTGATAGTTGTAGTGTTGTTCTATACTGTGTTGTAGACTATGTTATATTACTGTGTGTGTTTATAATAGTTTGCATAACTATTCACTTAAGTTCATAATGTTTTTGCTGTGTATTTTAATAACAGTAAATGTTGCAAATAGACTACATTTAGCAGCAATGACAAGCAGGGGTAGCATGTTTAACTCTCCCTGTTAAATTGGATAAACTTTAGCATGCCAGGCTACTGACTTTTCACTTAAACCCCCTTCTTAAAGCAATGTAGCAATGTTCTGTCAGTGGCAGAGCAAGGCAGTTTTCATAGGGGTGGCCAGGTTGGGACCAGTACTCACCTCAGGGTAGCACAGAAATTAGAATGTTCAGTTTTCCTGCATGGTATGGTGCTGTACAGAGGTTAAATTATGATGCTGAGTTATGGTCAGAAAATAAGCCCCTGATTATTTTCAGTTATTATTATTGTTGTTGTTGTTATTATTGTCACTGTTGTTATTGTTACTTTGTTCCCGTTTTTTACTCTCATCTGCTAATTTTTAGCTTCACCATCTACAGACCCCTCCAGAGGAAACTATAACTGGCTATGTGGTCCTCACTGTAGCCAATATAAAAAACCTTTTCCTGTATATGTATATTTGAACTGGGTCTGAACCTGTTTTTTCTGACCAAGCCTCACTGTTGCCATCATTTCATTTCCCCATCACTGTCTGAGGTTGGCTGAGTTAACCCTTACCTCCTTTTCATCAGCGATGCTGTATGGCTATTTGGTCACATGACAGTTTCTTCTCATCAACTTGTCATCTAAGTCACAAATAAATGGTTGTTGATGAATATATTCCAGCTCCGTTTTGTAAACAGAGCTAACACTACTGCACTCACACCCACTGCAAATGATGCATAATAATACATGTAAACTCAAAAGCATACTAAAACATATACTACATCTATAGTGTGGGATATGAAAAAAAATCTTAAATGCTGGTCCACAGTTTCTCACATGAATCAGGCCAGTTGGTAAATGAATAAAGCCTGTGTATTGTGCAGCTCTGGAAACTGTTGATCTTGTTGCCAGAGGTGAGATAATGAGATGGTCACAGAGCATTACTAATGACAGCAGTGACGAGAGAAAAAACAGATGCACAGAAGAAACCAGGCTGATTGTATGATGTAATGAGGACATTACACATGACAGATTGTGTATGTAGTTTGCATGGCACTGCTATTTTCCTTTGGAGTCAGGACTTTTAAACAGTCATTCATAAACACAATCAAACCTTCTCTCAGTAATTAATGACTTTTTTACCCACAGTCCCTTCCACTCAGTGTTTCAATAAATACTTTCCAAATGTGGTGGTGAGGGACAGAATCTCATTAACCAAGGAACTGAATTTAGTTCAAGTTCAACCCAAGAGTCCAGACTCCCAAGGATGGGAGGACTATTTGCTATTGCTGGGGCGGCATGGTGGTGCAGTGGGTAGCCCTGTTAGCCCAGGGTGTATCTTAGTCCCTTACATCAACATTACCAAAGATGTTCTGTAACAAAGATGATGCATTACAAGCTGCACCAATGGTATGAAATGGTATAGACTTCCTATCTTATAAGTGGGCTCGGTCTCTTTGCTTGACCATGTCAAAACAATACGAAACAATACAGCACTAGATACAGTACAACCTGGCACCTTATTTTTGCTACTCATTTTTATCTGCTAGCTTAATATGTGATATCAGCACAGTGCAAGATCATATCAGTCTAATTTTTTTAAGTTTAATAATATATATTATTTAATTGTATTATTATTATCATTATTATTATTATTATTATTTTGTTGTAAGACAAAAAAAAATTGCTATATTTGCTATTGCCACTGGATGATGCAAAATGCATGCTGGAATACTTGACCACATACACAGTGTGTCTAATTTATGATATCTAAGATGTGGCCTAGATTTTTGATTCGTATTTCCTACACGTTCCCAGATGTTAAAGATAAAACATCTTGGGGTGACCTGATATCTGAAGGTTAGGGCGCGTACCACATGGGCCTTAGTGCTCTAAGCAGTGAGTCCCTGGTTCAACTCCCGATCCAGCTGCACCTTCACTGCATGTCACTCCCCAATGCTCTGTCCCCATTTCCTGTCTCTCTTCACTATTCCATCAAATAAAGGCAAAAAAAGCCTCAACACTTAATAAAGATAAAACATCTTGAGAGGAAATGTGACCAAATTTCTACTATTTGGAAAACTGACACTGACAGTTGTGATGATGATGTCACTTGTGTGGAAGCTACAGAGAACATAGTATGTTCACTTGTTTCGACACACATCATGTACACCACCAGCATTAGTCTATCTGAAGGTTCCACCAAGCCAATAGTTCAACACCTTTATACTGCTGATTTAATTACCCATCAAGACAAATTAAGAGATGCTGTTACGTGGCCTGCTGTCAGATGCACACTTTAGCACAAATATACCAAAACAAATTCCTTGTATGTGCAAACTTACTTGGCAATAAAGTCTGATTCGAATTCGTATTCCTCATTGCTCAGTTGGGTAATGCTCAGTTAGACGCGCTATAGGCTGATTCTGCTTGTTCCTTATTTGTCTGGGGTAAATAAATTTAGCAGTTCAAAGACAAAGTTTAGAGCCATACTTACTTCATAATTTTCTGGCTAATTAACTCTGTTGGATATATCACACAGAGAATGTGTTGTGCATTTTTGTCTGGACAGTAAGGCAAGGAAAGACAAGTTTATTTGTATAGCACATTTCAACAATAAGGTAATTTAAAGTGGACATTTGTGTTGCAGGCTGTCTCTGAAGATTGAACCTGGCAACAGTTCCCCTCGCATCGCTTCTTCTAAAGAAGACCTGGCAGGTAAGACACATGGTAGAGTTACACTCATTCAGAGGTTTGCACTTCATGGAATACCAGGTGTGTATTTACTTTTGTTTTAGGATTCATAAATATTGGTGCTAATCTTAGAGAATCATAACCTAATAATAAGACTGAAGTGCCACTTTGTTTTCACTTCAATATTCAGTATGACATAGAGTCAGCAGTATTCCCATGTCCATAATTGTCAGTATAGAGGCTTTAGGTTGCAGTTGCTAGGAGCACAAAATGTTTCTTGTGTCAAGAAAGTAGACCTTAAAGAATAGTTTGACAGACAAATGCAACAGAGCTTTGCGGGAAATCACAGTTCTGGGAACAGTTGATGATGTGAAAGTACCAGTAAACTGTCTGTTAGAGAAGAGGGAGCTAAACTCAAGAGCTGTGTCTGCAACTCCAACAATGTCATCAGATTAAGATACCATTATGATCTACTGTTGAAAAACAACAAAGAATAAATCAGCATAAAGTAGAAAGGCTGTTAGATAAGTAACATGTATATAGTGCAGTGTTTTGACCGTAGTAGAATGATAATGACCCAGCTTTCTGCAGGTTTCTGTACTGACAGTTTGGTCAAATTGGTCTCTGTCAGTGTGATTTTCTCCATGTCCTGCTTATCTTCCACCCATCTTCCTTCACCTCTCTGTGGCCTCTGAAGTCATCATGGAGGTGAGGAGACTGCATTGAACCCTCTAAAAGCTGCAGACAAATGGCTTTCCTCCTGCATTTATAAACTGTGCCAACAGGCCAGTGCAGTGGGAGCTGAATGAAAAGTTCCATGAGGACATGTTGCAGAGGGCCAGTCCACTTCCTTTATTTTCCTTAATTGTGTTGTGTTGTGTCGGAGGGTCATTTGGAGTGGGCTGAGCTGATGTAATACAGCAAGAGCAAGCCAAGAGCTGCACATAGGTCAGGGTAATAAAGAGGGTTGAACCCAGAGCCACATCAAAGACAACACAGTGTTCTGCAGCTGCCTGCATATGAGCAATGGTTTCATCTAGATACAGATATCTATCAGCTTTACATGATCATGAGCACAATGACTGAAAGATCAAATAATGTTTAAGCATTATACACTTGTAACAGCACCATACAATCGCAGTGGAGTTTCTGTAGGTACAGCAATTCCAACAGATTTGGACAGAAAAGTAAGGTGATGTACAGTAGCTTCAGAAAGTATTCCTACACCTTCCCTTTTTGCACACTGAATTGTGTTATATATTTAATTTCAAATAGGGGAAAAATGTGATCTCTGTGACTTTAACTGTGGAATCACTGTTGGTGCCTGGCAGGCTGATCTGAGTATTTAACCCTGCTGATCCCCTAGGATTTTCATGCACAACTGTCTTTGCTTTTCATTCTGAGTAAACTCTAGACAAAAAAGACTTCCAGTGAGCAGTAGTTCTGCAGATGAAAACACCTTGTTGATGAGAGAGGTCAGACGAGAATGGCCAGACTGGTTGGAGCTGACAGAAACAGTGGCTGACAGCCCGTCAGGCCCAGTGGCCTGAGGGCAGTTTTAGCCTGCCATGTCAAGCCTTGAGGTGGATGGGCCTTGTCAGATTCAACTCCTGTCAGCCAAGATCAGAGTGGATACAGGCTCACCAGAACTGGACAGCTGAAGACTGAAAACATGTAGCCTGGTCTGATGAATCTGGATTTCTGCAGAATTTGATGTCACCAGCTTGAACCCATGGATCCAACCTGCCTTGTGCCAGCTGTCCAGGCTGGTGGTCACAATTGCGATTTCTGTGATGCTGTTGTATTGTGCTGTGGCAAGATGTGAGTCAGGTTCAGTGTTTTCTGTTTTGTTTTGTTTTTGTATTCTGTGATCTACAAACTTAAACAATATTACACTGCAAAATTTTTATCATGCTTCCGTGCATGATTTGTTTTAGCAGATCAGAGTCTGCTTTCCAGCTGACTAACCCCAGGGATTTAAGATACCTGCGCAATGTTAATATAATAATGCCTATAATATATGAACTCACCAGCAACATTGTGGAGCATACTACTACTTTATGTCACGTCTGTCGAAATATCAACCTCACATGCATATCTGCATTATCTCATCAGGATCAATACCATCCACATAACTCATTGACATTAATACCTCTCACTGTCCCAAACCACAGAGGGATTGAAGCAAATTTAACCAAGTAGCACTCTCAAGCCTCTGTCTCCTCAAATAAGAATTATTGATAACCACCTTAACCTTAGCTTTCACATAATTATTAGATTTGGCTCTTATAATTGTGAGGTAGTAAGTTTTACATTATGATGTAAATAAGTCAAAATTCTAAAATAAGGTCTAACGTAAACAATTCAGTGTAGTTTAACAACCCTACAGAACGTTTCATGTATGCCATAAAGTGAGCAGTGATCAAAAGCACCTGGTTGCTTCATAGCTTGTTAATGGCTTTAATAATCTGCTGTATGTGTGAGAGAGTGTAATTACATTAGAGTTCTGATTTTATTCAGTTTGATTTACAAGAATTCATAGTCTGAGGAAACACACAGCTGAGGGAATACAAAGAAAAATCTCTTTGTTTTAGAGGTTTGGTGGCTTCACAATTCACTGTAACTAATAATCAGAGAGACTACATTCTTTATTTTTACATAAATGAGCTCATATCATTCAGCCAGTTAGGCCAGTTAATTCTTTACCTGAGTAAGTCATGTGGAGCTGACAGCTGACTAAAATATCCCATGAGCAAGTTAATGATGCTGCTAATAGCAGTCTAACAGCCGCAACATGTCAGCCATTCTACAGCAGCGTCCCGTGGGAATGAACACATTGATCTTTTTCCATAGACTCATGTCTCACAAGCTGGCCAGCCACATGGTGGGATTTGTTTGTAATGGTTACCATAGTAAGTGATGTTTTCTCTCTCTCTCTCTCTCTCTCTCCCTCTCTCCCTCCCTCTCTCTCTTTCTCTCTGTCTGTCTATCTATATCCATCTCTTACTCACTTCTCTCACAATTTAGTATAATTATGATTCAGACAGTTTGGTGGTATTAATCTTTATAGAGGGGCAGAGTCATTATGTGCTTATTACTGGACTGTCCAGAGGGGATTGTGCAGCAAATGAAGGAAAGTTTTCAGTTTCAGTGCTAAGAGTGTAATGCAGTCACAATACATAGAAAACCAGTGAATCATTTAGGAGGGTAGCATGTGTCTGAGCTATTACATGTAGTAGACAAGTTTGGCTGGATGGGTGAACGTTTGGTTTCCATCACCTTTACAAAAAAATCTCATTTGTTATCATTACAAGATACTTCTTCCTTACAAAGACATAGTCTTCTCATCATTGTAACACATTAGTTTATCTTGTATTAAACTTTTTCCATTACTACAGGTTAGTGTGAAATGATCAGAATGTTTGATATGTTTACACTGCTTCAAATTTCAACACTTTTTTAACCTGTCTCATGATCCCACAACTTTATGGAAGTGTAACACTAAATCACTTGAGTAACCCTTTAAAAGTCTTAGATTTAATTTCATAATATAATTTTAACTTTGTTTATGTTATTTGATGTTATTTGATTAAAAACTATGACCTGTTAAAATTTGTTATACATATGTAGATTATCCATATAACTACAATGGAAAGAGATACAGTATACTGCTGCTTTGCTTTTTTAATCACATACAGTGTCTGGCTGCTTTGTATGGACCAACATTTACCTCTGAAATTGAAGCAAAAGTATACAGTCGCATGCAAAGGGAACACAATGTACAAGTGCCTAAGAATTGTACTGAAGTGCAGTACTTGAGTAAATGTACGCAGTTATTTTTCACCATTAGGAGTCTACAAAAACTAGAAGTGCATCAAGCATGTAGTTATACACTCTAGTTTTTTTCCTGGTGGACTGAAACTAGTGTGTAGCTGTCGACACAGCCAGACATAGACTGCAGGTGTGAACATAACTGATGAAAAATGTGCATTTTTAGTCATCTCCCTTAAGGCTTTTATTCACTATTCAGCTGCTATTCACCTGAATGATATGTGACTGTCAGGGATCCGGACTGTCACATCAGTGTGCAATGACTGGTGGTGTTCTCCTCGTGCTGGTCAGATGATCATTCAGAGTTATATAACATGGCAGAAAACGGCTGTTCTGGCAGTGTCCACTGCCTTGTTGGCTCATTCAGCATAAACAAGTCTCATGCGCCTCAGAGGCTGCCAAACAAAAAAATCTGGTTTACTCACTCTCTCCATGTACAACAAGATGGCATGGTGGACTAAGCAGAACACGTGCAAGAACAAGAGTGACATGATACAGATATTACAGAGACTTTTAATGCTGATTGCTGCACTTTAATTTTTTACCCTTCTGTGCCTTTTTTAATATTATATTTTTCTATTTTTGTCACTCTTGTCTCTTGCTACTGTCTGTCTTATCTTATCTTATCTCATCTTACCTTATTGTATCTCATCTCATCTTATCTCATCTTATCTTATCTATTTCACTCATCACTCCAGCCATTTATATGTAAACAGGGAGAAAACCCCTTAAATGGTAGTGCTGTGTTCTGGCCATCCTGAGAATATTATCTCATTCAAATGAGCTAATATTCTGAGGAGCCATCATCAATCATCTATTTTGGGAAGCTTGTGACTGAGCTCCTCGTGACTAAAGTTTCAGACCACAATCTGGCTAATTCACCCAAGCTGTTTTGTAATGTCTTAGCAGCAGTTCCAGTAGCTGAGTAAGCACAGACTTGTCCTTAGAGATTACATCAATCACCTGGAATATAGGTTTTTTGGACATGTGCAATTGTTGTTGTGAGATCACAGCTGTCCTGTTTTTCCCTGCTGTGTTAAATCTGCCAGTCCTACCTTGTTTGCATTTCAGCCTTCCATTGGCTGTATGAAAATAATTATATGCACATGGATTAAGCAAAAACCAACATATAGTTACCTAAAATACAGATGGATGACAGATAAAACTAAAAACCAACTGTTGGTGTTGTTGAGCCTTCAGCCTTGAGCTTCAGTGCTCCTGGTCATAAATTCTCCACGTGTGTGGAACTTACTGGAGGGATGATAGCATTTTTTCGAAGAATATTCCCATATGTGGTGTTTTGATGATGGTGGTAGAGAGTACTGGCCAGCACTTCACTTCAAATTCTTCCATAATTGTTCAGTTGGGTTAAGATGGTGACTGAAAGAGTCATAGCATATGATTCATACCATTCAGTGAGCCTTTACATGGAGCATCTGCAGTTGTTGCATTTCTATACCTTCTTAGGATTTCACATAATAATAACAATAACAATAACAATAACAATAATAACTTATATAGCGCCTTTCAAGAAACCTAAGAAGAAAATGAAAAAAACAAACCAAAAAAAAAAAAAAAAAAAAACAGGACACGGGACACGACAAATAAACAAGAAGGCTGTAGGCCTTGTTGGAGGTGAATTTTGAGGAATTTCTTGAAAGAGTCCAGAGATGGGGCATTGCAGAGCTTGGAAGGGAGCAAGTTCCAGAAGGTGGGGGCTGCCACACTGAAGGCTCTGTCCCCAAAGGTACGGTGGTGTGAGGATTGCAGCATCCGGGACTGTGTGTACGTGTGAAGGAGGTCAGACAGGTATTGAGGGGCCAGGATTGAGGAACTTTTTGGTGAGGAAAAGATTCTTTTATTCCTGATGCATGACTTAACCAGGAGTCAGTGGAGATGGATGAGGGTGGGGTGATGTGCTGCCAGGGCTTTGTGCATGTAAGACGCCCAGCAGCTGAGTTCTGGACATACTGGAGCCTGGTCAGGGCTTTGCTGGAAATCCCAATCAGGACCCCATTGCTGTAATCCAGTTGGGTGGTAATGAAGGCACGGATGAGGGTCTCTTCTACAGAGTCAGTGAGTGATGGCTGAAGTGGGGAGATGTTTTTAGGTGGAAAATTGCTGATTTGGTAACAGACTTGATATGGGCCAGGAATCAAAGAGTGGAGTCCAGAAAGACACCCAGGTTGTGGATTTCCAGGGATGGGGAGTTGGGGCAGCTGTCATTATCAATGAGTAGATCTCCAGCCTTCTGGAGCAGGACCTTGGGGGCCACAACCATGAGCTCTGTTTTATTACTGATGAGCTTGAATAGGTTAGATGACATCCAGATTTTAACTTCATGCAGACAGTTGACAAGTGATTGTGGGGGGGAGCTGGGTGGAGGGTTTGGTGCTGAGATAAAGCTGTGTGTCATCAGCATAAGAATGGAAACAGAGACCATGATGGCAGATGATCTGACCAAGGTGGAGCATGTAGATGGTAAAAAGAAGGCGCCCAAGCACACAGCCTTGAGGCACACTGTGGATGACCTGGGCAGGGTGGAGCAGGAATCTTGCATGGTGACAAACTCTTTTCAGTTAGAGAGGAAAGACTGAAACCAGGAGAGTGCTGAACCAGTGAGGCCAAGGTAATTGGATAGGCAGGTGAGGAGGATGGTGTGGGAAACAGTATCAGAGGCTGCAGAAATGTCCAGGAGGAGGAGGATGCTAAATAGGATGGAGTCAGCAGTAGCAGTGAGAACGTCATTAGTTATTTTGATGAGAGCAGTTTTACTGCGGTGGTTCTTAGAGCTCATGGTTGGACATATGTTGATGGAGTTGGGTGGCCACTGCTCTTTCCAGATTTTGCTCAGTAAAGGTTGGAGATCACTCGATAGTTGTTAAGGTCATCAGGGTCCAGACCTTCACATGTCTGTATGGTATCATGGTATCATATTTGATGGTATCATATCAAAACCACTTATTGAATCTTAACCCTCTCACATCCCTTATTGTATCTAATTAGTTTTAGCTTTAACATTTGCAATGAAAGATTAACAATAACTAAAACTGACAAATTCAGTTTAGATCTATACTCCCTTTTAATGGCATGAAGGTAACAGCTGTAGCCTACTTTGTACACCTTAGTTTTTATGGGCTGCTTGATTTAAATACTGGAGGTGCTTGATTCATAACTCCATCAAGTAATAATAATGATATGCAAAAAATTTTAACTTGGACATTTTACTAGGTTGGTTGTCCTGTAGAAACACACGTCTTTTTTTTGTGATTGTAGAGATGTGTTGGAGGGGTGTATCTTTAAAAAGTCTGTATAGATAGGTTTTATTTGTTGCATACACAAACAGTGCAGTCAAATGCAGTGTGGCATGTCTGTGCAAAAGAACAAACAAATCAGAATCTAATACACAACATCAGACTCAAAGTCAAAGTGGCAATTACAAAATAAGATTTAGAGTCTAAAGCCATGTTAGCAGCTCTGTGAGGCTGTGATTAGGTACAGTAGTGCTTTGAGCTAAATACTAAATTTGACCTGGTACTGGGTCTAGATGAAAAGTTGGAGGATCATCAAGGTTTTTACAGTTTTTCCTGAGGGGAACATGAATATAAGAACCAAACTTCATGGCAGTCCATGTAACAGTTACAGACATTACACTCAAAACCATAAATGTCAATTTCCGTGGTGGCATTATAATAGAAGTTAGGGGGTCACCAAAGTCATTAGGAAGTATCCTCTGAGTACCACCATCTGTACTAAATGTCTTAATCCATCCAGAAGTTGTGACAATTCAGTTTAGACTAAAGTGGTGGACAAACCCACAAACACTACCAACCACAGAGCCATGCACCTCAACAACATAAATATTTTTTTGCCATACAAGATTCAAAAAGGTGGATTCAACTTGGAACTACTGTTGAAACCACTCTGTTCTCTGTAAATGAAACTGTGCTGGGGATAGTTATTTTATCATCATTTTCCACATGGTGTCTTATTCATAAAACAAACTTTTGAACGCTTCTATAGTGTTACCACAGAATGAGATTGACCTTGTAGCCTCATGGAACAAATCCCAAGAAATGTTACCTATCTCATCGTTCCCAAAAAAATTCAGTGTTACATGTTTTGATGCATTCAGACTTTTTCCAGAAATTACTGCAAGTTGTGTTTACACCTCTTACTTCATACAATCATTTCCTCAAAACAAATTATGATGAATAAATAACATGTAAAGAAGGTTTCTGAAAAAGTGGTATTATAAAGTTTGTAAACTTTGAACTTTTAAATTGTTATCTAAATGATTTTTGACAATTCTCTATGTGGGCAGAGAGAATAATTCTCCTATCCTATTTTGCATTATTTTTGCTAAGTATGCAGTTCTCTACATAGCAAGCTACAGTGTCCCAAACCAACATGTGTTTTTACAAGCTAATACTAGAGTAATTAAGGCACATTAAGGCAGCCTCTATCCCATAGGGATCACATTATCCTGCCACATTATATGGTTTCCTTTCATTCTGACTTTGCCACATTATTTTT